>NC_069361.1:51902500-53152500 GCF_021730395.1 Mercenaria mercenaria | reverse complement strand
GACTAAAAAAGGGTGTAAAGGTCCAGACGCATGTACTTACCGATTATCTGACAAATCTATATAACAAATTCAAGTCTGAAAATCCAAATCTTAAAATATCCTTCACCTCGTTTTGCAGATCTCGCCCTAAATACATCTTAACAGCAGCATTTTCAAGCCGAAGTTCATGTTTGTGCACCAAACATCAGAATGCCTCTTTGACCATAAAAGCACTAAGAAGGGAAGGGTTCGATATATCCATGAATCCTGAAAGGGTATGGGACAAGTTCCGAGTTCTGAAATAATGAAAAGCAAATTGGGCGAATATGTAGCTTTAAGTCAATGGACACGCATAGAAGTTGAAGAAAAGGGTAAAAAAAATATGTGACAAAAATTGTCGAATCACAGATGAGCGCTGATAAGTTTGTTTCCCATGTTAAAGACCAGATGTCTGAATTTGATGCACATGTGAACCGAGTGCGTATACAATATGAGCAAATACGGACAATCAAGGAGAAGTTACCAGAGCACGAATTGCTGATACAGCTTGACTTTGCCGAGAATTACAGTTGCAAGTCCTTGGAAGAGGTTCAAAGTGCATACTTTAACCAAACAAGTGTCACTTTACATCCAATGGTTGTTTACTACAGGTCGGATGATGGAACTTTGCAGCATAAAAGTTTCATTATAGTCTCTGATGAGATGGCTCATAGATCATCAACGGTATCACATTTATTAATGAAATCATGCCTATGCTTAAGGAGATTGATAGTGAACTGCAATGCATTCATTATTGGAGCGACTCTCCTACAAGTCAATATCGGAACAAGAGCATATTTGATTTTGTCGCCAATCACAAAGCCATACATGGCATGAATGCACGTTGGAATTACTTTGAAGCCGGTCACGGCAAAGGGCCATGTGACGGTCTCGGGGGCACGTGCAAACGGTTAGCTGACGAAGCAATGCGTAGCGGGAAAACAATAATTCAAGACGCCAAAGCATTTTACGAGTGGGCAATACAGTCCAGTATGACTAATGTTACGTTTCCTTTCGTATCAACGGAAATCTGTGCACAAACTGAAAAAATCCAAGAAAGACTTCCGCTGAAGTCTATCAAGGGCACAATGAAAGTACATGCAGCAGTGGGTAATGGCGATTCAACGATAAAGGTACGCGATGTCAGTTGTTATTGTGAAACATGTATATCCGGTCAAACCTGTGATTCTTGGAGAATGGAAAGTACCAAGGTGAATCTTGGAAATAAGAGGGCCGTGGGTGGACTTAAACAAAACGAAGAATTATTGAACATACCAGTATCTGAACCGGTCGAAACAACAGGTGAATCTGAACCTATCATTGAACAATCTGTAACTGAAGAACATGGTGGCAAAGAAGATAGCAAGGTAGACTCAGAAATAAGGTTTCAAGTTGAAGAGTACGTAGCAGCAGTGTATGAAGGCAGTTGGTACATTGGAAAAGTTACCGACACCGATGAAAATGAGCATGAAGTTGAAGTGGATTTTATGGAGTCAAAGAAACAATTTTCCAATGGCCAAGGAGTCGAGATTCAATATGGTTACATCAAAATGCAGTATTGTGCAAGATAAATGTCCCAGTACCCACTGGAAAATCGCGTAGAATGTTTCGCTTAACCGAAGGTGACAAGGACAAAATATTAGACTTATTTTCAAACTTTGTGCGTTAATTAGTTTGTGTGCACAAAGATTGTCACTTTAATCATCCTGTTGAACTGTTAATGAACTGTTATGAAGCGACATGGTGCTCGTTAGATGTTCAAAAGTGTTTTGTTGTTAACATATATGGAAAGTTTTTCATTAGCTGATCATAACTTAGTCTAATATCATTTCTGTTAAACCTTCGTTACTATGAAACTTTCGTTACTTATTACAGTTTTCGAGGAATACAGTTGCCAGTTTTTCATTATATGTTGTTGTAGTAATAGCATAGTAACATTTGAGTTTTATCATGCATGCTATTTCTAAATTGATGATCTGTTTATAATATAAACATACTTTTAGCGTATGTAACAATACCAATGCACCACCAACAACAAACTCAATAAAATGAGATGAACATTTTATTTCAGATATGTTTGGAAGATATGCAATTAAATATTCATCGAACTTCTAAATCAAGTAGACAATAACAAAAACATTGACATTTAATACAAAAATGATTAAAATGTTGTTACTTAAATCCAATAAACTTTCGTTACATTTTGATGGACTTTGGTCTTTCTCGATTTGATTTTTCCAGTTGGAATATGTTGGTAATGTACATTTTTATTCTAAAATAAAAGTAACGAAGAAGCATTCTTTGCCTGTGGTACAAATGTTAATCTCGATAGATGTTTTTAATACGGATTGAAAGACAACACTTCATTTTTGAAACACAACTTATAAAATTTATAAAAATATGTTAATAGTTATCAGCCAATTTTTCGGACACAAACGGCTATATATATGTGTTGGTCCGTATTTTTCTTTAAAATATATGACCGATGTGTTGAAACACTAAACTCGAAGCTTTTAAAATGAGTTTATACGATCGGCAGTATAAGACCATAACAGAATACTGTAGAATAACGAAGGTTTCACATGGCTAATTTGTCACACTTACTCGACGTGTTTCAACAGTAAGTATCTTGAAAACGGTAAGAGTGTTGCATTCAAAATTTTAGATTTCTGTTCGTTAAATGTTGGAGAAACGAGAATTAAAAGTTATATAGATTTATTCGAAAGATGGATTTTTATCTTTTTCGTCATTGCAATGGACCTATATATTGAAAAACAGTGAAAACAGCTTATTTCAATGTAATGTATTTAAGATCGAATATTCAATGCCTGCCATTATTGTATGTAATTCATCTGTAAAGAGAGGAACTATTTTAGTTAATTCTATCGTTCCAATCCTTTTCCTATTGTGTGTAGTCTTGTCAGTTGTCATGCATAAATGTAAATTACGAAATAAATATGAGCCGTGCCACGGGATAACCAACATAGTGGGTTTACGACCAGCATGGATCCAGACCAGCCTGCGCATCCGCGCAGTCTGGTCAGGCTCCATGCTGTTCGCTAACAGTTTCTCCAATTCCAATAGGCTTTAAAAGCGAACAGCATGGAGCCTGACCAGACTGCGCGGATGCGCAGGCTGGTCTGGATCCATGCTGGTCGCAAACCCACTATGTTGGTTTTCTCATGGCGCGGCTCATTTGTTGAAACTAAATATGCCATCATACTATGAACAGGTACAGTTAGTCAAAATCGGTTGCATGTTTTTTTTTTTGCTTTTCACTCAGATCGACTTTTCAGCAAGTTAAGATTTATCGCTGATTATCTGAAGTTGTCGCTTGTATATTTAGTTGAAAATTCGATGGCGGAAACAGGATTCCGTTTGCTAAACTGATCCTTTCTTCAGTTCGAGCAGAACCATTTATTATTCGAAGGGTGTGTTCACTGAAAATCGATTGTTTGAATACACGATCAGCCTGCACAGACATGCATTGGTCGCAAAAGCAGAATCACTTGCCACCCGCATGCTTATGGTACAACACATTAAGACAGTGTAAGGATGTTGTTATCTGATAAGTGTTGTTTTTTATTTCTTTTTTTTTCTTTTTTTTTCTGCTAAGCCTTGGTAAAATCTGCCGAACATATCCCAGATCAAACTGTCCTAAAAATTGCTTTCATTTCAGTAGAAATTTATTGACTGTAAACTCCTCTGAAATAAAGAAATATTTTTATCGGGTCGTCAAAATTTATGAAAGTAAACCCGGGGCTTGCAAAATATTAGATTTCCCACGCAGTTGATCCTTTACAGTAAGGATCAAGTATTCTGACCACACAGACATTTTATCAAGATTATTTTTCAGAGACTTAAGTCTAATGTGGGTGAAATGAAGGGGAAAAATAAATATTTAAATTTGTTCAGTTGTTCAGAGGATTATCTGATTTTCATGGTTTTGGCAGTGATTAATGAGCACTAGAGGAAAGAATCGCTGCTGGTAGTATTCATTTTAGTTAGTTAAACACTTTTTTCTTCAAGAGTACATAACATAGATTTGTTCAATTACAACAAAACAAGTTAAAAAGACACGTCTTACAGAATGCTTCACCATAAGGATTTTCATTTATGTCAGTACGTATTCATTTGTTGAAAACATGCCATATTTTATAAGGAATATTTACAAGTTGAACCGTTACGGTAAATTTCACAAAAACGAATTCTTCACATGTGTGCGTGCGAATTTCTCGTACATTTGGTACAAACTCGAGCGAAAATATCACAAATCAGAACTGTGACATATACACGTTTTTTGCTTAAATAGGGGTACAGATGCGAAACGTAGATTTTACAAATTTGTGACATGCAGTCCGTATAAGTTTTGTAAGAATTTGATTCTGTTAAATTTACGGTCCAGCGGAGCACTTCATTCAGCTTGGTCATGACATTGTCTCTGTCGTTGACATATCAAGACACAACAATCCAACAGGAAATACAAGCATCTAACAGTCTAAATGTGACCTAAACCTTTCTGCTACGGACCTGAGTCTTGCTCGTGACTCCTTTTTTATCAATCAAATTCCAAGATATTTCAATCGATGAGTACGCTAAAGACAGCAAAAACAAACAGTTACTGTATTGTTCCCAATGTTTTACATATGACTTCCAAGTTTGCCCATGCCCTTTCAGCTAATTCTGTGGTTTTGCGCGCGGCACTTTGTTTCATCGTTGTCTCATCATTTATACCAAGTTATTTTAAAAAGGACGCTGGATACCAGACAAGCTTTGTCCCTATTAATCCCAAGTATTTGGCGTGGGGTTTGCGCGCGACATATTGTCTTATCACGGTTATAATTCAAGGTAAGATGGCTATACCTACTGCACATTTGCATAACGCCATCGCACCTTCACGCTTCGCCGTCGCGCTATCGTGTATCGCCATCGTATCTTCGCATATCGTCCTTCGTCATTGCACGATCAAACATCATATCGCAGTTTCCTCGTGGAATTTCAACCTTTTGTCAATGCACAAAAACACGACGAGGGAACATTAATGTGTAATGGTGACACGTAAAATCCAAAATATCAAAGTTATTTCATACTTGGCCATTTTTGCCAAATTAGTAGACCTTAAGGCCATATAACAAAAATGCAAATCAATTCAAGGTGTTCTGGAGAAGTATGCCCTCTTACCCTCTATACGGCACGAGGGGTCGGTCATGGAACTGAACGGTGAGCAACAGGGTGCAACGTACTGTCCTCGACCCTTCCGACTTTGATTAATATACAAAGTTAGTCGCCATTAATAAGGATAAGTAATTATTGGATGCTCCATATTACAGAAAATGACGTGTTCGTGTTTGTGTGTGTCCGTGTGCGTGCGTGTATGCGATGGCGCGGGTGGGGTGGGAGTGGGCTAGTGTTTACAAGCGTCAAAAAGAGATAATTATTGGGAATGAGGGGTGTGGGGGGATGGCGGGGGGCGGGGGGGGGGGGGTGAGCGGGTTGCATGCGTCCGAAATATATCATAATTAGAATTCTATTTTATTCCATTCTATTCTATTCTATTCTATTCTATTCTGTTCTCTTCTGTTTCTTTCTGTTTGATGATGATACTATATTTCCCGCCGCTCAGCGTGTGTCGTAGGGCAAATTCTCTCACGCTTATTTGTATATTAACTTGTGATTTTACAATTAAGTATACGATAAAACAGAAGTAATTAATCAGACATGTTGTTTTTATTCCATAACTATCCGTCTTATTTAAATACATTACTGGTCCAAGGGAATTAATCAAATACAGTCCTCCCCATAACCGCCGACAATCCTCCAATACTCTATTCCGATATTCGTACCTGTATCCAATATAATCTATATGTCCCGTTAAAGAGCACTAATATCTTACTAACCTGTGACCCGTTTGTTTGTTTTGGGTTTATCTCCGTTTTTCAACAGTATTTCAGTCATATAACGGCGGGCAGTTAACATTACCAGTGTTCCTGGATTCTGTACCAGTACAAACCTGTTCTCCGCAAGTAACTGCCAACCTCTCCACATGAATTATCAGAGGTGGAGGACGAATGATTTCAGACACAATGTCTTTTATCAAATCGTCACGGAGAACATACGCCCCTACCTGAGAATCGAACTTGCAACCCCGCGATCCATAGACCAATGCTCTCCCTAGTGAGCTAAGCGGGCGGGCTCCTGTGACCCGTAACGTTTATGATGAATGCAACGCTTCATTGCATTCGCCTTCGTTATACTGTAGTAATCGCTACGTTATTTACATCTGTTACATATATTGTAGTAAACAGATAAATATATATCTTGGATATTGTCTTACAGGTTAGATATTTTACTCATCCATTAATATACTCTAAACATGTACTTTAATATATTTTCATAGTTTATCAGTAATTACATTATGAAAAAGGAATCATTGTTTCATTCTCATGTACATGTACTTCCATCATGATTATTCACATTTGCATTCGCCTTCGTTATACTGTAGTAATCGCTACGTTATTTACATCTATTACATATATTGTAGTAAATAAATATATATCTTTGATATTGTCTTACAGTTGTAGTGTCACGCCAGTCCAAAAGGACCCACGTCCACACATACAGTCAACTATCAATTCGTTGCCACGTTTAAAGGCTGAGGCCATAGCCACCAACGAAGGTGTATGAGCAGTTATTAGCTCTACCGGCTGGAAGCAGGCCGTGACACGTGTAGGAGTGACGTTAGACTAGCTCCTAGACTATGATATATCTTTTTACATTTTTATGATTGAATGTAGTGAACTGAGCCAGTCTATATCCTATGTCCAATATCATATCATAATTTCAACATCAGTCCTGTGTGAAAATCTCTAAAATAGACTGGCTTTTGTCTCTACGAAATTGAATTCGTCAAAAAAGGAAAAAATATAGAAATACAGTTATTATCAGTCTAGTGGCTAGTCTAGTGTGACGTATTCGTCTAAACATTCGTTTATTGCGTTTTTGTTCTGTTTTAGCAGGCAGGTTAATCCATTATTAGGGTGGGCACTTGTGAAGAATGCGTTCTTATGAAGGTATCAGACTATCAGTAGTTTTATCGCTTATTTCGAATAAAGGAAACTTTATTTTGAATACAAAATTTGATTAATATCCAAATTGCATTTATGTTAATTTTCTATGTGCATTGTATATGAGGTGAAGTGTAAAGCTTTAATCAGAAACTGCAGTTGATATCTAATACAAATGTATCAGTTTTCAGCGACATTTAATGACAAATGTGTAGATTAGGCAATTTATTTTACTTAAAAGTTTCAAGGAAGCCGTTGATAACTTGTTATATCCTACTGAAAATGACAATGACAATAATAATGATAAGAAGGAAGATACTAAACAATTATTCAAACTTAGTATTGGGATCAGTTTGTTTAACCTTCAGCCCGCTGGCGGCAAGTGATTCTGTCTATGCGGCCAGTGCAGACCAAGATCAGTGTAGGCTGATTATGGTCTGCACTGTTCGCTATTCAGTCAGTAAATTTTCAGGAAACACCCCTTCATGTAATTAATGGTACTGCCTAAACTGAATAATGGACCAGTCCGTTACAAAACTTTAGAATTCTTATGAATAAAAAATAGAACAAACAGTAAGCAACGGATTCTCCACACGGAACTGAAGGAGCATATATGTGAATAGGGCTTGTTACAACAGATGCTGGTTGAACTTAGTTAATTAAGCCCACGTCACATTGTCAGGTATTAAGGCCTAGGTATTATATATATATATAAGTACAGTGTCAGCTTTTTTCTGTATTTCAACACTATCCATGAGAATAAGTTTGCAAGCACAATGATTTTTTCTCCATAAACAATTCAGATGAGGAGAACTGCCGTTAGTATTAAAGCTTTGATATTTGTTTGAATAAATGCAAATAAAAACAAACATATTACTTTAGAAATAAAATGTTTTGAAGCTTCAACAAGAAAGGTAAAGCAAGATATAAGATGTTTTGAACATCTCTGTTTTCCTTCTTCTTTCAACATAGAATACCTTTGGAGGGCCATGTGCTTCAAACCTGGATAAATATTGTACTTGAAGCGACAGAGATAAACGAATAAACGACAACAACAACAAACAAAACTTGTACAACTCGTTTAAATGGGTCAACCGTGTTGTTGTACTTATAAAATAGACTGGCCCGGTTTATAGGTTCGTCAGGGCTATGATATGTATTGTATTTTGCCATCGAAATATTTTTATAAAATGTTTCTTCCCCTTCCGTTTGGATCCGTCCATGTTTACAAACACGTTTGTTTATTTTATGGACTTGTAACATTGACTTACACGAAATACAATAAATTGCTACAGTTCAAGTATTATATAATTTGAATCTACCCTGGTGACCAGGTATACTACCACCTTAAGCTACATATTGCTTTCCGTTGTTTCAAGTGTTAAACATATGTATTACTGATGTGAATTGCAAATGTGAACAAACACCTTCGAATATTCATTTCTGATGTAAACAAATAACAGATTAAACAATGATATGAGCCGCGCCATGAGAAAACAAACATAGTGCGTTTGCGACCAGCATGGATCCAGACCAGCCTGCACATCCGCGCAGTCTGGTCAGGATCCATGCTGTTCGCTTTCAAAGCCTATTGCAATGAGTGAAACCATTAGCGAACAGCATGGATCCTGACAAGACTGCGCGGATGCGCAGGCTGGTCTGGATCCATGCTGGTCGCAAACGCACTATGTTGGTTTTCTCATTGCGCGGCTCATATAGAGAGAACATCTGATTTGTATCAGTAAGTTCAAAACGAGCTGTAATATAATAAGGCACACGCTATCAGTCGATATTTTACAAAATAGAATCTAATTACATCTCTTAGCTACCAAACTAGGACTTTTGAAAAATCTACACTACTTACGACCGATAATCTCTTTCTTACAATTTGATATATTTTCTCTTTTATGCTCAGCTTGTTTGTTACAAACTTAAAGGGAGATGTAAAATCAAATGAACTTTTCAAAACTCCTTTATCAAATTGAACACATTCAAGTTTGCAGTATACTTTCATCTTTTTGATAAAATGAGATTGCTTTCAAAAACAAACAAAAAAACACTCCATGCCTTATCTGTAAGCCGCAGATACGCCTTTTCGTTGAATACAGGATATCATAATTTCTTAAATTTGAATAAGATAATAAAATGGGAGGCTCTGCCGAGCATTTTATTATCTTATTCAATGAGTTTGATAAATTCAATGTGGAATGTCACTATACTTTAAACGATGTCAACGTCTAAGCTTTATTACGCTAGTGCATTATTAATTTCATTTAAGTTCACTCTCGCGATGTCAAAACATGTGATAAATGGTTATAGAAGATCTATACACCTTAACAAAAATATTTGCGCCCTAACGTGTTAAAATGTAGATCAAAAAGAAATATCAAGAGTTATTTAACATTTGCACCTAATCAACACTGTGACGTCATGATTTTGTCTATGACGTTGCCCAATGCGCGTGACGTTGCGCAGATTTGAAAAGGTAATAGACATGAAATAAAAAAAAAAAGAAAAATGTTTCATTGAAAGTTCGAAATATCTTTCACTCATGAGCACCGATTTTATCGAGTATGGAACAGTAATGAGGCAATAGTTGCATCTTTGCTTCGTTTCATAATCATGAGTCTGACAATGGAACATATGCATAGCAAATTTTCTTACTCTACACTTAGTTGTTATCTCTGCGATAACTTCTGTAACTAGAGCTATCACTAAAAGTGATGAATGTACCCCCCGCAAGCACTGACACAGTACATTGCGATTTGACGCACACAAGATTGCATAATTATGTGGACTCTATGTATACAGTTTAGTAAGAAAAAACAAAGTCCAATAACTATGCAGACTATTTATCTAAAAGAACGTAACATGCACCATGCACAACTAGGGTTGGTACTGATCACTTGTGTGAAGTTTCATTAAATTGTGTACAAGGGTTCGAAGGATTAGGCGCGCACAAGACTGCATTTGCAGACTGTATGTACATAGTTAACAAGAAATAAAGTCCCATAACTCTGCAATTTTTGTTGTTGAAAGAATCTAACATGCCCCATGCACAACTACTGTTGTTACTGATCACTTGTGTGAAGTTTCATTAAATTGTGTCGAGGGGATGAGGAGAGATGGTGCGCACAAGATTGTGTCTATGTATACATAGTTTAGTGACAAAAAACAAAGTCCCGTAACTCTGCAAGTTTTTTTCTGAAAGAACCTAACATGCCCCATGCACAACTACTGTTGTTACTGATCACTTGTGTGAAGTTTCATTAAATTGTATCAAGGGGATGAGGAGAGATGGTGCGCACAAGATTGTGTCTATGTATACATAGTTTAGTGACAAAAAACAAAGTCCCGTAACTCTGCAAGTTTTTTTCTGAAAGAACCTAACATGCCCTATGCACAACTACTGTTGTTACTGATTACTTGTGTGAAGTTTCATTAAATTGTGTCAAGGGGATGAGGAGAGATGGTGCGCACAAGATTGTGTCTATGTATATAGTATAGTAACAAAACACAAAGTCCCATAACTATGCATTTTTTTTCTGAAAGAACCTAACATGCCCCATGCACAACTAGGGTTGGTACTGATCACTTGTGTGAAGTTTCATTAAATTGTGTCAAGTGGATGAGGAGAGATGGTGCGCACAAGATTGTGTCTATGTATATAGTATAGTAACAAAAAACAAAGTCCCATAACTATGCAAGTTTTTTTTCTGAAAGAACCTAACATGCCCCATGCACATCTACTGTTGTTACTGATCACTTGTATGAAGTTTCATTAAATTGTGTCAAGGGGATGAGGAGAGATGGTGCGCACAAGATTGCGTCTACGGACAGACAGACAGACAGACAGACGGACGGACAGATAGACAGACAACCTGAAACCAGTATACCCCCCACTTACAACTTTGTTGTCGGGGTGGGGGGGGGGTACAAAAACTGACATTTATATTTAACGATATCTTGATTATGGATTTGTCGAAACTAAAACGTCTGATCACTAACACTTATTTATAATAATTGTGTTTAATGCATGTTAGATTTTCACGGGAAGTATTTCTAAATTTAATTTTTCAATCTAGGTTACCTATTTATGTCTAACAAAGATAGTTCGTTAAGCGTAAGCGTAAAATTGATACAAATAATTATATTGCCTAAAAATGGCATGGATATTAGAACTTATTAGAGAAATGACTTTTTCAATAGAGAACAGTATAGTAACTTTGTACAATAAGAATTTCGAACATTCAATTAAAATAACATTGTATAGAATATTAGTAACTATCATTCTGACTTAAAACTATGGTCTTGATACGTTTCTTTTATTTTTTTGGTGGGGGGCGGGGGGTGTGGGGTGAGTGTGTTGACTGAGTCTGGCTCTAAAGTGCTACTAAACATCTTTTATATGCATGTTCCCTGGCAAAGCTATGGCCCTATAATGGATAACTCAAAAGAAGATGACTTTAACAAGATAAGAAAATTCCGAATTTTCTTGCGTGATTCATAGATTTGCAGGAAGTCCCATACAGTTTATACCTGTCTTAATGTAAAATTTAATCTTTCAAATAATTTCATTAAAAATCTGAGAGAAAAAGACGTCAAACAGTTCGTTATTCCCGAGTACAACTTACAAAATTAACATCTTTTGGAGTTGTCTTAATTACCGAGTGACACAAGGTAGAGAGGAGTGTGTGTTTGGGGAGGGGGGAGGGGGTGTAGATGTTACGATGCAAATATACGGCAACACGATGCGAAAGTATGATGTACATGTTACGTCTCCGCATATTGTTTTCGTGTTTTCACATCGTATTAACACTTTATCGCATCGTATCTTCGCATCGTATTATTGCACTGCCACTCTTAACTAATTTACCAGCTATTCGATGGAACGAGGCAAAGCTGGCCCTAACGGTCGACCATAGTGAACAGCCATTATGCAGTTATGTTTTGTTTGATCTGATATAAATCACTTATTAAGTCTAGCGGATTTCAAAGATCTTGCGATAACATATTTACATTTGGCGCAGTATCCCTTTATTCTTCAAATAGTTGTTCTAAAGCTTTAGTGATATAAACCAAAAATGGACTTGTAAGTTTGTTTACTACGCGCTCGCATATTTGATTATATTTATTCTGGCGCAAATATACAATACACAAAACCTCTAAAATGTTTAAGATAAGGAAAAAAGGAATATTGGGAATTATATTTTCCGACTTGATGTAAATTTGTTTACTGGTAAGAAATGATTATTTTTATTTCATGAAACTAAAATGACAAAGATGATGTTTTCTTCTTATGACATGCATACATGTATGTTATGGCAGAATAAACTGACACTAACATTTTGAGAAAAATACGTGTGTTTTAGTAAGAAACCAATACAATGTCTTAACACACGGGTCATACCATTAATTCTGATAGTATGTTTTTTTTTTCTAAAACCAGAGTTACACTTAAACAATTCATATCATTTTGCGACTTTCCAAACTTTAAAGGCACTGATCTCCAGATTTCGGATAAAAATTATCATGAACATTAGAATATGAGTTTTTGTTTCTAAACTGTTTTAAAAATGCCACATCAAGAGAAAAAGATGACCGCGGCGGTAATCGAACCCAGACCGCCGCGGCAATAAAGAAGTTTTCCATAACGCTATAATAGAGGATTTAGTGTTCAATGCGTATTAATTATAGATATTTTGATCGAGGTAGTTTTCCTCGAGTAAAGCGTTACAAACGCCTTTCGATTTTCATCTTAAAAAGTAGTAAAAACATCTAATTCTCATGCGTTTCCGTCACATATACATGTAGTCTGTCAGTAATTAAGTTCCAGAGCATTCTTAAGAAATATAGCATTAATTTCCAGATATCTTAAAAATCTTCTCTTTTTTGTTGTCGAACGATCTGAAGGCCAGTGCCTTTAATGACTGAGGAAAACCCAAGACTTCCCTCTAAGTATTATTTCAAGTGCGGACAAGAACATTGGTAGAACCACACCTAGTTCCGCATGCCAGTTGAATGACTTTCTCACATGACGACACGAGCAGCGCTCGAACCCGTCAGGCATAGGAACAAGTGATTTGAATCCAAGAGGTATCATAGCTCGGGAAATCAATATAAAACGAATGGAAGTTATTAAAATCTGCTGAAAAGTGCTATAAACAACCCATTTCCAAGTGTTATGACGGTTTTCAAAGACAATCGGCATGTTGATTATTTGAGTAAATCAGCTCGATAGTTGCAGTAATTGAAGACAAGGAACAACTGTGCTCAACACAATTGATTGTTCAATTCCTTCCAGCACTGGTAGACGAAAATTGGTATTTTGTAAATGACAGAGTGAACATTAATGGAAAATCAAATATGTCAATAATATGAACAATGAATAAACGAAACGGGATACTTGGCAAACATACAATATCATTTGACATTGCCTGCACAAGAGAGTAGATTAACCACCAGGCCCATGTTCTTACTTTTCAAACTTTTTTAAAATGACTAAAGGTTTTTAGAAGTGGTAAAATTCAATTTCATTGACAACACGGTTATATAAAATCAATCGCGAACTTACGTGATGTGCGCACGTAATGTTCATGATTTTGCTAACATACCCTGCGTATATGGCGCGCCAATTGTCCAATAATTACGTGAACCCAGGTTCACGGTCGAAAAACTAGGATTAAAGATCGATTAACCAGGTTTTTCGAACGTAAAACCAGGTTTTTCAATACTAACATATATTTTTTGAGCGAAAACATAAGATAACGCCGTAAACAATAGTTCACGCTTGTAAACGTACGTTCACGCTTGTAAACCCAAGTTTACGGTCGTAAACGTAGGTTCACGTTTACGAACGTGAACTGGGGTTGACGAGCGTAAACATAGGATAACGGCCATAAACATAGGATAACGACCAAAATTCGTAGTTTAATCGAGAAACCTAGTTTATCAAACGTAAACCATGGTTTACGGTCGATATATTAGGATTATAAAATCAAATGTGAATTTCGGGCGTGAACCTACGTTTTCGAACGTGAACCCACGTTTACGACCTTGAGCCTAGGTTTACGACCGTGAACCATAGTTTACGGACGTGACATGTATGGCAATTGTCCAGTAATTACATGAACGCAGGTTCACGGTCGAAAAACTAGGACAAACGATCTATAAACTAGGTTTTTCGAACGTAAAAGCATTTAACCTATTCTTTCGAGCGAAAACATAGGATAACGACCGAAATTCAAAGTTCAATCGAGAAACCCTGTTTATCGAACGTAAACCATAGTTTACTATTGATATATCAACTATCAACTTGGGTACACGAGCGTGGGAAAAGCTAGCGTACGCCTTTAAAAAATTATACCCTTTATAACTAATTCAGCCGTTAAACTGATGAGACAACTTACAAACACCATACATGAATAAATATTTAAATGCATTTTTGAAAACGAAAGTAGAATATTTTGTAAACGAAAGTGTAAAAACAAGCAAAAAGTTAAAATAGTAATAACGATTTGTCAGATATATTTTGTTATGTGTATCACATGTATTACTTGAAATTATGAAGCATAATCAAGGTTTCAAAAAGAAAAGAAAAGAAACTTTATCAATGATGTATGGCAAAATAAAATTATAACCTTCTCATTTGCATATTAACTGGTCAGCTACACCAGTTTGTTTATAATTCCATGATACATAAGCATGTGATAATAATATGACCATTATTTTTGGACATCAGACTGACATAACAAAACACTAACCACAGTTTGTTAAATAAATGCATTGATAAAACTTACTGGATCTTTAAGGCAATTTAAATATCAATTTTATTGAAACATTTCGTTTTAGTTTTCAGTTTTATTTCGAAGATGTACGTAAATTTACGGAAGATAAATTAAAAAAAACTACAGGATTATTGATTTTTAAAGTACTGTTAGTAGTAACGAAAATATAATACACACGGGGACATTTTGGGCAAAAATGTTACCTGATTTGAACGATTTCCCTGTGTGTACAATACCGAAATGTCACGTGGGTTGGCCACCCTGTTATTTATAGTCGCCACCGATAACGAATATGGGCGACTCCTCTAGAAGACAGGTAGTAATGTTAGTGGAAGTATAAAAAAGTCACTGAAAATGTGAAAATGTTGAATCAATTTAAGCTGAAAATAATGTAAAGACTGACATGACTGGCACAGTTCCACATAACTTTTCGCCCCTGGACCTGCCTGGCGGTGACACGAACATTTTAGTACGAAAGTACCATAGTATGTGAAACATTCGTCAATCTTTTCACTTCCCTTTATTATAATATCTTTCACTCAAGAGCTCTCGCTAAATGTCGTGATTCCGGCCCTCACCCCGCTGTTAATCGGGGTTTCGGCCCCTGAAAACTGTTTTATTCTCGTGAGTTCGCTCGGCTAGGTCGTTGAACAAATGTTGAAATTAAAGAATAAAACGGCGGGCAATTAAGAAAAAATATTGATGTTAGGAGTTTTTCAATTCCACAACTTCCGCAAGTTTACAAATAGATTATAAATCTAGTCAAATCATTGCAACGGGCAATGAATTGTAATTTTAGTATCATATAACATCGTAACTTCAAACAAAGAATCTGCTCGATAACTCGGATTTATTACGCATTAAATCGTTAAAGAGTTAAATGAATGTTTACTGCATAAGATCATCAAAGGTAAATTTTGTTTATAGAGACATATCTCCAGGCGTATTTAAAAGGTTAGAATCATATAACTGGAAGATAGATACATGGGAAGAGGCAGGTTAAGGGTCAAGGTCACAGAGGTCTAATATTGTAACATTTTATGATTAGCTCCTGAATTTCACTTTACATAAATATTTAAATATTGTCACTGTAGTAATCAAACATTTTGTAACAGTTGTGAATATTACAGCCCCTATGTCTACTGGCTTAAAATATACTAGCATTAATAGCTAGTGTGTCGGCTCCTTTTAAATGATATATGGGATCATATATTCTCCCCCAGCTGGTCCTGGTACTTAAAGAGAGTAATCAGTAGGGGGCTGCATGGTAGGTTTCACTGGCACCTGGTCTAATACATCATTACTGTATCGCATGAGTGTGATATCAACCAAATTTTACGTGAGTAGACTGACTCATTTTTATTTCACCGAACTTTCTGAATACCTTGCTGCAGCCATTTCAAGTCCGCGAGAAATTTTATCGTCTGTGTATAAAATGTCGCGGGTAACTTACACATCCGCAAGATTTTCTATCGAAATCGTAGATAATGTCGTGAGGAACAAATAAACCGCGATATTTTATATAGTTCTTATAAACAGCAAGGAATATTTTGATTCCGGTGGCCGGTAGCGTCCTTGGTTTGACTATATTTTATTCCCTGTCAGTCTGTAAAAAATCAAGGAACAAAAAAAAAAAAAAAAAAAAAAAAAAAAAAAAAAAAAAAAATCTGCGACATTTTGCAATTTTAGTAGAAATTCTACAAAAAAAAATCGAGGGTAAAAGTTATGCCGCGACTTTTTGTTTCTCAACAACGGTCCCAAATGTTAAAGAAAGCTTTTTATGAAAGACGTTTCTAGGCATAAAAACTCGAGGCTTAATTAAGACTCGAAATTTCATAAGTAATGCATAAAAAATATCGCGGATGAAAATGGCCGCAGTTAGCTACCAAAAGTAAGAGTATATTTGCATGGCTTATTCTGCTATATAGACAGAAAATGTCGCGGTTTCGTCAGTAATGCGCTCCTTTTTACGACGGAAGTGTGACAGAAAAACCCGAGAGTTTCTCTTAGACGCGATAGTTTAACCAATTTCGACGTAAAATGTTTGCGAATTTGGAACTTCCCAGCGACATTTACAAACTGACGGTAAAATTTCTCACGGCTTTAAAATGGACGCTACCGGCCACCATAACTTCTTATACACTGTCATGTATTAGCCATGCGAAGAAGTATGCAAGCCAAGACTGTTATTGTGTTGCCCGGATAACTAGTAATGCATAATCTCATGCACACTGTACAGAAACTGTAAAAATACAAATTCAGCATATATTCTTATAAAGCACTCTGTGCATTTGTCATTTTTCAGGACAGAAGATTGATTATGTTGAAGGATGGAACGGCTACGCCGTTGTGGAATTAAGCGCCTGCTGAAGGTGTGGCTTGGCTTTTCTATAGGCATGGTATTCAGCTTTACCCTACTAGTCAATGAAATGGCGATACAGTTTACTGGTTCTAAACATCGATTTTCTACGACAGCTCTGGAGGTTTCCAACTGGTATAACTCGGATAGAAACTTCTGTGGGGGCCATTACACGGGATACGGCCATACCTTTTTCAAGTTGAAGTCTACCATATTTGACCCAAAGAAAAACGTTTTCACAATACCCTGTAACGAATGGATGTTTTTACATAGACCGTATACGTACTGGTTTAATGGAAAATATGCACCGGCGAGGTATTCTAAATCCTTAACCTTCAATAAAGGTCACGATTTACGAAATATTTTAAAAGATGAGAATATTACAATAGTTGTCTACAGAGAATATCCGCATAATTTCTATCACGCCATGACGCAGTGGTACAATATTTTCGTACTGTCAAATCTTTTTAGCTTCAGCATGAAGAGAGTTAATATTCTCTTATTGGACACCGGCCCAGTGGTTCACATTGATGAACAGTGGAAGTTACTGTTTCAACAAGTGATAAAAGCGGATGAAATTGACACTCCAATGTATTTTAAGGAGGCCATATTTAATATACCTGGGCATGAAAGCCCAATGTTCTATTTTGATCTTGTAAAACTACCATTCATAGAAGACTTTTCGAATTATGTTTTGCAAACTTTTGATATAAAAGGCAAGCAGTCTTTTGACTGTAAAAAAATAACAATAACTTTAGTTCTTAGGCGGGACTATTACATGCATCCCGGCGTAAGTTCCGAGAAAAGAATCGCAGAACGGAAGTTCAAAAATGAGGACGAGTTACTTGCCACGCTCAGATCAGAATTTCCGGGTCATACGGTGCAAACGCTAATTGCGGAGGAAATGTCACTTCCGGAACAGTTGTCACTGACCTCAAATACAGACATTTTGATTGGAATGCATGGTTGTGTTCTTACACAAATCTTATTCTTGCCAAAACACGCCATGGTGTTGGAAATGTATCCTGTCTTTTGGAATGTTCAGAGATTCTTTAGTTCTATATCCAGATGGAGAAATATCAAACATGAATACTGGCAGAATAGTGAGAACAGATATGAATTTGCCAACCATTATACATATGTTCCAACAAGTGTTATAGACGAATTTGCCCAACGTGCTCGAAAACACTTTGTATGTAATTAACACAACTTACAATCTTCATGATTCAAAAGTTCACAAAAATAGTTTTCTGGTCTGTTTTAGGGAGATTCAGAAAGAACAACAGACGATAAATTTTAAAATTTGTATTCATATTTTAGTGCTCTGCGTTGGAAGTTTTTACATTTATTCTATCAGGACTTGCGTATTATGCTAATAATTATTTTCGGATAGTGGCATTACCTAAAAACTTCCGCTGGGCCTGATTCTTTATGTATAATTTCGAGTTTACAAACTGTTTGCACGCATGCAGTTGATCCTTTACAGTGAGGATCGAGTGTTCTGCCCACCTCAAATATTTTTATCATAATTTTGATAAATTGTTTTCGTCATCATTTGATATCAGACTTAGTTATTGAAATTCGTTTTGAGTACTTTTCAGAGATTTAAGCTTAATGCGGGTGAAAGGAAACGAAAAGTGAAATAGAAAATAAATTCTTTAAATTTGTTCAAAGGGTTATCTGATTTTTCATGGATTTGGCAGTGAATAACGAGCACTAGGGAAGAGAATCGTTACTGGAAGTATTAGTTCTAGTTAATTTAAACGTTTTTTTTTTCACAAGTACTAACATAGATTTGTTCAATTACAACAAAAAAAAGTTAACATGATAAGAATAAAATACATGTCTTTCAGAATGCTTCTCCTTTAGAATTTCCATTTTGTCAGTCCGTTTGTATTTGTGGAAAACACGCCATATTTTATAAGGAACAAGAAACGAATTCTTCACACGTGAAAAGAATTCGTGCGAATTCCTCGTGCATTTGTTACAAATTCGGCCGAAAATATCACAAATCAAAACTCGAGGGTTCAACGCAATAAGGGCGTATCTACATATAATAACTATATGTAGATACGCCCTTATTGCGTTGAACCCTCGAACAGTGACATATACATTTTTTGCTTTAGGCCTAAAAGAGATTGTTTATTTCCGGTAACATCCTAAAAAAGTAGGATAGGAAGGTTGGTAAATTTTTAGGTGGATGTTTTTATTAATAGCTTTTCTTTCGGAAATTATTCTTTGAAATACAATAAATTGCTACGGTTCAATTAATTTAAATCGAGTTGAATAAGATAATAAAATGCGAGGCTCTGCCGATCATCAATTTCATTAAATCCAATGCGGACAGTCACAAATGTAATATTCTTTTTATCACATGTTAGCTTTTCCTGCTGAAACATATTGTTCTTTTTTACTTTCTAAAACCATAATAAACAAGTCAGTTTGACGAACGATACTTTAAACGACGTCGACGTCAAAGCTTTGTTTAACTAGTGTAGTATCAATTCTATGTAATGCGGCTTTATTTAACTCTTGCGACGCCGAACATGTGATAATAAATTTTATTTAATAAATTTCAGTAGTTTATTGAAGTATAACAGTGAGCTATATTAATAACTCACTATTTCTGTACACTTGAACGCGGAAGAATATAGAATTATAGATAATAATTAAATTGTATCCAAAATATAGCTCTATATAAAGAAAGTTATATATGAGTATAAATAGCTAAAAGACAAAATGATATGCAAAGGAAATTTAAAATCATCATTTTCACCATATTAACACTGTGACGTCATGATTTTTTGTCTATTTTTACTCACTGCGCGTGACGTTGCGTGGATTTGATTAAACCTGTTGAAAAGGTATTAGTCATAAAATGAAAAAGAAAAATTGTTTTATTGAAAGTTCGAAATATCTTTCACTGAGTCTCGTGAACACCGATTTTAGAACGTTGCATCTGATGTTCACAAGATGAATGAATGATATTGCGATGATCACCGAAACTAACGAATATCCTGTGTCTGTTTACTCAAAAATCTCAGGTTCAATGTTCGTGTATGGAACAGTAATGAGACAATAGTTACATATTGAGCCGTATATGTCATAAAGCGAAAATATAACACGTGTGATATATTCGATCGAAATTTGCACGCGCATGAAACGTGTATCATACATAATATGTGATGTATACGTTGGATTTTGGTTTTCATAAGCACGCTAAAACGGTAAGGTAACTGATCGAACTCGATCGGCAAGAGGTCGGAATGACCGTTATACGTCTAGTTTGATCGGCAATGCTCGGACTTTTAAAAAAGAATCGAGTAACGATGATTTGGCAAGGTTCGTGATGAAATTGTGAAACGATCATGAATCAATCGACTCTTGATCGTTTAGAAATTGCCCTGATCGGGTAAAGGTCGCAAGAACGATACTCGATTGCTGTACGAAATACCCAACCGATCGATGCGATCTGTTGTCCAGATTAGTTCGAATGTCTCCCAATTGCACTCGATTTCCCGACCCCCGCCCCTCGCTCTCGCCCCCACCTCCCTCACCACACACACCGGTAAATGGCCTTCCATTAGAAAAAATGCTGTAAGTATAGAGATTGTGTAACAATTGAGATGATTGTCGTGTATAAGGAGTCGTGAATGCTCGTACAAGAGTCGTGTAGGAGTCTAGAAGACGGCAAACTTTTGTAAATTAAGCAATCGGGCCTCATACCGCACCAACGTTTTGAATGATTCATTTATCATTTCCATATTGGTAAACCATACAATTTTTTCTTAGATACTAATCCCCAATGATAACGTGATTCCCGACGAAACATGAGAACGAGTCCGTTTCATGATACTATGCCCCAACGATAACTTGATATTTACAAACATGACTATAAATAGATTAAAATGGAACATAGGGAATTCAACATTTGTTTAACGTGTTACAATCTCAATATTTCTAGATCTTGTACCAATTGCAAATTAGCTCAGTGGTAAAGCATACAGTCCATGTAAAACAGATCTTTTTGCCGTGTGGGTTCGAAACTCAGCATCGACATTAAATTTTTATTTCACTTTCTCATAAACATTTAGATTCCTTCATGAACTATGTGACAACACAACAGAGAAGTATCTTAAGCCGATATGGCAGATCAGAAAAGTTTAGCATTATATCAAAGATGATATTGACTAAATGCATGCATTTAAGCCATGCAAATAATAAACATACTGTTGTGTTATATAAAGGCATACATACAAATACAATCATCAAAGAAAGAAACAAAAATACGGGAACAAAAATGAAACCGAAAAGAAAAAAACACAAAAAGACAAAACATGAAAAAACCCTCACGAGGAATCGAACCCACAAAATGATTTGCTTATATCCAATTGTTATCTGCGTCTTACCCGACTGAGCTATGCTGCCATATAATCATAGGATATTAAAGATGAAAGAAATACTAATATTTACTTAGCAGGTAATGTGTAAGCATTATGGATTGATATTTCATCGGTTATCAGGAAATAGAATCGTCCTCGCGTTTCGGCGGGAATCTGTTATCGTTGGGGATTACTAATAAACTTTGATAATGTGGCAGTTGAGTCCAATAAGTCCAGGGGTGTTCAAAGATAATCCGTCATAGATCTATTGTAAAGCAAATATTGGATTTACCTGTATTGGAAAATAAACAGTGTCAATTGGATTTATGTCAACTGCCACATTATCAAAGTTTATTAGTAGTAACTGATAAAAAACAATTCATAATGTTTGCACATTACTTGACAAGTAAACATTAGTATTAATTTCAATTTAAAGGTCCATTACTAAGGGAAATTGAATTGGCAATTTTTTTCATAGCCAGTGCATAGACTTCTGCAAGACACTAAATAATGAAGATTGGCAGGTCAAAATTTACAGAAGGTCTTTGGAACTCAAACAAATGTATGTGTATTATGTTGAAATTTCAATGAATCGACAGAATGACCCCCCAGGTCTTTTTAACTTTCTTCATAGAAAAATAATTGTACATATAATGCGATTTATTTCGAATTTCTACATACCAACTTTCATTTTCCAATAAAATGAAATAGTTTCTGTGCTTTTTAAAAGAAATTAAAATGTTCACTTTCCTTAGTATTGGACCTTTAACTTTCCACGGCCATTTAGTATACTGAAATATAGCTCAGTCGGGCCAAATGCAGATAACAAATGGATATAAGTAAATCGTTTTGTGAGTTCAATTCCTCATGAGGAATTTTTTTTCAAATATTTGTTTTTCTATTCGTTTTCATTTGTTTTTTGTTCCAAAATTTTCGTTTCTTTTTTTTTCTTTGATGGTTTGTATTTGCATTCATGTATCTTTATATAACTTAATTTAATGTTTATTATTGTATTTAATTTAATCAATGTCATCTTTGATATAATGCTAAACCTTTTCTAATCTGCCATATCAGCTTTAGATATTTCTCTGTTGTGCTATCACAGAACACATGAAGGAATCTAATTTTGTGCAAAAATGAAATAAAAATTAAATGTCGATGCCGAGTTTCGAACCAACACGGCAAAACTGTTTAACATGGAAAGTATGCTTTACCTCTAAGCTAATTTGTAACTGGTACTAAAACTAGAAATATTTAGATCTTAACATGTTAAAAAAATGTTAAGTTCCCTGCTTCATTCTTATCAATTTATAGTCATGTTTGTAAACATCAAGTTATCAGTGCACTCATGAATATTCCGTATACTTCCGTAAATTAATTTTCGTTTTCCGAACATAAATAGCGATATACCTATTACATATATATAATTCTTATACTGTCGCATGTGCAAGTAGCTGTACGGACAAAGCGTTTAGCTGCCAATATCAGGGTTGTGGTTCGATTCCTACATCTGACCACATCTTTTTCCCCAAAATTTTATATGCAAACTTCCCACTTGTTTGATCTCAAACGTATCGTGATATTTATGGTTCATTTTTTAAAAGTTACCGCATTTGTTAAAAGTATCTTTAAGTTAGATAAAAAGACAAATTACTGGTCACCAGCGTCCCTGGAAATAAATACTACAAGAGAAAATTCATGAATTATGATACATAAAATAAATTAATATAAAAATAAACAGGTATCGATAACATTACGTTACATTGTATTTGTATTAAATAATTATCTAAGGTGATTTCAAGTTTGGAAGTCAGACACTCATTAGCACTACGCCACCGTGTCATTGGTTAAGTAATATTACTTTAATAATATAGGTATTTTTAGGATACAGTTGTGTAAATTAACGAAACGTCCGAAAATATTGGCGAATATTAATGAGTGCCTGGTCAATACTTGCGGACAATAGTATTTCGTCTTGTTCAAATAAATGCTCCACAGATTAACTTATAAATGCTTAAGACCGGGGACGGAAAATAGGGTTATTATAACAGTAGCTCGATCTGGGATGCTGTATTCGGTTCGAGTGAATTTTTGCCAGATTCATTCTCACGAGGCGCACAAAATCCACGAAAGCCGAATACAAAATCCAAGATCTAGGTACTGTTATAATGACACTTTTATTATATACCTCTACCTTTTTGTTTGTTGTTTTGTTATTGAACGAAATCTTTAATGTTTATCGATATTGAAATGGAACTAAGTGAAGTTTTTATGTGCACTATTTATAGAACTCTGTCAGGTCATGCATATTAACAATACTGATTTTTTCTGCCTGTTCATATTTAATTGTGAAATACAAGCCGATTTTGTTACAGAATTTATAAAGGAATATAATAATATTGTTAGTGTACCTATGAAGTAGACCAATTTAAGTAGGTCTGTGTATTTTTTGGTGACTGTCAGGAATATGAGCCTTTATCGTAACTGACTTTTTTATGCCGCCGATCATCGAGCCGTTCCAAACAGTGACGTCATAATAGCCTCTAAATTTTTAGAATTTAATATTTTTAATGGATTGCCTGTTTCTTTGCTATGAGACAGTATACGTTCATTCGGCACACAAATACATGAAACTCAAACATTGGTGACTCTCTGTGGAATAACATTGAGTATAAAACATCACCATACATTTCATCGGCCAGTATGGCATTTGGATTACGGTGTTGGGTGGGAGGCGGGGAGATGGGGGGGGGGGGGGGGGGGGGGGGAGCATCCGTTTGCATTTCAGTGTTCGCTATGTAGGCATAGGCTGCACTTTGCGGAGAGCCGAATTGCAATGATGTATGGTGGCTGATTTCTGCCATTTCTAGTTTTCGCCCCGCGACACCGCTAATTATCGTGTTTTCGCTCCGCGACCCAGTTTTCGCCCCGCACCCCGTCATTTTCACCAGTTAATTCTCTTATTTCGCTCGGCGGGGTCGCGGGGCGAACACGCGAAATGGCAGAAATCAGCCACCTTAATGACGGGATAATCTTTAAAAGTCTCAGTCACTCGTGCGGCCATTTATTGCAACTCGATCAACTTAAACACAAGTGTAAACTTGATATGATTGCATGGCCGGATCCTGCGGGGGTCCGGGGTAAGGTATACTCCGACCCCCTTCTTGGAATGAGTTTAAAAGGTTAAAAATCTAACTATTGGGAAACCAATTTTAAATATTTAATCTTTCAAATAATTTCATTTAAAATCTGAGAGAAAATGACGTCAAACTGTTCATTATTCCTGAGCGCAACTTATACAATTAAAAGCTCTTGGAGCTATCTTAATTACCGAGTGACACAAGGCAGAGAGGAGTGTGTTCGCATCGTATCATCGATACTGTCACATTAACTAATTTACCAGCTAGGCGATGGTAATGTACCGGCTAGGCGATGGGACGACCATAGTGAACAGACATTGTGCAGTTATGTTTGATCTGATATGAAATCACGTATTAAGTCTGGCGGATAACAGAGGTCATGCGCATAGCATATTTACACTTGACCCAGTATCCATTTATTCTTCAAATACGTGTTTAGTAAATATTAAACAAAAATTGGACTTGTAAGTTTGTTTACAGCGCGCTCGAATATTTGATTATACTTAATCTTGAGAGCGAAAAACTGTGGATATACAATATATAAAAACTCTTAATAAATGTTAAAATGAAAATACAGGAATATTGGGAATTATATCGCTCGACCTGACAAAAATTTGTATACTGGTAAGAATTTTTTTTATATATTTGAAATTCAATAAATTAATGAAACTAAAATAACACAGTTGAAATATGCTATATTTTGTATATAGAAATATATTTAATGTCGGACAGACATTTTTATGCATTGCTGTTTTCTTTTGGGGGCATATATGTATTTTATGGCAAAGGAATAAACTGACATTTACACTTTTGAAAGAAAAATTCAAAATTATAAGTGTTTTTGTAAGAAACTAAGACATTGTCTTAAACCTTATCATGCTGGACACGACTGATTCTGCCTTTGCGACCAGTGTAGATCATGATCATCCTGCTCTATTCGCCATTCAGTCAGTAATTTTTTTTGGTATGCACCCCTTTTAACAGTTAATGGTACTGTCCAAATTGAATGATGGACAAGTTCGTTATTAAAATTTAGCAGGGTAAGGGTTAATATACCGGCCAGTCGGATCCTTCATTTTGGCAATATGATTTTTTTTAAAAAACTAGAGTAACGTGTAAACGGTTTATATAATTTTTCGACTCTCCAAAATTAATAATTCAGAAACCCCCAGACTTGCCTCAAAGTATTATTTAAAGTGCGGACAAGAACCTAGATAGAACCACACCCAGTTCCGCAAGCTAGCTGAATGGTTTTCTCACATGACTACACGAGCAGCGCTTGAATCTATCAGGCTGAGACACAAGTGATTCGAATTCAAGAGGTATCATATAGCTCAGGAAATCAATATAAAATGAACGGAAGTTGTTAAAATCTGCTGAAAAGTTATGAATATTTCATGACAATAAAAAACTGCACTACATTTAATTCAGTTTAAAGCTTGCCTTTCATGTTGCATACAATTCATGATATAATAGAATAATACACTTCGTGAAAACTTTTAAAATCTGTTAAATCTTTTTCGATTTTCGTATTTAACCGAAGTTTGACAAGGACAATTCAATACTTATGCTTATTTTGAATATTGGTTGTCATATACAAACTAAAAAATTTACTTGCTTTACAAATGCTACAGTGCAACCTCTGCAGAGCAACACCCTTAGGGAGATGCAGATATTGACCTCTGTTGAGAGGTTGTTGCTCTATAAAGGTTGAATTGATAGTAAGTTTCAGCTATGGGAAGTTTTGCTATAGAGAGGGTCGCTCTGGAGAGGTTGCACTGTATTTGTTAAATGCAAAATGCGAGCCGTTAAACCCTAAATAGTATAACAGGGTCTTCGTTTTTAAGGATATCAGAATGTAAAGTGCTTTTTTATACTCTGTCTCTTCATAAAACGTTAAATCAAACCACATTCCGGTTTCGGTTGTATATTTTTAACGTGCTTCTTATCAGACTGGTAGAATACGATGTGTCATGTTACCTGCCTGTAATATGTACTTTAAAAGCTAGACATTTTAAGTCTTTATGTATTTTTTGTTTTGAAATTTACGTTAAACATAACGGGTTTGCAATTTAGCATTTGAAACTCAGGATATGGCATTAGCATTTGGCAATCAACATGGTGCATTGTATCAAGAATCATTTATCACTATATATAAATCAGCATTTCAGGGGGTATTCTGTGTGTGTTAATGGGAATGCCTTCATGATTGTGACTCATTTTTCGAAATTTCGAAATCTACTTTTATTTCTTGACCGTATTAAATTGTAAACAAGATTAAAGTATTTTTACATAGCCGATGGGTTAAGTTTGCTGACTTCTGATCACTTGCCCCACCCCCACCCCCACCCCCTCCCTCCAGTGATGTGTGTTCAAGCCTTACTCGGGGACTAGAGACTCATGTTAGAAAGTCATCCAGCCGGCTAACGGAAGGCCGGTGGTTCTAATCAGGTGTCCATCTTTAATGCAGTAATGCACAGAGTGACACTTAAGGTCTTTCTCCGCCACAAAAGCTGGAAAGTCGCCATATAACCTGTAATTATGTCGAAGCGACGTTAAACACAGCATGTAAACTATTGTTTACATATAAAGCAAATAGAGCTGCTGCCCAAATAGAAAATACAAACTGAATGTAAAATATTTTTAAAGCTCGATAGTGCTTTAAACAGATAGAGCAGCTACCCCAAAAAAAGATTATGCATTATTACATGGTCGGTAAAGTACTTCTTTCAATGTTTACATAGATGTGGAAAGTTAGTCATAGAAAGCACAGAAAACAGCGAGGAAATGAAAGATATAATTGAGCCGCACCATGAGAAAACCAACAAAGTGCATTTGCGACCAGCATGGATCTAGACCAGCCTGCGCATCCGAACAGTCTAGTCAGGATCCATGCTGTTTACTATTTCTTTTTCTCTAACTGCAATATACTTTGAAAGCGAACCGCATGCGAAGGCAGGTCTGGATCCATGCTGGTCGCAAATGCACTATGTTGGTTTTCGCATTGTGCGGCTCATATATTCAGTATTACTTCCTGCTTTGTTAGTCAACAGACAATCTTTGTGACAAGTATATGAGAAAACAATAATCGAAATAACACTGAACAAGAAATCATTATATGTATGTTCATAATAAAATTGCGGAAGCAATATGATAAAGAGAAGTTATTACTGTTTTAACATAGAGCCCTAAAAAATCAATATTACTTAAATAAATGAAAAAAGGAACGACTTAGTTTATAGCGTCAATAAAAAACAATGATTTTTTTTTTCAATTACTTCTAGCACTGATACACGGAAATTGATATTCTGTAATTAAAAGAATGAACATTTGATTTAATGGAAAATCAAATCTGTCAATAATATGAGCAATGAATAAACGAAACGGGATACTAGGCAAACATTCGCTAAAATTAGATAAAAGTAGATACGATCCATGGTTTTGTTATTCAAACATTTTTGAAATGGTTAAAGGTACATTAACATAGATGCGAAATTAAGCAACTTTTGAGATGCCATATAAGAACGATGATATATTTATTCTATACAGAAATTGTAATATTTACTTTCGTTGACAATATGATAATACATTAAGAAGAACTTACATGACTTGCGCGCGCAATGTACATAACATATCCTGCGTACATAATAATTTAGGTGTGCCTATAACAACAATAATAATAACAACAACACAATCATTATTTCAGGTCATACCTCAATAATAGGTGCATGCGTATACATAAAAATTTCTACGGCCGTAAATAAAAATAGTTACAATAAAACTATTTATAGCAAAAACAAAGGGAAGTAATTATAAAAACAATGGTGCCTCATGATCGTGAACATTTGTGCCAAGACATATCAAAATCCCTCCATGCATGAAGAAGAAATGCTCAGGACAAACTTATTCTTGAATTTGATCTTTGACCTCTAAGTGTGCATTTGACCTTAGACTTAGGGACCTGGTTCTTTGCGCCTGACCAATCAACTCATAGTAGGGAACATTTGTGCCAAGTAAACTAACTTAATAAGAAAGTCTACTTTAAACAGTATTAACAATAAATGCTGAGACTTATTTTATTGTGTAGAACATGAGTTGCCTTCATTTTTTTTTCATGCAGACAATATTATAAGATTCTTTCACTGGTTGTAGGTGCAGATGGGAATATCCGGCCTCGAGGGTAACTGTTTAGGCGGTAACGAGGTTCCTACCGAGTTACCGCCTAAACAGTTACCCGAGAGCCGGATATTCCCATCTGCACCTATAACCAGTGATAGAATCTTTTTCTTGCATACCGATATCAAGATAAAATAATGAAAATAAAATCAGTCGAACGGCTTTCTTTTTAGAACTATTTCTTATAGCAGTGTATTTAAACAAAGCGCGGGAAACCAACGTCCGTAAACAGGAAAGACGTCATTACGTTTCAAAACAAAAAACAATGTTTAGTTCCGGTTTTGTTTTATCAGTTGCAGCGTAACGTTATGAATTTTTGATAAAATAACGTGATTTGAATCGAGAAATATACTATCAGGAACCAATAGGAACTGCCAAGGTATTGAATTTTTATTCCGTTTTTTAAATAAAATATAAATTACTACATAAATCTTCTACATATATGTAGTTCGTAGTACGTCATTTACAGCACGAGAGTCATCTTACACCCCGGGGTGTAAGATGGATTTTTCCAGCACCGGTAAAAATACCGGAAATCCCCGTCTGGTATGCAAGAAAAGAGAGATCGCCGTGACGTCACATATTAACATCTGTTTACCTGGTGGTGAGCAAAACACATTCTTGTGTATGGGATCGGAGTTCTTAATTTTCAATAACTTTTTCGCTCATTTATGGATTTTCAAAATTCAAAAACTTACTTACAATTTTCATATTTTCGTATTCAAATATCTTTTTAAAATGAATAACCGTTTTAAATAACATATAATTTAATAGCGGCGTAGTGATATTCAAAACCTCTAGAAAATCACTGTAAGTTAAGTATATGTAATAAATACATTTTTTTCCGAAATAATACTTAAATGTTATGAATAAATTGCTTGTTTTACAACCTTTCCATTCATCAAAATATCATTGATATTTTTTTGTGTTTTAAAAAAGTTTTTGCCGTTAGAAAAAGGTCACTGTTTACAAAAAATATGGAAGTTCGGCGTCTGCCCAACCAATCAATGTCTTATCAGTTCTAAAAATAGAAAATGCAACGGATTTGTATACAAATGCGATCTCTCCTATTCAAGTTTAGTTTTGTCAGTACAAGAAAATACTATTTTTAACAGATCTGATAAGAAAAATATTTGGTATTAGTGCAGATTTAATGTAGTACAGACCGGGACATTCTCCCTCGCGCTTTTATATAATGCATTCCTTCTTGACATAACTGCAACACTTTACAAAAGAATCCAAATATTCTTGTGCAGTTTTAAATCAATACCGCATTTCTGACACCTTTTGGTAGATAACCAGGAAACAGATTCACAGCAACATCAAACACATAACAACTTCTGATAGTTAGTTACAAAAATGTGGGTGTGTACTAAAACTAATCATCATTCAGGTAAAACTCCAATATTCCGTGTTTAAAGACCTCCTGCTTATAGCACAACAACAACAACAACAACAAACTTTATTAGCAATATCGACATAACACGTCTTTGGCTAATGAACAGATATAACTATAATAAATAACTAGATCTACATGCTCATGAGTAAACATTACGATTATATGTATAATAAAAGAAATTCATATTAATGGTCTTAACTATAACGTTTCTGCCCTTAATTTATCTGACTCGTTGATAAATTTACAAATATTTATTACAGTTTTTTCTTTTTCTTGATCTTATTAGTCTGTTGAATTTCTGCATAGTAGGCCATGAAAGATGTGGTATGAATCTTTTGCGCTTCTCCGTTAAATTTGGTTATTAACCCGTAGACAACAATAGAACAGTTGTGTAAACGTCACTCTATCTGTGTAATACTCTGTTGAAATTTAACGAACCTTTTAAATTGCATATTAATTAACGAATCTTTTTGTGAAACAGCATATTAATTTCAGTATTCTTTCTGTCTAGTCTCGCTGTTTTTATTGACTGAGAAAGTATTAATTTACCATTTTCATTTTTTTTAAGTAGGTCAAACGTTGGTTTAGACAGCTATGCCGAAAAATACTCGCTGAAGATTTAATATTGTACTAATGTATATAATTTTCTGAAACAGTTTAAACAAGTATACTTTTGTAACTAATTCAGTCGTAAAAGTAGAATATTTTGTAAACGATAGTGTAAACATAAGCAAAATTTGAAAAAAAAAATGTTGATTTGGCAGATATTTTGTTATTTGTAGCACATGTGTTATCTGACATAATGAAACATAAACATGATTTCAAATAAAACTTCAACTATGTATGGCAAAATAAAATTGTATACTATTCTAATTTGTATATTAACTGGCCAGCTCCATGTTTCCAAACACATTTGCTTATTTTATGGACTGTATTTTATTTATACATCGAACGATATCCCCATGTGAACAATACCGAAAAGTCAAGTGGGTTAGCCACCTCTTTCTTTAAAGCCGCCACCGATAACGAATATGGTCGAAGGTAGTATTATTAGTCGGGGGGTTGACGTTTTTTGCATTTGGCTGCTTTTTAGGCGAGAAAAATGCTGTTTGCAGTTCCAAAATGGTGCTATTTGTTTACTTTTTGACATAACAGAGGACACATTTTGCAATAGTAAGTGTCTTTATTAAATACAAATTTTCAAACAATAACGCCCAGTCGGTGACCATATAATTTATCTTCACTCGGTTTTTGGTCTTACATGTTTATCGTTGTTTGTTTAAAAGTTATTGAAGGTACAGTGTCAGTTTATAGTGACGAAAAAATCGTAGACTTGCTTGAAAATGCAATTTCTGTACAAAACGAACACTTTACGGGATGTTTATTGATTTGTACATATATATACATTTATACAGTAATTTAAGATTTTTCTCTGCTACTTCTAAAACCTCCTATTGCCAAAATATTTTGATACAAGCAACATTTTGTTGTTTGATGTTGTATACACGACAATTTTGTTGTTTGATTGTTCTACCGAGATGTCCTCTTGAACTTTTCAGTCCAGTATAAAGATTGGTAACTGGAAAAGTGATATATATATACCAGAAAAATATATGTGTTTTCCTACAATATATGTACAATTAACAACATAAAAATGTCAGTTTGTAAAAGTTTTCAGATGGAACAGCTGTTTAATTTCATCCTAATTATATCACAAATATTATACATTGTTTTTGCATTAATAACATATGTTAAAACTGGTATAATAAAACATAATTATACTTTCTTCGTGTTCAACTCGCGTTCTTTGCGCAGAACCTACGTAAGTCTTGTTGTCCTACCTAGGTACAATTATTTGCCTGTAAATGACACCGATGCGCTCAATCCTTTATATCTTACTATATAGCCATCACGCAACATTTCATGCTTCTTCTTCCTTCTTCTCATTATTTTAATTGTTATTATATTTTTATTATTGGATCAGTAGATTTACTTAGCACCAGTCCAAAGTGAACAAGTTTACACACAGAGGCAGGCACTCTGTGTGCCAAAGTCATCCTCTTTTAGTACAGACACAAAGTGTTCTGACTAGAGCGGCAGAGCAGAGAAAGTCCCAGTAATAGAAAGAGAGATAATCGTTTAGAAACAGACATTTCTGGCTTACTGAACTTAGTTCTGTTTTAACCATTAATGTGCTTAATGTACAACATCAATACATTTGTAGCACTATTTCATTAGAAGAATCAATGCACACCTCATATCTAGCTGGTATGCTCTAAAGAGCATCTCATAAATGTCAAGTGCTTGACTGGTATTTGAACCTCTGACCTCTGGATTGAAAGTCAATCGTGTCACAAATATACCAACGTTTCATTGCATTTATTTCACCAACATATTCATTACCAGACCGGATTATAACATAATCAACGGACTTTTGCTGTAGATTATCAAAATGATGTAAGTTTCAAAATTACAAATCAATTTCATTAAAATTTAATGTTTCCATTTTAATTTTCAATCTCATGAATGTGTTTTTATCAAATATATTTCCTTCTTTTTTTAGAAGTATTTTGTTTGAGTAACTAAAGAAATCAAATGTGAGTCCATTGAAGGATGTACAATTTTGACATTTCTTTAGAGATGGTGCATTGTACCTTAGTCCTCAAAGTAATCTGCAATTTTATATAGGTTCTTTTTATCATTTATACATAACGGACTCGTGAATATCATGAATATGAACTTGACCTTTAATCGTGACCTTAACCTTGGAACCACCCATCCAAAACTTGCACTCTGCACGTTGTCTCGATGTGGTGAAAATACTTTTTTTAGTTTCAAGGTCAATATGTCCTTGACCTTTGATCGACTGAAAACAAAAGCATACAGGATCCTTCCAAAGTGTTGCTTAGTCGAAATGTCAAATTGAAAGCTACACCAATTACACCTTGTTTCTTACAGACAATGTTGAAGGACGGACAGGTGGACGGATAATAACATTCCATGATACGTCCCGTTTTTTTTTTCAAAACTGGCGTATAAAAATAAACAAATTATTTTAAGGTATATATAACATATAAAGTATATATATTAAGAGACTCTTGCCCTATATAAAAGAAATTAATATAGGGAGATGTTCTTTAAAAAGTGTGGTAAAAGTTATATCCTTGTACGCTGCACTTAATCTCAATGTCCTCTGTCATTGTATTCTATCGGCGTGAATTCCTTACATCAGTTTTAGTGTAATGCCCCGTACAGTAAAACTTATCAAAAGATATAACTCAAAAAGTAGGGTAGAGTAATGGTTCGTGTGCGTCGCACATTTTCACTTGAATCAGTATTACTTGAAACTTATCATAAGACTAAGTGCCACTTTGGCTCTAAATTTCATCATGAGCTCGAATCGACACGAATATGGGCAAATATCAAATAAAGGAAGATGATTAAACAAATAAAGATAGAGTTATGTCATGTTGTTGAGCTGTCCGTAAGACAGCTTGCTCGACGTTTCTCAGTACTTGACTTTGAATTAGAACTTTGCCAGTAAAAACGTAATAAAACATTAACCAAACAAGGGCATAACTAAATTAAATGTTCCTTATCGAAATAAAACTTTTTTGATGGAAATAAGGAATACGTAATTGTCTTTTTAACTATTTTATATGATACCTAGAAACATGGCATACAACGGCTGCAGATTCGTGTCATCAAAACTTTTTATATGTCTGCTTTCCCAGGCGACAGTAGTTAACTGATCTTCCATATGAGGAATTAAAAATGTACGAAAAGTCTGGAGAAATGCATATAATATTTTTGTTGCTTTCACTAGTATCGGTGAGAATCACATTCCATTTAGACGTATAGTATATATGTCACTTTTAAATATTTCTAATTGCCAATCTTTATATTGGATTGAAAAAGTTACAGAAGACCTCTCGGTAGATCAATCAAAATGCTGCTTGAACAAAAATATTTTGGCAATGAGAGGTTTTAGAAGTAGCAGATAAAAATCTTAAATTACTGTATAATTTTATGTATATGTACAAATCAATAAACATCCCGTAAAGTGTTCGTTTTGTACAGAAATTGCATTTTCATTCACGGCTGCGATTGTTTCGCCACTATAAACTGGCACTGTACCTTCAATAACTTTTAACATACAAAGATTAACATGTAAGACCAGACGCCGAGTGAAGATAAATTATATGTCCACCGACTGGGCGGTATTGTTTGAAAATTTGTATTTAATGAACACACTTACTTCTGCAAAATGTGTCCTCTGTTTGGTCAAAAAGTAAAAAATAACGACGTTTTGAACTGCAAACAGCATGTTTCTCGCCTAAAAAGCAGCAAAATGCAAAATACGTCCACCCCCTGATTAGTGAAAATATAAAAAAGATATTGTCACTGGAAATGCGATAATGTTTAACCAAGCTGAAAATAAAGTAAAGACTGTCATGACTGGTACAGTTCTGCATATAAGGTGAATTGATGACAAGAACATAACTTGTTCCTTACATTTTTAAATGCAAGTAGTTTTGATGCTTACTTATAGATTAAGCTGTGGGTAATGATGCGTTGTGACAACATACATTGATACATTCTCAAATTCTTGTTCAGGTGGAGATAACCCCCTTGTACCAAAATACGGAAATAAGAATGTTAAGGCTACACGTCCGGTAACCAGACAAACAACATTATTTATTCTTATCTGAATCCAAGTGAAATAAGCATTGTTTTCGAGACACTACCTAATAGCGCGCTTTTAATAGCATACACAGAAAAGCAATCTGACTAAAGTACATCTCCTATTACGCTACGCATAGGATCTGAGAACGACCTATTGATAGCCTCGTTCTGACAACCCTTTCGCTAGCCAATCAGAGCTTAACTTACAACATTTTGCAAACCTACATTTAGCCTTGATGTTTTGATATTTACAATTCTTATGTCGAAATCTGTCAGATAACCGGTTATCTCAGTCGGTAAGACACTTGCTCTGTAAGCGAGGGGTCCCTGCTTCGAGCCCTGGAATAACTGCACATTTTTCTTGACATTCGAACGAGTCGTTTGATTGGTTCAAATGAAAATAGATTTTGTGAAAATAAAAATAGCAATACTGGAAATCCAAAATATACAGAAGACGTATGTGAATGGGTAGTTCTCAGATCTTCGTTTAGAAGATCAAGTACTTAAATTCAGATTGCACAGAAAAGTTATGTCAACATGAACACATGAATTGAATTATTAATTGTCTCTCCGCCAAGTTTGGGAGAGCGGATATATGCCTTAAATTGAGATGTATTGTAGCGCTATATCTTTATCAGTAGTATTTATAATTTTGAAGTGCTTCAAGCGGTTAAACTTTAAAGCAAAATTAAAGATCAAATTATTGAATTTTTTAATTTCATGCGTAAAAAAAACAACCACAGTTTTGCTCAAAACGACTATTTTGTTAGGAAATAAAATGGTAGATTTCCGCTTGCCAAGTTAAAAGAATAAGAATTTGTTTGTTGAGATTTAATTTCGTTGATTGATGCAACTATATTAAAGGTCATTTCACACATAGATACTTAGACCGGTTGTTTTTCCTTTCGGAATCGGCTAGAGTTTTCACTGCTAAAAAGCCGGTATTGTAATCCACAAAAGGAGAACACCGCGATCTTGTTTAGGAATTGCGCGATGAGAAAATTTAGCGTTGTTTTGCAGTAGCAGAGGAAAACAAAAAAAGATAAAAAGGATGAACCCGTTGAATGTTCCCAGAAGTATGCTTATGGCATATTAAAAGTACAAAATTCAACGACTAAGCATATACCTCGTTTTAATAGTGAAGCGTCCAAAGAAATTTCTTGGAATTCCAGTAAGCATTTGCAGAGAGAAACTTCCCATGCAGTTTCGCTAAATATCAGCCTGCATTTGGTGAGGAAATCTCCGGACAAGGTTGGCGCTATAGTAAACTAATGTTGAATTCAGCAAAGGACAAAAACTCTGTATAAAACCATCCGACTGGTACATGAAGACAATACGTATATCTCTACTAAAAAGTGTAGTTTCCAATAAAGTATATTGAATTCCGGCCAATGGTTGCCAACGAATACTTCGGGTAAGAAATAGAACTAATCAGCACACTGTTGAAAAACCAAAGGGAAGTAACACATTAAAAGATATCATCCGACCAGAAGAGGAAGAAAAATGCACATTTCCGCTTTGAAGTGAAGCATCCTTTGAGATTCGCTGAATTCCAGCCAGCGGTTGCTGAGAAATGTCCCGAGAATCGCGTGAGCGTCGTACGATCGAAGTGGTAGCTATACGGTTTCTCATTTGGGAAGCATCATACAATCTGTAAACTAACTTGTCGAAAAAACATGTCTTTTTAGCATTTTCGGACCGACTTTGGTAATTGAGCTAGAATTTTAATTTGTACATGTTTGCGGTTTACAATTCGCATCCGTTAACCCATTCAAGTAAAAATCACTTTGTTATAACCAGATGTTTCATCCTTATGATCATTTTCTGAATAACTGAATAAGATAATTACGTTTTACAGTACACCAACAGAAATTATGTTTTAAAACTGAAAAGAATCCGAAAAAGAGAAACGATCAAAAAATGAGCTGGGTTTGAACTTGCGACTAAAATGCTACTCAGCTAACCCATTTTCAGCCGTAGGACCGAATAGTTTTAAGTTCAATACTCTTATATAACATAATTAACGGTTAAAAGGAGTTTTTCAATGGATAATAAACGAACCTGGCTTTTTAATGCTGCTTTTAGAAACGAATTACATCTCAATTGACTTAATGCAATAAATAAGATGCGTACATGTTTGATGATATCGTTAATTACTGGACACCTAGACATACAGGCGAGGTCCGGTCACCGGACGTGTTAACGGAAACTTCCGAGCGCGAAGATAAAAGCGACCTCTGGTATCATAATGCGAGTTGTACATTACGGTAACCTCATTATGTTTTGTGCTATGCTGCATTTTGCATTGTGACAAGTGTGATTGTGTTTGGCTTAAACTTTGTTAGCTGTTCATGCGTATGAGTAAGCGCATTCAACCCGTCCATGAGCCTCTTCTATCCATACCGTCAGCATATAGACAACATAAACACAGTATGTGGAAGGTGTATTTAGGTTTACCGCATGCTAATACACCGAGTGATGCATGCCACATTGCAGCATAACTGAAAGCAAGATAATGTCAACTACTAATGAAGAAGTAACAGTGTTATTAAAATGAAACAATAACGCATACATTAATGTCAGAGAGAGCACGTTAACATGATGCACACATGGTCAGGTAACAATACAAAATGGGATGTCCGAAGGAGTGAATATAAGAACTATGAATGCATATATGTAAATCGCAGGATTGGATGTTCGAGAGCACAATGTAGGTTTTGCCCTAATGAAGCGAAAGTAGCATAATTAGTTTGTGAAAATTTCGTCAGTCCTTTCACTTCCCTTCATTACATCTTTCAGTCTTCACTCTCGCTGAATAACATCCCGGCCCTCACTCCGCTGTTCATCAGGGTTTCGACCTCTGAAGACTGTATAATTTTCGTGAGTTCGCTTGGCTAGGTCGCAGAACGAATGTTGAAAGTCAAGAATAAAACGGCGGGCAATTAGGACGAAATATTGTTGTCAAAAGAGAATGTGAAAATTCCATAACTTTCAAAAGTTTACAAACAGATTAATGATCTTGTCAAATCATTGCACCGGATTTTAGTATCATGTAACATCGTAACTTCAAACTAAGAATTTGCTCAATAACACGGATTTATTACGCATTAAACTGTTAAATGAAAGTTTACTGCATAAGATCAAAGGTAAATTCTGTTTACAGTGAGATACCTAACAGTGTATATGAAAATGTTAAAATCCGAAACATATCAAAAACTATTTAAGCCGGGTTAAAAATCCTATCATGCAGTTCTTTCTTGATAAATTTCCATAGGATCAAAATTGCGAGGACCAGCTGACTTACTAGTATAATAAAAAGTGCTCCTTTGAATAATACCCTTGAAATATACATTAATACGCATTTCCATAGCAACCTTCATTGAAAAAGAAATGACAAACAGAGTGGATTATCCCACAATATGAAAGTCAGTTTTTTGTTGACAAAATGTTAAAGCTGGTACCAGAATAGCATTTTATTCACAATGTAATTAATGAAAATAATTTGTTTTAACAAAATAACTATCAATGTGTCAGATATGTTCATCTGGTGTAAAATCAAATATAATGTTTTAATATTACGACCGCTGGTATTCCATAAACAATAAAATAGTGAATTAATCGATGATACTTTGGCAAAGTTATTACTTTATTGTAATGCTCATCTTTCCCATCGCCCCTTGATTCCCACCCGCGCCACCACTGCCTTCAATTTATTATCCCCTAACCGATGTAGGTTCTAGACTTACTTAGGTCACAGAATTCCTTACCTGAGGAAGCCATTTCACTGGCTTATGGAAGGTCAATGTTTCTACCAAGGTGCCCGGCTGCGATGAAAAATGCCCGAGTGGCACCTGGTGTTTTCATTCACGAAACAAAAACAACTGGAAAGCTGCCATATGACCTATAAATGTCGGAATGACGTTGAACGTAATAGAGGTCTAATATTGTAACATTTTATGGATAGCTCTTGAATTTCGCTTTACTTAAGAAATAAAATGTATTTTTTTTGGTGTTCATGCGAAATGAACGACAGAATAGGATCGGCAAACCCATGAATCGCGCTTCATGTTTAATTTGCCGATCCTATTCTGTCGTTCATTTCGAAAAAAACACACACCGAAACGAATGTTTCATTTCTTATATTTACATTTCTTTTCCATCTAAAAACAAGATTACATTATAACTTGCATACTTCTTGTTTCCTTTAAGAATTAAATATCAGCTTTCAAGCCATTCAGTTCACCAGACGGAACAACTGCGGCGTCATCTAAGGAACGTTCTCCCTAAATATACGAGTACGTCGTCAATGCAGCGGCCCTTTATCACTAAGCAGCGTTGACGCCTTTCCTTTTGGTGTTCATACCAAATGAATGTAAAGTTTTGCAATGATAAAGAATATGGCGAATATATATACAACTTCCATAGACATAAAATATAGCTTCTCTGGTCCCAATCAATTAAAAGACTAAAATATCACTACTGATTTGTGAGACATGAAAACAGAGATGTACAATTCGGGCTCGTATATAAAGCAGCATCGAAACAGATTCTATTGGGTTAGTAGACTGCTGTGGCTTGGGCGTGTTCGTTTATACTGCTAAGCGCTTTGCCGTAATGGGTCTAGTATATTGTGGTAGTGATTGATTTCGTATAAATTCTCTCTACTATATATATATAATACTAACTAATGAAATACTGTAATCTATCAGCTAGATATTTTTATATCTCATCACTAACACTGAAAATGTGAAATCTATTTTTTCCACCCTGTGAGCAATATAGCTCCGATCTACTTGTTGTACATTGTGTATGAATTTTAAATTATTTGCTTAGAACAGGATAAAAATTGTAGTCGCACTTTGTTCATTATAGTATATTTCTCGATTCAATTATTTTACTTAATGAGAATTTCATAACGTTATGCAGCAAAAAATAAAATAAAATGGAACTTTGTGTTGTGTGCGTCTTTCAAACGTCACAACACGGTGTTCACATATCTCGCGGTGAATAATTTTCATATCACCCTCTCAGGAATACAATATTTATTTATATAATAGTTGTTATAAACAGCAAGGAATTCCCAGCGACCTTTTATAAACTGAAGGTAAAATTTTTCGTTGACGCTACCGGCAACCATAACTTCACACGCATTGCCATGTATTATCAAAGAAAGTTTAAAAATGCGAAGAAGTATGCAAGCCAAGACTGTCATTGTGTTGCCTGGGTATCTAGTAATGCATAATTTCATGCATACTGCTCAGAAACTGTAAAAATACAAATTCAGTATATATTCTTATAACACATTATGTGCATTTGTCATTTTTTCAGGACAGGATAGGAGAGAGATTATATTGAAGGATGGAATGGTTATGCCGTTGTGGAATTAAGAGCTTGCTGAAGGTGTGGCTTGGCCTTTCTGTAGGATTGGTATTCAGCTTTACACTGCTAGTCAACCAAATGGTGGTACAGTTTACGAACAATGAGTCCAAAGATCGCTTTTCTATGACAGTTCTTGAGGTCTCCAACTGGTATAACACGAGAACAAACTTCTGCGGGGGCCATTACACGGGATACGGCCATACTTTTTTCAAGTTGAAGTCAACTGTGTTTGACCCAAAGAAAAACATTTTCACAATACCCTGTAACGAGTGGATGTTTTTGCATAAACCTTCAACGTACTGGTTTAATGGAAAATATGCTCCGTTGCGGTATTCGAAATCCTTGACCTTTAACAAAGGTCACGATCTACGAAATATTTTGAAAGATGAGAATATTACAATAGTTGTCCACAGAGAATATCCGCACAATTTCTACCACGCCATGACACAGTGGTACAATATTTTCGTACTGTCAAAACTTTTTAGCTTCAGCATGAAGAGAGTTAATATTCTTTTACTGGACACTGGGCCAGTGGTTCACATTGATGATCAGTGGAAGTTATTGTTTCAACAAGTAATAAAAGCGGATGAACTTAACAATCCACTGTATTTTAAGGAGGCCATATTTAATATACCTGGGCACGAAAGCCCAATGTACTATTTTGATCTTATAAAACTGCCATTTATAGAAGACTTCTCAAATCATGTTTTGCAAAATTTTGGTATAAAAGGCAAGCAGTCTTTTAACTGTAAAAAATTAACAATAACTTTAGTTCTTAGGCGGGACTATTACATGCATCCTGGCGTAAGCACTGAGAAAAGAATCGCAGAACGGAAGTTCAAGAATGAGGACGAGTTACTTGCCACGCTCAGATCTGAATTTCCGGGCCATACGGTGCAAACGCTAATTGCAGAGGAAATGTCACTTCCGAAACAGTTGTCCTTGACCTCAAATACAGACATTTTGATTGGAATGCATGGTTGTGTTCTTACACAAATCTTATTCTTGCCAAAATACGCCATGGTGTTGGAAATGTATCCTGACTTCTGGACAGTTCAGAAATTCTTTAGTTCTATATCTAGATGGAGAAATATCAAGCACGAATACTGGCAGAATGCTGACAACAGAAATGAATTTGCCAACCATTATACATATGTTCCCACAATTGTTATACATGAATTTGCCCAACGTGCTCGAAAGCACTTTGCCTGTAATACACACAAATTATAATCTCATTGATTAAAAAATACATTTCTGGTCTATTTTAAGAACAACAGACGATACATTTTAAACTTCGTATTCTTATTTCAACGATTTCACATTTATTCTATTCTGTCATTAATATTATGCCACATTACCTGAAAACTTCCGTAGAGGATGATTTGTCACATATAATTTTGAGTTAACTTCAGGTCTAATTACAGTTACGGCTTCTCTTTGTTTCTTTTGATTTATCTATGCGAAAATTTATACAAAATATTATTGAATTGACTTATCGTTTACATAGATTTAATTAAATAGTATTTTTACGCTGTGGTCTAGCATGACAGGATCTACAAAGGTAAATGGAAAATGTTAAAAGACTTTAATAATTTTAATAGCTTTGATGTACTTCGTTTCATGCAGTTTCAAGTACTAGAAAGTAGTTTATTATGCATTATGTTTGCTGCTATTTGGGAGATCAAAGAAAAATCTTTAAGTGTATTTAAACAACGTAACGTAAAATAAGAATGTTATAGACACTTTTTGCAAAAAGAAAATCTTTATATGTTTTACTGTCTTTGTCTTTACAATTGAGTTCACAGTTCTCCCGTAATGATTCTTGATTTAAAAAAAAACAACAAAAAAAAAAAAAAAAACAACAACATTGTTTAATATTCTATATAATTTTTTTGTTTTTGTCCATCAAGAAAATACACCAATCTGACGCGTTGAAGATATTCATTATTACATGTGAAACGTTAAGAGCTGTTATATCGTTTATCGAATCGGCATCATGTTCAGCTTCGGAATCTACTGCTCTCATTTTGTTACACACAGTCACATCTGTGTATTAATGCTCCCTTTGTCTATATTAATCGAAATATTGCGTATCGTGTAAAGTAAGAGCATATAATGTCCTTAGTTTTTGAGCTATCTTTATGATTGTTGCTCATTCGAATAATAGTTAAAACTATTGCACTCACATTGCACTCACCAATGCGCCGGTGTCTACATCCTAACTTGGTTTAGTTTTGTATGTAAGCTGGTATGATCTCAGTATCCGCTTATGGGAAATGATCGAAACGTCACACACTTGTTCAGTTATAATCTCAAAAGTAGTGCACAGGTTCCATAACTTCACTTTGCGGTTGTGCAAAGGTTATGAACTTGTTTCAACATAGCAACTTTTAGTTAAGTTTTATCTCAATATCTGCAAATGGAATAGACTGAAACTGCATACACCTGTACACTGAGATGATTCTACTTGAAAGTACAGGTTTTATAACTTTAGTTAGCATTTTTATAAAGTTATGTCCCTTTTGGACTTCGCAATGTTCGGTTATGTTTTTGTATGTCAGCTGGTATTTCAGTAACCAGATGCGGGAATAGATTGAAACTTTATTACTGCGATGATAGGACATGCAGATGCTATAACTCTGTTTTGTTTTTTCTCAAAGTTATGCCTCTTTTTCAGTTTAGCAATTTTCTTGTGTAATCTGTTATATCATTAAGTAGTATAAGTGGAAAAAACAACGACTAACTGTAGTCGCTCTATGTCTATGTTTTCATTATTTTATTTTTACACTGGCAAGGCTTTTGAACAAGCGAGCGTTGCTAACCTACAATAGCTCTTGCTGTCACTTGCCCGTTTTATTGTCTCCATTAATGGTACGAATGCCGTGTTAATTCAATTTATACGTACTCGAGCTCTAAAGCTACTTTGAAGTGTTTCGTATTCAAACATACTTTAAGCTGTAAGATAAATATTATATTACGTTGCTTACAGGAAAAAAAAATTGAGTTGTGCAGCCTGAATATCTTCAGATATTGGATGATATATACATGTTTCTCATTAATGCCACAGCAGATTGTTCAAATGTTTGTCAAACACTTAGAAATGCAAATAAAATATTTTTGTTTTACCGCTTGCGTGATCTTGGTTTAAAAAAAAGAGTCGTTCACGTCTATTTTTGTACCAGAACGCTTTAAATCAAATATCGGGGGTAAATTCTCATTTCCACAGGACTTTTGTCCAGATTTTATCAGCAATGTTCAACAATAGTATTGTCATACCTATGTCTATAGACAATATGTAGCAGTTTAGGTGGTTAATATGTACATGTGCATTGTTGCCCGTGACGAAATACTAAGTGACAGATGACTGACCAAGAAGCTAGTGAGATGTATTTTATGGCCGCCACTAAATCCAAATATTGCCGAAGAATAGCAAAGCAAAACGGCAACAACTCGTAAAATGTCATGTAAAAAGGTATTCACATCAGATGCAAATCAATATAAAAATGTGCTCGATGTACATGTTTGCTAACCACTGTATTTCCATATGGATAAAATGCTGTCAACAGCTTGATTTTGATGTTCATGTTTCCACATCTCTGTATTTTGAGGTCACCAACAAGTGTTTCGAACATTTGTTACGACTTTTAACGTTCTTATCAGTGTTTCCAAATACACTCTGCATTGCCTGCTTTGTTCAGATTCTGAATCTTCATTCAATTTGGCCTTTGTCAAAACAATATAGGCATATGAACAAAGGTGTACATACTAGCGTTCTGATAAAATGCAACTTGTCATTGTAACGCAAACGCTAAACTTAAATAATGCTAACACAGGTATGCTGCACTATGCATTCGAGTCGTGACACTGAAAAAATGCCATGGAACATGTTACACCTTTCCCCAAGGTACACTGAGAACCATGTCAATTCAGGCGAGAGTCTTGTTTTATCTTTTGGTTTAGGAACCTGCCCGGTCCGAAATTGTCAATAACTGGAATAAAAATGAAAAGAACAATTTTAATATCTGTTTATTTTTTTTCTACTGATTGCCATGGGTCCGATCGAAACGAAATAAGGACCGTGCAGGACGCACTTTATTTCATAAGAATACCTCTGATGTTATGGTGATTCGCTATACGTCCGAGAAATTGAAAGAGAAACAAATATGGGGCTTTCAAACCTGCACAATAACGGCTTCTTGTCGAAAATTCCCAGGGCTTCCACCTTTTTACTTACTTGGTTATTAATATCATGGATGACGCCGGAGACCGCTCCAGGCAATTCGTCATAAAGCAAAACTCTCACAATCTCAGACCGTTCCTTTTAAGATATGAATGCATAGCAACGTTATAGTACGTAGAAGATGTGCTGGAACCAGGGTTTGTTTTTCTCTTCTTTTAGCGGTTTGAAAAAAAAATATAACCGGTCCCTAGAATGAGCCGTACGGGTTTTTAATAAGATCTAAATTATCATCTTAGACAATTTGCTGTTCTTGCCGTGCAATATCTTCGTCTCGTCCCGCAAGAAATACAAGGGACAAAATGTCTGTTTAAATTGATGCTGTTAACAAAGATTCTAGACAAAAGTGGTAATAAAATAGGGTAGCACAGAGTATTCAATGTCTAATGTTTAGATAAATGCTCTACTTCATGATATTTTGGCCACATTGATGATCAACAGAATGGTACAATGTTTCAGTTTTAACTTTTAGAAAAAGCTATGGTTTTGTTTAATTTACAGTGCAGCTTTATGTAAAGGAAGTGTCGAGGGGTAACAGATCGGTTCCTCTAGACAAACCTGTTAAGGATTGTCTAAGAGTAGGTGTCTCCTTTTTTCCAGATATTGTTGGTTATTTACATCTTTAGGTTTGTTCGAAATGAAATATCAAATAAGATTTAGTCAATATTTACATAAAATTTGATTTGGTGCAGTTAGCCAGCATTCAACGAAATATCAAATAAGATCATTGAATTGGTGCAGATTAGCCAGAATTAACTTCATTGCTGACCTTTCTTTCAAAACATAAATAACCATGGTAAGACGAAAATAACACACAATGTCTGAAAAAGAGAGATCTGTAGTGCCAGACAATCCCTAACATGTTTATCTAAAGGTAATCAGATTCTAGAAGATTTAGTATCGATCCATACACCTGGACACTTCCTTATGTAAAACAGTAAAACGGAAATTAAAGGTTATTCCCAAAAGTTTTAAATTTTTGGAAGTACAAATGAGTGTGCCATTGAAGCCTGGTAAATATTGCTGCAAAGAATTGCATGATTGTGTGGGGAGATTTCAAATGTTCAAATTTAGATGGAAAAGTCTTGCTACATTTTGTAGGTCTGTGGTCCCCGCCGCCCCCTTCTTGACACAAATTCCTGCATCCGCGTTTTAAATATAGTACGGTAATGTTAATCAGTTAATATTTCAATTTCAGCTTTTCATACCATTATTTGAACAAAGTTAATCATGAACATGACCCAGTTGTCGACACTTTAACAGGCGATTTAGCTAACGATCGAGTAACTTTTAGTGTTATATTTCAACATTTTAGAAGATATAGAAAACACAAATGTTTGAGTTAAGGAATGTAAACACTAAAACAACCTTTACACTAAAATCAAAACATCATACAAGTGATTCCCACGTAGACCAATGTTTCGAAACAATATTTAACCAGCGATTAGTATAACAAACAACTTGGCCCTGGTTGGTCAATGTGAGATTCCGTATACATTGAAGACTACAAGAGCAGACTTCCATCAAGAAACCATAAAAATACTGTTTTATACCCATAATGTCCTAAATTTAGTGTAGATACTATTTTTTTTCTTGTGTAAAATGTCTGCTTTTCTGGCCTTACTAATACATTAAACTGCAATATAAGAATTAACATTCATTTTGCATTAAAGCAGTGTCAAGTGAATGTGTTGACTTTTATGGCGAGTCGACACAATCGCCGAGAAGAAATTATAGATCTATTAAAACGTAAATTGTAAAGCATCTCTGAATATGTATATGTAAAAACGTAAATTGCAAAGCGTCTCTATAAAAGTATATATAATATAAAAACGTATCGCAAACAACAATATTGCAAATATGTGACTCAAATATTTAATGTTCAGATTTTGTGATAAAAACTAGTGTCAACAACTTTAAACAAATTTCACTTTGGGTTTCGTGTGAAGAGAAAAATACCGTTTATTTTTATTTTTTTCAATGATTTTCATACGTTTATTTCTATTTCCTCCTCCTAACGCTATTTAAAAAAAAAAACTCGTAAAAAAACAAAACAGAAACAACACTGGCTTAAACAAAGAAACTTTGCATAAGACTTTAATTCGTTCAGTTCTGGGATAAAGTTGTAGTGTATGACATCTAACATCCACTTGTACAACTTAGTACAAAAACTAAGAGGAATGAATTATCATGATATATAGTCTTGATTTTCGGCTATTACAGACGTCATCCATACGATTTGATCGAGTGATTTGAACTAGGATCTTGTACTTGTTGAATTTAATGACGGTTGCACTAAACGACACACTTTAAATTATAAGACATCTTTGAGATTAAAGGCGTTCTCATATCGTTGTATTGTGTTAAACAATTTGTAAAAAAGAGTGATACCATTTTTAATCCCGATTAGACAAAGAATGACTGTCGGATCAATTTATCTACAAAAATATTTTTTAATAATTACCACATAAACTGATAAAATGGTTGGTGTAACTAGACACAGTCACACTTTTGGGTCAAACGCATTTTTGTTCGTTTCATAACAGTTGCAGAATCTCGAGGGATAGGTTGGTATCCGAGTCCGGTAGGTCGAAGGTACCAATGTTTCCTGAATGAAAATGCGCACACATTATTTTAGCATAAAATGAATATACAAATGTGCATTGTCCATCAACATCATGAAGTTTCCATTATACGCACAGAAATGCCATGTTGACGTCATTTCCTGTTGAACTATTCGTTATTGGGCCGTAATACGTCCACGCTTTGCCACAGAACGCTTATATATAAAAAGATGTGTTTACAGCGCGTGAGCGCAAGAATCTGTGAACACATGTACACGTTAACTTTCCTGTTTAAACATACCCTAACAAGAAACGTGGAAATTCCCCTAAATTCCTTGAAAACCAGGATTTTTCAAGCATTTTCCTTTTTAGTAACATTGACTTTGACATAACAGTGACCTTGACCCTAGTTACCAAATAAATCCCCTAATCATTCTTTCCTAATAAACTTCCTACATACAAAGTTCTATTGCAGCATCTCATTAGAGCTATTAAGCGTAAAGTGCTTTTCTTTTTTAGTTATAGTGACCCCAAATCATACATAATCCAAAGCTTTTTTCATATTTTCATAAGCTTTCTGTGGTCTGTTAATCTCAACTAAAATTATAAACCGGAAACCACCTTTCTGATGTTTCCAGCAAAAATAATAAAAATAATCTCTTTTCAGTAATGGTGAACATGACCTTGTGATGTAAATGGTTCTTGTTTTATTACCAAAAAAATAAAAAAAAATAGGCACTCAGTGGGATTTGAGCCGAAGCCCATCTGTTCCACACCACAAAATGCAACTTCGGTCTAACGCTTTAGACCATTGCGCCACTGTGACAATGGAATTTTCAAAGCAGTTATAAAGACCTTGAACCTGACTCCACTGACCTAATATGCAATCCAAGCCTTGGTTTTCTTAAAACTACTTATATACCGAGTTTGATTTCAATCCATCAATCGCAGAAACTGTTGTTTTTTTTTCTATTTTAGAACATTGACCTTGACTCCGCTGAACCCAACATTTATCTTACAACAAGCTACCTAGAGGCCAACTTTGATTTCATTTTCAATACCTTACCCAGACCAAAGTTTTGGAACGAACACTAAATTTGGATAACGATTCCAGCAAAATAAATCTTTTAGAAGCCATGATCGTAACATATATAGCCTATAAATAAAATTTTTCATAAAAAAAAAAAAAGAAAAAAAAAATTGGTTGAACCGCCAGCCATACGTTCCGCAGCACAAAATGTAACTTTTGCCCAACGCTCTAGATCATCACTGCGCCGCAGTGGAATGTTCTAAGTAACTATGCAAATTAAATCAGGTCTATTACCTTGTACATGTACCTGACCCCATATGCTGTCACAGGTATGTTTTGTTTTTGTAGGCTACTTATATGCCAAATTTAACCTCAAGCCATTAACCATAACTTGAGTTTTTGAGCTGAAACTGGTTTTCCCTATTTGTAGTAACAGCGACCCTGACATTGACCCCCTGACCAGAAATTAAATCCCAAGTTTGGTCTTACCAGAAGTACCCGCAGGGCAAGTTTCATCTCAATACCTTAACTTAAACTAAAGTTACATCTTGGCGCCGCCCATCCATCCACCCATCCGCCAATCGGCATCGCCAATTTAATAACTAGGTTTTCAACTTTGCAAAACCTGGTTAAAAACGCTTTCATGACCTTTGGTCCAAAGACACGTCGTCTAATTAAAATTTGATGTACATGATAATTTCGTCTGCTGTGACATAAGGCCGACCATGTTAATTAGTCTAAATTAATTTTTTTGACGAAATTGGTCGAAAATAGACAAAACAATGTATCATACTACTTTCACTTTAACTGAGCTTAATTGACAAGCTGCGTTTGGTTTATGATTATGAACAATCTGACTAAAGTACATCTCCTATTACGCTACGCATAGGATCTGACAACGAGCTATTCATGGCCTCGTTCTGACAACCCTTCCGCTAGCCAACCAAAAGCTACCTTACAATATCCTGCAAGCTTTAAAAGCCGTGGGTTTTGATATCAACAATTTTTATGTTGAAAGATGTCAGATAGCCGGTTAGCTCAGTCGGTAGGGCACTTGCTTTGTAAATGAGAGGTCCCGGGTTCGAGCCCTGGATTAACTGCAAATTTTTCTTACTCTGACATTCGAACAAGTTGTCTGGTTGGTTCAAACAAAAATAGATTTGCGAAAATAAAAATAGCAATATTGGAAATCCAAAATATACAGAAGACGAATGTGAATGGGTCGTTCTCAGATCTTCGTTTAGAAGATCAAGTACTTTAGTCAGATTGGATTATGAACAGTTACAAGTTTCTCACAAAATCGATCATTGCATGAACAGTCATCATTTGATATTATTCATAACTTTATCATGACATCTTCGTACATCAAGGGTTCTCACTGACCAATTAGAGAGCTGCATTTTCAAGTACCTGCCAGTTTCCAAGTATATTTACAATGAACATATAGTGATTTTACAAACTAATATACACTATATTAGAAATCAAATTAAGATTTTTCACCGCACATGCTCCAGATGATGCTACAAACAACAGAACTTTGAAGTTTCATTGAAAAGTTATATACATTTAATACCTTCATATTAGTTTAAAGTTTTACATTTTGCACACTCAGGTAGTCTATGATAAAGTTCAAGTGAAATTTAATCATTACCCAAGTGAAATTAGTATCCTTCCGCAATGTTTCGGACATGTTAAAGGGGGTTGCGGGGAGGGGGGCTCTCTTGTCAAATTCAATTCAAGCATAATTGGTCACATAATTGGTCGAAATGGGACGAACATCATACCTCATTATACGGTAAACAAAATCAATCTGCGACATTTAGTCGAATCTGATGATCTTTTGAATAGAAAAATGAAATCGACGAAATGTCGTATCTATGAAGGAAAAATGGACCAATTTTCTTATTAGACCAGCTGACGTATTCGACCAGAAACCAGTAGGCAAAATTTTAATTAGACCAGTTGTCTTTCGACCAAACGTCGAAATCAGCATTTTTATGCTAATAAGTGTATTAAATATCACTTTGTCTAAAGCTTGCGTAATATTTTATGTAAGAGCCGTCATATCACTGTTTATCGCCTTAATTGTCTTTAATAGAGATTTTTTTTTGTGATTTTGACACCTGAAATTTATTATCTGTTGTTTGTTAGAACGTCGTGTTATTTCCTTTTCTACGATCTCAAGTGTTCTACAGCTGTTTTGAAGTGTTTGATTTTAAACATACTTCACGTTGTGACATTATTCTATAACATTGTTTTGCAGCTTTGTGCAGAGTGAGTGAGTGAGTGAGTGAGTGAGTGAGTTGGGTTTTACGGCGAATCGACACAAAATGGTCCTATATCGCCGAGAAGAAGTCATATTGCAAACGCCAACTATAAAGCCTAAACATTGATGTAAAAATGTAAAGCATACCTAAAAACATCCATGTAAAAATGTAAAGAACACTATGAATAATGTAAAATATATCTAAAAGCATCCATGCTTTGTGCAGAATACATGTAGGATCCGTCGCATTAATACTGGATAACTTCAAATACTGGAAAGTAAATTACTGATTAATGCCGCAACAGATTGATTTATGTTTAGTTTATACATAATACATTCGCCAGATTGCCGGTACCCCAATCTTAAAAAATGCAAATAAAAATACCGCTTGCTCGAGTTTTAAAAAAAAATCGTTTCCATCCCATTTGTGCAGACATGGACGGAAAGGAATATTTTTAAGACGCTTAAAATGAAACATCCAAGGTAAATTCTCATTTCCTTCGGAATTATCTTTCTGGTTTTAAACACTGTTGCAATGTTAAAAACTAGTTCCGTCATACCCGTGCCCATAAACAATGTGTGTGTTTGTGTTCGGGTTTAACGTCTTGTTCAACAATTTTTCAGTCATATAAACGACGGTATAAACAACAATATGTAGCAGTTTAGTTAGTATTAAACACGAACATGTGCATACTGTTGCCCGTGACAAGACAGTGACAAAAGCAAGTGAGTAGGATTTTAAACCGCTTAGATGCAATTAAACCAAATATTGCCGAGGAAAATCAAAATTATAAAAAAAATGTAAATAGCTGAAAATATCAGACTGATATCACGCATATAAGAATGTGAGGGCACGAAAAGGCCTTTGATATTAAGGTTTTTGACGTACATGTTTGTTAACCCCGTATTTTTAGATAGAATCCTATCAATAGCTACAGATTTGGATGTACATGTTTGTAAACACCAGTATTTCTAGATAGATAGAAAGCTGTCCTAAGCTTGAATTTGATAAACATGTTTGTAAACCCCTGAATTCTAAAGAGATAAAGAGCTGTCAACTGGTATAGATTTTGATGTACTGGACTAGAACAATAATTGTCATGCATGTTATAACGCAAACGCTGGCTACACAGGTATCCTGCATTATGCATTTTGAGTCATGACATTAGTAGTGAAGGTCACTGGTACCAGACCAGAAAGAAAACATTATTGTACATGTTATTCCCTACCCGTAGGTATACTTTGAGAACCATGGTATGTGAAGAAAATCTAGCTCATTTCGATCGCAAAATTCTTACCTAAAACGCGTAGTTCAGTAATTGGTACTATGCTTTTTAAACAACTGGTAAATTAAATTTATTTTCCATCATACACCAATCACAATTATTTTTCAAGCTTCTTATCAAAGAGACACTGCGTATTTTTTTGTTATCGTCAACGGTATAGAAAACATTTTAGGTAGTATGGATCTAAAAAAAATTAGTAGGGAACGGTATAACATTTACTTACTGGCCTGGTGCAGTCCACGGTGACGGTGGCCAATTGTTACGGCTTTATATTTATGACATAGACTTATTGTTTTTCAAATAAATTGCCTAGGGCGTTTGACATATGTCCTACGCTTTTGATAAAATGTCGAGCGATCGGGAGTTGAACAGATGATGTAGCGCGCTTGAGATAAGATGTCATTCGCTCGAGATAATATGTTGCGCCCTCGAGAAATGATGTAGTGCGCTCGAAATATTGTGTCGTGCGCTCGTGATATTTGCTTAAAACGGCTGTAAGCCGATCATCTGAGTTTCACAACTAAGACATACCTAAATACGCATGTTGATGCAAGTGAGTGAGTGAGTTGGGTTTAACGGCGAATCGACACAAAATGAGAATATTTTGAATGATGGAGGAAGACCATTATTTCATCACGAGCGGGCACCTGGGTAGAACCACCGACCTTCCGTAAGCCAGCTGGACGGCTTACTCACATGAAGAATTCAACACCCCGAGTGAGGCTCGAACCTACATCGATGAGGGGCAAGTGATTTGAAGTCAGCAACCTTAACCACTCGACAAGAAAAGGGACATAATTATATAAAATTTTAATAGCCGGGAGTTATCTCCTTTGAACTAAACATAAGTCTAGATACAGACTAATTTTAATTATGAGGCCATGTAAAATAAATGTTGAATTTTACGTTCCCTGAAGTCTTTTCACATCCCAGGGTAGATTTCTTACATCAAGAACAAAGGAACATAAATACTCATTTAAATCGGTGTTCACACCAGATTTCATATTGTGATTATGCCCTGTATTTTTTGAAACCCTTTCAACGAGATTAAAATGTCAAGGTCCTTTTCGGGTGAGTGACTTGGGCCCGTTTAGGCCTCTCTTGATTATGTTTGGATCTTACACGCAAATACCTAAATAACGTTTTTTTCTGCTTGGGCTTTCTGATGCTCCTCGTTTGCCTTTTACCAGAATCCGTTTTGGTGTCACATGATTTTCTGTGTGAGGATGTAATAATAATAATACATAACTTAATTTTCTGAAGGTGACATACACACAACTTATTTCAAGTAAGGCCTTCTATGTAAAATGTTGATCGACAGTATCTACTTCAATAACAGTAACAGGAAAAAACAGAAATATATCAATACAAACACACTTTGACATTACAGAATTTGAATTCTAATATGAAAAATCGTGTTCATTTTTTGTGTCTGACAGTCATAAAAATGGCTTCACGGTGTATGTGCGTGTGAGTCTGTCTAGCCAATATTGTCCGGATAATACCTTTGATATGCATGGAGCAATTTGTTTTATATTTGGCAGAAACTAGGTCAGAATGTAAATCTTGATGATCTTCATGTCAAGTTGAAATTTGGGACAGGTGGGGTCAAAAACTATGTCACCAGGTCAAATCAAAGGAAATGCTTGTTAACACTCTAAGAGGCCACATTCATGAGTGTATCTTCATGAAACTTGGATCAGAATGTTATCCTTTATGATCTTTAGGTCAAGATCGAATCTGGGCTATGCGCGATCAAAAACTAGGTCACTAGGTCAAATTAAATATCAAATATAAAGTTACATTGGAAAAAACTTCAGAAATTTTCTAACATATTTCATATGCTATTAAGTATAACTACTTGATGACCCTTATTGATTACACAGTCCCTACTTCTTATTAAAGATAGTGCCATAAAATTAGGACCACTTATACAGTTTTGAACACACATCTCAAAACTGAATTTCAGTGACCTTGTTTTTGACCTACTGACCCACTTTCTTTTTTTCATGGTACAGCAATTAAATTTTTAAAGTCTTATACAGTTTTGAACAACAATTGTGCATCATCAAGTTCATTGTACATTTTCTCCCTGTGCAAAATACAAATGCAATGAATCCAATTTTCAATACCCTTGTTCCTCTGACCGCTGCTGTCTGGGGATATTCATCACCATTAGTTATGTCTTGTTTAATATTTTGTGACCCCGAGATAAGAAAAGAAATAGAAGTTAAGCTTTTATTGTCACTAATGTAGTGTTGATAATAATTGTAGCAGTAGGCCTACACATGGTCACGGATAAAACACTATTTAGAGCACGATGAAACACGACAGAGCCCTGACAATAAGCATAGTCCTTCCGTAGCAGAATTTAAGCACTTGTTCTGTCATCATCATACAACAAGCATGTGACTTTAAAAAGGCATTGAGTACATACGTTTTTGGTTCTAAAGGTTTGCTTTTTATATATTTATACACGAGCATTTTTGTGTTTTACATGCCATGCCTTTTTGTTTCCATTACGTGTGTTAGAGATTCACCTGGAGGGGATTACTTTTATTTACACTGTCCCGTGTCTTTGGAACATGGTGGGGGTAAGAGTGAGGTTGGGTGCACACCATAAACCGGTTTCAGCTCCCCAGTGGTGTTTTTGCCACTGACCGTTCCAAGGCGGTGCCCCACTGTGTTCCTTTGTTTGTTCGTTTTGTCCTCGTGTGTTGGCTTTTTGTGTGTGCGCGCGCGTGTGTGTTTGTGGTGTGCACGTCTGCGTGCTGTAGGTTTCGTTTTGGGGAGGCTGCGATTTTGGTACGTGGCATTCCCTGTTTGATATTTGTCTTTGTTTTTTTTTGTTTTGTAATGGAGAATATAAATTACGTCATTATCTCGAAAAATTACGTCATCATCGAGATGTATAACGTTATTTTGAAAAGTGGCGTTTCATGGCGGTGCCCTGCCTTGTGCCTTTTTTGGTCTAACGGTATTTTGCAGTTATAAAATAAAAAAGTGGAAACTCCACAGGTCGCTCAACACGACAAAAACGAAAATGTTGCAGGCTCGGTTTGATTGAGCCTGTTCACGGACGGTAGTGGAAACGCATGCTACCGTCCACGCCCTCTAGCCCCGGGTTGAGCAGAACTCAACATTTACACATGCTAAAAGTACAAAAAACAATTTTGAGACATCCGCAGATGTGTTCATACAGCGGTGCACATGGAACCTTCAATGCTACACTAGCGTGTAATTCCATGAAAAGCGGCGTATGGTCCCCAGTTAAAATAATGGGTTTGCCCTAAACGAGAAAACAATGATGAGAACTAAACAAACTGGAATTTAGAAAGGGGATCTGAGGTTATGGAGCCTGCATATAACAGGAACTGCTAAAAGACAAAATTAAAAAGCAGGCACCATTTCCAAGGGGTGATTAAACAATACCCAAAGCTATGAAAGTTTGAGTTTTGGAACCACCCAGACCGAAATGTTCATGCTGAGAAACTAAACAGTACCAGTAACACGACATAAAAGTCGTGCTGAACGATCTGAGAAAATCGAAATATAACAGCCCTGATTGAATGTAAAGTTAACGTTTTATTTAAGGTTATCAATCACATTAAAACAACTTTTTATGTCAGTTTTAACTTTCCATGTATTCTATTAAAAAGAGATATAGAGCTCTACTTAAGGAACAAAAAGACCCATAGTTTGTTCTTGGGTTTCTTAAATCCCTTTTACAGAATAAAAAAGTGGAAAACCTCAGGTCGCTAACACGACGTAAACGAAAATGTTGCAAGATCGGTTTGAATTTATGGAACTGCTATAAGTTCAAAAAAAAAACAACAAAAAACAAAGACAAATATCAAACAGGGAATGCCACGTACCAAAATCGCAGCCTCCCCAAAACGAAACCTACAGCACGCAGACGTGCACACCACAAACACACATACACATACACGCGCACACACACAAAGCCAACACACGAGGACAAAACGAACAAACAAAAAAAACAAACAAACATACATACACGCGCACTGTGTATAAAGTCTGCGATCGCTAAGGAGCAGTCGTAGATCAAACAAAATGGCCGCCGCAATATTACAAAGGCAACGCCAGCGGCAAAAAAGGCGAAATTTTAAGGAACGTGTGGTCATCATTGACCACTTGACAGCAGAAGGTCGTCTCCAGATACAGACTTGACAAAGCGTCAGTTGCAGAGTTGGAGGGGCTCTGTAGGGAAGACCTGTCGCCCAAGACACGGTTCTTGTTCCCTATAGAGCATGACAAAGGTGATTACTAAAGTTTAAAAAGCTAATTAAATATATGTGTATTGTAGGAGAGTCAACAAATGTGACAAAGTATCGTATACACAAATGCATGTTATCTCCCTTAACACAACAACAACAACGCAACACAGAGTTGTCGGATTGTGTTTGGAGGGGTCACGTAGACATCTACAGTTTACAATAAACTTGTAGATAAGTACGAGTCCTAAGAGACATTTTGTCCAGTTACTTTAAATGGTTTGTTATGGTATTCTTTCCATACTTTGGAGGAATTTCACTGACATGTGTTGCTACGTATTTCGGATGAACGAATATTCGGACTTGAAATTCCATGTTCGAATAAAATATAAAACGATGTATATACAGTTCGGTTGGATGTAATGTCTACGCGTACACATATCAAGACAATTGCTGAAGTATTATGTCTTATACATGTAAATTAGCTAAGCTGTAGCTAAACATGAATTATGGATAAGTATTGTGTTTGTCATATATTTTGAATGATGGGCAGTCTGGCAAGAAAAATAGGAATTGAACATTGGACAATAATCTGCAAGTGCTTGGCAATCAAATAAGGGCCCAAATTATTTGACTTTACGTCCGCATATGCAAATATATTTAATTGCATCTCCTAAAAGACACCATTACTGACTTTTCGAGAAACCGGACTCGAAAGTGACTCAGTAAACTACAATGAGCTAAAATAAATTGGTATAAACTAAGCGGCTAATGCATCCACTGTGCAAAATCATGAAGGGGCATTTGGCCACCTGTGCAAGTCTCATTCCATCGCAAGTGTCATGGGCTATATATACAGTAAAACCTGTTAAGGACTACCTGCTAATAAAAACCACCATTAAAAACCCTTGTAGCTGTCTGTAAAGATTACATCGGGAATGTTAAAATTCTCCCAGATTACATTAAGTGCCGTCAGATCATAATAAATATAATATATTTATCCTGTTTATAGACGGAAGATACCACCTGTCTACAAAGACCACCTTTTGCTATTCCTTGGGTGGGCTTTTCAGACAGGTTTGACTGTATATATCAGTAGAGCAACCAAGTCGTCTAAATCTGGTTTCTTTTGTTTTCCTTGAGCTGGAAAAATAAATTAATACAAGTCTGTCCTTATAAGTTGCATACTTGATTTTTACGCCAAATTATGATTATGTAAAGGGTGATTTATAGATGCGGTTTGAATTTAAATTCAGCATCAAGTGCTATAAATTAGTGGATTAATCATATCTATACATTTAATAATTGTACTTGAAATCAAATTAATTTGTGAAATGTCAAGAAACTCTCCCAAAAATAATAGAGAATATTTTAAGGATACCAAATGTTGATTAAATTGTTACGTTGAAATATTAAAAGTACCAAAATGAGTTTTGAAAAAATGTTGGATTGAAAAGGATTTTTGTGGTAGAAGGTAGGGTGTTTGAGATGGATTTTTGAGCGGGAAAAGAGCAGAAAATAACTGAAAAAAGACCCCCCCCCCCCCTTAAAATGGGGGGGGGGGTGTAATTTGATGGGTGTACGTTCATTTTAGTACAGGCTTGTTGCTGCAAATAAACCTTCATCGGCGGTAATATACTTTGGATGTCCAGGGATGAATGGGATGGTTGAAAGTTTCAACCAAAGATAATATTCGCATAAATTGACTTATCGTAAGTATATAAAAAGCAGTATGTTGTCTTTAAAATAAAACAACATGGGTTCGGTTTCCTATCAACACGGCGATATTATTAGCATAAGAGGTGTCGATGCTATTTGTCAGCAGGTGAACTGTTTGACGGTGAAAGCTCATGGCCTGTCATCACAAATAGCTAAGAAATATCCGTGGGCTGACATCTACGCGAAAAGAAAATCGATAGGAAATAGAAATCTAGCCACGGTGGAAACGAGAGGAACGCCAGGCGATGTTGCTATATACGGAGACAATTCGGGTTTTCACGTTGTTTGTTTGTTAGCCCAGTGGGAATACGGCAAATGCTTTCGGTCGCGAAGAAAACAAATTTCACCGTATTATGATACACCGGAGAAAAGGTCGCAATGGTTCAAGGAATGCTTGGACAAACTAGGAAAACGCGATGACATACAAACGATTGCCTTTCCAGAAAATATCGGATGCGGATTAGCCGGAGGGAATTGGAAAATCTACTCGGAGCACATTAAAAACTTTGCAAAAGATTACAATAAAACGGTGCTCATAATAAAGTATGACGACTGAATGCACGAGACACTCGGACACCGCCTTGGTTTACAAGCACAGTAGAAGAGACATCACTGTTGCCAGTAATACTGACTTTTCCAAGGCGGTGCCAACTGTGTGCATTTTTTTTTTTCAGGAGAAGTTTGGCATGCCGCAGGGCGATATTTCGAGACCAGATTTATATCTTTAATGTATTAAAGAAATGCAGTATATAAGCGTCAGGAAGGAGTTCATCTTACATTCATTCATAAGTTCAAGATGGAAAATAGCTCAGTAGTATTCGACACAATGGCGAATTCCTTTAATACTGTACTGAGCGAGGCGTGTCCGACACATCACAAAGTGTCGATTAGGGAAGAAAATATAAGCCGATTACATCTTGGAATTTCGGAAGAAACTTGGATGGAATTATTCACAGCCTACATCACGAACAGGACAAGTTTGAATGTGGACTTCTCAAACATACCAGACAGTGAATATTTGATTGATGTAGAGTGTGCGTTACGTGATTTTCTGACTGCAAAGAAGTGTCTGTACGTTAAGTACGAGGACATAGCAAAAATAAGGACAGACTTGGATATGAGGTTATCTACCTGGATGTATATGTTAAGGAAATACATGAGTAATTATCATTCTGATATAGAACTCGAGTGGTGCGAGCACAGTTTGGACCCAAATTCGGATTGTACTTGTAATATCACGACGGAACCCAAAATGACGAATGGAGCTGAAAAAGTCTATGTGAATATTTTAACATTATTATTAGACCACCACGTTGTCAGAAATTGGAGATAGAATAAATGTTTTTACTAAATGACTTAGCTATGAGTCTCATACTGTTCATTCACCCTTTTTATTCGCCAACGCTTCCCCCCATAAGGTTCAGCTGGAATTCGGCGAGTCAACCGATTTAACTTTCCAATGTTCAAAGTCACGCACTATACGTTTTAATTGAGCCGATACCGAGAGACTTCCTAAGAATGTTCTTTGCACCATTAACGTCTCTGTTTGTAATGTAATCGCAGGCAGGATTTGTGCACTTGAATGTTTCGCTGCCTCCTAATTTGTCGTTTATCGTTCCACACTCGCTGCATGTTTTGGACGTATAGCTTTCCTCTTGAACAATAACATTGGTCTTTGTGCCTTTGGCTCGATACACGAGCCTTTCGCGGAACTTGCAATGATTCCAAACTGTAAGGTGACGTACGGACTTCTTGTTGATGCGCCTTCGTTTTCCATTACATTGCCTACGAATGATACTAGGTATGCCTATCTTTCCGATGGCTACGTACGAGTATTGCATGAGATTAGATGTACAACGAAGATGCACCCATCTGATAGCATTACCTAGTTGATAATACACCTTTTGTAATTGTCTTTGCCGATCTTCTTTTGCTTGGGGCTGCTTTCGCCGTATGGCTGCTTGCATTTTTGAATTTACATAGTCTATCTTTGCGTGCAGACCGTCAATCTTGTCTATGGTGCTCCCGACCCGGCGCTGACTTTTCTTTTTCCTGTGCCATTTTTTCCCCTTTTTCTTTGTCCGTTTACGAACTGGCTTAGATGGCGCTTTACATCGAGATGCAATTTGAAATGCCCGTGGCTTTGATGGATCGTATAGAATCGAATGGTTCGTCGTACCGTTTGCTCCTCGTGTACTTTGGATCGCACGGTATATGTAAGACGAACTTTCCTTTCGCTGTCTTGACAATCTTGACGGCATGTTCTAAAGGTGGCAGTTTACTCACTGGTTTAGACAAGCGCAGAAATCGATTTCTTACATCCTTCCTTCGCGTCGTAAAATTGTTAGTCATGGCTAATACACAGTGGCGTAAGATATCATTATCGTCAGTGTCTGTCTCCTTCAATGTACGAATAAATTGTTTTTGAATCTCGAACGCTCCTTGATTCGGATTGATATCGTCCTTGTCCTTGAGACTCACAGACTTGATGTACTTTTTCTTCTTCTTTTGATTCGTTAACGCCGACTTGTACATGGTACAGAAGTTCTTACAAGCTGTTTGTTTAATAGATGTCATCTTGTTATTGAAATACCAGTCGTCGTCTTTGCACATTCTGTAATCATCTAGAACGTCACTAGAATTTGTCTTACAAACATAAGTCTGCAAGTCGTACAGTTTAGGTTTCAAGTTCTTTTCACGAACCAGATAGTTGCTCCAGTTGTACGCGTGATTGCACACTCTAAGCATCTCGTTCAGCACTCTTTTCTGATTTCGAGGTGGACGTATTCCGACACTGAAAGTCGTCAGGAATGGTTTTTCGTCTTCCAGTTTCGCTCGCTTCCTTGTTCGCTCGAAATCAGATGCAAACACCTTGTTGTGTGATTCTCCATCCTTCGCAAATTGTACCCAACACTCTAGGTTTTGGTGCTTGAACACGTGTGCCGCCTTCCAAAGCGTTAAAGGAGAGAGGCTTCTCTTGCGATTCATAGTCGTTGTTTGATCTGAACTAAGGCAACGTGCATCTTTTATGAGAGTAAGAAGCCAATTTTCACAAATATTATTTTTTTAGTCTCGGTTGCAACAATCTCTCTCGCCTGCCACTGACAATGCGACTGTACATGATTATATGCAATGTGGGATATGAAAACATAATGTTTCGCTAGTGGTAACACGATATCGAGTGTCATAGCATTTAGAAGCCAAAGTCACTTTCAAATTGACTAGATCAGTATCTCCACAAGACATTGTCATGCCAGTTCCCGATACTTGCCGCGGCACTCGGACGACAAGGCTATTCAAAGGTGTATTCGGACGTCTCAATACCTTCCAATGAACGTGGCACTGGCATCTTATTTCTTGCAGACAATCATTGCAATGACGGGCAAACTAATTCCCCGCACCGGTTTCATTGCCTATCAAGTGCGGAGTCGGGCCGAAGCCAGCATTGACAGTTTACCCGCGCCGATCTATGAAAGTCAATCTGAATGAAAACTTTCAGTTGCCGTTCGGTCCATTAGCATTAGTAATTTTGATTTTTGTTTTTTTGAAGAGCAAGAGGAGAGAGAAAAAGGTTGCATCGTTTTATGTACAGCTGTTACATGCCAAATGAGTTGTACATTAGATACAACATTGAATTTGTAGCTTTGACCTTTCAATTACAAGTAAGAGCTTATGTTTGCCAAAGTTCTGAAATTTTGATGTCACTTATGTTATCATGTAGCAGTGTGAGCAAGCCAAGAGTCGTTTTCTTAAATTAAGCTAAACAAGTAAGGATATGAAAACGCCCCTTGCCGTACTCCACCACCAATGATAAAAGTGACAAAGCCCTGTGAAGAGAAACACATTCAATAGCTACAATAAGTTGTGCACAACTTTAAGATTTAACAACTAACATCTAAGACATAACTATCATATCTAAACATCTTAACTATTCTTATACTAAGGTTGCAAAGGTCCCGTCGCTCTCGTTTCAAACAACTTGTCATTGCTCCTAACATGCAAAAAAGATGAAGTAAAAATGTGGTTCGTTAATTGCCTATCGCATTTTCTGGCGATCTGCAAAAGCACTGAACGATCAACAGGTGACCATGTCTACCGTCAATATCGGAAAGCAGCATCAACATGATGCAAGACTCAAACAGTAGACACTCAGACGACCTCGAGAGTAAGTATATCATCTCGAGTGTCATTTCAATCAAGAGAGAACTCCAGCTATTTTAAGCTGGAAAGATATTGGTCGGGATGACGGGGACAGGAGCTCAACCGTCTTTCCATTTTTGGTATATCAAGTCTCCTCGCCCTAACCCAACTACGCCGAACACTGGACATTCTCAATTGATCGAAACCCCGGATCAAGTTCTAGCCGAACCAAGACTCGGCATCGCTATGCCAATGTGCGTTGCCAGTCTTATGTCCTAACCAAGTCCTAACATGTGCATTTAGAGAGCGACGCGACTTTGCCAAAGTACTCACCCCAGGCATTCTTCATCTGTCTTGTACTCTTGCTACCACGAATAACACTTTCAAATCCACACTTGAACATTTTTAACACAAGAAAAAATTAAAAAAAATTGACGCGGAAACACCTTGAAATTTTGGTGAAATCCGCCCGGCCAACTGAACAACTGAGCTTATGCAGCCGCTTTTAAAGGCTCGCCTGCCGAAAAATAACTAACTGTGACGTCACGAACGATTTGATTGGCTGATAGCTTTCAACGTGGTTTCGTCCAACGGGACGAGTCTACCAATCAGCGTCGAGCATTTTTTCCTCAAGTTGCAAGTGGTCACATGACCAATTGTACAGCCGTCGAGAGCGGACGTGTTTTTGCATCGCTCTCGGCTTGGTGTGTGTGACAACGTGGTTTCAATATTATTTGATCTGGCAGACACAAACATAGTCCTAGGTCCCAAAGTATGTTCACGATGGTTGAAATGCCCAAATGCCAACTTTTTCCTTTAATACTTAAAAAAACACGAGTATGGACCACTTTAGGAAATATGTCTCTGCAGCATCAGACAATATCACATACTGTCATTAATGATGCTGTTTTGAAATCCTACATATAATGTAAAACTATCAAGGTGGACTGTTTTGACAAATTTGTCTTGCATGGTAAAATGTATTAGGCGTACAATGATAATACATCTACTTTCTTCTATCATTTGGTACTCTATCCCAAATTTCTGTAATGCAGCCATGGTCCAGTATAAACATCGGTGAATCTCAATGTAACTACATTTAGTAAGCAACTACATTGAATTCTCAGATGGTGATACTTGGAAACATGACGGTGGCAAGCCCGTTAAATGCAGAGCCACGGAAATTTGGTACTGTACATTTTTCTAAAGGTGATATTGCGATGCTGAACGAATACGTCGGCTCGTACCTCAGGCCGATGTCTGATTAGCTTATGATTGAAAAACGAAATGTCAATTCATACTGGAGAATTGGACACGATATTTTTACATGCTGAAGACCCTTGATGCCTAGTTTAGACCATCTATTTTGCTTTGAAATTGACACAAACTTAAAAACAAAGAAATCACTGCTTTTTTAGGTGATTAGCAAACTGGCTTGTTTTTCTTACCACGACAGAAATTGATATAACACATACAAGGCTCATTATTCATGCAACGTTTTCTCCAGTATGAGTTGACATATGCCTATTATATTTCTCAAGGCGTGAACGTATCTATAATGAAAAAGTTTAATCATAAGGATTCGTGACAGCGTTCTTTGTACACTTGTACAGAAACATGATGACATACCGAGTCTGTTTCAAACTCTGTCTAACCTAAGTGGGATTGCTATGTTTACATTACTATATGACAAAGTAAGACAAGGCACTTTCAGTTATGGTCATATATTTTTTTGTCATATTTGCTCTAAGGCCTAGATTTTATTCACTTTCATAGAGCTAAATGTTTTGAAATATATTTTTTTCACTACCGAGTGTTATATGCTACATTTCAGATTTTTGATCTCTTGATCAAGTTTTAAACCGAGGTACACTAAGCACAAGGCGAGATCGATTCTGTATATTCTCGTTTTTATAAGGCTAATTCACCCTACATCGACTTTCCCTCTCGGCACTAATCACCCGCACAGCTCATTTTCGCTTTCAATTTGTGGGGTAATTAGTCTTTTACCGTGCAAAAAAAATATACTCGTACCCTATATACCTACTCTTTTCTCGTGGGACCAATCGCTCTAGAAGCCGATTTCACTTTGGACAAAGCTAATAACCTATAAATATATCTAACTTATATATAACTGAAAATATGACTGTATGCATGTATTCCCCATATATACTGTTTGTGTGTGTCCTGATTTTTAAAAACTATATAACATATTTTACATGTTAGATTTTGATATGTAGACAGAACAAGTAGATTCTGCTAAAACAGCTTAAAACGTAATTGCGAAAAACCATAAGTATCAGTTTTATTTGCAAATATTTCCCCTAGATCCTTGTATTTTTTCATCCTATTTTTCTTTACGCATGTTCGTCATCAAACTAATAAATATCTATGAAATCTTTGTAAAATGAAGATGACAATGTGAACTTAAAGCATCTTTTGTATTTACAATTGATTCATGATACAAGCTGCGTAGTCTTTTTACGACAAGTGCTGTTTTCCGGTTCTCCGTAACCTCGTCATCTTGAAATCCACTTGTGAGTACTTACTTTAGAGAATGAAACTTTTATCAGCTCACAACACAAAGATTGTTAGTCCAGATATATACATGTACTTACAATGGAAGGTTCACTTATTCGCAATACATTGAAAATATTCACGAACAGGAAATAGCTATGGAGTCAGAACCCAGAGAAACGGTAAATCGTTTTATTTTTAATTTCTGAGTCTAGTTTCTTTTTTAGATTTAACTTTGCGAAGAATAAAAATCGCTTAAGAGCGCAAACTGAAGCACATTCAGAAAAAAGGAAACTGTATTGTTTTAAGATAAGTTGTCATTTCCCATAGAGGCAATTCTAAAAGGGAAATTAGACGCGCCTCGAATAACCGGTCACTTAGTTTATTAGGAAATCATAAATTAAAACACGAGCTTAGAGGATGCCAACATTTGTGAATGTTTCCTGCTTTTTGACAACTTTTTGCTAAATGTTTCCTAAATCATTGAGATCCGGTAGTTGTTGTCATAATCTCTTATTTCCTTTTTCTTGTTGAACTTTTCCTGAATGGCCGCGGCTAAAAAAAAGATATATAAAAGCAGGAACTAAATTATTAACATTGTGTATTGTACGAAAAAAAAAAACTAACCTGTTGTTGTTACCCTAACGAAATATCTTGGGCCGTTTGTCTATCATAATTATGTTGTAGATATGTCGGTGATAGGGAATGGACAAAGGTATGACTTGAAGTAATATGTTACCATGACAGATTAATGTCAGAAAGGTAGGTATGTTGGAATTGAATCACGAACACGTGACCATGGTTGCCATTTGACATATTGGTATATAAGAAACGTCAAACATATTTGTAATTAAGTTAGCCTTAGACTGCCGTTGCGGTGCTTAATAAAAAATATACTTAAAAAAATGATTATTAGTCAACACCTCATTTTTATATCTTTTCTTTGGCTTGCTTGTTTAAATCCTGTATTGTACATTTTGTATTAATGATATTCTATGCTTGATAATGTTTGTATAATGTTGTGTATATACTGCATATATTATGTTGAGGCCCACATGGTAGATGGGGAAACCCAATGTTTAGCCTCTGAAAATAAAGTTGTTACTTACTTACTATTATATTCTTTAAACCTAATATATAGATTCGGTTTTTTTTTCTGTACATGTTTATATCTACCTTTGAAATTATATTTCTCCGCCCTTATTACGGAAGGGAATTAGCTAAGGAAAGGAAAACGCAAAAGTCAAGAGCCGTAACGGATGACGTATACAGAAGCGAGTGGCCGTTCTTAAGTTTCTGCGATCTCGAATTACGTCTCCAGGATAGGTGAGTAATCTGGTACAAGTACACAGGTGGGTGATTTTACAAATTTAAACACAATATAAAGATTCTAGATAGATGTCAGAAAAAAACAACATTCATTTTTCTTTACATGTTTGTATTTACTATTGATGACATAAACTATATATATACATATATATATCTCCGCTCTTAATACTGAAGGGAAACGCAAAAGTCAAGAGCCGGTAAGGATGACGTACACAGAATCGAGTGGCCATTTTTCAGTTTCTGCGATCTCGAATTACGTCTCCAGGATAGGTGAATAATCTGGTACAAGTACACAGGTGGGTGATTTTACAAATTTAAACACAATGTATAGAATCTAGAAATTTACCGTTGACGACATAAACAAAATATATATATATATATCCACTCTTATTACGGAAGGGAATTAGCCAAGGAAAGGAAAACGCAAAAGTCAGTGGCCGGTACGGATGACGTATACAGAGGCGAGTGGCCATTCTTCACTACCCTTGACCCAGTTTCTGCCATCTCAAATAACACCTCGTGGATCAGTGAGTAACCTGGTACAAATACGCAGGTGAGTGATTTTACAAATTTCAGGTGAGTGATTTTACAAATTTACATTTTATACATGACAGTATTGTACTATTTTATTGACGGTACTTGTCAAAATTTTGTAGCCGGCTTTCATTACATACTGCTGACGCCTTAGTAAGATTAACATGAAAGCCAGAAACACGTTTTGACAGGTCAATGAAATAGTACAATAGTATGATGCCGTTATTGAATTTAAAAAATGTAAATCTATCTTCATTAAATTGATTTAATTGAGTTATAATTATTCTCAAGGTAGTACATTTTGTACAAATATTTGATAAGAATTTATCTATAATATGCTAGTGTGTGAGATCTAGAACAGTTCCAGGTGTTACGGTTACGGTTACAGTTACAGTTACCGAGAAGTACTACAGCCTATACAGTCACAGATTACAGGTTTTTTGCATGCTTAGTTATTATATCTTAAGGAATACACCGTGATTCCTTTATCAAAGTTGAGCTATTGCATTCATTCACATACCGATAGGTTGAGCTATTGCATTCGCTGGAGTTAACAAATGTAAACCATAGTAAATCGTTGTTTATTTATGACGAGAATTGTAGTCCAAATAGAATATACCGACCACTTTGTGTTACGTGTCAACGTATATCGTCCAACGTTACGGGTTAATTGTACATCTCAACTTGTCCCTCAAAAACTCGAGAGTACATTTCATATCACAAATCTCTTGCCGATACCGAATATATTTGTTCGGATACATACGATTCACCAAACCTCCAAACAATGACTTCAACAGTGTTTCGGTCACATCAGCGCCGTCAAGATTTCGATACATTGCAAAAAGAACGTTTGCCTCATCAATGATTTGTATGTTCTTCAAGATGAAATCATAGTTCTGAGTCGCCTGATTCGATAAGCGACAGCCGAATCATTCATAATTAAATGGCATGCAGTAACAGTCGATTGTTAAAAAAACTCTAACTTTTAGTGGTAATACGCACTTACACAGTGTTCAGCCATACCTGTATACAGTGTATATTATTTCTAACATAATACTCTGTTAACACACATAAACTTTATAATTGTATGTATGCTATGTAGTATTTGTTCATATATCAAATATGAAATTTTGGTTTAGTATTTAAGGATAGTAATCGGGAATATTTGTTTTTATCATATACCGATATAGATTCTGTAAAAAATGGCTTGTACTTCACAATTGAATATGAACAAGCAGAAAACGACCATATTGTACCTTTTAAATTCCGTATTGTACCTTTCGTATTGTATGCTGCCGGACTACTTTCATTAATATGCATGAACTGACACAAATATATAAACAGCGCACATAAAAACTTCACTTAGTTCCATTTTAATATAGATAAACTTTGAAGATTTCATTCAATAACAAAACAACATCTGGGATTTTGTATTCGTCGACCGTGGATTTTTCAAGGTCGGATCACACTTGGCGCTTGCGCGCCTTGTGAAATTCGATCTGGTAAAAATCCACGAGAGCTGAATACAGATTGAGCTACTGTTATAATAACCATATTATATCTTTTTGTAAAATTTGAACAACAAAATTTCTTACCAACACCACAAAGATTACAAAAGTCAGGGCACAAAGATTTAGCGTGATTTATATCTTTGCAAATTCCAAATACCGAGTTCATTCTGGGGCAGTCTATTGTTTCGTCATCAATGCATGCAGCAGCTGAAACAATTTTACCACACATTTTGTATAAAATAATATGTTGGCTAGATAGGACACATCGAATCAATGTACATATTCAAACCTTCTAAAAATATCACGAATGAAACACTTTTCCTATGCACAGCTGAGATGCTCTAAGATTTTTCTCAGAATGCATTTGAAAGTTGCCCTTCTTAACTCATTACGATTACAAGCGGAAATCCTCGAGTTCAAAATAAGGCTATTGTGTCTACAAAAAACAGTAGATATTTGTCCACAAGACACACGTGTTCCTTGTTTACTCACTGCGGAAAATGATTCCGTATACGGGAGTGTACGCAATTCGTATACTTCTAATATACGGGCGTATACGGAAACATTTTTCCCGTATTTGGAACATTCCATATACGGGAATCCTGTATTTCTTAACTGGACATTCAAGTTTTTCTCACATGTATCCGTTCATTCATACTTAGCATAAATACTTTTCAACAGTTTATGTCAGTATTCAAAGTTAGGGATTGTCAAGGTCCAAAAGTATGTTTAAGGCGTATGTTTTGATCATACTTTCAGGAAAGATACCTTTTATATGATATTCGTATATTAGACATATACGGGACCGTATACTCCCGTATATGCACATATTTTTCGCAGTGTACTGTCACCGCTAATGTATTATTCTTATCAATGCTAGACTAAATATAACTTAGTTTATCTTTACTTTTGACTTTACCGACAGTGACATTTCATTAGGTTTTTTGTAATTCCAATGCCAGTTTATTTTATCATCATAGGATATTGAACCTACGACTTTCAAAAATCATACACGTTTAATGGCGTTTAATTCATACTTATTTTTCGAAGACAGTCGAGCAATCTGAATGTACACTATGCCAAACACCATTATGCTTAGCACCATTTACTATTAATAAAACATACTTGAATTGATTGCCTGGATTTCACACCACAGCGCGGCCATAATTAAATGTTTTAAAGAGTTGTTTAGAACCTTTTCTGTCCAGATTTGAAAACAGACTGCCATACATCATAAAATTTGAACATGAAATGCTTTGTTTTTCTCATTTACTGCGATAATGTTGTGTTAAGTGCATCTTATTAATCCCCCGCCACGAGTGGTGGGGGTTATATGAATGGTCTCCGTCCGTCCTTCCATCCGTCCGTAGCACTCGTGTCCGCTCCATACCTACTAAACACCTTGAAGAATTTTCATGAAACTTGGATCAAATGATCACCTCATCAAAACAATGTGCAGAACTTGTAAGTCAGCCATGTCGGCTCAAGGTCAAGGTTACAACTCAAGGTCGAAGGTTTTAGCCTTCCATTTCGTGTCCGCTCTGTATCTCCTAAACCCCTTGAAGGAATTTTATAAAACTTGGGTCAAATGATCACCTCATCAAGACGATGTGCAGAACTTATGAGTCAGACAAGCCGGCTCAAGGTCAAGGTCTCAACTTAAAGTTAAAAGTTTGAGCCTTCCATTTTATGTCCGCTCTGTATCTCCTAAACCCCTTGAAGTATTTTTATGAAACTTGGGTAAAATAATAACCTCATCAAGACAATGTGCAGACCTTATGACAGACATGTTTGCTCAAGGTCAAGGTCAAAACTCAGGGTCAAAGGTTTGAGCCTTCCATTTTGTGACCGCCCTGTATCTCCTAATCCCCTTGAAGGATTCATATGATACCTGGATCAAATGATCACCTCATCAAGGCGATGTGCAGAACTCATGAGGTTTGAGCCTTCCAGTTTGTGTCCACTCTGTATCTCCTAAAAGAGGACTTTCATTAAACTTGGGTCAAATGATCACCTCATCAAGAACTCATGATTCAGCTTTGTCAACTCAAGGTCAAGGTCACAACTCAAGGTCAAAGGTTTGAGCTCTGTATCTCCTAAACTCTTTGAAGGATGTTCATGAAATTTAAGGTCAGATGATCACATCATCAAGATGATGTGCAGAATTCATGAATCAGTCATGTCAGTTCAAGGTCAAGGTCACTGCTCAAGGTCAAAGGTTTACCCTTTCACTTTCCATAACAGTGGCAGGGAATTTAGCTGTCTTTCCTGCCTTGTTTAACACTATAATTATACATATTTTTGCTAATTGATTCTAGCGATGTTTTCCAATATACATGTACACGTTATCAGTTTAGTTTCTTCTCGGCTGTAAAGATTAGCCTTGAAATCCAGTTCACTCCCTTATTTGAATTATGGAGACGCGTACTTGGCAGCCATAATGTTTTGTAGTATCACATCACGAGTATATGCTGTAGAACATGTCTTACGTAAATCGTAATTTTAACGCTCAACACGGTTATGATAAATTGACTTACTTCCTTTTTCAGTTAACACACAGAAAAAAAGATATATAAATATCTTCACATATTAAAGTGACACGTGTCTCTTCTAGATGTACATTTACTACAATAAATTCATGACATTGGCTACTATATTTGGACATATTTTCCCATGAAAACTCACAATTTAACTACTTGTCTACTTTTTCTTATTATGCTCGGCTTAATCAGGCTAAATTAAGCTAGGAAATTACATGCACACAATTATCAGCTTACAGAATTTCATGCATGTACCATAATGACAATCTATGAAATGCCTTTCTTTTGTCGTTCAAGCGTTGGCCTTGAACTTTTTAAGTCAGGCAGTATAAATTAGTCATATACATGTATAATAACAAGACAAACTGATACAAAGTACCAAGCAGGACCAAGATCAAGGTCTTCAGGGACACAACCCCGAGTTCCCATTTCGTTACAATAACATGACATCATTTACAGTCCAAAAAATAAACACACGTGTTTGTAAACATGGTCGGATCCAAACGGAAGGGGAAGAAGCATTTTATAGAAATATTCCGATGGCAAAATACAATACATATCGTAGCCCTGACCAACCTATAAACCGGGCCAGTCTATTTTATAAGTACAACAACACGGTTGACCCATTTAAACGAGTTGTAATATCAAGCGGAAAGCTTTGTAACATATATATCTCCACGTTTCAGTTTAGTGATGCAATCTATACAACAGAGGCCTTCTGGGAATATCCCAGCTGCACCAGCAATAAAGCGGGGCCCCTTCGAGGTATCAAAATAATAATTAGGCAGAAATTATTTACGTACGGTTTCTATGAGCACAAAGAATTTCGTTACATCGATCAGTACCACAGCATTCTAGGCATTTTTGTTCTTGTCGCCTTTTTATATCTCGACCAATCACAGTCAAAGAATCAGTTGTTGAAGCCCCGCATTGCTACAAAATCATGATTTTCTTCAATATTGTGGAGTTGTAAATGTTGCATTGTCAAAGAAATTAAGTTGCTAAATTGTAAAAAGCATACTTTCGTGCCAATCTTCATAAGCACATTAGATTCATATAAAGCATGATTTTTTTCTTTTCTTATACATAGCCAAAAATATGTCGTTTTGAAACAGAAGTGAAATGTACATATAGCTTTAAAATCCAGTAAATTCTGATTTTAAATCATGAGCGTCAGCTCGTTTGAGTAATCATACCTTGTTATTTATACATCCTAACGTGACTATTTTAGTCTGTCCCGACACAATCGATTCCTGATAACAAGCCTGAAATACATTTTTGTGTGTGAAAAGGGGGTTCTAAAATATCTACATGGTACTAGTGTTCTAGTTCTCTTCATACAAAGACAATTATTTCAAATTCTTTGATCCAGTATTTTCTGACAAAGCGACTAATGAAACAAAGATTTATCGAAAGAGGACCTGCATTGTGTTTTAACAAACGTCATTGTTGCAAATTAAAAAAGGGAAGATTTGCCTGTTTCACTTTTACACATATAATTTCGGAGAGAAACTATAAGAAGGGTAACATACTTCGTCTGCGGCACAGGTGATCGTGGTATTACACGTACTTGGTTCACTGATTTTCAATGTCTCTAAAGTGTGTACCAAAGCGAATGCGTAATTATCAATAATTCTAAGCATGTATCTAACAAGCAATTAGTAAATAAAAGTTTGTAAGGATTTTTGGTCGGTATGGTTACAAACTAAGTATATATGAAGAACTTTTGAAAGCATAGAACATGACCAATCAAGATAGTACATGACTCTCTTAGAAGAAATTCGACTGTTCAAATCAGACCATTCAACCCATAACCCAACAAACACTGAATACACATATTGCCATAGAATTACGCAGAACAATAAACATTAACGTTTTTGACTGAATTGTGGCTGCATACCGGACGAGGGATCTTCACCTACTTCGGTTTTAGATTTCTTGTAGATATTTTACAACGATTTTTAGATGGTTACAAGAGCGTAAAACTACCTTAAACAGTATAATTATAATATAGTTATGTAAAGATGTTCAAAGCTGGTTCAAAGGTGGATCAAGTTTATCTTGTGCCTCCGTGAATCTGCCGGTCTGTAAACCGTAAACGACTTAAACCATCAGTGCTAATGAAAAGCGACTTAAAGTCAAATAGGTTCAATCTCTTGCTTCAAGATCATCTTTTACTTGATTTCACATCTTTTTCTATTTCTAATATCAAGATATACATTATATATCCAGCTCTGTGTAAATATTTGTCACCTTAACTGAGAACGACTACTTGCGAAACTTTGCATACAAATCATTTCTAACTTACCTACATCTGTTATTATCAGAATTGTCCATATAGAAGCTGCAAAATAAAAAAGATGCAATGACATTATAGAAAACGTATCTTAAAATAAAAATCTTAGCTTATTTATATGTATTCAGTTGTCAAATCCTAATCAAGAAGACATATAGCCCCTACGTAAGTACTCTGGCCAAATATAAATATTACTGTATGATTTATGAATTCTGTTTTTTTTTTTTCGTTTTTATTTAGCAAGAACGAAGTTATGATCACATGTTTATGATTTTACGCGGCCAGGACGTGAAATTAAGAACTTAAAAAAATGAAAATGTATCTAATAACTGTATATTCAAAATTGTATTGTTCACAGAAAGGGAACAGTTCAAGGTTCGAACTACATTTTTGATAGTGCTGTAAGTGTGACCTGACAAACATTTTTATTCTAGCTGACAGCGAGTTAATACATATTGAATGATCCAATGCGGTGACAATAGGTATTTTTCATACTACTGGGTTTTTGTTGCATTACATTGTATGTTTTATATTCGTCATGGGCAACGAACGAATCCGCCATCCGTAAGACCTGTATTGTGTAGCTGTGGATCAAACTACATGTACTTTCCAGTTTTACTGTATTCTGCTTATAATTGATATCTAATCATGCTGGAACGCTTTTAGTACATGTTCCATTGACATTTATTTATCAACGTAACATTGCATCACGCTGCTGTGCTCCTATACTTTGTTCGTTTCGGGGAGGGGTAGGGGCTCCGTGGCCGAGAGGTTAAGGTCGCTGACTTCAAATCACTTGCCCCTCACCGATGTGGGTTCTAGCCTCACTCGGTGCGTTGAATTCTTCATGTGAGGAAGCCATCCAGCTGGCTTACGGAAGGTCGGTGGTTTTACCCAGGTGCCCGCTCGTGATGAAATAATGCACGGAGGGGTACCTGGGGTCTTCCTCTACCATCAAAGCTGGAAAGTCGCCATATGACCTATAATTGTGTGGTTGCGACGTTAAACCCAACAAAATAGATAAATGTTCCTTCCTGTGAGACAATATAAGAGATGATTATATCTTATCCTGACTTGCTGGACTTCATTATTTATTTCATTAAGGTTCTAATGTGTCACAACTCATAGCAATACAAGTTATTTATTTTTATGCCTGCGTACAGGTATAGAAATCGCAACTTCTGTATAACCGAACTTGTACAATTCTTGTTTCAACAAAATTATACTTTTATCCCGCACTGTATTTCTTGTTGATGTATAATTATGCATGGCGTGTTTTGATTGTGCATTTTAGTCATAAATATGTGCATATTATAAATTCTCTTTCCATTTACGCTAACTCAAAATAATCTTGTGATAACTTGTAATAACTTTGAAACGATAATGTCTTTTACAGTATTATTATAAGAAAATATAAAACGTTAAAGAATTACCTGAAAGAAAGTAGACCTTGTTCATTGCTGCGTTGACAGTTCTATCCTAAATTGTCAGACGGACTTCATAATGGGATGTTTAGATAAGCGGACTGTCTTGACCCAGATATATTTATGGAAAGTTTGTGCACTCATAATCAGCCAAACTTACACAGTAGGGCCATTATGACACCACTTTTTTCTCAGCTGAGTACATGTACAATACAGTTACTTAAAGTGTCTATAGTCCTGTTCAATAAGGGTTGTTATCTCCCCTGATTTATTACTCCCCTTGTGAACTCTTCAGTGCCAAAAGATAAGATCAGCATACATTCAAAATATTGGGGAGCAAACATGATTCACCGAATTTGCACATGTAACAAATTGCCGATAACATTCTATTGACAGAAATTGAATATTTTTCATATTTATATAATAATTGATAAAAGTGTAAACAGCATGTCATCTGGTCTAATCTTGCATTATCAATTATGTGAGAAATTCTGTTACTTTGACTGTAATATTAAATAATTGAAATCACGAGTGTCCTGATATCCTAGTTTTTTTGCAAGATCTGAAAAACAATTCTAAGCCTTACTGATTTTATTCAAAACAAAATTTCATGAGATACATGTATAGCTGATACTGAGAAAGACCATTTTTAAAGAAGTTGAAATAAATGCCAAACATTGTTAAAAAGTGAAGCGAGTGCGGATTTCCTCTTAAATATATCAAAAGTATTACAGACTAACAGAGCAGATACTTGATTGTTTCAGTTTAAAATTGAAATATATTTCACAGATTGGAACATCATAATATTACGTAATATTTATACGAGTGGGCAGCCACAAGAGAGCATGTAAATTCTGGTGTCCACATGTGAATTAAATTTCACCTAAAATATGAATAAGTCGCTTTAACAAAATGTGAAGTTATTAGAAATAATTAAAGGTACGAAAGTTTTCATGTGTATATATATGTGTAAATATTTTGTTGATTCACTGAATAAATGCTTTAGATGTTTAATTTAAGAAATAGAGTATATTTGTTATTAAAGTTTTTTGAACAATGAAAAATATGCCCCTTCGCTCACCCTGCTGGTTGCAGTTACATTTCATTAAAGAAATTGTTCAACAGGATTAAAATTGTTAATATGCAGGAAGACCTTTGTTGCCTAAAGTAAATCTGATTAAAGCATGCAGTCATTTACCAGTGTTCAATTTCATGATAGCTTGAACCTCATTTAAACAGCCACATTTATAACTTTGACCTAAGCCGTACTGTCCTTAAGTTACCTATCCGAATGTAGATATATATTTTAAACCAGTCATTACCTTTGAACTTTGAACATCTAGTAAGTCTAGAAAAGGTTTTAGTCCTTTTGGCCAAAACATTGTAGACTGTAGCATTTTAACTGGTAGGTAGCAGGAGGGGAAACAAAGTTTTATTTCATAGTGAAACATTAATTTCAACGATTGTTTCCTTCTTTATATGCCGCAGTTCTTCCCAATTCAGTCGCTACAGGACCTTTTTCCAAAGTGACAAAAAATTCGCTGAATTTATAGATAGTCCTTTTCAGGCCATTTTTTGACAGCTTATATACTGATCATGAGCTAACCCTCCAGTCATTATGCCATCTCAGTGATATTGAAATTACTCCCATTTGACAATTGTTGGGTTTTGTTTTAAAAAGTTAAAAACTATTTCAAGAATTCTCTCAAATTCACGAAAAAAATCAGCTAGTTGTGAAAAATATAAGGAAAATAATATGTTGCATTGTGTTCGGCGAAATATTTTAACTATTTAAGAGACGGAATAGCTCTTCTTGATTAGTATGTAGGTAAGTTCCATTTTAGGGCGAAGAAGCTGCTAAAATAAACTAAAAATACCCACTACTTTATGACATTTAATTATTCACTAGAAATAGTTCAAAAGTTAGACAGTTAAGTATTCAGTAACAAGTCACTGAAACATTGTTTACAGTAAGACATAATGAAATTTAACATTCACATGTAAGTGGTTGTTGACAAGTATTCAGTCTTTTTCAACTTTAATACAAAGATTTTCCCTGCTATACATGCTCTGAAAACAACTCTTAAATGAATGCTACCTTGTAGAATGAAATTAATTTTGGCAACATTTCATTCCAAACGCAAATTAGATCCTTTCAACAGAATGGCCCTTCAAAGTCTATACAAAGAAGTCTTGGGCTCAGGTATTTTCTCTCCAAGAGGAGTACAAATTTAAAACGTTCTAATTGTCGTTGTTTGTAGCGTTGATCGTTCTCGATATGTATTTCACAAAGTGGCCTCGTACCTAATTTAACAAGTCCTTTAGCACGTTTTATTAATTATGGCCTATTTCCTGGCACATATGCACCTCTATCCCTTCAATCGATTCATCAATTCCTTTGTTCGTCGTCATTTTCTGATATTATTTTCTCACCGGAAGTAGTTTCTATCAATAACGACAACTCACGCAAGGGAAGTAACAACCTTATTGAACAGGACTATAATATAGGTGTCGGCCCAGTACAATTTCTTCTTCTTTGCTGTATAGTAAAACAAGCAACTTCTGACATGGATTGTGACTTTCACAACAAAATTGCAGCATTGACAGTCCTGTACTTCTGAAGAATGACCCTGTTCCAGTCAATATAGCTTAGAAAATCACTATCATCAACGATGAACTTTTTTTGCTACACATCAAAGTTTTAAGTCCATGTTTATATTTCCAATACACATCTGTCATGTCTACCAGTCTGGAGTAGTTTTTTAATCCATCCGCACAGGAATATAGTCCTGAAAAACACAGACAAAACAACTGTTAAAGACATCAGAAATGGCACAAAATGTACACAGTGTCAGTAAATACATTTAAAATATAACATGTCAAAGTAAGAATGGCTTTAAATTGGGAACTTCAAAATTTCAAAGAACTACTTCCTAGGATACAACGACCCGGAAGTACTTCAATACCGGGATGACACCTAAATCTAACCAAAATTTGAATTAAGCCAAATTTTTTACCCATATTCTAGTAAATTAGGGTATTGCGAGAAATACTCAACAAGGCATTCTCACCACAAACTAAATTCTGTACCGTAGTAACACTTCAAACATGAGGCTTACTCTGCGGACAAATTGGCTCGGAAACCGGTATTTCAAGTGAAAATAGACACATTAGGAAAATTGTCATATCTTGAAAAAATTTTGATGGATTCTTATGAAATAAAGTTTGGTGTCACCGGCTTGTCTTGTAGAATCTTTTATATAACAGTATGCCTTATTTTTTCTGTAAACTTATATATCAAATAAGAAATTACTAAAAAAATAAGACATTTTTATTTAAAAAATACAGAATTTGCTAACTAAAATGAAAATAAATTGACATTTTAAAGATTTAAAGGACAAAATTCCATGACTGAGACCAATTAGGATTACTACAACTAATATCTGAAAGTAAAACACACCCATACACCACACTATTTACTAATAATATCAATTAAGATCAAAAGTGATTATCTAAGACTTAACTCCTCTTAATGATGCACTTCAAACAGACTTTCTGATAGCTGGATTAGCATATATTATCCTTGAAAAACAACCTGAATGTGTTAATAATGGCACAAAAAAGACTTCTACTTACAATACTGCCAGTCTTTAAGCAGACAGCATCAAAATCTTACATCAACTGTATAGAATTCAACATGGCAAAGGGTAAACTTAAGCGCCGTGCTGCTGGCAGACATTTCAAGCCAGGAAATAAGAAATCACCTGCTTGCCTTCTTCCTTCTAAGGCTGCAACCGATCCTGGATGTAGTTCAGCTGTAAATGAAGACCAGCTGGATAGGAGCTGCCCAAAGAAACCCGGACTTCGACCACACCAGCTGGATCTGAAAATGGAATGTGAACCATTAGGGAACAGGGTTGTGAATCTGGACCAACTTATTTACCTTATGAACAGTGTGTATCAGCAACATAGTTCTGGAAAGTGTAAACAGTTAAATATTTCACTGCACAAGGAAGAGAAATATGGACTAGGCTCAAAACTGCAGTTCACGTGTAATTCCTGCCATTTCCTCTCAAATAAAATGGAAACATATAAAAAACGTCGGGACGGCAAAGGAGCAGCAATTAACATGTTACTTGCTTCTGCCCTTCAGGATACTGCCATCGGAATAGAAAAAGTGAACTTGCTCTTAACATCTATGGACATACCACCACCAGCTAGAAGCAACATGCAAACTTTACTGAATGCTGCCAGCCTCAACACTGTCAAGCTGAATGAGGACATGACAGCAAAAAGGCAGCTAGTCATTCAGCATAATCTGGAACAAGGACATCAGAACCCGCAACTTCTAGACCTGTCCTTTAATGGCCGCTACAATGCAACAAGAATGGTGTCTTTTTACAAACCTGGACTGGCAGCTTCACAAGCCTATGGAATTGCTATTGAAAACCATACAAGCTACAAGTATATAGTGGGACTAGCTGTACAAAATAAACTCTGCTGGACAGGGGCCTATCTGAGGAACAAGGGGTTCGACATAACTTGTCCTGGTGGCCATGCTGAATGCACAGCAACAATATCATACATGCAGCCTCATTCTGAAAGAAAAATGGCATATGGCATTGCTGAGCAGTTGTCAAATGAAGACCTACTTGTCCGCACACTGACAACTGATGGAGATACAGCAGCTCATCTGGGAATGAATGACTTCTATGATAAGCTAGGCTATGCCTGCAGTGTCAACCGCCAGGCAGATCCGCATCATCTTGGCAGCAGGCAAGTGAGAAAAGCCCGGACTTCCAACTGGAGCCAGACAGTATTCGAAGGCAAGAAACTGACAGGCAGTGCCAGACAACAAGCCATTTCTGCTCTGGGTAAAGATATCAAGGCCAGATGTAGCGCCATCATAGAGAAACTTCGAACCGATGGAAATGGACTGACAGAAGAAGTAGTAAATCGCTTACCGGCAATAAGAGCAGCTACTATACAGTGCTACGCTGGAAACTGCAGCTTCTGTCCACACGACTCGATAGTTTGCTCTGGTCTAGGGGGTGTTGGTGACTGGTGGTACCATTCTAAGTTTCTACCAACCCATGGAATTCATCACCTGCAACTGAACAAAAATGACCGTTAGCTGTTGTCAACAATTCTTGAGATAAGACTCAGTGAGTGTGCCATCATGAGTGTGAAAAACAACACTTCAACACAGAAATGTGAGGGGTTCAACAGGGCAGTACTATCTACTATACCGAAAGATATTAACCTGTCCAGAAACTTTGCTGGTAGTCTGGCATCAAAACACTTCAGCTGAATAATTCATTGCAAGCTTCTGTGGAAAAAAAGTCAAAAGCATTACCGGACTGGCTCTTTCACCACGGGCAAAAAGGTATCTGAAAACAACTTCAAAGAGGTCACAGAGACACAGAAATCATCAAACAACAGCCAAGTTCAAGACCCGCAGAAAAAATAATCGAGCAAAGCTGGAATATGCCTATCATCAAGCCCGCAGTTCAGGCCAGTATCCGGACGAGTACGTGAAAGGACAACTTGATGAGGCTCCATCAGCAAAACAGTGTTTCTAAAATTTAATGCCTTAGAAACATGGCGGTTGTTCACCTACAAGAAAAAGAAACAGAAAAAAAGGGAAAGAGCACCGTCACATTCATGGCAGAATGTCTGATGATGGCCTGATGCCGGCCGAAACGGAAAGAGCTCTTGAACATTTACTGAAACTAAAATAATACATAAACAACAACAACAACAACAAGAACCAAAACAACAGGCATAACTAGTATCCATCTCAATTTCATTGTAATACAAACATTGCCCTGTAAATTAAAAAAAAAATAACAGGAAATTAAAACTATAGTCAATGTGTTGATAAATGCACTAGACAGTCTGCTAAGCGGTGCCCTGCCACATCAAAATGCCCATAACACCTAGAATGAGAAAAACAATTTTTCCTTAAATTATTTGTACTGTTTCCCTCAAAAACAAGGTGTTCAACATTTATGCACAGTTTATTATTGCACAAATGTGATGCCTGTTGACTGCCTGAAATATCAAAATCTCTATAATGAACCATTAATGTAACACGGTGACTGGTTCGTGTTCTATAACCGGCAGACGGTGGGTCTCTTGGATCTCTGTAACGAAACTGACCGTAGCCAAATTTGTTAATACAACCAGTCCAAAATATACATTCTCCATTTTCATGCAAGACACTGTTGATCTGCAGTTTGTTGCGGCAATGTTCCAGTAGGTCATCCATCCTAAAAAAAATGTTCGAAAAACTGATACACAAAAATAGTGATTATTCTAAAAAGTAAACAAATTAATTTTTCTCTATTTTTTTTTTGAATTAATAAAATCTGTATGATTTTCTCTTATATAGCCCGGTTAATAGTCTTTTTCTTGTTGAAAGTCTTTGCGCTATTGCAGACGACTGAATAATCAAAGGGAGATGACTGTTACTTAATTTAAATGAAAATTTAACTATTAAATTTTTCAAAAATTCAATAAAATTAAAATTTCACAAACTTTGATAAAATCTTTTTAGCCACTGGTTTTTATTGTTATCAGCTACTAGTGTGTGAAGTTTCATTGCTGTATACCCTTTGGTTGCTGAGATATTCAAAATTAACTTTTTTTTCCCATATAGGTGTCGGCCCAGTACAATTTCTTCTTCTTTGCTGTATAGTAAAACAAGCAACTTCTGACATGGATTGTGACTTTCACAACAAAATTGCAGCATTGACAGTCCTGTACTTCTGAAGAATGACCCTGTTCCAGTCAATATAGCTTAGAAAATCACTATCATCAACGATGAACTTTTTTGCTACACATCAAAGTTTTAAGTCCATGTTTATATTTCCAATACACATCTGTCATGTCTACCAGTTTGGAGTAGTTTTTTAATCCATCCGCACAGGAATATAGTCCTGAAAAACACAGACAAAACAACTGTTAAAGACATCAGAAATGGCACAAAATGTACACAGTGTCAGTAAATACATTTAAAATATAACATGTCAAAGTAGGGATGGCTTTAAATTGGGAACTTCAAAATTTCAAAGAACTACTTCCTAGGATACAATGACCCGGAAGTACTTCAATACCGGGGTGACACCATTATATACTTAAGGTATTCCATATATCATTGAAAACCACCATTGCAAAAAGGCCCTTATTTTATAAATAATACTGCACGATTTAAAAGATACTTTTTTAGGGGCATTAATACGTAGAATACATGTAAAAATTATAAAATGCCAATACTATTTAATGATCCAATGTGGCGACACGAGGTATCTTTCACGCTTACGGAATGTTTGTCGCATTACATTGAATATATCATATCCGACATGGGCTTATCGGGAACGTATCTGGCAAAAGCGAGTGCGTACATGCATGTCATCAGTTTTCGAGATATATATATATATATATATATTTCAAATTCTAAAGCTAATATCTGCGATGATATTGAATGCCTAGGGGATATATCAAAACAAATTTGAGCACACTGGAAGCAATTACGATAAAACCCCTTTATTTACACACATTAACATTCTTTTAACGTACTTCCGCTAAGTGGATTTACTACCGGAGCCTGTCTGTTAAATGGCAGTATTGTATAAGACATTTTATCTATTACTAGTCTAGTTGCTATACAGATCACAAGATATCTGACTTTTAGCAAAATTAAAATTGTCGTGTCTCCTTGGCAACTTTTTTTTTTTATATTTTACATATTGTATTAATACATATTAAAAAAAGAACATGTTTTAAAAGTAATAATGAAACATCAAGATTTAATCAGTAAACTTTGTAATCTGACGACACTCAAGATGTATCGAATACGGCCAACACAAAAATATGTTAGTTACTGACGGGAGCTCAGACTACATGACAGCTGACACTCGTGGAACAGTTCGACAACAGCGATAGTCAAATAACTTTGACCATTGCAAACATTTTATATTATTTTCTGGATTCCAAATGAGTAGACACCTTAACATGAAGTATAGATAAAACTAATGACTTTAAAGTACTTTTTCCTTGCCTATAGGGATGAGCTTGTTGATAATTTGTGCCGTTTCAGAAACATTTCTTGGACAATAGTTCCTCTTAACCGAATTAATTTCAATTAGTAGTCAGTATATCTGCACAAAAGTGCAACATCTGATCTGTTTATATATTTCATCATTCCAGGAAAACGCATTAAGTCTCCTGAGTCCGATGAAATTCCCGATATCACAGCAATGACTCAGTAATAGTTCTCTTAGCATGTGGATTGCAATTTAATACATACGCCATTCCTGATTAAATGCATGGAATTTGCAATAACACTGAAAGATGCGTAGGCTTTTTCCTTGTTTTGCAGAATACACTAATCACTTTGTCCTCAGTAAATGTCAATGAAAGTGTGATTTTCAAGGAAATGCCATAATTATCAATAATCATAATTATCAAGGAAAGTCCTTATCGCTAATCATAAAAATGATCTGTACAATATTTTTACAGACCTTGCATGGTTAACGATGCAGCAATGCTGTTCAAGGTTAATGTAATTTGTCTCCATAATAACATTGAAATTACAATGTTACAGGAAAGTTAGCAATACGAGCTGACCTCCTGTACTGAATTTGGCTAAGCTAATGATGCGCGATATTTTTTTTTATAATTTAAAGTTTTAACAATTGTGTCCTGATAATACTAACATTCAGTTCTTAGGTCAGGCTAAGATATTTTACAAAATTAACAACGAAATAGAATATGTTCTGCGTTTACATTTTTCATTAACAACCAGATCTAACAATGGCAATTTTGAAACAACCATACTGTTTGCTGCATTTTTATCATACATGTATAGCCTACTTGTATGTGAAATAAAAAACCTGTAAAATGGAGTAAGCAAATACGTGTACGTGTGTTCAAACCAGCCATAAACCTGTTGATAAAACAGAACAATTTGACATGCTTATGTTTTAATCTCATTGAATTTTCCATAGAGCTAATTTGCATTCACAAAACCCTGTTTGTGTTAATTTAACCCTGTAGTTATATTGAGAGTTTGATATACATGTATATGGCTTTAATGGCTCGAAAGTTTGTCACTGCATCTTTTTGTTGGGTTTAAGATCACACCGACGCCATTTTAGGTCATACAGCGACTTTCCAGCTTATAATTTTCAACTCCTGTGGCAGATTTTCTGTTTAAAAAATGTTTTTTAATTTATGAAAATTTTCTTTGATATTAAAGCCATTACACGGGTGGTGAACGCGCAATCCAATTCCCACTGGGAATACGCTAAAAATGGGTTGCGCGGCTTCCGGTGCTGGTGTTGCGCATCAATATATACAAAATCGAGGTAGGTGGGTTTTTGTTTTTGTAAATAATGACACATTTAAATGTGCTTTCGAAAAAAGCAAGATGCTATTCGACACAAAAATGAATAAAGATCATATGTGTGAAATACCAACTTATTAATTTAAGAATCAGCTCTGTTATCATGAAAACTCTGCTGGCTCGAGCTGTCAAAAAAGCATAAAATCATGAAAAATGCAAATTTTCTAACTCTTATGCCTTCTTTCTGGAAATGTGATGCCTCTAATGATCAAACGCGTGTAAAACAGTCATAAATATTACATACACTTGAATGAACTGTTGCTTTTGGGGGAAAGATTGGCAAAAAATAATTGGGAATGGGGTTGCGCCTTGGGAATGGAGTTGCGCGTATACATTATATACATTATGATGTATACGAGCAACTCTATTCCCGGTGCGCAACCCCATTCCCGATGATTTTTTTGTCTATTATGTCCCCGTAAGCAGGATTTGAAGCAAATATTTTTGATATTCGTTACATTATATCTGTTGAGTTATCATAAAAAGCATCAGATGTCCTCAGATTAGGCATATGAGGTCAGAAACTTCCATTTTTGTTGATTTCATACTTTTTTCACGCTTCGTGTCACCCGAGTTTTTGTGATAATAGAGCCGAATCGTAAATTACAAACCAGATATTTTACATGTTTGATGTATTATTATATTTGTGTCGAATAGCATTTTGCTTTTTTCGAGAAAATTCATTCTTGTCTCTTTCTAAGCAAAATCATAACTTCACATACCTCAATTTCGTCTTTTTTTACGCGCAACACCAGCACCGGACGTTGCGCAACCCATTTTAAGCGTATTCCCGACGAGAATTGGATTGCGCGTTTACAACCCGTGCATTAGCATCGTCTTTTTGAATCATTCACAAAAGTTTTTAATTCCTGTAATTAGAATTGAATTTTGATGACAGGATAATCATACACGACTAGTCAGTCTTTTTACTCTAGGGGAATAAAACTGTTATATATAAATATGCAGTCCTACGTATCTATTATGCTCAATGCGCATTAGGGCTAAACTGTTTGTTGATAGAAACTCAGCCAGCCGATACATTACGCTCATTTTGCGCCATTATGCATCATTTTGCTGTACATTGCTGTATTAAGGCAGACCCTACACGAAACATTTGTCTTTTGTTCGTGTCGGCGGGTCGAAGTAACGAAAGGTCGAAAACAGCTAAATTGTCGTGTGTTCGCATTTCGCCTTTAGAGGGGAATACACAAAGACACGACAAAAGAAGAGTGACAACACGAAGTTTTAATACCCGCCGACGCGAAAAGTGATTTATACGTTTGCCTATGAAATTTCGTTATTTTGCCTTCAATGTTTCGTTACTTCGTGCATGTATTCGCCTCGAAAGTCGAAAGGCGAACACACGACAAATAAGCATTATTTCGACCTTTCGTGTTTTCGTTACTTCGACATTTCGCCTCGCCGACATGAACACACGAAATGGCAGAAATCAGCCACCATAACCTCTTTGTTTTCTGTGAGTCAATGATATAACACTTTCGGACCTGTATACATGTAACATTTACGTTTCTGATGTGATATTCAACAGCTACATATGTACATTCATTTGCAGACCCTATGAACTTGTGGAGACGTTACCTTATTTCTAGCCCTTACGACCTATAAAACATTGCTATGTTATGTTCTGTTACGTAAGTACCAAAAAAGAATATTTACACATTAGAACACTATATCTCTACAGCGGTCACTTTCTAATTATTACTAAACAGTCTACTTCAATTTCGTACTTACTATCTTAATAAGCATGAAATTAACACTGGATGCGAACCAAATTGTTTTAATGTGTTGTCAAATATCGCTACATTCTACCCATTACTCGTATATATAAAACTTCAAAGATTTTATTCTAGTAAAATTTTAATGATAAAAGTAAATACATTGTTCGTCTATGAATAAGATAACTTTTGAGGTACTTAAATATTCTTCTGTGGAGAGCCCTAGATGAAGTTGAAATAAATTCGGCTGAACCCTTTTTGTATCCTTGTTTATATGCTTGTTTAAATGAGATGTATGCAGGTGTGTACATATACAATAGATATTATAAAAGCAAAATGTGGGCATAGTTTGGTTGTAGCCCTAATTCCCTGGGTGGCATATATATCTTTTTATGTACAAGGTTTATTTTTAATATCACGACAAATATGAATAATGGAATATCAAAATCATTCTGAAGATATACATAGAGCGTGACGCCACTCATTCCATCTGACGTCAGTCTGACAGTATGAAAGCGCTACCGTAGTGTACACAATGCCATCAAAATTGTGAGTTAGGCTAGTGGCCGGCTAAATGGCTTTAAAAATAGCAGTTATAATATACTTTAAAAATGAAAGTTAATATTTCAAAATAAAAGAATCGTCATCTTTTAAGCAAGGGCATCAACATTATAGCAAAACAGTATTTCCATCTACAAATCGTAGTTTGCGCTGATTCGGCGTTGTTTTTGACTGCACTTTTATACACAATATCCATTTTTGAATATATTTTAACTATTATGATATGCAAAAAATAATTTTCATCGTTTACCTTATAATCGTTTTACTGCACTTTATAATAATTTTTACCATCTTATATTTACAACATTACATGTGGTATTATGTTAAATTCTCTAAAAAAATGTTGAAGAGCCGGATTGTTAAACATACTTGAGTTTTCCATGTGTTACTGGAGCTACACAAATAATGCGTTTTTAACTTATCTCTGAGGAGAAAATAAAAACGTTCTTGCATTATCCATGAAATAAGAACGGTGCAAATAAGTGAATCTATTTCATTAACTTTTGTTCCACTTTCAGAGAGCAGCCTTTCAACTAAAGAAAAAAAAAATAAATACAAGTACAGATCAAGAGTTCCAAGCTATGTGAAAGTAGAAACATAGTATATCTGATTCAATAGTATATGTTTTTGTTTTCAATTAATAAATATTTTACATCTTTTCCGCCGCAAAACCATGAACATGAATGCAAAATTGTTTGGTGATTCCAGATAAATTCTAGCAAATCCAACACATTAATTTACGCCTGTGAGTAAATTAGTCTTTCATAACAGTTCAGCTTAAAGAACATTTAGTTTCTAAGACAAACAAGTGCAGAAAAAAACACAGGTCACCGAACTCGCTTTGATTTTACAGGTAACAACACACTAAATAGCAGTTCTTCTTTATTCTATATAAAATCGACACATTTCCCATGTCGCAGCACACATCAGGACCCACTTTAAATGCCTGTAACTTACATTTTCCTGGAGAATATTGTCAGTGCTGAATAAAAATCAAACGAAAAGTGGTGGTCATGTTTGACGCAAGAATTTTTTTTTCCAAATTGCAGTTGTGGAGTATGATATAAGTTTCCATGACAAATTTTGTCACGTTATTATTTCATTATGAAAATGCGACCTATATGTCAAGCATTGATATGTCATGTGATTTCAGCAAAACAAATGCAAAGAAAATTAAGGAAAATAGCATTACAGAGCAAACCACTGAGGACTATTTGAATCCGCCATTATGCCACTAACATTTTTTTCCGTGCCATTTTGCTATTTAGTGTATGTATGCCAACATGGCATTTTCTTTACCCACTGTTTAAGGTAATATGCGCCACCTAACGATTTTCAACGGACTGTTATGAAATTTTGCCAAATTAAAATTGACGGTATTTACGATTTGTTTTCCAATTTTCTATTATTCTCCATTTTGCAGCTGTAAATCTTCGAACATGACCATTAACGTCATTTTTTTTTCAGCATAGCAGAGATAGTTTTTTGAATAAATTTGAACAAGCGTGCAAAATTTCAATTGCTATCGATTCTGTAAAAGAAAAATGGGGGTCACCGTTTTAGATTTCTCTCTATTTACCGTGGTTACTTTTTCCGCTACCCCCAGTAAAATGAAATCTATCAGGCAATTTCTTAGATATGGGCGTCTTTACGTAAAATTTTGGGTGAAGCTCGACGTCAGTTTTACGAGTTTTGTGTTCATAAATCGTTTGCCTCCGATGTGACGTCGAAATAAACTTGACACATTATATATCATTGAAGAAATAATTTTAATACAAACTTGAAAATAAAGAATTTTTGCCGTATTTTTGTTGTATATAAAACGCTACTTAAAAAACCTGTCAAGTACGTCAATTTGCGCTCTGCTGAAAAAATGACGTTAGCGGTCATGTTTGAAGATTTACAGCTGCAAAATGGAAAATAACAGAAAACTGTTAAAAAAATACCAGTCAATTGGATATATCGTCAACTTTTATTTGGCAAAATTTCAGAACAGTGGCGCATGTTACCTTAAACATTTCTGAAATTATGTAATAATTATAATATGATATTGAAAAAATGGGGGTATTTTATAAAACGTATAATATCCCACTTAATGTTTTAGGGATTTCAGGTCTTACAGGTTACTATGAATACCAGGTGATATCAGTATTATAATAGCGTAAATGTCACATACAAATCTTTTTTTTTTGTTTGGTCAAATGGTACATTATAAGCCATACTTTAATTATTTAGCATTACTTTTTGGCTTACATTTTGTTAGAAAGAAGTATTCGAAGAAAATATTTTCAAAATGACGAATATCCTGATAAAAAAAAACGCTCATACACTCAATCTGACTTCGGAAAAGTACATAAATAGCGTGATCAAATGATTTTTCTCAGAAATTATACATGAAATGTACGAGAGCAAATGCACTTTGAATTTAGCTGCAAAAGATGTACATTAATAAATATTCAAAACAAAATGCTAGAGACCACATGTTCAAGTGGCATTATGCACACCTTATTGCACATACTGTGTTTTTGTGAAAGCATTTTTTGGTTGCTGTGTAGTTAAATGTGTTAAATTAACAATGATACCACATCAGTTTTTGAAGTTGATGCTATAGAAATAAAGAAATCGGACTTATAACATAATAGTTCTTTTCTTCAATTTTCTAGTATTTCTTTAGTATTTTTCTTTTCCCAAGTGTACATTTTAGTAATTGTTTTATTAATGACAGGTCTGACTAAACAGAAAAGTTTTGACATTTTTACCCTGCAAAATAACATCTTTAAACAGCACATCTAAATAATATCATTTTCTTTGCAGCTGGTCAAGTTTCTTAAATAACAAAACAACATCAATAAAATACTAGACTGCACATTCATAGAACTGCCTTATGAACTCTTCAATAAGGAGGCTAGAAATATACAATGAATATTATGTTATACTCCATACCAAAATAAATAATATATTGTCAAAACATTATTCCAATGCAGTGTATCACAATGAAACCTGTTTCAAATCAATGAGTATATAAAAACTACATCTCGTATGCAAACAAATCGATATATCACTCCAGAAAACTGTGTTAAAGCTCATTCAACATCACAAATACTAAATTACATGTATTTTGTAAGCTATATACAGTATAAAGTCATTGGAACAGACATTTACTTTGAGATAACCCAGCCTTGACTTAAAAATGATAAATGGAGCTGGCGTTTTCACTGAAAATATTTCCACGCTTATATATGTACATGCAACCACTGCAAAAAAAAAAATATTCTAACACAACAAGCAAATAACCTACATAAATGTAGAGCAAAATCTATTTCGAGTTATTCTGCAATAAACCACACGCGTGCAATGATGTCATCCGATTCAGGTGCGTAGCACGGCCGTAAAAAGTAGTTACCATATTTTCTAACACTGTTGATACTAGTATTTTGTGTTAGAATCGAAATAATAAATTTGTGCTTTATCGTAGAATAACCAGAATTTTTCGTTCTATTGCGAAATAATATATCACTCAGGCTTACGGCCTTCGTGATATATTCTTACGCATAAGAACTCAAAACTCGGGTTATTCTATGATAAACCACGTTTGGGAACTTATTATTTCTAAAATATACATTTTGAAAATATTTCGCAAATGGAAAACGTTTGATATGTCTTATATTCGTAACATAAGCGCAAATCTGTATTTAGCTAACATATACATTTTTCGACTTAACGAGTTATAACTTCAAAGGAATTTGACAAGACGAGACATCAAATTTACCTAGACACAAAAGTATCAGTATGTTCAATTTGCTTAAATCAGCATGAAGAAAAAAAAAAAACATTAAGAAGTACTTAAAAGTCGACTAAAACAATTCTTTGAGACATCTTATAACTTGAAATGCACTGAATCTGACTGTTTATTGTATCTGTCTGAATCTGCCACACTAAACATTATAATTAAACATCGAAAAACCTTAATGCGCTTTAACATTTTTCTGAATTCTCCTTGAGATTAAAAATATCCTAGAAAATTATATGTTCTTTGTTTTCCAAAAAATCCTAGAAATAAGTTTAGTAATATATTTTCTATATTGTAAAATCATTAATGTTCATGAGGAATAATTTCTGTGGATTTCTACATTCAACGGTCCAAGAAAATATTGTTCCGACAAAATTGTTAAGAATCAGAATAAATTACATGTTTATACTATTATGCACAATCTGAACATGGTTATTTTCTTGAGCATTTGTTTCAAGATATATGAAATTCATACGATTCGGAAATTTTGCATTACTTGAGCAAATACTGCAGATCTGGTTCCTATACTTAAGGTATTGGACCCCTAATAGTAATGTTTAAAAAATGGCATTTGCTTGGTATATCCTTAAAGTTGACCATGTTTCACACTGTGTTGCAAATTTTAAACAACTTTTACCGTGCCGTTTTTTGTAAATTTTGTATAATTTATGGTATTTCCTCACGCTCAAGAAGAGGCAAAATTCAATGTGATGGCCACTATCTAAAACGTTTGCAGATAATTCATTACAGCATTAATTTTGATAAAAGAAACATCAAACTATTGTTAAACAATTATAAAACACAAAATAAAACTGTAAAAATCATTTTTGTCTAGGGTGTCTCAAGTAAACAGATTTAATGAGACAGAATTTTAACTCCAACATTGAAACATTAAGGTCGAGTCCTGTGGGTCTATTTTGAATTTTGCTCACTTCATTCAAAAATAACCTTGGGGCAATAGTAAAACCTACCAGCATTTCTTCCACAATATGTAATCTGAAGAATAAAGGCAAAATAGAGAACTTTTACCGCACGTAACTCAGTATTTTTAAAGATGTCTAACTCTACCCCTCCTGATCCAGAGGTAAATTCACATTGAATAGCAAAAAATCGCTTATAAAATGAAAATTTTCCACTTTTGTACAATTCATCCATAATTAGTCTTGAAAGAAGTAAAAACTTACTAGAAAAAAGGAAAACATGGAGAAAAAAAATTTGGTCCCAGTGGGGTTTGAACCTACGCCCCCCCCCCCCCCTGAAAATTGCAGTCAAAGTAGGTTTATGGTAGGAATTGAATACTCTTCAAAAAGGAGATACTCTATTACGGGTCCAATACCATAAAGTACTACGTTTGGAGATCAAGTCCAATTATGCTGTACTGTCACTGGTCAAATTCAAGACTGAGTTCAAACCAGCCAATCAGGTGCTTAAGTTTATCAGACTGACCTCAAAACTCAATTTTATTACCTTTAACAATGGAATGTAGAAGATAGTCATGATTAATTTAATGTCTATACTATAATGCACAATGTAAACATGGTTATTTTCTTGAGCATTTCTTTCCTTTGTGACTATGTAGCTTTCTTGGCTAAAACCTATTTTCCCCATTTACCAAATCAATGTTTATTTAAACATTAGCTGTCAGATGACAGCTACTATCAAAATGAATGAACAAAATGACATGAACAAACGAAAGCTAAAGAGACAAAGTTTTAGCTTAAATAGGAGTCACAAACAATAGTTTACATTGAAAAAATAATCAAAAATGACGATGAAAAGGACTGTTAAAACAGTAAAGTATAATTATGGAACATGTGCACTAAATGTCAGATCACCAATGTTAATAATTGTGTAAAATTTCATTTCATTCAAACAAGTGTTAAAGGAGATACCTGATAACAAACAAAAACAAAAAGAAAGTATTAATACAACATATCTACCTATTCATATTAATACAATATGTCTACCTATTCATAGGATAGGCATCCAAAAAAAAAAGTCAAAACGAGGTTCTCTGTTAAATATAGATCTATACAACACATAACAAGCACTGATGTGCATCAACTGTCACAAACATAACACAGCTCAAACTTACTGTTTGATCCACTTAATCTCTAACAGTGTTTTTTTCTTGAGAGAGTATTCATTTTATTGTACAAAATAAGTACACGTACATCAAGTACCATTGTTTCCATTTTTGATGGAAATGTTGCTATAATGCTATAAACTGTGGTATACATAAAAGTTATTTTCTATAGATATATTACTAAAGTATATATTAGAAAGTGCTTATCAAATTCGTATTTGTAAAAGTAATCAAATCTATTCAAGATATTTTGGAAGTTTAAAGAAGTTCTAATACATATTTAGATATGAAATCTTTCAAAGGATGTATAATAGAAATATAATTGTCCTTTCTTTAAATAGAAACAAAGTACGGAAAAAGTAAATCAAACAGTCAACTTACACCATAGCAATTTCTATAATAAATACTATAATAATTTCCATATCAAATACTATAATAAAGGCACTGTACTTGAAATATTTTGAGCAATTGTATCATTAAGCAATAGAGAAGTAGTAGACAATGTTGTTAATTCTGTACTAATTAATGAAGTCAATGTTGAGTTAATCAGTGTATGTTCTGTTGAGTTTTTCACCACTCCAGTAATATTTTTGGCTATGCCAGTAATTCCCTGGGTAATGACTTTGCCCTGTGAGGATCCAGTCTGTTCTATAACAATGTCTCGTATAGTGTTATAAATATCATACCCCACAGCAAAACCAAAATATACAGGTATGATATACACCAAATAGTACACGAATGGTGGCATTGGAAGTGGAATCTTTAAATTTCTGAAACAAACAAAAATATACAGGTATTAGAGACTCACACTAAGCCCTCTTTACTCAAGGGAAACAATCTGTTTACAGAATAAAATTGTTAAGTAAACACTGTTTGTTAAATCCTAATCCTGTCAATGTAATATGAATGCAGTGGTAAACTAAACTATCTAATAGTATGTTACCTGCTATACAGGATAACACTGTCATTCATCTAACAGTCCTGAAATTGTTTCCTTTGATTTTCTCATATTGCTAGATATATTTGCCATTCTTTAATGCATATATATTGGTAGCATCAACAGCATTCTTAACAAATTTTACATTTTACCTTGTGAAATTTTGCAAGTTTCAACTTCCATTTAAAAGTTGTTTGTCTGTTGACAACTTTAACCATAAAAAATGTCGCACTTTCCTTAGGGCATTAACTGCATTTGATATTTACATTTTTTCTCTACAAACTGCTAACCACTGCAGTAATTATGCATGATTTATTCATGCCTAGAAGTAAAAAGTGCATGGTTTGCATGAGATACTATGTACATAGTCATCAAACCTACAATGATATTTTAAGAATTGTCTCCATTTTTTTCAAGCCCTTTTACAGGATCATAATCATCTTTTAAGGCTTTCCAGAATAAAAAAGGAAATTCCATTTGTCCTTTTTCTGGGGTGATATTGAAAAATGATTATACAGATACATAACATATACAGAAGAGCTATAGATAGGGTAACATCCCCCCACGTCCCTTTTAACAAAAACAAAATAACTTTTCAATTTTTCAAATACAGTAGAGCCATAGATAGGGTAACATCCCCCACGTCCCTTTTCACAAAATCACTTTTCATTATTCAAATACAAAAGAGCCATAGATAGGGTAACATCCCCCCACGTCCCTTTTAACAAAATCAATTTTCAATTTTTCAAATACAGTAGAGCCATAGATAGGGTAACATCCCCCCACGTCCCTTTTCACAAAATCACTTTTCATTATTCAAATACAATAGAGCCATAGATAGGGTAACATCCCCCACGTCCCTTTTAACAAAATCAATTTTTAATTTTTCAAGTACAGTACAGTCATAGATAGGGTAACATCCCCCCACGTACCTTTTCACAAAATCACTTTTCATTATTCAAATACAATAGAGCCATAAATAGGGTTACATCCCCCCCACAAAATCACTTTTCATGTTTCTTTAAATATTAAACTACCTCGTGGTAGGCATAACAAACTAACAACTCGGGTTTTAAATGTCACATACATTTTATTTGTAGAAAGGGGAACATTCCCCCACATCCTTTTTCACCAAAAATCACTTTTCATTTTTCTTTGAATAGTATACAATGTTAGGGTATGCATATAAAATTAATAAAACGAGTTTCAAATAACATAAACAGTAGAACCATAGATAGGGTAACATCCCCCCACTTCCCAATTAACAAAATCACTTTTCATTTTTCACATACAGTAGAGCCATAGATAGGGTAACATCCCCCCACGTCATTTTTAACAAAATCACTTTTCATTTTTCACATACAGTAGAGCTATAGGTAACATCCCCCCATGTCCCTTTTCGCAAAATCACTTTCTTTTTTTCTTTAAATATTGAACAACCTCTTGCCAGGCATAATAAACAAACTACTCAGGTATTAAATGACACATACGCTATAGCCATAGATCGGGGAACATTCCCCCTCGTCCTTTTAACAAAAATCACTTTTAATTTTTCTTATTATAGTATACAACGTCTAGGTGTGCATATAAAATTCAGGAAGCGAATTTCAAATAGTACATACAGTAGAGCCATATTTAAGGGAAGATCCCCCACGTCTCTTCTAACAAAATCATTTCAAAATATATAATATTTAACATCGTAGTATGCATGAAAACCTTACAATTCGAGTTTCAAATGGCATATACAGTACAGCCATACATGGGGAAACATTTTCAGTACAACCAGCTTTCATTTTTCCCTAAATGATGTACAGCGTTATAAAAATACAAAACAAAATGAAAATCTCGGAATTTCAAATGATACATACAGTATAGCCATAGATTGGGGTACATTCCCCCAACGTCCTGTTTAGCAAAATCATTTTCATGTTTTGAAAAATAATATAAAACGCCAGTGGAATGCATAACAAACTACCAACTCGAGTTTCATAAGACACATACAGAATAGCCATAGATAGGGAACACCCCCACGTCCTTTTAAGCACAATCACTTATCATTTTTCCTTTTCCTTATATGATATACAAAATCGTGGTTTGCATAACTATTGTTACCAAAAGTTAAAGCCGTAGAGAGGAGAATTTCCCCCCACATATTCAACAAAATCACTTTCGTGGTATTTTATATGATATATAGCGCCGAAGTATGCATAACAACTAACAAGGAGAGTTTGAAATGGCACATACTGTATAGGCATAGAGAGGGGTACATCTCCTTACGTCCAGTTCAGCAAAATCATTTTCATGTTTTGAAAATAATATACCGGTACATAATAATCACTTTTAATTCATCAACGTCTAGATGTGCAGATATCATTTGAGAGAAAAAATAAATGACGGAATAATCAGCTTACCTCAGAAGACACAAATTTGTTTGGCAACAGCAATCTAATGGTTAATTAGGAAGGTCCGATTTCTTCACCCCCACATATTTGCCAATAAATAGGAAAGACGTTCTGATAACCGGGCTCCTATTATCAGAACCTCTTACCTAGACAAAATTTTACAAGTTTATGATATTTGAATTTACAAACTAAGGTAACATTTGGTGCTTACCAGTTTGTATATAGTTAAGATAAAAGTTTTGAGTACTGTCTTGTAATATGAAAGTAACTGACTAGACATTTTACTTATATAAATTGAACTAAGGGCAACACTCACACAGATATATAAACTTGTCTCCATAGCATTAAATTAGTTTACATTTACATGTAAGACAGACAAAAACACATGATTCAAATAACAGTTAGACAGCGTCTTTTCATGGCCTAATATGACATTTAAAATTGTAGAACCTTTGTGTTTTAGATGAAAATGAAAGGTGAAAAATACCAACATATTATTTAGAACCTAATGTCGTCCAACGTACAAGAATGTTAAGGCAATATGGATTAAACAATTTTTCACTTAACAGCTGGTGATTTTCCTGGCTACACTGGGACAAAAAAAATATATGATGCCATTTACAACATTATGGTGACTATAGATTGAATTACATACTACGTAGACTTTACAACACAAACTTTATTATAGCGACTAAAGATGAAAAACTATCATTGTGACTTTACAACAAAAATAAACAATCTTACATGAAATTATGTATCATGGCAACTTTAAAACAAAAACTTTATTTCTGAGACTTTTGAACAGTTTGAACATGGTGAATTTAAAACAAAAACTATATGATAGCGATTTTATACAAAATATGACATAGTGCTTTATCAAAATCACATAATTATGACTTTTAATAAAAAAAATTATATCATGGTATGGCGACTGTAAATATGAAGATATGAAATATCATGTTGCAACTTTAAAAAGGTCACTTTATGTCAAGAAAAATGTTGGCAATGTTTCGACAAAAGCTATATGTTATTGCGACTACATCACATCTTCCTTAGCAATTTACTAGTTGTGCTGATTTCTTCCTTATCATGTGTAAAGCAGACTTGAAAAATACAGTTAAATCACTGCAATTATATTTGAATCTCAAATATTGCACATCAAGAAAGTCAAATATATTATACCATATGCATATCAGCTGCCACTACTTACACAAAAAATCGGACACGTTTTTGACACTTTCTAAATTATCATCACATTCGTTGTATAATTTGACATCAAATGTATTCTGAATGTTGATCATTTCTTTTACATTTCACTAACAGCCGCGTCTATTATCCTTTGTTTTTTTTACACGAAAACAGAAACATCGCACTAAATGCAGACATAATCTCATCAATTTAGTATTTTGGTATATAACAATTAAAGAATCCTTTCATTTTCGTTGGTCTGTCTGCATGTCTTCTATTTTTGTTTCTGTTTAACTTTCTTCGCTTTCACAAACACCTAGAAAAAATAGAATATTGATGTATTCATTTGAATTCATGATTGATGCATCAACCAATGTTGTCTATCTGATGCCAATTTACCTATAGAAGAGATCGTACTTGTATACCAATCTTTTGTATTTTCTATTTTTAGAACTGATAAGACATTGGTCGGATGGGCATGCCAAACATCCATATTTTGAGGGTAAAAAACTGATGTTTTCTACGGCCTAAACTTTCTTAAAGCACAAATTTTATCAATATTTTTTTAAAGTATTTTCCTATATAACTCATGTAACAAGTGCCCCATGGGTAGCCATTTTAGTATTAAAAAACGAGTCCTCTAACTTGTCTGAAAATAGAGTGATGCTGAAGTAAGTTGTTTCTGGTTACACAAAAGTTCAACTGTTTATTCTGCAAATTCATCAAATAAAGGTATACATGTATAGTTGAACATTAAAATTCAATTCTTAGGAAATAGGATGTAATTTTATAAACCAAAAAACAGAAAATATCCTTAAATGCCAATTCACTCCTTAGTGTATCCTAAACAGAGCTTTTCATCCTTTATATAACAGAGGCCTGTATAAGACCCCAACTGTGGCAGAGATGTTTCCCAAAATGCAAGGAAAGAATTCCCAAAATCATGCCAACAGATTGTTAATATTTTGTTTTAATTTTAGTATTTCCAGAGGAAGTGTTTGTCTGGCATTGAGTTTTTTCGCACTACAGCCTAACAGCGCACAGAACCACATGTGACATAATACAAGTCTAAGCTGTTATGTTCCATGGCCTAAATTCTAGTCAGTGTTTCAGGGGAGATAAATTAACTTGCCTTTTAGTGTTTACCTCTTGTTGATTATTTTCCCAAAATAGACAGTTACCGCGCATTTATAAATTTCCCAATTTAAAAGGCCTAGGCCTCTTACCAATTTCCTGACGAAAAGCACTGCTTAACCTGGGCATTCATTAAATGGGGTATAAAGAGAAAAAAGAAATGAGCAGAACACTAGAAATGAAACAAATGTTTTATAATGCCTACATCATTCCTATTATTGACTACGGTGCGATAATTTGGTGTAATGCTCCCAAAACATACTTTTCAAGAGTATCGGTGTTTCAGAAAAGTATTGCTAGATGGATATTAGCAAAACCTTTGGTATCTTCTTCTTTTGCTATGTTTAAAGAACTGAAATGGCTTTCTGTCGAAAACAGACATAAATTACATATAGCTGTTATGACGTTTAAAGCTCTACATGGTTCAACCCCGGAATATATTACTCAGTTGATTACTGTTTCCGACAACAAGTCATACAACCTAAGATCTAATTCCCAAGGTTTAATTACTCATTTCAGACTCAATTCAGATTATATGAAACAATCTTTCAAATTTTTATCAATGAAAGTGTGGAATTCTATACCAGTTATTATCCGTAATGCAGCGAATGTGAACTCTTTCAAATACAGTTACAAAAAACTTTTATTTGATGAAGTCTGCACTGCATAATCATAATGCTACAGGTGCTCAGATCAAATGTGTTTTTACCTTTTGTTGTTTTTTTATATTGTATTGTTTTAATATGCATTTTTTTTAAAATACTTTGTACCTTGTTGAAGGGCTCATTGTAAATATGTGATTTCATTTGTATCTGCTTATGTGATTGCATAATGAGTTTACCTTCGTAAAATAAAGAAATTATTATTATTATAACAGGTTTACAAAAGCTTGAGGCCGCATTCGTCCTGTCTAATTTTATCATTCATGTTATAGGCATGCACTACAAAATAGTTTTACATTTTGAATGAATAGATATGCAGATGATTTGCTCTGGTTGCTAATCAACCATTCACAAAGGTTTTCTCTGAGAATCGAAATGTCAAGTTATTCTTGATAAAAATGGCCAAAGTGTTAATTAACAGTATACATGTCAATCGTTTAAATGACATCAAAGAAATGATACCTGGTGGTCTTCTAACTCCTTATCCAGCATTTCTGTCAGATGAGGCTTTAGTTTTATTTCTTTGGCAGGACTGCCTTCAGCAACAGTGTTCAAGTATGGTAATAGCCACACTGCTTCATGCGCTGCATACTCTTGTAATTTTGTGTCGTTTGTTGAAATCTTTTCTATTTCGGCTATGAATCGCTGCCACCACCAAAACTGACGATCTTCCATATTGTATTTGTGTTTTAGGATGTTATCTGTGAGTGAATGGGTTATAATTTTGCCGAAGTGTGGAGGAATTAGTATGTCTGGAGTTCCATTTGGAATGTCATCCAATAGCGTAATCTCCGATAATGTCCAATCTTTTGGACTAGAGGACTTGAACTGAAATGAAACTTTGCTGTCTGCCATTTTACAAAATTTGAAATGAAGAGGTTTAGAATGATTTGTAACTTTGTTAATACATGGTTCCAACCACTGCTTTATGTCAAATAATCCTCTCGTTTGTATTGTATTTGGCAGCACATGTAGCAAAGCGGGTAGGGTCTCAGTGTCATTTCTTCGAAGGAGGTCCGCAAGATAAGAGAATTTGGCATCAATATCTTCATGTGTGTGGCCAACCGGTAGGAAAGAAAGATGAATCTAAAATTAAGTAAAAATACGTTCACGTAAGACATAATATACTGCTCTCATACCTTTAAAATCTTCATCCTTTTAAAGCGCAAACTCTTGGGCACTGGAGTGGTCACATTTATTTTAATTTGCCAACATTTGCCACCCTCACATACGCATGTTAAGAATGAGCGCCTAAACGAGAGTTTATGTGAAGACATTTAGAAAATATATTATGTAGCTTTTTGAGTGTTATTTATAACATGGTACTGGTATATGACCGTCCAAACATGGTATCAAATTTTCAAATTATACAGACTTTGAAAGTAAGTGCAGAACTAACTATCTTTACCTCACTAAATACATGTAGACGTACAAGTAATTCACAAAAAGACATCACGTATTTGTTCTTGTTCTCTCTTCCACAATTATCGGCCTGAAGAAACAACACCTCTGGTAAAGTTCCAAGCTGAAACAGAATTAATTTAATTTATAAGATGAATAATACAAACATTTTAATGCAATTAGTTCATTTGGTCGTTAGCTTGTCTATGTGTAAGCATAAGCAATAAACAGGGAGCGGCTAAAAACAGGGATTATAGTAAACTGTCATTATATAGTATATAAACTTTGAGATTTTTTATTTGGTATTCTTTTTTCACGAGGAGATTATTTTCAGAAAAGGAGAAAGTAATTGTTTAGAAATGCATCAGTAAGTTGTGTGATACTATGCAGTTTGAAATTTGTATTTGCAATGTTTCTTATAATTACATGCCAGTTTTTACTTCAGACAAAATCGAATAAAAATATAATGGCACAGACATACCTTTGATTGCGAGTCATGAATGGCACGCAGTAGAGTGTTCATCACAAGATTGGAATCATGGCTGTATTCATTTATGTCGACATAGCATTTAAAAGTACTGCAACCATGGTTTAGAATCCCCTGTACATGAGTCTTCAAAAAGCTGTTTGGATCTACACCCTTAGAAATCATAAACAAACTATCATTACTTGAACAGGCAGATTACTAGCATTCATTTAATTTCGTAATACTAGGTTAGGTATTGATAGTTGAAACCTCAGCAAAAAGTTTATTATACAATAAGACTTTTATTTTCAGTTGTCCATCATAAATAATACTTCTACTGTAATGGTTCCGGCTATTTCAAAATAGAAATTCACACATTATATGAAATGGTTCAGTGGTCTACAATTATACTTTGTAGTCAAATTTTTCAAAGGACCACATCAATGTCAATACAGATGCAAAATGAAATAACATTGAACAGGTAAATAAACAAATTTCTAACAAAACTGACATAAATTCTTAGCGTCAAACCTTCCTTTACCTTTAGCAGTCTGCCCGTAAAATGTGGCAGATTAGTTTTAGACTGGTCCATTCCATCAACAATGAGACTCAAAAAACGTCTAGGATAGTCCTTTGCCTTGTCTTTCTTCTCATAGTAATACCGCCTTTCATTCCTGAAATTCCAAGACATTCACAAATAACATGTGCATTGCTTCACACTTGATGATTTTTGAAGTTTTAATAAGAGCACCAAGTGGTCCTATGTCACTCGACTGAGGAACATCTGAAAAAATCTTGCTAAAAGATTGACCTTGACCTTAAAGCAAGTCATCCAGAACACGCGCTTTGCACGTCGTCTAAGTGTGGTGAACATTTGTGCCAAGTTTCTTTGAAATCCTTCAAGCAGTTCAAGAGTTACAGAGCGGACATGAAACAAACAGATATGACATTTGACCCATAAGTGTTACAAGAAATGTTTCTTATCAAATTTCACACCATTTTCAACTGTATTTTCAAGAAAGATGTCATACCAAACATATTGCCAAGTTTCATTGTGAAATTTCGAGATTTTAGAGAAAAATATACATTTAACAGAAGCCACCCCCTACCCATTTACTGGGCTAAATTTTGGCCCTATGGTCCTTTTGTTGTATATTTTGCTAAATGTTTCACTTGTTTGCATTATTTTTCACTGGGATTCTAAAATATCATTCATTCCGTCATGAATAAGACCCAGAAGGATGCATTTTGTGCATTTTCTGACATTCTGGAGACTAAATATTGGCTTTTCAATCCCAGAAATCGCTGCTGAAATAGGCGCATCTACTCAAAATATGGTCAAAATTCAAAATTTTTCAAATTTCATTATTATTTTACATTGGAAACACCCTTTTATATCATATACAACCGATTTATGACTATTAAGACTAATTGCGGTGTGTTTCGAGAAAAGTCTTATTTCAGCTCTTATAGGTTAAAGGTCAGTAACTCAAATCCTTCTTTGTTTCATATAAAAAACGACAACTTCCGGTCGTCTTTATGTATCTTTAGAGAACATCACTTTTTCCTACACCTATATTTCATGAAAGTTCTATCAAAAATTAACGAAAAAATGAAAAGAAAATAGGGGGTTATGTAGTTCCTAGTGAAATGCCAGTCAGTGTGGTCTGCTACCCTAAAAATGGCGCATATTTACTCTCGTCCGCGCAATAAACACCTACTTCCGGTTTCGATCTGCAAAACCCGCCATGTGGGGTGTATGAACATGAAAATCGTCTCATTTTATGCAGAATGTATTCTAGAGGTGAAAAACGGTGATTAAAGCACTCGTTCTACACGAATTTGCGCAAAAAATGGGAAAATTAGGATCTATTTATTATGGACTTCTTTCGACTACACCACGGAAGCACATTTTCGACCGAATTACTGACCTTATACCTACATTGACCTTGAAGTGACACATCCAAATCATGCCCGCTGCACGTCGTCTCGGTGTGGTGAACATTTGTGTCAGGTTACAGAACGGACAGGAAATTGCTTACGGATGGACGGACACCAGTGTCATAACATAATACGTCCCTTCGGGTGTATACAAATAGATACGACAAACAATGTTCCTGTATTTGAGCTTTAAATTTGGTCTAAATGGTAATGTGTGACCATGATGGTAATGAAGTGTTCAACAAAATAGAAAAAGTGGAAACTTCGCAGGTCGCTCAGCACGACAAAAATGAAAACGTTGCAGGCTCGGTTTGATTGAGCCTGTTCATGGACGGTATTGGAAATGCATGCTACCGTCCACGCCCTCTATATCAAACAGTATAGACAAGATATGGAATGATATGAGAAACTTAACACATATCTATGTCCAAAAAGGGCTATTCTTAGTAAAGGCTCTAGGCTTAGTTAGGAAGTCTTGCCTACATAATGTAGACTACGATGGTAAACAAGTTTCAAAGCCAAACACGTTAGCCAAAATATGGACTGGTATGAAATAATTAAAATTCTATCACAAATTAACGAATAAACTCATTTCTAAATCCAAAAAGGAACAAAATTCAGCCAAAATTGTTAACAGAGTTAAGTTCTCTTGCCTACATATGGAAATCATGGTGATGAACAATTGTTCAAAGTTTCAAAGCCACATGTTAAACAGTTCTGACAAAACGCTGACTTGTACGAAAAACTAAACCAATTTCAAAGTCCAAAAATGGACATAATTCAGCCAAAATAGTTTTCACAATTATGTACTCTTGTCTATAGATGGACATTATCATGAAAAGCCAGTGCAGTTCAAAGTTAAAAAGCCATATGTCAAATAGTTTTGAGAAAATATGCACTTGTTCAAAAATGGAACAAATTTCCAAGTCCTGAAAGGGCCTTACTTAAGCCAAAATAGTTGACAGAGTTATTTCCTCTTGCCTACAGATAGAGACTGTTATGACAAACAAGTGATAAAAGTTTCAAAGCAATACGCCAAACACTTTACACAAATTTGAACTGGTACGAAAAACTAAACCAAGATTTCTAAGTCAAAAAGGGGCCATAATACAGCCAGAAGTCTTGATGGAGTAACGAACTCGTGCCTATAACTGCACATGGTGATGGTTAAACAAGTGTTGGAAGTTTCAAAGCTTTATCTTTAAAGACTTTGTCAAAATGTGGACTGGTATGAAAATTTAACCAAGGTGTGACGCCGACGCAGACGCTTACTCTGACACCGTGGTGAGTAGAAGAGCTCTACTTATTCTTTGAATAGTTGAGGTAAAAACTAATATATCAGAATACTAAAACTTACATTTGTCTTTCATTGTGAACAGCAACCATACTTTTTAACTTGGTTCTTGATTCTGGGTCTCTTGTTTTTTCCAGCTCCCTCTCCAGATGAACGCATGTGTTACATTTCGAAAACGAATTGGTCTACAAAAACAAACATTAAAGTTAAAAAATGATCAATTCTATAAACTAGATGATGCTTTTCTACAAAAGTGCATGTTTCCTTCCGTGCTTAGTAGTTATAGGGAATAAGTTGAAAACGGACAGGAGCAAAAGTCAAATGGATTCTGACGGTTAGCTCCAATGGGGATCATCTACTTTGCATGGCAAATCATCCAAGAGTTTCAACGACCTGGCCTTAGTGGTCCTCACGCTATGAAATGGAAATGGTTTTCCCAGTTCAGGCCCCTGTAGCCTTGACCTTTCATTGAGTCATTTCAGTAAAGAAAATATTATTTTTGTAAAACATTATAGTATGCACTTAACTTCTATCTTTGCCAGCTAATTTGAGTTCTTTGAAGCATGAGAACCATACAAACAATAATACAAACATTTTGTGCAGGAGTAGTACTGTAAACACAGAACTGTAAAATTTAGTAGAAAATTATTAGGCAGAGTGCACCCTCTACAAATTTGTCATTATAGTCTATGCTGATTCATTGTTTTAATAAAGACATAAAACCAACCTGTTTGATTTTGAGATTTTTCTTCCTATTCCATATGTTATAGAATAGAGACTTGCTGACAGGATATTTAAACTGATCGGTCATCTCATTCTTGTACAAGTTATATATGTCAATTTTCCGTGTCCGGTATGGCAGCATTAAGACCCCAGTATCAGGCATTCTGTCTGCATGATAAAAGGCATAACAGTCTAACCATGTGTCGGCCAGATTCCTTGATTCAGAATATGATCTGGTATATCTTACACTGGCAGACTGTTTACCCTGTTGAGCCTTCTTGAGATACTTATAATAAAAGTTCTTATCTATTCTGTATAATTTGCGAAAACAAGTACCGCACACCTTCTTTCCTCCCTCAATCACGAAAGACAACCACTTCACTCTGCCTGAACTGTCTACACTTTCAACCACTTTGTCCATGAACCATTCTACTCTATTTTCAAAAGGTTTTGTCCAAAATTTATTCCTCATTCTTGAAATATCATCTTCTGTCACACGCTTCGTGCATTGTTTTGAACAACTGAATGTTACAACTTTTTTTGTTGTTTGGAGTGCCTTGGAGTGTAAGACTGATTTTTTTCTTCTTAGGGTAGGTGCTGGTAATTTGAAATTATTCAGAGCATCTTCAAAACTAGAGTTGTTAATGCTGACATCTCGATCTGATGTTTCATACTCGTTCTCAACATAAGATGGTTCCTATAAAACACAAATGTAAATAAGGACTGGTACAGGAACTATTAAACAGCATTGTCAATTGAATGAATACGGAAGTTGAAGAGGGGAATAATTCTGTACAAATGCAAAGTAGAGTTATGAAATGTGTGCACTACATTGTCATATCATGACAGTGGAATAGTGTGTGAAGTCTCAAGAGAGTCAGGATGACCCTAGGCCACTCACCTGATTAACACATCATAACAGTGTAAACATGTTTTCCCTTGTTTTACCACTGACAAATAACCACTTTGCATTAACATTGGACAAAAAAGGTATCTTCTGGAGTGTAAACCAGCACTTTCTTTGATTTGACCTAGTGACCATGTTTTTGACCCTAATTGACCCAGATTCAGACATGTCCAAAATTTAATGAAAACCACAATTCTGATAAAGTTTCAAGAAAATCGGAGTAAAAATGTGGCCTCTAATGAGTATACAACATATTCCTTTGATTTAACAAAATGACCTAGTTTTTGACCCCACGCAAGTCAGATTCAAAATCATTTATAATTCATGTTGTTGTTTTTTTTTTTCACATTAAGTGTAGTTCCGTACTAAATATTGAATTAAAACAGTGAAAATATCAATTTCATTTTACAGGTACATTTGTAATTTTAAGTATTTTCCAATTTAGCAGAAAATTAAACATTCATCTTTAATACTAAAACAATAATGCATTAAAACTTAAAAATACTGCAGTTTACTATTCATGGTACCTTTACATTTCTATTTGTTCCATCGATCAGTGGTTTTCGTGGAGTGGATGTGGAAAGTGGTGAGTGAAATTCCTATAATAATGAAAAAAGACAGTTTTAATATATAATACAAACAACAACAACAAAACTATTTTGGCTCTACCGGCACAAAATATATGAAGAGTTTGCTACTAAACCCCACATCCCTGTCCACAGAACTTCTATTATTAAAAAATAGTTTGATTCAAATAAAACACAGTTGTTCCACATCATCTGTTTCTTAGTATGATACAAGGTGCAGTCAATATTCTTGCCCAAACATTTCATAAATCATGCCCTTTTTAAATTTCAAATTAAAGTTTTGATGCACTGCTTTTTCACTGTATATCCAGCAAATCATTTTGCGAAACAGTTTAATAATTTGGCTCTAATAGTTTTTTAAAATATAAATCTAGCCTCTAAAGTGCAGTTGCTTTTTTGTAAATGTATGCATTATATAATTTTTTATCATTATCGTTTCCGCTGATGGAGTTTTTGATGCGCGCAAAGAATGAGAGTGAATCCTTAAACAATATGATAATATAAGATTGATGATTGTAGTTGCAGTTATGCCGACTATAATCAAGCTAAATGCTAGCAATTATATGCCCTCAGTGAGAAAATATTTAACACTTTGGTGTGAGCAGGAAAGAAATATAGTACAATTTTGCCTTTTCCAGACTGGATGTACAAGAAACTTGCTACTGACCGACCGCAAGTAATTACAACAGTCAATAAATCAGACAATTAATGTCAATCACCTGCAGTGATATAGCTTATAAATAAAATCAACTGAATCTTTGACTTTCAGGAACTTGTTTTACCCAATAGCTCAGCGACTTTGTAGCACGAATATCACTGGTCAGTGAAATAGCCATCAACTGATAAGTCCCGCCTTCGCAGTATCTGTTGCGGTCGTACACTCTTAGTTAACTAACTAGATACTCCTACCAAAATGTCTGACAGTTTTAGTTCCCTGGCATGAAATTCAATAGCATCTTTAGATTTACGTAAGAATTATCTAAGGTAGTTCTGCACGTTTGATAAACTGGAAGTGATGGCGTAACGTCATTTATCCGGAAAACGTGGAATAAAACCTGGATTCGGTGTACGATAATGAAGAATCATTTTATGAATTAATAACAACCTATGAGCATATTTATTTAAATGGCACTATTATTGTCTTTCTAAAGTTAATACATAATATTAAAACATCTAACGCTGTAAAATTTCATAATAATGTCTCAAAATTAACGGTTAAAGTGCGGTTCACATTCATCATGTTCAAATATCTTAACATTGAGCACACTGACCTTAACATTTGGCTTCACAACATTATAGGCCATATGACTATTCATAAGTGTGGAAAGTTTACTTAAATTCTAGATTGCAGAAAAAATCTATTCACGAAAATGTACTGAAAGTTATGATTTTCCCATAGACTTCAATTATGAAAAAATTGCGTGAGGTCTAAATCTTTTCAAATCAGTCTACGAGCAAAAATAGACCAGTTTCCCATTCGGCGAATTTAGCATTCTCGGGGTTTCTCGCCAAATCCCGCATTTTCAAAACGAGGCGCAGACTGCCAGATCAGAACAAAGTGATGATGATAATGAAGCGATAGGATGTTGCTTGACAAAATAATTTACTCTTCCTACAGAAAAGTCATTGTTCTTGAAATCCTTAAAAGACAATAAAGAAGAAATCTTAAATGTAAATTTTTAATTTGGTCAAAATTGATAGATCTGAACTACATAAGTTAGACACAGTGCCACTGCTGTTTTTCAAAATAGGTAGTTGATATTCAAAACTTTAATCCTCTATTCTTTAGACTAATTTAAAAATAATAAGATTTTACAAGGAAAAGGCGCTAAAATGCTTTCAGTCCATCACAGCCTTTTCAGTTGCTATAAATTTGTGTCTATTAGATATTTTTACAAAGCTTTTTATCGGGTTTTTTTATCATTTTTAATACTTATGCTCAGTTTTGTATATACCAGATTACGCAGCAAATTACTATTGTTCTAGTTATCCTCGATTTATGGAACCAGGTTTTGGGTTTCTGACATTTAATTCTAACTCAGTGACTGGAATTTGAATTAAAGTAAAATGAAGTTGAAATATCACTTTTCAATAAATGCAAAGATATCGGATTATAACCAGCATTTCGTCATGTCAGTGCAGTAACTCAATAAGTGTATATGTATTATAGGCACTTATTGAGTTATTGCGCTGACATGACGATTTAGTAGCTTTTCAACCGACATGTCCATTTTATTCAGCATGAAAGAACTATGACACTGGGTTTATTCTCAACTGATCCCCTCACTTTAGCTGACAAAACTATTCACTTTTATATACAGCTGCAAGTAAAATATTGTTGTGCCTTGGTGGTGTAGTCTACATTTTGGCAATTCTTTGTATCAGTTGTGCGAAAATGTAAAAGAAAGAAAGTTTTATTTCGCATAACTGCAAAATATTCTAGGTTGTTGAGAATCTAAATGCAAGCACTTAACTGACTACATATAGCGTAATAAAGTTAATAATTTGATATTTTATTAGTATGTTACAATTTTCTGAGTGCAGATGCATCTAAACATAGCTTTTACCACATTTTTGGCTATTTTATATACTGCCTGAATTTTCTTCTACAAACTCATCGCCTAGACTCGCTTAATCGCCTTATTGACTTTTACTGTTTAGTTATTATAATTACTTACAAATGAAAGTACTTTTAAAAGAGGCATACATCTGGAGACATTTTCCAGCTTTAAATAAATATTTGCAAATTGGTCACAGTAATCAGAAAACCAACCTGATGTCAATCAAGAAGGACCGTCCCCACATGCTGTCAAGATCTTTATCATAATCGAGCACAAAAAGAGAATTAATTGAATGATTATGTATATAATACCAAATTACATTATTGAGCTCTGACTGTCCTTTTAATCATTTAATCAAATACATGTTCTCATTGTTTGTATTAGCTGTTTATTGCGAATTTTAAGCTTTTACTTTGGCTGAAAATATAATGAATATATATAGAAAAAAAGTTTTTATTCATTTCATTATTGAACCAACTGGCAGGAAATGTTGAAGAAGTCTTTAAAAAAATAAAACCAAGAATAAAATTCAATTTTGTCCGATATTTTATTAGAAAGAACGGTTATTACAATATATCAATATGTCCACCGGCAGTCTGCGCCTCGTTTTGGATAACAATGTGCAGATAACTCTGCATGTAACCACGGAATGGGAAAAGGGTCTATTCAAGCACACGACCCTATCTTTTTTATTTGCTGATTTTCCAGGTATAATCTGTAGTTTTGAAGAATAAAAGTTTAATCATATGCTACACTGTAGAACAATTTTTGATCCGAACGTACAGAACTACCTTTAAGCTCACATATTTAGATAATTTAACAGCATGAAGTTAGTAATTTATTGACGCTTACTCTATGATTGTTGCAAAAAATCTGTTTAATTACAATTTACATTTATATATTTCGAACACAGGCATTTTAAGCAAATGCCTCATTCATTTTGATAATTGACGTAAGCAAAAAAAAAGTGCAGGACATAAAACAGCACTTTTTACCAAGATATTTCACTGAGGCGAGATCGTTACGTTTGATTTTGTTTGTTGTTTTAGGTTTAACACCGTTTCTCAACAGTATTTCAGTCATGAGTCACCCTTTCTTGCTATTTTTTTTTTTTCAGATTTTTTTTATTGTAAATTTAAGAGATATTAAAGCACTGAAGCACTAAGGTTTCGATTGCCGCTGGAAGCTCAACAAAATTGGATTTGTTTTGAATTCAAATACAGATTATGATCTACATGAAGTTTTATGAATACATTTCACAACTTCTCTTATCTGGATTTTAGCTATAGAAAATGTAAAAAGATTATATATGTCCATTAAGTCATTTCGAGCTATGCTCAAATTAAAAAAATCCCTGCTTTGTAGTAATATATAAGTATTATTATATAAAATACTAGAAAGTGAGCACTGGAAATAACAGTACTAGTGGTCAGTAATTTATTTAAGATAAGATCAAATAGCAGGCAATTAATGTGATGATGTTGGTCAGCACAACTGGTGTTGGAATTTAATGGAATATTAACAGATTGTTTGTCTAGCTGATAAGCCCCTACTTGATTAAGCAACCCTCTCTGACATTTTGGTAGGCGTGTAGAGGGTTTTTAATCGAACATCCCATGATCATCCTGTGAATTCAGCCGAAGATGCAACTGCAGGGTACGGATTTCGGCATATTTAACTGCATTCGTAGGGTTGTATTATAATATAAATAGCTTAATTCCCAATTAAAATCTTCATTCTTGATGAATAGTAAACGTCCAGCCGCAGAATCACTCTCAAGCGAAAGCACTAAAATATAGGCCCATGTTTCCGGCGCAATCATATTAAGCTCGCTTTGATTACCTACCATAATCTTTGCTACGTGACATTATTTGCAAATCTCATTGCTTGATAACGTTTTAGATATTGAATTGAGAAGAAAGATTTATTATACGAAAGTGTTGCTAAAGAAAGTGTCATTTTTTCACTCTATCAGACTTTGTTTTGTGAAATGATAAAATGATAAATAATAATAATAATAGCCTCATTTAAAGCATGGCCTATATCAGGTCTATACGATACGACATACTACATATTATATCACACTAACAAGTGTGTGAAGTTAGCTTAGAGAGCGGCAATCGACATTCAGCTCGACATTCGATTTTCGAGCTGACTCAAAATTCAGCTCGACATTCAACTTTTATACTGTTTTGAATGTCGATCCAAATATCAAGCTGGCTCAACATTCTGCTCGACATAAAAATTTGGCAAAAATATTTCGAGCCGTTTTTCCGTTAATTAGACAAGTGTGCCATTTTTTCTAAAAATCTAAAAAATTGAGAATGTCGTTTTTCTTCATTTTTTTCATAATTTTGAAAATAAAAGTGACAAATATTGTCTAGCGCCGTAGACCTTTGTATATCACACATAAAGATGTAAGTTTCGTTGCTGTAATTAGAAAAATAAACAAATGAGAGAAAATAAACCGATTTTTATCGCTTTTTAACGTGGCGCCAAAACAGACGTGCATGGTAATGTTTGCGACGTCATAGCTAAAACGTGTCACTAGTAACCAAGAAAACAGTTACACATTCACGCCGGGGATAACTTCGACTTTGATATGATATCAAAATCATATGCGGGTTGTAAAAAAAATACAAAGTGCTATTCCACCTTAAGCTCATTTTTGGTGTACATAAACATAACTGACGTTTTCTCCGCATTTTACCATTTTGACGTAACAGGGATGACTTGGGGTGTTTGGGTTACAGTTTTCATAAATCATTTCGTTCCGATATTTAAAAAAGAATCATATAGATGTGCATATGGTGCTTATTCCATCAAATTATTCATCGGACAGTGAATTATGTTGGAATGTTCGGATCGATTTTAGTGCGTATACGCTATTAAGTTTTGAAGTGTAACGTCGATTTTACATTAATTTCACGGCTGTGACATTTCGGCTAGATTTTGCAATTTTCACCGCTCGTGATAAAAAAATGTTATTCAACGTAGGACTTATGCATATCAATTTGCAGACAATTGTATCTAGTTTCAGACTTTGTAAACAAATACATATTTCACCTTAATATTTCGTCGCGTAACAACTTCGTTATTTTATTTTATTTATTTATTTTTTATTTTTGACACGTATGACAACGAGGCTAGATTAAAGTATACATACATTAAACGCAAATAATCAAAGTCAAAACAGGACAAAAACTTAATTATTCAAAAGGAGAATATATTTTTTTTTTTCAAAATAAATACTACAGAAAACATACAATAGTTAAGGTAAATACAGATGTATTAAGAAATCCGTTAGCCTCCGATTGTTACATGAAGTCTTGAACAGTTAATTATCGAAATGACGTCGAATATAGTAGTTGTCACGTCACCGAGTCTTCTTACTTGACGGAATGACGGGAAAAAATAATTTTATAGATTTAACAAGTCGCTAAGTAATGCGCATTGGTAAATTTTGTTACATCTTACATGACGTTTCTGTGTTGTTTTTCCCATCATTTATGTCGAAATAAATTTTTACTAATTATTAACCGTAAGTGCGATCACATTTACTAACATGGCGATTGTTTTGCCTTTCTGGTGATATAAGACTATAAACAACAGTATTTCTAAAACGGATTTCATGAAACATTGAAATGTAAGAAACTTACAAATTCCGATAACCGCCAACAACGTACGCAATGTCTTGCATTTTTCAATGTAGGCCGAATGTCGACTTTGCTAGACTTACGGCTAAAATGTTTAAGTTGATTAACATATGATTAAGCGTATGATCCAAGTAGCATTCACCCAGTCATGAAATGACCACGAGAAAAATATTCAGACAATGATTTGAAAATCTGAAAGGACTTAACAAATTAAGACTCCGTAAATACTACATGTATAAAACACTTCATTGAGTCAAATGATTGCAAGACTTTTCCTACTTACTGTGATGTCTGGAGTAAAGGCTAAAATATCGCTTTCTTCAATTCTATGTTCATTATGGGTACCAGCTCTGGTTAATACATCGCCAGTCTCTTTTGTGAATCCACTGTTGTCTCCTTGCCTGGCTTGACTGCTCTCTTCATTCTAAAACAAAATAATACTCATAATTGAATGTTATTTCTGACTGTATCTAAAAAGAACCATTACACTTTAGTTTTCATCGCCTGTAATAAGCAATTCAAAAGGAGGATTATTGTTTGGTTATTTCGTTCAAAATGGAGGATAGCAAAGGACTGAATTTAATTTTGTTCCAACAGTTCAAGCATAGCATTATTTTTTCTTCACATTTTGAGATTTCAAATATATTCTTTATGGCAAATAGGTTTCAAAGAATTTTTTTGTCAAAAAACTTATAACATTTACTATTTGTTGTTTTATGTTCTGATTCTTGTTTTTAAGAGATCTATGTTTTAGCGAATAAAGATGAGAATTTCATAATAGATGATAGGATTAATTATATTAAATATTAAATGAAAGTTTACTTACGTTTCCGGTACAAACGGATGTAACCACGTCATAATGACATTCATCCTTGTGGTGAAGATAAATCGCACCGTCAACCTTAGTTCTCCGTTGGCCGGGTTGAAGATGACCCAGTCATAATTATTGCCATATTTTGTGTAGACATAAAAATCTTGCAGCAGCTAAAATCTCCGTGTCTGTTCCCCACACTTGATTTTCCTGCATTTTTGAATCTTGCAAGTAATTTCCATACGGTACAATGTTTTTTCCATGTTTGTCAAAGGACAAGTAAGATACAATAACATTTCTTATATACCCATGATACTCCTCATCTCCACACAAAGATTAAGACAAAGCCCTAAACAGACAATTTCCGTCACCTTTAATCATATGTGTACACGACGGAGGTCCTAAAAACACTCCAGTAATATCAGATTGTTCTGCAACACAAACGAGTCCAAGACTGTCACACAAGATAGTCTTTTCATTACACGAAAGGGGTTTAAAGCTCCTCATTTTAAAATCTACATTCACACTTTAATACATTTTGTTAATATTATTATCACGAAAGTTACCTGGTTACAGGATAGATATATGAATGTTTCGTATACTAATCAAATGCTGTATTTATACCATGTCCAATCCTATTTGTTTTCTACCAAGACAACTCAGCCTAAGCGATTTCTTTTCACAACTGAACTTTCAGTTCAAAGACTAATAAATCTTTTAACAGGAGCGTGGCACTAATTTTGTGTTTGTTCAGTTACACTGGAAATGATTTCAACGTGAGAAAATTCAACAACGGAAGAGCAGGTCAAAATGAAGCTATTCAAACAGAAAGATTTAGAATCTTAAAGATTAATGGGGTATTCAAACAGCATGACTCACGACTTGATGTTTAGACAATAATTGCAATAATTGCTATTGTTTTATCAAGCTTATCAACATTTACTCCTTCTGAAATGTGAGTATATTTACTGCAAAATGCAAGCTATTGAAAGAAGAATTTCTATAAATTATTTATATGTTCATAATTGTACAACTTACAATAATAATAAATGTATTTCATGCGTTTAATAATTGAATAACTTAAAAATTATAATAAAGATAAAACGACTGTAGCTAAATATATAAACTGCAAAGACGTAATACTTGAAATCAAATTACAAGTAACATTGATTATACACGATAGAGGAATGCCTCGTTTTAACTTAGAATTTTTTGTTTAAAGTTTGATGAAGATTTGACTAGCAAATTAAGTCAGTCAGGCACTGTGAAAAGCCGAGCGCACTGTCATCAGGCAGCTTTTGTTTCTATTAGAAACTTAATTATTTGTTTTTAGCAAAATCCTAGGATGAACTTCTCGTATGATTGAATCAGTCTAGACTCTTTTAACGTACACTTATCAAATGTATAAATTTAACAGATTTATTAAAAAAAAGTAGTTATTCATATATTTATAAAAAAATTCCACTGAATACTTTGCCTTGTTTGTTTAATAATATTTTATATTTTCTTATATGCATACATCAAATTTGATGCATACTTTCTTATATGCACACATCAAATTTGATACAAACATTAAATCAAATACATATAAATGGGTTGGGCCAAAAGTTATTCCTAGAACCAATGTTATGAATTTGAAGTGTTCAAGTACAGTGCAACCTCTCTAGAGCAGCCCTCTCTATGGCGAAAACCTCTCCTCAACACCATCATCAGAATTTCCTGTAGCTGAAATTTACTATCAATATAACCTCTATAGAGCAACAACCTCTCATAAGAGGCCAATATCTGCATCTCCCAAAGGGTGTTGCTCTGCAGAGGTTGCACTGTATTGAATGATACACCACACTATATAAGGATGTTTAAATCACTATATAATAACTATTCTTAAGTATGTGTAAATGTGTGTGTTTTTTATGAATGCATTGAATGTTTGTAGTATCTTAATTACTTTTTGTCGAAAATTAGACATAGTCGCCCAAATGACTGTCCGATGTATGTGCGTGCGTCCGTGCTTGCCTGCATCCCTCCGAGCCCACAGTTGTATACTTAGAGGTGTGTATGACCACATTCGTAACAGATCGCATTTGTAACAGATTTCGTACGTATGCGATCGCATTCGTAACAGGTAAAATCTGTTACGAATGTGTTTGTCCAACATGGGGGTTGACATAAGAAGCACATGTATCATGTTGAGTTTTATACTGCACATGTTCAATCAGTTGGTTGTCATCGCAACATCATTAAATAACTGCCATAAGAACCATCACAAGTTAGCGTCGTCGTCGTTGACGTCAATGACGCCATGAAATTATTTGAGCCGCATCATGAGAAAATTGGCCTTCGGGAATCTTCTAGGCTTTGCAACCAGTGTGGGCCCTGATCAGCTTGCGCATCCGCGCAGTCTGATCATGACCCACACTGTTCGCTGTTATTTCAAAGAAGGCTTATTCTACCCGAATATGAGATTTTCTGACCCTAGTTCAGATGCATAAATGCACAGGTCAGCCTTAATATAGACTTTTCGGAAATTTACGAAAATGTCCGAATGCCTATTTTTCCGTGACGTGACTCAATTTTTGTTATCATTTCTGCATCCACTGCCACTACTACTATTATATGATTACAACTTCAGCCACTTCTACTGTTACCTCGACTAGCTGCAATGTAGACTCACATGCTCAGGTCACTTGTTCGAACTCGGTGGAGACATACATTTGTAGCTATCTTTCGTTATCTGGAACTGTTTCAAGTTGGGTGACAAACAGGAAGTTGCTTTGTCCTGGGACAAACTGTACACAAGTTGTCATGGACGGAGTCGTAAGCCTTAAGTCTAGGAGGGTCCGACCTTGTGCATGCTGCGAACTAATGTCTATGAGATTTTAGGAAAATACACCTTAGTTTTTAATTACCCTCACCCCACTGAGCCCACTTGTAAGGAAACAGGCCTTCTTTTATTATAACCGCGCCGTTAAATAGCGGAGTTTGTGTGTTCGTGCAGTTTTATATAGGTTTTTGTCCTTGGTAGACGTTGCCCATGCATAGTCAGATACATATTATGTATTCAAATTATTTGGTACAAATGATCAGCATGGATAGTAGGTTTGTTGCGATCATGATTCATGTTGCTACATCCAAGATCAAGGTCACAACTTTGAACTTAGATTTGTTTTGTTATTTTGTTGTAATATATACGTCCGAATCATAACTCGCTTTAGGCAGATTTCCAAATACTTTGGTACAAATTACCACCATTTATTGACAATCTGTAGTGATCATATTACACCTAATTACTGCAAACGTCTCACAGTTTGGCACCCTGTAGAATGGTTTTGATTAATATTATGTTTGTTTGTTCGATTCAGATTCCACAGTATTTGGGTAATACAGTTTAGGACAGTTAATCTTACCATTGATCCTACAACGGACCAGTCAAAGATGATGATGGTGATTATGATTACGATTATGATGATGATGATGATGATGAAGATAATGATGATTAAAATGTCAATAATATCAAAATCAGTACAACAGTATCTTTATGTTAGTAACAGACAATTTACCAGCTTGAAACAGCACCGATAGAAAATCTCAACAGTAGTTTTTACCCGGTCTCGAACGTGTGTCCCTCAAAACTCTAGTCAATGGTTAGTTCTTCCCATTAATTTCAATTGAAATCATATCCTGGCTCATATACCAGTTTACACTCATACGTACGGATCTGGTAAAACGCCCTGATACACTTAAAGTCTTAACTGGGTGGATGAGAGACACAATATCTCTGGAAATTCCGGCCCTGACTGGGAATTCAACCCGCTCCGCCGGTTTCGTAATCTGTTAAACTATCCACTGCACCATTCTCACTGATGGAGTTACTCGTGCCGCTCCTATAGAGATACAAAATAAGAGTGTTTCCATACGAATGCAGACACCAGGCCTGGCAAGAAAACTCTCTTCGATAATATAAGCCAATAAAGTTCACTTCAGGGTTTTAAATGGGACATATTTCATTTGATGTATCCATTGTCGTCAGTATAAGTATCTTTTTTTGTTTAAAACAATGCGAATTGACAAAGATAAACAAATTGAAAACGAAAAACCTATCTTGCAGCGAACTCGCATACGCCGACAACATCAGGATCAGAACAATAGCCATGAGCAGCTTCGAACAGTTAAGCTAGTCACTATTTAAAAGTATACATAAATGTATATATACCCGGTGTTCTACGGAAACAAGCTTTTACAAGACTTTTTATTTTAGTTGAGACTGTCTTGATCTTGATTATAGTGCATTTTATTTGTTGTTAAAGCGATACTACCAGCGATTTGCCGAATATAGAAGTTGAACAAGAATTGCATGTGGTTTGCATCCTCCCCTTTAATCATACATATTCATATATTCATGCATTTAGTAAAAATGAAATCTTAAAAACCAAAACCGATATGGGAAATTTATGAGTGACACGTACATGTAGTACCATGCTGCTATGAACAGACCAGTCATGATAACTGTATTCTTGCTAAGTTTAATTGCCAGATAACAAAGCAGTACCAAGATATCAGCCTGACCGGAAATATCCCTTCAGTCAAAAAGAGGGTCGTGGCCCACTATCGCTCACATCAGTAATACTACACTAGACATGTTATAAAATATGCGATTTTTGCCATTTCAGGGGCCATAGCTCTAAGATAAATAGCGTGATGTGGCTACTCTTCGAGGAAAAAAGCAAGATCTTAATAATATATAACTTCAATGCAAGTTTGGTCAAAATCAAATAATAAATGTGATCTATGTCATGTTCACAATGCTAAAGTCAGCAAATTTTGTCATTTTAGGGGCCATAACTCCAGGACAAATGGTGATATAACTTCTATACAAGTTTGGTCAAAATGAAATAATAAATATGGTCTCTATTGTGTCCACAAGACTAAAATAAGCAAATTTTGCCATTTCAGCTATAACTCCGAGACAAATGGCGTGATATAGCTGTTTTCAAAGGAAGGGAGATCCTTTATATGTTTGATAAAAATCAAATAATAAATGTAGTCTCCATTGTGTTGACAAGGATAAAATCAGCATTTTTTTGCCAATTCAGGGATCGTAACTCCAAGTCAAATGGTGCAGTACGCTTGTTTTTGAAAGGAACCGAGATCTTATAGATATGTAAGTGTGCAAGTTTAGTCAAAGTAAACAAAGATGAGATCACAGAGTGATCTTGTCGCCCACCACTGAGCCATTTTTGAATGTTCCAAATTTCAAGACTAGGTCAAGGTCAAAATCAAGGTCAAATTTCATTTCGGTACACAACACTGTGCATGTGGTCCATGTATGTGGTCCAAATTGAAAGCTGTAGCTTGAGAAATGTGAAAGTAGGTCATTAGATCAATTTCAATGTCAAATTTCAATTCAGAACACAAAAATATGCATGTGGTCCGAATTTGAAGCCTGTAGCAACGTCATTTTTTATACACCAGTCTGTACTAAAATTGTATCAGCTTATTAAGCTGACTTTTTTTTTTTCTTATTTCATGTGGTAGAGTCATACGGGTGGATTTCAAAATATTTTTACTTGTATACATTCAAAGATTTTGTTGACTTTCCTTTTTTTCGGATTGTACACACAATATCATCCCGAGGAATTACCACCAAGTCTTGCACATTTGACAATTATGCCATCCGTGTTTGATCAGATTAATGATATCCTAAAGAGCAGTGTGTACGGTAACTCAATGCCATTTGGTAGCAATTAGTTAATGTTTCTCGATTTAAACTATGAGATAGAAGAATTTATTATGACAAATCCTTCTGGTCCGTAGTCCTTCCTCAGTTTCTGATTGTCAAATAACAGTTTATGCTAGTAATAGATGACTGGTAACAAGGAACACTTGTTTGTAAACCAAATACGATTTCTTAACACAATCGTATAAATTATCGAATAGATAACTGGATGTAGAATGGGAATATACCTTTCTGAGAGTCTTGCAATTTTTCATGATACGTTTTAGAACAAGATACCATGGTTTGCCTATGGAAACAGGAAAATCTAAAACTTATAATATTTGCTATAAATCTAGAGATTAATTTCATTACTTAGTAGAATTTAAAAGTTTTCGTGAAGAGCGGCTAAGATATAAAACCGCATTACTACAGTCGGCCCAACACTTAAAAACTATATCAATTAATATAGAAATTAGCAAAATAGAGTATACCAAGTTATGTAATTTTGTGAACTGTATACTTTCTAGATAGTAACATTCGCATTATTATACTGACTGTTCTTTTTGCTCGTCTCTAAAACGTAGTACTAGTATATAACATTGTATTATATAAAAAAGATTTGTATTAAGTTAATGACAATTTTCGACTATACAATTTTCAGAATATGTGTGCTGTACTTTCTTCTCTGATATAGTTTGATTTCTGTTTTTGTTTGCAGATTTAAAAGGACTCTTAATAAAGTATAGTGACTCTCCGCCATAAGATTAACTGTGGTTTGCATTTAATTATTGGGTATTTTAAAATTTGATTGTCTTTCGTCTTAGAGATATTGTCAAGAGCCTCATACAAATGTTTGTATTATATGTTACTCATATATTCATGTACACCTTGAAGTGAGTAAATGAAAAAATGACTTCACCGGACTTCTTAAACATATTGTCTCCAATTAGTCCAACATAACGCCACTGCACTCCGTGGATACAGACGACCGAGTTCTTGCAGGAACCTGCCACAGATTTGTTACCTAGACGGTACCTAAACCATACTTTTAGCACACTTTGTTGTGTAAAAGACCCTTCCAAACATGACCTGTTTTTTCGCTTCATGTGAGGTATGGGTTCGAATTTTCAGTCTGTTGTTGCCCTATCACCCCTATCCCCTCCCTCTCCTCCAAATTCATGTAAAATTCGCGTGAGAATCGTAAAATACTTTTTGTCGAACCGGGAATCTAGGTCACAACACGATCACGGGTACTAAACAGTGCCTGCGGCACCGCCTGTGCCGATGAGGAATGAAGGCACTTCGCTTCCGGTACCGCAGGCATTTCGCCAATGTTGACAAATCAAGCGAGATCGGTGAGTGATTTTTTTCGTTTTTGTCATGTTGTTACTACATGTAGCATTTTTTCAAAAATCGGGGAATGTAGCGGGGTGTAGAAGTACCTCATGAACATATCCATGCTAAAGTTTATGGGAAATAATCGATTTCCTAGAAATGTAAGGACAAATAAGTTGGGAATGAAACGTGATTTTTTCGTATCAGTGACTGTTTAGATTCATTTCTTTCCGCTGACCCAAACCATATCGTCTCTGCCTTAGTAAAACATATTTATAAATGATATGTGAACCGCAAAAACATAAAATATGTCCAGAAAATCCCTAATTTGAACGTTATGCCCATTTTGAAAATGTGCCGCAGCCCCACAGAGGTGCCGCAGGCACTTCTTAAAGTATCGGGGCATAGATTTGGCCCAAAACTAACCAAATATCGAATAACTTGCATTCATGCGATTATATATAACATATTCACAAACATTTTCAATACATGTGATGAGTTATCAGATCAAATATTTTAGCAACCGGTTTATCTCCACACTCTTTTTTTAAGATCCGATTTGATCAGTTTAAACAAACTGTATTTTCCCGAAAACATGCAACTTTTTATAACCTTGTCACGCTGAAATTGGTTTGTTATAGATCAATATATTGATAGCAAAATGGGTTTCTATCTGTGTATGCGTGTGTATTCTTTTTTCCTTTTTTAGAGGAGCACAATCGATCATTAGTATAAGTCACTAATCTACTTTCCTTGTGTTTTTCTAGGTTGTTCAACTGAAAAGCAGTTTTGTTGAATGATAGATGTAGTCATGCCAATTGAAACGTAAGTATATTTATAGATTAGCTCGATTATGTGCTCCTTTTTTGTCCTGTACCCCAATATCAATTTTCATTCGTTTCAGTCGGGCTAGTTGCACGCGCATGAATTCGGTAAATTTTCTAGCCCGATCGGAACACCAAGGCGCAACTCAGTGTACCAGTCACGTGATCCGGGTAGCCGGCTTTGTATTATGCCTGTCCTCTGTACGACACATAGGGCACACTTCTTTGTTGTTTGTGTTTTGCAAACAAGTAACTACTACAAACTAATGGAAATATTGAATTGAAACCTATCACATTTCTCAAGGTTTATAAACCTATGTTATAGCATAAAATTCCACAGATACCGATTGAAATTTAGATAGATATTTTAATATTAAATGTTATATTCCCGAATTCGAATAGTCGAGGTTTTGCTGTCTTGTGGCTCTTGTTATAAAAGTTTTGACAATAAGACAGCACGCTAAGACAACATGGGTTATACCTGTCAACTTATTATCATGATTTATTTTGAGAAAAGATGTCTGCATTTCTGAAATTCATGTTCATTATCTTTTATTTAATGACAATCATAAGAATCATAATGTTTGGGAAATACAGTTTGCTTCAACTGACTAAAGCAATGGTGTAGAGTTTAAGATTACCCGCGAATATAAACCGATTGCTGTTCATACTGTTGTAGAGGCCACATGAGAATAAGTCCATTTAAACATATCGTTTCTGACGGCCTTTTTTTTTGTGTTCTCCCAAATTCTTCGTCAGTAGCAACTTCCGTATACATGATGCATTCTTCACACACGTTATATTCTTATAAACTTTAGTCGTCACAATGTCTCAACATCATTGATAGCAACTAGCCTTAAATTTTATAGAAAGACCCACCCAATGTTTATTTAAACGCGATTTAAATGCATTTACTGAGGGTGCTGACACTACATTATCAGATATAAATTGCTAAACTTTTTGATTGATAACTCGTCGCATGTATTGAAAATGTTTGTGAAAATGATATATAATCGCATGAATGCAAGTTATTCGATATTTGGTTAGTTTTGGGCCAAATCTATGCCCCGATACTTTAAGAAGTGCCTGCGGCACCTCTGTGGGGCTGCGGCACCGTAGAAATGGCTGCGGCACATTTTCAAAATGGGCATAACGTTCATATTCGGGATTTTCTGGACACATTTTATGTTTTTGCAGATCACATATCATTTATAAATATGTTTTACGAAGGCAGAGAAAATGTGGTTAGGGTCAGCGGAAAGAAATGAATCTAAACAGTCACTGATGTGAAAAAATCACGTTTCATTCCCAATATATTTGTCATTACATTTCTAGGAAATTGATTATTTCCCATAAACTTTAGCATGGATATGTTCATGAGGTACTTCTACACCCCGCTACATTCCCCGATTTTTGAAAAAATGCTATATGCTGTAACAAAATGACAAAAACGAAAAAAATCACTCACCGATCTCGCTAGAATTGTCAACATTGGCGAAATGCCTGCGGTACCGGAAGCGAAGTGCCTTCATTCCTCATCGGCACAGGCGGTGCCGCAGGCATTGTTTAGTACCCGTGACGATAAAATTCTTTTATTTAAGAATCTTAAGACATACGCTAGATCTCTATGTATGAGAAATGTGCGAATTTTTGCCATTAACTGATTTTTTTTTAATGTGAATATTGGACAATCATTTATGAAACAAGGATATGCAATAAAAGTCATATGTCACCAGTATTAAGAAATATTTATTTGTAACGAACGGCGTTGAAAACTTGATATGTACTAGTTTTTTATGTGTTACTTTCCTTTAATAAACTTAATAAAGCGTTCTTTTGCGTCTACCATATCAAAGTCTGAAGAAATATATTTTGCCTGGTTTTACTTATACCGCGATCTTTATTTTACCATTATTTTAAATTATTGTCTAGCGATAAATTCACGCATCTAACTTGAATGCTGGTGTTTATTATGAAATACTTAGGCTGTCAAGCATTTCTATGCACTATTTTGTGGGAAAATGCCCGATGATCCCTTCTTTGTTATTCTATATCTTGTAATCTAGGAATTTCAAGGATTTCCATGTGAGTTTTTATAGTATGTCCCACGTAATTTTTGACCTCAGATGATTTATGCTGAATGTAAAATTTTCAAAAATAGCATTGTTAATACCAGCAGGTTAATATCTCAAGGCACCTTTTTCATTGTTTGAAAAGATCTAAAATGAAGTTAAAAATCAAAATTTTACGTTTATCTCACAGACTTGCGTTGTAAAATGATGTAAGATGTCGGCGTCCATACAAGCGTCATTTAGGGGTTTGCTCACAGTTCGCGACGTCTGTTATATTCATTGTTGACAGACATGGAAAATTAAAACATTTTTTGTCCAAAACTTGTAAGAAGGCCCTGAATTAACATTTTACTTCAAATTAAGCAGTTATTTCCTTTTCAGGTTTTCAGCTTCTTTTTTTCTGAAAATGTGTTTGTACTTACTCGTTAGCATTGCCGTGAAATAAATACATGTCTGAAGTCAAGTGCGTCTCATTGTTTCAGCCATACGGGTATCATAACAGAGGTGAGGACAGAGCGCGACCCATTTACATGTAACTCATAATAATATCAATTCGATTTCAAACCTAATCTGTTTTATGGGAGGAAAAATAGCTCTTTAAGTGTAAAAAAATAAATAATAAGTGTGAAACGTCCCCTAGGAATAACACGTGTACTTTCCCGAAAATCTCCAAAATAGAGAATATTTGGCAATGGCGACCAGAAATAAACAACAGTGATTTTCCATAGAGGAAATGAAATTGAGTCGCACGGGAAAACCAGATTATTGTTGCAAAAATCCTTGAAATTCCCGAGGACGACTCTTTTTTTAATTCACAAAAACATGTTTTATGTTCTTTGATCCCTTTCCAATTCTTCATATCAGTCCAAAGTTGAAGTTCAAAATTAGGTTTGACAGACTATAGTTGATTGGATCATTTTCCGTTGACCAAATCGAACGAGTAGGGGGCAGGATTTCTGGGTTAAAATAAGGCACAATATCGAAATGCATGTACAACATAAACATGTTTAAATGTCCAAAACATTTCCAAACTCTATAGTCGTCTTCCCAACTCGATTTTCGCCACTTACATTTTCTATTCGATACTCGCCCATTTAAACTCTATACTCGCTTTTATTTACTAGGTACTCGCCGTTTTAAACTCGTTATTCGCTTTATTCTCGAAAATTACTTTTTCTACTCCAAATTTGCTTGATAACTATTTAATGTATGATTTAACAAACACATAACACTGTGATGTATAATAGTGGAATATTGCATCTTTCTCGAATTAAAATTTGGTTAATGTTCTGCAGCGCTGTATTAAACATTAGATGTTTGAAAACACTTTCCTTCGAGATATTTTCCCCCAAAATGGAAGAGAAAGTACGATTTCAAATTTCTAACTATTGTTCTTGGTAAGAGGAATAAGTTATTGTTTTTAATTGACACGACAATTATACAAAAAAAAAAAAAAAAAAAAAAAAAAAAAAAAACATGACAAATTTATCTAAAGTAATAGGTCCATTTTTATCGGTGTCTATTGACAGAGAAAACAAGTTAGTTGTCATTGGATTGTCAACGACAACTTAATGTAGAAATCAGACGGACGTTCAGCAACTGCATGCGGTGCTTTTACTTTATACACATAATTATATTCATTTAAGACGTCACAGGATCTAGTTTCTAATAAACAGAAGGATGGGCAAAAAGTCTGTTCCGGTAAGACTTTAAAAAAATAAGTAATCTGAAAATTATTTGCGATATTTAACTGAAACAAAAATGTTATTACATAAATCTTTTCCTGCTCTAAAACACATTACAAGTATTACCCGGTCAGACATAGTTTTGAAATTTGCACGCTATAACCAGCCAGATGCCATGCATAATCTATGTGCCATTTGAGATTTGCAATTAGTTGGTTTAACCCGTATCAGTCTGTGTTTATCGTCATGAACTCGCACATTAGCATTAGGGTTTTCCGCGGGCGGGAAATTATACAGACTTGATAGATAGCGCATTATAATATGAACTGGTACCTCGGCGAAACTACTTTTACAATCGAGACACTCACACCTTGCTGTCCGACTAGAAAAAAAAATACAAGTTGGTCATACACTGAAATTTTAGAAAGTAGGTTCACAAAGGCTAGCTGTGGTTTGATAATTCAGATCTATTCCGAAATCACCGTAGACTAAACAATCTAATAATACATATGACCCATCCTCAAGCAGGTGACAATGGCGTTCAACTAGTCTTAGATTCGCAAGTCTGTCCTTTTCTACACGCATATTAAAATATTCAAACTGGTATTCTAGAAAAGACCATGTGACCGATTCTCAAGTTCCAATTCATTAATACTCTCGTTTTTTAAAAACTACAAAATAATAAAAACATAAATTTAATTGGTTTTATAAAGATCAATTACACAACTGTTCCTTTGTTCTCCATGGGGTAATAAAAAATGAAAACCTACATACCATACCTGCGCACGTGCACATGTATCATACTATACCTGACCATGTGAAAATATTCAGAGATAAGTTCACTGTAATGATTATTTAATGCCATGTAGATCTACGTCAAGTAGCATTTACAAATGTATACTTACTTAAATAAGTATAATATTTATTGTTTATTTTGACCTTTGAGTTAAGACCGCAATATTTTTATCAGCAATAATCGAGGGAGAAGTACACATAGCATACATATATATCTCGCCTTACGCTTACAAACAATTGTCATCGTGTGCGAACCTTTACAGATGCATCTATTATACTATTAGAAAATACACGTGGCATTGAGTTATAGTAATGATAACAGACAGACAGACAGACAGACAAATTCTTTATTTCATCTCAGGTACATATGTACAACATGAGGAAATACAAATATTCTGCAAAGAACAGTTATGGTTCCAATAGTGAAAATTTTATAGCCAACAATGTACATTAAAGGTTGAAGCAAGAAAACAGAATTTTTTTCTTGTCATCTATGGGGGAACCTTGGCTAGTAGTCACGTGGTTGCTAAATATATGGGATGGCTGATCACGGACTACTTTATTATTTACTCGATCAGCTGTTTTAAATGTGGGGTTCAAAATTGCGTCCCATTCAGGAAATCTGTCCACAATTACTTCACCATCACACACAATTTTTGCAGGATAAGCGAGTACAGTTTTGCTATCAGGGTATTTTTTCCTGATCGACTTATATGTGGCCCATAGCTCTTTTCTCGCCCATGCTATTTCATGAGGATAGTCCCTATTGATGCTTTTATCACTACCACCAAGCAGATACGCGTTACTAAGAATCCATTCAACATCAGATTGATTTTCAAAAGTTACAAATATGGCCCTAGTTCTTCTGCTGTCGTAAGGACCAAGCCGCTAAGCCCAGACTATACGGAAAGGTCAGTCTTCAACAATATTTTCAGCTAAAAAGTCAACAATCCTGGTTCTACAATTTTCACCCTTTTGCTCGTCAAAACCATAAAATATCAAATTGTTTTTACGACTTTTTGTTTCGAGATGTAAAGCCCTTTATTCAAGGAATTTCAAACGATTAGCATGATAGCAAACCTGACTTTCAATAACATCAACCTTGCCTTGTAACTGTGTAATACTGTCAAGTTTGTGATCAATGTCCTCCATTTTGACCAGACACATCTCCGAAAAAAGAGCAGACATTTTTTCATCAATTGTTAGCGAATTATACTCCTGGAGTAACATATGGATACTATTCACAGAACTACCAGTACCAATTCCTGGACGTTTAGAGTTCCTCACTAGTTTGAATACATCATTATCAAACACACTGTCATTTTGCATGGGTGGGGACTGGGTAGCCATTTGCACGTCGTCCACGTCAGCGAGCACGCTGTACTGGTTTTGAGTCAAAATGCTCTGACTGGGCTGACTGGAAGCTCCCTGGCTGTTCTCAAAGCTACTGGACATATCAAGAGTTCCTTATACCACCTTTCAGGACAGTCTATAAGGTTGTTCGTCTAAATTTCGTGATTTTTTGTAATTTTGGCTAAACAGTGTAAACAAATGCGAACATTCCTTTCACCACCGGAAGCAGAAAAAGAGCTGTCCTTAAGACAGCACGCTCGACTTTTCTCAGTGCTTGTCTTTGAATTAGAGCTTAGCCAGTAAAACCTTTAACAAAAACAATAAAAAAGGGGCATAAGTCTGTCAAAATCCATATCAGAGTTACGTGGATTGATTCTCCTGGTGTAGACTTTGATAGTTAATGCTTTGATAGAAAAAGAGATATTTGACTCTATCAAGTGCAAGGGCAAGGGTTGAAAATGCTCAATGATATAAAATATGGTAATAATACTTTATTATTGAATGTACGTTATAGGCCTACCAATATTGAGATAAGAAAGCGATATATACCCCGTTGATTTTGGATAAGACCGAACATGTTAAAATTTACTTTACTTATGACGTCAGAAAACAAAGCTTTAATGTAAAATCTTGATATTAATACCAATACAATATGTAAAGTAAAAACCAACCTATGTCATAAATATATCTAACCTATATTTTTCTATTTTCAAAGTAAAGCAAAATCTTTCTTGTTTTCTTTTAATTTTACGGTTACTGTTCTATGATAAAAAAGCTATAATACAGTACGTGAACTTTGTCTGTTTTTGAATTTTCATTTAGGGTATAAAAAGGTGACATTATTTTTCGATGACTTCGTATAAGGTCTTCCTAAACTAACTGTTGTTTAATGTACATCATCTTTTGTAACTTGTCTTGTATTTTTATTTTCGACAAGGCTTGTCATCCATATTGTAGTACAAAATATAATGTAATATATATTTTATGTACATCTGTATTTATTCAACTATTGTGGTGCTGTAGTGTTGTTGTCTTTTTTTTTATTCTGTCCATATTGGTTTCAAATGTGTTACAAATGTACATAATAAACTAATTGAGAAACTACTTTTTTGTAATTGGCTTACCAGTCTCGTAAATAACCTTATTATCTATCATAAACAAACGTACATAAAGAAGGAAATGTCAATACAAATTGCAAATATGTGTTACACGTTTTACTTGTATTTTTCTCTTTGACGACTTGTATGAGAAACTCCTAACATCCAACATAACAAAATTTTCATCTGTATTTACATAACAGAAAATGGAAATTTTACATCAAATCATCAAACTAAGAAAATCAAGGGGATTCATTCGGAAAAAGTGTTTTTATTATAAGAAAGTTATCCGTCAGTTGTCAATATCTGTACAGGTTATGAAGGATTCTTGTATCATTTTGACAATTATCTACGTCGGTATTGAAAAAAAAACAACAACAACAAAACAATCGTTCTTATCGCGTAATTGCGAGATATTCTTTCATTTTCACAACAAAAACCTTACCACATACTTACGAGATATTTACGATTTCATATCTTGTTTTGACCAGAAAATAGTTCGTAATTACAATAAATAATAACTTAAATACAAGAAAATAGTATCGACATGATAAGATAAGTACGGTCAAATTTTCTTCTAATACCGAAACGTGTGGTAAAACTTTATGATTTGTAAGACATTAGACTTCTTTGCTGTAGAAAGGTGACTTGAAACATTTCTAGGTGGGACATTAATAAATGTGCTATGACCAAAGAAAATAAATAAATATATTTCACACCAACACAGCATATAACATGAGCCGCGCCATGTGAAAACCAACATAGTGGCTTTGCAACCAGCATGGATCCAGACCAGAATGCGCATTTCAAATTCTATTGCAATTAGAGAAACTGTTATGGAACAGCATGAATTCTGACCAGACTGCGCGGATGCCTGGCTGGTCTGGATCCATGCTAGTCACAAACGCACTATATTGTTTTTCTCATGGCGCGGCTCAAATATGGTATGCATCATTGAAAAATATAGGAAAAAGAATGTTTTTGTACATTACGTTGTCTTTTTTTCAGCTGAAAATGCCATACTAAGTGTATTTCTGCGATGCTTTTCTATCACGATTAAGGGGAATACAGAGGACTTTCTAACGGTAGATTCTGTATCTACTCCTGGCATATTCGTTCATTTTCATTTTATTGAGACGGTGGTCAAAGTCATACTCTCCCTTTAGAATTTTATTGTTGCTATAATTTCTGCAAAACGTCTCAGTTTATTTTCCGAAACTTGAATTTCATAGATCGATGTACTTACCGCACAAGGCGCGATGATGAAACAACGATGGTACGATGGTACGATGGTGAAAACGCGATGGTACGATGATGAAATCGCGATGGTGCGATGGTACGATGGTGAAATCTCGATGTAATATCGCGTTTTCATCATCGTACCATCGCGTTTTCACCATCGTACCATCGTGCCATCGCGTTTTCATCATCGTACCATAGTACCATTGCGTTTTCACCATCGTACAATCGCGTTATCATCATCGTACCATCGTGGTTTCACCATCATGCCGTCGCGTTTTCACCATCGTTCCATCGCGTTTTCACCATCGTACCATCGCCTTCCAGTTAGAAATGCGTAAACCCGTACACTTGTATTTTTGTCAACAATAGATGAATGTATCTCAATGTATTTTATGGGACGAAATTTACCATTTAGATTCTGCTGTTTTGCAAAATGATTTACAAAATGTTCAGTGCTCAGTTCATTAAAACTGTAAAATGTTCAAGACCACGTCCTTTGTATTTTATGTATGCATGAGAGTAAATAAAAAGGCGGTTGTAATAGTCACATGGTATAATTCTAACTCAGCTTATTCTTGTAAGGATGTAGAAGGTGCATAGTGCAATGTGAAAATGAAATTGTAACAAGCCTGTATTTTACTGACAAAAATACTGTACCACTGCGCATGATCACCGGAAGGCGATGGTACGATGGTGATAACGCGATGGTACGATGGTGATAACGGAATGGTACGATGATGAAAACGCGATGACACGATGGTGAAAACGCGATGGTACGATGATAAAAACGCAATGGTACGATGATACGATGGTGTTAACGCGATGGTACGATGATAAAAACGCGATATTACACCCGGCTTTCGCATCTTTACCTGCACCATCGCGATTTCACATCTTTCCCAACGCGTTTTTTCCCCCATCGTACTATCTTTTGTTTCATACGGCCATCGCGCCATCGCGTTTTGTCATCGAAACCAATGTGCATCTCGGTTTAGTATTAAATAAAGTCAGGGTTTTTGCCCTAAACGGAAACCCGTAGGGGGGCACGCATTTTAGACAAGTTTTTTCCCCGGGAAAAAAGACGGAATTCTATCCCGGGGCGTGCTCGGAACAAATTTTTATATTTTCCCCCCCAGGTGGGCAAGAAAAAAATTAAACCCCCTTTTCCCAGGCTATAATTTAAAAAATTTTTAAAAAAGAGTTTTATTGCAGGTATAGGGACGATATATATATTATGTACAGGGAATACCCTTTTTGTATTTCAATAAATAAAAAATTTTTTTTTAAATTTTCCCTCGAAGTTTTTTAAAGGTGTATTAATAAAAAAACATCAACGGGGGGTCGTTTTAACAATACATGTAGTCTTGGGGAAAGCTCCTTAAAAACTCAAAGAAAACTTTTTTGTATACCCAAAATAACTCCCTGCAAATTTTCGACGGGGAAATTTTTTATACAAAAAATTTTAAAGGGATGAATATGTATTTAAGAAAAAATTTTTGTAAAAGAGTGTTTGGGAATACTACTGGGAAAAACCCGTTTTGGCGTTATACGACGCGCGTATAATTGCCGAGGGAGGAGTATTTCATTTTTAAATTTAGCGCTCTTTCTTGGTCGAAAAAAAAAAAAAAAATTGACTTCCCGCACGTTAACGGGGCCCTTTAAAATTCTAGCGTATGTGTGTTTTGTTTGGGAGAAAAGCATTTTGGGAATATAGGATCTTTATTTTCATTTGGAGAATGACTTACTTTTTTTAAAAAAACAATTAAGAAATTTCTTTTTTTAAACCCCGGGGTTTATTTATTTTTTTTTTTTGTTGATAAAATATTTTTTGAAGAATTTTCGAAAAGAAACCTAAAAAATTTCTTTGACTACAATTTTTGTAAAATATTTTTTACTTTCCCGGGTTTTTAATATATCATCACTGGGCCCCTATTCTCGTAACAAAAAAAAATGATTTCCATTCTAATTAGATTTTAAAAATCTATAAAATTTGGAAACTGGCAAATTTTTGCAAAAGAAATAATCGAAACTTTTTAAAAACTGTCTTTTTGCATAATCTCGTGCAGTATCGTGATGTCTTTGACTTTTTACTCACATTTTCGTCATTGTCTATATTGGAAAAAAAACCCAAAAAAAAAAAAACAACAACCAAATTATTTTTTAAAATTTTATCGTTAGAATCTGTGCAAAACAAAAAAAACTTTAAAATAAAAAAATTTGAAAACTTTTTAAATAAAAAATTGAAAGGTTTTAAATTAAAAAATAACCATTACTGCTGCACCCCCGCTTTTGATTTTCTGGTTTGGTAATTAGCATCTGTAAATAAAGTAGGGCCCCCCCCTACTCCCAAGCTCTTGCCCAGTCAAAAAATGATTAAACATTTTACAAGCACTCAGGGGGGAATGAGAATGCTTTGGGGCCCAAATGGGTTACCCCGCAACAAATTTAAAAGCTGTCGTTTTGGGAAAATTAGTTTTTCAAAAAAAAATGGATTCAGAGGATGGGTTTTTTACGGTTTTTAAGAGCACAGATTTTTTTGATTTTTAAAAAACAAAAGATTGGTAAGTATTGATTGTAAAACGATTCAATTTTGACAAAAAGAAAATACATTTACAGTTATTTTCTTTTGGATTTTTAAATTTAAGGGAATTTTTTCCTGTCATTTAGCTCTGTTTCCCTATTAAGAAAAAAATTTTCGTCTTTTTCCCGGTTCCAGGGTAAAGGTTCATATCATTTAACCGGGCACCCCTTTCCGGGTTTCCCAAGCAGCAAAACCCTTTGGATTTATGACCCCCATTAAAAATCTGAAGGTTGCTTTTCAGTGAGTCGTTTCGGAAGATTCCATGCCCAAAGGGTTGGGGTTTAGTTGATAAACCCCCAATAATTTAAAAGATTTTTAATCCCGGGGAAAGTTTTTCGGTAAAAGTGATCGGGGAAATCATTAAAAGACTAGAAATACAAGAATCAAAGTGACAAAATTTTGGGTATTTGTAGAGGTGTTTTCCCCAGTTAAAAGATGCTCAACCCCTATTGATTGGACTAGAACACAACACGTCCCACAAAAATGCTAAAAAAAAGGGACATTCCAGGTTCCCTTTCTTTTTTTCCGAAAAAATTTTCCCCTCGAAAAAAATTGAAAAAATGAAGGTTTACCGCTAAAAGAATATGGGGAATTGTGGAGATCAGAATTTTGCTGGAAATAAGGGGGAAAATCGGTATGTTGTTTTTAATCATGTTCAACGAATGTGTATTGTATTTCCCTTTATGTTTTGGGGAGGTTTATTTTTTCCAAATGCCCGCCCAAGAGGGGGATTCCTGGGCCGCATTTAAACCCGAATGTAAAAAAGGTTTTTGCCCTAAAACACAGAACTTTATAGCTAAACAAAATACAAAGAAAAGTTCGAGCTATTTACTACTTTTTTTTTTGGGCGTGGGGCCCGTTGACGTCGACGTGGCTTTGGGTTCTTTAAAGGGTTTTGGGTTAAGTTTCCCTTTTGCAAGTTCATATTTCTGTTACTATTACAGTATTAAATTTGAACTTCACACATTATTTTGGGTTTGCCCGTTATGAAAGGTCACGGGCCCAAAATACCCTTTAACTCAAACCTGCATGATAGAAAAAAATTTCCTCTTTTGTAAGAAAAAAAATTGGATACATTTTCGGCTAAATTGACCCAAGACCAAGAGGGGGGGGGGTTTGGTTATTTAAACACACAAAACCCCTTTAATTTGATGTAGTAAACCGGGGGGAGCACGATTTTCATTCTGCAAAATTTGGGAAAACTTAGGACCCAAATAATTTTTTAAATTTAAAAAAAACTAGGTCAGTAAAGCAGGGTTTGCTTTTAAAAATTTACCCCGCACCAGTACTACTTGCTTTCCCCAATCCCCCCCCCCTGGTAAAAAAGTTACTCAATGACACCCAAAAATTTAAAAAAACAGCCCCGGGGACGGGCATCACCCGAAAGATTTCATACAATTTTAATGCATTTTGGCCATAAAATAAATTTCCTCTCTAATGTACTTTCTCAAAAAAAATTTTCGATATTCTTATCTCTGTTGAGATGGCCTAGAGAAAAAATTTTTTTTTAAGAAAAAAACAGTGTCGTATGAAAAGAATAAAACTGTGTTACAAATTACTTGATCTCGATTTTCCCGGATTACTTGTTTCTCAACAAACTTTGTAAAGTCTACCCGGGAAATTAGGCCCGCTTTGTTAAGGTTTCAATTGAATATCTTTAGAAAGGTACAGAGATTTATGTTCTTCTCGAAAAAATTTTAACCTGAATTTTTTTTCCCAGTAAAAAAAGGGGCAAAAATTTACAAATATAAAGGTTCCGTTAGGGGATTAGCCAGTGCCCCTAACATAATGACCCCCGAACCCATGGTAAAGTTTCAAACCTAATCCGGCGGGTTTTTTGGGAGATTTTAAAACTTGCGGCAAAATTTTTAAACCAAAAACATTGCGTGACACAGAGTCAACGCTGGGGTTTTGGAGAAAAAAATTTCCCTTTTCTTTTTTTTTTTTAAAAAAGTGGAGCTTAAATGTCGTTTTTCTTCTCAATACCCCCTTTTTTTAAAAACCCCAAAAATTTACATTTAAAATTATCGAAAAAATTTTTTAATTTTTTCCCACGGGAAGGGAAAAAAGGTCTTTTCTGTGTACCCATCTTTTAATTTTTGGGTTTCCCTTTGATTGATCTCCCTCTAAGGGCTTTTCAATTTATTGCAAGAGCTTTTTTATTAAAGTTTTTCATAAAAATTTAAAAAGGGTGTGCCTCCTATCAGTTTGCAAGTTCCCAAAAAATTTCCATTTATTTTTTAAAACCAATTTTCGGGGAATATAGTTTTTTTTACATTTGCTTAACTGGGGCAAAAAACAAAATCATGATTTCTACCTGGGGTTTTTTTAAAATATGGGACAGTTTCTTTCAAATAATTTTAAAAAGCTATTGATTTTACTTTCTTTTTTTACCCCCCTTATTGAAACAATTAGACAGACGTTTGGGGGGACGGAATTAATTTATAAAATGATTTTTTTTTTTATGATTTTTACGTCAGAGAAATGGGGGATAGGGGAAAAAATTTAGGAAAATATTTCCCGAAAACGAAGTGGGTTTGACTCCATTTTTTTTGGGGGGCATATTTTGCATTTTAAAAATTAAAAATTTTTAAGTAATATTTGTTTTTAAAAAAAAATCTAGGGGGACTTTTTTTTGACCCTTCTTAGTCATTTCCTCACAAAAAACAGTTTTTATAAAAAATTTTTTGGGGCAGTTTTTTTTCCCAAAAAGTAAGCTTCCCTTTCGGAAATAGTGGAAGTATTTATTTAAAAATTAAAATCACTGTATAGGTTTGCTGGCTTTATTATAAAAAGGGGGAAAAAAAATACTTGTTGTTAAATGAACCCGGGGAAACTAAATTAATCGCTATAAAAAGGGAAAAAAAAAAGCGTCAAAATTTATTTCCAACTAGGCAAAAAACGAAAAATTTTCGACTCATTTGCGCAAAAAGTGTGCTTTTGGGCCCTTTTCAATAATTTAACACCCGGATAAAGATCAATTTTTGCTGTTATTTTCGTTATGTTATCAAGGGATAAAAACTTGTTTTAAAAAACCCCCGTCATTACCCCTTTCTTCCCCCTTAATAAAAATTTAGGGAATAAATTAAATTTACTTTATGTTTGGTCTCCTGTAGCAACATAACCCCCGATTCTTTTTTTAAAGCGGGAAACAGGGGACTGAGGGAAAGTAGAAAAAAACTAAAAAAACCCTTGGCGAAACAGGTAGGGGACTTAATACTAATTTTCTTAGTTTTATTGCGTATGATAAAAAAAAAAACAACCTTTTTCGAAAAAAAAACTGTACTGTACTGTACTGCAAATTGTTTTTGCCAGATAAATTTTGTTTCAAAAATAACTGAAAAAAACAAATATATATAATTACTCATCTGTAAAAAATTGGAAAAATAAGTTTAAAAATTTTATTGTATAGCTTTTTGGGAAATATAAAAAAGGGCAAAAAACATGCGGTAAAGAAAATTTATGTGAGAAAAATGTCATTAGCAGATTTAATTTTGAGGATGTCGGTCGCAAAACAGGCCGTGGAGATTTATGGGTTTATTAACTTTTACGATTAACTGAAAAGTCCCTCCCTGTTTTTAGAAAAACCTTGCCCGGACTTTTTGGGTGGGGACTAAATGCTGAAAACAGAAAATAGTTCAATGATGAAAAACCCCTGTAAATTTGTCTTTAAATAAAACAATTCATCATTTGAAAAAGCTTGGCGGGGATTTATTTTTCATTCATGAAAATCTCGCAAGCTTTATTGGGGCCCCCAAACGTAATTTTCCCGTAATTTTTTTGTATTTTAAATTTGTCCGTCAGGTAATGGGGGTGTCTTGTAGGGGGGAAAATTTAATGTGTTGTCTTTTTCAAAACTGTTTAAAATTGATCTAACTCACTTTATTTTCCATCTTATAACCCCTGGGAAGTTTTTTCCCCTTTCCACGGCGTTTCCCCCCGCCCCCCAAACCCCAAAACGCAAAAAATTGGGGTTGCCAAATTACTAAAACTTTTTTCCCGTTTTTTTGTATTTATACTTAAGTCAATTTCAAAAAAAACTCCTTTTTTTTTAAAAGTAAGCTTCTTACAATCAAGCCCATTTCGTTCAAAATAATTTCATTTTTCAGGATCAAGGGAAAATACTTTTATTTGTACACTTAAATTAAACATTCGTTTTTGTTAAATTTTTAAATTTTTTGTTACGACGGCACGTAAATTAAAGTGGTAAAAATGTTGGCTGTAAAACCCAAAAAGTCCCCCGGTTTTAAAATCTTTGTCGGGGGCAGGGAAAATTTTGAGTTTTAATTTTTTAATTTTCCACCTAAATTAGGGGCAGTGTGATAATTCCTAGGGGAAGGGCGGTTGCATGTATCAGTGCTAACCCCGGGGAAAAACTTTAAAAAACCAGACTGTAAATTTCCAAAAAAATTAGGCGAAGTTGCTAATCAAGCCTAAATATAATATGAAAAGAAAAAACGTTTCTTCTCGTTTTAAAAACTTACATTCTGAAAAGGGCGATATAAAAAATTTCTGGTAATAAAATGATTTTAATTTTACAAAAGGATGATTTGAAGGGCTTATTCAAAAGTACCCCCGCTTTGCTGCTTTGGGACGACGGGCCTGGGGGAGGGGTTCTTGACTTTCCCCTAAATGTTTACCCCCCAGGTAGTGTTTCTTTTTTAAAAATTAATTTTGCTTTTCCCTTTTCAGTTTTGAAAAAATTTGGATTTTCTAAGAATGTAGTACCCAAAGTTTAAATATGTATTTTATAAAAATCCCAAAATTTTCTGTGTGTTGCAAATGCATTAAACTTTAACCCCAAAACGCTGATAAGTTTGGCATACACATGTCCTATATTTTGGATTAAAACAATTTGATATCTGTCTTTTTTTAGAAAAACCCTTTACTGAATTTTTAAGGGGCTCAAATCTTCTAAAATGACCGGACCGGGGAATGCCCGTGCTGCGCTGCGCTGCACTGAAATTTGCATGCATTGCGTGTCCCACTGCAAAAAGGTGCCTTTTGAAAAATATTTTTTTTTGACTTTTTTTGCAGCTCAAATGAGCTAGATTTTAAATTCCCCCACAAAATTTTAGCATATAGTGCTGTTCCCAAAACTTTTGCCCACATTTTATCTTTTTTAGGAAAAAAATCAAAGGAAAAAAGGGCAGGGTTTATACCGAAACAGTTTGTATTGGGGGACTTTTCAAATTTAAAAAAAACCATTTACGAAATAAAAACTATTAAAGTGCTCTTGCTTCTGGAAAATTAAAACAGTTGCCCATTTCGGGAAAGAAGTGTGCAAGGAAAATTTAAAACTTAGGGTTTAAAACTCTTTTTTCATTTCAATAGGGATTTATGGGAACGTTTATTAGTTTATCATTTTAGTATAAACATATTTATTTTCCCCTAAAAGAGACATATTTGGTGCATTGTCATATTGCGTGAAGGCCCCAAAAAAGGAAAAGGAAAAAATTTAAAAAACAAGTTTTATGGGAAATTTATCTTCTTTGCGGCAAAATATTACTGTATGGGGTTTATCGGCTTCAAACTTTAATGGGGGCTAGTAATATTGTCTTAAAAAAATGAAAATAATTTAAAAAATTTAAAAAAAAAAAATGTCTTTGAAAATTCCACACAAACATTAACTGGCTTTTCGATGGACAACAAGTTTTTCGGTTTTATAAACACCTTTGAAAAGTTTATTTGGTTTGCAATCGTAAATTTTTTTTTTTGGGCCAAAATTACACAAAAAACAGTTTCTTTATCTTTTAAAAAAAAAAAAAAAAAAAAAACAAACTTTAAATAACATTTTTTTTAAAATGGTTTTTTATAATGACATGTTTTAAGAAACTTTTAAAATCCATTTTTTCAGTTTCAGAAATAATTAATTATTTAAAAAATTTATTTAAGTAAAATAAAAATATTTTTTTTTTGTTTAAAAAAAAATATTTTCAAGAGGCCCATCAAAATTTTTAAAGAAGCAAAATGGTTTATTTAGATTAGAATGGTTTTAGTTATCACCATTTTAAAAAACCCCGTTAGGTAAAAAAGGGTTTTTGATCGGGAGGGTAACACTTGACCATTGATGAAATTTTTTACCAAAAATTTTCCACGGGTAATTAATAGGGCCCTAGGTTTCAATCAAAACCCCCTTGAGAGATTTTGGATCTCCTTGACTGATAATTTCGCTCATTCCCCTGTGAAAAACCTTTAAAAAAAAAAGGCTTTTTTCTTATGAAATTAAAATTTGTCAAAAAAAAGGGAAAAAAATTTGACATATATTATTATCAGTCTAGTGGGTTTGGGGGCTTTGAGGAAAAAAATTTTTTTTCTGAAATTTTTAAATTTATTATTTTGAATAATTTCAGCAATGACTTATTGATGCATAAGGGGACTTGTTTTGAAATTTCTCTTTTTTTTTGATTTTTAAAACCCCCGTAATAAACCAAAAAAGTGGCCCCTGAGGTTGTGCCCATAACTCGATTTCCCCATTAAAATCGCCCCGGGGGAAACCCTTTGATAATGTAGAAAAATGCCCGCTGGGTAGTAATTATTAAAATAGACAATGGAAAAAAAAAAGGTTTTGTAAAAAAAAGGAAAAAAAGTGGCAGTTAAGAAGGCGTACATTTTAAAAGGGAAATTTTTGGTCCCGAAAATTGCATAGAATTTTTGTCATTTCAAAATATAGCTTTTAAGGAAATTAGGAAAATTGTATAAAGATCTTATCCTAGACTGGCATCAGTCGTTAAAAGTCATAAAACGTAAAAAGGGACTGGCCCTAAAATCAATCCCCTCTGATACCACTTTTTTGAAAAATTTTTTTTTCAATATCCTCCTCTGTCTTTTAAAGATTGGACAAATTTCGATTTTGAAAGGACAAATTTCATTTCCCGCTAGTAAACACCATCTCATTACGATCATTGCAAACTGTTTGATGTAATTTTAACCTTTGGCCGGGTGCCCCAAAAAAGTTCCAAAAAGCCGTGCTTTGCTTTTAAAGACTTGGTGAGTAAGATAGAGGGGAGAAAACAATGTTCAAATAATTGTAAAAGTATAGATAAAATTTCAATTTAAATTTGAAAAATGTATGTATCAAAATACGTTCAAATTTTAATTTTTAAGAGGGAAAAAGATTTGGAAAATGAAAAGAAAAACAAAAAAAACAAAAAAAAAAAAAAACAGAAAAAAAAACATTTATTCAATTTATCTCGAAAGTTGTTTTTTACTCCCTGTCAGAGGGTTTGATTAATTCTGCAGTAAAAACCAAAATTATTTTCCCCATGTTTCGTCTCCATGCAGATTTTGTTAATCAGGGTGTTTTCCTAATATAAAACCCAGATGGTTACGCCCTACACCCTTTTCCCGCTAAATTTATTAAAGAACATACCCCTCATTCAAATTTTGAAGGAACCATTTTCTGTTAAAAAGGGGGGGGGGTTTACCAAAAAAATTCCGGGCTGAATGGCCCAAAAAGTGCAGAAAAAGATCAGACTGAAAAGGGTGTGCGGTGGGTCATGTCTTAAATGGTCGCAAAGGAAGAATCAATTGGGTCCAGGTGATAAGGGTTAAATGGGTTCGCGTTTTTGGTTAAAAAGGGTTTTTGTGCAAATAATTTACGTCTGCAAATATTTGATAAGTAGTATTTTTATGAAATTAGATAAAATATTGACAGAAATAAATGAAAAATTTAAACGGGCAAAAAAAACATGCAAGAAAAAATTTATATTGGGAAAAAACACATGGTTTTGGGAAAAATTTTATGAAAAAATGTTATAAAAAAAAGGGTCTTCGTCTGAAATTTAAAAGGCCCAAAAAATAATTTACTTACACCCTTTGGGTTTAAAATTTTATACTCCGGTATTTATTCCTTTAAAAAAAAATCTCAGGGGAAACAAAAAAAACATGGCCCTGTTTTAAATGGGCCACAATAATTGGTTTTGCCATAATATTTATTTGAGGTTTTTTTAAAATTTCACGAAACGCTGGCTAATAAAGGGTTTTCCTTTACAACTAGAAAAAGAAAAATTGGGTAGTATTAAAAAAAGAAAAATTTTTCTTTTGGTTTAAAATTTAATGAGTAAAACGAAAGTAAAAGTGCCCCAGTTTTTAAAAATAGTTTTAAAAGGTCCATAAGATTTTTTTTGAGCCTTTAATTAATTTTTTTTTAAAATGTTACAGGAGGGAATTTTCCTTGATTGTTATGATGCCCTCAAATTTTCCCTTTTTTTAAAAAAGTAATTCTCATTTTTAATTTTAAATTTTTTTTAAAAGGGCAAAATAACTAACGATTTTTTAAGCAATTTTAATGATATTATATTGAAAACATAAAACTTCTGTCCCTATTTTCCCACAATAATTTTAAACAATTTTTTTTAAAAAAAAAAAAAAAAGAAAAAAAAAAACGAAAAAAAAAAAAAAAAAAAAAAAAACATTTCAAAATTTTGTGAATTTTTTAAAATAAAATTCGCGCAGCTATTACCCAATATAAATGCTAGAGAAAAATCAAACATCTGGTACAGGTTATTTTAAATAGTTCATTCAATTAAATCTTGGGTTTCGGTCAGTTTTTGGTTTTCGCATTTTATAGTTGTTTGAAATGAGCCTAAGGGGAAAAAATGTTTTTCGGGGAAAAAAATAGTTTTCAGTTTTGACGAAAGTAAAAATTATTACAGATTTTTGATTTTCAACAGATTTGTAATTTTAAACTTATCCCTACACAGTAGGGGGTAAAAAACCCTGACAGATTAATAAAACCCCAGTTAATCTAAATTTTTTTCACTTTCTAAAAATTTCAAAATGATTTCCCCAACCCTTTAAGTGAGTCTTTAAAATTATTTTAAATTAATTTCGAAATGGCCTAGTAGTTTTTTTGGAAAATGGAAAAAGAAATTAAATGGAAATTTTAAAAAAAATTGTTGTTTCGTTAAAAAAAAACAGGAATTTTAAAAAAGTTTTCTTTGAAAAAAAGGGTAAATTTTTTTAAAATAGGGTTTTATTTTTCAGGGGTGCGGTTTTTTTGTAAAACGACGATGAATGTCTTCTAAAAGCAAAATGTTTTCGAAGTAAAAGGAAAAATTTAATTACCATGTATATGTACATTGTCTAAAAATCTCGAACGTTATTGACAGTCAGTATTGCTGGTTGAATAAGAAAATGTGTTCTTTTATTTAAACAATTGAAAGTTACTTGAATATTTGTGAGTTATTTCTTCAAGATAATACCAGTTAATTTTTTGCTGTGTGTACATTTTTGGAAAATAAACATAAATTGCGGAAACTTGACCTCATGCCCTCGGGGGGGAAAATTTTGTAAACACATTTCATATTCTAGTTTCAAATGCTTTCCAAAAACTATCCGACTTTCGTGATTATGACAAAAAAGGAAAACTTCGGTTTTCGCGGAAAAAAAAAGTTAAGGGGATTGGTGACGTCTTTTAATGAAAGAGCCGTTGCTAATGATGGTTTAAAGGGGGAGGGGAAATTGCATTTGACCCAAAAGATGAGATTTTTTTTTTTAGATTGCATTTTTCAAAAAAGGTTTAGCTAGTCAGTGCACAAAAAAAAAATATTACGACGGGTTTGCGAATCCGGGGGGTGAAGGGTTTTTCCTATCAATTTTTCCCGATTTTTAGAGCGTATTAGCGGTTTTATTTGAATGGTGGAGCGGGAGTAAATCTTGGCTTATAATATAATTATGCAAAAAAAGGGGAATCTCAAAAAAGAAAAAAAAATGCGCAAAATAGGTTACAGTGTAAAATAGATGGCCAGTGTATAAGAGGTCTGGTTACCGAATATACTACATATCCTGCTCAGTAATGCAATGGACCGTCGCAAAACCACGCCTCACCATGTCGATTAAAATGGACTATAATAGATGCTGGTATATAAGTAGTTGTATTATGTGTTTTGAAAAGTTTATTCATTTTTATGATTTTATAATACTTAACACTATCAATTCCTTGTTTCAGAAACGGCCAGGAAAATCAGAATTCTCAAACATCTGCAATAAATAGGTAATATAAAGAAATATTTATTGTCCCGGTTAATTTTCTGTAGGTTTTCAGTTTTTTTAAAAACCATTGATATTTTTTAAATTTTTGTTTTGAAATTTTTAAAACATCGACCATTTTTAAAACATCAACCATTTTTAAGTAGGCATTTAAGATTGATTTTCGGCATTTTTATTCCTGGGACAGATCGATGTTGTATGAAATTTTCTCAGTTTTTGGGGGGAACCAATAAATTTTTCAACCGGGCTCCCGGGGGGATTGGTGGGCGCTAAATGTAAAGAAGCAAAATTTAAGTTTGATAAATGGGTTTTTCCCGCCTCTTGAGTAGCCCTTTATAATTTTTAGTTTTATTTTTCCTTTTTATTTATCTTCATCTAGCAAAATGTATGGCTCGACAAATAAAACATTTAAAAAACTAGAAAAAAGTGCATGCAAAAAGGGTTTTTTGAAAAAAATTTAAAGGGGAAATACATGTATCAGAATACTTATTAATCTAGCTCTAAAGCAGAGGATACCAGCTCTGAATGATTTTATGACCTTATAGCCTCTACAAAATAAAACTTTCAACAAGACGCCGGATTCTTTTAATTGTCACAGACTCAGTACCTGAAGTATTCATGTAAATTCTATAGACAGGATAACTGATCAACGTAATGGTAGTCAAGGGCAACAATGTCGGATTTATTATTTTACAACTTAAACTGGGGGCGGGGAATACTGCATTCAGTTAAAATACATGTCATAAGTCAGCACTGACTTGATTTATCAATACGGTTTTAAAAATTAAAAAATAAACCCTTTTTTACCAAAGTAATTTTTATGGGAAATTTATGATTATGTGGCAAGATGGGTTAACGAAAAAAAGTTTTTAGAAATTTTGTTAAGAGGCCCCAAAAATGATGTATACTTTTCATATAAGCCCCCCCCCCCCCAAAGAAAATAAATCTTCCCTTAATTTTAGTTTTCGGTTGTGAGTAAAGGGGATTTTCCCTCGGGTAAGATATTTAATTTTAAGTTGGGGAAAAGCCTCGTTCTTGTACTTAAATTCCCAAGGCATTGGGTGCAAATTTTTTTATTCAGCTGACAAAAATGTTAAAATTTTACTTTTTTTTTTGCCCCAAAGAGTTAAATAAAAAAACACAGCCCCTTTTTTTTTAGTCTCTTTGGAAAATGAAGTGAAGATGAAACTTAAAGTTGAGGGCAAGGGGTGGGCTGTTCAAAAAAAACAGCATGGTACACACTTGACAAGGGAAAAAAAAAAATTTAAAAATTTCAAATTTCATTTTGTGGAGTTTAGTTTATTATAAAATTGATAATAAAATATAGTATTTTTTGCTATATTAATTGAAAGTTTGAAATATAAAATTATTTGGGCCAATGGATTAAAAAAATTTAATTAAAAATTCATTGTATATTTTCAGAAAACATTAAAAATTAGTCACAGATCAAAGAACTAATTCGATGTTGCCAAATTGAGCTTTTGCCGTCTGTATTTAATGGTGGCAATTCACAGTTTTATACATAGAGAATGAACTGTTTTCAAATTTTTGTTTCATGCATGACATCTATGAAGTGCCACGAAATGTTAGAAAACAAAAATAAAGGATTGGAACTGTATGGACCTTGCTTTCCCCGATAAAGAAAACCAAATCGGGCTTCGTTTATACTTTTTTTTTGAAAATTTGGTGAAATTTGGATAAAAAAACTAATTTAACGGAAAAAAGCAAAAGCGCAAAAATGTTGATTGTTTCGATAATTTGTTTCTTATCGCGTAAAAAAAATGTAAAAAATTTTCAAAGTCTGTGAAATTGCCCAATTTTTTTTTTCCCAATGAATTGTTATTAGTATACTTGTATTTGTTGCAGGAAGAAAAGAAGAGAATTATGGGACGATTTCTTTTTTGATAACCGCCTTTTAAAAGGAAAAGAATTAAGAAAAATGGCCCAGTCGTGTTGAACGAAATGTATTTTGGCAAGAAAAGGAGAAGTATCCCCCAAAATGAAAAGAAAAGGAAAAAAGCAAAGGGGATGGTTTAAAAAGTTGATTTATGTACTTTATAGTAAATTTTTTATGAAAGCCCAAAATTCCGAAAAAAAACCACTCGCCCTTTACCCCAAACTTTTACTGCTGAAGCCTTTTTGAGCACACCCCCTTTGACTTTGGGGGGACCGGTCAAAAGGGCAAGGGCTGCGGGTTTTTCCTTATACCTCTTGTTTTATCAAAAAAAGGTCTCCGTTGAAAAGGTATTATATGTATTACGTACTAACATATGTCAACAGTATTTAGCATGATAAACGGTTCAAAATTTTAGGGGTCGCACTCGGGATAATATGACATTTATTTTATGTTTTCGATACTACATTCCACATTTCACTCAAAAGATATAGAGAATCCATCATTGGTCTTCGGTTAAGATCAGAAAATCCCAACCCGAGGGCGCGACAGCTCAAGTCTTTAAAACTGGCTGAGCGAGTTTAATGACTTGAGGCGGTGCGCCCGAGGGTTGGGGATTTTTTCTGATCTCACCGAACACCAATGATGGATTATGATTTCTCGACTTACCACAACAGAAACAATAAAAACAAGCATAAAATATGAAATCTACTTCAAACGCGGGAAAATTGACGTCCGTAAGCAGAGTGACGTCGTGACATTTCAGTGACGCACAAATAACAAATTTCCGCTTTAAGTTTATCGTTTGTACGTAACGGTACGTTATCTAATCATAAAGGAATGAATTTTGATCGAGAAATACACTAAAATGAAGGAGAGAAAAGGTTGTATAAGTACCTGATTTTCAATTAATTTTACATAAATATTTGTATATCAGCGCATGAAGAGTTCCGTCATCAGGAGTGTGGGATAACCCATGTGATGTAAGATTTTTCCCAGCACTTCTAAAAATATCGAATTTTTCTGTCCGATAAGTGAGAAATGTTTGTCTTAAAATTTTACGGTTAAATTCTAAGTGGTGAAAAATGACAAAGTTAAAACCTGTTGTTTGTCAAATCGATAACCATTTCAAAGCACTTTACCCATAGAGTTATGACATCTTTTTCAAAAATATTGACTTACTGAAATTGTGATTCCAGAAACACGAAAAGGATCTTGCTTCTGTTCAACATGAGATGGAAAGATACAAAAGGGATAATAAAGCTATGATGGTATACCCTTTTTGGTATTTACATTGTACATAGCAGACAGTTCGGTAATTAAAGTCGCTTTATCAGTGAAATTTGATTAAGCTATTTTTTATTCATAATTTAAGTACAAACAGTTTCATTAAGTCAAAAGAACTGTTATCATTAGTTTGTTGGAGGTAGAGAATAATTAAGTATATACAGGTTTGTATTTATCTGGTTCGCTAACCTTCTGTTCGTTTAAACTATATAAATAAAATTAGTCGGCTGGCTAGAATCAAAACAGGGCAGTAGTTTATGACCCATATTCCCTTCTGTTCAGTAAAACAAAAAATCTGCCTGTGCTCATAGTTAAAAGCACTTCCAAATTATTTGACTGAAAATACGCAGATTTACTTGTAACATTTGCGGCACTGACTGATTGCTCTATAGTCCGTTTTAATAATGTAGTATATTCGGCAACCAGATTTCTTATTCACTGACCATCTACCTTACACTGTAACCCTGTAGCTCTACCTATTTTGCTTGTTACTTTTTGAGATTTTTATTACTTGCATAAGCCAGAGAATAACTCCACCCCGCCAGGTTAAATACAACACACTGTACATTGTATCAAAACAATGGGGCCTCCGTAGCGAGTGGTTAAGGTCGCTGACTTCAAATCACTTGCCCCTCGTCGATCAGGGTTCGAGCCTCACTCGGGGTGTTAATTTTCTTCATGTTAGGAATAATCCAGCTGCTTACGGAAGTCGGGTGTCCTACCCAGGTGCCCGCTCGTGATGAAATAACCTCACGGAGGGCACCTGGGTCTTTCCTCCACCATTAAAGCTGGAAAGTCGCCACATGACCTAGCATGTGTCATTGCGACGTTAAATCCAACCAAAAAATAAAAATAAAAAAACAGGTACATATTGTACATCTTTTCCAGACATATTTCATAAGTGTTCAAAATGTTTAGCAAATTATGAGTGAAGTATGATGCTTAACATATTAATTTACAGGGTTGTAAGTACAGGAACTTAAAAACAACTTTGCAAAATGAAAGAATGAAATGTCGGGCCGCTGAAGAACAGGCAGCAAGGGCTAAGAGCCATGTTACATGTTCATCTACAAAGGTAGGTAAATATTCGTTAGTAAGCCATATCAACGTTAACAAGTAAATGGTTACTGCAGAGATGAATAATATTTTACATCATTGAATTATCTACATTTTAAAGCTTTCATATACTTATCAACGACATTAATGAAGCTTGAATTGGAGGCTAATTCAATATTCATGTACATGTTAAGCAGCACTTATTTATAGCCTAGGGCTAAATTTCATTAACCGTTAGATGTTGATGAATTTCTGCAACTTAAAACAGAAGATTTATCTCATTTCTTATATGTCCAACTCAAATATAGAAAAACGGCAATTGTCCTACATTTTTATCATCCCCTTTAGTTTCAATTTAATAGATATTTCAATTCATTCAAAAAAAAAAAAACCGCAATACTGTTTATAAGTTTACTGCACATTTACGAGTATTTGAATCGAAACCTCTCAATATTTTATACGAAAGAGTTATATTGTATTAAAATGTTTTGACAATTAAAACTAAATTCATTGTATTTCCGTTTCTATCATTTTTTTTTGTCTGTTTATCTTAAGCAGACACCGTTACAGAGGAAGACCACTCAGATGGAAGGATGTGCATACTCATAATTTAACGCCAATAGCGTTGGTTTGATGCAAAAGAATATATCAAACTGTTAATTATAAGTGTTTAGAAACTTTCAAGACAGGGTGGAATTCTCTTTTGATCAACACATTTTGTTCCATTTCGATCAACACAGTTGTCACAATATCACAAGTACTTTGACTGTTCAAATTCTAATGAAATATAAAGCTGATTTTTAAAAATTATATATTTATTTCTTTTATTAACTATTGTGTGTCTAACAAATTCTTCTGTTAACCCCACGGGAGTTGAAAGTGATTTAAACAATGTACATTTCAAACATACAAAGCAAGCAAACGAAAGTAAAGTCAGGGTCTGTCAGGTAATAAAAAATCGTGATCAGTTGAATTGAAACATTTTTAATTAACAACACAGTTGCAGTTTGGTTAAGTTACGTCTGTAAAAATAGTTTTAACTAAACTAGTTTCCATGTCATTTTTTCTTTCTAAATTTGTATCTTTTAATGTTTATGGTAGATAAACGTTGCAAATACATTATGACAGCAGTCATTGGTATCTTTCCGTTAGTGGCCGAGCATTCATCATTCTACATATCAAATATTGAAGCTAACTCATTCCACTACCATTTAAAGCTTCCAGGGGTGTGGTCTACATGAGTCCTAAGCATTCCAGCGCTAACAGTGCTTTTGATTATTCAGTGACGTATTTTACTTATTCTTGATATACCAGTTAGGTCTAACATTGTCATATGCAAATCCCTTGAAATATAATATGCGTATACCCATACTTCATTATTGTGTTTTGGTTGTAGTAAAGGAAACAATCTAAACAGTTAAGAAAGCAAAGACAGATCAAGAATATCATCCACCAGATCCAAAAGAAGGATGCAATTTTGATTGTAAGTTAAAACTCTTTATATCTACATATTAATAATGATGCGCGGGATGCATTTATAGACGAAAGTTTGCATTCCTGACAACATTACACATTCTGATTTCTCTGTATATTTTAAAGAAATATAGTGCTTCACTTGATAATTAGAGTAAAACGCTACTCAAACTACTTAACTGATGTATCTATATGAGTTCATAGAATAATGAAAATCAAAACGCATAATTATTGCATTTCATTTGGAAAGCATATATTTATTGAGTTAACCGTATAAATTGTGTTATTATATCAAGATGAGATGCCAACATGTACGAGTTACAAAAGTCATTATAAAACAATAAAAGTTATCTGAAGCAGCAATTTTAATGACGATAAAACTTCAACAATCTAGTATAAATTTTCAGCCTCCAAGTCCTCTTAAAAAACAAAAGAAACTGACAAAGAAAGCCATTGTCTCTTTGGTAAGATTTTATTTCTGATTTTAATTAAATACCTGCATTGGTATTAAACACACCGGTGTTCCCGTAAATGTGCATATTTACCTTATGCTTTACAGTGAAATACTGAAATTTATCAGTGAAAAAAAAAACCCGGATATTGTCACTGTTTCAAACAGTGAAGATTTAGTTAACTAGCTTATATAAATGTGTTCACGCATATTTTCGTGATGAGAAAAATTGTTTCCTTGTCGCTTACAATTTTCAGTTAATACAGCTAAGTTACCCATACTTCATTATCATGTTGTTTTGTATTAAAAGGATCCTCTTCCAGTAAAGAAAGTTCAGACAGATCGAGACATTATTCCAGGTGCAAAGGAGGATATGATTTTGAGTGTAAGTATATCTGCAAGAGAAAAATACTTACAAGAGAAAACATTTTTCTGTTACCTATAAAACATCCAAAAACATTAAAGTATTTCACTGAAGACCATCAATGTCGTGCAGAAAAGGACGCCATTCGCCCAGTAAATACATTTTTGTCAAACACGGCAGTTATATCTATGTATAGTTAGAATTATCTAGTTTGTCTCTATTAAAAAGATATAGTATTATAATGCGGCTAGCGATGCCCCAGCAACAGATTTTAGCATTCTCTCCCTAACATAGCTGCATATTTTAATTTGAGGTGTATATATATTGATGGAATATAGTACTGCACATAATGTCAATGTGAACCATTTCTCAAACTATTTGAGATATCATCATATGAATGAAAACCCATATTGTAAATGAATGAAATGATGTAGTAAAACGTATAGATTATGTTACTAACTTTGATGCACATATCAACTCGTTCGCGTTCATTTTAGCTACAAAATTAATGACCAGGTTTTAACAATATGGTATCAATTTTCAGTCCCAATGTTCCGTAAATAGACAAAGGAATCTGACAAAGAATGCCAGTGACTCTAAGGTAAGTTTGTATTTCTAATTTCATTTAATACCTGTATTAGTATTGAAAAGACGTTTGGAAAGAGGTATTAGTAACAAAATATTTTAAAAAGAGGAATTCACAAATTAACTCCCTTTTAAGTTTATGAAAATAATAAGGTTTGTCGCACATCTGCACACATATGCTAAAAAAGGTCATTTTTGTGTGCCCTGCTGTAGTGATAAAAACTTTTGCGAGTTTGATTTTTCACCATAGTTTTCTATGATGTTGGAAACTTTGAATTACTGTATATAGCCAGAACAGTAACCTGTATTACGTTAAATGTTGTGTATTAAACTAGAAAATAAATCCTATTTTATGAACAGCTAAGTCACAGCTTTAGATAAGTGTCAGCCGGCGCAAAAAACAATGTTCGCAAAGGGTGTTACCACAGTATTGAAATATACTTAACTGCAAAAACAGACTTTACTAATTGTCTGCTGGTGGCATGTTATAAACGCTGTGTTCAGTGAACACACATGGCCCGGCAGGTGCTTTGACCGGAAATGTAGTCAGTATGAGTAGCCTTATGAGTCCGAATGAGGTCAAGATCAACAGTCGGTTGGTTTGATCAGATGAATGTCAAATGGACAAAGACAGTGTTTGTGCAAGTATCGAATGTTTATGAGAAAAATTAAACGGCACGGTCGAAGATTGGAAAGAAAAAAATAAAGGAACTGCAGAATATGTTTAACATGGCATTTTTCTCTTTCACTAGCTCAAATATCGTGTGACCACCTCGTGGAAGTATAACTTTCATTAAACGAGGTCACATTGACCTGACGTTCAGTCTGATGACGTCATTTGGAAGAAGACAACCTCCCCCTCCCTCCACAGGAATATAATTTATTACCTTCAGGAAAACTTAATTTGAAACGGGATCCTTTGCTAAAAAACATTCATGACCATGCCCTTTGCGAACATTGCGACAAACCTCATTATTTTCATAGCGTAAATATCCCTTGCCTGAAGTAGACATAGCATGTGATTACGTCCTGCTAGGCTTATTCCAACACACGATTACCTGTTTTAATCAGAACTATGTTGGCTTGTAAACGGTTCAATATTACTTGCTTGCTAAATCCAAGCGTAACTGCTGCACTTAACACTGTTTTGAAAGGGTGACGTAAATGCGTACTGATTATGTAACAGTCTACACCTGCCGTTGTCTCGGTCTACCTGACCTAGGTTCGTCTGAAATGTCTACAGGTTGTCGAAGTCGAACAATTCGACGTACATCTGTATTCCTTTGACATTATAGTAACAGTACATGTCTTGCAGCGTCATCAAGGCCAGCATTTTTTTATTTTCTGGTTTACGGGAGATTTTTTAAAAAATTTGGGTCGGGGGGGACAAATAAAAATAAAAATAAAAATCCCAATTTTGAGCAGTCGACCAAATAAATAAAAATAAAACGTCCAAAAGGATACAATTTTTTTATTTTTTGTACACCACAAAAAAACAAAAGCTTGCAAGCTTAAATTGCATACACACTCACAAATGAACTATTCTGAACTGGTTTATATCTCATCATCTCAGTATACTGTTGTTTTCTTAATGTGTAGCTTGTATGAATATTGCCATTTTCAAAGTCACCAAGGATATGTATTATTTGTGTTTGTGTATGTATCTATTTTGTAGTAAAAATAGACTTGTGGAAACATTTTTCATAATAAAATATACCGATACTACAGTTGACATATCATAAGAACATTGCCTAATGTTTATTATTTAAACATGATAAACATGAATAAAAACTGCTATTAAAATGGGGATATGCAAGGACTACTTTAGGTCTTCATACTGCATACATGCATATTATTAAATTGGCCGGAGATGCAAAGTCTTAAAAGACAGGCATTGTCATATTAGAAAGCAAAAATTACGAATTGATAAAAATTATGCACACTGGCTTTAAAATTAAATTTATGGCTTTGGGCAAGTTTCAGTGACTTGAATATTGTTTTATATTTTGCCGATTGTCAGTGCCACCTATATTGTACGACAAGTGGAAACAATCTGAATTTTGGTTCAGCTAAAATGTGTACAAAATAAAAACCTTATCGGCTGATGTTCAAACAACAGTATCGGAGATTTATAAGACTCTTAACCGAGATGGGACTTGGACTTGGTAAATTATGAGTTCGAAAAAACATTTATTACTGGATATGTCATTATGTGTTCCTCAGTGTCAAAGGCACATGTGACATATAGTGTCTGAATGTCTGTCCCAAACATACTTTCAAAGGGTCTTCTTACAGATTTTATCGGTGTATACTTCAAGTGAACATGGGAATGTTGCTGGGAGTTTCATGTTTGATATTGATAATTATCTTTTGAGTTACAGTACCTGGCCTGAACTTTAGTCAAACTAATTTGACGCAATCCTGATTAGATTGCCTGTCAAACATATTAAACAACCATTAATCTGACTGTCCAGTTATTTTGACTACATCACGTAGTTTGAATTTTTTATCACATGTATCTTTGTCAAGCATTTGCATGGACATGTGTCATTTTACATTGAAATTGCACTTTGTTTTGAACAGAACTACTGAAAATTGTGGTATTAGTTATTTTATCTTCTCTAACCCCCAAGACTTCAAAGTAAAAAAAATGTGTTTAGCAAGTTGATACTCACTTTTGCTCCTCCATTTTGCCATTTCTTTGGTTTCTTTCCTTTTTATCAATTGTGGTATTTTTCTGACAGTCCCACATGAATTTGATCGTTGTCCAATTATAATATACAGACAACAAATCTCGTACATGTGATACGCCAGAATTTTCAACATCTGGACAGCATTGATAGTGAAGGTCATTTTTCGTAGGTGATTATTCCTAATGTTGAGCTTTAGGTGCTGTAATTTCTACTCAGATCCAATTTCTTTACAATACTTGTTATCTCTGCCAACTTATTCCAAAGATTATTGTCTGTTAACTTGTATATTTTTCCTATTATTTTCACACAATTTACATTCATGGAGGCTGCCATTTTTCATGCATCTATTGATCTTGATTAAAAACCTCTACCTTACAGTTAAACTTTTATTTTTGGCAGCAGCAATTATGGACGGTCGGCGGGTAAAATGAAAATAAAAGTACTGAAAATGACTTTTATTTTTATTTTGTTTTGTCAAAAAAATAGGGTCGGCGCTCCCGTAAACCAGAAAATTAAAAAATGCTGGCCCAACGCAAGCTCCGTATGTCAGTAGTACTAGCATCTAGAGTCTCTCTTGTCTGTTTAGGCGTGGTATCCCTGTTCCCGATAAAATATGGAATAGTATGTGTTTTTGTACGAATAAACGTTCTAGATATCGATAAACCATTGAAGTGGCCAGAAAAGCATAAAAATACTTTTTTGAAATGTAACAATATGTTTGAAAAAGATTCAGAATTTGAATTAACGTGATACATACTTATGTTTCCGTTTTATTGATAAGAATTGAATTTAATGATAAGTGACATATTTTTCAGATTGCTTTGGTAGAGTACAACCAAGGTAGAGTGTATTATGTTCTCCGAGATCCAGAGGACACAAAGAAGGGAATTTACTTCAAAGCTCCGATTGGATACATTAAATATGGACTCTTTTGTCATAAACCAACAAAACTGTCCTTTGTTTTAAACAAAAAAGACGTACAATCAGTTGACAGAAAATTTATCATTTGTGAATTTACCGGTGTTATAGAGGATGGTATCATACGAGTTAATAAGATGTCAATATCTCCACAAGAACAAGTACTCCTTATTTCAAACTATGTGAAACAGTGTTGAACTTTGTAATGCAATGTTTTGTTGTTTTGTCTCCCACCACACAGTTATGTGGAAGACATATTGATTTACCCCTCTGACTGTCTGTCTGTCTGTCACAAATCTTGTCCACGCTCTAAGTCGAACATCTCTCCGATCTTCATCACAAAAATGTGTTTAACCATAAATCCTCTGCCAAATTCGATAACTAGCCAAACTGATAGCCACATTGGTATTATTGCCCTTGCATCACCGAAAATCGGCTTTTTTACATTTAGTCTGTGCTTTTAAGTCGAATAGTTTTCGTATGCCCTTTTTCGACTTCGAAGGTTTTTTTGAAAGGCTTTAAATGTTAGCTTGTATCTAAGTACCACCTAAATGAATAGATTGAATCTTCACACATTCGTTCACTGTGGTGATCTGGCATGTAGTTTACAGGTTCCATAACTCTCTTTTGTGTTTTTATAAATCATGCCCCTTTTTCGACTCGTCTGTCATTGGTTAAGATTTTGTATGAAAGCTGGTATCTAACACAAATGAATTGAAACTTCACATACGTCTTCGTTGTCATGATTTGATTCCATTACTACTTTGTTTTATAAAGTTAAGCCCTGTTTTGTACTTACCGGATATTTGGTAAGTTGAATATGTAAGCTGGTATCTCAGTACCCGCTAATGGGACTGGATTTAAAATTCTCACAATTGTCCGTTTTCGTGAGTTAATATGCAGTACACATGTTCCTTAATTCTGTTTTGCAATTTTACAGAATTATGACCCTTTTTAATTTAAATATTCATTCAGCTGGCAAGCCTGTTGAATAGTCAAGCGTTGCGGTCATTCATAAGCTGTTGTTTTTTTAAACGCTTTCTCTCCTGTAAAACCTGTATTAGTGACATGAAATAATCATTGAATAATAAGTAGTTTAATATACATGAAAATCTTTTTTTCATTATGTTATCTGAGACAAATTAAATTCTTCATTATTTTTATGTAAATGTTGTTTCTGTTGTCATGGCAACGGAAATTCCAAAGCACCCATGCGTCATGAAAATATAGAGGTGTATAAATGAAAGGCCCGTGATGAAACAAAAATATACGGTTAAGTTTTTTTCAGTAAAATTGCTTTAAACTATTCCCAGAGATTGAAATGTATGATGTCAAGTAAGTGTTATGCATACATCTGATTTGTTCCATGGATGACTTGAAAAATACACGCCATGCACAACGACGTGTTACTGCTTTAATGACGTTCTTAACGTCCCGTTTCAAAATGCGCTCGGTGACAAACTTTAAAACGGTGTAGAGCTTAAAATAGTAAAGATAATCACTTCAAATTTTCAGATTTGAAAGATAAAAGAATGTTTTTCATGAATGTTTTGTTATCTGAATTTTGATTTTTTTATTATGTATTTGTTGGCGGATTGACATTTGCTATCTGCATCTTTTTTCTTCTTTAATAACCTTTTTGTAGCATGTATCTTTTATTCTAAACATAAAATGTTTTGCTGTACAAGTTAACAATGCCGAATGCAGGTCCACACTTTTGGAACTCGGCATCGTTTCAGTTTTTATAGAAAACCACGAATGTTTGAGAAACGCTTGTAACTTGTGAGATTGTTTCCAGGAATCGTGTTAATGATTTCGGCAAGAATCAAGGTACATTTTAATTGTTCTCGAAGAATTTATACAAAATGCTTGAAAGTTTGCCAAAACGTTCGTAATATGTATCGTTTCTCAATCGTACATACATATTCGGAAACAATCGGTTTTGTACAAAAATGGCGAAAAACCAAAGTTGCTTCTTTTTTTTTCAGGAAAAAAAGTCGTGTTTATTTTATATAATTATTTATAATATCCCTCTCAGTAATTTGCCGCTGAACAAAACATTGGTGTTCAGATGCGTGAGAATTATGTCACCCGGGCGCAGGCTCAGTGATATAATAATACACATCTTAACGACATACAATGATTTTAGTCAAGAGCAAAACATTAAAAGATATATATTTACTCTATTCTAATAGGTTACCAATGATTTTAAAGTACATCGTTGTCGACATCTGTTAAATATGTGTCTGTTTTTCTTGGTTTCTTATCCAGCGCGCCGCTACCGTTTGACGCCAAGTAGATATCTAAATTGAAAATAAAATATACAACAAAATAAGAGGATAACTCCATTATATCCTTAAATAATATCTTAAAACTTATTTTCTCCATTTAGCGTAAAGAACGTAAAAAGAAGTTGTAATAATGACGATTATGATGATAAGTCAATCCATGGTTTAGTCTGTTAATATATATACAAAAAAAACGTTCTTTAAGACCCCAGTGTTTGTCATCGGCTTGTCTGACACATATTACAAATCATTTCTTCATCTGAACGTTTCGTTTACTATATTGTATTTCATATTTTTTTCATGTTCCCAAATGTACTGTTTGAAAATATTTTATATAACCATTATAAAATACTTTGTATTGTATCATCTATACTCCAAATAACTAGAATGTTATTATCCTTTAAAATTGTGTTTCTGTTAACCAAATTTTGAGTTGTATAAAAATATTCAATTTGGTAATTTCACTTTGTAATGAAAAGATAAAAGATTTTTTAAAAACATTTAGTATATTCTTTAGTAGTGTTCTTGATTACTGGGTCTGGGTTTATATATCTAAAACATGTTGACCGTTTTCCAAGCACAACAGAATTGAAATTAAAAACATACTGGAATCGTACAGTCATCGCATATGAAAACAATGTATTTAGTCTCGAGTAAATTGAAGTATGAAGGAATAGCGACAATATACGTCTGTTTTGTGTTTCAACGTTTGCACAAGCTCTGGTCATATTATTTGCTCTGTGATTTTGGTAAGCTCTAGTCATATTATTTGCTCTGTGATTTTGGTAAAATTATTATACAAATAGTACTGCTTTACATTACCCATTGGAAGCATCCTTTAGAATTCGATAAGGTACTATTCAGTGGATTTGTTTTCTGTCCGCGTCTTTGAACAAAACTGACCTCTTTTCAATGAGATGTCTTTTTAACTAATAGGAAAAAATTGCATTGTATCATCTTTAACTCATTTATACGTGCCTCTTCCTACAGAAGAGTTGCATTAATTTTACTGTTGTTAAAGAAAGCAAGACGTTCTTATTTATCTGTCAGCTTAATTATTCGTTTTTACGTGCTTGTATATTAAACTAACTGTTTAATAGTACTCGTAACTTGCGTCTGAAAATTCCTAGAGTTGACACGTCGAAGCAGAAACTTGTTCATTAACTTGGGCCAATTACTGTCATGTTATTTTCAGCAAAAAGATTTCACTTACTTTGTATGTCATGTAAATAAAATACCAAAAACGAGATTTTTGCTTACCTTTTTGTGGCATTTGAAGGGTTATATGTTCTTACACATTGATCGTGTTAATGGTTTACCTTGATATGGCTTTTCGTTTGTATTTCGGGCTTTGCATTCGACTGCAATTTCAAGGCGTATGTATATATTTTAAATGCACCATACATATTTCATGGCTCTTATTTCTATCAACTATTGACTGCTTAATAAACATAAATATGAACCTGTAACTTCAAATGGGTTAGAAAACCAGTTTATATTAAGGAACCATGACGGCTTATGTCTATGACGAACTATATACCTATGTTATGGCTTTAGCGTATGTGTCATTTAAAACTCGAGTTGTTAGTTTGTTATGCCTGCCACGACAAAGTTTATTATTTAAAGAAGAATGAAAAGTGATTTTGTTAAAAAAGGATGTGGGGGATGTTACCCTATCTATGGCTCTATTGTATGTGAAAAATGAAGTGATTTTGTTAAAAGGGACGTGGGGGGATGTTACCCTATCTATGGCTCTACTGTATTTGAAAAATTGAAAATTGATTTTGTTAAAAGGGACGTGGGGGGTTGTTACCCTATCTATGGCTCTACTGTATTTGCAAAAAATGAAAATTGATTTTGTTAGAAGGGACGTGGGGGATGTTACCCTATCTATGGCTCTACTGTATTTGCAAAAATTGAAAACTGATTTTGTTAAAAGGGACGTGGGGTGATGTTACCCTATCTATGGCTCTACTGCATTTGAAAAATTGAAAATTCATTTTGATTTTGTTACAAGGGACGTGGGGGGATGTTACCCTATCTATAGCTCTTCTGTATATGTTATGTATCTGTATAATTATTTTTCAATATCACCCCAAAAAAAGGACACATGGAATTTCCTTTTTTATTCTGGAAAGCCTTTTTTCCAGATAAAATAACTCTTTTTCAGAAAATTATATTTTAAATATCTGTTCAGACAGTGTACTCTGATGCAGTTAGCTACAAATACATCTAAATAAATAGCGCTTACTTGAAGTTTGAATTTTAGTTCCAGTGATTACAGATATGCAATACATCAAAGAGTACAAAAAACGGTGGCACTGAAAGCGGAAGCTTTAGATGTGTAGGAAAACGTTAAAAATTCATTGCAACTTTGTGCGGTTCTTTATCTATTTCATAATTTTATTGCCAAGGTAAAACCAAATAAAATTTGTTTGTTTTGTGTTTAAAACCGTTTTTTTAACAGTATTTCAGTCATGTATCGGCAGTCAGTTAACCTTACCAGTGTTCCTGTATTCTGTACCAGTACAAACCTGCTCTCTGCAAGTAACTGCAAACCCCTCCACATGAATCAGAGGTGGACGACTAATGATTTCAGATAAAAATAAATAGATATTCTCAAATTATATATCTTACCTATTTTCCTTATTCCTTGACTTCATGAACATCAAGAAGATGAAGAGTGCAACCTCAAGGTTAATTGTCAAAGAGGCAAATTTTTCTAGCATATCTAGGAAGCCCTGTGGATCCATCATTGCAATAAAGAACACGATACCAAACACTAGGAATGATAACATTGTATTGCACATACTGAAATTCAAAAGCAAAAGAATATACAATTTCCCAGACAAAGCCTGACTGGATCAAGTCTATTAGATTTTCTTTACATTTGATTTGTTTCTAAATATTAATAAACCAGAAACTGTCACATGATATACATGTAATATGACAATACGAAGGCTTTAACCAGCAGCATCCATTTACTGGCCCTATTTTCTGTGAGGTATACTCACCACTGTGAGGTACAAACGCTTTCAAGTCAGCAACATTGACCACTCAGCTACTGGCCCTATTTTCTGAGAGGCATACTCACCACTGTGAGGTACAAATGCTTTCAAGTCAGCAACATTAACCAACCAGCTACTGGCCCTATTTTCTGTGAGTTATACTCACCACTGTGAGGTACAAACGCTTTCAAGTCAGCAACATTGACCACTCAGCTACTGGCCCTATTTTCTGTGAGGCATACTCACCACTGTGAGGTACAAATGCTTTCAAGTCAGCAACATTGACCACTCAGCTACTGGCCCTATTTTCTGTGAGGCATACTCACCACTGTGAGGTACAAACGCTTTCAAGTCAGCAACATTAACCAACCAGCTACTGGACCTATTTTCTGTGAGGCATACTCACCACTGTGAGGTACAAATGCTTTCAAGTCAGCAACATTAACCAACCAGCTACTGGCACTATTTTCTGTGAGGCATACTCACCACTGTGAGGCACAAACGCCTTCAAGTCAGCAACATTAACCAACCAGCTACTGGCACTATTTTCTCTGAGGGATACTCACCACTGTGAGGTACAAACGCCTCCAAGTCAGCAACATTAACCAACCAGCTACTGGCCCTATTTTCTGTGAGGTATACTCACCACTGTGAGGTACAAACGCCTTCAAGTCAGCAACATTAACCAACCAGCTACTGGCCCTATTTTCTGTGAGGCATACACACTACTCTGAGGTAGCTGGCCCTATTTTCTGTGAGTTATACTCACCACTGTGAGGTACAAACGCTTTCAAGTCAGCAACATTGACCAACCAGCTACTGGCCCTATTTTCTGTGAGGCATACACACCACTGTGAGGTACAAACGCCTTCAAGTCGGCAACATTAACCAACCAGCTACTGGCACTATTTTCTCTGAGTGATACACACCACTGTGAGGTACAAACGCCTTCAAGTCAGCAACATTAACCAACCAGCTACTGGCCCTATTTTCTGTGAGGTATAAATGCTTTCAAGTCAGCAACATTAACCAACCAGCTACTGGCCCTATTTTCTGTGAGGCATACTCACCACTCTGAGGTACAAATGCTTTCAAGTTGGCAACATTAACCAACCAGCTACTGGCCCTATTTTCTCTGAGGGATACACACCACTGTGAGGTACAAACGCCTTCAAGACAGCAACATTAACCAACCAGCTACTGGCCCTATTTTCTCTGAGGGATACTCACCACTGTGAGGTACAAACGCCTCCAAGTCAGCAACATTAACCAACCAGCTACTGGCCCTATTTTCTGTGAGGTATACTCACCACTGTGAGGTACAAACGCCTTCAAGTCGGCAACATTAACCAACCAGCTACTGGCACTATTTTCTCTGAGTGATACACACCACTGTGAGGTACAAACGCCTTCAAGTCAGCAACATTAACCAACCAGCTACTGGCCCTATTTTCTGTGAGGTATAAATGCTTTCAAGTCAGCAACATTAACCAACCAGCTACTGGCCCTATTTTCTGTGAGGCATACTCACCACTCTGAGGTACAAATGCTTTCAAGTTGGCAACATTAACCAACCAGCTACTGGCCCTATTTTCTCTGAGGGATACACACCACTGTGAGGTACAAACGCCTTCAAGACAGCAACATTAACCAACCAGCTACTGGCCCTATTTTCTGTGAAGCATACACATCACTGTGAGGTACAAATGCTTTCAAGTCGGCAACATTAACCTACCAGCTACTGGCCCTATTGTCTGTGAGGTACAAATGCTTTCAAGTCAGCAACATTAACCAACCAGCTACTGGCCCTATTTTCTGTGAGGTATACTCACCACTGTGAGGTACAAATGCTTTCAAGTTGGCAACATTAACCAACCAGCTACTGGCCCTATTTTCTGTGAGGTACAAATGCTTTCAAGTCAGTAACATTAACCAACCAGCTACTGGCCCTATTTTCTGTGAGGCATACTCACCACTCTGAGGTACAAACACTTTCAAGACAGCAACATTAACCAACCAGCTACTGGCCCTATTTTCTGTGAGGCATACACACCACTGTGAGGTACAAATGCTTTCAAGTCAGCAACATTAACCAACCAGCTACTGGCCCTATTTTCTGTGAGGCATACTCACCATTGTGAGGTACAAGCACTTTCAAGTAAGCTATATCAACCAATTAGCTCAGACACTATTTTCTGTGAATTACCCTTACTCTTTGTGAGGTACAAATGCTTTTAATGCTTTTAAGTATGCAATTTAAACCATTCAGCTACCTTAGGTACAAATGATTTAAGTCAGCAACATCAATGACATGGCTACTGGCACTATTTTCTGTGAGGTATATACTCACCATTGTGAGGTACAACATGAACATTTTGTTGGAGATTTCAGTTTATCTCTGTATGTTGCCATAGAATCTTTGGTCCAGAAAGAATTAACCCATCCATTTACTGAAATAAAGAAAATATTATACAATGTCTTTTGCATAATACCCATGCTTTGTTAAACTGTCCATAACATTCCTCCGTGTTTCTTTTGTTGCAGTTAACATTACACCAACACAATTATAGGTCATATGGCAACTTTCAAACTTTGATGATGAAGGAAGACACCAGATATCACTATGTGCATTATTTGAACTTGGAAGTTTGTTTGTTTTGGGTTTAACGCCGTTTTTCAACAGTATTTCAGTCATATAACGGCGGGAAGTTAACCTAACCAGTGGTCCTGGATTCTGTACCAGTACAAACCTGTTTTCCGCAAGTAACTGCCAACTTCCCCACATGAATCAGAGGTGGAGGACTAATGATTTCAGACACAATGTCGTTTATCAAATTGTCACGGAGAACATACGCCCGCCCGAGGATCGAACTCACGACCCCGCGATCTGTAGACCGACGCTCTACCTACTGAGCTAAGCGGGCGGGTTTGAACTTGGAAGGGCACCTAGGTAGAACCAACGAACTTCCTTAGGCCAGGTAAAGGGTTTCCTCACATGAACAAGAGGTCATGATGACCCTGAATTTCTAACTCGAGTAATAACAGCCATGTATTTAAAATGGCAAACTGATGCTAAAATATTGTAAATAGGTCAGTAGGTCACATTCATGGTCACTGAAAGTCAGTTTTAAGATCAGTGTGCAAAACTGAGTAATTTCAAAGCTGACTCTTAAAAAACAAGAAAGTAGGTCAGTAGGTCAAGGTCACTGTCAAGTGACCCCTAATCACTTGGGGTTATCAGGTAATTATAAATAAGCAGTCCAGGAAATATGATCTGATAATATTTGAAATATTTATTCCTATATAACTCATGTAACAAGTCACCCTCAGGACGGGGCCTCTTCACCCCAGGGGCATAATTTGAACAGTTTTGGCAGAGGACCATAAGGCAATGCAACATACCAAATATCAAAAGCCTAGGTCTTGCATGGTCAGACAAGAAGATTTTTAAAGATTTTTTCCTAAATAAGTACATGTACATGTAAAACCTGAGACAACCCTGGGGCAGGGTCTCTTTTCAACCCAGGGTTATAATTTGAACAATTCTGGTAGAGGACCACAAGGCAATGTTACATATCAAATATCAAAGGCCTAGGTCTTGTGGTTTTACACAAGAAGATTTTTAAAGTTCTTTTTCCTATATAAGTACATGTAAAACTTGTGACTGTTTAATATAAGAATATGAATCATTTGACCTTTAGTCTGCAACCTTGACCTTTGACACACTGACCCTTGAAACAATATGAACAGATATTGAACAATCAAATTCAATAAATTGGTATTCCCCGCTGAAAGGGTTTGTTTCGAGGAATGGCAAAAAAATATATCTAGCAAAAGTTAAGGATGTTACTAAGAAGCAAATAATTTCATTAGTCAAAATCACTTTAACAGAAAATGAATGTTTTTTTTTCTTTTTGTGGGAAAGGGGTTGGGGAGCAGCAGGGGTGACCAGGTGAGGGTATAAAACTTAACACACTGATTATAAATATTAATGGAATTTTTTTTAAAATGCGGTAGGGAGCAGGGGTAGGGGGATGCATGATCTGGTTGGTAAGCATGACTGGATGGAGGAGTGAGGTGGGGGAACGGTACAACTTTGCATACTGATAAAAGTTCATGGAAGGTTTTAAAAAATAATTGAAAAAAAAAGGAATGAAAGAAATTATTTTGGGGGGGGGGGGGGGGGGGGGGGGGGGGTGTGACCTAGGCAAGGTGGTGATCTTGTGTGGGTACACAACTTCACATGTTTATAATAAATGTTCATGGGAAAGAATGAAAAAAGTTAAATGAAATTGTACAAACTGGTTGGTTTCTTATGTGCGAATCTGTGGATTTTTAAACAGTTAATGGGCAATAACTGACCAATCCAAAAAAATAAAAAAAAAAATTGAAGGGCATCATCACAGTATGATGGTTCATGTTTATATCAAGTTTTATGAAATTCTTCTTGCTACTTACTGAGAAATGACTGCAGATGGATGAAAATGTGCATTTTTGACTATTTCATGGGCCATAACTCTGAAAATAAGGGGCAGACCCAGATAAAAACTCGATGGGCATCTCAGTATGTTCGTTCATGTTTATTTCAAGTTTTATGAAATTCTACCTGCTAGTTACTGAGAAATGGCTGCGGACTGACACACGCATGGACGGATGGACAACGCCATTTCAATACCCCCCTCCCAATTTCATTGGCGGGGGATAATTGTCTAGCGGACAAAGCATTCACCGTTTATTGATTTCAGTCAAAAGGGCACTGTGACCTTGAAGTATGACCTACTGACCTTAAATCACAATACAGAACTAATAACTGTTTGAAAATACTTACATGTATGGTGGAGCACTGCTCCTATTGTAAGATATGATACTGTAATACTAACTACTATAAATAACTCTACCAGCATTGCCACCCATTTGAAGGTCGGGTAACTCTGGTTAATCACCTGAAATTGAATAAAAGCATACTTTGTAATGTTCAAATATCAGTAGTGTCACTGGGTGTAATGAGTAACTAACCTGGCAAAGGTTTGATTTTCATTTAGTATACACCCACAAAAAAAAGTTTGGGGGGATATACATGTATAAGAGTGAGCTCGTCGGTCTGTCTTTCTGTCTGTCAGTCAGTCTTTCTGTCTGTCTTAGGTCCGTTGGTTTTCATGGTTTCTAGACAGTAACTCATGAAAGGCTAGACCAATTTAAATAATTTTAGGTACACAGGAATAACATCAAACAAGAGGGCCATGAAGGCCCTGTATGGTTCACCTGACCTATTGACCTAAAGATCATCAGGATTAAAATTCTGACCAAATTTCATTAAGATATGGTCATAAATGTGGCCTCCAAAGTGTTAACTAGCTTTTCCTTTGAATCACCCAGTGACCTTGTTTTTGAACCCACATGACCAAGATTTGAACATGACCTATAGATTATTAATGAAATGGTCATAAATCATAAATGTGGCCTCTAAAGCGTTAACTAGCTTTTTCTTTGATTTGACCCAGTGACCTAGTTTTTGACCCCCACCTTGACCCAGATTTGAACATGACCTATAGATCATCAAGATTATCATTCTGACCAAGTTTCATTAAGATATGATCATAAATGTAGCCTCTAACAGTGTTAACTAGCTTTTCCTTTGATATACCTGGTGACCTACTTTTTTATTCTACATGACCCAGATTCAAACTGGACCTTCAGATCATCAAGATTAACATTCTGACCAAGTTTCATGATGTTACATAATGTTGCCTCTATAGTGTTAACAATCTTTTCCTTTTATTTGACTTGGTGACCTATTTTTTTACCCCAGAATGGTCCAATATCGAACTCATCCAAGATCTTACTGAGGGCAACATTCTGATCAAGTTCCATTAAGATTAGGCCAAAATTGTGATCTCTAGAGTGTTAACAAGCTATTCCTTTGACCTGACCTGGTGACCTAGTTTTTTTACTCCAGATGACCCAATATCAAACTCATTCAAGATTTTATTGAGGGTAACATTCTGACCATTGATTGAGCCAAAATTGTGACCTCTAGCGTGTTAACAAGCCTTTCCTTTGGACCTGGTGATCTAATTCTTGACCCCATGTGACCCAATATGGAACTTGTCCAAGATTTTACTGAGAGTAACTTTCTAACAAAGTTTTATTAAGATTGGGCCAAAATGGTGACCTCTTGAGTGTTAACAAGCTTTTCCTTTGTTTTGACCTGGTGACCTAATTCTTGACCCCATGTGACCCAATATGGAACTTGTCCAAGATTTTATTGAGAGTAACTTTCTGACAAAGTTTTATTAAGATTGGGCCAAAATGGTGACCTCTTGAGTGTTAACAAGCTTTTCCTTTGTTTTGACCTGGTGACCTAATTTTTGAAGCTTGATGACCCAATTCAAAACTCGTCCAAGATTTTATTAAGGGTAACATTCTGACAAAGTTTCTTTCATATTGGGCCAAAATTGTGACCTCTAGAGAGTTAACAGCCAATTGTTGACGACGAAAACTGTTGACGGACAACAACACAGGGCGATCACAAAAGCTCACCTTGAGCTAAAAATCCAGGTCAAGTTCAACTTTGAGGTTAGTAGTGACCCTGAACAGTTAAACGGTTTCAGGATGATAACTTGAGAGACTTAGGTCCAGGATCATTTGTACATAGGTGCACCATGATAAAATACAAGTAAAGTTGGAGTTGAGGTTAGTATGTCAAAGGTCAAGGTTACAATGACATGAAACAGTTGAATGGTTTCCAGGATGATAATCTGAGAACACCTTGGGACTAGGATCATGAAAATTGATAGGGAGGTTGGTCATGACCAGTCAATGACCCCTAATGATTTTGAGATCAGTAGGTCACAGGTCAAGGTCACAGTGACCGAGAACATTTAAACAGCTTTTAGACAATAACAATAAGTACAGAAGTGAATCTGTTCAGCTAACCCGTTATTCTAAATGCCTAGTACAGAGTGAACTGCTCTACTGACACATTGTCTTAAATGATTATTATAAAAGACAATCTGCTCAACTGCTACTTTATCCTAAATGATAAGTGCACAGGTCAATCTGTTCAACTGACACATTATCTTAAATGATTAGTACAAACGTTAATTTGTTCAAGTGACATTTTATCTAAATGACTTGTACACAAATTAGCCTGCACATCTGACACTTTATCTTAGATGATTAGTACATATCAAAAGAAGCCGAATGTGCACAACTAAGGTAGGTACTGATCACCACTGTGATGTCTTGTCATAATCCAGGGAGCAGTTTGACATATGAAAGCAGGACAACATTTTTCTATTTTTAGCACAGATGACCATTTTGTGAAGCCAAACATGCCAGTGATATGCACAACTAGGCTTAGTACTGAACACTCCTGTGAAGTTTCTTAGAAATCTGACCAGCAGTTTGACCAAATTTAGAAACTATTACATGTACCTGGTATCAGTACAATCTGTCATATTTTCAGCAAAGTAGGGCAAGAAATTAAGGAAAAATTTAACATCACTTTTCTTTCTCATTAACAGCCCCATTATTTTCTCTTTAGTCTGCTGGTGCCATGTGATTCTGCCTTTGTGACCAGTGCAGACCAAGATCAGCCTGCACATTTGTGCACATCAGTGCAGTCTGATCATAGTCTGCACTGTTTGCCTTTCAGTCAGTATCTTTTTGAAGAGCACCACTCTTAACAGTTAATGGAACTGTCCAAATTGAAAGATGGACAAGTTCATTACAGAAATTTAGCAGCGTAAGGGTTAAATATTATACTTACAGTTGTAAGAGGAATTGTTGAGATTTCACCATTCAAAGCTGCGCTGAAAATTAAAAACAAAAATTGAATCATAATTTTCAGACTTCCTTTTTATCATTGATAAATATTTCTGACAGCGTTGACATCCGGACTGCATGATAACAAAAAACAAGTAAATTCGATGAATTGGTATCCCCCGCTGAAAGGGTTTGTGGTGAGGAATGGCAAAAAAATATATCCGGCAAAAAGTTAAGGATGTTACTAAGAAGCAAATAATTTCATTAGTCAAAATCAATTTAACAAAAAACAAATGTTTAATTAAAGAGTACATAATAAATGTATGATACTTTGATCCTGACTAAAGAATTTATTTTGAATGGTACATGTATATGTTTACTGTAATAAGCTTAGCTTTTAAAATTAAATGCAGTTAATTGAAATGTGAGCTTGAAGTTTAGGTGGAACGAAATACTGTCTGAGTGGTTTGGCACTAAGCTTTGCTGTTTAACATGTACATTTGAACTTAAAGGTGTTTTTCACAATTATTTCTAGCGGACAGAATTTTTTGTAACTTTGCATATTTATAGATTGATGTATGACAAGTTAAAATAAAAAATGAAACTAATAGGTACCCGTGCTTCTTTTTTCAATATTCAAAGTTTATTAAGAACACCAAATCGGTATTTTTGTCTGAAGAAACAGTACATACATGTTATAATAAAACTACTGCAAACAATTATTTATTCGAAGTTTCATTCTGATGTTACTTTTTATGCATCCGAATTAATAACACCACTATAACTATGCATAAAATGTCAACATATAGATATATTAACTCAGAAAAATTACTCTTGACAGATGTCGAAAGTATCTGAAACTGAGAAAAACACGAAGTATTTCTTAATGATATGAAAAATCTAGCGGACAGATTTTTTCCAAATTTTATATTATGTAAGCTAGAACTAAGACAAAAAAATCTAAACCAAAAAAATAATATCAACCCGTGCTTGTTTTCAAGAAAAATTAAAAAATATTCACTCCACCCACAAAAGTATTTTTTCATTACCCCACCCACCTAAAAATTATGAACATTTTTTGTTCTTACAAAACAAATTGCACAATGTTATTACCAGTTCCTTAACCAATATTCTTACTCACATGCGGAATAATGCTCCTTTAAGGTTGCAAGCCTCTAGATCAAATACTTTTTGAGATACGTGCTACACAAGCTTTCACATCCCATTTACGTATATATTTGACCACGTCAAGGGACATAAATCTGTTTTTATTGAGTGAAACCTCAAATAAAAACACTGGTGCACAATTTCGCATTCTGAATTTAATTCTTGTGTGGTTTCATGACTCTTGGCGCATATAATTTTGAGGTACATGCGACACAAATGTTTAGACCCTTTATGTACAATTTGACTATCAGGGGCCATAACTCTGGTCTTACTACGTGAAATTCGGGATGGGGCACAAAAAGTATAACACATTTTTAGGAAGTCACAATTGAACTCGAAGGAGATATATCTACTTTAAGATTTTCTGGAATTTTATTTGACTTGGAGTCGGCTGCATCATTACTGGACGAAATAGTTTACTTTCAAATGGCTGTCCACAATGTATTCGATTCGAGCACTTCCTACAACTACTCCTCCAATAAAACACCATCACTTTTAATGGTAAAATATGGATGCACGACCTATATTGTCAGTACATACGATATATTTTGCGTGAGTGCCCTCATATCCGACAATTATGCACTTTCGGCGGCGAATTCTGAACTTTACAGTGGATATCGCTTGCTGCGCGATTGAGCTGCGCACAAAATATTGTGATGAACTCCTTTAAAAGAACAGATGTCCTTAAGAGAACACAATCAAGTAAGATACCTCTTGAACATGGCTGGGGGGCAAGATTGGTGCAGTTACAACTTATCATGTTGAAGGTTTGAACATTTTTTTAAAAAAAGGAATGGAAATATATATATATATATGTATATATATAAATATATGTTTATATTCTTTTTTTGAGGGGGGTGGGGGTGAGGAAACAAAACTTCACATGTTGATTATAAATACTGATGGAAAATTAAAAAAAAAAAAAAAAAAAAAAAAAAAAATGGGGTGAAGGGAGCGAGGTGGGGGGGGGGGTGGAGGATGCATGATCGGTAGTGGGCATGACCGGGCGGAGGAGCGAGGTGGGAGAATGGTACAAGTTGCATGTTGATAAATATTCATGGAAGGTTTGAAAAAAATCTAAAATAAGGAATGAAAAAAAAAAATCGGGGGTGGGGCAGGGGGTGGGGGGGGAGGGGGAGGGGGTGTGGACCAAAGCAAGTTGGTGACCAGGTGTGGATGCACAACTTCACATGTTTATAATAAATCTTCATGGAAAAGAATGAAAGAAATTTAATGAAATTCTACGAAATGGTAAGTTTGTTATGTACAAATATGTGGATTTTTAAACAATTAAAGGGCAATAACTCTGAAGTTACAAAAGAAATCCAAACGAAATTGTGTGTGCACAATCACATTATGGTGCTCTAAATTCTATATATGTTTCATAGTTCAAGGTCAAATATATCAAAAGTTATGATGCAGAAATTGCCATATTTAGAGTACCCTATATAGTTAACACTAGAAACTTCTAAGGGCCATAACTCTGGTGTTACTTGGGCAGTCTGACTGAAACTTGACGGGCCCCATAACCTCATAGTGGACATGTATATGAAGTTTGTTTGAAAAAAATCTAAAATAAGAAATTATTTTTTTTTTTTTTTTTTTTTTTGGGGGGGGGGGGGAAGGGGGGGGGGGAAGGTCGGCAGGGAGGGGGTGTGACCAAGGTAAGGGGGTGACCAGGTGTGGGTACACAACTTCACATGTTTACAATAAATGTTCATGGAAAAGAATGAAAGAAATTTAATGAAATTCTACCAAATGGTAAGTTTGTTATGTACAAATATGTGGATTTTTATACAATTAAAGGGCAATAACTCTGAAGTTACACATAAATCCAAACAAAATTGTGTGTACACAACCACAATATGGTGATCTAAATTCTGTATAAGTTTCATAGTTCTAGGTCAATTATATCAAAACTTATGATGCAGAAATTGCCATATTTATAGTACCATAATTATATAGTTAACATTAGAAACTTCTAAGGGCCATAACTCTTGTGTTACTAGGGCAATCTGACTGAATCTTGACGGGCCGCAAAAACTCCTTGTGGTGTACATGTATATGAAGTATTATATAAATATTCCCAACCACTTTCTAGATATGGCTCCGGACGGACGGACAACGCCAAAACTTTCAATTTGGACAGCACCATTAATTGTTAAAAGGGATGTTTACAAAAAAGATGCTAGCTGAATGCGAACAGTGAAGATCATGATCAGACTGGATGGATGTATCTACACTGGTCGCAAAGGCAGAACCAATAGTTTCCAGCATGGTACGGGTAAACGGTCTTTCTGTTCATATTCCTCCATGATGTATTGGTAAAGACAGGGTGAAAGCTTTTGCTAAAGCGGCCTGACCAGGGCATCTTTTTTCTTGATATAGCATTTTTAAGAAATATAAACTCAAATTCTGATGTTCATTATATGACCAGACATCAAATTTACTGAAAGTTCATTTTTTAGTCAAAATTTGGAGTGCAATGTTTCTGTATTGTATTTACAGGATTATAGAAAAAACCTTTATAAAGGTAGTAAATAAATTCTTAAGATTGACTGAAGAACTTGTATTTGTCAAAAGCATGATTATCATGTAATAGTATAACCTTAGAACATCTTTACTGATAAGTAGCTCTATAATGGAATACTGTTAAATCATTTAATTTCGTAGGTATGAGATTTTGTGGTTTTGGTCAAAATGGCAATTTCGTGGGGATATATAAATTAGTGAATTTCAACTTTTGAACATAAAATGAATTGGAATTTTACTTGTTCGTTGGGATTAAATTTCGTTGATTGACCCAACTACGAAATCCATGAAAATTAGTGATTTCACAGTAGTATGGACCTTTTCTATAATGGTCTCTTACATCTCTACAAATTTATATATCATTTTGCTAAATTGGAACAAACTTTCTCACACTCTTCGATAAACTTTTTATGTATGAGGCAGTTTTTACTTACCTTTCTAAAGAAATATCATTATAACAGACATCTGTCTCGTTGCCATGGTTGCACTTGTATGTCTGTAACTGGGGGACAATGTCCAGCACTGCCCAACTCCTGCAAAAATAAGCGCATTGATATAAATATGAAAATAATGCGCAATCCTTGTTCCAATCTTAGCAAATTTAATTTATAACACAATCAAATGTCAGCTAATGTTATAATATTACCAAACACCTTAAAACTTCAGCTCCTGCTCGATAAAACACCTTAAAAATTTTAGCTAATGTTATATCAAACACCTTAAAAATTTCAGCTACTGCTATATCAAACACCTTAAAATTTCAGCTACTGCAATATCAAATACCTTAAAATTTCAGCTACTGCAATATCAAACACCTTAAAATTTCAGCTACTGCAATATCAAACACCTTAAAATTTCAGCTACTGCTATAACAAACACCTTAAAATTTCAGCTACTGCTATAACAAACACCTTAAAATTTCAGCTACTGCTATAACAAACACCTTAACATTTCAGCTACTGCTATATCAAATACCTTAAAATTTCAGCTACTGCAATATCAAACACCTTAAAATTTCAGCTACTGCTATAACAAATACCTTAAAATTTCAGCTACTGCAATATCAAACACCTTAAAATTTCAGCTAATGCTATGACAAACACCTTAAAATTTCAGCTACTGCAATATCAAACACCTTCAAATTTCAGTTACTGCTATAACAAACACCTTCAAATTTCTGCAAATTTTACTTCAAACACCTTAAATTTTCAATTACTGCAATATCAAACACCTTAAAATTTCAGCTTATGTTATATCAAAAACCTTAAAAGTTTTGCAAATGTTACTTCATACACCTTAAATTTTCAGCTACTGCAATATCGAACAACTTAATTAAAATTTCAGCTAATGTTATCTCAAACACCTTAAAGACCCACCATCTCCTTAGAAAGTGGCCCGCAAATACTTCATGAAAATCATTCTTATCATTATACAGCTACTAGTATTCAGGTGGACGATACATGCCCTTCCTATGTGATCTCACAACTTCATCTTCAATTTTTCAGTCAATTTCTTTACAGCATAGTTTTAAGAGTATAGATAATTGCTATCTTACACTGTCGAAACAAAACAGTACCTTTTTGGTAAGAACCCCCTTTAAAAGGTTCATGGCACTGTTTAAATTAAAACATGGACAAGTTCATTATTGTATTTTACCAGAGTAAGGATTAAGCATAATTACATGTTCTCACAAATATTAAAAATTCTAATTAAGCCTCAGATATTACTGTATATGGAACAGACTTTAACCCTTATCATCCTGGACACAATTTATGCTGGCTCTGCAACCAGTGTAGATCATAATCAACCTGAACATCCATGCAGTCTAATCAAAATCTGGACTGTTTGCTATTCAGACAGTATCTTTTTTTGGGAACCAACCCTGTTGGTATAATAATAATTTTAACAGTAAATGGTACTGTCCAAATTTGAAAGATGGACCCTATTCATTATAGTAATTAGCAGGATAAGGGTTAATGTAATACACTGTAAAATAATTAATATTCATAAAGTAATAATTCTCCCAGTTGAGTCAATCAACAGAAATAAAAACAGAGGAATCTATAAATTCATATCCCCAAATGATCTGAATACTTTTCTACGCATATTTTTTTCTTCTAATTTTATGAATAAAAATGGTAATTGCTGAAGCCCATGACACACAATTATGCATCTTAATCAAAAACTGATTTCACTTTTTTTCAAACTTGATATATCAAAATAGTTTGCAACACAAAAAGTTCAATTACTAAAATTGACCAAACAATTATGATTTGTCAAACAAGTTGAGTACCTTCTCAAACACTGCCTTTCATGAATAAGTCAATTACTGGATTAAGACATTGGATAATTGGACATGAAAGGAATGGCCAGGTGAGATTATTGGATTTACAGGACAAACAATGGTCAGGTGTGAACAACTCATTTCAATATATGGCTTGAGAACCCTGTAAAAAATGAGGCGGAGCTAAAATACCATTTTGACCAATGAAAAGCCAGGGATTTAGAAATTGATCTGCTGAAATAAGATACTCATTCAAAAGTCTGTAGATTCTCTGAATCAAAGCAAATCATACTGTTCAAAAGTTGTAACTGGATCAAATGAGCACAAATGGAGTAATAATTGAGCTGAATGTGTGTAAATGAGTAAAAATTAACTAAAATACAATTAGTATTATTAAACGTGAGCTATTATCTCAACAAAAAAAACTTGTATAATTCAATCAGTTTGACAAGAACAAATTGTACACAAAAAATGGCAGGAAAATCTCTGAACTTTGAACTTGAGGATGGTGACAAGGTAACCATGACATTGAGTGATTCTGCAAGAATATCGTTAACAGACATAACTGCTGCCACCATCGGCAACCTGGGTGAAGAATCACAATGGGGTGATAACTCAACAACTGCCGACGATTCAAATGTAATGGTTTTACGTTCATGGGGAGATAACTCCACTACTGCTACTGATCAAAATGTATCTGTCTTGAGGCCATGGGAAGATAACTCTAATCCTGATAAACCTGAAGACTTACCTCAACATGTGGTGAGTTACATTTACTATTAATCTGATGTTCCTATATCATAAGGCTAAAAACGTTATTTACAGACAAAATTTTTAGGCAAATTCTTCCAATCCGGAATTAAAACTTATTTAGGATATTTAAACACAGCTCAAAGGATAATGTAAGAAATATATGCTGACGAAAATTTGAACACATTTTTATAACAAAGGTTAAAATAATTAAGTTACGGTTGGAAATTGCATTTACTATATATAACCCTGAAAAAAGAACAACTCACACTTGGCAATGCAGTGAAGGGAAACATTTATTTAGTCTCAATTTCGATAAATTCCTAGATACTGTGAAATCATTTAAATTCGCTGGCATGAAATTTCGCGCAAACATGAAGAAGGACTTTTCGCGCGGGCTTTAATTCGCGCATTTTCAATTTTAGAAAGGAAGAAATATAATCAAAAATAATAATAGCGCGCTCTTAAATTCACACATCAGTCCTAGCGCGAAATATGCGAAAATTCGTCCTTCGCAAATAAAAATGAAGTCACAGTAATAAATCTCCATATATGTATCTGTATCAGAAATTCACTTAATAAATGTATGATATGACATTTCATGGGTCGGGGGAGTGGGGGGTCTGTTAAGAGGTATGCAAGATCAAAGTAAACAGTATCTCTCCACGTATTATAGCTTTTAGCTCAACTATTCGGTGAATAGTGGGGCTATACTACTTGTCCCAGAGTTGATGTCGGCGTGAGCTTTCTTGGTTAAAGTTTTTCGGCAACCTTTGTTTTCTTTCTTTCTTGTTACTATTGCTTATATCTTACTGTAACTTCACATTAAAATTGTCTAGCATACAAAGTATGTGTAGGGGTTAGGCCCATTATACCGAAGGTCAAGGTCATCAAGGTGTTATACTTAGGCTATTTATAAGATTAAAGTATTTCGGCAAACTTTTTTCTTCTGTCATATCTTAGTTACTATTGCTTATATTTTCATGTATCTTCACATTAACATAGTCCAGCATACAAACAATGGGGCTGGGCCAAGGTCAAGGTCACAAAGGTGTTATACTTAGGTTTTTGTTCAAGGTTAAAGTTTCTCAGTAACCTTTGTTTTTCTGTAATATCTTTGTTAGTATTGCTTATATCTTACTGTAACTTCATATAAACATTGTCCAGCATAGAAAGTTTGTTCATGGGCTGGGCCCATTACACCCAAGGTCAAGGTCACCAAGGTGTTAAAAGAGGTTATTTTTAAGGTTAAAGTTTTTCGGCAACCTTTGTTTTTTCATCATTTCTTTGTTACTATTGCTTATATCTTACTGTAACTTCACATAAATATTGTCCAGCATACAAGAAAAGTATTGCAGGGGCTGGGTCCATTATACCCAAGGTCAAGTTCACCAAGGTGTTACACTTGGGATTATTTTCATGTTAATTTTCAAAAGCTTTGTTTATAAAAATATCTTTGGTACTTTAAAAGATAATAACTTGAAAAATATTTCTTTATAATCTTCATCTGCATGTGTGGTTATAATCCCCATAACTTTAACTGTATTTTTGACAGAGATATGCCCCTTTCATACTTTAAGCGTCTTGGCAATCTTTGCTTTCTGGAGTACAATATAAGATAATGACTTGACACTTAAAATGTATCTTAATCATCATAAATTGCATGTGTGGTAACAGTCCCCATAACTCTAATATGTATTTTTGACCAAGTTATGCCCCTTTCATACTTAAATTTTTTGACAAACTTAAGTTTTCTGGACATAACTTTGGTACTATATAAGACAATGACTTTGAAACTCAAAATACATTGTTACCATCATTACCACTTCCATACTTGACCTTTAACCCCTCTGTGTAGTAGGGTCTTTTTCTATCTGGGTGTATCTTCCTTTAAAAGTAGAGGTCTCTTATTGAGATATAAATTCATTTTGTCAAATAGCCAAATAGTAGAGCGCGCTGTCTTACTGACAGCTCTTGTTTTATTAATAGGCTAGACAATAAGCTTTAGTTTTAGCTCGACTATTTGAAGAATAGTGTAGCTCTACTCACCCAGGCATCAGGGTTGGCCTCACGCATTGTTTAAGTTTTGCATGCAAGTACATATGGCTATCATTTGAGCCGTGCCATGAGAAAACCAACATAGTGGCTTTGCGACCAGCATGGATCCAGACCAGCCTGCGCATCCGCGCAGTCTGGTCAGGATCCATGCTGTTCGCTTTCAAAGCCTATTGCTATTAGAGAACCTGTTAGCGAACAGCATGGGTCAATGAAGTTTGCTTGTTCTCATTATTTGGCAGGAAGGTTTCTTTTTAGTCTTGAATGGGGTTCTACTGTGAAAATTTATCTTCGTACCAATAACTCCTTTTGTCCGCCGTGCATGTGTAACATTTTTTATCGAAGGACCATTGCTGTACCCGTCGAAAATGATATAAGCTTGACCATAATTGTTCTTTACAAGACTCACATATCTAGAACATATTTGGTCAAAAGATTTTCCATAATTCCAAGGTATTCTATGCAAAAGAGACCCGCCATCTAAAACATATTGTGGATTATCCTCTTGAATGCTTTCAACGCCACAAGGACCACTTTCCCATATTGCATTTGCTAATGAAGGTTTCTGTGCTTCCCTCAAGAGTCCAGAGGAATCGAACAAAGCAGACGGATTAGCACAAAGTTCATATTCAAATAGTTCTTCAGTATTTTCTAAGGAGCTGTCAGAGAGGGCTACTAAAAGTTGAAAAAGTAATTGAACTTAAGGATGTTGGATACGTTTCAGGCCAATTTGTTCTACAATTAAGAATTCTTTCATACTTTGCATGTTTGAAGATCTTTAGTATCTATTTCATATAAAAGCAAAAAAACGGTAGGTCACCGAACTCCTTTTCATTATATCGGCCATTTTCTACACACACTGTCAAGACAAAAGTGAAATTTGAAAAACCTGGAAAAATTGGGGGTACATTTCAAAGCACAAACTATCTTTATCAGTTGTAAAATAATTGTATTTCTAACAATTCAGTTTGAATATGCTATGAAGTCAGTATGACATTTTAATGATTTTCACATAATACTGTTACTCATTTTCAAAAGGCAATATAATTACCCCACCCACTTTTTTCCAATGGGACCAGTACTTGTATCAGTCTAAAGATAGCATAACATTATTTCTACAATTAAGATTTTTGAAATACTTTTTGTATATATTGTGTCTCAAAATTGCTTCAAAATAAGGGTAAAAAAATTGGGGGTCACCGAACATATAAGAGAGATATTCTGTATTTTATCATGAAAGTACCAAAATTTTAGAATATTTGGGTTTGCTTGCAAATAAGCTATAACAACAAATATTTTCATGAAAAAAAACCGCCTAAACAATATGAACATGTGTGCAAAACATAGTTTTAAATAACAAAATAGTTCCAAACCATTTACATCGACATTTCATCATAAAAAACAGATGTAATATTACCCCACCCACTTTTTTAAAGTTAAGTATAAATTATATAGCATTGTTAACACTCCAGCATGAATATTACTATAACAGTCTTCACCAAAGTATAAAAACAATATGCATGGCTACATAATCTGGAATGTGTTGCATTATGGGGATGAATCGACCAGTATATCAAGAGTAATGTGCCCCTGATATAGTAAAACATAGCAATATTTACCAATTTTTTACAACTGTATCATTTTTATTTAAAGAAATCTCGAATAAACTTAGAAAATTGTCTAAAATATACAATGTGTACGGCCATAGGGTCTTGCAAGACCGAGATTTCAAGCATTTTCAGACTAGCAAGTCCAGAGTTATCTGTCCCTGTTATATAAAAAGTTGCGATATTTGACAATTTTAACGCTCTAGTTTGAACATTTTCAAAACAATTTTGATCAGATTTATGGCAATGTATACGAGCACAAGCTCTTGGAATAACTCGATTTTGGGTATGATCAGACCAGCTTGTCCGGTATTATGTGCTCCTGATATATCACAAAAGCTGTCTGTTAACAGCACACTTGAAGGGGTTAAGGAGATACAGAGCAGACATAAAATTGAAGGCTCTGAGTTGTGACCTTGACCTTGAACCGACATGGGTGACTCGTGCCCCACTGTGTTCATTTGTTTGTTCGTTTAGTCCTATGTGTTGACTCTGTGTGTGTGTGTGTTCCTTTGTTTGTTCGTTTTGTCCTAATGTGTTGGCTGTGTGTGTGTGTGTGGTGCACGCGTCTGCGTGCTGTGGGTTTCGTTTTGAGGAGGCTGCGGTTTTGGTGCGTGGCATTCCCTGTTTGATATTTGTCTTTGTTTTTTTTCTGCACATTGTCTTGATGAGGTGATCATTTGAACCAAGTTTTATGAAAATCCTTCAACAAGTTCAAGGGGTTTAGGAGATACAGAGTGGAAACAAAATGTTACGGAAGGACGGAAGATGGAAGGACGAAATAGGGAAGGATGGACAGAGACCATTCCTATAAACCCCACAACTTGTGGCGGGGGAGTTATAAACACCACGACAATAACCATGGAGGAAATGACCTTCAATTCATCACCTATAAAATTTCATGTTGTGATAATTGCCTACAAAAACAAGTCCCAGTACCGTACCGTATTATCGTTTTCTAACAGATGGTTAATCACCTTAAATATTTCTAACAGGTAGTGAACCACCCGAAGTAATCTAAAATATGTCTAATTGTCACTCAAAAATGTTCTGGTATGTAGGGCTCTTAATGAAAATTATCTTATATCATATATGATAATAAATCACCTTAAACTATGTCCAGAAGTTGTGTTGAGCTACCTTAAATAATTCTTCCTATAGTAAGTTACTGAATTAAACCAACAGGCTACTTCTAATCAGGCCATAGAAATATATAAAGTGTGAAGTAGACCAAAAACCTATCAAAGTATCTTTCAAGGTCAGTACTGAAATAAATAAATTTCTTTTTAATTCACTGCACAAGACCACAGACACTTGGGGTTCGGACCTCCACACACCCCATTCTCCTACGCCCCTGGTTAAGTTTAGCCAATATATTTTAGCATTTTACCATGTATTGAGCATAGGTGACGATCATAAAACGCATTTTGTAACATTTCAGCGTGTTTTTAAAAAATGCATATTTACCATCAAAGCTCTCAATATTACAAGATATGAAACATCTCACGAACACTAGGGAAACAATAGCCAGTTAAACGTTTAAATGAACCCCCACCAATGAATCACTGGTATCAGTCGTCAGATCTGTTACCATTCTGTCAAATGACACCGGTCCCGACAACTGTCGTTTGTATTCCGCCGAGAAATCAATAAATAATATAAATCAATCTATCTAAATTCTATGGAACACTTCCTTGCGAATAGATCCCTGCTTTGAACTGCGCATATCGTTGCCGGGTACCAAAATTGATACCGTTTCGACTGCATTATACCGGATTATCGCTTCACCACGTGTTACACGAGGTTTGTTTACATAAAGAAGTGATGATCTGGTTTAACATAGCCTTAGACCACGATAATCCGTAAATAGCCAATCGCAAAGCAGACTTGTACCCGTCTATATTTCATATACAACAGTAGCGTTGTATATATATCGGGGGAAACTTGGGGAAAAAAACGCGTGAATTTCGTGTCAATTTACCATCTAACAATACAGGCTAACTCCGGAGTTAAATGACCTTGCAATATTCTCACCAGTTATCACTGGGATAAAAAATAAGAATGACTTTGAGGTAAATTCAGTTGACAACGTCTAAATGTTAATATCGTAAAAATGACCCCATCTTATTAGATATCAATAAAATTGAATTACAATAAACTACATATTTGTAGTGTAGAACCAACTGGGTAAAAATGTAATTTTTTACATTCACTGAAACATTTCCAACAGTTGTAACTTTTTATGTTCACTTTTTATAAAAAAAGACATGTCAGCACGATCCTTACATTTGCAAACAACTGGATCCAGTTGTTCGAAACTTTAACAGGCGATTGAGTTAACGGTCGATTAACTTTATCAGTAGATTTCGACAGTTTAGAAAAACTTAGGAAAAATCAAATGTACTTGTTAAGGATTTTAAACACTAAATCATCTTTACAGTAAACTTAAAACATCATACTAGTATTTTCCCACCCACCAAGACTAGTATCTTGAATAGAAATTTAACAGGCGGTTAGTTTATCAGCTTAATGCAGTAGTCGTGGGTTCGAGCATCATTGGGGACACGACCATGACTTCTCATATAACCCCAGTACTAGTTTTCATAGGAAACGGACTCGGAGATGGTTACAATAAGCTTAAACAGTTAAAGCTTTCATCACAATCGAGCTAAAACAAATTAGTATAAACTAAACTAACCTAAACTAATTACAACCCGTTAAAGTTTCGAACAACTTGGCCCAGTTAGAAAGTAAAACAACTACATCATTCTTACAAGAAGGGCACGATATAGTAAAGGTATTCGTAGTCCTACGAGCATCTACGCTCTAACTATATCCTGATAGACAAAGTAACAAATAAAAACAATAACTAACTAACTAACTAAATAAATAAAAATAAATAACCTGGCTATCTTCTTGAACCAACGAATCAACGTATCTGTCATCGTGTTTCGCCAACATGCAAACTTCTCACAAAAACTAATTGTTCAGCATGCAGTCCAGTTTTGAGTATTTTTTAGAAATCCATATTTAACTGTTTAGCATTAATTTTGTGATTGCAAATGACTCAAAGTGTTAATGAACGTTAAATCTTAGTAAATCCGGTATTTGAGTAAAACTGAATTTATACAAGTAACCTGCATTATTTCATATGCCCTACTGACAATTAAGCGCTAACGGTACAAAGATGATATTACTCTTATAAAAACACGTTCATCCTAATTTCTATAGAAAGCGTGGGAGAGTTTTCAATAATTGCAGTTTTTATGCCACTCGCTTTGCTCGTTGTATATATCCCGTAGACAACGGCACTCGTTGTCTATCCTATACGTAAGAGTAACAATTTTGGTTCCCGGTTTATGACATGCGCTACACAAAGCGAGGGTCCAGCGCAAGCAAGTGTTCCCATTGTTCGTACAATGTAGACATTGTAACTAAAAAATTAAAACCGGAATTTTTAACATTTTGACTCCAAATATATATTGCTAAGTGCATCAGATAATATATATACAATATTAAAATGCTGTGTGTTATTTTTTAAAAGAGATATTTACTCCAAAAAATTTAGTCCCCATAGCATATTTGGAAATAGGATAGACAACTCCTGAATGACTACCTCATCAAATTTGCTGATATAAAAATAAACTTAGGTATTTTCCCGAAATACCCTCATTAAAGTCTGTTTCTTCATTCATTCAGACATGGATGTAAACAAATACAGGAACAATTTAACAGTACAAGGACATCAAACAACCTATTTTATTTTCCTTCAGGACAGGTACACATGGTTAGGTCATACTTGTAGTTAATAAACCAAAATGTAAAACAATTAATTAGCTCATCAAAGAAATGAAGACTAATAACTTCACAATATTTTATTACCTCCCTTCATTACATTTATCATCTACATTCTACATATTTTTTTATGGAATTACCTCCCTTTATCTCAAATAAGCTTTCTTATATTGCAATTTAATCAGTCAGTATTTTTACCTTAATTTTCAGACAAATAAATTCATATTTTTTTAATCCATGGTAAGATGAAAAGCATAGATTATATTAAAGAATACCATAAAAGCATTTATCACACATGAATGCAAGGTATACACAACAAATAATTTTGAGCCTTGTTGCCAATGAAAATGTTGAAAAATATTAAAGCTCAGATGGCATAACAGTGAGATAAAATCTTTTTAAGTTAAGTTAATAATTCCCATATTAACTTATGACTACAAAAATTTAAAGTATGTTGTTATTCCCATTTCAGTCCAACATATCTAAAGAAGTAAATACATGTACTACAAAGACTGTATATCAAATTTTTGAAAATAAAATTCCACCAACATATTTTGTTTTTATTTCTTTTATCTTGATTATGTAGTGTACTTATCTAGAATGATGAGATATTTTTAAATGTATATTTCTTTATTCTCCTGGATGGAAAAAAATAAATATATAAACAAAAACAACCATTTATACCAACCAAATTGTAAATACTTAAGTTTCGTTGATGTTAGTAATTATATGTGTAGACATGAAAACAACATAAAATATCAACATAAAATATAACTAAAAAATTGTGGAACTCATATGTAGATTAGATTAGACTGTATTATACAAATATTTATATGAAAATATATGACAACTCTGGTTAAATAGAATATTAGTTAACTTATGGTAAAATGTTGAACTGCTTTAACATTAATCTACAAGTGATGAATGAGTTCATCTTACCATAACTTTGACATTTAATGTATTATTAAGAAAACTATAACATACAAGAAATGACACACAGACAGTATAAGTTGCTGAATGACTGGGTCAGTCTCCACCACAAATACATGAAACTTAAAAGTCCAATTAAATGTGTTTCTTTAAATTAGATTGATCACATTTTAACACTTCTATGAATGCAATTGTTAATGCTTGCTTCTTACATGCATGCAATAATGGAAATAAATAATGATTTAACAATATATGTATACAGTCTTGTCATGAACACATTCTGTACAGATGATAATACATAGAAAAGTCAACATATTTATATAGGGTCCATCTCAGTTTACAGCTGGTGCATGGCTGTCTTGCACTTGAATATACATCTTGCAGCACAGTTGGGGTAAATTCCATTCACATGACAACACACCTGTAGCACTTCTGGAAATACAAATTTAAAACTTTATTACATAAAGAGAATAAAACATGATAGTTTTTAAAAAATTATAACATCATTTTAGACATTTGCAGATATTCTGATCTTAGAAATATATTATCAAGCAGCAAGTCAGGTAACTCTACAAATTGACATTTTGTCTAATTTCAACTTGTCTAAGGAATTACCTGTTTTAAGCAGAGAGATGTGTTTGTTTGCTACTTGGCTTGCTGCTTTATTTAAATTTTACATATACTTAGATCCACTAAATGACAAGTTATTTAATAGGACTGTCTGAAAATATTGCATAATTTATAACATTCAATGTACATATTCAATAAAATGGTGAAAAAAATAAACATAAATCTGATGATGTTCATCTATGATCTCACCTAAAAGCTCCAACAACAACCTTCACCTCTGATTAGTATATGATGTAATAATGATAAACTACCTAAAGTGTTTTTATATAGCATGCAAAAACAATGAACTTGAGAACTGCCAAAACTTCACCTTATGAGTAATATATGTTCACTTTTCCCATTGTTGAAAGTGTTGTTTTTCTTAAAGCATTTGAAATCATAGATATTATAAGTACAATGCAACCTCTGTAGAGCAACACCCTGTGGGATATACAAATATTTTAGTTATTTTGAGGTTGGTGTTCTGGAGAAGTAAATTTGATAGTTATATTTCAGCTTAGGGAAATTCTCATGATGTTGTTATAGAGAGGTTTTTGCTTCAGAGTGAGCTACTCTGGAGAGGTTGTACTGTGAAAATTGCTTCAAACTTCATCTCCTTCAATTGAGCTAAATGAAGAAAACAACAAAGGATTTTCCAATTTAGAATTTCCTTGTTTACAATTTGACATTTAATGTTAGGCAACTATGCAGACATATCTTTATGTGACCCAATGCCGCCTTTAACTATCTTATTCCAATGAACAAATTGTCAGTCTTGACAAAATCATGTGAAAAAAAAGATCACAGTAAAAAAAATTTAATCCTAATCATTTTATATATATTGCAAAATCAGCTTTACAGAACTCATAAGTGACAAAAAATAAATTCAAATATTGCCTTGTGATGTGCAGCACTGGCCATGTCTTTTTATCACAACAGTTTACCTTATTTATATCTGTTACTTTGTCATAACTTTTTATGTCCTTCTGCACTAACAATTGTCTTCAAGTTCTGAAATATTGTAAACATTAATTCACACACATTCTAGGAATCAACATAAAATCAGTGTCAAAGCATTTGAATATAATTGTTTTAATTATCTTAATACAAAGATACAAATGTACTTCATGTTTTTGCTGACTGATACAATATACTGAAATTTGTATTTCAATATTTATTATCAAGTACATGTTCCATTCTATTTTTGAAATGTTGACATTACAAAGCTATCACACATTTATTACTAAACCATATCTATTATCATTATTTTAATGGAGATATTACTTAGTAAATTGAGGGATACACAAAGCTACAGGAAAGAAATGTTTATGCCAGGCTGACATAAAGTCCAGAAGGTTCACATCTTGTCAGGAATGTCAGTCTTATAGCGTCTTGTACAGTTATTCAGGAGCAAGAATGTAGCCATACAGCATATAATGCTTTGGACCTTTGTTTAACATACAAAAGCATAATACCTCCTGCATTTTTCATAATGGTAACATCTTCTTGGACTGCCACAGGGTAAAACAGGTCAAACAACTGTACATGTACATACTCAAACAACTTTTCCCTACCAAAACTGAAAATGAAAATTATACAACATTTTTTTTCCTTTATTTTTGTACAAAAGATGACCTATGCATTTAATACAGACTTTTTACATTTATTAATCTAAATATAGTTAAAATAATAAATATCTCATAACTCATTGTATGATTAAAATTATAATCATTAATAAACTATATCAAACATGAAGTGTTCTAATTTATAAAGCTGCAATTAATATTGAAAAAAATGCAACTATTGTATACAATGTATATTAAAAAATGTATTATGAACCTGATTATAAAACAGTCTCAGTTCAAATGTATAACACATGCCTGTCAGAAAATCAATGTATGTTGTACTTTAATGATATCATCATGACATGAATGCCATCAATAAACTTCATATATAACAAACTATACCCACTACGTCAGCCTCTTTCTTGTTATTTCTACAGCTTCCAAGACAGACTGCAACTACATGTATCAGGCACTGTAAGTAAAATATACAAATAATCATTACACATGAGAATTTTTCATGTTAAATAAAGGGAGTTAATTAAATGCAATCTGAGAATTTTTGCTAAAATAAGGGAGTAATTATCAATAAAATGAATGAAGAAAAATGCATATATAAGGGAGGTAATTTAGAAAAAAACAACAACTTCAAATGTCAGTATAATGATAGTTGGCATTGACAATGACCTATATCAAGTATGCACAACATAAGAAACAGCAAGCACTTGAAAAATGCATTATATTTCCTTGCAATATCAAGAATATTTGACTGTATGTAAGGGTTCTCTACATGCTGTTATACTGAAAAAAACTTTAGTCTAAATATAGCTTAGATCTATTTATATCTTCAAAAAAAGGAAGTCCCAAATTTCCACAGCTATTCACAGGCTGAAAATTTTAGGTACTAATATCAGCAAAGAGGTTCATATCTATACTTTTTAATAACTATCGTCAAAGGTAGGGAAAAACTTACTGGAAAGGCATAAACTTCTGATCTAGTCATTTCAATACATTTTCAGCTCATTTGCATATAAGAAGAAATTTACAGAATTCCCCCTGTTTCTCTTCATTTTCAAAAAACTCTGTAAGATGGATATAAACCAAAACATTCTCCTATGTGTCAGCTATCAGATATATATTTCAACAAAAACTGTCAACTTACCTTGTCTTTAGAAGAAGACAAAATTCCATGGCAACTTTCGCTTCCCCGCAAAACTGTACCGGTGCACACATAAAAAATTCTCAACTGTGATTTTCAAAATAATACAGTCAGACCACAATTATTTCCCTTGAAAATAAAATGCTCTAGTTAAATGCCTATACAATGTTGCATATCTTGTAGTATTGAGAGCATTGATGGTAAAAATACATTTTTTTTAAAAACACGCTGAAATGTTACAAAATGCGTTTTATGATCGTCACATATGCTTTATACATGGTGAAATGCTAAAATATATTGGCTAAACTTAACCAGGGGCGGAGGAGAATGGGGTGTGTGGAGGTCCGAGCCCCAAGTGTCTGTGCACAAGACATTATATTTGAAAATTTCTATTAATTGACTATTTGAGAAAAGTACCTTGGACCATTCATCAATGAAATTTACCAAAATTCTCTAATATAAAGCAAAGAAAACCTGTAATTTGTTCAGGATAATATTAAACAGTAATGTTCAAATCAAATAAAAGTACATGAATTTGTATACTGGGTATAAATACTCAAACAGATTTTCTGAAAATATATTAATAGAACAGTTTTACTTTATGTTAAAATTAGTTAACCACTGGACCAATGAAAAATCAATACTTCCTTGTAATGAGGATGTGGAAAATTGCTGGAATCCCAAAATGTGTACAGTAACTAATAAATGGGGATCCAGAAACTGAATAAAAAAAATAGGACAAGTCTAAAAATAAATTCCACTGACTAAGATTAGTAACAAAGTACTGGCTTGTTGAATATACCTTTTAATTGTTAATATATTGTTTTTAAAAGAAATTTTTATTTTGATGGCAGTTTCAATAGATTTAAGAGATAAAATTTAGTTTGAAAAGAGATAGATAGAAGATACATCCAAAGAACTACAAAATACATTATAGCTATTTGATACAACATGCAGAATCCTTCACCAATTATAGTTTAATTCTGTTAAAATCCCCTTTACCAAGTTAATGTGACTTGTGAATTTTCTTGCTATCTTTTACAATAGCACATCATCTTGGCTTATAGTGATTCTTCTTTTTTTCATTTGTACTTTATTGAAATCACTCAAAAATCCTAACTGATTACTGAAATACTAAACAGTTGTAAAGTTTCAACCTCCAATTTTCAAAAATTTTGGTTTGATTTAAATACACATTAATTTTACATTCACTCTAAACCTGAATGATTAATGAACATCATTCTCTCAGATCACTAGCTGTTTTCTGAGGAATCACCGTGTAAAAGTCAAATCAAAATAAGTGTAGACCAAGTCTGTAAATACTGTCTCTTCTGTCAATGGTAAACCTGTGTCCAAACTTTTCCATACACTAAAAGTTTTCATTTTACTAGTATAATCGTTCTATGTATATTGTTTCGTCAGAATCACCGGTTTTTTCTGTATTCCTAAACTCAGTGTTGTCGACCTCTGTAATTGACTTTGTCAACACTAACATTATTCATAAAATTTCGTCACTTGACAAATTAATCACCACATATGTATAAACATCAACATATGTATGAAGTCTGGAGTACATCTGACATTGTACTTATAATATAAAATTCTGGTTTCACGTATTTTTAAGAGTATCCTGCACAAAGCTCAGCAAAAATTTCTCTCAGAATTGGTAATTTATAACTGTAATGTTACTTCAGATACTTGTCAATCTGACTGCACATCATTTAACGACCACACATTTACAGTTGACACCTCATCACGAACTCTCAGGGGCTGCATTATTGTACTCGCCTTACTTGGAACTTTACCAGTTATAAGAAGGAGAAATGTGGTCTGTTCTGCTCTTTATTATTTCCTTATTATCTGTTCTACCAAGGCATTTCTCAAACTGTACTCTACTCATATCTGGTTCTGAAAATAGACATAATCTATCTGGTTCTGAAATATGACAATCAATACAATTCGCATTGTTACAGAATACTAACTGATTACTAATAATTAAATATTTTAAAATTATGTATACTAGGTCTTTATTAATTCATTCATAAATCATCATGATAAAACATATTTAAGCACAATGGTCCATTACTCCAGAAAAGATAAAAGAACCTTAAGGCCTCAACAGATATTAAGTTCTAGTTGTACAACACTAATTATCTCAAAAATGTACAATTTTAAAACTGTACATCTTTCACATTCAGACAGTATTCCACTCCCATTTAAATAACAGAGCTTTACCTAGTAAACATAGTGCATTAGGTACTGAAAAGAATGTAACCATTCTTAATAAAAAATAATATCCCATTAATTTGAATATGCATGACACAAATGAGCCACGCCATGAGAAAACCAACATAGTGGTTTTGCGACCAGCATGGATCAAGACCAGCCTGTGCATCCACGCAGTCTGATCAGGACAAATGATGTTTGCTTTCAAAGTCTATTGCAATTAGAGAAACCGTTTCATAGCGAACAGCATGGACAAGATTGCGGAGATGCTGGTCGGAAAGGCAATATGTTGGTTTTCTCATGACGCGGCTCAAATCTTACAAAATAGAACATGTCCTAATCTGTAGGTCAAGAAAGATTTACGAAATCAAGGAATAGCATCGTACACACGATAACATTTGGCTGTACACCTAAAATTTAATTGGTGTTGTACAACAAAAACCTACCGTCTGTTGAGGGCTTTAGAATGAACTAAAATAATTAATAAACAATTACAGTACAGTATGATCTACTATCAAATGACAATACAATATATTTTACATGACTCACCAGACTTTTGGAATCTGTAAACCATAAATGAACAGGAACAATGCCACATCACTCATGACAACTTCCACATTCATTCTGGTGCTGCGCTATTTTGTGTTGATGACGTATGTATTTCCATGTTTTTTTTCCAGTATTTATTTTGGAAATTTTATGGAAAATGTTGACAAGCTTACTGTTGCCGAGTGGCTGCTTTTAAATTTCTGGCTTTTGTAAGCTGCCTTGACAAGTGGTCCAATTCAATAAGTCCTTCCTTCCTGGCATTCTGGAAACTGGATAAAGTCCTCATGGATCATTAGTGTAGGAATTCCGAATGCCACACAAACTGTCGTTTTTTACGAACCATATTTACATCTATAGAAATACTTCACAGTCTGTTCCGGTACTCTCGACAGCTAACAGTTAATGCCTAAAACTGATGGCAAACGTAAAACAAATGACAGACGTAGTGAGATAGACTTACAAAGTCTGTTGAGATCAAGTTATCTGTATAAGTTTATTCTTTCTTCATACTGACACTAATATTTTCCAAGAAAAAATTTTCTCTCTAGGCTCATCTCAACAGACTTATAAAATGCGATTCTGGGGTTATATAATGTCATGAAGAGGATTAGTTCCACCTGCCAATAGCCACCCTAAACTGACCGGCAACAAGATTAATTGAACTATTTCAAATCACCTGTACCAGATGTTTGATTTTTCTCTAGAAATGAAAGAAAGCAAAGCCTTACCATGTTGTAAATTCCCTGCAGAAGTATGCTCAAGCATTTTATAGTTGCTGAATGCTAAATGTTAAATATTTTTAACATTTACAACACCCTTCAAAATATTTTTTATTACTTTCATTGTTATGGACAATATGACAGGAGTTTATGTTTTTATCATAATATCATAAGAACTGTTTTTGAAAACGTTAGATAGACTTCTGTGGTCAGTTAGTATAGATATATTTAGTAATATGAATTTTTAGCTCACTATTCGGAGAATAGGGGGGCTATTCAACTCGCCTCGGCGTCGGCGCTGGCGTGACCTTTCTTGGTTAATGTTTTTCAGCAACCTTTGTTTTTCTGTCATATCTTTGTTACCATTGCTTATATCTTACTGTAACTTCACATAAACATTGTCCAGCATTCAAGCAATATGTGCAGGGGCTGGGCCCATTATACTAAGGTCAAGGTCACCAAGGTGGTATACTTAGGTTATTTTTTAAGGTAAGCTTTTTCGGCAACCTTTGTTTTTTTCTGTCATATGTTTGTTACTATTGCTTATATCTTACTGTAAGTTCACATAAACATTGTCCAGCATAAAAACAAAGTACGTGCAGGAGCTGGGCCCATTATACCAAAGGTCAAGGTCACCAAGGTGTTGTACTTAGGTTATTTTTAAGGTTAAAGTTTTTTTGGCAACCTTTTTTCTGACATATCTTTGTTACTATTGCTAATATCTTACTGTAAGTTCACAAAAACATTGTCCAGCATACAAAGTATGTGCAGGACCTGGGCTCATTAACCCAAGGTCAAGGTCATAAAGTTGTTATACTTGGAATTATTTTCATGTTAAATTTTATCGAAACTTTCGTTTATAGACATATCTTTGGTAACTTGAAATTAAAAATATTTCTTTATAATTATCATCTGCATGTGTGGTTACATTCCCTGTAACTCTAATTGTATTTTTGACAGAATTATGCCCCTTTCATACTTTCATACTTTAATCTTTTGACAAACTTGGTTTCTTCACATAACTTTGGTACTCTATAAGATAATGACTTGAAACTCAAAATATATCTTTACCATCATCATCTGCATGTGTGGTAACAATCCGACTAACTCTAATTTGTGTTCTTGACAGAATTATGCCTATTTGGTGTATCTTCCTCTTAAAATAGAGGTCTCTTATAGAGACATATATTCATTTTACTGTCAAATCGCCGAATAGTGGAGCGTGCTGTCTTACAGACAGCTTTTGTTTACAGAACCAATAATAGATAGTACATATATAATTTCATAAAGAATTTTTGATTATCTAATAGATTATATATTTCAATAATTATATTTCAAAATAATTATTTAAACATCTCCCTTCTTTCAATGTCTCGCACAAACTTCCTAAGTATAAATTAAAGACACATTTGACCAAGTTCTGAATCGACAGATTAAGTAGGCAATAATTCAGTATTGTTTATTAGATATTTTTGAACTTTGTCTTATTAGATATTTTTGAACTTTTTATTTTTTGTTTTTTGGTATTTTTTGGGGTATGTAGTTGGGGTATAGTCACACTGTCACAGTTTGATCATGCGATGGCATTTAATAGCAGAGGAAGAAACCCAAGGGGCATCTCTAGGCATTGTTCCAGGCATGGGCAGACATCAGATTAAAATCGCCGACCTTCCATATATAAGCCACCCAGACAGTTTATGCGCATGAAGAATTGAAACATCTCATGTGAAGTCTGGAACCTTTACCATTCGGCTATGGAGGCCTCTCTTGAAATTATGTGAACAGTGCAAAAGTATAATTAAAGTATATCATGAAAGTTACTAAATATTATGACTGCCAGTTATTGTTTCGACCGATTGTGTGATTTGATTAATAAACTTTCTCTCATCTAAGGCACTGACCTACAAATTTTGGCTACAAATGATTTTTCTTTTAAATTGAAGTTCGGTCATATTATGAACATTAAAATACGAGTTTTTGTTTCTAAACTATCTTTAATTTGCTCAATCAAGAAAAACAAGATGCCAGAGTCGGGAATTGAACCCGGGCAGCTACGGCAATGAAAATTTCCCTGCTGCTAAAGACCTGAATATGTATACAACAATATTTATAATTAGGCAGTTTACCTCGAGTAAAATGCTATAAACGCTTTTGAATTTCCAGTGTAAAAATTAGTAAAAACAACCAATTCTACATGTGTTTTCAATAACATATAGTCTGTCAGTAATTAATCCAAAGCTTTCTTAAGATTTATAGCATTAATTTCTTGTTACCTAAAATGTTCTCTTTTTTCTGTTGTCCTATGATCTCGAGGACAGGGCTTTGATAATCAATATCTGTTTTGGTGTTATAATCATATTTTTCTACATACAGTTCAGGTATTAACAGTAACAGGAAATTACTGTATCTGCATCTAAAGCATGATTTAACATGACAATAAACTATTGATACTCTTTTTTTTGTGACTAAACACTCATTCTACTAATTTGCAATTTAAAGATGATACATTTATGAAAGTATAAAGTTAATTAACACCTAAAATAAAACGTGGCAAGCACTTTTTATACAGACTGTGAAGGTCAATAAGAGAAACTATGATCCAGGGCACTGGAGTCATTCAAGGGTTATGTTACTTCATGAACACATTTGCAATGATCTCTAATGAGATGGTGATTATTATAGCTGGGATGAAAAGTGCCCAGCTCAGATCGCATTTGTCCAGTCGTTAGAGTCAGAGGTTAGAGATATTGTAAATTTTTTTAGAAAGTGCTATCAAAGAGGATTGATTTTATGGCCAAGTGCTTTACATTTAATGACTCTAACGACTGATGCCAGTCTAGTAGTGAGACGAAGATTCGTCAACTTTTTAGCCAAAAAACTGCATCAAGACGACACTTCCGCATTACGCCAAAACAAACGACCGCTTTACGAAACCGGTGAATGTCGTTAAAAATCCCGCGATAAACTTAAGATTTAAAGCCTCAACGAATAGTTTCCTTCTACTTTTTCCATTAAGACACCGATTATTGAAGATTCTCTTGGAAAGCAAGCAAGAAATAAGTAAAATTCAACACACTTAAATTTTTCGACTTTATGTAAACCGAGATCATTCGCGCATGCGCATAAAATGTATCGAACTACCTTAAACTGGACTCATCAGAGAACGGATTTCGCTCCCCGGGGAAACAATATAGTGAGTTGGGGGGAACTTTGTTACCCCCTCCCCCCAATTCTACATTCTAAAGGCTCTTTATTTTGGGTTCACTGCCTTCAAATTTCTGTCCCTGTAAAATTTCCTGAAAAGCTTTGGGCCCTTTAACACACGCCCCGGATTGATAGGACTACTGACCCCCTCTGAGCCCCCGGACTTTTTCCCGCCCCAGGGGATCTTTCCCCAACAGATTTGCACTTCGCTCAGAACCTTTCCCTATGTTTAAACCCGGTAAAAAGGAACCCAGCCCAAAATCTATCGCAAATTGGGACAACGGGTTTTTCCCTGCACAAAAGCCTGTGAACATCTTGGATTTTCCCCTGTGTTTTCCCAGACACTCGGAAGATATTTTAATTACCGGGATTTCAGATAAAGTTTGTGGCCAGCTGCTGCAAATATGGTACTTTGCCGCATTCAGTCAAAATGGTAAACCCGGGTTTCCCTTTCTTTCACTGCTTTAAATCTTTTTCAGAATCCCCGACCGTTTCTACTACGGCTACCAAAGTGGCCATTCTACGTCTTTTAAATTTTTTTCTTTGCATTTTCATACTTCATGGCGGGTTTTTAAATTAAAACTTTTATTGGGTATTTTGGTGGGGCATAACTTTTTTTGACATTCCTTTTTAAAAACAGTTCTTTCAAAATTTTCTTGATTTTTGGTCAATTTCACAACTCAGCTTTATGCAAAAATTCACCCAACCATACGTTATTATTTTTTTTTAAAAAAGAAAAAAATTAAAAACTTCACGGGTCACCAACACACAAAAACAAAACCTTTTTTTTTGTTCTAAAAGGGGGGGGAAATGCTTTTCTATCAAAATGATTTTCAAAACGTCTTTACAAGAAAGGGTCCTCTGACTGCTCTGCCAAACCGTTTTCCCCCGTAAGCTTTCCCCCAAACTTTTTTTTGCAGCATAAACAGCCCCAAGCAACTCAGAAAAGTCCAGTTTTTTCCATTAGTCTTCCAAGGTTTTCCCAAAAATTTCTTTTTTCATTTAAAAACCCCAACCAAAAACAAACTCTTAATTTCACTTCCCTTGTTCGTTTTTATAATTTTTAAATTGCTTTCTAGTAAAAGGGGGGGGGCCAAATTGATTTTTTGGTTTTGCACGTGATGGGGCACTAAAATCCCAAAAAATTTTACGGGGTTAATTTATAAAAAGACTTTTTCACCGGATTCATTTCGATTTTCCGGCATAAACACTAGGGAAGATTTTTCCGGGGTGACTACCAAAAATAATTTTTTGGGCATAAAAACCAGACCACCCGGGGTGACGATGGAAAAATGGGGGTGCTCCCTTTAATGAGAAAGTCTTTTTCCTCAAAGCCTTATTCTACCCCTTCAATATCTGCTAACTTTTTGAATTTCAATAACCCAATTTTTCCCCTTTGTTTTGAAATTGCCTAAAGTTTTTTTTTTTCCAACAGAAAAAAGGGGTCCTCTTTTGAAAGCATGATTTTAGGGAAAGACACGTTTCTGTTCAAATTTAAAAGTGTTACAGCTGCAAAAATGCCCATAAAGTGAAAGGTGTTGTAGCCCTCAATTGTTTTCCTTTTTGTGATCAACTTTTTCCGGGAACAAATTGCATAAAATGATCACTAACCCTTTTTTAAATTTTAATTCCTTGGGAAAGATGGCCCCTCGTTTTCCCAAACTTTGGGTTTTATGTTATGGGGAACAGAATCCTAGACGGGCCCAAAATTTTACCCGAAACCGGTGAGCATTTTAAAACCCCAAAAACCCAATTGGGAAAGGAAGGGAAATTTCCCCTTGGCATTTTGCCTGTAAAAATTTCTTGGCCTATAAGAAAAATTTTCCCCCTTTTGATTTTTTCTGTTTAAACAACTCCCTTAAAACAGATGAAGCTACTGGTTTAAAAATTTCCCTATTTTTTTCCTCTGACATTATGTGGGTTTTTTCCGGGGAAACATCCTTATCATTTCAATTGATTTATGTCATTAAAATTAGTTTCGCGCTGTTTTAATTTTGGCTCTTTTCTGAAATTTATTGTCATCCTTTTCCATTCCTTTTGTAAAAAGAATGAAAAAAAGCATCAGCATACTTTTTAAAAGTGATAAAAGTTATTTCTTTTCCCTTTTAATTTAATACTAAAACCCTTCCACCGAAAGATCAATACTGCTTCTTCAAAATTAAAAGCACGGAAGCTCGTCTCCACACTTTTTTGTTTAATTTTTTTTTAAAGTCTGGATAGTTAAAAAATCGTTTACATTGTTTCGAAATCCTGGATAATTTCACAAAAAAGCACTTTTAGCAAAACGTTTTGGGCGGTCTACCTTTTTTTTTACTGTTTTTGGAATGGGTTTTTACCCAGATCTGAAAATTTTAAAATACATAATTGGTGGTATCGTGCCCCCCAAAGGGGGGAAGATTTGTCGTATTCAATCCCCTTTCCACACTGTAATTTTTTCCCCCTGCATCCTTTCTTGGTTACCACTTCCCTTTTTAAATATTTTAAAAATCAAGAGTTCTGACGGGGAAACGGGCAAATCCCCCCTTTTTTTGCTCCGGGGACTTCGCGTAAGTCCCGCAAAATAAACGTTCCTTTTTTAAAACCAAAATTTTTTTTTCCCCCCTTTTTTTTTTTTTGTCTTTTTCGGGGAAAATGGGGGGTATTTCAATACAGTTTTTGGGTTTTTCTTTTTTTTGGGGTTTTGGGTTTACAGTAGATCCGTCGCATTCAGAGCCAACATTTCCAGGAAAACACCAGCTGGTCACCCACAAAAAGAAAAAAAAAGAAATAACACTTTTTAATTAATTATTGAACAAAGCGCTATATATTAAACAATTTAAAAACTTATAACATGTCATTTTATAAACAAAATTAAATTTTAGAGTTGCAGGATTTTTGTTTTTAGGTATTCTTAAAAAAAATATCAACTATACAATTTAATTTTATTTTACCTGTGTTTTAAATGACCGTAATTAGTTTTCCCGGCACCCCCTTTTCCCCCAAATTCTTTCTGTAGGTTTTATCATCCGAAGTCATACAAATTTTCACATCTTTAGGTTGCTTTTACTAAAAGATCATAAAAATAAAAAGGAAACAAAAAAGAAAAAAATATATAAAAACTAGAAAATTACAGGACCCTTCAAAATTTTTTTTATTAAACAGTTGTCATTCAATTTAGAAAAAATCTAATTACCCCCATTACTCTTTTAAAAAATGTAGTTTTCCAAACGTAATAATCCCTGTTTATTCGCCAGTCTTATTCAAAGAACCTTTTTCTGAAAAAAAAAAAAAACTGTATAAAAACATTAATTAAAAAAAAACGGTGGGATTTACAATTTAAACCAGTATAAAGTAGTAAAGGTCCCCATGTTCAAAAAGATTTGATGAAAAAAAGGTGACAAAAAAAAACCCAAAAAAATCAATTTTAAAAAAGAAAAACAGTTTTTTTAAAAAAAAACCCCGATTTTTTTTTAAAAAGTAACCCTAATTCGCTTCCGGAGTTTAAAAAAATTTACCCCCCTTGGGGCCCCCCCCGGGGCAATTTAAATTTTTCCCGATACTGACCGAAAAAGAAACAAATTTCTGAATAAAATTTTATCTCCCTTTTCGGGTAAATTCTAAAATTTTTTTCCTCACCAAGTTAGAAATAAATTGATATAAATACACAAATTTTAAAACAAACGAAACCCCGAAAACGGTTACACATTTTGGGCATCTGCAAGTCGATTTCCTTTCGTGCGTTTTCACTTTAAAAAAAACAACCATCACACGAGATCATGCATCAATTGGGATAATTAAAAAAGGGAAAAACATTAAAATCCTCGACATTTAATCTGTCTCCAAAATGGTTTAAAAAAATCCGTTTATATTTTTGTTTACATTACACGAACCCAAAAACCGGAAATTACAAAAAGAGTCAAATGTTCCTTGGTATGGTTACAATAAATGACTCCTTACAAAATATTTTTTTTTTAATTTTCAAACACGACGACTGGGGAAATTGGTTTTTGGGGATAATTTTTGGACCCCAAAAAAAAAAAGTTTTCTAAAGGGAACCTTGACCTTGAAGCCCCAGGGCGGGTCTTTAGCTTCCAAAAACCAACACAGTTATTGGGAAAAAATTGTGACAATAAAATTTTTAAAATTTCCCTTTATAATGGAAATTTATTTTATCGGACAAAAACACATAATGTTTAAACCTTTTTAAATTCTAAATGGACCTAGGGCCTTTTAACTAGGGGTCTTGGCCCTTTCTCTGAAAACGTCCTTTTCAAAATAGGGGAAAGTCTATGCCAAGTAAATTTTTAAAAAACTCTTCAAACGAGGAAGAGTTATGGAACAACAGAAAAAGACCATGTTAACATTTAAAAACCTCTAAATAAAACATTTACCCCCAGAGCAAAGGGGCTGGATTTTTGTCAGGACACGTTTTTCCCCCCGTTTTAGGGGAAAATTTTTTGCCAAATTATTTCGAAAATCCCCTTATGAAAAGCAAATTACAAACCCGGGCAAAGAAACAACCCTATTAACCCTTTTAAATTACTTTTAAAGTTTGGGCCCTTTATCTTGGAGCTGGAGTCTGGGTCTTTTGGGGGAAAACGTTTTTTCTATTAAAGGGAAACATTTATCCCAAATTGGGTTTAAAATCCCTTCATGGATGACAGAGCTATATACCGGACACGAAACAGACCCTATTAACGTTTGATTTCTAAATGTGACCTTGATCTTGGAGCTAGGGCTCTGGGTCTTACGCATGAAACGTCATTTAGGTCAATATTTATGCCAAGTTATTTCAAAATCCCTTCATGGATTACAGCCCGGACAAGAATTTACAAAGTTACGGTCGGACGGTGTGATTTTAATATGTCCATCTTCGGGGGCATAAAAATCAAAGAACTTACTGCAGTGTAAATGGGAAGTTATTTGCTGAAATATCTTTTAAAGATGTAAAGGAATTATTAATATTAAATAAAACAAAACCTAAAATTATCAATCGTTTAAGTTAAAATTCGCAAAAAAAAAAAAAGATATGATAATAAATTATATTTAATAACTTAATAATAACATAATATATTAAGCTGCATTAGCTCTAGTGGATTTAATTTGTGCACTAGTCAGCAGTGTACAAGTATTTACAACTTTGATTTGCACGGAATGTCACGGGTCAGAGGAATAGGTAGAATCTTCTAATCACTATTACCCGGCGCTGAGTTAACAAACTGTAGGGAATCTAAAGTGGTAGTATATTCATGGCATGTAACGCACGAAATAATTATACATCCTACACCTTAATTCGTTTGAAATACAGTAATACCTCGATTTCTTTAAAATAAAAAAGTGGAAAACCACAGGTCACCCAACACGACATAAACGAAAATGTTGCAGGTTCGGTTTGATTGACGGTAGTGGAAGTGCAAGCACCCCGAGTTGAGCAGAACTAAACATTTACACATGTAATAAGAACCAGAAACAAATTTAGAAACCTAGGATATACATATGTGCACATTGCCTTTTGTTTGAATAAATTATCTGTCTATCTATCCATCTGTGCAATAAATACTCAGAACCAGTTAATATTTAATTACTATTATCGTCTGGACAATTCCTTTATTATTGTTTCGTGATACAGATTTTATATTTCAGCCTTAACACCTGTCACAAGACTTTTGTCCCTGTACCATTATCTACTTTATTGTTGTCAATAATGTGTGATTCATTTCACGGAAATTGTTTTGAAGTTTTGAAAGAAAGACGATTGTGATATCAAAAACATGCAACAGATGGCAAACAATAACTTGGTCTAGAAATCAATATAATGCTTACAACATTTTCCTATAACTGCAATATCTAAAAGAGAATTTATCGTAAATTTAGATGAAGAATAAAATAAGAATCTGTTGAAATAGCTCCATCATTTTGCCTATTTTTAAATTGCGCATAAGTCAATGTTTGCCCTCAGCAGTCTGATCAGTTCATAGGCATTTATGAGTATTTACTACAAGGTTATTTGTATATTCTGTTGTAACACGTATGGACACATGGATACTTTATTTAAGAACTGAATAATAATTTCTGTGCATTTATACGGGTATAAAGCACGTTGGGACTTCCTGCAAATTCATGAATCGCACAAGCGATACTTGGCCTTCCAGTGTGGTTCATATCCATATGAACGCACACAAATATAGCATTTAATTCTTAATATATTTACATTTTACGATAGCTTGCTACAAAAATAACTGATTTGTTTTCTAGGAGTATCAGAAAATCAAAATAAATGTCAAGATATTAATCTCTCCGTCTTCCTACAACAGAACAGTCAAAAAGGCCCGCCCACGTTCAACGATAATTCGCCTTCCGATAAAAATATAGTTCCTGGTTTTTGTTTGAAATATTTTAACTCCAGTGAAAATTCATACAGTCGTGTTCTGTGATCTTTGACACTAGAAAAAAATAGTTAAAGCTATAATTAAATGTTCTTTTTCAAAATTTTGGCGTCCAATTCTGAAATAATGTTTGGAACGTGACCCTTCTGTTCATGTTTTTTGGTGAAGGACGTCAGATAACGCGTGCAATATCGCAGAAAGGGTCGTCATTGATATTATTACTCTAATGTTGTTTTCTATGAAAATTAACACATTTGTCTTTCCATATAAAATGTATAGTGGATGCAAATTTTGTATACAACAAATAAGTTCATGTTATTAATTTGTGAATAACAATTTTCGTCCTGCCTAGTCCAAGTCCTTCCAAAATGTCAGCCCCGCTCTTCTCCCCGACTCCGATTCGTAACGTTTATCAACTTATATAGACCCTTCTTTATATTCCGAGCCATTTGTGAATATTTTGTTCTAAAATAAAGGAGCATAGTTTTTGGTTAGAAAAGTCACCAAATATTTGCTCTAAAATTTCCACGGGGTGGCTCCCCGGACCCCGCAGGAGGAGGGGACTCCTCTTCCCACACTCTCCCCTTGAGTAACATCTAAATTGACCACGCTACGCCTCTGGGTGATGACACTGGAAGACAAGTTACCAGTGAGACTACTGATGAACATGAACTAAATAGAAGAGTTCAGCCCAAACGTACTCTACGATTACCATCAAGATTCAAAGACTATGTTTTAGACTTCAAGAAACGAAATTAAAACTCTTTAAAATCAATTTATCCTTTGACATTGGCTTATCTACGGTATATTTTTGATTACTTAATTATATAATATGAATCTTTTATAACTTGGGATAAATGTGATAATCTATTTTTAGAACGTCTTTTATTGTAAATGACGTCGTTACTGGGTAACGTCGTCAACGTCATTTGTTTTGTTTACTGCATTCTGCAATGGTTGATTAAAATTAGAAATATGAATTAGTGTTAGTAATTCATGGACATAACAGGGGGAAAATTTTAATGCGATCGGAATTTCACTTCATTGTAAGGAACATTCAGCTAAAGTTTGATCTATACTCGCGCTGATTTACATTCAAACACGTTAAGTTCTAAACATATTTCTAATAGAAATCTTCTGTCCTGAAGCAATTTGGAACGACACGATTACATATAAGATGGGTAAGTCTATGTGTTTTACTTCGAAACTGGCGCACATTTTCAGTCATATTTTTATAGACATGTACAATGATTGTGCTCATGAATATTTTAGAACAAATAATAAGTACACCTTTATATAACAAATAACTGAAAATTCAGAACGGTTTTCTGAAAATAGGACGCTGATTTTCGGTTTGCAAATCAATCAGTTGTGTTGAAAAATAAGTCCGTAAGCATAAACATTAAGCAAAATGTCAGGTAAGTTCTTTTTATTATTTTTAGTGCGTTAAATACATGCCCTTTAAGCATTCTTTTAGAGTAGAATATTGATTTTACTTTAATTTTTGTTAAAGTTTGATAATGCCAAAATATAATATACTGTAGTTAGTTTGTATAAAAGCATCGCATGTGAAATGTCAGCTGACTGAAACTGTACTCATTGACAATATAATACAAATAATTATTGTATCTACCAAAGACAGTTTGAATTTAGTCACCAAACTATTAAGACCGTCCATTTTTAATCACTTGACACCCAATGCTTTTGGCCATCTTATGAAACCGTCTAGATAGATGATCTTACCCTGGTGTCTGTAAATACCGTAGCCTTTTCAAGATAGACACTGACATTAATAGAAGTATATAACCTTAAGATGTCACATTTTAGGATCTTTGAAAGGACTATTTTATAAACTGGAATCTGAAGTGCAAATATTTACTTTTGACATTGAAATTCCGACATTTATTCAGTTATGAAAATGTCATAATTATACCAAAACCCTGCTACATGCACGTTTTGGAAAAAAAGATACATCATTCTGTATATACATGCTAGATGAAAATTGGAATCTAGTTTCATCTAATATCATTTTTGCATTACATCATTCATATCCACACCGTTATTATTATTATCACTCTTTTAATGCAGCTGCTTAAAAATTATATTTTCAAACTGGATCTCAATTTACATTTTTTAAAACAAAAAAGAGCTTACATGTCTAACGATGTTTTATCTTGTAATTTATGCCACTGGTACCAGACCAGAAAGAAAATGCCTATGTACATGTTATACCTTACCCATAGGTATTCTGTAAGAACCACGGTCATGAACGGGAAAATATACTAACCTGTTTCAATCGCGCATTTCATATCTAAAACGCACAATTCGGTAAATGTGTACTATAAATATTGAACAAGTGTTAAAAGTGAGGTTGGGTGCGCACCATAAACCGGTTTAAACTCCCTAGTGGTGTTTTTGCCACTGACCGTTCCAAGGCGTTGCCCCACTGTGTTCCTTTGTTTGTTCGTTTTGTTTTGGGGAGGCTGCGTTTTTGGTACGTGGCATTCCCTGTTTGATATTTGTCTTTGTTTTTTAATTTATTTTCTGTTGTGTACCCATCACATCTCTTCAATATTTCTTATCTTAGAGAAATATAAATTTTAAATAAGTTTATACTTTTTCAACGTTGCAGAAAAAAAATGGATGAACTTCCCTGGTGAAGTTCCGGTCTAGATTATAAAACTGTTCTGATCGGTTGATGCGAAAATGTATGTCAGTCGTCATCCAACTACACATGTACGCTAAAAATGCATATGCAGCATTAATGTGCAGTATGAGTTAAATAAACAGTACAGATATACACAAATGTGTGATTTCAAATTCAAAATCATTTCTAAAATGAATTTCATTCATCATTTCGAATTTTATTGTAAAACTGTGAATATTCTGCATTCTGTTTTTGTTTATTTACATTTCGCCCAACATGGGCACACTGTTGTGACCTCTAGAACGGATGTTCATTAGGGGAGTTCACGCAAGTTTTTTTTTCTGTGACGCTGATGAAAGCATAAAATATGTGGAGTATCTCTGCAATATGAGATACTGAGAAAATTTGTTTTGTGCACGATGAAAGATAAATTACCACAGTTCAATATGCCTGATAGCCATTCATCGAACTGCGCGTTTTAGGTGAGAAATGTTCGATTGAAATGGGTAAGTGCACTTTCCTGTTCATGACCATGGTTCTTATAGAATACCTAGGGGTAGGGTATAACATGTACAGAGGCATTTTCTTTCTGGCCTGGTGCCAATGATTTATGCTACGCCTGAATTGAAACCCTGCTAAATTAATGTTTTATATCAATGCACACGAAAGCTATTTACACATTTACTGAATCAGTGATCATATATGAGCTTAAAAAAATATTTCAGTTTTTTATTAAAACAATCAGATAAATATGTTTTTGCCTTATTTTGGAATAAATTCGAAAATAATTAGCACGTTCCCCTTAAAGATGTTCATATACGCAAACTTAATGTTTTCCACTAGCAGCAGAGTTGTGTAAACGCGTCATATTTGGGAAAGTGTGCACAAGAATTTAATTGCTTAGCTTTGAACAGGCCGAATTTTTCGAACTTTGATACGATTATGCCATTATACCTTCAACGATAACTTACGATTGTATAGGTTCAGCCGAACAATTTAAATGAATCTACTTAAAATTATTTTTGTGAAACACATTGCACATAAGTTCTAACTTTGTTCTAAGTAGTTAAAATGCAAACTATGCACATGATACCTTGTGAATGAGATGATACCCTTTAAAAATATTTGCAATTATATTACGTTTTCGTAATCAATCGTGTATGCAACATATATAGGTAAGACGCGCGCTTTATCTATTATCTCTCTCATTACGTTTAAACATGCTGATAATAATATTTTCAGAAAATAGTTTTATTCTTTACCGTATATATGCGTTTTAGGATGTTCTTTTTGTTTTGGTTGAAAGAAATATAGGGAGATCGATTAGCATTTGACTTTGTGTGTATCTTCATTTTCGAAAGAAGTAAGAAGTACAGAAAATGCCAGGTACAAATTAAATTTATTCGGTATAGTACCTTCTTGTTATGATAATATTTTTCCAATTTAATGTAGAATAATATAAAGATAAATATTAAATTAGTTAACGTATTTAGTGTTCTGTTAGATAGTTGTAAAGATATGCTCTGTGTTAAGCCAATTAAGAAGTAATAAACATTTAGAATTTACATTGGATGCTGACATGGCAGAATTTGACCAATGGCTTTTGAAAGTTCCGCCATTGTTATATAACCATTTAGTTTGTATGAAATTATGAATGATTATATAAATAAAGCTTGCGGGAATTTTAGCACTTGCCAACAAGAGAACACATAGCGGATATTTGTCTCCGCCACTCGTGAAAATATTGCATTATAGTGTTCACTCGGTGAAATATAATTCGATCTTACACTTAAACAAACAAATTTTCCTTTTATTTTATGCATATTTAACAGTTTTAACCAAATTATACCAAGTTTGTCCGCGCAACGTCACGTGCACCGTATCATGATGTCATAATGTCGTGACGTTAGAATAATCTTTGTAGAAAAACTAATTAGTTCTCTTATGTTCTCTGATTTCTGTTACATTTTGCTTTGATAGAATGTATATATTTATTATCCTGTTAGTATTTCTATACATTTATATCTTTACTGAAGTATATTTTGCACGGAATTTTCTATTACAATTCATATTTTTTCGCATTCTAGTGTAGGAAAATAAAAATGATATTTTTATTCACTGTTATACTAAACATTTCATTGAAAAACAGAAAATAAGTACATAATAATTGACAGTAAAATGAATAAACATAAGGACAACATTTCAAAAAGAATAGACACTTTCCGAGAAGTCGGCCTTGCCATAAGGAAACAATGTACACGTGTAGGGTTTTTCATTTACAGTCTGATCATTCAGTCAGTATTTTTGTGGTAAGCACCCCTCATTAACAGTGAATGGTGCTGCCAAATTGAAAGATGGACAAGTTCATTATACAAACTTAGCAGGATAAGGATTTTCTTTACACAAAATAATAGTCAAAGTAAAACAAATAGACACCAAGAGCAAAATATAACAGATAATAAACACGATAGGGCACCGCCTTGGACATGTTGGAACGGTTATAAAGAAAACAACTCTTTAGGAGTTTAAATCGGGTTATAGTGCAGACAGACATGATTTAATCCCCACCATAAGTCACAAGACAGCGTAAATTAAAGATATCGTCGCCAGTTTATTCCCTTACTCGAGTAAGGGAAACATATATGTAAAATACAAAGAAACGCTCCTGTAAAAATTGTTAAAAACAAACCTTAAGTATCTAAATAATGTCTACTGACTGAAACTGCATTCATTGACAATACAAAAAGAAAAGTTATTGTCTGTACAAAAGGTCATAATTACACACTTCCGCCGCTAAACTGGGATCGTTCACTCGAAATCACTTGTCCCTGACTGCCTTGGGCCAACGCATCGCATCGGTTCGGATTCTTTCATTTGATCTAACATCAAAAAAGGCCCTCGATTTGCTTCTTTTTATGTTTCAAAGTAAACTAGAACACAAAAGTTGCTCCCACGATATTTGATCTGTATAACATTCATAAAAACAATCGCATGGCTAAATCATAAAACTTTATATCATTGCACACCAAACCTATTTACAAATTAATTCATTAAGTGATTATCAATAAGTTTTTTCTATGATTTAGATTTATCTCAGTAAACTGTTATTCTTCTATAACAATCAGAGTCTTATTGGTGTTATAAATTAGACAATAGTTGAAATGCTTAAAAGTACGTTCCGCACATAGGCATGAAGTTCCTCTATTCAAGTATAAATAGTTTGAATAAAATGCACTTGTGTGCCATATGTGGGAACTTACTGCACTAGAATTTAATTGCTTCAAGTCAGTTAAACCTTTAGTATGCACAAGTATTCTTCTAACAAATACTGTAAACTACGTAATTTTTATCAAACATGCAATTTCTAATACTTGTTTTAAAATGATAATCTGTGAGTTTTATTATTTGAGAAATATTTGACTTCAAAACCTCGCTTAGGTAGCCATCTGGTTGAAAGACGTTCTATGTTTCTAGGTGTATCCAGATGCCTGACCGTGATAAAGCAATGCACGATAGGGAATCGTTGTCTTCAACAAAAGTTGGAAAGGGCGTAAAACCAACAAAAGCAGAAAACGTTACGTGATAAACAAAATTTTTGGTGTGCTTGCTATGTTTCCTTTGCGTTACTTCTATATATGTCATTTTATTTATATTCTTAGTTGCTGTTGTGAAGACCCTTGACTACCTCGGCAACCGGCCCAGGCTAATTGTTGCTGGAAATTCCTTCCTGATGATAATATCGCCTTTGTTGATCGCAAAAACTCCTGCCTTCTCATGACGAATACGGACAAGGAGACGTTTGAAGAACTAGACCTGGTCAAGTTGTTGCCAGACAATTATCGTAACTTGAAGGGTAATGAAGTGATAAAGCCATCAGATGTAAACAAAGGTTTTGAAGACGATCAGCTCCTTATAACTTTTACAGGAAAAGACTTCTCTTTTGCTGTTGCTTGTAAGCTCGAAAAGAAAAACGAAAGTTTCGTATTGATACCTGTATTTCCACCAGTTAAAATCTCCAACAGAACACGGTCAGTTATAGCCATTGACAGCGATCATGTCTGTGCAACAACAGAATATTATGTTATCATTAAAAGAAAAGATGACGACACGGACACTGATGTCAAGTCACATCCACGTGTTAAGCGTGACAGAGGTGGTCTATTGATGGCCGATGGGCAGGGACGGTTTTATTATGGAGATGGCGATTGCTTTGTAGGTTGCCACTGGGATGGTACGCAAATTAGCGAAGAATTCAGAGTATCTGACCGTAGAATGAAGTTTCCACAAGGTTCTGCCATTGCCTCTTCAGGAAGAATTCTTGTATGTTGTGATTCATCCCATACAATCTACAGTATTTCATGCGATGGAAAAGACTTCAAGGTCGTTCACTTTGATGGCGAAAAGTGGTTTGGTGACATAGATTTCAACTCCAGCGGCAAGCAGTTTTTCACATCATTTTGGCACGACAATAAGTGGCCAGTACTTTTTAAATATGAAGCCTGAAACATGTTATTACTGTAACTCCAATGTAGAATTTTATCTTTTGCTGTGTTTCTTAGTTATGTTTTTTTCTGGAATTTTAAGTGATAATGTTATTTAGTTCGTCCATATTCGTTGCATTCTTGTGATATTAGAAAACTGTTGATTATTCAACTCTAACAACTTGAGTCAGCTAAATAGTTTCCCCTGAAATTAATAAAATCAGTAAAAAGATCCTTTGGAAGCAAAGAATGCAACTAAGATTATCATGCAAGTCAAAGCAATACTTATCCACCCGAGGCTCTGCAGAGAGGTGATAAACTTCGGAAACGAGCTTGATAAAGTTAAGTTCAGGAAGACAGTAACCTAATATTTTATTTTATCCTGCCACTACCATTTTATTTTAAATCGTGTGTATGCAAGTGTTAACGCACTACGTTTTAAGTACATGCACAGCAAGCATTGTAAACCGAGTCAACATTTTCAGATGTGATGATTGCCATACGGTACGATACGAAAACAGTTTATAAGCCTGATTCACTCGACCTTGACTTTGTCAAAATTGGCGTTTTGGAGCGTAAATCTTCTTCAGTTTAGAAACTGGCGCTTTTAACCTGTTTTAAGCAGGTATTTGTCATTAAGTTACACAGAGCTTTGGATGAATAAACTTAATTTCAGAATGACATTAACCTAATACTCTCTATCATCCTGCAGCCAATAGTACCTGTATTTGTAAGAACAAAATATTTCATAAAGATTGATTTCCGATACAAAAATAATCCATTCACATTTCACTGATATATTAATTTCTCCGCCCCCATTGCTTGCTTCAGTTAAATATTACAACAAAAACATTAATCCTTACCTTACAGTTCGACTTCTGTATGTTTTAAATCATAGATGCTAACCGGGCATTTATTTACAAAACAAGTAAATGAAGTTTCGACTTGGACAAAATACAGCGGAAAACGACTCTTGAATTGAAATCAAATGCCAAATTTGACAAAGTCAAGGTCGATTGGCTTAGGCTTATAAGCTGTCTTCGTATCGTACCGTGTTTACGTGGAATATAAATGAATAATTTGTCATGCTACCTTGACAGTCACAGTGGGTGCATGATGAACTGTTTGAAAGATCATCACACCTATTTACACCTGCTGTGCATGTACAGCACCTGCCATATAAAGGCTTGTTGACACGGCAACCTGCTTATAGCAAAATAAAGGGGTAGTGACAGGAAAAATCTTAATATCAACAAAACAAGGAAAGACGGGAAGTGTGTATTTGTTGTGATAAAATGATATTAGGAATATATATTCAATTGTATAACATTGTAAGGTTTTCTTTTGCGGTGTTTTTATTAGTTGTAGAAAGTGTTTTCTATGCAAAACAAAATGAAAGCCCTTTACGTTACAGAATCTTCTGTCTTCTATTTTCTTTACCATTTTTAGTAGAAACGTTTATTCAAGGCAGTTTTCAGAAAGTGTATTCTATGCAAAACAAAATAAAAACAATTTTCATTACAGAATCTTTCTGTTTACCTCATCATTTTACTAAAAATATAAATTCAAAACGTTTATTCAAGGCAATGTTTTGGCATCGATGACTTATTCAGTCTGTTATTTATAAATCTATCTGCACAAACACTCAAAAAGTTAAAATATAACATACGTTTATTGCAATTATAACGTAGTAAATATTCTTATTTTCATTTAGTATTATTAATTTATCTAATGGTAGTATCTTTTTTTGCGTTTTGAATCATGACCTTTGTTACTTGTGTGCGTAAAGCTTCTTGTTAATCAGGCCATTAAAAATCTACAACATCCATGTACATGAGTTTTATTCACTATCTAATTTTTTATTATTGTCAAAAGTATCTCACAAAAGCCTTTATGGCATTATCACCCTACAAGACCAAACATAAAAGAAGTATTTCTGTACGCGAGATATTCGAAAATTTACCGGACTGGCTGTGATATAGGGCATCTCGCATGGTATAAGCCAATATCACCTAAAAAACCATTTGGAAACGTACAATTCAAAATTATTTTCTTTCATATAATAGGTTTAATAATGTAAATATTTTTTCAGTAGAAATATGCATACATAAAGCTAGTGTGGGCAATATTTAGTTTTGATAATATGTAATATGAAACGAGCGCTTTATCTTTTATCGACATGTTACAGCATAACGCTAATCAGATTTTCGGAAAATAGGTTTACATTTAGTCAATATATGTTTTTGTTTTAGAACAAATCTTTTCCTGAAATTCGTTTTGGTTCAAAGATCAATATGATAATGAATAACGTCTTCTTTGTTTCCATATTTTGGAAAGACAAAGAAAATGGCATGTATTCGCTTGTATATTAACTATGTATCTTCCCGATCAGACATTTTAAATCGTAATGTTAAGAGTCCGAGAGCTGTTGTATATTTCCCCCTTTTAAACATATTGCAACTTGACAATAATCAATTTTCGGAAAATGGTTTATAATGTTGTTTTTTTATGTCATATTTCCTTTTAAAAAACCTACTTATTATTAAGGTTAAAAGAATTAACCTTCTTGCATTTAAATAGGATACAAACTTTTACCGCCTCGAAAGCCTAGTGGCAGAGCGTCCGCTTCGAGTGCGGGAGGTCATGGGTTCGATCCCCCGCCGCGTCATACCAAAGACGCGAAAAATTGTACCAGCAGCTCCCTTGCTTGGCGCTAAGCATTGAAAGAAAAACTGGCCTTTTCTCTCATACCCTCGTACCGATGGATTCCGATGTACAACTTGCTTCACAATCGACATAAGATAAATTTGTATAAACTAAACTTTTACGAGTTCTGCCTGGGCATTATGTCATTTTAGGATTGCAGGAAATGATTGATAAATTTAGCATGCAGTAATTGAAATATTCGTCTGCAAGTAAATTTTGAATTCGTATTTTGAGAGATTCAGTTCTTAGTGAATAATTAGAAATTAAATCTTCAAACATAGACGTTTTATACTTTACAAAACAAAATATGACATATTTTCATTGTCATTAGTCAGTTATTGTTTCAAACGAAATTTACACTAAACAACTCATCAGCTAAAATCTTAAAAAAAATCATTCCAAAAGGAAATATAATCCTTTTCAAAGTACCAGTTGCTATGTCAACCAAACACAAGATCCACAATGATGGAATTACCAAAGGTTGCCCAACACGACATAAACGAAAATGTTGTAGGGTCGGTTTGATTGAGCTCATTCATGGACAGTAATGGAAGTGCAAGCTACCATCTACAACTTCTAGCACCGGGTTGAACAGACCTCAACATTTACACCTGTAATAAGTATCAGAATGCAATTTAGAGACATCAGCAGATTTATTCATACAGCGGTGCACAAAACTATTTAAGATAAGAAATTTCATGTCGGAAAGTCCTGTCCAGTTCGTTGCATCATTTGATATTCTTTCTTTGAAATAGCAGAAACCAGTAACATTAGAATACTTGCATGTCTCATTGTTGTTGGAACTAATCTTAAAGATGGTCAACTTTATTGACCAAATCAAACAACACTTTACATCAGTTGCAAACACTGATGATGAACGTATATCAAGGGTGACCTTCTAAAAGAATTAGTAACAAGATCCGTTGGTAGCAGTAGAGTGCAACCAAGCAGACTAGGTTTAATTAAGTCTGTTCATGAAAGGTAACGAAATGTGCAAAGCCGCCTACGCCACCAAGCACTAAGTTTAGCAGAACTTTTTTTTCACATCTATCGAATGGACTCCTCCGTGATCCGAGGGCCAGAAAATATAACAAACCACTCATCGTTTAGGTCAGTAATATTTCTTGAAATGTCGAAAGTGGGAACAAACCAGTTGGAGTCTATATTAAATAGAAATTAGAGAGCGTACGTATAGGTGAAGCTAGATTGGAAACTGTTTTAGAAAACGAGAACGGCAATCGGGTAGCGAATGTGTTTTTAGAGTCTAGAAAAGGAAACATGTATATACCAAATATATTAAATTTCGCAGAAGGAATATATTGTATATTATGTTACATATTATATTTTATTATACCTCACATAAATGTCCAATGCAAATTTCCCATTAGTTTAACTTGAATAATATGTCATATTCCCCAGTGATTTTATATCACATGCGCAAAATCGTTATTTTCAATTTCTGCGCAGGTGATATGATCCATAATTTCATATCACATGCGCAACAGCGTTATTTTGTTTTTCTGCGCATGTGATATTATTGTTTCATATCACCCGTTGAGAGATTGATACTTTCGCATTGATTATTTTCTTTTTTATGCTACGTGCAAAATATTTCGAAAACAATTTTTCATCAAATATTGGATCGAAACTACAACAGTAATGAGTTTGGAAATGATCTAGTTAAGAAAATGAGTACTCCCACTTATATGTTTCATTTAGAAAAAAAGAAAGTTATCGCCGTTTTTCGAATGCTACTGTTTTGACGCAGTGTTTAAATATTAGAATAAATATGGGTCATTATCTGACAAATTTAAAACTGTATTATTGATTTTGATATAAAAATTTTAAGAAACTTTTTTGTTTTTCTTGCATATAATTGTAAGGTTATACCCTCAAAAGTCATTTTTTACTAGTATGCATACAGCACAATGTGTCATATTTGTAGTGATGCACGTGAAAGAAGCACGTGCGAAAAATTAGTCTTTACCGTCACAATGCTTCTGACATAAAATAATCTTTAATTATAAATGAAATTGATAGTAAGTCTGTGTTAAAGGATAGTAAATAGTTATTTTCTTAAAAGTTTTGCAGGGAAAAATAGTTTGTATAATGGAAAGAGTGAATTAAACTTTTTAACTTTTAAAAAAAAATGAAATCCCGATTTTTTAAACATATTTTGTAAACATCTATCTTCATAGTGATATAGAAAATTAATCACTGGTCATAAAAAGTATATTTTGCTTTGTATTATGACAATTTAACCAATGGAATATATTGCATAAAAAACTTTTAAATACCAAAAATATGCTACGTGATGGTAAAGACATTTCGTTGCGGTAAAGACACTGAGGTGACGGAAAAGACATTTTTTGTGATGTAATGTACTATGATTCATATAAATACATGATAACGAATACTAATAATGGAAACAATTAAATTTTATTTCATTTAAGTGAAATGCTAGCAAGCAATACAACACAAAATTCAAACAAATAAAAGATCTAAAAAATTAAACAGTGTTACGAAAACTTTAAATCAACACATACTGCTCCTTTAAACGTCGACAGCCGTACCTTAATCTCCGAGTCCACAATCATGTCACTTCTTAATGCAACAATAAAAAAGATGAAATATTCAGTTCCGAATCTTATTGAACAGTAGTTATATGCAAAGAAAAATACTATTCAGTATTCTATTCCTTTATAAAAAAGATTTTACTTGTATGGCATTTACTGATATGTTGCATGTTAAGTTATATGTTATTCCATCATTCGTTTAACATATGTTTAACCTCCGTCCAATGGCTTGGGTCGATCTGCACATGTCTACCTGTCACATGTAATGGCTCCGGAATAAGCATAAGTAAGTTTTCCCAGTTATACCAGATACAATCTTCCAAATACGGCCAAAAGTAACGGTTTTCACCTATACGGTGCATTACCTTTACTTCTGCAGAGTCGTCATCCAAATCCTGAAGTATATTAAACATGTGTATTTTTTTTTATATATTTGCTCAACTCAAACATCCTTAATCAAAAGAACATTATTAAATTCAAGAGTTACGCATTATAAGTTAATACATTTTGATTTTCTATGAAATGGCTTTCAATAGCTACATATAAAGTTACGCAGTAAATATTGCATTGTGAACATGTCTGTTAATAAGCCTTAAATAATGTCGTTAACATTACATCACCCCTATTGGTTGTACGCACGTGTAGAGTGTACTATATACTGACTTAAGGTTAGGGTTAGGTTTAACATAGGTTAATAGTGTACATTCAATGCGTGCGTACATTCAAAGCGAGATATTTAATGCCGATCTAATTTGTATGCGGCTTTTGTGTATTTATGCAAGAAAATAGGACTTTAGATTGAGATTTTATAATTCTGCTAGTAGGTGCATGCTGTCAACATTCATTAAATTATAAACTTAGCACAATTTGAATAGTCGATCATTTGAAATTTACCCTCTATAGATATCTGTTGCTTTAGTAACTACTTAACATAATCAAATTATTTTAGCAGATGTTTATTTTTCAATAATAATGAATACAACTCCCCTTTTAGTTTCGCGCGGGACAACTTATTAGAGTGGAACAAAAGTACGACTACTGACTGATATACCATACCTGAATGATACCTGGATAAGCCTTGTCGTCATACCGGAAAACACACCAGTTTCCAATAAGATCTGGATGCGGTTCAATTTTCGTCAACATTTTCTGCGGGTCAACATTTTTCGGTGTTTTCAAAGCTTCTACATCCGTTGGTGGTGTCTGTGGTTCCCTGTTAATAGTATCATGAGTGAATACTCCCTGACTTCTACAATCCATATTAGTTGTCCTTCCAGTTTCGCATCTTTTATCTGCATCATTATTGCTAGGCGAAACAGAGTCATGTTGGGACATTAGAATACATTCTGACGTTTCTGCTATGTAACACTTACAACATGTGGGCCACGTGCAGAAGCAACTAAGTTCCCTCAGATGCATTATACCTCTATGGGCTATGTTTATAACAACCTGGTGGAGCTTCATTGTCCCTTTAATAGTAGGAATATGTGTGGGAATACTGGCTGTAACCTTGTCAATATCCTCAGAAGCAATTAGAAATAAACGTACATTATTGACACGTTTACTAACTTCTTCATAAAAAGATTTAGCGTCTGATATATCTGTACCCATTGACACAATAGCATCAGCTGTACGTTTTACTACCCCTCCGATACCGTCCGCTGCACCTTTACCATGTCCACCTTCTGTAAAGTTCCAAGAACCCATTTGAAACTCAAAGTTTTCAAGTACCTCTTTGTTAAACATGTAAAAGTTGTTTTTTGATCGGTATTGTGTGCAAGGCCCGTCACTTACAAAATGTAGCGTACGTATCTGAGGCATTGTTTCCTTAATTTCCTGCAAAATTGGGAACATATGGGCCCAAATAGCACCAGGACCATGGTATGTGTTCTCTGACACAGTGCAAAAAGACTTCATGCCTGCTTTGCTGTATACAACAACCGTATGTAAAGAAATTTGGTTCCTCGACCCACCAAAGTGCATAGATTGCACTTCTTCAGACATTTTGCAGTTATAATTCTCTGAAAAATCTACATGGATTACGGCCTCTGATGTGTCAACATTGTCCTTTAGGTCTTTCAGAGACATGTACTGATTTCTTATATTAAATATATGTTTGATGTATTTGGCTTTTATCATTTTGACAGTCTCATTAAAAAGAACATCAACAGTAACTTGCTCGGTTTGTTTGACTGTTTTCTGAACTTTTCGCATGCTTTTGCCGTCTTTTGTTGGTATATTTTCACTCCTGTTCGCCCATTGGGAAAATGTGACCTGGTTGCCCCCTAGCTCTTCCAGGTTGTTACTACACAACAGTTTATTTTTACAATGTATACAGTCTCCATAACTACAGGCCTTATTTTTCAAATCACATACTAACTGTTCACTGATTTTGTCAGGATTTTTTGAATTAATGACCTTTAATTGATGCAACTCTTCAATTCTACTCTTAACGTTTGCATGTAATTTACAAAGACATGTATCTCTTGCATCTGTTTTCTTTGCAACAATCCAGAATGGTCTTAACCGACAGAAACTACTATAAGAAAGCTTTTGTGTATCACCTGGGTACTTTTATAAATACTTTTGGAATAAGTTTTTAAGTGTGTCTGAAAGATATCTCTTCTGCATTTTTTTTCCATTTCTTGTTATTGTGTCTTTTTTTCCAGGTGTCTGAACACTGTTTATGTCTTCTTCTAAGAACTGTTTTCTTAGACGCTGTTCTTTTTTCCTGTAATTTTCCCATAGTCTTTTGTATCTGTTTACTTCATTCTGCAGTTTTCCAATAGTTCGATAGGCTTTTGCTCTCTCTTTTCTTACTTTCTTTCTTCCAGATGCATGCTGCGGTGGCCGTTCGATTCTAACTCGTAATGGAGAAGTTTCTGGTGATGTAGTAGGACTATTTACTTCCATGAAATTAATACCTTTTTCATTCATTCTTTGTTGTTGTCTGTATGTTTGTTTCTTTTTTCTCCATTGCCTTCTTATATAGTTCTTTTCTCTTTCTGACTTTTTACTTATGTCATATTCACCAGATGCTTTTCTCTTTTTGTATCTCTCTCTTTCCTTTTGTAAGTACTGAGCATGTTTTATAGGGTCAGATTTTAAAGAATCTCTGTACTTTTTTGCCCGTTCGGCTGCAGACAACCCCATCTTGTTAATGCAGAAACTTAAATAAAACTAGAAATTATTTCTTGAATATGCTTTTTCCTGTCTTTAAGTTGTTTCAAAATTTCTGCGTTTTTCTGATTCCATTCATGTTCAAAGTTTGGCAAATTAAGATTTTCGATTACATTCAACACACGTCTTCTTTCTAATTCAATGTCCAGTAGCAATTCATTTATGTGGATGTATTCTTTTAATATTTCGTTTTGTCGAGATATTTCCGAAGGGTTTGTCTGAAATAACAATAAATATTTTTATTTTTTATTTTATAAAATGTCCATTGTAATTTCATTTTTTATATCTTATTTTTTAATAATCGTTTTTAGATTTTATTACTTTTTATTCTATAAAGTTCCGATTATTAAAATTATTTCGTTGATATACAAAATGACAGTTTAATTTCCAAAAAAGTCTTTACCGTCACAGCTTTCAAGAGCCCTCGTCTTTACCATAACACTATTCTGTGTAACGGTAAAGACTGTGACGGAGAGGACATTTATATACAAAAACGCCACTGCATCTAGATTTGATATGTTAGACAACCCCCCCCTGCGAATGCAGAGCTATTGTGTAACTATCTCTAATATTTGGTAGATAAAATTATACAAAAAACAATAAATTCGTCATATTAACATGCATACGGTAAAGACTACAATAAAGCTACTGCTTAAAATATGATATTGTTTACCTCATTGTGTGCGCCCGCCATTATTCCATCATGCCAGAAACAGTCTTCGAGCGGTTCTGCAGAATTCTACGTAATCAATGACGTCATTGCTATTACGACAAAACACTTGTTCTTTCCAATTATTCCTAATTGAGGAGTGTAACGGTAAAGACATTTCAGGTTTTGGACAATAATTTTTCCTTTTTATGTTGAATTTTTTAGTTTTTGTTGCAACTGTATACAACGATTACAATGCTTACAGCAGATGGTGGTTATCTCATCAAAGATTTTATTCGACATTCTTTTTGTACTTTATATGATACATTTGCCTTGGTAAATATTTTACTGGAAAGACTGCTGTTTGGGACGTTACCGTCACATTGGCTTCATTACGTGACGGTAAAATATGTGAACGACATCAGCAAGTAGTTAAACTGCATAAATACATCGTTTCTAATAATATCAAAGGTAATTAAGATAAAGTAAGGTTTAATTTGTAAATCTGACATTACTTTCTCATGCTGTTGTATTGACAGTGTACAGGACTCCGCGTTCAATAAATTTACCGTCACGTAACTTTGACATCGTTACGGTAAGGACAAATTTATAAAACAGATCATTTTTTATAATGTATAGTAAAAAAACGACTATTTTGCAACTCAATTACAATATTTATTCAGTTTCATGGCTCTGTTATAAAAAAAAAACAGTGATATAAATACTATAGTTCAGATTGGACAACACATATGTCAAATGTTTAAATTTGTGAGATAATGACCCATATAGGGGTCAGCGATATGTAAACGTCTCGACAAAATCTATCAAAAAAGTCTTATTACAGCAAAGTCGCCACAAATTATGAGTCCTAACAAGTAAAGACTCTTTAATTCTGTCTTCATTATTTGGTTAGTAATTACTTTTTAATGTTAAATAAATTATTATGTTGATTTTCCAGTAAATGCTTTGACCCTTGTAAGCTTTCGGTATAATAAAATAAATATTGCATTCCTGAGAGGGTGATATGAAAAATGTTCACCCCTCGAAATATGAATATAGACCTCGGCTGGCGCCTCGGTCAATATTCATATATCTCGCGGTGAACATTTTTCATATCACCCTCTCAGAAATGCAATATTTATATAATATTACATTATATTGTTAGCCTTCAAATGTTAATTATGGCTTTAACGACAACCAATTCCTTATAATCTGTTCGAAAACAACATTAAAACGTTCAAGGCAAATTTTACAAAGACTGTATGGTAGTAAATCTAAATTTAAGTGAGACAGAAAACAATGTTTTTATTTGTATCAGTACGGTGCAAGCCTGGAGCTGCTTACCAGTTACGTAGGACCAGTGGTTGTGGTTTCAGGTTCCTGTAGTATAAGTCCAGGTAAAAAGTGATTTTCAGGGCGGAGACACTTTTGTCTTGCATAAGTTTGATAAAGGTAAATTAGATGATACTCTATGCCAACGATCTTTCCTCTAGCTATTGTGTTTTCTTAGAGAAACATTGGTAAACTTATTTCCATTTATTGCCATACCACTAACAACTCTGCGAATTTGTTAGTTCTGCACATTGTTTGTTGTTTTCATTTCGCGAAAGAACATTAACTAAACTGTGGGAGCATACGCCGCTATTCATAGAATTGCTATCCGTCGGCATCATTCAATATTAAATCCTATATTCGTAGTTAAGGGGACATCATGTTTAACTCTATTCTATAATATATAACGAATAGATTGTCTCCCATATCGTCTTCAATACAATATCTAACTGTTTGCATGAACTAAAAATATACGTCAAGTCCAGTATTGTCATTGATGTATTGGATGTCGTCGATTCTCGCGTTACAGAGTAAATGAATAGTTTGAGCAATACTAGAAGTTTAATTAAAGGCACTCGCTACAGTTTTTCCGGACGGGTCGATATTTACCCCAACACCGTGCAAATTTGGTTGTGTTTCTATTCGTTTTAGCTCATTGCAAAGTTGGAGCGGTCTTCTGCGCATGCCCGGAAGTGATTATCTAATGTCGCGTACGGCAAATTATTGTATGTTCGCACGCATTTAATGTATAATATGTATAGTATATTGACTAGAGGTTAGGGTAAGTATCACCATGGTTACAATATATATACATTTAAAGTACTTTTAGTTCAAATTGCTTCAATCCGAAATATACTGGAGTCTGTAATTTATACCGGCGCTCCAACTCTGCATTGAGTCACAGCTGTTTCTAATCCCGTACCGTACCCATACCGTACATCCGTATTCGTAAACTATAAGTTTTGTTCGGAGAAAGGCGGAAACTTTCATCGTTCTATGACATCAAAATGCTTCAGAAACACCTTAAAATCCGCTTATTAAGAAATCTGCCGTTTGATATTTTGATATATCTCTAAGTCATTTGCTCAAACACTGAAAGAGTATTTCGTACCAACCTGCGTTGTATAAATGCCCGCCACACCCCACCTCGTTGTAATTTGGTTCAAGCGACATCTAATATGGTGACCTATCAATTTTCTTTTTGTTTTAGATTAGGTAGACATAACCAAAGGTATGTGCAGAGTTTGATTAAATTCTATTATGTAAAACTCGATAAAATAGCAGAAGTACCAACTTAAATTTGACAAAAATATGCAAAAGTAACCATTGGGTCTGCTGAACAAGTATTCCTTTCTTTACAAAATCATTTACTTTTGATTTCTCTGAGCATGTTTCAAATAGATATATTGTTTTCCGTTATAAAAATGCTTAGATATCAAATTGATGCTGATTATTGTCCTTTACTGAAATATATTTTAGGATTACAGAAATTTTGAAAAATGTTAAAAATAGCACCATATCTAGGGGCAAATTAAATTGAAAAAAAGCTGGTGTCCTAGTATTTTTATTTCATTTTTCAATACATCATAACCTGATCTTTTAATTCAAAACATTTCATCAAAATCAATTATTGAGAAAAAAAAATTACGACACTGTAGCGAGCGTCCTTAAATGATATAATCATAAAACATGCTATTGTAATAAAGGATTTGAATAAGGAATTCAAAATTATACGAACGTTTGTAAAATCATAGTTCAAGACTTTTGAAAAACAGCACAAGACGTTATAAATGTATTATGTTCAAAATGCAGTAAAAGTGGTATTGGGAAACGCTGAATAATTAAAATAACCACTCACATGAATATATAGAGGGTTTCTGCATTCTACTGAATACAGTAACTGTTATAATAATTACCATTTCGCCTTAAATACTCAGATATTGGATCTATTTCAAAAAGTCTCTGAATGTCATTAATCAATTAAGTTTCAGATTGGAATAGTTAATACCCAAATAATTTATAGATTGTTTTTACGTTTTATTATAAGACCTAATTTGAAGTAAAATAAATACTAGTTTAAAAACACATAATCGTAACAATATTTTATTTGATGCATTTGTGCAAAGCATACATTTTTATGTTACATTATAACGGTAAATTGATTTCAATTTAACGGTAAATAAATTTGCTTTTCCAATTTTGCAATGACTCCCTTTTGGGCCTCAGATAAAATATTTTCAAAAATGAGTCTAACATAGAAGATCCATTGGACCATTGAAAGCAATTAACCAATTGCTGACTGTCGTTGATTGAGTAAACTATTTACAAAGTCTGAACGAAGCAGATTTGTATTGTACAGTAATGTTGAATGGACGTCATGATTCAAATGTGCAAATAATGATAAAAACAAACTCTAAATCCTCGGCGATTTTAGAACTCCTATTCTGAATGAATGTTAACCAACTTGTAGAATGTGTTACTTATTTAAACTTAATTTATGTTTCTGTCACAAATAAAACGGGCGTCACTCGATTCTTTTCTAATGTCGCAGATTCAAACATTTGGATAGTACAAGATTTCGCTTACCAAAAGGTTCCTTCTAGCGCATATTAAATTTTCTTTTCAAGGGATTTGTTTTTAGCATTCTGTTACAGATGTTCACAGTTATGAAAAATGTGTTGCATTCTGATCTAAGAATATTTATTTCATACAAAATCATTTATTTAACTTATAACCTTTAGATGAGCGATTCTGCCTAACTATTATCAGCGGACAATAAATGATAAATACCATCCTTCTATATAGCCCTATTAAAATTTCGGGAACCATTGTCGAAACCAAACCTTTTCTAGTGGCACAGTTGAAAATTTTGAGTTCCACAAAGTAATACACAGCAAATCAGCGACAGAATTCGCATGATTGATACTTCCAGCTCCAGTTAGCACCAACAAACTAATGGGTTTGAAAAAGTGCGTACAAAAAGTTCACAGCTTTAAACTTACAAAACAAGTTATCAACAGGAAGTGTACAAATAGCATTTAATTTAACAGACAAATCGAAAATCTCGAATTACATTATAGGTACAGTATGTTTTGATGGCAATACTTTTAAAACGTCAAAATAATATAGTTGGTATGAAATAAAATAGGTAAAAAGATCATTTGAAAGTAAAGAATGCAACCAAAAAAAGTGGTGGCAGACAATATTTTTGGCGGGAGTCTATTTTTAGATGATGCATATACATTTAGTTAATCTCGATACCCCATTGTGACATGTTTGATTTAGGAGTTATATGATTTAAACTTTACTATATTTTCTTAAAGGTCAGTTATTACGTAGTTTGATTTCACTAAAGATTGACTAAAAGATGCGTAAAACATATTGGCAAAGAGGTTATTTGTAATGAATATGCATTAGTCCAAAATGGCGGCGCCCTACTTGGATTCGGATGCCTTTGATGATATCCTTGTATCCATTACCTACTCAGTCAAGTGTGACATGTTCACCATATGTGTTCCTTTTTAAGAGAAGGAACAATAACAGCGAAGGCAATTTTCATGCTTTTTGCTCAGGCGGTCACAAATACAGATACATATATTAATATTAAGAAGGTAAAGGGAAATAACTGCTCTTAGAATCATAAACAGTTTGTGAAGAGTATTACATGGAGGATAATTGATTGTGGTTGAAGAAATTCGAGGGTTAAGCAAAAAATAATTTAGTATCTCTCCGTTAACATGTAGGCAAAACATCACACCATGTTGATTCAGATGTTCAAATAGTTATACTAAGTATTTCATTTTTTCACTGAATTATCGATACATTAGAGAGACTTATACCTGGTATTTTCATAATGAAAAATATCAAATCTATTTTTAGTGGTAAGAAACTCTAAAATGGGTAAATTAAGTAAAAACATGAAAAAAAAAGAGAAATAAATTGTATGTGTTACATGTATGATCGAAATATCTTTCACTCTTGAACACCATGCCACTCGTGAAAATATTGCATTGCGTGTTCGTTCGTGAAAGATATTTCAATTTTAAATTGAAAAAACAAAGCAAATACCCTCTGTTAAAGCTGTGACTCTACATAAATATTACGTTGACCGTAGCATAAATGTACTGCCTGCGTTGTGTTAATTCATTCTTAGTCCAAGTATTAAACCTAAAACTCTTATTGTCACAATATTATTGTCTCAGTGTTTCATAGATATTCATACTCCATGAATACATGTATATCCTGAAACAAAAACTAATATGAAACAAAAAGAAAAAAAAAACGTTTATGTTATAATCTGCCTTGCACCTTAAACTTATATGATTAATTTTCATTTGGGTTAATTTCACAGAAGTTCATAAAATTCATTCTATTAATTCTAAACGGAATGGTAACAGTTATTTTTAGAACTTCTTTGATATATGTTAACAAAGAAAAATGCACTAGTTTATATATTCATCTTGTGTAAATGTAAGCACTTTAAAATTGACTTTTGAGCCTTTATTATACTATGCGGTTTTAAGCTGTTTATTTTTGTTTGTTTGTTTGCATTTTTTCTGTTCTTTTTTTGTCACAATTTAACATTATGGTACAATTTCTACAATCCTGAAAATGAAAACAATTATGATTCTTGCACTTTTTGTTATTTGTAAGCGAGGCAGCCAGCATTGGCACTGTAAGAGATGTAGTTACACCAAAAATAACACAAACACAAGTCAAAGCATAAAAAGGTACGGACAGAAAGCAAAATACTGCCAAAGATAGTTTGAATTTCGGTCACCAAACTATGAAGACCGTTCATTTTTTAATGGCTTGACACTCAAGGCTCTGGACCATCTTATGAAACCGTGCAACTAGATGATCTTACCCTGGTGTCTGTAAATACCGTAGCCTTATATTGACACTGATATTAATAGAAGTCGCATGTTTGGAGCTTTGAAAGGACTATTTTATAAATTGAAATCTGAATTGCAAACATTTACTTTTGACATTGTAATTAAGTCATAATTATAAAAACAATCTGCTACATTCACTTTTTGGAAAAAGGTACAACATTCTGTATATACATGCGATGAAAGGTGGAATCTAGTGAATAATAAGTTGTTTTTGATTATATAGTTTCCATCTTTCCGAGACAGGAAGACACTGTTGATTGATAACATTCTGGAATAACATAAGAGGAAATGCTTTCAGTATAGTTAACCTCAATCAACGGATCGCATGTCTAATAGAAACAAGAGCAAAGTACCAAAGGCAAATGAAAGCCATGTACCAAGAACACAGTATCTCCAAAAATACTTCAACGAGTAACGTATTGACATTTATGAAAAAATATATAGACAAAGAAAACAACAACTTCAACAAGAGCAAAGTACCAAAGGGAAATAAAACCATGTTGGAAGAACCCAGCCACTCCATAAACCTCCTACAACTTTTTCTGTTTTGGTGCGTAACTGATTTAAATTCATACAAAATTAAGTCTATTAGACAAAATGATACAAGAAGACAACTGTAAAAAAGTGTTTTTGCCTTTAGCTTTGTCGGAAATCTGGTGACACTAGTCTGGATTTAAAATGACTTCCTGTTGGTATGTAAAATATTTATAGGGGAATAGTATAACTTTTGGAAAAGACAGCGGTAAAGCACCACTAGAAAGTTAAAACCGGTCAAGCTTACTATTTAGATGTAAGGACTGACAAGGGTCATCAACTGTTGGTAGAAATTTACGGAACAATGTTTGCTCAGTATGGCGTATAGCGGTTATATAAATGGATATCAATGAGGCTATCCTGTTGTTAAGCATATAAACAAGAAAGAACAATTATGCATAAAGAGTCCGTATTGCATAAATAGATCTTATTATTATTATTATTATTATTATTATTATTATTATTATTATACCAGATTTATATAGCGCCCTTTTCATGATAAACACGTTCAAAGGCGCTTTACATAATGTTTGCAATATTGCCAAAGTATGACTATAACAATAAAATAAAAAAAAATGACAAACAAGTATCGACTTGGAGAAAAATTAACATCCTCTTGTAATTTACCTATACTGAATAAAAACTGTGATTATAAACAAGTTTTAGTATGATGTCATGTGATTTGACCTGAATTTTCTTTACACATTTACGACTCGGCATTTCCGTGTCATCTTTTTTGAGAGACTTTGTCGATCTTTCTGTACAACCCCAGTCTTGTAAGAGTCAAGGATCTTTTTTCTAATAAAGTCAGACACCATTATTCTCCCAACGCCTAAAGTAAAAAAATAGATACATTTAAGTTCATGTTGAATATGCAATTAAATTATTTCATATACTGTGAAATCATTTAATTTCGTGGGCATGAAATTTCGTGGTTTTGGTCAAAATGGCAATTTCGTGGGGATATGAATACGTGGATTACAACTTTTGAACATAAAATGAATGGGGATTTTACTTGTTCGTTGGGATTAAATTTCGTGGATTGACTCAACAACGAAATCCACGAAAATTAGTCCCCCACGAATATTAATGATTTCACAGTATCAGATTGTTTTATCTCAGACAAGAATATCTAATATTGTGGTCTTCGATCTAATTTCACAATATCAATTCCAAGACATTTTTGTAGCAAACGTCCATATATATTTTCAGCATCAGCTTCTGATATTTAACAAATGCTTTGCTATAGGAAAAGATAGCTATTCATGCAAAAAATATGGTAATAGAACTTTATGTATATAAAAGTGTATTAATTGTATGTGGAATTGTAATCTTCATGTTGCGCAATAATAGGTAATATTCCGCTGTAAAGAGAATTCTCATAGATTTCAATAGAGCTTTAGAATAAATTACGAAATAAAATATAGTTCGAAAAGAGCATACAGTAACTTAGCTGTCTAATAATGTCACTTTTCGAAAAACACATTCACTTTTTAAGGTAAATGCCACAGTTGCCTATATGTATACCATGGTATATAGGGCAAACATTTTCCTACGGGCAGAATTTCTTTAAACTTTGTGTACTGACTGAGAATCAGGTTTAAAACGGAAATATGTATTGAAAATTATAGGTACCCAGGCTTGATCTTGAATTATTTGCCCTTGAAAATCAGAAAATACTAAAAAATCCAATTTTCAAGGGCGGATAACTCAAGATCAAGGCAAGAGTACTGTGCATTTTAAATTTTATTTCTATTTCAGGTTTCATTCACAGTCAGTAAACAACGTTTAAAGAAGGAAAAACCAGGACTTTGCGGTATTATTTTGTTATGTTCATAGTTAAGATTGAAGCCACATGCTCGTAAAATATTCACTATCAAGTTTTGAAACTCCACCTGTTATATTAATTTATCTCAATCATATCAAAACAAACGAATATCTAAGAACAAATAAATATTTTTAAATGCATATTCTTTTAAAAGATAGGCAAATGTCATTTGGGTTAACGTGTCTGCTACTCTAAAAGGGGTTTGCGAAAACAACCCCTATAGGCTCAGTTCCGAACGACTGTAATAGAAATGCTTGTTAATAAGTAATGGTTCTTCACCAGGAGATGTCTAGAGAATAAAAGGTTGGTTTTTTTTGTTGTTTTTTTTTTTTTTCACAATCTAGCTAAACAATATTATTTAGCATCTCATACATCTCAACACCTTATCAAAAGAAAACAAAATTTCAATTTCCAAATCCTGGGAAGATCTGGAATGAAATGACTTTGTATGAAACTAGTCATAAAACAATGCAAACGTGTCAGAAACTTCCCAGACATAGGTTTTTATCAGCATAATGTATTTATCTCTGAAAGATTACATCAAGAATGTCGCCGATGGATATTGTCTTCCTTGTAAATAACATATTTTCAATTCTCATGTGAGAAAATTATTGGTCTAATCTTGCGTTTCTTGGAGACGCCATGGATGAAAACAACAAAACTCAAAGACAAGTTCCCAATTAATTTAGAGAAAATTTCTCAGCACATTTAATTACAAGAAATTTATCTAAGAACTAGGAAGAATTTTATTTGTTATGGATTTTGAAATATTTAAACACCTCATATGGCTCCGGGACCGAGTGGTTAAGGTCGCTGATTTTGATTTTTGATAACGTGCCTCTCACTGCCTTGGGTTCACCATATCGCTTGGGGTGATCAGGTTGGCATATGGAAGGTCGCTGGTTCTTCCAAGGCGCTCGTCCTGCCCCAAATAACACTCATAGATCAAAAGCTGGAAGGTCGCCATATGATATATACATGTGTCCATGTGATGTTAAACAAAGATACCTACACGTGAATATTAGCTTCAACGAACTGATAAACTTGAATGTTAAAGTTGTAACAGAAAATCTTAAGACATGCTTTTTCTGTTATGGATACTAAAAATCTCTGCTCCACACTTTTCGTTGACACTTGCTTATTTGCAGCCTTTAGAAACTGATTAGTGCAATAACATAATGGATATAGTATTGAAATTGTGACCGCAAGAAGTAGTGATGGTATTAAAAGCAGAAGGCTGTCACATAATGTATACGTAACGTTGGAATTAGACAAAACTACATTGCAAGAAATGTTCTCGAAATTCCAGTTTTCTCAATAGAAGTCAAAAATACAATAAATCAAAGCTATGAGAGCATGTTCCCTTACAAATACACTTCTGAACGCTATGTTTCCATTATCCTGTATTAAAGACCTGCAGAAGACATTCAATTGTGGAATGGTAATAAAGTTGTTGAGAATTATGTTTTGTTGAATTCTGCGGTTTCATCTTATATGAACATTTCAGAAACAACAAGAAAATGTTGTAAAAAGACATAGCCCCTTTTTGAAATTAAAAAGGAATACAAGTGAATCTTACACTGTGTTATCGGACAAATATATAGATCAACATGGCCAATGCCAACTGCTATCAAAAAATGGATACTTAGATAACTTCTTTTATTACTAATTTTTCTTACGATGTGAGAAGTTACTCCCAAAAGTCCTGATGTCATTCTTATTCTTGAAATTTGTTCATGAATATCGTTTCCCTAGAACCACCATACAACGAGATGCATTAAATATATTCACTAAACATTCTCTTAAAATTTCAAACGCATGCACCAGGATCTGATTTCTTCTAAAATTTGAAAGATTTAAATAATTCAAGAAAACCAATCGATTTCATTAGACATTTAATCCAGCTGATATCTAATTACTAACACAACAATGCATTTAAATATACTATTGATCGAAAATTTAATTAGTTCTGAAATCCTTGATAGATTATATTTTCGTCAGTCTGTCGTTGTAGTTAAATACGATTTATTAGAAGTCATTAGTACAGTTCTTTGTTTGCCTCATGCTTCGGATAAAATGTAATATTTGCAGAAAAAAATAATGTTTCGCAGCAAAAAACACTTCTACCTTCGTCAGTTATGCTGTATGCAATACATCTACAAAGTCATTATATTCAAATTATAAAATGCCAATTGTGTCTGAATCTTTACCTGCCTGGCTGCAAAGGTTGGGTTTTCTATGCTTTGAATTGACAGAAACTTTTAAAAAATGTAAGACGTACCATAGGGCATTATCTTTAAATTGTTATATGGCGTGACTCTATAGATTGTCACTGTAGACATAAGTTAAAAAAAACTCGTACATAAGTAAACCAGTAAATGCGTGTAGTTATTTCGTATTATTATGAGAAATACAGATTCCATTTAAGCCGTGTGTCCGTCTATTAGTAATAATATCTGTACGTCACAAAATCGTGTCCGGTGTCCTTATCTTTTTTCACGCTTAAATCATTTTCAAATAACTCCAGTAGGCACAATTTTTACCATTATAATAAGAGGACGTGCAAAACGACTATTTCGGCCATATCGAATCAAGGCCAAGGTCATGTGTAGCGATAAAAATGTATTCCAGGTCATAAAATAAAATACAAGAACAAGTTACTTTGCAATGTCAACCTTCAGTAAAGTGTTATGTCTAGCATGCGGGTGTGGAGCGTTGTTTTGTAATTTGTTGTTGTTCAAAAATCTATTAAAACTACGAAACGTTTTCACAACACTTTATTTACTACGTGTATACGCTCTGCTGCCACTACTTGGCAAACGTATATGTGGACAGAAACCAATCCATTGATCGCGGGGTGTGGATACTTCTTGGCTTGATCCTAAAGCATTATCAATAGTTATATTATATATGTCTTTGTTAAAGTTACTGGATATATTACTATGTTTTAACGCAGCAGGGTGTGTCTTATTTTCTTTCTCTTCTTTTGCTTTATATGTATGCATGTTACAAATGGCTTAAAATAATGCCATTATTAATCAATAAAGTTGTTGAGAATATGTTTAATCAATGATATATATTTACTTTCTTTGTAGGGGAGGGCCGATCATTAATGTTATAAGAACTTGGGTCCAATCTTTTGCTTTTCAACGTTTCGTAAAGGTTTTGTTTCTGTATATACATGTATACATGAGCAATAAAATATGATAAACTAAATTATAATTGTTGTTTGAGATATTGAAAAATAAACAGGGAAACGACTTGAGTTCGCTTGGTAATAACCAGCAAGAAGACAACATTTAAATCAGTTTTTGTCTTAACAATTATAACAGAAAGGAAAACAACAAGACAATTTATTCTCACATGCCGGGCAGGATTTCCCCATGTTTTTGCCGATGCTTGAAAAAATTCGTATGTCAACTCGAGGTGTAAGATGACTGTCATGTTGAAACTTATGTGCTACTATGATAAGATTATGCTTCAAGAAAATCACTCGTTTCATCTCTTGTCTTTTATTAATTGAATGATACGGCATGCAAGAAAACATTTTCACCGGTTGCAGTTTGCCTTCAAAGTACACGCATTATCTAATTTAAAACTTACAACCATCTTGTTACGGATGTAAGTGGGTGTCGTGCGGTATTGTCAAGAAGATGTGGGCGTATATATTTATCATCTTACCTATATATGATAAGCCAGAATATCATGAAAAAGACGCGAAGCTTTTACGTTCTCTCAAATGGACAGTCGGAGACATATTAAGGTCGAATTCAGTGTGCACAAATCTGTAACTACGTCTGCCTACAACCTTTTTACGATGTTGAATGAGAAGATGCCATCTCAATCCAAACATCCTTATCATTTTCTCGTGTTTGTCTGGAACGTGAGGACGCAGAAGTGCCACAATACCAGATACAGACATTATGTTGTAGTTCTATCATTGGATACATCTCTTGTTACATTGCATTTCTGCTGACATAGCAGGAAACGTTATCTTTTATTTTAGCTGACGAATTTTCCGTCCTTATCTTGACATTTACGATTCAAAATGCCAAACATCTGCATGATGAATTGACGAATTAATTGCGCGTTATTCAAATCACACAAGATGCTGCCTCTGTTTACTTCTATTAAATACCTAAAATGAATATTTATTTTATGATACTTGTAAATGACAAAAATGTTTTTCCTGGAATACATTAACTTAACTTAATAACTTCATTCTAACGTCTTTGCTTTGTTACTCAATATCGGGTTCAACTCTTTAAATTCGACGTTTTTCACATTAAAATAAGAGCTGAATTGATACTGCATACTGACATATGTAAGGACTGCTGGCTTTTGTTACTGTATTATAGTCGTGTGATATCCCAAAATGTCGTATATGTAATCGTCCTGTTTGCAGTCACGTTTTCGAATCCGCCTTTCGTTTTTAAAGAGAGGCACATATGCAAACAATACAAGTGAAATTACCCAACAACATGTGACAGTAACACAAGTCAAACGCTTGTATTATATACCTTATCGTTTAACCTTGATGTCAGAATATCAAACCACACACAAGGCAACATCGAAAGACATTAGTTTCATTTTGCAAATGAAGCAGATCTGATTAATAACATTACGAAAGTCCTTCCGAGAGTGTCAACACTTTATTATTGAAAAAATGCACAATATCAACAACAATAAATGTCGCTTTTTCACAGATTTCAGTGTATCATTTACCGTTTGTAATAGAACATTAAGAAATGATGAACAAAAGTGAAATGTAGCCGAAGGATCCAGATTTTCTTGAATATTATTTCATGAATCTTACTGAACGTAGGAGCACTGGCGATCTTTTAAAGGGACAAACCCATACATTTTAGGCGAAAAATAATTTCTCTCAAAAATCCATAAAAAGTGAGTACTCTGAAAGTGACAAACTTATTGACGTTTGCAAGATATTCTTATAAATATCCAACAATATTGTGAAGAAGGTAGAAAGCCGTTGCAACGCATTTGAAATAATGCAGAAGAAAGTTTACATCCTTCTTGCATTTTTACCAATATCTAACTTTTATTTTCATCCACTTTGTCATTTTCAATGTCACATATAAATTGTATTCCCAACTTGGTGGAAATGAACATGTTGAAAAATTTCACCCGAACTGTGGCCGAGTAGCTTTAATATGTCGGTAATGTAATGAAAATAACTTACTTAATATGCATCCGAAGATTTTCCAGAACGTAGGCAGTTTCATTACAGACAAACATAATAATATTGTTCATAAAATTTTCTCTGAAGATTTACTGTTTGGAACAACTACAGTAACTGTTAACAAAGAAACTCGTTTATGGTAAATAAAAATTATACGTGAAACTGCTACAATTCCTGTCAGTCATAAAAAATATACATAGGAAATAGATAAAATGACTGACAATTTCTAGACTTCGGATAAGAATAAGAAAAAAAAAAGGGATAAAATACGTCGAGTAATTCCCAAGTTCACTTTCATATTAGTCTGGAAACACGACCCTGTCCACATCAGCCAACAGCTTAAGTCTATATAATCTTAGCTTAATGGAAATGATAATCTGTGTTCATGCAATACTGGAAAAAAGAAGTAGAATTCACATTACACAGAACTTGTTTCAAAGGTTGATTCGTCTCGTCCAATGTGAATGGAATCGATTGTTTTGGTTTCTCCTAATAGGCAATTTCGGAAAAAAATTAGAGATGTCAGACATGATGTTATCAATTCAGCTGGACATTGCAAATTCCCTGTCCTTGACAAATCTAAAGCGGAGAATTCGTTACTTGAGCCGCGCCACGAGAAAACCAACATAGTGCGTTTGCGACCAGCATGCATCCACACCAGCTTGCGCATCCGCGCAGTCTGGTCAGGATCCATGTTGTTCGCTTTCAAAGCCTATTGCAATTAGAAAAACCGTCAGCGAACAGCATGGATCCTGACAGACTGCGCGGATGCGCAGGCTGGTCTGGACCCATGCTGGTCGCAAACATACTATGTTGGTTTTCTCATGGTGCGGCTCATTAATATTAACAAACGTGCTGACAATGAATTACCAGTACATTTAATTGCACAAAGGTTTGTTTTTGGGTTTTTAGAGCACACCAAGACAGCTTAGGTCATAAGGAGATTGTTCAGCTTTTAATATTACAAACATTATGCACTTACTGAATCTTTTACAAATAAAGAGAGTCCGTTCACCATCCGTCTATAACAATCGGGCTACACAGTTACTTTATTACTTCTTTTTTCATACTTGATGTATCCAGGCCCATATTTCATTGATGGGTCCTGTAAAAGCTATAAAATGTCTCCAAAGATTTTAGATGTGAATGCGATGCGACTGCCTTTGCGTAATTTCAATTTTATCTGAAACTGCAGATTTCTTGAAAATGCTGTTGACCTGAATAATAAGTTGTTTTTGATTATATAGTTTCCATCTTTCCGAGACAGGAAGACACTTTGATGGTTGATAACATTATGAAACATAACAGGAAATGCTTTCAGTACTGAACAGTAGCCTTAATCAACGGATCGCATGTCTAACAGAAACAAGGACAAGATCCTAAAGGCAAAGGAAAGCCACGTACCAAGAACCCAGTCTCTCCAAAAACACTGCAACTTTTTTGTATAGATGAGTTACTTTTTAACATTTATACAAGATATAAAGACAAAGAAGACACCAATTTCGACAAGGGCAAAGTACCAAAGGGAAAGGGAAATCAAACCATGTTGCAAGAACCCAGCCTCTCCAAAAAAAAAACCTACAACTTTTTCTGTATGGGTGCGTTATTGCTTAAAAGTCATACAAAATAAATACAAATGTACTATTAGACAAAATGATACAAGAAAACAACAATGTAAACATTTATAGGGGAATGGTATTACTTTTGGAAAAGAGAGTGGCAAAGCACCACTAGAAAGTTAAAAACCGGGCAAGCTGACTGTTTAGATGTCAGGACTAACAAAGGTCATCAACTGCTGGTAGACATTTACTGAAAAATATTTGCTCGGTACTGCGTATAACGGTTATAACAAGAGCACCGCCTTGCGGGTGCTGACGCTCATCCGATTTTTTGTATAGTAGAAATATTGTCCTACCCATGATTTTCTAAGTTTAAAAAGGGCCATCATTCTTGCAAAAAGCAGGATAGGGTTATGTTTCTTGATGTATAGCGTCCGCTTATGATGGTGAAAATCTGTTGCAAGATTTAAAGCAATAGCTTTGACAGTTTATGAGAAAAGCTGACTTAAACATAATACTCAACCAAGAAAACTGATTTTCTAAGTCCAAAAGGGGCAATAATTACTGCAAAAAGCAGGATGGAGTTATGTTTCTTGATGTACAGGGTCAGCTTATAATGGTGAACAAGTTTCAAAGCAATAGCTTTGATGGTTGAAGAGAAAAAGTTGACCTAAACATAAAACTTAACCAAGAAATCTGATATTTTCTAAGTCCAAATAGGGCCATCATTCTTGCAAAAAGCAGGATAGGGTTATGTTTCTTGATGTATAGCGTCCGCTGATGATGGTGAAAATCTGTTGCAAGATTTAAAGCAATAGCTTTGACAGTTTATGAGAAAAGCTGACTTAAACATAATACTCAACCAAGAAAACTGATTTTCTAAGTCCAAAAGGGGCAATAATTACTGCAAAAAGCAGGATGGAGTTATGTTTCTTGATGTACAGGGTCAGCTTATAATGGTGAACAAGTTTCAAAGCAATAGCTTTGATGGTTTAAGAGAAAAAGTTGACCTAAACATAAAACTTAACCAAGAAATCTGATATTTTCTAAGTCCAAATAGGGCCATAAATCTTGCAAAAAGCAGGATGGAGTTATGTTTCTTGCTGTGCAGGGTCAGCTTATATTGGTAAACAAGTGTTGCAAGTTTTAAAGCAACAGCTTTGATAGTTTAGGAGAAAAGCTGACCTAAACATAAAACTTAACCAAGAAAACTGATTTTCTAAGTCCAAAAAGGGCACTAATTCTTGCAAAAAGCAGGATGGAGTTATGTTTCTTGATGTACAGGGTCAGCTGATGATGGTAAACAAGAGTTGCAAGTTTCAAAGCAATAGCTTTGATAGTTTAGGAGAAAAGTTGACCTAAACATTAAACTTAACCAATAAATCTGATATTTTCTAAGTACAAAAGGAGCCATCAATCTTGCAAAAAGCAGGATGGAGTTATGTTTCTTGTTGTACAGGGTCAGCTTATAATGGTGAACAAGTGTTGCAAGCTTCAAAGCAATAGCTTTGATAGTTTAGGAGAAAAGCTGACCTAAACATAAAACTTAACCAGGCAACGCCGACGTTAGTTCATATTGAATATGCAATTGAAATATTTCATATATCAGACTGTTTTATCTCAGACAAGAATATCTAATATTCTTGTCTTCGATCTAATTTCAGAATATCAATTCCAAGACATTTTCTAGCAAATGTCCATATATATTTTCACCATCAGCTTCTGATATTAAACAAATGCCTTACTACAGGAAAAGAGAGGTATTCATGCAAAAAATATGGTAATAGAACTTTATGTAAATAAAAGTTTATTAATTGTATGTGGAATTGTAATATTCATGTTGCGCAATAATAGGTAACAATGCGCTCTAAAGATAATTCTCATAGATTTCAATAGAGCTTTAAAATAAATAACGAAATGAAATATAGTTCGAAAAGGGCATACAGTAACATAGCTGTCTAATAATTTCGCTTCTCGAAAAACACATTTACTTTTAAAGGTAAATGCCACAGTTGCCTATATGTATATAGGGCAAAAATTTTCCTACGGGCAGAATTTCTTTAAACTTTGTGTACTGACCGAGAATCAAGTTTAAAACGGAAATATGTATGTAAAATCATAGGTACCCATGCTTGATCTTGAATTATCTGCCCTTGAAAGTCAGAAAATATAAAAACAATCCAATCATCAAGAGCAAATAACTCTATAATAATTTTTATATCTATTTCAGGCTTCATTTGTAGTCAGTATACAAAGAAATTCTGTCCATGAGACAGGACTTTGCAGTATTGTTTTGTCATGTTCATAGTTAAGGACATTTGCAACAATCCCTATATTGACATGGAGCAAAACTAGTCTTACAGAAATTTCTTCTTTGAACTTTTTTTTTACTGACAGAGAATCAAATCAAAAACAGAAATATGAAATAAAACAAACCTGGTCCATAGGAATCCAGCCTTGTTCACGAATTATCTGCCCCTTCAAGATCAAGCCTGGGTACCAATGATTTTTGATACATATTCCTGTTTTAAACTTGATTCTCAGTCTGTACACAAAGTTTAAAGAAATTCTGCCTGTGGGAACATTTTTGCCTTTAGTTATATATATTGTTTGATTAGAACCATGACGAATATATAGAGTTTCATCTGACAAAAATAGAATATTTATTACTTTCACTATGTCGTTGGCTATCAAGAAGGACAAATTAATATTCTCTAAAATGTTGTTTTATTCCATCGTTTATCAATTTCTAAAGATCCGAAAGAATGTACTTTTGTTACATAAAATTTGTTGTTGCTGGTGACCAAATATAGAATCACATATACATGATAAATCTTGGGTTAACGTGTCTGCTACTCTGCAAGGGGTTTGCAGGAACAACCCCTATAAGCTCAGTTCCGAACGACTGCAATAGAAATGCTTGTTAATAAGTGATGGTTCTTCACTAGGAGCTGTTTAGAGAATAAAAGTTTTTTTTTCACAATCTAGCTAAACAATATTATTTAGCATCTCATACATCTCTAAACTTTATCAAAAGAAAACAAAATTTCAATTTCCAAATCCTGGGAAGATCTGGAATGAAATGACTTTGTATGAAACTAGTCATAAAACAATGCAAACATGTCAGAAACTTCCCAGACATAGGTTTTTGTCAGTATAATGTATTTATCTCTGAAACATTACATCAAGAATGTCGCCGATGGATCTTTCAATTCTCGTGTGAGAAAATCATTGGTCTAATCTTGTGTTTATCGGAGACGCCATTGATGAAAACAACAAAACTCAAAGACAAGTTTCCAATTAATTCAGAGAAAATTTCTCAGCACATTTAATTACAAGAAATTTATCTAAGAACTAGGAAGAATTTTATTTGTGATGGATTTTGAAATATTTAAACACCTCATATGGCTCCGGGACCGAGTGGCTAAGGACGCTGATTTTGATTTTGAATAACGTGCCTCCCAGTGCCTTGGGTTCACCATATCGCTTGGGTGATTAGGTTGGCATATGGAAGGTCGCTGGTTCTTCCAAGGCGCTCGTCCTGCCTCAAATAATACCCATAGATCAAAAGCTGGAAGGTCGCCATATGATATATACATGTGTCCATGTGATATTAAACAAAGACATCTACACGTAAATACTAGCTTTCACAAACTGATAAACTTGAATGTTAAAATTGTAACAGAAAATCTTAAGACATGCTTTTTCTGTTATGGATACTAAAAATCTCTGCTCCACACTTTTCGTTGACACTTGCTTATTTGCAGCCTTTAGAAACTGATTACTGCAATAACATAATGGATATAGTATTGAAATTGTGACCGCAAGAAGTAGTGATGGTATTAAAAGCGGAAGGCTGTCACATAATGTTTTAGTAATGATGGAATTAGACAAAACTACATTGCAAGAAATGTTCTAGAAATTACAATGTTCTCAATAGGAGTAAAAAATACAATACATTAAAGCTATGAGAGCATGTTTCCTTACAAATACACTTCTGAACGCTATGTTTCCATTATCCTGTAGTAAAGACCTACAGAAGACATTCAATTGTGGAATGGTAATAAAGTTGTTGAGAATTATGTTTTGTTGAATTCTGCGGTTTCATCTAATATGAACATTTCAGAAACAACAAGAAAATGTTGTAAAAGACATAGCCCCTTTTTGAAATTACAAAGGAATACAAGTGAACTTTACACTGTGTTATCGGACAAATATATAGATCAACATGGTCAATGCCAGCTGCTATCAAAAATGTATACTTAGATAACTTTGTTTATTACTAGTTTTTCTTACGTTGTGAGAAGTTACTCCCAGAAGTCCTGATGTCATTCTTATTCTTGAAATTTGTTCATGAACATCGTTTCCCTAGAACCACCCTAAATATATTCACTAAACATTCTCTTAAAAGTTCAAACACATGTACCAGGATCTGATTTCTTCTAAAATTTGAAAGATTTAAATAATTCAAGAAAACCAATGAATTTTATTAGACATTTAATCCAGCTGATATCTAATTACTAACACAACTTTGCATTTAAATAAACTATTGATCAAAAATTTAATTAGCTCTGAAATCCTTGATAGATTATATTTTCGTCAGTCTGTCGTTGTGGTTAAATAAGATTTATTAGAAGTCATTTTTGTACAGTTCTATGTTTGCCTCATGCTCAGGATAAAATGTAATATTTGCAGAAGAACTTAAATGTTTCGCAGCTGAAACACTTCTACGTTCGTCATTTATGCGGTATGCAATGAATCTACAAAGTCATTATGTTCAAATGATAAAATAACAATTTTGTCTGAATCTTTACCTGCCTGGCTGCAAAGGTTGGATTTTTGTATGCTTTGAATTGACAGAAACTGTTTAAAAATGTAAGACGTACGATTATCTTTAAATTGTTATATGGCGAGTGACTCTTTAGATTGTCACTGTAGACATAAGTTAAAAAATAACTCGTACATAAGTAAACTAGTAAATGCGTGTAATTATTTCGTATTATTATGAGAAATACAGATTCCGTTTAAGCCGTGTGTCCGTCTATTAGTACTGTAATAATATCTGTACGTCACAAAATCGTGTCCGGTGTCCTTATCTTTTTTCAAGCTTAAATCATTTTCAAATAACTCCAGTTGGCACATTTTTTTACCATTACAATGAGAGAACGGGCAAAACGAATATTTCGGCCATGTCGAATCAAGGCCAAGGTCATGTGTAGCGATAAAAATGTATTCCAGGTAAAAAAAAATACAAGAAAAGTTACTTTGCAATGTCAACCTTCAGTAAAGTGATCTGTCTAGCATATGGGTGTGGAGCGTTGTTTTATAATTGTTGTTCAATAATTTATAAAAACTACGAAACGTTTTCACAACACTTTATTTACTTCGTGTATACGGTCTGCTGCCACTTCTTCGCCAAAGTATATGTTGACAGAAACCAATCCATTGATCGCTGGGTGTGGATACTTCCTGGCTTGATCCTAAAGCATTATCAATAGTTATATAATTTATATATATATATGTATTGGACATATTACTATATTTCTAACGCAACAGTGTGTGTCTTGTTTTCTCTCTGTTCTTTTGCTGCATGTTACAAATAGCTTAAAATACTGCCATTATTAATCAATGATATATTTTTACTTTCTTTGTAGGGGAGTGCCGATCGCTAATGCTGTAAGAACTTGGGCCCAACCATTTTGCTTTTCAACGTTTCGTAAAGGTTTTGTTTCTGTATATACTTGTATATATACGCAATAAAATATGATAAACTAAATTATAATTGTTGTATGAGAGATTGAAAAGAAACAGGGAAACGATTTGACGTCACTTGGTAATAACCAAGACAATAAATCAGTTTTCGTCTTAACATTAATCACAAAAAAAATAGTACAAGGCAATTTATTCTTGCATGCCGGGCAGGATTTCTCCATGCTTTTGCCGATGCTGGAAAAATTCGTATTTCAACTCGAGGTGTAAGATGACGGTCATGTTGAAACGTAAACTTATGTGCTACTATGATAAGATTATGCTTCAAGAAAATCTTCGTTTTATCTTATATCTTCTATTAATTGAAGGATACGGTATGCAAGAAAAACATTTTTTCACCGGTTACAGTTTGCCTTCAACGTACATGCATGACTAAAATATGATCTGGTTGATTGAACCATCGCGAGGAAGATGACTTATATTGAAATGCAGTAGGTATCTAATTCAAAACTTACAACCATCTTGTAAGAGGACGTCGTACGGTATTGTCAAGAAGATTTGGGCGTGTATATTTCTCATCTTACCTATATGATAAGCCAGAATATCATGAAAAGACCCGAAGCTAGTACGTTCTCTCAAATGGACAGTCGGAGACATATTAAGATCGAATACAGTGTGCACAAATCTGTAACTACGTCTGCCCTATAACCTTTTTATGATGTTGAATGAGAAGATGCCATCTCAAATCAAACATCCTTATCATTTTCTCTTGTTTGTCTGGAACGTGAGGACGCAGATGTGCTACAATACCAGATAAAAACATTTTCTTCATGTTCTTGTAATTCTATCACTGATACATCTCTTGTTACATTGCATTTCTGCTGACATAGCAGGAGACGTTATCTTTTGTTTTAGCTGACGAATTTTCTGTCCTTATCGTGACATTTATGATTCGAAATGCCAAACATTTGCATGATGAATTCACGAATTAATTGCGCGTTATTGAAATCGCACAAGATGATGCCTCTGTTTACTTCAACTAAAATACCTAAAATGAATATTTATGTTATATTACTTGTAAATGGCGGAAAATGTTCTTCCAAGAACACATTAACTTAACCCTTATTATGCTGGACACGATTGATTCTGCCTTTGCGACCAGTGTAGATCGTGATCAGCCTGCACATCCGTGCAGTCTGATCATGATCTGCACTGTTCGCCATTCAGTCAGTATCGTTTTGGTAATCACACCTTTTAACAGTTAATGGTACTGTCCAAATTGAAAGATGGACAAGTTCATTACAGAAATTTAGCTGTGTAAGGGTTAAACTTAATGGATTCATTCTAACGTCCCTCACTTTGTTACTCAATATCTGGTTAAACTCTAGATCTGACGTTTTTCACAACAGAATAAGAGCTGAGTTGATAGTGCATATTGATATATTTAAGGATTGCTGGCTATTGTTAAGGCAATATAGTGTTTCGATATCCCTGAAGTTCGTATATATAATCATCCTATTTGCAGGCACTTTTTCGAATCCACCTTTCGCTTTTAAACACGTTAAACAGAGGCACATATGAAAACAATACATGTGAAATTACCAAACAACAAGTGACAGTAACAAATGTCAAACGCTTGTATTATATACCTTATAGTTTAACATCAAACCACACATAAGGCAACATCAGAAATGAATATTTATTTTATGATACTTGTAAATGACAAAAATGTTTTTCCTGGAATACATTAACTTAACTTAATAACTTCATTCTAACGTCCCTTGCTTTGTTACTGAATATTGGGTTCAACTCTTTAAATTCGACGTTTTTCACAATAAAATAAGAGCTGAATTGATAGTGCATGCTGACATATGTAAGGACTGCTGGCTTTTGTTACTGTATTATAGTTTCGATATCCCAAAATTTCGTATATGTAATCGTCCTGTTTGCAGTCACTTTTTCGAATCCGCCTTTCGTTTTAAAAGAGAGGCACATATGAAAACAATACAAGTGAAATTACCCAACAACAAGTGACAGTAACACAAGTCAAACGTTTGTATTATATACCTTATAGTTTAACCTGATGTCAAAATATCAAACCACACACAAGGCAATATCAAAAGACATAAATTTCGTTTTGCAAATGAAGCAGACCTGAAAAAATAACATTACGAAAGTCCATCTGAGAACTACTATCTGAAAGGAAATCTTCATGTGTAAATACTTTTTCATTAAAAAGCTTGCACAATATCAACAACGCAGTAAATGTCGCTATTCTTTGTAATAGAACATTAAGAAATGATAAACAAAAGTCAAATGTAGCCGAAGGATCCAGATTTTCTTGAATATTAGTTCATGAATCTTATTGAACATAGGAGCATTGACGGTCTTTTAAAGGAACTAACCCATATATTTAAGGCGAAAAATAATTTCTCTCAAGAATCCATAAAAAGTGAGAACTCTGAAAGTGACTAGTGGTACAAACTTATTGACATAAGAGTTTTGCAAGATATTCTTAAATAAATAATCAACAATATCGTGCAGACGGTAGTAAACCGTTGCAACGCTTTTGAAATAATGCAGAAAGTTTACATCCTTCTTGCATTTTTACCAATATCTAACTTTTATTTTCATCCACTTTATCATTTTTCAATGTCACATATACATATTCTATGCCAAACTTGGTGGAAATGAACATGCTGAAAATTTTCACCCGAAGTGTGGGCGAGTAGCTTTAATATGTCGGTAATGCAATAAAAATAACTTTCTTGATCATCCGAAGACTTTCAGAAGGTCAGTAATTTCAATACAGACAAACATAATAATATTGTTCATACAACTTTCGTTGAAGATTTACTGTTTGGAAATCTGTACTTTCGGTGTGAAAAATCAACTACTACTAACAAACATACTCTTTTTTGGAAAATAAAAATTCATGTGTAATTCTACTATAATTCCTGTCAGTCATAAAAATAAATATAGAAAATAAATAAAATGACTAACAATCTCTAGGCTTCGGATAAGAATAAGAAAAATAGAGGGAGAAGATAGCTCCACTAATTCCCAAGTTCACTTTCATATTAGTCTGGAGGCACGACCCTGTCTACATCAGCCAACAGCGTAAATCTATATAATCTTAGCGTAATGGAAATCATGATCAGTGTTCATGCAATACTGGAAAATCAAAGAGGTATTCAAATTATACAGATATTGTTTCAAAGGTTGATTCGTCTCGTCCAGTATGAATGTAATCGATTGTTTTGGTTTCTCCTAATAGGCAATTTCGGAAAGGAATTAGGAATGTCAGACGTGATGTTATCAATTCAACTGGACATTGCAAATTCTTTGTCCCTGACACATCTAAAGCAGAGACTTCGTTATTTGAGCCGCGCCATGAGAAAACCAATATATTGCGTTTGCGACCAGCTTGGATCCAGACCATCCGCGCAGTCTGGTCAGGATCCATGCTGTTCGCTCTCAAAGCCAATTGCAATTAGAGAAACCGTTAGCAAACAGCATGGATCCTGACCACACTGCACAGATGCGCAGGCTAGTCTGGATCCATGCTGGTCGCAAAGGATGGTCATGGTGCGGCTCATTTATATAAGCAAACGTACCGACAATGAATTACCAATACATTTAATTGCATAAAGGTATGTTTGGTGTTTAAGAGCACACCAAGACAGCTTAGGTCATACGGAGAATCTTCAGCTTTTATTATGACAAACGTTATGCACTTTCTGAATCGTTTACAAATAAACAGAATCTGTTCACCATCCGCCTATAACAATCGGACTACACAGTTACTTTATTACTTCTTTTTTCATACTTGATGCATCCAGGTCCATGTTTTATTGATGGGTCCTGTAAAACTTTAAAATGTCTTCAAAGATTTTATATGTGAATGCGATGCGACTGACTTTGCGTAATTCCAATTTCATCTGAAAGAGCGCATCTCTTAAAAATGTTACTGACTTAAATAATAAGTTGTTTTTGATTATATAGTGTCCATCTTTCCGAGTCGGGAGGATACTTTGATGATTGATAACATTATGGAATAACATAACAGGAAATGCTTGCAGTATATAGTATCAAAAATGTGACGAAAAAACTCTATACACCACGTCATGTTGTCTAAAGATATGTCAACATGTCGAGTTATTAAATCCCGACAAAATATCATTTTATATATGTCGACTTCAAGTAACATGCCTGCCGGCATACTTCATGTCGACATACGGTAAACAATGCAACAAGTTGTCAAAAAGCATGACAATAAACCTCTGTAAATATGTCAACTTGTCGTGTTATTGTTGTAACTTTACAACATCATTTTACCGACAAAATGATACGTTGTATATGTCGACATCTAGTAACATGCATGCCAGTATACATCAAATCGACACAACCAATCAAATTCGGAAGGAATGTTACAAGAAGTCGACATACACAACATATTATTTTGTCGGTATAGTTATGTTATAAAGTTGCATTAATAACACGACAAATTGACATATTTACAGAGGTTTGTTATTATGTTTTTTGACAACTTTTGGCGTTGTATACCGTATGTCGACATGAAGTATGTCGGCAGGCATGTTACTTGATGTCGATATATATAACATGTTATTTTGTCTGGATTAAATAACTCGACACGTTGACATATCTTAAGACAACATGACGTGGTGTAAAGAGTTTTTTTCTTCATATTTTTGATGGCTTGTTGTGGTGTGCAGCGCGACAGGTACGACATCATTCCATCATCAGGGTGCCCCATACAGGCTTCCGTAGTCTAGAGAATAAAAGTTTTGTTGTTTTTTTTTTTTGTTGTTTTTTTTTTCACAATCTAGCTAAACAATATTATTTAGCATCTCATACATCTCCACACTTAATCAAAAGAAAACAAAATTTCAATTTCCAAATCCTGGGAAGATCTGGAATGAAATGACTTTGTGTGAAACTAGTCATAAAACAATGCAAACATGTCAGAAACTTCCCAGACATAGGTTTTTGTCAACAGTCCTACTAAAATGTCCAAGATTTCAATTTCTCCCAGAATTTCTGGTCAGAGGGTTAATGATTGGCGTGAAATTATAATAACATGGAATGCCAGAGAGTTACAAATAGCATCTTTAGATTGGCTTTTAATAGCCCTATCAAATTACCGGCACTCTTCTCCTTGGACAGCTTATAATATTGAGATGAACATTAGGTCAGGTGGTTTTATTGCATTAGGAATCAAGAAAAAGATACAATTGTTGTATTTTGAATGAAATGTTGAAGGAAATTTCACACACTTGAAATTCAAGTAATACATATGAACCTATGAAAGTTAACAAAATTAATCTTTACAATTAGCAGTTCATATTGGAGTTATAGTTTAAAGGCCCAGTAATACTTTGAATGTAATAATTACAAACAGCATTTATTTTACCTAGAAAGTTATAAAATTTCTGACGAAATTGACCTTTATTTGCTCAGAACATAATTTAGCGTTGCTTTTTAAAAGTTTAAGTTATAAATCTGAAATATAGCATGTTGTATTTTATCTTAATGATATTGCAAAACAGAGAGAAATGTCTTCTGTATGTATGAAACCCATGATTACAATAGGTAACAGTTAAAGCCCTGCTCCCGTGCTACCTTTTAATCTTGAATTGTCACTGAAAAAGCATGAAAATCCTAACTATGAACAGTGACTGCTGTCAAAATTAAGTCTATTTTATATAAAATTCTATATTAAATACCTGTGGTTTTGCGTGCTAAAGTGTTGCACGTGGCCGTTACAGCTGTTGCCTATTGTAATCATGGGTTGCATACACACAAAAGAATTTGAATAGTAGCGGAGCAGGTCTTTTACTGTTTTCTATGAAGAGACAACTAAAATTTCACAGAAAAATATATGGTAACATGCTGTAGGTTAATCTTAAGTGTTACTTGACCTTTAGAAAAGAAAACAATCATGTCATGATTATATGAAAAAAGCACTGCCTCAACTGGGAATCGATCAAACATAACATTTAAAAAGAACTGTCTGATAATGGCACGGACCGTAGGACACAATTTTCAAGTCGACAGTAAATATATCATTCGGTATATCGCATGTTAACGAAAATGGATCGATCCCGATTTTTATCGCTTCACTCAAGATCTGTTCGCTATCAATTTAAAGGTACATTTAGAAATAAAGACAGAACTGCCCATAGTTGTACTATTGTGCAAGATGTGGTTCATGCAAGTAATGTTGACACTAACTAGGCACAAGGAAAAAGCGTATTCTTTCAAACAATTCATGGTAAGACGCTCTTTGCACGTGCCAGAAATACACATTTTTTTTAATTTGATAGTATGTACCTCATTCTGTACATCGCATGTTACAGTAACCAACAAACAAGAGCTGTCCATAAGACAGCGCGCTCCACTATTTGGGGAATTGACAGTAAAATGAATATATGTCTGAATAAGAGGCCTACTTCAAAAGGAAGATACACCAAGGAGCATAATTCCATCAAATACACAAATCTGAGTTATTAGGATTGTTACAACACATGCAGATGATGATGATAAAGATATGTTTTGAGTTTCAAGTCACTATCTTATATAGTACCAAAGTTATATCCAGAAAACAAAGTTTGTAAAAAATTTAAGTGTAAAAGGGGCATAATTCAGTCAAAAATACAAATCAGAGTTATGGGGATTGTTACCACACGTGCAGATGATGATGATAAAGATACATTATAAAGTTTCAAGTCTATATCTTATATTGCATTAAAATTATATCAAGAAAGCGAAGATTGCAAAAAAGTTTAAGTACAAAAGGGGTATAATTCTGTCAAAATCACATTTACAGTTATGGGGTATGTAGCCACACATGCAGATGATATTAAACAAATATTTTTAATTTCAATCTGTACATTACATTTTAAAGTACCAAAGATATGTCTATTAACGAAGTTAACAAGAAAATAATTCAAAGTATAACTTCTTGGTAACCTTGACCTTGGGTATGATGGGCCCAACCCCTGCACATACTTTGTTTGTGTGCTGGACAATGTGTATGTGAACTTACAGTACGATATAAGCAAAAGTAACAAAGATATGACAGAAAAACAAAGGTTGCCAAAAACCTTTAACCTTAAAATAACCCAAGTATAAGACCTGGGTGACCTTGACCTTGGGTATTTATAATGGGCTCAGCCCCTACACATACTTTGTTTGTATAATGGACAATGTTTATGTGAAGTTACAGTAAGATATAATCAATAGTAACAAAGTTATGACAGAAAAACAAAGGTTGCCAAAAAACTTTAACCTTAAAAATAAGTATAACAGCCTGGTGATCTTGACCTTGGGTATAATGGGCTCAGCCCCTACACATATATTGTTTGTATACTGGACAATGTTTATGTGAAGTTACAGTAGGATATAAGCAACAGTAACAAAGATATGACAGAAAAAACAAAGGTTGCCGAAAAACTTTAACCAAGAAGGGTCATGCCGACGCCGGAGCGAGTAGTATAGCCCCCCTATTCTCTGAATAGTGGACCTAAAAAGCATGTTGTAAGTGGAGAAGAAACATTTATAGACAAATAACTGCATTAGACTATGTTGTATGTAAATATCGCGGTACTGTAAGTACTTTAGTAGTTACAGAGATATGTACTTTGATGCAAAATTTTAACCAGAATTTTCTAAGTACAAAAAGGGCAAAATTCTGCTAAAAGTCAGAGTTATGGGACATAGCCAGTGACGTTACATTATGACATTGAAGACATGTGTGAAGTTTAAATTGAATATCTTTAGTAGTTACACAGTTTTTTTACTTACACGCAAAAATTAAACTGAATTTTTCTTTAAGTACAAAATACTTCTGCTAAAATGCATGGGAGCATAAATCTCACTATCTTCTCAATATCCCCTATTTTTATACAACCAAAATACTTTTAGAATTATCGCATAATTTCATAACTTTCCCACAGGAATGGTCAAATGCCTTATGTGTGTATTCATTCTGTAAAAAAAGTCCCTTAATTGATCTACCTCTAATGCTTTTCAATTTATTGCAAGAGCTGTTTTATTAAGTTTTCTCATGACAAGGTACAAAATTTGCAAAAATTATATGATGTGCCTCCTATCAGTATAGCAAGTTACAATAACCTACCATGTACTTCTTATTAAGTCATTTCAGACTACAGTTTCTTACATTTGCATAACTAGGTAAAAACAAAATGCATGCATTTTCACCTGATGTTTTTCATAACATATAGAAAGTTTCATCAAAATTGCATTATCTTTTTTTTGTACACTTATTGAAACAATTAGAAGGACATTCTTGTAGACGGAATTAAGTCACCTAAAAGAAGTTTTAATCACTAAATAAGAATTAGCGAGTAAATTGAATTCAATATTATGTATCGTTTCCTGTAGCAGCATAAGTACCGATTCGTATTAAAGCATGGACAGACAGGTTGGGACTAATACTAATTTTCTTAGTTTTATTGTGTATAATAATAATAATAAAAACTTCCTCGAAAATAACTGTGCTGTACTTCTAATTGTTTTTCCAGATAAATTTTGTTTCAAGAACAAAACTGATAAAAACAAAAAATATATTATTACTCACCTGTAAAAAAAATATGATTAAATTTATTTTATAGCTCTTTGGAAATGATGGAAAAAAACATTCCCAGCTTTGTAGACAACAATATAAGACTTCTATAAATTTCTGCTGATTAGTAAAAAGGCATAAAACTTGTGGTGGGTAATTCATGTAAGATAAGGTCAAATAGCAGGTAATTAATGTGAGGATGTCGGCCAGCACAGCAGGCCATGGAGATTTATGGGATATTAACAGTTACAGATTATTTGCCTAGCTGAATAGCCCCTGCTAGATTTTAGTAACCTTCTCGGACATTTTGGTAGGACTGTCAACATAAAGTATTTATCTCTGAAACATTACATCAAGAATGTCACCGATGGATCTTGTCTTCCTTATAAATAACATATTTTCAATTCTCGTGTGAGAAAATTATTGGTCTAATCTTGCGTTTATCGGACACGCCATGGATAAAAACAACAAAACTCAAAGAGAAGTTCCCAATTTATTTAGAGAAAATTTCTCAGCACATTTAATTACAAGAAATTTATCTTAGAACTAGGAAGAATTTTATTTGTGATGGATATTGAAATATTTAAACACCTCATATGGCTCCGGGACCGAGTGGTTAAGGTCGCTGATTTTGATTTTTAATAACGTGCCTCTCATTGCCTTGGGTTCACCATATCGCTTGGGGTGATCAGGTTGGCATATGGAAGGTCGCTGGTTCTTCCAAGGCGCTCGTTCTTTCCCAAATAATACCCATAGATCAAAAGCTGGAAGGTCGCCATATGATATATACATGTGTCCATGTGATGTTAAACAAAGTTACCTATACGTGAATACTAGCTTTCACAAACTGATAAACTTGAATGTTAAAATTGTAACAGAAAAGCTTAAGACAAGCTTTTTCTGTTATGGATACTAAAAATTTCTGCTCCACACTTTTCGTTGACACTTGCTTATTTGCAGCCTTTAGAAACTGATTACTGCAATAACATAATGGATATAGTATTGAAATTGTGACCGCAAGAAATAGTGATGGTATTAAAAGCGGAAAGCTGTCACATAATGTATAAGTAATGATGGAATTAAACAAAAATACATTGCAAGAAATGTTCTCGAAATTACAATTTTCTCCATAGGAGTCACAAATACAGTAAATTAAAGCTATGAGAGCATGTTCACTTACAAATACACTTCTGAACGCTATGTTTCCATTATCCTGTATTAAAGACCTACAGAAGACATTCAATTGTGAAGTGGTAATAAAGTTGTTGAGAATTATGTTTTGTTGAATTCTGCGGTTTCATCTAATATGAACATTTCAGAAACAACAAGAAAATGTTGTAAAAGACATAGCCCCTTTTTGAAATTACAAAGGAATACAAGTGAACCTTACACTGTGTTATCGGACAAGTATATAGATCAACATGGTCAATGCCAGCTGCTATCAAAAATGGATACTTAGATAACTTCATTTATTACTAATTTTTCTTACGATGTGAGAAGTTACTCCCAAAAGTCCTTATGTCATTCTTATTCTTGAAATTTGTTCATGAATATCTTTTCCCTAGAACCACCCTACAACGAGATACATTAAATTTATTCACTAAACATTCTCTTAAAAGTTCAAACACATGCACCAGGATCTGATTTCTTCTAAAATTTGAAAGATTTAAATAATTCAAGAAAACCAATCAATTTCATTAGACATTTAATCCAACTGATATCTAATTACTAACGCAACAACGCATTTAAATAAACTATTGATCGAAAATTTAATTAGCTCTGAAAGCCTTGATAGATTATTTTGTCGTCAGTCTGTCGTTGTAGTTTAATAAGATTTTTGTACAGTTCTATGTTTGCCTCATGCTTAGAATAAAATGTAATATTTACTTAAACTTAAATGTTTCGCAACAAAATCACTTCTACGTTCATCATTTATGCTATATGAAGTCATTATGTTCAAAATTTTAATGATAAAATGCAAATTTTGTCTGATTGTTTACCTGCCTACCTGGCTGCAAAGGTTGGATTTTTTATGCTTTGAATTGACAGAAACTGTTTAAAAAATGTTAAAATGTTTAAAAAAATACATAAATAAATCAGTAAATGCGTGTAATTATTTCGTATAACTATGAGAAATACAGATTCCGTTAAGCCTTATCTTTTTTCAAGCTTAAATCATTTTCAAATAACTCCAGTTGGCACGATTTTTTTTACCATTATAATGAGAGGACGGGCAAAACGAATATTTCGGCCATGTCGAATCAAGGCCAATGGCATGTGTAGCGATAAAAATGTATTCCAGGTCAAAAAATAAAATACGAGAAAAGTTACTTTGCAATGTCAACCTTCAGTAAAGTGATATGTCTAGCATACGGGTGTGGAGCGTTGTTTTATAATTGTTGTTCAATAATTTATTAAAACTAGGAAACGTTTTCACAACACTTTATTTACTTCGTGTATACGCTCTGCTGCCACTTCTTTGCCAAAGTATATGTTGACAGAAACCAATCCATTGATCGCGGGGTGTGGATTCTTCCTGGCTTGATCCTAAAGCATTATCAATAGTTATATAATATATATATATATATATATATATATATATATATATATATATATATATATATATATATATATATATATATGTACTGGACATATTACTATGTTTCTAACGCAACAGTGTGTGTCTTGTTTTGCTGCATGTTACAAATAGCTTAAAATACTGCCATTACTAATCAATGATATATATTTACTTTCTTTGTAGGGGAGTGCCGATCGCTAATGCTGTAAGAACTTCGGCCCAACCATTTTGCCTTTCAACGTTTCGTAAAAGTTTTGTTTCTGTATATACATGTATATATAAGCAATGAAATATAATAAACTAAATAATAATTGTTGTATGAGAGATTGAAAAGAAACAGGGAAACGATTTGACGTCACTTGGTAATAACCAGCAGGTAGACAACATTTAAATCAGTTTTCGTCTTAACATTTATCACAAAAAGGAATAGCACAAGACAATTTATTCTTGCATGCCGGGCAGGATTTCTCCATGCTTTTGCCGATGCTGGAAAAATTCGTATTTCAACTTGAGGTGTAAGATGACGGTTATGTTGAAACGTAAACTTATATGCTACTATGATAAGATTATGCTTCAAGAAAATCATTCGTTTTATCTTATATCTTCTATTAATTGAAGGATACGGTATGCAAGAAAAAGATTTTCACCGGTTACAGTTTGCCTTCAACGTACATGCATGACTAAAATATGATCTGGTTGATTGAACCATCGCGAGGAAGATGATTTATATTGAAATGCAGTAGGTATCTAATTCAAAACTTACAACCATCTTGTTACGGATGTAAGAGGGCGTCGTACGGTATTATCAAGAAGATTTGGGCGTGTATATTTATCATCTTACCTAAATGATAAGCCAGAATATCATGAAAAAGACGCGAAGCTATTACGTTCTCTCAAATGGACAGTCGGAGACATATTAAGTTCGAATACAGTGTGCACAAATCTGTAACAACGTCTGCCCTATAACCTTTTTACGATGTTGAATTAGAAGATGCCATCTCAATCCAAACATCCTTATCATTTTCTCGTGTTTGTCTGGAACTAGGGGACGCAGAAGTGCCGCAGTACCAGATACAGACACTATGTTGTAGTTTTATCATTGGATACATCTCTTGTTACATTGCATTTCTGCTGACATAGCAGGAAACGTTATCTTTTGTTTTAGCTGACGAATTTTCCGTCCTTATCTTGACATTTATGATTCGAAATGCCAAACATTTGCATGATGAATTGACGAATTAATTGCGCGTTATTCAAATCACACAAGATGCTGCCTCTGTTTACTTCTATTAAATACCTAAAATGAATATTTATTTTATGATACTTGTAAATGACAAAAATGTTCTTCCTGGAATACATTAACTTAACTTGATAACTTCATTCTAACGTCCCTTGCTTTGTTACTCAATATCGGGTTCAACTCTTTAAATTCGACGTTTTTCACAATAAAATAAGAGCTGAATTGATAGTGCATGCTGACATATGTAAGGACTGCTGGCTTTTGTTACTGTATTATAGTCGTGTGATATCCCAAAATTTCGTATATGTAATCGTCCTGTTTGCAGTCACGTTTTCGAATCCGCCTTTCGTTTTAAAAGAGAGGCACATATGCAAACAATACAAGTGAAATTACCCAACAACAAGTGACAGTAACACAAGTCAAACGTTTGTATTATATACCTTATCGTTTAAGCTTGATGTCAGAATATCAAACCACACACAAGGCAACATCGAAAGACATTAGTTTCGTTTTGCAAATGAAGCAGACCTGATAAATAACATTACGAAAGTCCTTCCGAGAACTACAATTTAAAAGCAAATCTGCATGTGTAAACACTTTATTATTGAAAAAAAAATGCACAATATCAACAACACAATAAATGTCCTTTTTTCACAGATTTCAGTGTATCATTAACCCTTTGTAATAGAACATTAAGAAAGGATGAACAAAAGTGAAATGCAGCCGAAGGATCCAGATTTTCTTGAATACTATTTCATGAATCTTAATGAACGTAGGAGCACTGACGGTCTTTTAAAGGGACTAACCCATATATTTTAGGAGAAAAATAATTTCTCTCAAAAATCCATAAAAAGTGAGTACTCTGAAAGTGACAAATTTATTGACATAAGATTTTTGCAAGATATTGTTATAAATATCCGAAAATATTGTGAAGAAGGTAGAAAGCCGTTGCAACGCTTTTGAAATAATGCAGAAGAAAGTTTACAACCTTCTTGCATTTTTACTAATATCTAACTTTTATTTTCATCCACTTTGTCATTTTCAATGTCACATATAAATTCTATGCCCAACTTGGTGGAAATGAACATGTTGAAAATTTTCACCCGAACTGTGGGCGAGTAGCCTTAATATGTCGGTAATGCAATGAAAATAACTTTCTTATGCATCCGAAGATATTCCAGAACGTAGGCAGTTTCATTACAGACAACGATAATAATATTGTTCATACAACTTTCAGTGAAGATTTACTGTTTGGAAGTCTGTACTTTCCATGTATAAAAAACAACGACAGTAACTGTTAACAAAGAAACTCGTTTATGGTAAATAAAAAATACACGTGAAACTGCTACAATTCCTGTCAGTCATAAAAATTAAATATAGAAAATAGATAAAATGACTGAAAATGTCTAGACTTCGGATAAGAATCAGAAAAATAGAGGGATAAAATACGTCGGGTAATTCCCAAGTTCACTTTCATATTAGTCTGGAGGCACGACCCTGTCTACATCAGCAAACAGCGTAAGTCTGTATAATCTTAGCTTAATGGAAATGATAATCAGTGTCCATGCAATACTGGAAAAACGAAGTAGAATTCAAATTATACAGATATTGTTTCAAAGGTTGATTCGTCTCGTCAAGTGTAAATGGAATCGATTGTTTTGGTTTCTCCTAATAGGCAGTTTCGGAAAGGAATTAGGGATGTCAGACATGTTTATATCAATTCAACTGGACATTGCAAATTCTCTGTCCCTGACATATCTAAAGCAGATGCTTCGTTATTTGAGCCGCGCCATGAGAAAACCAACATAGTGCGTTTGCGACCAGCAGGGATCCAGACCAGCCTGCGCATCCGCGCAGTCTGGTCAAGATCTATGCTGTTCGATTTCAAAGCCTACTGCAATTAGAGAAACCGTCAGCAAAGAGCATGGATCCTGACCAGACTGTGCGGATGTGCAGGCTGGTCTGGATCCATGCTGGTCGCAAACATACTATGTTGGTTTTCTCATGGTGCGGCTCATTTATATTAACAAACGTACTGACAATGAATTACCAGTACGTTTAATTGCATAAAGGTATGTTTGGGGTTTAAGAGCACACTAAGATAGCTTAGGTCATACGGAAAATCTTCAGCTTTTATTATGACAAACGTTATGCACTTTCTGAATCTTTTACAAATTAAGAGAATCCGTTCACCATCTGTTATTACGTCTTTTTCATACTTGATGTATCCAGGTCCATATTTCATTGATGGGTCCTGTAAAATGCTAAAAATGTCTCCAAAGATGTTAGATGTGCATACGCTGCGACTGACTTTGCGTATTTATCAATTTCATCTGAAAGTGCACATTTCTTGAAAATGTTATTGACCTGAATAATAAGTTGCTTTTTAATACATAGTTTCTATCTTTTCGGGACAGGAAGACACTATGATGATTGATAACATTATTTCAGCATAGTTAACCTTAATCAACGGATCGCATGTCTGAAAGAAACAATGACAAAGTACCAACGGCAAACGAAAGCCAGGAACCAAGAACCCAGTCTCATCAAAAACTCTACAATTTTTTTTGTAAATTAGATGAGTAACTGATTAACATTTATACAAAAGAGATATATTAGACAAAGAAAACAACAATTTCAACAAGGGCAAAGTGCCAAAGGGAAATGAAACCATGTTCTTGCAAGAACCGAGCCTCTCAAAAAAAAAAACTCGTACAACATTTTCTGTAAGGAAGCGTAATTGATTAAAATTCATAAAAAATAAAAAGATAACATTATACAAGAAGACAACAATCTAAAACATTTAAAGGGGAATAGTGTTGCTTTTGGAAAAGACAGTGGCAAAGCACCCCTAGAAAGTTAAAACCGGCCAAGCTTACTGTTTAGATGTCAGGACTGACAAGTCTCATCAACTGTTGGTAGAAATTTACTGAAAAATATTTGCTCATGTTATAAAAATGCATATACATGAGGCTATCCTGTGCTTAAGCACATAGACGAAGGAACAATTATGCATAAAGAGTCCGTGTTGCATGAATAGGTGTAATGTTTGCAATATTGTTAAAATTACACACTGTTCAAAACTCAGTCAAATTATGACTATAACAAAAAAATAAAAAATAATGACAAGCAAGTATGACTTGAAGATAAATTGCCACCTTTTTGTAATGTACCTATATTGAAAAAAATCTTATGTGATTATAAATATGTTTTAGTATGTGATTTTGACCTGAATTGTCTTTAAACATTTACCACTCGACATTTCCGTGTCATCTTTTTTGAGAGACTTCGTTTTTCTTTCGGTACAATCCCAATGCTGTAAGAGTCGAGGATATTTTTCTATTAATGTCAGACAACATTATTCTCTCAATGCCTAAAGTAAACAATAGACACATTTTAGTTCATATTGTTGAATATACAATTAAATTATTTCATATATCAGACTGCTTTTTCTCAGACAAGAATATCTAATATTGTGTTCTTCGATCTAATTTCAAAATATCAATTCCAAGAATTTAGAAACCGTCCATATATATTCGCGTCATCAGCTTCAGAATCTTATATTTCACAAAAGTCTTCCTAGGGGAACAGAGATTGTCCTGAAGTATTCATCCAAAAATATAGGGTAGTAAAATATATATCTAATAAATTGTTACTAAAAGAATCTTCTTCACGTTTCGCAAAATAACAGTTGAAACAATGTTCTTTAAAGATAATCCTTATGGGGTTAAACAGAGCTTTTAAACAAATAAAAAAAATAAAGTATAATAAGACCTCAATAGAAATACTTAGTGATGGTTTTTCACTAGAAGCTGACTAGAGAATGCAAGTTTTTTTTTCAATCTAACAAAACAACATTATTTAGCATCTCATGCATTTCTACATTTAAATAAAGAAAACAAAATTCCAAATCCTGCAAGAGCAGGGATGGAATAGATTTGTCTGCAACTAGCCATAAAGCAATGCAAACACGTCAGAAACGCATCAGGAAGCATAACCTAAAGCTTCCCAGACATAGGTTTTGTCAGCGATATATATTTATCTTTGAAACATTACATCAAGAATGTCGTGACGGATCTTGTCTTCCTTGCAAATGACTTATTTTCAATTCTCGTGTGAGAAAAATATTGGTCTAATCGGGTGTTAATCGGAGACGCCATTGATTAAAACAACAGAACTAAAAGAAAGACAAGTTTCCAATTAATGCAGAGAAAATCTCTCAACACATTTAATTACAAGAGCTAGGAAGAATTCTATTCGTAACGAAATTTTGAATTATTTGAACACCTCATTGGCTGTGGGGCCGATTGGTTAATGTCACTAATTTTGATTTTGAATCATGTGCCCCTCACTGCCTTGGATTCACAGCATCAATTGGTTTTTGTATTTCCTTCATCAGGCTGGCACTACCAAGGCGCCCGTCCGTGCCTAAAATAATACCCATATACATGTGTCCTTGCGCTGTTTGACCAAATAAATAGAACAAAAAATGAAAATACCTCCACGTCAATACTAGCCTTTACAGACTGATAAACATATTAAAGATGTAAAAGAAAATCGTAAGACATGCCCTTTCTGTTGTGGATACTAAAAAATCTCTGCTCCACACTTTCCGTTGACACTTGCTCAGTTGTAGCGTTTATAATAACATAATGGATATTGTATTGTAATTGTGACCGCAAGAAGTAGTGATGGTATAAACTGCTGTCACATAATGTAGAAGTAATGATGAAATTAGACAAAACTACATAATGCTCAGAAACGGAGTCGAAAATACAACAAATAAAATCTATATGAGGGCATGTTTACTTATAATTGAGCCGCGCCATGAGAAAACCAACATAGTGCATTTGCGACCAACATGGATCCAGACCAGCCTGCGCATCCGCGCAGTCTGGTCAGGATCCCTGCTGTTCGCTTTCAAAGTCTATTGCAATTAGAGAAACTGTTAGCGAACAGCATGGATCCTGACCAGGCTGCGCGGATGCGCAGGCTGCTCTGGATCCATGCTGGTCGCAAACCCACTATGTTGGTTTTCTCATGGCGCGGCTCATATTTCCATAATTCTGCATTACAGAACAACAGAAGATATAATTCGGGGTTAATTGTGGAATGGTAATAAATTTGTTCAGAATATACTGAAAATGGTTGAAACTACGACAAGAATGTGTTTATCTGATATTATGCAATTCCAATGTGTGCTCCTATCTACGTGTGTTTTTGTTTAAAACGAATTCTGGGGTTTCATTTTATATGAACATTTCAGAAACGACAGACATAGCCCCTTCGAAATACAAATGACACTTACACTGTGTTATCGGACAAATATATAGATCAACATGGTCAATGCCAACTGCTATAAAAAAATGCGTAAATAATTTCGTTTATTTCTAATTTCTCTTACGCTGTGAGAAGTTACTGCCAAACGTCCTGCTACCATTCTTATTCTTGAAATTTGTTCATAAAATTAATATTGTTTCCCTAGAAACACACTACAACGAAATACATTATATATATTCATTAAAAATTCTTCAGTTGCGTAGTTTATTTACTGACTCTCGAAGCTGATTGAAGCAGTTCAAACACATCAGGAACATATTTCTTCTATAATTCGAAAGTTTTACATAATTCAACTGAATTCTAATTACTAACGCAGCAATACATTAAAATAAACTTTTGATCGAAAATTTAATTAGCTCTGAAAGCCTTGACAGATTATTTTGTCGTCAGTCTGTCGTTGTAGTTAAATACGATATATTAGAAGTCATTTGTACAGTTCTGTTTCCTCGTGTTTGAATAAAATGTAATATCTCAAGAAAAACTTAAAGGTTTCACAGCAAAACACTCCTACGTTCACCATTTATTGTTTATGCAATTCATCTACACAGTCATTTGTACCTCAGGTTATGTTCGAATGATAAAGTTTCAGTTTTGCCTGAATCTTTATCTGCCTTGCTGCAAAGGTTGGACTTTGTATGCTTTGAATTGACAGAAACTGTTTAAAAGTGTAAATAATACCATCGTCTTTAAATTGTTATAGGACGAGTGACTCTATAAATTGTCACAGCAGACGTAGTTTATAAATAACCCGCACACAAATAGACCAGTAAAATACGTGTAATTGTTTGAAATTCGTACAGTTATGAGAAATACAGCTTCTGGTTAAGCCGTACGTTTGTACATATTTTACCATTATAATGAGAGGACGGGCAAAACGAATATGCCGCCTAAGTCGAATCAAGGCTATGGTCATGTGTTGCGAGATACAAAATAGAATACATGAACAAGTTACTCTGCAATTTCGATGTCAACCTTCAGTGAAGTTATATGTCTATCATACAGGTTGTTTTGTAAATGAAAAATTGTCGTCTGAGAGATTGAAAAGAAACAGGGAAGCAATTTAGTACTCACCTGGTAATTAACAGCAGGTAGACACGTTACAAATCAGTTTTCTTTTTAATCATCACGAAAAGAAGTGGTACAGGGCTAAGAATATTTCACTGGTTCAAGGTGCGGATGGAAATACCTGGCTCAAGGGCAACTGTATAGGCGGCAACGAGGCTGTGCCGAGTAAACGCAAAACAGTTACCCAAGAACCTCAACTAGTGATCGATTTTTCTTGCATACCGTATTCATCAGTTAATAGAAGAAATGATATAAAACAAATGCTTTTTTTCTTTAAAGCACCATTTCATTATAGTAGCGTATGAATTTACGTATCATTAATAAATTTCAGCACGTGAGTCATGTTAAAGCCCGGGGTGTAAGATTGGCTTTTCCAGCACCGGCAAAAACACAGAAAAATCCTGTCTGGCTTGCAAGAAATTTATTTTTGCATGCCGGACAGGGGTTTCCCGTATTTTTGCTGGTCCTGGAAAAACTCGTATTACAACCCAGAGCGTAAGATGACTCTAATGTGGTAATTCTAAAAGAATGAATGCGTAAAAACATGTGCTACTATAATAAGATAGTGCTTTGAGAAAAAAACATTCGTTTTTATTTCTTCTTTTAATTGAAGGATTACGGTTACCAAGAAAAATGATATGACCTGTTGCAGTTTGCCTTCAAAGTACATGCATGACTACAGAATGATCTGGCTGATCGAATTACTGCGAGGAAGATTACCTTTAATGAAATATAGATGTAGCTTATTCAAACTGTTGAATGAGATGGAGTCAGTGATTGATTTGTTGATTTTTCAGTGTCTTGCAACAGGCTAGTACGAAAATAGAAATTTTGTTGTTGACAGATCTTCTGTCAAGTACAGAACAGATTTTTGTGACTGGGAACAAAATGTTGCTTACTTTACATTTTAGCTTTGTCTGTTCTCCTTAGCTCCAATGAAATGCATTGAAGGAAACAGTAGTAGTTGTAATTAAATGAGCCGTGCCATGAGAAAACCAACATAGTGCGTTTGCGACCAGCATGGATCCAGACCAGCCTGCGCATCCGCGCAGTCTGGTCAGGATCCATGCTGTTCGCTGACAGTTTCTCTAATTGCAATAGGCTTTGAAGGCGACAAGCATGGATCCTGACCAGACTGATCTATGCTTGTCGCAAACGCACTATGTTGGTTTTCTCATGGCGCGGCTCAAATATGTATGAAAATCTACGGTTATTTAGTGTATGTTTTATAATTATTATAAAACCTATAATATAAAAGAACACAAAGGTAAGCAATGCTCGGAGATATATGTTGCAAACCACGTATGCATATTCAAAATATTAAGCGATCTTAATAAGCTTAAACTTTGCTTCAAGTCTTTACATATCAGTTTGTTTCTTTTCAATGAATTTAGGCAAATTTTCGACCATCACTAATAGTTACAAGCAAAGTGGCTTGCTTTAAGGACGCTCGCTACAGTTTCGGTTTTTTTTCTCAATAACAGATTTTGATGAAATGTTTTGTATTAAAAGATCGTGTTATGATGTATTGCAAAATGAAATAAAAATACTAGGTCACGAGCTTTGTTTCAATTTAATTTGCCCCTAGATATGGTGCTATTTTAAACATTTTTCAAAATTTCTGTAATCCTAAAATATATTTCAGTAAAGTACAATAATCAGCATAAATTTGATTATCTAAGCATTTTTAAAACGGAAAACAATATATCTATTTGGAACATGCTCAGAGAAATCAAAAGAATATGATTTTGTAAAGAAAGGAATACTTGTTCAGCAGACCCAAGGGCTATTTTTGCATATTTTTGTCAGTTTTAAGTTGGTACTTCTGCTATTTTATCGAGTTTCACATAATAGAATTTAATCAAACTCTGCACATACCTTTGGTTATGTCTACCTAATCTAAAACAAAAAGAAAATTGATAGGTCACCATATTAGATTTCGCTTAAATCAAATTACAACGAGGTGGAGTGTGGCGGGCATTTATACAACGCAGGTTGGTACGAAATACTCTTTCAGTGTTTGAGCAAATGACTTAGAAATATATATATAAAATTATCAAACGACATATTTCTTAATAAGCGGATTTTAAGGTGTTTCTGAAGCGTTTTGATGGCATAGAACGATGAAAGTTTCCGCCTTTTTTTTAACAAAACCTATAGTTTACGAATGTACGGTACGGGATTAGAAACAGTTGTGACTCAATGCAGAGTTGGAGCGCTGGTATAAATAACAGACTCCGGTATATGTCGGATTGAAGCAATTTGAACTAAAAAGTACTTTAAATGTATATATTTTGTAACCATGGTGATACTTACCCTAACCTTTAGTCAGTATATTATACATTTTGTACATTAAAAGCATGCGAACATACAATAATTTGCGATTTTTTGCCGTACGCGACATTAGATAATCACTTCCGGGCATGCGCAGAAGACCACACCAACACTACAGTGAGCTACATCGATTACAAATTGGCACGGTGTTGGGGTAAATATCGACCCGTCCGGAAAAACTGTAGCGAGTGCCTTTAAAGGTCCGAGATCACACCCATTGACAAAATGAACGCTTGGCGCGATCAAGACCTGTTATGTTATTGTTTATCTTTCTAGCATGAACCATCGTTGAGATATCTGAAGAAAATGGTGTATATTTTAAGAGTGAATATTTAGAATGGTTTTAAGACAGTTGGCTCTTTTCCTTATTTGTTTAGTTTTCAGATACAAAAAAAAAAAAAATTATTCATGTCAATATTGACTTTATCAACTGTGCCGGCGTAGACTTTGGCTGTTCTAAGTTCGAACATGGTATGCTCATATTTAGTATCTCGCATGATCTTCACGATTTGTTTCAAGCTTCGTCCCTGAATTTTTTAAAATTTATCATTATAAAACAAATTTAAATCATTTTCGTTGGAAGTCATAGTACATTATACGCCTGGACGCACTGTATTATGGTGGCGGTATGATCAAACCATCTGCGGTCAAAACCAAATGATCAGAGAAAGGAATGGAACATTTGCTGACTCTTCACATGCAGCGGACTAATGAATCAAACTGTCTTTCAATCTGGCTTAATCAAGGTACTATTATTCAACTTCATTTGCATTTATGCATTGTAATTAAAGGAAAATGCTTGTAATTGCTTCTTAAACACCATTTGCCAAGCCTGAAACACGCAAGAATAAAAATCATTAGTCAGAAATTTTTCACAAGACAAAGTAACATGTCAGAATCGCATCTGAAAGCAAATACTGCGGCTTCCCAGACACATTTTTTCAGTATATTATAATTTTTATCTTTGAAATATTATATCAAGAAGTCAGAAACAAAATAATACCGCCCACGGGTTTTAATTTCCTTGCAAGTGTCTCGTGTGGGAGAATTATTAGTCTAATTTTCCGCTTATGAAAGAGGCGATCCGAACGCACCCCGAGACAGTTTGTCGAAAAACCTAATTAAAAAAACAACTGATTTTGTACAAGAAAACAACAGATATTGTATTTGAATTCTTAGAGCAAGGAGTGGTGATAATGCAACAATCGTTGCGTTATAAGTGAACAAAACTTATTATAGAAGACAGGATTGTTAGCACTAAATGAAATAGCTGTTTGTTTCGAAATATTTCATAAATATCATGTTATTTCAAGACGACAAGTGGTCATTGACAGATATAATGAGAATGAAGAATACGCTAACTTATTTTGCGATCTCGAATAGATGACAAACTGTCTAATTTACCAAACTGAATGTTGAGAATGCATTACAATTACGAAACTACGGAAAGATGATTTTACTCAATGTTTAAATGTTTGAGACGATCAGCAAATATAATAAAAAAATTTATCATTAAACCTTTATTCATAGTCCTTCCATTGGTCCAGATGTAAACACAGGATCAATGATTAAAAGTCGTATTTATTCAAAGGCGGAGCCAAAAACACGTATTGACCTCCAGCTGTGACGTCAAAACGCGACGTCGTAAACAATTACAACGATAAATGACCAAAGGCTGCAGACATTTGTATTTAAGTTTTATACTTATAAGTAGGCTGGATTTGATTATAAAGCAATTGATGCCTTTTCCGTTCGTTCGGTATGTAGATTTATCGTCCTGATAAAAGCGATATCAACCTCGGGCTGCGCCTTCGGTCGATATCGCTTATATCAGGACGTTAAATCCACATATCGGCCTCACCAAACGGCAATGATTCTTATATTATTGTGTGAACGCAAGTTTGACAGGGTCTGAAAATGATATCGGATATGAAATTTTAAAACGATAGAAAGAAATACCAAATTAAAAAGATTGGGAAATGCTTAAAGGACATCCACTCGCTGTTGAACAACATTTGCAAGTCACTATATATTAATTTGAGTTAAACAGTTGAAAAATATATCAAAAACGCTTTGATGAATAGAGCTTTGATTTTCTTTAAGAATTGACACAAAGTCTGTATTATTTTCTAGGTGAAATCCGAGTTGGTATGGCTTTTCGAAAATGCTTTGAACATCATTGGCACTGAATATTTTGTATATATTGGGGAAAATGCTTTGAACATCATTGGCACTGAATATTTTGTATAGATTGGGGAAAATGCTTTGAACATCATCGGCACTGAATATTTTGTATAGATTTCATCTTTAAGAAGAAAGTTTAAAACAGGTAAGGGAACACAAGTCAATTAATCTTACGTTAATTCAGTTGGAAAAAAATGGTTATCTGTTGGAAAGAATAAATTACTATTGATCAAACAGTTAATTTGTTGTTGAAGTGTTTTGTACACAATCTGTCATAGCAGTTTAACTAGGATTATTTGTACGGTTTTTTGTTTTCTCTTGCTGAGAGGTAAAATATCTTATTTGACTCAGAGGTTTTTGGTCTTATCGCAGTAAACACTTTTTGGCCCACTATTCGTATGACAAAATATTTGACAAGCGCCATTTATATTTCTCATTGTGTTCAAGTAACAAAAGGGAGTAAAGTCAGCCACATAACAGACATGCAGCCACCCATATTATACCTAGCAAGTTTCAAAATGTAATACGAAATGACAATATTTTTTAAATTTTAAAAGAGGCAAAAGCGGTAAAGAACAATTTTTTAAAGAAATATTTAATCAATTGGTTGATTAATTAGATAAATAATTTAGGCTCTTTCGACATAAAATATAGAAAGCCAGAAAAATAATATAATTTTTGAGATGTGTAGCACTCCAGCCTTGACTCTTTGAAAAGCTATATCCATAGTCTAGTCATATTTCCCGAACAACGGCGACATTATGGAAATGTCTGAGGTTTGATTATCATAAAGCAGTATCAAATTTTGCTCAGAGGGACTGGACTCCGGATTTTGGCTAAATGATCTGTTAGAAATTGAAACTTTGTCATATTATGAACACCTGAACCTGAGTTTTTGTTTCTACGGTATCTTTAAAAAAATGCGAAAACGAGAAAAAAAATCATGTCCGATTAGGGAATTGAACACAGAACGCCTCGGTAATATAGAAATTCTTACCTTTTCCACCTTGTACACCACGAAGGAATTTGTACGTACCGAGTGTCAAATGTATACCTTCAAAATTAAGGCAGTTTATCTCCGGTACTCCGTAAAAAAAAATCTTTTCAGTTTTTGAATGGAAACTTATTCTCAAGTGCTTCCGTAACATAAAATCTGTCAGTACCTTATATAAAAAATTACTTTATATATATATATATATATATATATATATATATATATATATATATATATATATATATATATATATATATATATGTGTGTGTGTTGTTGTCGTACGATCTGAAGGTCAGTGCCTTCAAATATCGAGAAATGGATGAAAAGTGTTTCTTGCCGTATATTTTTACTAATGAATTGACTGACGGTATAATGTGGCGTTAGGCGTGTTGTACCTCGCAGGAACTGACTCAGTAAAACAGTTTGCCATTATTTTTCGTATTTGCAACCTAATGATAGACTTTTTTTATTGCGGCGGTTTCCCTTAAACTTTACATATATTTTATCGAATCATCTTGACCTACTTCATTTTGCTTTCTGGTATCCAGGAATACATCAGAGATTCAAAATCTTGGAAAAATTCTGGGTAAGATATGGAATACAAATGCTTGAGTGTTCCACTTTGGTATTATCTCCATCACATCGGTAGTACTTTATTTTGAGCATAAACGTAATGTAATATTAGATGCGATATTAACGAGAAAGATACTTTAAATTTATGACCTTTTCTTGCGGGGGCAGAATGTAATTTATAAAGAAATGTTTTCAATATCTAAACTTAGTCATGGCTGCTCTGTTGTTAAGGTCGCTGGCATCAAACAACTTGCCCCTTACCGCCGTATGATCAAGCCTCACACTGGTAGTCATTGGAGGAAGCTATGCAGTTGGCTTTTAGACTTCTTTTGTTTCTAACAAAGTGTCTACAGCGGCCTGCCATTTATGCATACACGAAGAGACTTCTGGGATACCCTTCAAATAAAATAGCTACTCATTTTGTTTTTATCTAATTAAAGGGAATTCCTATAGTTTTTTATGCGCATCTTTCTGCGCAGCCGACACATTCTATGGAAAACTGAACTGAAGTCAACATTTGTTGAAACATGTTACAGACAATCTTAAATATGACGAATCTTGAATGAAATAACATTTTTGATAAGTTTTATCAGTAATCAAATGTTGATATTGGTTTATGTTGTATTGACAAGTATCATGCGTGACAGGTATCTTGCTATTTTTATGGTTGTGTTTTCACATCGCATTTTAGTACAAAGACAGTGTTGTTCATATAATGTAAGATAATTGACTTAGTACTGATAAGACAGTATCACCTTTCAGATTATTTAGCATTAAATTATAGAAAGAATTAAGAATTTTTAAAACTTTTTTTTTAACTTCTAGCAGACATACATGTAATCAATATGGCCAGGTTCGCGCCATTTTCCGTCAGAACAGGTGTTGTATTCTAGCGGTCTTAACATAAAATTTAGCCTGGTGACCCATACATTTTTAGCCATTTTTATGCTCACAATACAATTATCTATAAACAAGAAAAACAGTAAAAAATTCTATGAAAGAGTTTTTTCAAAATTTAAAAAAATATTCTTCACTATGGGTATTTTTCATTGAAAAAAGTTCACAAAAGTAAATATGAAACAATATTTTTTTTTCATTTGTACCCATTATTGTAAGGATAGAGTACTACAAATATGACTATGATATCAAATAAGTATATAATAAAATCTGTAAAAAGAAAAAATCGTACTGTGCTGTCTTGATGTATATTTTGGTTGGTATTTAAAAAAAAGCAGAAAATTATGAAAATGTTAAAAAATCACTGGCAGTTTCAGCAACAGTGGGTTTGTTCAAAACAATTTTTCACAAAAACAAGCCTGGTGACCTATTTTTTTTATTTGTTCATTGTTTTCAGCACAAATTTTCCTATAATATATGTGAATTTAAAAAAATTCTATGAAAGGAAAAAAACTATCGGAATTCTCTTTAAAGGCATTCAAATTAACTAAGAATACAGCTAAACCGTATTCTGTAGGCTGCATTTTAACACATATCACACTGGACACGACTGGTTCTGTTTTTGCAACCAGCGTAGATCATGATCAGTCTGCACATCATAATCTGCACTGTTCGCAATTCAGTCAGTGTGTTTTTGTAAGCACCCCTTTAAACACTTAATGATACTGTCCAAACTGAAAGATGGACAAATTCATTATAGAAATTTGAAGGGTAAGGGAAATAAGAAAATTATGTGGATGCGTCCTTCAAACATATCAGAATTGACACCTGGTTTTCAGTTTGTACATTGATTTCGGTAGGTATACTATATTGCATCGGTATGTTGTATGCATTATAGACACCAGATCTTGATTTAATACTTTTCCACGTGGAAGCACATTCTAAACGAGCGGTAGTGTTGTACAAACAGGAATGTCCATATATATGCAGTCAAACGCGTTCAATTTCAGACTGACTCATAAAAACAAATTAATGTGCAAACTGTGTGACTAAAATTTTACACAGGGGTACGTTTTATCGCTTTTATCATCTCCTGGTACTATATTGCTTTTTGTTGGCTGTGACTAAATACAGAGTTGGTGCGCTTGTGATATATTACAGACTCCGGTATATACCGGATTAACTTAATTTGAACGAAAATATCTTAAATGTATATATTATGTAACCATGGTGATACTAAACCTAACCTGTAGTCAGTATATTATGCATACTAAACACTAAATGCGTGCGGACATACAAAAAAGATGAGTAATTTTGCGATTTTGCGTGCGCTCCAATTGATAATAATTCCGCGCATGCGCAGAAACGGCTGCACCAACTCTGCAATGAGAAACATTTCTTTTATTTTTTTATTTTTTTGTATCTGTTATATTGCAGAAATGATAGGGAAACCATTTTCAATTCTAGTGTAAGGAAATTATTCGTCTAATCTTGCTTTTATCGGAAACGCCATTTATTAAAGAGCAAAACTCAAAGACAAGTTTGCAATTAATGCAGAGAAATTTTCTCAACACATTTAATTACAAGAAATAGGAAGAATTTCATTCGTAACGAAATTTTGAATTATTTGAACATCTCATTGGCTCCGGGGACGAGTGGTTTAGATCGATAATTTTGAATTTGAATCAAAAAATACTTGCCTCTCACTGCCTTGGGTTCACAGCATCAATTGCTTTTTGTATTTTGTTCCTCAGGCTGCCACATGATAGGTCATGGGTTCTACCAAGGCGCCCGTCTGTGCTTCAAATAATGCCCATATACATGTGTCCTTGTGGTGTTAGACCAAATAAACAGAACAGAAGGAAAATACTTCCACGTGAATACTAGCCTTTACAGACTCAGATGTAAAAGAACATCTTAAGGCATGCCCTTTCTGTTGTGGATACTAAAAAAATCTCTGCTCCACACTTTTCGTTGACGCTTGCTCAATTGTAGCGGTTATAATCATCTGGTATGTGTATTAACACGATGCATATTGTATTGTTATTGTGACCGCAAGAAGTAGTGATTCAAAAATGTAGAAGCAATCATAAAATTAGACTAAAACTACATAATGCTCAGAAAGGGAGTCGAAAAAAAAATCAAATAAAAACAATACGGGGGTTATCTGTCTTATCTTTCCAATATTCTGCGTTACAAGACTACAGAAGACATAATTCGGGTTGTGGAATGGTAATAAACTTGTTGAGAATATACTGAACATGTTAGGGACAAGAATGGCTTGATAATATGCAATTGCAATGCTGAATTCTGCTTATATGAGCATTGTTTTATCGGACAAATACAATTTACAATTTAAAATAATGATTTTCTTCAAAGCACCATTTCATTATAATAGCGTATGAATTTACGTAGCTATTTATAAATTTTAGCACGCGAGTCATGTTAAACCCCGTGTTGTAACTTGGGTTTTTCCAGCAAAGCCGCTATATTTGTTTCTTCATGGTGTGGCTCATTTGTTGATTATTCATTGTCTTGCAACATAGTATGAAAATAGAAACTTTGTTGTTGACAGATCTTCTGTCAAGAAGAGAACAGATATTTTTGACTTGAAACAAAATGTTGCTTAATTTGCATGTTCTTCTTAGCTCCAATGAACTGTATCAAAGGAAACAGTAGTAGTTGTAATTAAACATATGAGCCGTGCCATAAGAAAACCAACATAGTGGCTTTGCGACCAGCATGGATCCAGACCAGCCTGCGCATCCGCGCAGTCTGGTCAGGATCCATGCTGTTCGCTTCCAAAGCCTATAGCAATTAGAGAAACCGTTAACGAACAGCATGGTCGCAAAGCCACTATGTTGGTTTTCCCATGGCACTGCTCATATATGAAAATCGACGGTTATTTAGTAGATGTTTTATAATTATTATTTATTTTGATATAAAAAAGAACACAAAGATAAGCACTACTTGGTTGCTACTGTAATACCCGTTACAGTGAGACAAAAATATCAGTACCATTGATAAATGAACCCTTAGTGCTATCATAACCTGTTATGTTATTGTTATCTTTATAGCATGAACCATCGGTGAGATATCTGAAGAAAATGATTCATATTTTAAGAATGAATGGTTTTAAGAATGTTGGCTTTTTTCCTTAAATTATTAGTTTTCAGATAAAAAAAAAATATTTATGTCAATATTGATTTTATCAACTGTGCCGGCGTGTACCTTAACTGTTCTAAGTTCGAACATGGTATGCTCATATTTAGTATCTCGCATGATCTTCACTATTTTTTCAAGCTTTGTCCCTGAAAAAAAATATCTAGAATTTATCATTATAAAACAAATTGTAAATCATTTTCGTTGGAAGTCATATTACGCCTGAACGCACTGTATTATGGTGACTGTCTCCTGTATATGATCAAACCATCTGCGGTCAAAACCAAATAATAAGAGAAAGTAATGGAAAATTTGCTGACTTATCACATGCTGCGGACTAATGAATCAAACTGTCTTTCAATCTGGCTTAATCAAGGTACCATTATTCAACATCATTTGCATTTATGCACTGTAATTAAAAGGAAATACTTGTAATTGCTTCTCAAACGCCATTTGCCAAGCCTGAAACACGCAGGAATAAAAATCCTTAGTCAGCAATTTTTCATAAGACAAAGTAACATGTCAGAATCGCATCAGGAAGCAAATACTGCGGCTTCCCAGACACATTTTTTTTCAGTGTATTATTTTTATCTTTGAAATATTATATCAAGAAGTCAGAAACAAAATAATATCGCCCACGGGATTTAATTTCCTTGCAAGTGTCTCGTGTGAGAGAATTATTAGTCTTATTTTCCGCTTATGAAAGAAGCGATCCGAACGCACCCCGAGACAGTATCTCGAAAAAAAAACTAATTTTAAAAAATGATGTTGTACAAGAAAACAACAGATATTGTATATGAATTATTAGAGCAAGGAGTGGTGATATTGCAACAGTCGTTGCGATATAAGTGAACAAAACTTATCAAAGAAGACCAGATTGTCAGCACTGAATTAAATAGCCTCTTTTGTTTCGAAATATTTCATAAAGATCATGTTATTTCAAGACGACAAGTGGTCAGTGACAGATATAATGAGAATGAAGAATACAATAAATTATTTTGCGATCTCGAATAGATGACAAACTATCTAAGTTACCGATGCTGACAAAGTTTGTTTGTTTGTTTGTTTGTTTGTTTTGGGTTCAACGCCGTTTTTCAACAGTATTTCAGTCATGTAACGGCGGGCAGTTAACCTAACCAGTTTTCCTGGATTCTGTACCAGTACAAACCTGTTCTCCGCAAGTAACTGCCAACTTCCCCACATGAATGATCAGAGGTGGAGGACTAATGATTTCAGACACAATGTCGTTTATCAAATAGTCACGGAGAACATACGCCCCGCCCGAGGATCGAACTCGTGACCCCGCGATCCGTAGACCAACGCTTTTACCTACTGAGCTAAGCGGGCGGGCTTTCCGGTGAAAGATAGAAAACAAAGAATATTCAGTCCTTTCCAGAAATCGTTATGTTATTATTAAACCAAATAGCTCCCTTTGTCCACCAGAAAGGAGCGATTCTTATATCATAATATTGAGGTTTGGAACCTTTATTACAGACATGTAACAGACAAGAAACTAAAACAATAAAAATTCTTACGTGACTTCAATAAGCTCAACAAGGCAATTTCAAGCACAAATATAATTGAAGAATAAAGTAAGTTACAAACTACAATGTCCTACCAAGATACTTACAAAAACAATGCATATGCAGAATGGAGAGATAAAAAGATAATTTGACAGCTCGTGAAAACTAATGACAAATTTTGACAGGCGTATGGTGACTCATGACCTATTTTTTTTTTTTTTTTGTTACTCCTACCTTCCGGTTTTATTTTCTTAAAATGGATCGTCTACATAGTAGCTAACAACTAATAAATTAAAACAATAAAATAACATATTGTTGCCTTAATTTCGTTTAATCTTAGACTATCAAAATCACGTAAGAATTCGTATTGTTTCAGTCATTTGTCACTAATTAGAGCAACTCACAGTGTTGCAATCATACAAAGCACATCCCTTATTTTCATATAGATATTGAGGATTTATCAAATTAGTACATGTATTGGAAACACAATTTGAATACCGATTGTGTATTGCAATAATACATAAATATCTCAGACGTGACATGTCCTTCATGTTTCAGACGATCAGCAAATATAATAAAAGAATTTATTATAAAACCTATATTTATCGTCCTTCCGATTGGTCTAGATATAAACACATGATCAATGATAAAAAGTCGTACTGACTCAAAGGCGGAGCCAAAATCACGTATTGACCTCCAGCTGTGACGTCGTAAAGGTTTGACGTCTAAACAACGCGACGCCGTACACAATTTACAACGATAAATGACTAAAGGTTGAAGACATTTGTATTTAAGTTTATTACTTATAAGTAGGCTGAATTTGAAATAATTGATGCCTTTTCCGTACGTTCGGTATGTATCGCTTTTATCAGGTCGATAAATCCAGATATCTACCTCAACAAACATAACAGTGTGAACGCAAGTTTGACAGGGTCAGAAATTAATGTCGAATGTAAACATTTCAAAAAAACGTTAGAAAAAAAAAACAAATTAAAAAGATTGGGAAATGTTTAAGGGAAATTCGAAATTCACTTGATGTTGAATAACCTTTGCAAGTCGCTATGTATTATTTTGAGAGTTAAACAGCGCTTTTATAAATAGAGCTTTGTTTTTCTCGTGTGAGAATACTTTAAGGTACTTATCGCGGTAATAAAAAATAGAATAAAATGAGGTTCTAATATTTCACTGATTTTCCAGAGTATAACCAATAATTATTGTAAAAGTGTTGTGTTTTTTTTTTTTTCTTTTCTTTTCTTTTCTCTAAGAATTGACACAAAGTCTGTAACATTTTCTAGGAGAAATCTGAGTTGGTATGACTTTTCAAAAAAAAAAACGCTTTGAACACCATTGGCACTGAATAGTTTGCACATATTTCATCTTTTAGAAGGAAGTTTAAAACAGTTTAGGAACACAAATCAATTACATCTGATGTTGATTCAGTTGGTAGCTGGTTATCTGTAGGAAAGAGTTATATGTTATGGAAGCAAATGAGAGTTAGTTTCCATTCAAAACCTGAAAAAAAATGTTACGGGGTACCGGGGATAAACTGCCTTAATTTCGAAGGTTTATATTTGACAGTTGGTAAGTACAAATTCCTTCGTGGTGTACAAGGTCGAGAAGGTAGGAATTTCTATATTACCAAGGCGGTCTGTGTTCATTCCCTGCTCGGACATTTAATTTCGCATTTTTTAAAGATAGTGTAGAAACAAAATCTAACGTTCAGGTGTTCATAATATGACAACGTTTTAATTTTAAACATAGATCATTTAGCCAAAATCCGGAGTCCAGTCCCTCTTTTTAAAAAAAAAATGTCATTTAGTAGGTGTAGTATGGGTGGCTGCATGTCTGTAATATGACTGTTCTCTTTTTTTTCTTTTTGTTATTTGAACACAATTAGAAATATAAATGGCGCTTGTCATATATTTTGTCATCGAATAGTGGGCCTAAAAGTGTTTACTGCGACAAGACCAACAACTTCTGATTAAAATAAGATATTTAACCTCTAAGCAAGAGTAAACAAAGAACCGTACAAATAATTATAGCTAAACTACTATGACAGACTGTGTACAAAACACTTTAACAACAAATTAACTGTTTGATCAATAATTTTATATAAGAACCTTATATAAAAAATACTTGATATATAAAAAAAGATCTGTTTTGTTGTTGTTGTCGTCGTACGATCTGGAGGTCAGTGCCTTTAAATATGGCGAAATGGATGAAAAGTGTTTCTTGCCGACCACCTCTGTAGACTTTTACGAATGAATTGACTGACAGTATTATTTTGCGTTAGGCGTGTTGCACATTTCATAACACCGCAAGAACTAACTGACTCTGTCAGTAAAACAGAGTTTGTCACTATTTTGCCTATTTGCATCCGAATTATAGACTTTTTATTGCGAAGGTTTCCCTTTAATTTACATATATTTTATCGAATCATCTTGACGTTTTTCATTTTGCATTCTGGCATCCAGGAATATACCAGAGCTTCAAAATCTTGGGCAAATTCTGGGTAAAATACGGAAAACAAATGAGCCGCCTCATAAGAAAACCAACATAATGGCTTTGCGACCAGCATGGATCCAGACCAGCCTGCGCATCCGCGCAGTGTGTGGTCAGGATCCATGCTGTTCTCTTTCAAAGTCTAATTGCAATTAGAGAAACCGTTAGGGAACAGCATGTATCCTGACCAGACTGCGCGGATGCGCAGACTGGTCTGGATCCATGCTGGTCGCAAACCCACTATGTTGGTTTTCTCATGGCGCGGCTCAAATGCTTGAATGTTTTGTTTTGGTGTTATCTCTATCATATCAGTAGTACTTTATTTTGAGCATAAACGTAATGTAATATCTGATGTGATATTAGCGAGAAAGATACATTAAATTTATTTTTTGATAATAAAGTTATGACCTTCCCTTGTGGGGGGCAGAATGTAATAAACAAGGAAGTGTTTTCAGTATCTAATTTTATCATGGCTGCTCTGTTGTTAAGGTCGCTGGCATCAAACAACTTGCCCCTAACCGCAGTAAGTTCGTGCCTCACACTAGTAGTCATTAGAGGAAGTTATGCAGTTGGCTTTTGGAATGCTTTTGTTTCTAACAAAGTGTCCACAGCGGCCTGCCTTTTACGAATACCCGAAGAGACATCTGGGATATCATTCAAATAAAATCGCTAGTCACTTTGACTTGACTTGTTCATATCTGATTCAAGGCGTTAAAACAAACTAAAAATATAGCTAAACCTTATTTTGTAGGCTGCATCTTAACCCTTATCACGCTGGACACGATTGATTCTGCCTTTGCAACCAGTTTAGATCATGATCAGCCTGCAAATCATAATCTGCACTGTTCGCTATTTAGTCAGTATCTTTTTTGGTAAGCACCCCTTTTAACACTTAATGATACTGTCTGAATTGAAAGATGGACCAGTTCATTATAGAAATTTGTACATAGAAAGGTACTATCAAGTAACATCTCGGTAGGTATACTATATTGCATGGGTATGTTGTATGCATTATAGACACTCGATATTGTGTTAAATACGTCTCCACATGGAAGCCAGTTCTAAACGAACGATGGTGTTTGTACAAACAGTAATGTCTATATGCAATCAAGCGCGTTCAACTTAGACTGGCTGATAAAATACAAATTAATGAGTAAACAGTGTGACTAAAATTTTACACAGGGGAACGTTTTATTGCAGTTATCATCCCTTTGTGCTACATTGTTTTTTTTTGGGTTTTTTTGGCAGCCATAACTTCTAGCTATGTTATATTGCAGAAATGATAGGGAAACATGCAAAAAGATTCATTGCAAATGACCAGACCAAAAGGCGTTAAACTCTTTTTATGATAGTCGCTGAGCCGTTTTATGTACTCTTTTAGTCTTGTCTTACCAAACTTATTTTATTTGGCAGAGAAATGACTTTATATTAATGTTTCAAAAAAGGGCCCTTGTACAAGCAAATCGTGTTACTTTTCTGTTACGTATAATTGAGAGATAATAGGTATTTTCCCCGTTTAATTCGGTGCCAAGAAGCTAGAGGGATTTTGCATATTTCATACTTTCTCTTATAATACTCTGTCGAACAGAGACTGCTAACACTTTGCTGGGTTGTATTCTATGTTTGGAGAGAATCGTTTCACATATTGTACGTAAAATTGTGTCTAGACACAACTTTTCACTGAACTTCACATTGAGACATATTTCATAAACTGAAAATGATGTTTTAACACAATTAATGCCACATACGTTCCACGGTAGGGTTACAGTTGAGATTTCACATCAAATTTAAAGCAATACTACTGATAAATTACAAGTCGAAAGTAGCCTATTTCAGATATTTACAAATGTCATACATCTTTAAAGTGAGAAAAAAAAGAAATTTATTGAACAGAAACAATAACTGTTATGCTACTCGTAAATTGTGTAGGATGTCATGTTTCCTCTAAAAAGCATATGGAGCGAAGTAGGCAATTAAGAACAAATGTATAGAAAAATGTGTGTCTCTTTCAAGGGATACTCTGGTATTTTTAGCTCACCTGTCACATAGTGACAAGGTGAGCTTTAGTGATCACTCTTCGTCCGTCGTCAGTCCGTGCGTGCGTGCGTCAACAATTTCTTGTCTGCACGATAGTGGTTTCATTTATGATTTTATTTTAACCAAACTCCCAAACAACTTGTATCACCATAAGATCTCGTTTCCTTTCTTGAACTGGCCAGATCCCATTATGGGTTTCAGAGTTATGGCCCCTGAAAGGGCCAAAATTAGCTATTTTGACCTTGTCTGCACAATAGCAGCTTTATTTATGATTTGATTTTGACCAAACTGGCAAACAACTTGTATCACCATAAGATCTTGGTTCTTTTCTTGAACTGGCCAGATTCCTTTATAGGTTCCAGAGTTATGGCCCCTGAAAGGGCCAGAATTAGATATTTTGACCTTGTCTGCACAATAGCACAATAGCAGCTTCATTTATGATTTTATTTTAACCAAACTTGCACACAACTTGTATCACCATAAGATCTTGGTTCCTGTCTTGAACTGCCCAGATCCCTTAATGGGTTCTAGAGTTATGGCCCCTGAAAGGGCCAAAATTAGCTATTTTGACCTTGTCTGCACAATAGCAGCTTCATTTATGACTTGAATTTAATCAAACTTGCACAAAACTTGTGTCACCATAAGATCTCAGTTCCGTTCTTGAACCGGCTAGATCCCTTAATGGGTTTTAGAGTTATGGCCCCTGAAAGGGCCAAAATTAGCTATTTTGACCTTGTCTGCACAATAGCAGCTTCATTTATGATTTGATTTTAACCAATCTTGCATATAACTTGTATCACCACAAGGTCTTGGTTCCTTTCTTGAACTGGCCAAATTCCTTCATGGGTTCCAGAGTTATGGCCCCTTAAAGAAGCCATATAGAGACTTCATTTATGGTTTTATTTGATACAAACTTCCAAAATATCTCCAACAACAATAAATCTTAGATTCCATGACAAATCAGATCCAATCATAGGTTCTAGAGTTATTTTATATCTGATTACCTCCCCTGATTGTAATCAAAATGGATTTATATCAGTAAGTACTTATAGGACTTATTTGAAATTTCATTATTGTCATTAGTTGGACTGAGACAATCAGGGTAGATAACTATGGACTGATTTTATGTCAAATTACCACCCTTTATTTCAAATTAAAATGGGTATATCTCCGTAACTAATGAAGATACTGATCTGAAATTTCATTTATGTCAACAGATTTATTTGGCAGAGCCTTCTTTTGTTCACTTACATTTTTTTTTTAATTACTTCCCTTTTACGTTACTATAAATAGCTTATTTTTAGTAACTTTTTTATTATTGGCCGTAGGGAAAAACCGAGACCACTTTTCTGTGGTACAACATGGATGATACCTCCAATTGTTAGGTGCATTTTGACATATCTGTACCTTGTAAGAATTGTTTTTTCTTTTTGGTTAAATTTCTTCCCTTTGTTGTTCCTGTCCTTTGGACTTAAATTTTTTACCGAGGACCTTCTTGTCCTCAAGTGCAATGATAACAGGTGAGCGATATAGGGCCATCATGGCCCTCTTGTTTATAAATAGATCCGCGATTATTTTATTCTGTTTATAAAAGGAAATGGAAAGAAATTGTTTTGTCGATTTAGATCTTGCTGCAGTGACAAATCGTCAAGCCAAAAAAACGGACAACCAAACTCAAAGTATCTTAACGTGAATTGTGCTACATCGAAAAAGAAATTGGAATGTTACATTTTATAGCAATTTTCAGATGTTTACTCATCTAGAGTAGGTTAGCAAAAGCTTAAAAACTGGGTATACAAATGTTCAAAGTAAGAAAAATTATTTAGGTAAGTATGTCAGTAATATTTAAGAAATATGTCTTCTACAAGAATTTGACGGATTTTATTGTTTCTGCTCTCAATTTTACCTGTGTGCCTCTTTAAGATAATACAACAAGCTCCATTCGTTTTCTCGAGTTTCATATATCTGTTGGAAACCTTTTTCTGTGTAGAATTCAGAACAACTTGCATTCAGAGCCAATCAGCGGGAAAGTAACAGAACAGGTCTCTTAATTTGTTCTTTATTACGGTCTCTTGACACAACATGTCTCTTAATACAACATAATTTGTTCTTTAGCAATATAAAAACTGAATCAAGTCTCTTAAACAAGTAGCTTGGCTTAAGTTGAATAGCCTTGTGATAAAACACATATTAAGTAGTATCAAAACACATAAAACATTCACAAATATCATAATGTCTGCCACTATTTTAGAGACAAATTTGTGATTGATTCGTAGATCTGGCACACATATGGTATTCCGATGCAATCCATTGTTCTCAAGAGATACGTATATTAAAAACTACAAAACTTAATCAACTGTAATTTCATGTCATATTTATATTTGATCTAAATTGTGTTTCAACAAAAACAAGAATGAAATGATAATTAATTACATTGACAAAACATCGCTCATATACTCGAACAAAGACTAGACTAAGTGTAGATTGCTCTTATCATGTAACTTCAAAGGCAAGTCTTAAAAAATGTTCTAAGTAATAATGGCTGATTGAATTATCGTAGCGAAGACGTCCTATAATCAACCATAGATGCAGTCCAATCAAAGTAATAAATGAAACGTCTGGATGTTTCCATTGTTTGACACGGTTATGCAATAGACAAGCAATTCAAATGCCGTTCATTCAATTGAAACGTTGACGATGATAGATCTCTGATTATATTTAGACTCAATTTTGAATACTTGGAAAAGAGCTATTCTGCAATTCATTATGTACAATATGTATAAAAGCATATACTGGTATGATAGAAGTAGTGGTTGTGATGGTGTTAGTAGTAATGATAATAACTTCAATAATGAAATATTTTTGTACAACCCGCGATTATTTAGAATAATGGTTCGACTTTCATTCGGATTTACTCTATTTCAAGTATGTACTACGGTAAAAACGTCCCATGATTTACTATACAACATGAAAAGCATTTTGTTTGATATTAAAAAGTGATAAAGCAATACATAATTCGAATATGTCAACACTTAATGCTATTTAAAACATGAAAAAAAAATCCATGTAATATTACAAGATTTTATATGAAGAAAAGTATCTAAGACATTATGTCAAAGGCAATTGAACATTTTAAAAACTACTACCAATACGTCTATTTCCATATTCCAAAACTGCATGTTACAGACATATGTATCACTTTAGAAGCCAAGTATACAAAATAAAAAAATAATGAGATGGTCTTCTACGCTATCATATCCTGTTTATGTCAACTGGCATGTTGTCCTGGAAACGGTCATCATCAATGTATCATTTTCATCATTATGAAAAAAACTCGTGGTTCCTATGCATTTTTTTAATCTACTTATGAGTGCATTGACAATTGATTAAAATTGAAAAATGCAATGATAATACATCTGGAGACTGTTTCCCTAACTGCCCGATTTCTAGGGTGTTGTTTCGCTGGATGTTTAGGAGAGCGATTGCAGTTGTTGCAGGCACTACTCGTACACGTTTAGTGGCATAACAAACGATAAATAATCCTCCAAGCAACTGAGAACATAGGTAGAGCTGTAACAGAAAATTGTTAAACACATCTACATATTTTGGGGGAATTTTTTATTATTATTTTTAATTTGAAATAACGTCTTTCAGTTTCAAATATTATTATTTTTATTAAGATATCAAGATTTAATGTTTTGAAAGCAAAGTTGTGGTTTATAGCGCTTTACAAATTCCCTTTTTTTCAAAGCGTACATAAATAATTGCAAATAAAAACATGGTCTTGATGAATCAATAAAGCATCGTTTTGAACTAAATAACTACTGTCCAGCTTGAATTTACTAGACTGACATACAATGCTTTGAAAAAAAAAGACTGCATAGAACTTCGTTATTTAATAGTGTAATGGGAACAGGAAATCTGATTTCGCAGGTCTTTCTTTAATAACTGATCGATCTAGTCTACAGGCTCTTCTTTGTTTGCATGAACTATATTAAATATTAGATGAAAGAGCAACAACTTCTAATAATAAACAGTAAAATGGTCACAAGTGCACGTACTGGGGTACCGAGAAAAGAAAAATCAAATGGTCGCATATGCAAAAACAAAAGAGAAACTGTTTCTTTTCATTTCCGTTATTCTATATTTAGGAAATAATATTATAAAATATAAAAGAAAGATATAGTTTGCAACCGATAAGGGTATAAACCGGATAGACTTCTTACAAGGTAGAGATACATAATACACAGAAACTGCCTGCCATTTCCTTCTTTAAATCCATATATTGTTACGTATTTTCCTCGAGGACTATCCTTATATGTTAATCAAAGACAGCGCACTTTTAATCTCTTTATAATTAATGATTGCCTGGATTATTATCATGTTTTCCGCTTTCGAAAATTTAAGTGTTACCAACAAAGCTTTTATTATGACAAAACAATGAGACAAGCTTTATCTCAATCGTTGCTATCTATATAGAACACACGCTGATCGCCAGCGAAGCTATATACTATTAGTTATAAAGGTTTTTGACGGGATATACGGTGGGCATATAGCCTGGCTGTGATTCATATAACCCGAGGCGATAGCCGAGGGTTATATGAATCTCAGCAGGCTATATGCCCACCGTATATCCCGTCAGAAACCTTTATAACGAATTTATAATACTGCAAATTTGCGTATTTGGTCTCAATAGCAACGATTTTCCTTAGTTTGACAAATATTACTATTTTTTTCAATTCCCCATTTGATGCCTCAATCCGCACCTTGTTTTTCGTGCGTTTCCGTAAAAGACGCGGAAACATACGAAGATAACGGTAGGTTTGCGTTTTTTTGGTTGCGGAAGAAATTGGATTTACAAATGGAATTATAAATGTTTTAAGGAAATTTACAGCTAGTTTCGAGTTTCTCGAGTAAGAACTTGGATTGTAGTAAAGGAGAACTGAAGTAAAACTTGCTTATCCGTTTAATCTTCTATCTAAGCTGTTCAGCCTCGGGTCGCGTGTACAGTACTTTTAGCCTGAACACGGAAGTAGAGTGAATATGTCATGATGTGCCAAAGAAGTACCAGTACTCACAGTAGCTCTTTGGATGTTCATATAACGTGGAAAACTAGGAAAAATCAAATGTTAGATGTCAGGTCATCTAAGTGCAATCAGATGATGTTATTCAACATGCTGTGGCTGCATTGAACTAGAAGTCATTTCAGGAACAGAATCCAGGGATCATAAGAGAAATGTAGGTATTTCAGAATATGGCAGATGTTTTAAAATATTCCTTTTCAAAGAGTGGTTCAATTGCTATTCACAGCTAATATTTAAATGATTACACCCGAATATAAACTTAGCTATTCATAGCTATCACTCGAATATAAACTTAGCTATTCATAGCTGATATTTAAATGAGAACACCCAACTATAAATAATGAGCAGTGTCAGTGTCCAGCCATCCGTTAACTGGAAGTTTAACCTGTGTCTTAGATGTCCAGTAACCGGACACATAGCCTGACCTATAGGTTTTTTTTAACGGACCGATAAATTTATTGATGACTTTTGTATTGTTCTGAACATTAAGATATTTTACTATAATTAAAATTAATTTAGATAATAATGTGATACGTTCATGTAACCGATATTTGTGTAAAAATGGTGCTGCTCATAAATTTCTGTCATTGATTAAAAGCGTTCCATTTGTGCTGTTGTTGTTTTAACCCTTATCATGCTGGACACGACTGATTCTGCCTTTGCGACTAGTGTAGATCATGATCAGCCTGCACATCCATGCAGTCTGATCATGATCTGCATTGTTGGCCATTCATTTTCTTATCAGTATCTTTTTGGTAAGCACTCCTTTTAACATTTAATGGTACTGTCCAAACTGAAAGATGGACAAGTTCATTATAGAAATTTAGCAGGGTAAGGGTTAATGTTATGTCGAGAAAATTTGACAAATACACGGTTCAGAATAATGTAAAGTTTCATGCCAATCCCTCTGAATTTTGATTAATTTTATAGAATATCTATGCACTTCAGTCGCATTTAAAAGTAATTTTGGAAAAATATACTTTGTGTGGTCTTTGGAATAAAAAATTCTTTTTATATTTAATGGCAGGTATGTATAGCCAATGATGATGATACCTGCTGGCCAATCACTGCCAAAGAATAACCTATTCACAGAAATATGGCATCTTTCACACATATGGAATGGAACATTTTTGCCAAGATGCTACATAAACTCTGACACCGAGAATATGGCACCTTTCCCACATATGGAATGGAAAAATTTTGCCAAGACGCTACATAAACTCTGACACCGAGAATATGGCACCTTTTACACATATGGAATGGAACATTTTTGCCAAGACACTACATAAACTCTGACACCGAGAATATGGCACCTTTCACACAGTCATATGGAATGGAACATTTTTGCAAAGATGCAACATAAACTCTGACACCGAACGTACATTACGACTAGTAGGACAATAATGGTAACATAAATTATACCATGTTAAAAACTCTTGTCTTCAGTATTGCTGCAGCCGGTCAGATTTTGGATTTAATAAATGTATTTCATGAAGTCACTTACAGGACAGTACCTATTGTCAAATTAACTGTGTCATATGACATAAGCCCTGCTAAGTCATTACTAACACTAAGTCTTGTCAACAAATATATTTATTGCTTAGACTTTATGATTTGATTTTTGTCGAAAAATATGCATAATTTCTGCAGCAGATCCTAGACTAGTGCAATATTATTCTGAGAAAGAACAAATTCATATTTCTGGATGCAAAGCTAATTTTCATTACATACACAGAGTTAGATCTAATCTTAGAATTATTCTGGTAGATGAAATAAATAAGTTCTTAAAGTAAAATTGAAAATTTTGATATTAAAAGATCGAAACAGTGATGTTACAAATGACGCCACATACCCGATACGAAAATTGCATGCCAGTACTGTAAAACCTGCTTAAGCGGTCACCTCTAATTAGCAGCCAACCTGTCTTAAGCAGCCTGTGTCTCGATCATTTCCCAAAATGGTCATTTATTCTATAAATTACCTGCATTAAGCAGCCACCTGCTGTAAACAGCCACTTTTCCCAACACCCTTGGCTGGCTGTTTAAGACAGGTTTTACTGTATGGAAAAATGTTGATGTATGTAATTCGCATTCGCCACTTGGAAGAGTATAAATATGAGTATGTAATTCAGGTATTGATGTTTTCAAGCTTCTGTTTGATTTGTCAGTTTGTAATTTCTTTACTTTTCAAATATTACACATCATTCTAAAATTCTTGAGTTGAGGTAGTAGGAACTTTTATTCTGGAATTCACTTTTAGACTGGTGTATCCAGTGCCTGGCTTATTTTCATGTTGAATGATTCTATACAGATATTTATGTCGGAACAATGCTGAATTACCCGACGATATTAGTCGACAAGCGAGTGGGAATATTGCCCATATGAAAAAATTATCTCAATATTTCCTAGGATGGCGTCAAATCAGTTGGACTACTGCATGACTATATATATATAATCACACGGAAATGGCGGTCATTCCGTGTGTACTACATTATGACACAGTTGAAATGATGATGATTATTGTTGTTTGAACTTGCTGTAAAATTGGAGCACTTGCACTTTAGCGGTCCCTATAATAATAGTAGTTTAATAATGTCTTAAATATTAAAAGTTAAAAGAGGTAGCTTTATTTTGAGATGAATATGTTTGGGGGCTGCTGCCCCCACATCCCTGCTTTGCCCCACATCCCCAACTTGCTGCGCATGCGCATTGTAAACTTCCGGGGACCACTAAAGTGCATTCTACCCGTAAAATTAATTATTCTAACACGATCCGATTCATTTTCCTATTAAACAAAGAAGACAGAAAACAGTGAATTATTATACAACAAATCACTGTTCTGATGTCACAGTTATTATGTCATGGCGTCAAACGGCATAGCGGCGCACTGGAAAAGAAACCGATTGAAAACGGGCAAATATTTAATGAATGTCAGCAAGAATCCTTGGTAACGTGTTAGAATCGAAATAATACATCTCAATTAGTGATTTGCTCTTGAATAAATCATTGTTTGTCGTTCAGATGCGTATTATTATATCATTCGGGCTGCGCCCTCGTGATACAATTCCTTCGCATCTGAACTCCAAACAATGATTTATTCAACGACAAATAACTGGATGAGATATATTATTTCTTAATTATTTTTTATTATATTGATTTATTTCAAATTTACAACGTTTCACCGAGCACTGGAATACACCTAGCGGCAAGTGCTGGTTTGACCGCTCTTAGTTGAATTAATTTCGTATTTTAAAATTTTTTTTAAAGAAAACTCCTGTTAAAATTTTTTGCTGTTATATTCATTTTTAAAAAACAATTGTTGTTGTCAATGTTTTTTAATCCAGTCTTGAAATTTGCTCACTGCAGTACAGTAGGCTACTGTATTGTTATTATTAGAAATAAATTTATGAAGTGATACCATTTAGTTATTTTGTTTATTTAATTAGTTTATACAGACTAAGCAGACTTATCTGCAGTGACCAGTCGTTCAGTTCCTGTTGACAGTGTTGTACACAAGATTAAGTGCTTGTTTAATCAACTGGTGAATATTGCCATTATTGGCAAGAAAAATATGACTCGTACTGCTTTGTCTCCTATGAATAACAACAAAATGATGAGCTTTCCAGAAAATAAACTTTATTAAATGTATAGAATAACTCCATGATTGATATGAAACCATCTCAAAGAAGGGTAATCATTGAATTAATTTTCGAATCGAGAGACGTCCGCCATTTTGTTTCTAATGTAAACTGAAAAATGGCCTTACACAACGGCCAATCAAAATCGATATTCACTTTCCGTATATACCGTCAGTGTAGAGGGGCCCGCTGAAGGGGAAATTCGCTCACGGGGTATACGGTTTTATATAACGTGCATGTTAACCAATGAAAATCCGAGAAATTCATTTGCGGTATTATAAATGGCTATATAGAGGCGCATGAACAAGCATTGCAAATGCAGTCAATCCGTATTGCACAATAGACAGAAGTGACAAATCCGATAGGACATGCAAACCCTTGATTACGACGTGTAGATAACCGGTTGTCAACAAATATATGTTGCTGAATTTTATGGGTTTTGTCTTGTTAAATGAAGCATGACTATCACTTACGAAGTTCATATTATTCAGATTACATATATGGAGATTTGGTTGTTTTCGTTAAAATATCCGTTTAAATCTATTGACCTTTTAAAAGATGCATAAAATGGCCACTGAATACAAATAACAAGAACTAAGTCACAATGTGCACAATGTATGATACTATTTTATAGATAGTTAAGTACAATTTTCAAAACCTTGTGAGTAAGGTCACTGACTTCAAATCATTTACTCCCCACTGTTGTGGACTCGAGCCTCACTTGGAGTGTATAATTCTTCATGTGAGGAAGCCATCCAGATGGCTTACGGAAGATCGTTAGTTCCACCATGGTGCCCTCCCGTAAAGAAATAATGCCCGGAGTGGCACCTTGGATCTTCTTTCACCATGAAACACTGTGAGGTCGCCACATGACCTATCTTTGCATCGGTGCGACGTTAAAACCCCCAATAGAAACAAAACAACAAAACAAACAATTTTTAAAACGGAGCAACCCTTATCAGTCTAACTAGTTTTTGAACAAACATATAAAGAAAACAACGAGTATATTTATTTTAAGACTGTCACCTTTGGTCTTAAACTGAAATTATCTTCAAATATTTTCAACAACTAACAGGTGGTGGCTTTGCTGAAAAAGAAACAATGCATCAGTATGTTGTTTTATACATCAAGTAGTACTCAATGCAGCAAAATCACGCAATGTTGTGCAAAGCACAAACCCACATGGGAATCAGTTCTTAACTGGCGATTCTGTCTGTCACGAAAGATAATGTCTATACCAAGGTATTTCAAACCTCAGACTGGTTAATAACATACAAATTAATGTCTGAACAGTGTGACTAGGAAAGACACCAGGGAGCAATTCTGTCTCTGCAGTGTCTCTTAGTTTTGAATAATATTTATTCAACCTGATTTGAAGGCAATATTGGAACCTATAGTTCATCTCTTTAGAAAATAAACAAGAATATTTATCATATAGGATCAGCTCTGGTGTAGTAGCATTTAGATAGCAGCAGACATTTAAAAAAAAATAGAATATGAGAATGATTAGAAACGACTTTCCCGAACAATTTCCTACGAAATAGAGTTTCCTTTGACTTTTCTATGTCTTATTTTGACGCATGACATGTTTTCAAACTTATTCGACATTGTTGGAAACGGGAACGTTAACAAACACAGTTCTTACATTAATAGTTACATTTTAATTTTTGTTTACTTATTTAATAATTTTCCAACAGAAGTTTAATAATACAGGAGTTATGTGTAATTCCTAAGAGAAATTGTTGTCAATGTTGTCCTGTGGAAAAGATGACTGTTCTACAAGTTTTAGAAGCAAAGCTTTTCTGCGGATATATGACGTGTTTTGTCCTTTTGTCTAAGAAAATGCTTTTTTAAGGATAAAAAACTGTTTCCTAGTAATTGTAATAGAGGTTTTTTATTAGACAAAGTTTGTTTGCCGAAATGAGCCGCGTTTTGTCTTTGGGTTGGACAAAGCATGCCTGCGAAAATTAGACGTGTTTAGTCCTTTGCTTTGACAAATAAAACTTGCCTGTAGAAATTAGCCTTGCTAAGTCCTTTTGCTTGCTGTGCATAATCTTTTGTTTTGACAGACAAAACTTGCCTTTGGTTAGTCAAACAGATTGCCTGCGGAAATGAGCCGTACTTTGTTCTTTCGTTAAAAAAAAGAATGCCTTTTTATCAGACTATTATTCTAACAAACTATTTAAAGGTATGGAGGAGAATGCCACAAGCACTGTATGCAAGCAGACATTTATAACAAACAAAAAACTGATTAATAAATTCCGTTTTCAAATTCACAAAGAGCACTTGTGTAAACATTAAACGAGGTGCTTTAGGTCACAATACAGTAAATAGTTTTCCCTATATATTCTTTATAAAACTGACATTTTTTAAAGAGCTACCAAACATAGCTAGACCCATTTCAGAGAACAAATACTTACCTCATGTTAAAGAGTCATGATAAAACTGATATAAAAAGAAGAGAAAAGTAGGGGTCATGTATCTTCTAAGAGGGAAGAGATTTCTCTTGTCGCATTTGCTTACACATGTTACAGTAAAATCACATCAAAATCACACTGCTGTGACCTGGAAGTACTACTCATACTAAAATTGAGTTTCACTTCACCAAATACAACCTCCGCTCCCTTTTTTCCTTAGGCTACCAAAATGTCCAAAATACATCCACAATGACATTTAACCAGAAACTAGCTTTAATTTAGACCTTGCCATGCCAAGTGAACTAGTGTTTAAAAACCAGTCCGCCATTACGCGACTAGACCAGATGGCTCCCACGCTGGTTCATTTACTATGGTTAAGCCTTTAACATATTTTCCTATCAGAGGGGAAAAATTTCCACATAAGGACTTAACCGCTGTATTAAAGGGAACTGCTTCTTTAAATTTTGCAAATATTTTTTTTGTGTTGGAAAACTCAGTTTACATAGCGACACATTTAGTGTTCTTCAAGTCCAAATATATTTGTGTGTTTAAGGGTAATTTAGTGCATTTTAACAGAAACATGATATGTGTGATAAACAGAGCATTTAATTAGAAGTTATTGATTAAGTTTCATGTAAAAGTGAACTGTATTTTATCTTTAAAAGATTCTTTTTAAATAAATTTACAAACGATCCCGAGTTATTCGCTGTAGAAATCTCTAAAACTAGGCATGCAGATAGGTGACAAGTCGGCTTAAAACAGTGTGAATAAACGTATATTCATACAAAATTTGAGCAACATAAAACCCGCATGATGGTAACTGACGTTTGTCTTCATCTTGTATGAATATATGACGGGTAGTCTGGATTAGAACACACAATGTAGCCCTTTTCATGCCTTATGATATCCGGTCTGTTTTTCATGGACTATTTTCAGGATACTTCAGTATTTTTTTCCGTACCAGCTTTAGTATGATTTTTCTCTGTGAGGGCAAGAAAAAATGGTAATTATGTTGGCCTGCTGAATAAGGCTGCAATAAAATGCTTTGCTATTTCGATGATAATGGCACCTTACGTTATAAAAGCAAGAAGGTGAAAAACCTTTTAAAATACTTCAGTCAAAATACATTTAAAGACATCTAGCAATTATTGAAACCATCCATATTCAAATGGGTTACTTGTTAAAACAAAGCATTTCAATATACTTAATTACCAAAAACATATATGTAACACATCATTGTTCGAAGTCATTTGTAACATACGATTTTAAGAGGTCACTTCTCTGTTTTTTGCTCCCCCAACTTTCTTCCTCCATTGCACTCTGACAAATACACGTGATAGGTAGTGCCAAAATGAGATAAATGGTTGGAATTCTATATAGTCACTGTGCATATCAGTGGTCACTTATATTCATCAAACATCCAACGTCAAGTAAAAGAACTTAAAAGCACGAAAAAATATACAAAAAACTTAAAAATCTTGAACTATCGTTTAGAGATTATTGTAGAGGCGAATTTATTTCCTAATGAAAGGGTATAAAAAGTACAAACACACATCTGAACTTTAGTTCTATTATATAATAATATGTACACATGTATTAAATATCTACAGCAAATACTGTAGAGACCAATTCTTTGCTTGATATCAATTGTCATTAATCACAAGCAAACATATAAAAGCAATAACATGAATTAAAAAACAATCCGTATCGAAACTAACTCATTGTCTGATAGACTTATTTCGTTAAGATAGAATATAGAAAATGAAAAGATATTCGAAATCGAAAATTCAAGTACATGTCATGTGTTTTTAGTGTTTCTGGAATAATAACAATAAAATTATGATTAAAGTTTCACATACTGTAATTATTATTACACAAGACAAATGTAGATATACCTTACCATTGTACCTTCAAAGACTAGGCCAGCAGAATGATGTAAAAAATGCAGACTGATTGAGTTATAACGTGGAAGACAACTATAAAGACAACTATAATTAAATATAGACGCAGATCAATCAAAGTAATAAATGAATTGTCTGGAAGTGGTCGATATGTTGTTTCAATTATGTGACTCTGTAATGCAATAGACAGGCGACAATTACTTGATTTCCGTCCCATCGTAACATTTGCATTGATAGAACATGCATGATGTTAGTTAAAAGTATGTCGAACGAGAAAATAAGTGTAGTTTTATTCATACCTTTTCGACATTCATAAATCCTAATGTATAGTATGTATTTACCAGCTAAACGTTGATCATGAAATAGAATATTATTGTACATCCAAAGGGTATTAATGTCTGTGTAATTCTCATCAACGTTTACACCCTCATTTGGTATATGTTGTACTGTATCTCAATCGGTCTACAGTAAGACATCATGTTACACGTGTGAATTTCAATTTAAATATCATTAACTTAAAGTTTGTTTGAATAAGTTAACAGAGAAGGGGTTCTCATGGAGTGTGGCCGAAAAAGGACATCAAAATTGGATTCAATGTTGCTATATCTTCCGGTTCTTTGACATCAAAGAATCGATTCAATTTATAAGTATAACATAATTCCATTTTTGCCCATGCTGATAGTAGGTTGGGGAGAGTGGGGTGGGGCAGGTGTTGTACATTTCAGATCCTTTCAAGGAGATATTTAATTAGTTTGCTTGGTTGTCTTCTATGCTTTCAAAGGACATTCTTGTAAGAGATGTTAAAAACACATGATTATAAAGTTTACAAGTTGTAGACTAACTTATCAGTTCTAGTGCGTCGTTCAAATATCATGTCAATTAACACTGGGATAAAATGTGGTAAAGAGATGCGATGTCAGAATTCGCTGATGTCATGTCAGTATGAAATTCGGACTTTCTCGACTTAGAACAAATTCTGGAGAATCAGCTCTGTGTCATACATTTAAAGGTGAAGACATGTCAGCTACGCACCACATCCTTGTGCAATTAAAATTTAGTAAATTCTAAATAATCTTCGCAATCATGTAGCTTGTACTTGTGGTTTCAACTATAGTTTGAATTGTAATAAAATCTGAACACTTAATGTTTACGGGGAAAACGTGGGGTTTAAGTACATATAAGCTGCTGACTCTGAAGAAAGAAACCTCAGGAACAAACGCCGTTGCAGTCACGACCGAACAGCCTTCATAGAAATATGTAAGCCTAAGTTAAAATGATGAAGCATCAAGTGTGTTCAATTCTTGCTTTATCAAAATGAAATGTTTGTAACTTTCTTAACTTCCAAAAATGGGCGCAATTTATCTCTCCTCGCTTTTTTAATAAATCAGTGTGCATTTTGAAGTAACAGTTAAAAAAAAATGATGGCGGCGTTTCCCGGACACTGTCATTTGAAAAAAAAACGATAATATAAATTTAGGTCGCCGAATTGTCGGTGTTATGTGTTGTTTATGAAAGAAGCGATCAATTAAACCAACGAAACAAAACCATGTTCACTTCCCAAAACCTCCTGTTACCATTAGATTTATACTTGACGTTTTGAAATTTAGAACGAAAGAAAGGGTTGTTTTACATGAACATTGAACATTAAATAAAATAGGCACATTTTTGTAAAAACCGGTGGTCATTTTACTGATGGATGCTTGAAATCCCGAAAATGAACCACATTAAGGTGCCACACTTCTGGACAGTTCAACGACTTTAAAGCTCAACAGTTTCAAAGAAATGTTATACATCTTCTTTTTGATGCATTTGCAAATATGTCCCAGTGATTAGATTAAATAACAAATTTAAGAACGTCAAATGAGCCGCGCCATGAGAAAACCAACATAGTGGCTTTGCGACCAGCATGGATCCAGACCAGCCTGCGCAACCGCGCAGTCTGGTCAGGATCCATACTGTTCGCTTTCAAAGTTTATAGCAATTAGGGAAACCATTAGCGAATAGCGAATTAGCGGATGCGCAGGCTGGTCTGGATCCATGCTGGTCGCAAAACCACTATGCTGGTTTTCTCATGGCACGGCTCAAATATCCATCGAATCTTTAACTCATTTAATATCTGGGTTTAGATGTTTGCTGTTTAGAAGTTGTGAATAAATTAGAAACTGCTAACAAAGTCTGTGAAAAGATCCTTGGAAACATAGGGCGCAACCAAGGAATGTAATAACAGACCCTGTTTGATTGAGTCTGTGCATGAAAGTTAATGAACACGCACCCTAGCACCGGCTAAAGCGGGATTCTCTTAAAATAAAATTGAATGTACTTCATCATCACATGACTAATTTTGTTCTGTATAGCAGCACTACAACCTTAAAAATTAAGTACTCGTTGAAATACCCAGACACACCAAAACATCAATAGAAAACTCAAGCTGCTTTTGAGAAAAACGCGTGTCTCCCACAAATGCCTAATCATCTAAATAGCAAATCTGTCTTTATATACTGTTTACTCACAGAAAATTTACCTTTGACAGTTTTTGGAGTAAGCTGCCTACCGGATAAGTGTTGGATGAAGCGGCCGTTCGGATAAGTTTTGGGGTAAGCGGCCTATCGGTAACTCAAGGGCCATACTTCTGAAGTGCCTGAGCCAATCTTGCTAGTTAGCAAACTTGACCAAGGATTTACTGGCAAACACATTTTGTTCAAGTTTGGTGAAGATCAGATGAGAAATTTTCGGCTTAGAGGGCGGACAAGATTTGTGACAGACGGACGGACAGACGGATACACAGATAGACAGGAGTAAATCAATAAGTCTCTCACCACACAGTGGTGTGGGAGACATAATATGGAAGTCCGGTTAAGCTTTCAGATAATTAATACAGCTGTGCATTTAGCACTGAACAACACTTGCAAAACCGTACGTTCCTATGGTACATATTCATATGACTTGTTAAAATGAGATTACTTTTTTAAGCATTGTACACACAGAAATTGCTCTTTATTGTTTTAAGTAAGATATCTAGAGCATAAATCAAAATGCAATATTCAACTTAAGGCTTTCATTTGCTATGTTGGAGACAGTTGGGAATAAATATGTGCACATTGTTGCAAAGAAAACCAACTAATATGGCTTTACTGAGATCAGACATATCCTATTTGTCATGGAAACGGAATAATTCGTGAATGATGAAACTGTCTGGAAAAGGTGATTGAAGACGATGGCATAATTTATTTCATACAGGATAAAAACTCCTAGGTACAAACCTTCCGATATACTAATGTTTTAAACCAATAGGATTAAAAACAAAAAATTAGGCACAGGAGAATGCCATAAACTTTAAAATTTGTTATTCCAACTGAGAGATATGAATAATTTGAATAAAATTAAACAGAACGCCAAGCTAGCTCAATTACTCTGTTTAAATACACATTTTGTTACTAAAATCACTGATCCAAGAAAAGTTTGAACTTTTCAAGAACTTTAAGATGTTCGAGAGCTACGTAACTAGAACTTTGTACGTAAAAGTCATAACGAACACTATGTACGGTAAAAGTAAAATGAACACTAAATAACCCTTTGAAATGAAAAAGTTTCCTAAATTTCTAATTTTAAAGCAATATGAAAACAGCCTTCGTCTACTTATTTATGTCTGTATAGCACAAATTACAATATTTATAAAAAGAACAAAATAATTAGGCAGGAAAAGGTTAGTTTTAATGATCATGTAACTACAGTTCAAACTTGGTATCTCGAAGTCCAAGGGATCGAGCGTTTTACTTTGATATAACCGAAATTCGACTAAAATGAAATTTTGTGCACGTGCTTCCGCGACGGAAATTGTCTTCCAGTTAACCGAAATTTTGAGAGAAAAGCGACCTTGAGATATCGAGTTTCAACTTTGAGGAAATTGCTCGCCATTTGGTACTGTTCAACTATGTACGACCACACAGTTATTCCATAATGGTAACTCTGTGACTGTCGAGATTTTCTGCGTTATCAAATAGTGATTTTGAAATGTTCGAAATCTTCATTACTTTGGTGATGCGATTCCTACAAAAGAGTTGTTTTCTGTATTATCTGTAATTAAGAGGGTCATGATGACTCTGTATCGCTCACCTGTTAAACTTGGCCTTGGAATCATCAAGATAAACATTTTGACCAAGTTTCATGAAGGTGGGCTAAAAATCTCTGAGACATGTATGTTTGTATCATTGTACATGTATCAATATAATGGTTTTTTACACTATCCTGTGACTTTGGAACATGGTATGTGTAGGGTAACATGAAACATGGAAAGGTTGCCACTTAACGATCAAAGGCGGTGCCCCATATTGTTTTTTTGTTTGGTCCTTCTTGTTCCAATGCCGTCTAATAGTTTTTGCAAATGTAAGTTTACACAAAAATAGATAAAACTCTGTATGATTTCGTACCAGGGAGGCTTTGTTTTTGCCAAGTGGCTTTTCTTAGGAAGCATCTAATAAGTGAAGAGAGAATGTTCTATAAAATCGATGTGAAATCCAACAATATTCAATCATGTGTGCTTTAAGGAAATTTCATATGGAAAATTAACACATTAAGTCGGTGGAAATTAGCACATTCCGTTATCATTTAAATTTCCTAAGGGAAACTATACATGTAATGTGGTAATTGGGAGAAGAATCGATTTAACATCAAAGCAAAGGAGATAGAAGCTGGAGAATATGATTGTATGCATCAATTTTCCATGAGCATGTAACTGAAAAAATGCAAAAGTCACTTATACATGCACTTTTTACCTCTAGATACGAAACAGTCATGCATTAGAAGCAATTACTGCAGAGATCAGCACTTTGAAAAAAAACAAATCATTCAATGCCCTAGGGGCAAGTGGGACATTTTTGTGGTGAAATTTGTCAACAAACAGACGTATTTTTTTAAAATGTTATAACCCACAGAATTTCACGAGGTAAAATTTGTTGAGAAAGCTAATGTTGGAAAGAGAATGATCTTCGCTACCGGTATATATGCGTCAAAGTATGGGAAAAAATCTAAAAATATGAGAAAATCAAAGAAAACAATTTCAGGACTGTTAGATGCATGACTATGTTATCATGTATAGCAGGTAACATAGACAACTTACTTTTCTATTGCACGGGGTGGTATAACATGGACAGGAATATGATTGTCAAACGTTGTTCACTCAACAATTTCACTCTATAAACAGATTGTTTTCCTTGTGTATGTCATTTCTTTATCCTTATTTTTTCTTAGTTTTCATATACAATTATAGATATCACGATTCAGACATTAGCAAATATAACACCCAACTCTGAACTACAGCACTTTTTAGTTATAATGTTGATCTGGGAAATAGATTTTAGTTTTGCGTGCTTTGTTGGCTTTTGCCAACAAAAATCTAATTCCATTCTAACACGTTCGAATTTCACCAGGAAAGGATAATAAACTGGAATCCTTTTAAGGCGGAATAGCCAAAAATAGGTCATTCTGCGAAACATGTTTTAATTGAAAAGGCAATACACGGTAAAATCCTTCTTTGTTTTTATAAAAGAAAATCTTGAAAGTATTAGAATGTGAATTTAAAGATAAATATATTGTAAAACTAGATTCTTCCATAACCCTAAATAATATTAAAATGTTTTGTTTGTTTTGTTGTGTCTAAAATCACACCGGCACTTATTAGGTTTAAGACCCAAGGTGCCCGTCCAAGCATTATTTCATCACGGGTGGGCACGTGGGTACAACCACCGACCTTCCGTAATCCAGCTGGATGTCTTCCTCACATAAAGAATTCAATGCCCTGAATGAGGCCCGACTTCACATGAGTGAGGGGCAAGTGATTAGAAGTCTGTAATCATAACCACACGGTCACGGAGGACCCAAAATAATAGTACCAAATGGTTTTTCAGTATATTAAACCTTACTGAAAAGTTGACTGTTCTAATTAGACCACCGTTGTGGATATTGTTATTTAAATTGTTTGGATAGACACGCGGTTATCAATGTTTATGCATCAATTAACATTGCATCAGTATGTTGTAAAACAGTCAAATGCATAAAAGACACGCGATGTTGTTTGAAACTTAGTCCCACAAGGGAATCAATTCTTGGCGAGTGATTTTGTCTTGCACGAACATGAATGTCTATGTAATAGAGCACGCTCACACCTCAGACTGACTGTACAATAAAATATAAATTAATGCCTGAAATGTGAGACATATTAGGGAATTATTGTGTATCTGTTTGCCCTATGGCACTATAATTATCGTGTTTCTTCAACCTGATATGTAGACATGATACGAACCCACATTACTTTTTTTTCAGAATTATTGAGGCTTTGTTGGGTTTAACTTCACATCGGCACTATTGTATATCATATTGCAACTATCCAGGATTTGACGGTGGAGAACAGCCCTAAGTGCTCCTTTATGTATTATTTCAAGCATGAGCGGGCATCTGTATAGAACCATGGACCTCTAGTTAGCCAACTTGATGACGATCATAAACAAAAAAAAAAAGAATTCCACACAGATCTTTCGACACCACAGCAAACAAGGGGCAAGTGAGCCGAAGTCAACGACATTAATCACTACGACAATGAGTGCCCTAGACTTTATTGGAAAGCAAGATGATATATAACAAAACACCTACTAGTTTGTGAGCGTGTTTTGTTTTCATGTTCTAAAACTGTTCCAAGTAGAATGTGTTAAAATACAATGTATTACATAAATACAGCATATTACATGAGTGTCTTTCCATATTGTGTTAGCTTTTCCTGCTGAAACATAAAAATTCTACTTTCTTCAACTATTTTAAACAAGTAAATTTAACCAACGTCTCATATACTTTAAACGACGTCGACGTCAAAACTTTATTGCACTAGTGTAGTGGTCAGAGACCACCAATTCAAAAAAGTACAGGGAACTTACTGCGAATGAGGTAAGTGTATACCTGGGAATAAGGTAACGTCTGTGCGTTCTGATTGGTCAGTCATGTAAACAAACCCAAAAATTGATTTTTTTTTTTTTTCAAAATTGAATATTTTCACTGCATTTACAGTATTTCATTATACATTTTGACAACATTTGCTACATTTTAGGTGTATTGAAAAAAAGATTCATCAAATGAATTTCTCCCGCCATGACAACGATGTAAGCAGGGGGTCATCTCATTCACACGAAAAATACTTAAACAAAGTATCACTATTCATATATTTTTGTCTGATATTTTGGTGGAACTAAGTTAAAGATAGTTCTTGAAAAAAAATGCGATTGGATATACAGGTTTCGATTTATGGAAGGCCGTACACGCCATAATGTTATAATGGAAGTCTATGGGAAAACAAATTGTGTTCTCTAACCTAGTATCAGTTTTATGTAATCATTTATTTCACTCCGGCGACGTCAAACATGTGATTTTTAATTTTTCTATCATTCTGAGGTAGTGCCAAAATTATATCAATCAAAAGATTAATTAAGCAGTTTGTTTGAATGATCCGCTAAGAATCTATAACGTTTAACAGAGATTTTGAACAACCAACGTTAATACAACTGAGGAAAGTTTCAGACTGAATTGTGGTTTTTATTTCCTATGTTTGTAAAGTTACAATTTTGCTCATCGGGAAAACTTATAAAATCTGATTCCTTAGCATTCCGAAATTAGTAATCACTACAATAAACAATTAAAATTTTATTATAATTTTTATTATGAATACAGTCAAACAGATAGACCTTGTCGTTGCGCCATCCTAGCAATAATGTATAATTGTATTATTGCGATGGAGACGTTCCATAATTAAGTAAAGATGCAGTTCATTCAGTGCTAAAATCATCAATTGCCAGAGCTGATAAATGCGATTTTTTATCATGTGACTCCGTTATGCAATAAGCAAGCAATTAAACTGTTTCCCATTACATGCATGGACACTTTGAAGTTGACAGAACTTATAAATTATAAATATCTGTTTCTCAACCAGAACTTTCAATCTGAACTTGGCTCATTTCTTCTATAATGTATTTAACATTTTGAAAAGTTGAACATTTTCTCTTACAAAATAAAGTTCCTACAGAGATTAAAGGATCAAAACATTGATGATGAAATGGAATAGTTCTGTACATAGGAAATACGTGCTGGGTTTTCATTGAACCTAAATCTAAAACTAGAATAATAACTTCGAATTCAATTTCATGTCGAGCAAAACAACGAACTTGTATATTATGATATTTCACTCACATTCCTTTTGCTTAAAAATAAACAAAAAGAACAAAAAAAATATTTCAAATTTCGGAGACAGCTAAAATTCATCAGTCAGCACTTTTATATTACATCTTATATTACAGTAACGCTCCTGGAATGTGTCATTTTCAGCACATTATTTCTATCCCTACACTATTACATAATGAAAAGAAATAGACAAAACAATGCTGCCTTCGGGTCTTGATTGTTAGAGCGTTTTCGGCATCATCTGTTGGTTTCTGAAAGGCGTGATTGATTAAAACAAGAAGACTTATAACCAGTTCTCCATAACATCCTGTGTGTGCGTTCGGGTTCCAAAGTAAACCAAAATTCCCGTGCAAAGATGCTACGCTCATACGTAACGAACAGCATGTCTTTGTGGCATATTTCCCGTATAAACAAATCAGAATATCGTTAAAAGCAAGATTTGATAATTTGTTCATTAGCAATAATGTTGACTAACAGTATGACCGCACGTGGAAAGTACCGTTCCATATTAAATATCGATGTATGTAAGGTAAATAAACCTGTTAACTGGGCTCCTTATACGGGTCATGACAACAAGACCCTATGACTTCTAAAAACAAACCAGTATTATGACCAGAGTACCATTGTAAACCTAAAGTGACGACCTTTCCAACAGTATATTACATTTGGCATTTGAATACAGACAAGAGAGTGAAACGCCAACAAAATGTTATAAAAACGAATTAAACGTCAGTTGGACATCAGTTTGACAGATGTCCAAGTATTATTTGTCCTATTGGGAGATGCTTGAATATGTAAGAAAGTAACTTGCAAAATACGCGTTCATCAGGGCACTATAGATTTTGTGCAATATGGTTCAACAAATTAGTGAAATTATGGAAAGTAAACCAAAATCCTCGAGTTAAATTGCTACGCTTATACGTAACGAACAGCATATCTTTGTGGCATATTTCACGTATATACAAGTCAGAATATCGTTAAATGCAAGATTTGTTAATTTGTTCATTAGCAATGATGTTGATTAACTGTATGACCGCACGTGGAATGTACCGTTTCATATTTTAAAAATATCAATGTATGTAAGGTAAGCCGAAAAAAATCTGTTAACTGGGCTCCTGATACGCGACACGACAACAACACCCTACGACTTCTAAAAACACACCGGTCTTATGACCAGGGAGCCGTTGTAAACCTAAAGTGACTACCTTTCCAACAGTATATTACATCTGGCATTTGAAAACGGACAAGCGAGTGTGAAACGTCAACAAAATATGGTATAAACGAATTAAATATCACTTGGACATCAGTTGGACAGATGTCCAAGAAATCTGTTCCCCTATTGAGAGATGCTTGAATATGCAAGCAAGCAACTTCCAAAATACGCGTTTATCAGTGCATTAAAAATCTAACGTAATATAGTTCTACAAATTAGTGAAATTATGTAAATTAAACCAAACACACCGTGTTAAAATGCAACGCTTATACGTAACGAACTGCATATCTTAGTGGCATATCACCCGTGCAAACAAGTCAATATATCGTTAAATGCAATATTTGTTAATTTGTTCGTAAGCAATAATGTTGACTATAAGGTCAGACGAAAAAATCTGTTAACTGGGCTATTGATTCGTGTCATGACAACAAACCATTACGACTTCTACAAGCAAACCAGTCTTATGACCAGGGTGTAATTTCAAACCTAAAGTGGACATCATGGACAGATTTTTTTTTGTCCTATTGAGAGATGCTTGAATATGTAAGCAAGTAATTTGCAAAATACACGTTTATCAGGGCATTACAGATCTTGCTCTGTATACATGTAGTTCTACAAATTAGTGAAAATATAGTAAGTAAACCAAACACCCCGTCTTAAAATGCTACGCTTACACGTAACAAACAGCATATCTTACTGGCATATTACCCGTGTAAGTATGTTATAATATCGTTAAATGCAAAAATTTTCAATTTGTTCGATAGCAATAATGTTGAATAACAGTATGACCGCACGTGGAATGTACTGTTCCATATTAAATATCAATTTATGTAAGGTGAGCCGAACAAATCTGTTAACTTGGCTCCTGATTCGCGTAAAGACAACAAGACCCTACGACTTCTAAAAACATACAAGTCTTATGACCAGGGTCATATTGTAAACCTAAAGTAACGAACTATCCACCAGTATATTACATTTGGCATTTGAATATAGACAAGCGAGAATAAAACGCCAACAATATGTAAAAAAAACACGGATTAAAAGTCAGATGGTCATCAGTTGGACAGATGTCGAAGTATCTTTTTTCCTATTGAGAGATGCTTAATATGTAAGGAAGTAACTAATACGCATTTATCAGGGCATCATAGATCTTGCGCAATATGGTTCTACAAAGTAGTGAAATTATGGAAAGTAATCCAAAATCCTCGTGTTAAAATGTTACGCTTATACTTAACGAACAGTATATATTTGTAGCATATTTCCCAGTATAAACAAGTCAGAATATCTTTAGATGCATGATTTGCTAAGTTGTTCATTAGCAATAATGTTGACTAACAGTATGACCGCACGTGGAAGGTACCGTTTCATATTAAATATCGATGTATATAATGTAAGCCGAGAAAATCTGTTAACTGGGCTCCTTATACGCGTAACGACACCAAGACCCTATGACTTCTAAAAACAAACCAGCCTTTTGACCAGGGTGCCATTGTAAACCTAAAGTGACGACCTTTCCAAAGGTATATTACATTTAGCAATTGAATGCAGACAAGCGAGTGTAAAACGCCAACAAAATATGGTAAAAACGAATTAAATGTCAGTTGGACATCAACTGGACAGATGTCCAAGAAATCTTTTGTCCTATTGGGAGATGCTTTAATATGTAAGCAAGTAATTTGCAAAATACACGTTTATCAGGGCATTATAGATCTTGCTCTGTATACATGTAGTTCTACAAATTAGTGAAATTATAGAAAGTAAACCAAACGCCCCGTCTTAGAATGCTACGCTTACACGTAACGAACAGCATATCTCAGTGGCATATTACCCGGGTAAGCATGTCATAATATCGATAAATGCAAGATTTGTTAATTTGTTTGTTAGCAATAATGTTGAATAACAGTATGACCGCACGTGGAATGTACTGTTCCATATTACATATCATTGTATGTAAGGTGAGCCGAAAAAAAATCTGTTAACTGGGCTCCTGATTCGCGTAAGGACAACAAGACCCTACGACTTCTAAAAACAAACCAGTGTTATGACCAGGGTCTCATTGTAAACCTAAAGTAACGAACTATCCACCAGTATATTACATTTGGCATTTGAATATAGACAAGCGAGAATAAAACGCCGAAAAAATGTAATAAAAACGAATTAAATGTCAGTTGGTCATCAGTTGGACAGGTGTCAAAGTATCATTTTTTCCTATTGAGAGATGCTTAATATGTAAGCAAGTAACTTGCAAAATATGCGATAATCAGTGCATTATAGATCTTGCGCTATATAGTTCTACAAATTAGTGAAATTATGGAAAGTAAACCAAAAAACGAATTAAATGTCAGTTGGACATCAGTTGGACAGATATCCAAGAAATTTTTGCTTGAATATGCAAGCAAGCAACTTGCAAAATACGCGTTTATCAGAGCACTATTGATCGTGCGTAATATAGTTCTACAAATTAGTGAAATTATGGTAAGTAAACCAAACACACCGTGTTAAAATGCTACGCTTATACGTAACGAACACCATATCTTTGTGGCATATTTCCCGTATAAACAAGTTGGAATATCGTTAAATGCAAGATTTGTTAATTTGTTCGTTAGCAATAATGTTGACTATAAGGTCAGACGAAAAAATCTGTTAACTGGGCTATTGATTCGCGTCATGACAAGAAACCAGTACGACTTCTGCAAGCAAACCAGTCAAGATTTGCTAATTTGTTCATTAGCAGTATAACTGCACGTGGAATGTACCGTTCCATATTAAATATCGATGTATGTAATGTTAGCCGAAAGAAATCTGTTAATTGGGCTCACGATTCGCGTAACGACAACAAGGCCCAACGACTTCTACAAACAAACCAGCCTCATGACCTGGGTGTCATTGTAAAGCTAAAGTGACGAACTACTCACCAGTATAGTACATTTGGTATTTGTGTAAAACGCCACCAAAATTTGATGAAAACGTATTAAACGTCAGTTTCACAGATGTCCAAAAATCGTTTGTCCTGTTGAGAGATGCTTGAATATCTAAGCAAGTAACTTGCAAAATACGCGTTGATCAGGGCATTATAGATCTTGCGTCATATAGTTCTACAAATATGTGGAATAATGGAAAATAAACCAAACACTCTGTATTAAAATCCTACTCTTATACATAAAGAACAGCATATCTTTGTGGCATATTACCCGTATAAACAAGTCATAGTACCGTTACATGCAAGATCTGTTATTTTTTTCATTAGAAATAATGTTGACTAACAGAATAACCGCACGTGGAATATACTGTTCCATATTAAATATCACTGTATGTAAGATAAGCCGAAAAAAATCTGTTAAGTGGGCTCCTGATCCGCGTTATGATAATAAGACCCAACGACTTCTAAGAACGAACCAGTCTTCACAGATGTCCAAGATTCTTTTTTCTCACTTATCGGACAGAAAAATCTCTATTTTTAGAAGTGCTGGAAAATCTTATCTCACATGGGTTATCCCACACTCCTGTGACGGACTCCTTCATGCGCTGAATATACATATTATTTATGTAAAATAATTAAAAATCAGGTACCTTTATCTTTTCTCTCCGTTTCTTATAGTGTATTTCTCGATTCAAAATTCATTACTTTATGATAAGAACGTACTGTTACGTTACAAACGATAAAACTAAAGCGGAACTTTGTTATTGTGCGTCACTGAAATATCACGACGTCACTTCTGCTTACGGACGCCAATTTCCCGCGTTTTAAGTAGTTTCATATTTTTATGCTTGTTTTTATTGTTTCTGTTGTGGTAAGTGAGAAATAGAATCCATCATTGGTGTTCGGTGAAGATCGGAAATCCCAACCCTCGGGCGCACCGCTCAAGTATTAAACTCGGCTCAGCCTCGTTTAAGACTTGAGCGGTGCGCCCTCGGGTTGGGATTTTCTGATCTTAACCGAAGACCAATGATGGATTCTCTATGTCCTATTGAGAGATGCTTGAATATCTAAGCAAAAAAACTTGTAAAATACTCGTTTGTCAGGGCATTAAATTAAATTTTGCGCAATATAGTTCTACAAATTAGTGAAATTATGGAAGTTAAACCGAACACCATGTTTAAAATATACGCTTATATGTAACGAACAGCATACCTCAGTGGTATATTACCCGTATAAACAATTGTTAATTTGTTTATTAGCAATAATGTTGACTAACAGTATATGACCGCACGTGGAATGTACAATTACATGCTAAATATCAATGTCTAAATTAACGTCTTTTTCAACATTTATTCAGTCATATAAACGACGGCCGCTACATTCCGAGACAGTTCCTCAGCACGTCTGAAAAGTTATAACATTTCCTGGATTTAGAAGCGATTTCATTAATAACTAAAGTTAGATAATGTTGAGCTCAGCAGCATTGCAGTATCACATGATTACTAACCTAAATGCAGAACAATAAAAATAATCAATGTACATACACAGATTCAAAAGCAATGATAAAATGCAAAAATGATGTAACTGTAAGGTCTAGGCGGAAGATGATACGTCGTTTTGCACATGCAGTGAAAATTTCATTACATGTTAATGTATAAATTTTATTAAACCGATTTAAATATAAAGTAAAGAACTAAGGGGAAAGTTGATGAATGTCATTTTTCTTGTAGTTACACTATTCATAAACTTTCAGTAAAACAAGTGATGAAAAAAGAAAATGTCTAAAACTGCATACAATAAATGTCAATGCATTTATTTTTATAGAATATAGAAGACACAGAATTTAAAATAAATGTATTATCACCAGTGAAAAATGGTAAAGTGGCAAAATTTTAAAATGATTAGAAATACGAGTCACAGTACCAAGTTTTTCTGCATATTTTGCAGACAAGTTTGAAAAAAAAGAGTAAAACTGTAAGCCTGTTTTGTCATGGCACGGCTCATTTCCTTCGTCTTTTAGATTAAACCAAACCATTGTTCAATGTAAGCTACTTGTTGCACAGTAAGAAGCCTTTTGTTATGTTGTGTAATTTCCAAGCATACTCGTCTCATGAAAACCTTCACAAATTAAATGTTTTCTCCAATGTTTTAAAAGTAAGTTTTTTCTGACAATGAAATTTTCACTTTTAAATTATCATATACAAACATATGTTGCTTTCAAGTTGGTTGCAAACTAGAAAACAAAGATGCAAGAAACAATAATTCACGTAAAATCGAATCACGATGCAATATAAATGGAATAAAACCATTTTAATTTAATAATTTGTGTTTTATAAAACTTTGTAACAACTGTTAATCACAATTAGTCCTAAAAATTTTGCGCATTCTAGTATTACACAGTAATGTTTATTCCCTAAGGGAAACTAAATGTGTAATGCAGTAAATGGAAGAAGAATCAATATGTAATAAAGACAAATATGAAATTATCCAGAAAAGCTAATATTTCCCGTGATATTTCAAAAATCTTAAAACCGAATAACACAGACCTAAGTTAACTCTTATAAGTGTCAAAAGCTATAAAACTCAACAAAATAAAACAAACAACATGTACGCTTGAAGATATTATATTTGAGTAAGATATAAACAAAACCATGATCAATTTGAAAGAATATTGCATGTCAAGCATAAACTTAATTATGTCAGTGTGGCTAAAGAAAACATTCTCGACAAGTGGCCGTGAATTCTTCACTATGGATCCCTCAAGTTTCATACCTAAAGTAGACTTAAATGGTGTAAGTTATTACTAAGTTTTCAAAATTCATGCATTTTTGAAACTGCCTGCACGAATGCTTGGGCTACAATTTAAGAATGCATGACCAATGCCCCCACCCCACGAACTGCAAATTCCACTATAAAGAAAATGATAAGGTGTCCAAGATTATTGAAGATAATCTGTTATGATTGTAGTATTTTCATCTCTAAAACATTGAAATTACAGTATAATGTTGCCCACGAATGTTGATATTCATGCAAACATCATTTTTAATATCTAATCCACAATCCACATGTGACAAATTTATTATTATCTCTCGTTTATGACGGAAGCGATTGATTAGAGCAACAAAAGTCAAAGACAACTTCTCAAAGCATCTGATTACTGTTCTCAACACATCTTTTTTCTAGATATTTTCCAGGCGTTAGATGTGGTTCATTTTTCACTGTCACTTTGTAGCATTTTAATTTCACAAGGTGTGTATGCATTGAAAACAACTGAATAAAGCAAAACACGTTGTTGAGGAAGATAAATCCAGTACTACTAAATAGAAGCTACAGCTACAGCACTAACATGTATATGAGCCGCATCATGAGAAAACCAACATAGTGCATTTGCGACCAGCATGGATCCAGACCAGGCTGTGCATCCGCACAGTCTGGTCCGGCCACGCTGTTCGCTTCAAAAGCCTATTGGAACTAGAGAATCTGTTGGCGAACAGCATGGATCCTGACCAGACTGCGCAGATGCGCAGGCTGGTCTGGATCTGTGCTGGTCGCAAATGCACTGTGTTGGTTTTCTCATGGTGCGGCTCAATTATAAATTGTCACATATCCTTGTGGTAAGAAGGTTTGCCTATTATGTTCATAATACCTACACTGGCGATATCAGTTACAACATATCTATAATTGTGCCGCGTCATGAGAAAGACAACATAGTGGGTTTGCGACCAGCATGGATCAAGAGCAGCCTGCGCATCCGCGCAGACTGGTCAGGATCCATGCTGTTCGCTAACAGTTTCTCTAATTACAATAGGCTTTGAAAGCGAACAGCACGGATCCTGACCAGACTGGATCCATGCTGGTCGCAAACCCACTATGTTGCTTTTCTCTCGGCACGGCTCATATAGTTGGCGCCTCTCCAGCCTTGCGATTAATGTCGCTAGATTCGTCTCTTAAGTCGGTTCTAAATGTAGAATTATTATACGGGCGGATGCCAATCGAATATAATGTTGTAAAACATACCTTGTGTGTGATGAAAAGAAAACAACAATTTATTTTAATAGTTATTTCATTTCAAGAATAATGATATATTTTGAATATCTATTTGAAATATCAAACAAAAGTGTTGCTAAGTTAAACATAAAATCGAAATATTGCCAAGCACAGAAAAGCCTTGTCTCAGACGTAATTAACGTCTAAAATTGATGAGCCAGTTGTTCGAAACTTTAACAGTTGATTAAGCTAACAGTCGATTAACCTTTAGAGTAATATTTTGACACTTTAGAAAACTTAGAAAAACAAATATATGGCTTAAGGATTATGAACATTAAAACGTCTTTACAGTACAATTAAAACATCATACTAATGTTTTTCCCCAAGACTAGTATTTTGAATCAAAATTTAACAGGCTGTTAGTTTAACAGTATGTTAAAGTTTCGAACAACTGGACCGATATGTTTGACACTATGCAATAGCAAGTCTTAGGCGTTTATAGCATTATAATTTCATACGATTTGTTGTGGGTTTTTTTAAGTTAGTCAGTAATTGTCTTTGATAGCTTTTCTGTTTTTTGCATGCGGCAAAGTGTCATTAAAGTACTATGTGTTTAAAACGGAACAGCTCTAGAAGCACCTTATTTACACATGTAATCATAATTGATTTAGCTTATATCATGATATACTTTATATACAAGTAATTATATATCACTGAAAATAAATTGCAGTGAATGCAGAGACATAACTTCTGGATCAGCCCTAATAGATAAAGCGGCATTACTTGCCGATGATTTGTTTAACAGTGATTTAGGTCCTTCATGCCTTATATAGTTGCGAATTTTAATATTTTGCAGTAATCTTCCTATACTTTGATTTGGACAGTAAATATATAATTTACCGACCTCGAAAATAGGTACGAAAATGATATAGTCAGTCTCTTTTCTTTAGAGGCGTATATCCAATAAACTGTGCAGACAGATCTTAATGTGCACCATCGTTCTTCTGTTTTATTTTTCTCCCTGTAAAATACCACATTGCGAACATTTGGACGACAAAATACCCAGACTTATTAGATTTTATGTGTACATCCTTGTCTAAGAAAGGAAATATATAATTTAAATAACGGACTGTTTAAGATTGCACGAGTGCATAATGACAGACCTGAAATGAAGATAATCTCTGTCAGCAATTTTTTGTTTATTTAATTCCGTTTCCAAATAGATAAACAAAGCGTGTAGGTGTTCTGGCAGCCTCTTAACTAATTTGCAAAAGAAGTGCTTACGTGCTTTAAAAAGAAATGCCTTTCCACAGAACTGTGCTATGATTTTAAAGAATATTTTTATTGAAGAAATGAAATGATTGTTTTTGTTTTACATGAATTTGCCGATCCTATTCTGTCGTTCATTTCGCATGAACACCGACAAAATAGTTTCATTTCTTATATTTACATTATACTTTCTCTCCATTTTTAAACAAGATAATATTATTAATTGCACATATTTTCTGACATATAACATTAAAATCAGCTTCCCGGACATTCTGTGCACCAGACGGAACAACTGCGACGTCATCTTAGGAACGTTCTCCCCGACTACACGCGAGCGGCGTCAAAACAGCGGCCGGTTATCACGTAACTTTCGCACCTTTCCTTTGATTGTTCATACGAAATGAACGTCATTATTTTCAATGGGGAAAATAGGGCAAATGTAAATATTATATTTTAAACTCATATGTTTACTATTTGGGTGTTTTGAAGCTCCCAAGTCACGCCGTTCAATATGTTTGACAATTTTGTAAGTTTCAAGACACTGGTATGTTTCAAATTACGCCAATGCAATTCAAGATGTGTGGCTGCTTTGAATGTTTCAAGTCATGCCGATGCATATCAGGATGTATGGTAATTTTCTTGGTTATATTGAAACCTTGACAAACATTATCTTGGCCAGGGTTCTGTGACCGAGACTCCGAGGAGCAGATCGGTGTGAAGAGATCACATTTAAAACTGCAAAATACGAACTGCATGTAAATGAATTTATATATTAAAACCTTTTTGGTCATCTCTGTTGGTAGTAAATAATGGGTGATCAAATGCCGAAAAGATAGCGAGACCAAAATTACCGCCTCCATTGTGTAATTTCTCAGAAAAGTATACAATTCTGTATTGATTAAGTGTCGACATATGACACTGTCTTTTGTCAAAGCCTTTTTGGTTGATGTATTATTGCAAGCCTTAATCAGGTACTAACTTTATATCTCTGCTCATAACCCATTCTAGATATGTTTTCTCCTTTCAACTAGTAGGCTGAGGTAATATGATTCCCCTTTTAACAATGAAGTAATGTAAAGAAAATCTAACAAGACAAATTATACACATTTATTACATAAATAATGATATTTAAATTTTATGATACAGTATCATGTCGGTAAATTCAAACAGTTTCTGGCCTAAAGAGCTTATACTCAGAATATCATCTTTAAATTACCTAACTTAAACTGTGCATGTCACATTATATCAAGGAAGCATTTATCTTGTAAAGTGCATATACTAGCTTACTTTACAATCTATGTAAATGAAAAGAATTTTATAAAAGTTCAATAATGTATATGTATATAACAAAACATTATTTTAAATTTCATAATCAGAGTTTATCTAGCATGATCCTCTGTTTAAGAAAAACAAAACACGGCATTATAACACTACGGATCATAGTTACATACTTACAAAATTATCCGACGATAGAATATCTAGAACACTGTTATGGTTATAAGGTTGATTTTCAATAACATCAAACACATTGTGTATATTACTTAGTTGTTCCATGTATCAGAAATATCTAACTTTGTAACTGCTATGCCATCAATTTTCAGTGTAACAGTTTCCATTCACTTGGCGAGAAACATCTTAGTAACTTTATCACCATCACGTTGATATTGAATAAACCCCGTACTATAATTACCCCAGAGAACCCGAAGACTTTTACTTTAGCATTATAACTAAAATCATAGACTGTTATTTTGCTTGATGTATCAAAGCAAATAACAAACTAATTCTAGCACTTAAACTAATGGTGAATATATAAAACATATGAGCCGTGCCATGAGAAAAACCAACATAGTGGCTTTGCGACCAGCATGGATCCAGACCAGCCTGCGCAATATTCAATCATGTGTGCTTTAAAGAAAATTTCATATGGAAAATTAACACATTAAGTCGGTGGAAATTAGCACATTCCGTTAACATTTAAATTTCCTAAGGGAAACTATACATGTAATGTGGTAATTGGGAGAAGAATCGATTTAACATCAAAGCAAAGGAGATAGAAGCTGGAGAATATGATTGTATGCATCAATTTTCCATGAGCATGTAACTGAAAAAATGCAAAAGTCACTTATACATGCACTTTTTACCTCTAGACACGAAACAATCATGCATAATTAGAAGCAATTACTGCAGAAATCAGCACTTTAAAAAGAAAATTTGTAAAGATCAAATCATTCAATGCCCTAGGGGCAAGTGTGACATTTTTGTTGTAAAATATGTCAGCAAACAGACGTATTTTTTAAATGTTAAAACCCACAGAATTTCACGAGGTAATATTTGTTGAGAAAGCTAATGTTGGAAAGAGAATGATCTCTGCTATCGGTATATATGCGTCAAAGTATGGGAAAGTATCTAGAAATATGAGAAAATCAAAGAAAACAATTTCAAGACTGTTAGATGCATGACTATGTTATCATGTATAGCAGGTAACATAGACAATTTACTTTTCTATTGCACGGGGTTGGTATAACATGGACAGGAATATGGTTGTCAAACGGTACTCAAAAATTTCACTCTATAAACAGATTGTTTCCCTTGTGTAAAGAGGGTTTAGGGCTTAGTATATAATATATATATCATTTCTTTATCCTTAATTTTTTTCTGAGTTTTCATACACAATAATAGATATCACGATAAAGACATTAGCAAATATAACACCCAACTCTGAACTACAGCACTTTTTAGTTATAATGTTGATTTGGGAAATAGATTTTAGTTTTGCGTGCTTTGTTGGCGTTTGCCAACAAATATCTAATTCCATTCTAACACGTTCGAATTTCACGAGGAAAGGATAATAATCTGGAATCCTTTTTAGGCGGAGTAGCCAAAAGTAGGTCATTCTGCGAAACATGTTTTAATTGAATAAGGCAATACACGGTAAAGTCCTTCTCTGTTTTATAAAGAAAATCTTGAAAGTATTAGAATGTGAATTTAAAGATTAGTGTATTTATAATAATTGTAATACTAGATTCGTCTATATTCTAAATAATATTAAAATGTTTTGTTTGTTTTGTTTTGTCTAACATCGCACCGACACACTTTAGGTCATGTGGCGACTTTCCAGCTTTGAGCGTGGAGTAAGACCCAAGGTCCCTACAAGCACTATTTTATCACGGGTGGTCACGTGGGTACAACCACCGACCTTCCGTAAGCCAGCTGAATAGCTTCCTCACATAAAGAATTCAATGCCCTGAATGAGGCCCGACTCCACATGAGTGAGGGGCAAGTGATTTGAAGTGTGTAATCATAACCACACGGTCACGGAGGCCCCCAAATAATATTATCAAATGGTTTTTCAGTATATTAAACCTTACTGAAAAGTTGACTGTTCTAATTAGACCACCGTTGTGGATTTTTTTTATTTGAATTGTTTGGATAGACACGCGGTTATCAATGTTTATGCATCAATTAACATTGCATCAGTATGTTGTAAAACAGTCAAATGCATAAAAGACACGCGATATTGTTTGAAACTTAGTCCCACAAGGGAATCAATTCTTGGCGAGTGATTTTGTCTTGCACGAACAGGAATGTCTATGTAATAGAGCACGCTCACACCTCAGACTGACTGTAAAAATATAATAAAATATAAATTAATGCCTGAAATGTGTGACAATGAGAGACATATTAGGAAATTACTGTGTGCCTGTTTTGCCCCATGGCAATATAATTATCGTGTTCATTTCACCTGATATGTAGACATAATACGAACCCACAAATTACATTTTTAGAATTACTGAGACTTTGTTGGGTTTAACTTCACACCTACGCTATTGTATATCATATTCCAACTATCCAGGATTTTACGATTGAGAACAGTCCTAAGTGTCCATTTATGTATTATGTCAGGCTTCTGAGTAGAAACATGGACCTCTAGTTAGCCAACTTGATGATCATCATGAACAAACAAAAAAAGAATTCCACACCGATCTTTCGAGCCCACAGCAACAAGGGGCAAGTGAGCCGAAGTCAACGACATTAATCACTCGGACATGAGTGCCCTAGACTTTACTGGAAAGCAAGATGATATATAACAAAACACCAACTAGTTTGTGTGTGTGTGTTTTATTTTAATGTTCTAAAACTGTACAATGTAGAATGTGTTAATTTAAAAGTACAATGTATCACATAAATAGAGCATATTACATGAGTGTCTTTTCATACTGAATTTATTAAACGAGTTGAATAAAATATTATTATATATAAAAATGCGAGCCTCGGCTGTTAGCCTTTCCTGCTGAAACATCAAAAATTCTACTTTCTTCAACTATTTTAACAAGGAAATTTAACCAACGTCTCATATACTTTAAACGACGTTGACGTCAAAACTTTATTGCACTAGTGTAGTGGTCAGAGATCACCAATTCAAAAATAGTACAGGGAACTTACTTGGAATGAGGTAAGTGTATACCTGGGAATAAGGTAACGTCTGTGCGTTCTGATTGGTCAGTCATGTAAACAAACCCAAAAAGTGATTTTTTTTCAAAATGGAATATTTTTACTGCATTTACAGTATTTCATTATACAGTTTGACAACATTTGCTACATTTTATGTGTATTGAATAAAAAATTCATCAAATGAATTTCTCCCGCCATGACAACGATATAAGCAGGGGTTCATCTCATTCACACGAACAATACTTAAATAAAGTATCACTATTCATATTTTTGTCTGATATTATGGTGGAACTAGCTTGGATATAGTTCTTGGAAAAAATGCGATTGGATATACAGGTTTCGATTTATGGAAGGCCGTACACGCCATAATATTATAATGGAAGTCTATGGGAAAACAAATGGTGTTCTCTAACCTAGTATCAGTTTTATGTAATCATTTATTTCACTCCGGCGACGTCAAACATGTGATTTTTAATTTTTCTATCATTCTGAGGCAGTGCCAAAGTCATATCAATCAAAAGATTAATTAAGCAGTTTGTTTGAATGATCCGCTAAGAATCTATAACGTTTAATAGAGATTTTGAACAACCAACGTTAATACAACTGAGGAAAGTTTCAGACTGAATTGTGGATTTTATTTTCTCATCGGGAAAATTTATAAAATCTGATTCCTTATCATTCCGAAGTGAGTAATCACTACAATTTGAACAATTAAAATTTTATTATAATTTTTATTATGAATATAGTCAATCGTGCCGATTCTGTTTTAAAACTGTTGTTACAATATTTGATTTTCACTTTGTATCAGCAAAAGGTTCAACTAAAGTCCTTTACTATAACTGTTACGCTTTAACAGATAGACTTTGTCGTTGCGCCATCCTAGCAATAATGTATAATTGTATTATTGCGATGGAGATGTTCCATTTTTAAGTAAAGATGCAGTTCATTCAGTGTTAAAATCATCAATTGCTAGAGGTGATAAATGAGACATTTTATTATGTGACCTCGTTATGCAATAAGCAAGCAATTAAACTGTATCCCATTACATGCATGGACACCTTGAAGTTGACAGAACTTATAAATTATAAATACTGTCTCTCAATCAGAACTTACAATCTATAATGTATTTAACATTTTGAAAAGTTAAACGTTTTCTCTTACAAAATAAAGTTCCTACCGAGATTAAAGCATCAAAACATTGATGATGAAATGGAATAGTTCTGTACATAGGACACATACGTGCTGGGTTTTCACTGAACCTAAATCTAAAACTGGAATAATAACTTCAAATTCCATTTCATGTCGAGCAAAACAACGAACTTGTATATTCTGATATCACTCACATTCCTTTTGCTTAAAAATATAAACAAAACAAAAAAGAGATATTTCAAATTTCGAAGACAGCTAAAATTCATCAGTCAGCCTTAAATATTACATCTTATATTACAGTTACGCTCACGGAAAGTGTCATTTTCAGCGCATTATTTCTATCCCTACAATATTACATAAAGAAAAGAAGAAGACAAAACAATGATGCCTTCGGGTCTTGATTGTTAGAGCGTTTTCGGCATCATCTGTTGGTCTCTGAAAGGCGTGATTGATTAAAACAAGAAGACTTATAACCAGTTCTCCGTAACATCCTGAGACAGTTGCTCAGCACGTCTGAAAAGTTATAACATTTCCTGGATTTAGAAGCGATTTCATTAATAACTAAAGTTAGCTAATGTTGAGCTCAGCAGCACTGCAATATCACATGATTACTAACCTAAAATGTTGAACAATCAAAATATGCAATGCACATACATTGATCGAAAAGCAATGATAAAATGCAAAAATGATGTAACTGTAAGGTCTAGGCGGAAACTGATGACGACGTTTTGCACATGCAGTGAAAATTTTATTACATATTAATGTATAAAACCGATTAAATACAAAATAAAGATATGATGGGAAAGTTGATGAATGTCATTTTTCTTGTAGTTACACTGTTCACTAACTTTCTTTAAAACAAGTGATGAAAAAGGAAAATGTCTAAAACTACATACAATAATCGTCAATGCATTTATTTTATAGAATATAGAAGACACAGAATTTTAAACAAATGTATTATCACCAGTGAACAATGGTAAAGTGGCAAAATTTTAAAATGATTTGAAATACGAGTCACAGTAACAAGTTGTTTTCATATTTTGCAGACAAGTTTGAAAAAAAGAAGTTATAGACTGACTAAAGGTATGAGAGAAAACTGAAAGACGGTGATTACTGGAGTGCTATTAAAATTAAAAAAGAGAGTATTTTATAGAAAGAAAATGACACACGTTGTTGCCTATTTAACGCTGTTTACATAGAGTAATTTACAATAATATATAGACGAAGAACTATGAGATAGAAATATGCTAAACCAGCAATTATCAAACTGATTATGCAGCTGCTACTAAATATCTGTAGTAAAATACATTTTAGATTAAACCAAATCATTGTTCAATGTAAGCTACTTGTAGCACAGTAAAAAGCCGCTAATTTCCAAGCTCGCTCCTCTCACGTAAAATCTTCGCAATTTAAATGTTGTTTTCTCTGAAGTAAGTTTTTTTCTGACAATGAAATTTTCACTTCATCATATACAAACATAATTTATTATGTTGCTTTCAAGTTGGTTGCAAACTAGAAAACAAAGATGCAAGAAACAATTCACGTAAAATCGAATCACGATGCAATATAAATGGAATAAAACCATTTTAATTTAATAATTTGTGTTTTATAAAACTTTGTAACAACTGTTAATCACAATTAGTCCTAAAATGTTTGCGCATTCTAGTACATGTATTACACAGTAATGTTTATTCCCCAAGGGAAACTAAACGTGTAACGCAGTAATTGGAAGAACAATATGTAATAAAGACAAATATGAAATTATCCTGAAAACCTAATATTTCCCGTGATATTTCAAAAATCTAAAAACCGAATAACACAGACCTAAGTTAACTGTTATAAGTGTCAAAAGCTATAAAACTCAACAAAATAACGCAAACAACATGTACGCTTGAAGATATTATATTTGAGTAAGTTATAAACAAAACCATTATCAATTTGAAAGAATAATGCATCTCAAACATAGACTTAATTATGTCAGTGTGGCTAAACAAAACATTCCCGACAAGTGCCCGTGTATTCTTTACTGTGGATTCCTCAAGTTTCATACCTAAAGTAGACTTAAATGATGAAAATTATTACTAAGTTTTCAAAATTCATGCATTTTTTAAACTGCTTGCACGTATGCTGGGCTACAATTTAAGAAGGCAGGATCAATGCCCCCACCCCACGAACTGCAAGTTCCACTATAAATAAAATGATAAGGTGTCCAAGATTAATGAAGATAATCTGTTATGATTGTAGTATTTTCATCTCTAAAACATTGAAATAATCTTACAGTATAATGTTGCCCACGAATGTTGATATTCATGCAAAAATCATTTTTAATGTCTAATACTCAATCCACATGTGAGAAATTTATCTCACGTTTATGACGGAAGCGATTGATTAGAGCAACAAAACTCAAAGACAACTTCTCAAAGCATCCGGTTGCTGTTCTCAACACATCTTTTATCTAAATAGTTTTCCAAGCGTTAGACGTGGTTCATTCTTCACTGTCACTTTGTCGCATTTTAATCGACAAGATGTGTATGCATTGAAAACAACTGAAGAAAGCAAAACACGTTTTTGAGGAAGATAAATCCAGAACTACTAAACAGAAGCTACAGCTACAACACTAACATCTATATGAGCCGCACCATGAGAAAACCAACATAGTGTATTTGCGACCAGCATGGATCCAGACCAGCCTGCGCAGTCTGGTCAGGATCCATGCTGTTCGCTTACGGTTTTTCTAAATGCAATAGGGTTTGAAAGCGAACAGCATGGATCCTGACCAAACTGCGTGGATGCACAGGCTGGTCTGGAACCATGCTGGTCGCAAATGCACTATGCTGGTTTTCTCATGGTGCGGCTCAATTATAAATTGTCACATATCCTTGTGGTTAGAAGGTTTGCCTATTATGTTCATAATACCTACAACAGCGATATCAGTTACTACATAACGAGTTGGAACCTCTTCAGCCCTGCGGTTAATGTCGTTGGCTTCGTCTCTCAGTCGGTTCTAGATGAAGATGGCAACTAAATATAATGTTGTAAAACATACATCGTGTGTGAAAGAAAACAACAATACTTATAATTATTTCAATTCAAATATATTGATATATTTTAAATATCTATTTGAAATATCAAACAATACTGTTGCCAACATAAAATCGAGATATCGACATGCACCGAAAAGCCTTGTCCCAGACGTAATTAACGTCTAAATTGATATTTTTGACACTATGCAATATCAAATCTTAGGAATTTAAAGCTTTATAATTTCATACAGTTTGTTGTGTTATTTTGAGGTTAGTCAGTTATTGTCTTTGAAAGCTTTCCTGTGTTGTGCATGCGGCAAAGTGTCTTTAAAGTACTATGTATTTAAAACGGAACAATTCTAGAGTCACAATACTTACGCACATAATCATATTTGAATTAGCTTATATCCTGATATAGTTGATATAGGAGTAATTATATATCAATGAAAATTAATTGCAATGAACGCAGAGACATAACTTCTGGATCAGCCCTAATAGATATGGCGACCTTACTTACCTATGACTTGTTTAACAGTGATTTAGGTCCTCCATGCCTTATATAGTTGCCAATATTAATATTTTGCAGTAATCTTCCTATACTTTGATTTGGACAGTAAATATATATTTTACTAACGTCGAGAATAGGTACGAAAATAATAGTCAGTCTCTTTTCTTTAGAGTCCTTTATCGGGAGATCTTAATGAGCACCATCGCTCTTCTGTTTTATTTTTCTCCCGGTAAAATAACCACATTGCGGCCATTTGGACGACAAAATACACATACTTATTAGAACTTATGTGTACATCCTTGTCTATTAAGGGAAGATATAATTCAAATAACGGAGAGTTAAAGATTTCACGAGTGCATAACGAAAGGCCTGAAATGAAAATAATCAATTATATTTAGCGGGCATCAATAATATTCAGTGTTAAAATCATCAATTACAATGTCCTTAGTCAACGCTTTTTTTTGGTTGATTTTTTAATGTTTCGATCCCACAGAAGTGAGGGGCAACTGAGCCGAAGTCAACGATTTTAATCACTCAGACAATGAGTGCCCTAATAGTTAACTGGAAAGCAAGATATTCTATAACAAAACACCAACTTTGTTTTTTCATGTTCTAAAACTGTAGCGTGTAGAATGTGTTAAAATATTACATAAATATTTTGCTATTATCTTGAGCCAGAGCCACAGTCATATCAATTAAATAATTAATTTAACAGTTTGTTTGCATGATCCGCTAAGAATCTATATAACGTTTAACAGAGATTTTGAACAACCAACGTTAATACAACTTAGGGCAGTTTCAGACTGAATTGTGGATTTTATTCCTGTTTGTAAAGTTACAATATTGTTCAATACTAATACATGTTCTGGGAAATTTAGAAAATCTATTTCCCTAGTATTCAGAAGTTAGTAATCACGAAAAGAAACAATTAGAATTTTGTTATTATTTTGTTATGAAAATAGTCAATCGTGCCGATTTTGTTTTAAAGCTGTCGTTACAATGTTTAATTTTCACTTTGTATCAGCGAACACATAGTTCTTGTCGTTGCGACATCCTAGCAATAATGTATAATTTTATTATTGCGATTGAGAGGTTCCATAATTAAGTAAAGATGCAGTTTATTCAGTGTTAAAATCATCAATTGCTAGAGACTTTTTATCATGTGACTCCGTTATGCAATAAGCAAGCAATTAAACTGTTTCCCATTACATGCATGGACACTCTGAAGTTGACAGAACTTCAATTATAAATAGAGTTTCTCAATCAGAACTTTCAATCTGAACTTGGCTCATTTCTTCTATAATGCATTAAACACTTTGAAAAATTGAAAATTTTCTCTTACTAAATAAATTTCCTACCGAGATTAAAGGATCAAAACATTGATGATGAAATGGAATGGTTCTGTAAATAGGAAATACGTGCTGGGTTTTCATTAAACGTAAATCTAAAACTGGAATAATAACTTCAAATTCCATTTCATGTCGAGCAAAAATAACAAAACGAACTTGTATATTCTGATATCACTCACCTTCCTTTGCTTAAAAAAAATTATAAAATAAAAGCTATATAAAATTCATCAGCCAGCACTTTTTCGTTAAAATATCTTATATTACAGTAACGCTCCCGGAATGTGTCATTTTCAGCGCATTATTTCTATCGTATAATATTACATAAAGAAAAGAAAAGAAAAGGGGTGAGTGAGTGAGTTTGGTTTTATGGCGAATTGACACAAAATGGTCATATATCGCCGAGAAGAAGTTATATTGAAAACGCCAATTGCAAAGCATATCTAAAATCATTTAAATACGTAAAAAATGTAAAGCATATCTGAAATCATTTATGTAAAGCATATCTAAAATCATTTATGTAAAATGTATATACTTATATGCTAAAATACCAGCTGCAAACATAATAATCTTGCAAAAGATGTGAATAAAAATATGAAAATGTTCAGATTTTTTTATCAAATCCTATCTGCTTTAAAAACGATAAAATGCTTCCGACTGAAACTTTTTCAAATAAGTCTTTCAAAGATTGAACGTCATAGTATGTACTGCGTTGTGGAGCAAAGTCAACACAGTCGATTAAAACATGTTTAATAGTTAGCGGTGTTTGACATGGTACACATTCGGGTTGATCTTCTTTATTCAAAAGATAAGAATGAGTCAAACGGGTATGACCTGTTCGACAACGAGAAAGAACAACTTCCTCAATACGAACAGATGGTGCCATTCACCCAGTGTAGGTTATATTTCGATCTTCTCAGATCGTTCAGCACGACTTTTATGTCGTGTTACTGGTACTGTTTAGTTTCTCAGCATGAACATTTCGGCCTGGGTGGTTCCAATACTCCCGCTTTCATAGCTTTGGGTATTGTTTGTATATGGTGCCTGCTTTTTAATTTTGTCTTTTGGCAGTTCCTGTGATATGCAGGCTCCATAACCTCAGATCCCCTTTCTAAATTCCAGTTTGTTTAGTTTTGCTCATTGTTTTCTCGTTTAGGGCAAACCCATTATTTTAACTGGGGACCATACGCCGCTTTTCATGGAAGTACACACTAGTTGAAGGTTCCATGTGCACCGCCGTATGAACACATCTGCGGATGTCTCTAAATTGTTTTTTGTACTTTTAGCATGTGTAAATGTTGAGTTCTGCTCAACCCGGGGCTAGAGGGCGTGAACGGTAGCATGCATTTCCACTACCGTCCATGAACAGGCTCAATCAAACCGAGCCTGCAACATTTACGTTTTTGTTGTGTTGAGCGACCTGTGGAGTTTCCACTTTTTCTATTTTAATATCATAAAGTTTATTAAACGAAGCATTGTTCCATGATGATTGCCATTTAGTTAAAATGTATTTGTCGATGTTTGGCCTAAAATAAGTATATGGTAATTTCAATTTAGATTGCTGTAATGAAAGCGATTTCTTTGCGGTGGTATCAGCATTCTCATTTCCATAAATACCAACATGACTAGGAATCCAACACCTTAAAAGATAGTTCATGAACCCTGAGAAGAATATTTTGAATGAAAGGATTTTCCATATTTCGGTTGTGAATTAGTTGTAATACTGAAAGTGAGTCGGAAAAGATGATAAACTTTTCTTCAAAGAAAATAAAAAAGACAAAACAATGCAGCCTTCGGGTCTTGATTGTTAGAGCGTTTTCGGCATCATCTGTTGATTTCTGAAAGGCGTGATTGATTAAAACAAGAAGACTTATAACCAGTTCTACATAACATCCTGAGACAGTTCCACAGCACGTCTGAAAAGTTATAATATTTCCTGGATTTAGAAACGATTTCATTTGAAATTGAAAATAGTGTTGAGCTCAGCAGCACTACAATATCACATGATTACTAACTTAAAATGGACCACAATCACAATAATCAATGTACATACACAAAGTCAAAAACAGATAAAATAATAAAATGATGTTACTGTAAGTTCTAGGCGTAAGATGATGACGACGTTTTGCACATGCAGTGAAAACATTATTGCATGTTAATGTATTAAACCGATTTAAATACCAATTAAAGAAATAAGGGGAACGTTAAACAATGTCATTTTTCTTGTAGTTACACTGTTCACAAACTTTCATTGAAACAAGTGATAAAAAAGAAAATGTGTAAAACTGCATGCAATACATTTTACATGACTTATTCTACAGAATGCATACCTCAACATAATTAAGCATAAAATAAAAAGAAAATTTGTTTGTTTCTCGTGAATATTGAATATATCTCACCTCAAAGTTAGAAAATGTACACATTTTCACTCGCGCTACGCGCTCGTAAAATATTTGAAACTTTTTCACTTCTCAGTGAGATACATTCCATATTCACTTAAAAACAAACAAATATCCTCTATTACATAAATATGATAATACACTAGTGTAATAAAGCTTTGACGTTGACGTCGTTTATTTATAGAAGGCGTTGGGCGAATTTACTAAGTCTATAATAGGTAAAGAAAGAAGTAATTTTGATGTTTCAACAGGAAAAGCTTACATGTTATAAAAAGAATATTGAATTTGTGTCTTTCCACATTGAATTTATTAAACTCGTATTTTATTATTTTATTCAACTCGTCTAATAAATTCAATATGAAAGGACACTCATGTAATATCCTCTATATAATATATAGATGCAGACCTATGAGATAGGAACATGCTAAACTAGCAATTATCAAACTAATTATGTAGCTGCTACTGAGATAGATATCTGTAGTAAAATACATATCCTTCGTCTTTTAGATTAAACCAAACTATTGTTCAATGTAAGCTACTTGTTGCACAGTAAAAAGCCGCTTGGTATGTAGTGTAATTTCCAAGTTCGCTCCTCTCAAGTAAAATCTTCGCAAATTAACTGTTGTTTTCTTTAAAGTAATTTTCACTTTATCATATGCAAACATATGATGCTTTCAAATTGTTTGCAAACTAGAAAACCAAGATGCAACAAAGAGTAAAATTCACGTAAATTCGAATCACGATGCAATATAAATGGAATAAAACCATTTTAATGTAATAATTTGTGTTTTATACAAACTTTGTAACAACTGTTAATCACATTTAGTCCTTACATTTTCGCGCATTCTAGTATTACACAGAAATGTTTATTCCCTAAGGGAAACTAAACATGTAATGCAGTAATTGGAAGAAGAATCAATATGTAATAAAGACAAAATTTGAAATTATCCAGAAAAGCTAATATTTCCCGTGATATTTCAAAAATCTTAAATCTGAATAACAAAGACCTAAGTTAACTGTTATATATGTCAAATGCTATAAAACGCATCACAATAACACAAACAACAAGTACGTTTGAAGATATTACACTTGAGTAAAATATAAACAACACCATTATCAATTTGAAAGAATAATGCATGTCAAACATAAACTTAATTATGTCAGTGTGACTTAACAAAACATACCCGACAAATGTCCGTGTATATTTTTCACTACGGATTTCTCAAGCTTTATATCTAAAGTAGACTTAAATGATGTAAGTTATTACTAAATTTTCAAAATTCATGCTTTTTTGAAACAGCTTACACGCATGCAGGGGATTCCCCTACAGTTTAAAAAGGCAGGATCAATGCCCCCACCCATTCTGATGGCAGAAGGTATAAACCCGCTGGGTTTAACATTGTAAGATCGTATAGGCACCAGAGCTAATAAATTGATAGCTGAAACAAACTGTCTCTGAATTCGACATGTAAATCAATATTTTCCGGTCCTACAAATAAATATATTTTCGAACTGCAAATTTCACTATAAAGAAAATGATAAGGTGTCCAAGATATAGAGATGGTACCTAAAAAATTCAAATTCATCTTTACAGATTTTTTCGGAGTGAAATGATAGCAAAGTGCACCAATTTACTAAATATATTTATGGTGTTTTCCTCCTCTCCATGTAAAAATAGAAATATTTGATATTTAAAAAATGACTTTCTCAAAATATCTGAAGCAAAATGGACAACTCTGGTATTGACCATTTTTCAATGATTTTAAGATTTCCCCAATTATAGTCAATATCAAAAGTCTCCACAGCTAAATAAATTCAATAGAGTATAGTGTAAGTTTATTATTATTATACCAGATTTATATAGCGCCCTTTTCATGATAAACACGTTCAAAGGCGCTTTACAGCAACTGCAGCCACACAGGGCGCGAAATCATCCTCTACTAGTACAGACACAGAGCGATCTGACCAGAGGGACAGAGTGAGACAAAGCCCCCACAGAGAGATCAGAAATCAGATACAGGCTTGTCCGGCTAACTTAGCCTAGCTCGTTGCGAATAGACAGCCTGGTTCTTTAACGTGCCCAGTGTATAGCACTGATACACGCAAGGATTTTGAAAGAGCCTATACTAAACTTCCTTATGTCTTTTAATAAAGTCAAAATCCAAGACTAGCCAAGAGTCTAAAACACATGAAAAAAATCTGAGTGAAAGAGAATGCGTAATACCAGTTTAACTTTGTTTTGTAATTTCTCATTGTTGGATTTATACATTTTACATTTGAATAATATAAATTTTGTGTAAACCAAGGTATCATCAATGAGAACAATAAATAGCGTTGGCTAAAAGATCAAAACTTATCTTCGTAAAATTTCTTTAAAGGGATTTATGCAATATTTTACTTTATTTTCATGCCTTTTTTAACTCACTACAACTTATAAAATAACTGTCATGAAAAAAGTGTGCATGTTGTATGTTGAATACAAAGAGATTTAAACAAATGTAGGTCATATTTTGTCTGCCTGATCAGTTGTTGGGAAATTTTCTTTCACTTTTGACCAATGTTTTATGTTGGCTTCAGAATATTGGTCAACTCAGAGGTGTTCCCCTTAGATTTTCTTAGGTAGGTACCATCTCTACAATATAATCTGTTATGATTTTAGTATTTTCATCTCTAAAACATTAAAAGAATCTTACAGTATAATCTCGCCCACCAGAGTTGATTTTCATGCAAAAATCGTTTTTAATGTCTAATCCTTAATCCACATGTGAGAAATTTATTGGTCTTATCTCACGTTTATGACGGAAACGATTGATTAGAGCAACAAAACTCAAAGACAACTTCTCAAAGCATCAGGTTACTGTTCTCAACATATCTTTTTTCTAGATATTTTTCCAGGCGTTAGACGTGGTTCATTCTTCACTGTCACTTTGTAGCATCTTAACGCCACAAGATGTGTATGCACTGAAAACAACTGAATAAAGCATCCGCGCAGTCTGGTCAGGATCCATGCTGTTCGCTTTCAAAGCCTATTGGAATTAGAGGAACGAAACTGTTAGTGAACAGCATGGATCCTGACCAGACTGCGCGGATGGGCAGGCTGGTCTGGATCCATGCTGGTCGCAAAGCCACTATGTTGGTTTTCTCGTGGTGCGGCTCAATTATAAATTGTCACATATCCTTGTGGTTAGAAAGTTTGCCTATTATGTTCATACAATCGCGATATCAGTAACTACATAACTAGTTGTGGCCTCTCCAGCCCTGCGGTTAATGTCGTTGGCTTCGTCTCTCAGTCGTTTCTAGATGTAGAATTATTACATGGGCGGATGCCAACTAGTTATAATGTTGTAAAACATACCTGAACTATTATATATCGTGTGTGATGAAAAGAAAAAAGCAATACTTATAATTATCTCAATTCAAGTATATTGATATATTTTAAATATCTATTTGAAATATCAAACAAGATTGTTGCTAACATAAAATCGAGATATCGGCATGCATAGAAAAGCCTTGTCCCAGACGTAATTAACGTCTAAAATTGATATTTTTGACACTATGCAATAGCAAGTCTTAGGAGTTTATAGCTTTATAATTTCATATGATTCGTTGTGTTATTTTGAGGTAAGTCAGTGATTGTCTTTGACAGCTTTTCTGTGTATGAAAGAAACGTTATTTGTGCATGCGATAAAGTATCTTTAAAGTACTACGTATTTAAAACGAAACAGCGATATGGGCACAATATTTACACATATAATCATAATTGAATTAGCTTATATCCTGATATAGTTTATATAATTATATATCAATAAAAATAAATTGCAATGAGGGCAGAGACATAACTTCTGGGTCAGCCCTAATAGATATGGCGACCTCTTACCTATGACTTGTTTAACAGTGATTTAGGTCCTTCACGCCTTATATAGTGGCCAATATTAATATTTTGCAGTAATCTTCCTATACTTTGATTTGGATAGTAAGTATATATTTTACTGACCTCGAGAATAGGTACGAAAATAACATAGTCAGTCTCTTTTCTTTAGAGGCGTATATCCAATTAACTGTACAGACAGATCTTAATGAGTACCATCGTTCTTCTGTTTTATTTTTCTCCCGGTAAAATAACCACATTGCGGCCATTTGGACGACAAAATACCCAGACTTATTAGATCTTATGTGTACACCCTTGCCTATTAAAAGAAAGATATTATTCAAATAACGGAGAGTTAAAGATTTCACGAGTGCATAACGACAGGCCTGAAATGAAAATCTGCGTCAGCATTTTTATTCATTTAATGCCGTTTTCAAAATGATTCAAAATGAATAGTGTGTAGGTATTCTGGCAGTCTCTTAACTCATTTAAAAGGAGTGCATACGTGCTTAATAGAGATGTGTTCTCTATAGAGTAACAATTACTGGGCGGGAAAGGCTTGCTAGCAATTACGTCTTTGATTATATAATACAATTGTATATTGATTAGTAGTCGTCGAAATACGACAATGTCCTTGGTCAATTTTGGTTGATTTTTATTGCAAACCAAGATGAGGTACTAACTTGTCTCAGATCATGGCCCATTCTATGTTTTCTCCTTTCAACTTGTATACTGAGATTAAATAACTCCCCTGTCAAAATATGTTCTCCTTTTACCAATGAGTAATGTAAAGAAAATCTAACCTGACAAGTTATACATATAGATTACATAAATAATGATGCTTAAATGTATACAGTATCAATCCGGTAAATTTAAACAGTTTCTGGCCTGAACAGCTTATCAGAATATCATCCTGAAGTTATCTTACTTAAACTGTGCAGGTCACAATTATATCAAGGAAGCATTTATCCTCTAAAGTACATGTACGAACTTACTTTACAATCTATGCAAATGAAAAGAATTTAACAAAAGTTCAATAATGTATTTTTTTTCCTGATGGAAAATTCTAAACGGCTAATTAGCATGTTCAGTATTTGAAAATTAGCACAGTCTTATTCTCTAAGGAGAACTAACATATAATGCTGTAATTGGAAGGAGAATCGATCTCAATAAACAATGGAGCTGATCGTGAAAGTATCCGGTGAACAGTGCTAATTACACGGTCATGTAACTGAATACTGACAATGCCTAAAATAGATGGGTGCATTCTTACACTATCAACAGATACAAAAATATGAATGCAATTTTAATAAGTTTGAAAGAGCCTTAACAAATTATATAAAAATGAATTAATTTGCGAAACGCAAAGACTGAAACTTTGATGGTGATTGCCATGTGCATGTGTGTTTGATTGTTAACAACTGTAACCGTTTATCATTCGGTGAAGTGGTCATAGAGTAAATATACTTTTTTTATGAATCTTTCTAACGCATCCCTCAATGTATATACGCAATATATTTCATATTATCAAAACTACATTTTCGTACTTTAAGAAAAAGATGCTATTAAAAAGATATTGAGATTTTTTACTAAACTGAGTGATGCAATTATATCACTGTTGTCACTTGTCAGTCAAACTTCTACCCATTTTCAAAATGTCACAAAAGTATTACAGATATAAAGGCTGCTATATCTATTCACTAAAATTATTAAAACTAATATGACATTTGCTTAAAACAAAATGTGTTTGAATAGTCAGTGTATCGGCATCTCCAATCTCAATAGGAAGAGATTTCCTGTGCTTGTACACTGAAATCACAGAATAGATAAAAACAAGAAAAAATTGTATATACGAAACACGTTTATTTATTTCATATTCTTTTATATCGCCCATTGCGGTTCACATTGCTTGGTTGCGTACGCTGCTTCAAACGGATTTTCTTATACATTTTATAAACATAAAATTATTATTTATTATTATTATTATACCAGATTTGTTGAGCGCCCTTTTCATATGTAATATACGTTCAAAGGCGCTTTACAATTAAACATGTGACACATCGCAGATATGTACGAAAATAACAAAACGTGACATATGCAATCACAAAACTGAAACTGAACAATTTGATTAAACGCCTTTTTTATAAATGATATTTTCAATGGCGTTGTACACAATAATAAAAAATAACAACAATATCATAAATGAACAATGATAATATTTACAGCCTTATTGTAACAAACAGCCATGACCGCACCCCCCACCCCTGAGGTCGTTTTACCCCTATTGCCAATACCAGTGCTTTAAACATCTGGTACGCCCAGACGGGCTGCATATAGTGGTTCAACCTCCCGGTAAATGGCGCCATCATGTACTGTTTTAGAAAGAAATACCACACATTTCAAGTGAAACTCAAGTCTTGCGAAAAACACACACATAGAACGTCATAACCCTTAAAATGTGACATGATGAAATAAAAGATGGATTGTCAATTTAGTTAATTACATGATGAATTGTACAGTTAAGAGACCTTCGTCAGCGACGAATGACTTGCTGTAGTTCTGTATTACAAAAATAACAATGACATATTTATTATGAGTAGAAACAGTCACAGTTGGTATCTATGTGTTGTAGAAAATTTTGAAAAGGTGTGTTTTGAGAGCTCTTTTGAATGAATTAAGTGATGAATCTTTTCTGAGATTGTCAGGGAGAGAGTTCCATAGTTTTGCGGCGGCAACCCTGAAACTTCTATCCCCGTAGGTAACCAGTCGACTTTTTTGTGGCACAAGGGTTGTTGCTGCATTTGCTGACCTCAGATTTCTAGTTGCACGTACACCTCCAGTAAGTCTCTCATATACACCGGCGACTGTCCATGCAAGGCCTTGAATGTTTGAATGAGAATTTTGTATTTGATTCTATCTTGTATTTGAAGCCAATGAAGATCTTTAAGGATTGGTGTTATATGTTCAAAACGGGTTGTTTTCGTAATAAGACGTGCAGCTGTGTTTTGGACATTTTGTAGTTTGCTCGTTGTTGATTTTGGCACGCCGTACAAAAGAGCATTGCAGTAATCTAATCGTGAGGTCACAAGCGAGTTTATCAGGGTTTTTGTGGCTTCAGTTGTCAAATATGGTCGAATATGACCAACGTGTCGTATTTGACCGTAGCATGTTCGAGTCACAGAATTAACATGATGGTCCATGTGCATGTTCGAATCAAGCGTAGCACCAAGGTTTCGAACAGTTTTTGATGGTCTTATGCTCGATTCGCCAACTTTCAGTTCTAGATTTTCAACATGTTTGGAGTGTTTTTGACCCGAAAAAAGAATTACTTCAGTTTTGTCTGCATTCAATTTTAACATGTTTGAATTCATCCATGAGATGATTTCTTTCAGGCATTGTTCAACTCGTGTGATTGTGGCTGCCTTTGATGCTTGGTCAACTGGTTTAAACGATAGATAGAGTTGGGAGTCATCTGCATAAAAGTGGTGGTTTAGACCGTGGTTTCTACAGATGGACCCGACTGGCTTTGTGTACATCGTGTAGAATTTTGGGCCTAGAACAGATCCTTGAGGAACACTGAATTTCATAAGGACTGGTTCAGAGAGTTTGCCATCGATGCATACTGTTTGGTAGCGGTCTGTTAGATATGATGACACCCATTGAAGGGGTTTATCGGCAAATCCAAAATTAAATTTGAGTCTGTGAAGAAGGGTGTTATGGTCAATGGTGTCGAATGCAGCCGACAGGTCTAACATCACAAGTACTGTGACGTCACCTTTGTCAAGGGATTCGAGAATGTCGTTCTGAACTTTTAACAATGCGGTTTCAGTTGAATGAAATTTTCTGTATGCTGACTGGTCTATTTCATGTAATTGATTGTTCGTCAAATGTTCCTCAATTCTTCTGTTTACCACTTTTTCAAGGATTTTTGAGAGGAATGGCAGATTGGAAACAGGCCTGTAATTCTTGAGTGTGTTTTGGTCAAGACTTGGCTTTTTTAACAATGGTCTTATTCGTGATGTTTTAAATGATTCTGGGACGATTGCACTTTCTAGAGAGATGTTAACAATTTTCGTCAATATTGGGAGAAGTTCGTTTATACAAGATTTCAAGAGCCATGTAGGAAGAGGGTCTAATTCACATGACTTATTAGCTGACTTTTGAACAAGCTTTTTCACCTCCTCCTCTGTTGCCGGACTGAAACTAGTCAAACCCGCGGTATCACATCGTGATATGCGTCCGTCTTCTGGAGTAAATGATTCATTCTGATCCTGGGATGCAATATTAGTTCTGATTTTTTCTATTTTATCTATGAAGAAATCGCTGAACTCCTGTGCTAGTAGTTCTGGGTTCTTGCCTGATGGAAGTGCCGCTTCACTTGGACCGTTCAATAAATGTTTCGTTATTTTGAACAAGCTTTTTTGGTCTCGTTCACTTGATTCTATTTTCTCTGAATAATAATCAGTTCTTGCCTTTTTTAACATTTTGTTAACGATTGCGCATTGGTTCCTATACATTAAGTGGTAAACGGCGAGTCCTGAAGTCTGCCATTTACGTTCTAGTTTACGTTTCAAATGTTTGGCGTCGTGGAGCTCCTCCGAGAACCAGGGACAAGATGGTCTTAATGTGATGGTTTTTGAACACAAAGGCGCATGATTGTCAATTAAAGCTGAAAGTTCACTGTTGTATAATGAGACGAGAGTTTCTGCATCCGATGTACTCTGTGACAAATTCAAAAGATCGGATGATAGAATATCAGCTTTGAAAGTATCAATGTCAATCGAACGGAGTTAATGCAAATGATATTGCGATTTTATCACCTGGCTCTTCTCTGGTTCACGTCATATTTCTAAACCAAGATCTCCTTTTTGATAATATTAATTTGATTTTCATTATGCAAATCATGAGAGATTTTTCTGTAGTCTGGCAGTTGTTTAATTTTATTTGTTAGAGAGTGACGACGCTAAAGCTATGTACGAAATATACTATTAGATTAACTATTTCAAGAACTATTTATCGTCTGAATGAATGCTCCGGCATAGTCCAGTAAGACTGGAGGGGATTGTAGTTTCTATTTAGGAAACACAGTAAGTTCAGACCTGTGAAGATATTTGTACTTGTATCTTAAAAGTATGACAAAATACATCATCAAAATTATCATTGTCAAAATTGTTTCCATCAAACTTTCAGTTGACGGCATAAAATAAACAAAAAGGAAGAAAACACGTATATCTCGTCAGACTATTACAAATTCTTTCAGGCACCCGATTTATTTGTATCACAGAAATATATATTTCAATTTCATATTTTTATGAAAGTACATGCAATAAAATTATTTGCTTTCTTTTGCCAGAAGGATTGATTAGCATTGCTATGCATCATGTTTCACTTCCTTCCATGTGGATATCCTTATTGTTAGAATACACGATGGTAGCGTGAAATATATAAACTTCTATCCTTTTATTCCTTTTATAATATTAGTCGCCTTTAAATTCATTGTAACCATGCATATTGTAATCATATCATCTTTAAAATTTAAATAAAATTGATTGAACCCGATAATAAATTAAAAGTGTCTTGAATTTTTGCTGTGACCATTTGTTATGTTTTTTTGTACGGCCATCTCGTATATAACCACATTTATATCTTAAATTTCATATTCAAATTTTATCTAGCATGACCCTTTGTTGAAGAAAAAAAAACAGCCATGTAACACTATGGATCATAGTTATATACTTATGAAATTACCCGAAGATAGAATATCTCGAACACTGTGATTGTTTATAAGGTTGATTTTCAATAACATATATTATTATAATAACATACTGTGTATATTACTCAGTTATTCCATATATCTGGAATATCTAACTTTATTAATGCTACGCCATCAGTTTTCAGTATACATGTAACAATTTCCATTCACTTGGCGAGAAACATCTTGCTAACTTTCTCACACCACATTGTTATTGAATAAACCCCGTATTATAATTACCCTAGAGAATTCGAAGACAACAACTTTTCACTCTAGCATTATAAATAAAATCATGGACTGTTATTTTGCTTGGTGTATCAAGGCAAATAAACTAATGCTAGCTCTCATCTAATGTTGAATATATAAAACAGATACAATGTAACTGTGACTAACTCATATTTGTCAGCTGCAAAGTGTAACGTTTTCTAGCAACAACAGAACAGTGCAGACTTTCACCAGTACTGTAAATCTGTTAAATGAGTTAAAATAAATAATGCATAACATTACAATATCGGATTATGCATAATCGTACTGATTTTCTAAATGTACTTTTAATCAAGCAACAAATAATTCGTCAGATATTTGCCATCGAAATGGTGTTGATTTTATTATGGATAATCTATAATATGAATATATTTCACTATACAAGCCGATCAATTTTAGTGTAACGTCATGGTTGTCATAAGGCTCGCGCATTTTTAATTTTAAGTAGCTATTATAATATTTTACCCATTAGAATACTTCGAATGTCATTTCTAAGCAATCTAAATACAATGTGGCGCCCGTAAAATATTTCCTCGTGCTTGGACTCTGTGGATTCTGATTCTTTAAGATCATGCAGTAAATCACATTATCTACATAAAGTTCCGCATAAGCATGAGAGGTATCAACATTGCCTCCCATGAACAAACTCAATCTAACCGAGTATGCTACAACTTGGTTTAGTTGTATAGTAAATTTCCAAAAAATTGCCAAACATATTTGTTTTTTTTAAAAAGAAAAGAAGGCATGAACTAGCATATTTCAGAACATCTGTGTTTATTTGTACCATTTTCCGAAGAGAACATATTTTTCATTAGCACTGGATACTTCATTAATGAAAACGGGATATATATTGTGACTATTTTTTACATTTGTTGTATTATATGTTCTCCTGGGTTCCGCGTTAAGAGTTTGTGTTACTAAGTTTAAGTGAAATGCTCAGAAACTAACACATAATATGTGCCTTACTAGTGCAAAGTTTTCTCTGTATCTAGTTGTAACATTGGTTCCACGAAGTGAGGGAAGTTCTGTACATTGTCAATCAGCAAGGAATAAATAGATGAGGAGTAAATTGTAAACAACTTTGACGTTCTAGTGTTGTTTTTTTTATGTTTATAAGTATTATTAGTTGGATACAATGTTGTTGTTGTCGCTCGTTGTCTTCTTTGACTTTTCGTTGTGATAATGAATGAGCATTTTCAATCTATAATGCGACTGAGTATTATTCAAACCATTCCATATATCAAGGCATCAGTGACAAGAATATCAAGACATCAATGACAAAAATACCAAGTCATCAATGACAAAAACACAAAGTCATCAAAGACAATATATCAAGTCATCAATGACAAAAACAACAAGTCATCAATGACAAAAACACCAAGTTATCAATGACAAAAATACCAAGTCATCAATGACAAAAACAACAAGTCATCAATGACAAAAACACCAAGTTATCAATGACAAAACCACCAATATCCAGTCATCAATGACAAAAATACCAAGTCATCCATGACAAAAACAATAAGTCATCAATGACAAAAACACCAAGTCATCCATAACAAAAATACCAAGTCATCAATGACAAAAACATCAAGTCATCAATGACAAAAACACCAAGTCATCCATGACAAAAATACCAAGTCATCAATGACAAAAACACCAAGTCATCCATGACAAAAATACCAAGTCATCAATGACCAAAACACCAAGTCATCAATGACAAATATACCAAGTCATCAAAGACAAAAACACCAAGTCATCAATGACTTAAACACCAAGTTATCAATGACAAAAATACCAAGTTATCAATGACAAAAACACCAAGTTATCAATGACAAAAATACCAAGTCATCTAAATAAATATACCAATTCATCAACGATAAACATACCAAGTCATCAATGACAAGAATATCTAACATTGTTCATTCAACGCCATCTATCCACGGAAACGTTACAACGTCGAGGATATTTTTGTCGCGCTGACATATCATATATTTGAAAATTACACACTTTATGGGCTAAATAAGTTACAGACAGTTTTTGGACCGTGTTTATCACTGATATTACTGCGCCAATATTTATTCGTCAAAGACAGGGGCCCGTTTCACGAAGCCTTCTTAGTAAAAGGAGTAAGATGTTTCATGATAATCATTTCTAACAGAATATTTTAACTATACGGCTATTCTTCGAATCTGAGTGGAATAGAAATAAGATAGATTTGTTTTAAAGTAGAATTAACGACAGCTTTTTAAGAATACAGCTCATGTAATAGGAAATAAGCATGTCTTAAAAGTTCATACTTAGCAGAGAACTTACTAATAGGATGAAACCTATATCGAACTACGATTGGGCGAATGTATTAAGTACTGGCATATGTGCATTGTCAGTGGTTCCTCCAAGCTTACTTGAACAATTTCGAACCCTTTTATAAATGTAGCGTATAGATTACCACTAGACCAAGTCAAAGAATGTTGTCTTCTTATAGATTTTATTAACTATATCACAACAGCTCTCGTTTAGTGCTGTGTGGCGGCCGTAAAATGTCTCTCCGTACTTCGATTCAGTGTTATTCAGTCTACTTCCTTAGAATGATGGAGTCAATTAATTACCGGTATATTTCATAAATATTTGTGAACAAACCCGATCAAACCTCGTCTGCTATATTTGCTTAGTTGCGTTCTAAGGTTTCAAATAAATCTTCTTACAAATTGGCATAAAATATCGTAATTCAATGTTTATTAATTTTGTTACCAAATCCAAAGTGAACGTTCATCTTTGCATTTCAATTTGCTTGCAATACTGTATACATTTTGTACTTCCTTTAATAAAAACGGGATGCATATGGTAAGTTTCCTCTGGGATGATTGTTTCAAGTTTGCAGTATTTCATGTTGCGAGTTTGTGTTTTAGTATGATAAAGTTTATGTCGAACGTCAAGAAACTAAGTACAAAACCTTGGTAGATTCAACAAGAAATAGGAAGAAGGTCGTTATGTTTACTAGATGATTTTTGGGTGTTCTTGTTTTGCTTTGATATTGTGAATGAGCACAATTCAATCCCAAATATCAGTACTTTCCTTTGTTAATGCTATTTGCTCTAACAAAGACAAACTCGGCAAACTTGTTAACGTCAGAAATATGCAAAGAAAAACTTGATTTTATCGAACGATCTCTAAAAGAAGAACGGACAATATGTAACAACCCAGACAAAAATATCGACCGTAATGTGGTTAAGTATGACTTAATTATTCCACACATTAAGTCATCAATGACAAGAATGTCTAACATTGTTCCTTCTACGACATATATTGACGGAAACATTTAAACTTCAATGATATATTATTTGTCGAGCTGACATTCGTGTATTTAACTAAAACAGTTCTTCGGCTGAATAAATTTATCCTAAAGGAAATATTTTGACGCGTTTAGCATGCCGTGATATAATCGTGACAATATTACTCTTAAAAGAGAGTCCTCTGTGTCTACCGACACTAAACTAACATATTTGGTAAAGGTATCAGGTATCAGCATATGTCAGGAGCTTTCATCAAACTGTTTGTTTGATGCCGTTTTGACAAATTCGAACCCTTTCATAGATATAGATGTACTGGCTGATACCGCGTACAGTTTAGCACTCGAACAAGTCCATAAATCTTGTTTTTATGTATCATTGTTCAACAACAAAGGGCATATCCTTGGTCAAATTGAAATGAACTATTTCGAACTGATTATGTCGCAGACTTATCCTCGATACATTCAATAAGGTGTTATTAATGTTGCCTGTGAGTCTTCCTTTACGTGCAAAAGCCATATTTTCATTCCTCATGGTGATTAAATCATTGGTTTAATCTCCTGGTTATGACAGAAGCGACTGATTAAAACAAAAAGCACGAGAACACTATCCCAAAGCATCCGGGAACTGTTTCGAAGCACATCTAATTTCTAGATACTTTTTCAGGAGTTAGCTGCGCGTTTACATTAATTTTGTTATTGTCACTTTGTAATACCACAAGATGTGAAAACATTTGATTATGGTTATAATTGCTCAGAACAATGTATGATATTTATTTATAGATACATTAAAATCTTATATGACATTTTCCTTGGCCAAAGTATATATATGTATTTTTCTTTGGGGAAATAGGCATCAACCTGATCTTAATTAATGGCCCCTCACATATGTTGGTTTGGAACCTCGCTAGAAGTGTAGAATTAATCAAGTGAGGAAGACACCAAGTTTGCTAACGGAAGGCCGGTGGCTGTACCCAGGTGCCCGCCCATCTTGACATAACATAAATTGTGTTGGTTCGTCTCTAAACTAACAAAAAATCTCTTGAAGCAATTTCAGTTTTCTTGTTTCATCTAGGTTTGTAAACTTGGGATTTAAAAAGACCCTGAACATGAATCACAGAGAAAGTTCTATGTTTATGTAAATGAGGTCCTATATATCCTACGAATGACTACATATAGTCTTGTCCTAATCACTGAATTTGACATTATTCACTAAACACCCAAACAAACCCAAATATTCTGCCGCATAGTGTTTTCTCCCCTTGGAAGAAGTGAACTTTCCTTAGATTTATTTCGCTTGATTTAAGCAACAAACCAAATACAATATTCAAACCATTACGTAAGCACTTGTCACGTACATTGAGAGATTCCTGTAGTATCAACATAAAAAGAACAACAGAATTAAACAAAACTGCAATTTAGTATATTTTTCCAGCTTAAAAGCACATAAAACGGCAACATAGCAAATACACACTACCAGTAAACTAAATAAATCACACAGTAATCTGTTCTAAGGAGGTTTTCATTGTGCATTTCATGTAAATTATTATATGCGATGCCAACAAATTTGACGTTTTGGTTGAAATTGTAATATGAATCAGCTCCTAGTTATGAGGAATTGCTAACTAATCAGTATGTAAGTTGGTATGGTTTGAAAGCAGATAATATTATATTCAACTGAAAAAAGCAGCATCCCGAAAATGTTTTGTTAGATTGTTGTACTACTTTATCACTGTAACGTAATAACAAAAACGCTCTTTTTACACTATGTATTATGTGAACTTATGCATTATGTACACAACTATACATACACTCTCCTATGATGACATTTTAGGTTTTTTAGGGAGCTGCGGTCTTGGTACATGACTTGTCCTACTCGATGTAAATATAATATATGTATACGTACTTACATTTTATACGTGGAAAGTTTCAAAGAACATGGCGTATTATAAAAACAAATTGATTAAAATAAATTCCTTTAAACCGAAGTCATATTGTACTTGCATTCAATGTAAAATGGCATGCGATACTATTTCATTACCTGACAATTCTCGTTGCTTCAAATTCCAAATATTTCACGAACTCGTTCGTTATTTTCATTGAAAGACTATTTTTGTTATTTCAATATTACCCTCAGTTAACTTTGCATTTTGCGAGATGAATTTAATAATGCACGAAACAATTACGCCAACTCAATTTGTTTCAGAAAAACACTACCTTTCATGCACCGATTGTCAAACTAGTCTTCCATGATCATTTTTTCTTCTTAACTTTCGAAGACATTATGTTGTTCTGACAAAGCACAGAAAATCCGACATAAATGGCTGAAAAAAATCATTCTATAATGGTTTCATTTTCTTCGGATCTTTCAGAATAGAATTATGAAAATAATTACGAACAGAAATGATCAAAGCGGTAAAAGGACGAAGTCCAGATCGAATGCAGTCAAGCAGTGAATTTTGTATAACAGATTTTGTGCATGTACATGTATCTTTTACAAATTTAACTCTTCCTTAAACAGACATTATCTCTTAAAGCCCTACCCTACTTGCGGCAGAGCCGTACATTGAAGACAAAACAATAAACTATACACTCAGTCTGACTCCGGGGTTTTGTTCGCCCCATTTCTCTTCCAGCTGGAGTAGCAAAATACTACAGTAAAAGCCAGTTTAGTTACATAAAAAGCATATTAAAATATATTCAGTTGTAAAAGTACTGCTATACTAAGTTTTTCTTAGCGGGCGTTAGACATTTACATATGCACCACCTATTAATGCTTTGTAAATGAGAAGGACGAGTGGAACATCTGTGCTGTTACGTAATTTCCGCAAGTAATTATTAGTGTCACCAAAAATAACTAGTCTTTTTGTAAAATAAATCCTACTTCAACAGTAATAAGGTAATAACTTAGTCTAGGCTCATTTCTGTTCTCATTTCATCTGTAGCGAAATCGCTATTTGTCTCCTTTTGTCATCGCTTCATTTCTTGTTACTGTCAATATAACTAATTCTTCATTACACAAAGCACTAAACGTGGTGAAGCAATAATGAGACGACCAAAAACGTCTAACGTGATAATTGATGATGTAATGATAATTACCTAGACAGACATAGTTATGTAGCAGGAATGTACGTGGGAATGAGATATATTGACTAAATGTACAAGGTCGTGCAAATGTCTTTTTCTTGCAATCCATAAGAGTGAATTCCAAGTATCTTTCAGAGCGTTTATGCTCATGCGTTACATCATTAGAAGATATGGTTTTCAATTTAATTTTAATTTGTTTATATATACAGCGCATCTGACTTCAAAGCAATGCTAAAATCCTTTCTCAACGAACACTAGATCTACAGTGGGGCTGTAAGAATATACTATATTAACAGGTGAAGTATCAGTGATTTTTTTTGGCTATTTTTGGTGCCGAATATCGGCAGTTTCCCCTTGCAAAAAAGTCTCCAATTTTCCCAAAAAATCGTCATTTTCCCCAAAAATAATTCATATTTTCCCCCTCTATTTGAGATTTTATTTCAATCGGAATTCACAAAATCTGTGCTGCATAATTGACAGACGGTATTTTACACTAAAATTATACGTTTCATGCGCGTTTTATCAATAAAAACCGTTCATCCGCCGTACATTTTTTTCGAACGGTTACCGGTGCGCACATGCGATTTTATCACTATAATAATTCTGTAGACGCTTTACGAGTGCAATGTGCATAGCGGTACAATCGTCTAGACGACTCCGACGTTTGTTTTCTTCCGCCGGTGTAAATTATGTCTCATAATTCAAAATATTATGTTAAAAGACTGACGAAAAAAAATCTGAATAACTCCCAAAAATTAATTCATTTTTGAAAGCCATTGCCAATGGAAATGCACCGAAGGTCACTCATAATCCAGCCACTGTTATTCAAAACGATAATCCTGACCTTAGTAGTGTCACGGACAGTGTGACTGTCCGACCGTCACCAGATCCATGCTGTTCTTAACGTCCGTTGCCAGAGCCTTGTAGTCGATCTGAGAGTGTTCCATGTAGCCAGACTGCATGTAGCAGTCAGTCAGCATGTCTGTCCCTTTCTGTCTCCGAGCCTTGTCAGGGTGTGTTTGTACCAGATCAGAGAAAGTTTGCATCTGTCAAGTATGAACAAGAGCATAACTGGTTATTCTATTCAACAGTGAAAAACGGTTACATGTGTAAACATTGCGAATTGTTTGATACAACTGCTGCTGCTGACAAACCTTTTGTAAAAAGGGGTGTCCAGCTTGGGACACACCCTACAAGAAAACTTCTATCACACTCAAACAGCAAATATCACAAATTTTCTGTGAAACGATATACATTGGCGAAATCGAGCATTAATGTATATCGTCAATTACAAATAAAAGATGCACATAAAAAGGCTAGTAATAGATCTGCACTTAAAAAGATTTTCAAGTGTTTTGACTTTGTTATTAAGCAGAAATGGGCAGTTACAGAGAATGCTGAGAAGTTCATCAAGTTTGTTGCTAGTATTGGTGTGGTAGATCTTCAAGCATTCTTGTCAAGCTCTAGTGTCACATACCTGTCATCTTCCAGCATTACAGAGATGGCCATGTGCCTCTCTGACTACCTAGAGAGAGAAGTTCTCACTGAGCTAAGTGGCAAGGAATTCTCATTATTGGCAGATGAAAGCTCGGACATTATTAATCGCAGCCAGATGAGTGTGATGATAAGATGTGGTAGTGCCGATGGAATAGAAAGTGTTAGAACATTCTTTATGGGGTTTGTTCAACTTGAAAAAGGGACGGCTGAATGCATCAAAAATTCACTTGAGACGTTCCTTTTGGGAAAGAACATCAATGTTGCAAACATCCGTTTCTCAGGATTTGATGGATGCAATACCATGTCCGGTGTGCAGAAAGGGTATCTGAGTTTAACTTTTACAATAATAATAATACAGAAAACTATTGTTAATTATTTCAAGTTTGTCCACTTATTTACAAAAAAAAATAAAATCTTACAAAAGTTATATGGTTCCCGAGGTAGCTGGTACTTGAAGCAGATTTTCTGTCTTGTAACTTCGTAATTATTGTTTCTTTAGCCTAATTAAATTACTTTTAAAGCCCTTGATTCACGTTGAATGCTCTTGCCACACTATGAATCCAACTGGCTTAATTAAAAAGAAAATGAAATTACTAAGCTTAAATAATCCAACATTTTCTGAAGGTGATGACTTATTCATATTTTCCAGGAGTACAACGAAGGGTTCAACATGTGAGTCCATTTTCAGTGTACATTAATTGCCGAAACCATCGACTGGCACTCTGTCCCGCACATCTAATCAAGCGATTCCCCCACTTGCAGGACGTTGATACGACACTTATTTCTCTATGGAAGTTGTTCGAAATCTCCCCACAGAAGCTGGCAGTGTTCAAGCACATCCAGGCTGTTTATGGGAAGGACCTACTTACCATAACCAGATCTGCGGCAACTAGATGGCTGTCCCACTTTCAAGGTATAAGTCAAAAAAATGTCATATTCAAAATGTGTAAAGTATGTTTGTTTTTCATTTTAAAGGCAAAATTATTCAATTCCATATTTCCGTAACCCGAAATTTGAATTATACAATTTTCTTTAAAAATAAAATGCGTTTCAGTTGAAGCTAATTCTGTTTTGTTTTAGATATGTCTGTATCCTTGATACCCTTGATGCTATCTATGCTGAGAAGAGGGAACCTGAGATCCGGGACATCAGGCAAAATGTGACTGACAAGAATTTTGTAGCCACAGTCCTGCTCGCTCTTGTGCGACATCCTAAAGCCAGTCAACATGCTGTCATTGTATCTTCAGGAAGAGAATATTAATTTCACATTAAGGTCATCATTGATTCGCTAACTTGCCTGGTAGCAATCTATCATCGGTATTCTGGCAATTTGGTCAACAGCGAAACAGAGTTTGCCAAGTGTGATCAACTGTTCCTCAAGATAGATGATCGAACTGTCCTTGAAAGGCGGATGAGGCAGAACAATCTGGACCTAACACCTGATGCATTTCTTGAAAAGACCGGTATGTATAAATAATTTAAAGTACTAAAATACATAATCATTACCAAAATAATGCCAAACTTGTACATTTAAATAGAGAATATCAAATAACCTATCATATTAAAAATGATAATTTGACCAGTATGTATTCATACATTTTGTAATTTGACAAAGAATGACCGTTATAAATTAATTTTTGACAGTATTATTTATTAGTCATAATTGATGTTGGCAGGTATACCACTGGTGTACGAACTTGTGCAAGAAATTGAAGATGCCTTCAACCATGGAGATCCAGTATTAAATGCCTTTGGGTTTTTCAATCCACAGAACCTACGAGAAAATGTGTCTGACCTACCTGAATATGGGAATGCAAGTATTTGAATTGAAAAATTACATATTGTCTATGATATTTATTTATTCTGATATTTTTCTTCCTTTTATCTCAATCTATATGTCTAGCTTTTAATTTCTGGACTGCTAATAAACAGTTTTGATAGTTTATATTGAAAATATGTCTGCCCTCTTTTTTTAGGCATCCATTCAGAGGTTAGTAGCTTTCTATGGATCCCCAAAGACTGATATCTTCAATGGTCACACCACCAATGTGCCAGCCCTGATGAATCCAGTCCAGTTGGAGACAGAGCTGAAAAGTGTTAAGGTACAGTTATACATGCTTAGGTATCTATTGACTGTTTGATTGTTATTTCTTATAATTGTTCATTGTTGACAGTTATTTTTTATTAAAGTGTAATTGATACTGTTTGCAAACATTTTTTTTTTGTAATTTGTCAGCTGGCTTTTAAAAAAATATCATAATGCCATTTTTATTATTTTTTAACACAATAAACTTTATGTCTAACTCTTACTTCAATATAAATATCATGATGAAAGAAAATTTATCAATCACACTTGATTTAATTGATTACATTTGAAATAGTTTGGTTTTTGTTCAGTTTACCTGGTTTTTTGAAGTTGTTGTCCTTTTCAGTGTTATAGATTTCAAGAATTTCGATATGTTAATGTATACATTACACAGCCAGGTTTAAGATCAGTAACTCAGTATTATTTAAAACAATAATATTAAACCTTTGGAATAATCATTTTTTCTGTTGGAATAATTATATATGGGACACCTGCCACATTGTTTAAATCATAAAAAGTAAAACATTGATTCAAGTGTTCAAACTTCTTTAATTTTATACTCTTGAATTTATTTTAATGTTTGTGAACTTTTAATTTGTAATTTTATGTTCATGTTTACTTTCTGAACTTGAAAAATACCAAAGATTTAAAATATATTGTTTACACACACTCACACAGGATAGGGTTCACTCTTTGGGTTTCATTGTGTTTACCTAATGTGAAATCAATATGGACTGTTTTCTTAAATTTTACAGGCGGAATGGTAAGACTACCCTACAGTCAGTGTACGAGTCATTCAGGAACGATGCAGTGTTGAGAGACTGCTTCCCATGTACCATGCGGCTACTGTACTTCTGCATGATAATGCCCTCCTCAACTTCAGTTGTCGAGAGAAGTTTCTCTCTGAGGGCAAACATCCACACCAAGAAAAGAAACAGACTTACCCAGGGTCATCTGGATGCCACTATGAGAATATGCCACTTCAACAGACACCTTACAGATGAGGATCTGGAGAAATTGGTTGACAAATTCAAGGGCCACAAAGAAAGAAAACTAACACTTTGAAACTGAATTATAACAAAATGAAATTTAATAAAAATTCCAAGTTGTCATAATTATTTTTTATTGGATTGGCACCACTATCACAAAACGTAAGCTATCAAGTAATGTTTTATTAAATGGTAACTCATCAAGAGTATGGAATTAGTAGAAAAAGCAAATATTAACAATTGATTATCAAAACAGTGTTTTTATTATTTTCCCAATTTTAGGATTTGTTGCGCTAAATTTTCCCAATTTCATGGGCGCAAGTAGTTGCATTATTTTCAAAAAAAATCACTGTCAGTATAAAGAATGACTGGCAATTTAACAACTAAGACACACTTACCGTTATCCTGTTAATTGTACATATCTGATTCATTTCATATATCCATATATCGTTTCATCGTTAACAAGGAAATGTAATTTTTTTCTCTTCTGCAATCTATTTTCAATGACACTACTATTTCTCTTGGTCTGGCATTGTGATAACTAGCAAACTCCTTTAATGAGGGATATAATGTTTTCAAAGATGAGAACCTGATTAAACAAATTATTGCCATGATTCATGTTTGGGCTAAAATATACTTAGTACAGAACGTGAAAATTTTAACAATACTGTACTGATTTATAGAAGTATCATAGCCTATTCAATTAAATAAAAAACTTTTATTTGTATGCGTTACACACTGGCATTAGACCAGAAAGGAAATGCCACTGTACATGTTATATCCTACCTCTAGGTATACTATAAGAACCATGGTCATGAACGGGAAAATAACTAAACTTTCTCACCTGAAACAAACCATAGGTGTTTATTGCAGGTAACAAGGTTCGACAGTATGTAAAATTCCAGGGGCAGTGTCCCAACCTTAAAGTCATCTTAAATCATATCATACGTGCACAACCGTGTGTAAGCATTTACACTTAGAATTTGGAAATCGTCAATGCCGACACTACTCTGTGTGCCTATTTAACTTAAACATTTCAGCAAATAAGGATGCCTTAATAATCGTTACATCAGAACGTGATTGACAATGTATCCTAAATATTTCTTGTATTTTTCTAGTATTTCATCTCTAAATTATTGGAACAAGAAACTGATATTGTTGCCAGTTAAACTTGTCTTATGTGCAAATGTATCACTCTCAATCATCATCTGAGAAAATCATTGGACTGATTCGTCGATTGATTAAAACAATAAAGTTTAAAGACAATTTCCAAAAGCATCTGTTTCTGAACATGTCAAATTTCTATTTTTCCTCCTGTCACATTCGTTATATGGCAGTTTTTATCATTTTAATTGCGACATATGATCATTCATCAATCACAACTGAGGAAATTCCTGGAAGAAATGAAGTTTAATGTTGTGAAGTAGAATACTTCAGGTTCCGAATCCGTATAAAACAAACAAAACAAAACGGAAGGATTTATTTTTCGGTTTATTACATCAAAAGGGTTTCTTTTCAAAAACTATGTTCGTAATATAGGATATCAGTTACTGCATAATTAAGTGGGCCTATATAGCCAAGTACACTCGGTAAAAAAAGTCCTGCACACACGGATGTTTTGGGTGACTCTATTTTTATTATATGACACACAACAAACATGAATATGTATACCAGATTAAACTTTAATCAAAGCTTAACACAGAACTTAAAATGAAAATCAAATCCAAGTATCCGTTTTTGAGTAAAAGAATCTTGTATAAAAGAAGTACCCAAGGGTCCTCTGTCAAAAATAGTTAAATCACTGTTTTACTACCAAACACTAATATACGTATATCCTCCACGCTGAATGTGACACTCTGCTTGATACCGCTGATTAAGACGAACAACAGTCTTCCGGTGGATTCCAAATATCGCTGCAACATCCTGGGGTCGCATACCAGCTTGTAAATGTCCCAGGGCACGAGCCCGGTCTTCATTAGTTAGGCTTAACGGACGCCTTGGCAGTACATTAACCATTACTGTGACAGTGGCCAAACTTTAAATATGGATCGCAAGTTTATTTTCTTTTATTAAATTCATTTTACAAACAAAGTAATTAAGTTACTAGGTGTTTGATTGATCAACAATAGAATAAATTACTCATATTCAGGACTTTGTCTGTGTGTATGGTCAGTGTGTGAGGAAAAACTGCAAGCAAGACTTTTCTGACCACTTTTCAAATTTACTGCTAATTTTGCCAGTTTCGAAGGCTTACCCCCAGTGCATATAAATTGTTATAACTTGATCATTTATGTATCGAATTACATTGTGTTTCGACCAGTGTCCTTGTAACATATATCTGTTGACTATGGGAAATCCAAAAATGCATGTAATATTTTAATTTGCGCTATAATGAAAAAAAAAACATCCAGCTTAAAGAACATCATGAAAATGGTAGGGTGTTGTACTACTTTGTCACTGTGCTTTGAAGTCTAAAAAAAGCTTCTTTCTACACTATCTATGTATCTTTTGGACCTGTCAATCATGTACACAGCTATACGTGTTCAGCGTTGTTACTGAGCTTCGGTCTTGATACATGACTTCTTTACTTGATGTCAATAAAATGTACTTATATTTTATAAAAACAAATTGATGAAAATAAATTATTTTAAACCGTAGTCAAATTATACTTGCATTCAATGCCTATTTTAATACCTGACACTTCTCATTTCGTTTAAAATTTCTAAAATATCACGAACTCGTTCATTATTTTCATTGAAAGGCTCTTTTTTTGCTTGTTCAATATAACCCTCATTTAACATTGCATTTTGCGTGATGAATTTAATAATGCACGAGACAATTACGCCAACTCAATTTGTTTCAGAAAAATACTACTTTTTCATGCCCCGATTGTCAAACTAGCCGACCGAGAATATTTTCTTAGTTTACTTTTGTGAGGACATTATGCTGTTCTGATAAAGCACAGAAAATCACAGGCATTATTAGCTCTTATCTGTACAATAATATTTTATTCGCTTTGAAAAACTGATTCTATAATTCTTTCATTTTTCTGGAGATCTTTTGGTATAGAATTATGCAAAGAATTATATATAGAATTATGATCAACATGGTAAAAGATCGAGTCCAAACAGAATTAAGTCAAGCAGTTGTATAACAGATTGTGTACATGTACATGTACATTTTTTTAAAAATAACACTTAGTTTAATTGAAGTTACCTCTTAGCCCTACCCTCCCTGAGGCAGAACTGTATATCGGGGACAAAACAATAAACTATGAGCCGTTCCATGAGAAAACCAACAAAGAGCATTTGCGACCAGCATGGATCCAGATTCGCTCAGTCAGATCAGGATCCATGCTGTTCGCTAACGGTTTCTCTAATTGAAATAGACTTTGAAAGCGAACAGCATGGATCCTGACAAGTAGGGCCTACTGTCAGATCTATACTTAATATTTTCCTAGCGAAAGTAAGATATTAACTAGTCCAACGGACTGGGACTAGATATTTACATACGCACCGCCTGTTAATACTTTACGGAATGAGAAAAGCGACTGGAACATACTCTGTACTGTTACGTAATTTCCGCGGGTAATTATAAGTGGTCACTTAAAATAACTATTTTTGTAAGTAAAGACATCCTACTTCAGCAGTACTATAATAAGGTAATAATCTAGTCTAGACTCATTTCTGTTCTCATTTCATCTGCAGCGAAATCACTATTTTTCTCATTTTGTCATTGCTTCATTTCTTGTTACTGTCAATATAACTAGTTCGTCATTATACAAAGCAGTAAACGTGGTGAAGTTATAATGAGGCGACCAAAAAAACGTCTAACTTGATAATTGCCGATGTAATGATAATTACCTAGACAGACATAGTTCTGTAGCAGGAATGAGATATATTGATTCGATGTACAAAGTCGTGCAAATGTCTTTCTGCTGGGTTTTTTTTTCTTGCAACCCTTAAGAGTGAATTCCAAGTACCTTTCAGAACGTTACATCATTAAAAGATACGGATTTCAATTTAATTTCCATTTATTTATACTAACTGTGCATCTGATTTTAAAGCGATACTAAAATCTTTTCTCTACGGACACTAGATTTACAGTTGGGCTGTTAGAATAAACAACATTAACAGGTGACGTTTAAAGAATGAGCGACAATTAAACAAGTAAGACGTAGAGGATATTTGTTTGTTTTGAGTGAATACGGAATATATCTCACGGAGAAATGACAAAATTTCCAACGTTTTCATAAGCGCGAGTGAAAATGTGAAAATTTTCTCACTTTGAGGTGAGATATTCTATGTTCATGAAAAACAGACGAATTTTCTTTTTATTTTACGCTTAATTACGTTGAGATATGCATTTTGAAACAATTTTTAATCTCCGCGCGGAAAACACGCGCCTAAACGAACATGACATCAGACGTGTTGTGACGTTAGAAAGACGCACGCAACACAAAGTTCCATTTTATTTTTTTTTCTTGCTGCATAACGTTATGAAATTCTCACTAAGTAAAACAATTTCAATCGAGAAATATAGAGCTATACTATAAAGAACAGAGTGCGACTACAATTTTCATCCTGTTTTAAATAAGAAAATAATTTAAAATTTATACACAATGTACGAGTGAGCTATAGTCTGTCACACCGAATTTTGGACCTCAACTTTGGACTGATATGAAGAAATGGAACGGGATCAAGGAACATAAAATATGTTTTAATGAATTAAAAAAAAAAGTCACCCTCGAGAACTTAAAGGATTTTTGCAACAATCGTCTGGTTTTCCCGCTCGTCTACTTTTCAGTTTTTCTATGGGAATCCGCTGTTGTTTATTCCTGGTCGCCATTGCCAAATATTCTCTATTTTGGAGATTTTCGGGATATTTAACGTTTTATTCCTCGGGGACATTTCACACTTATTTTTTTACACTTAGCTATTTTTCCTTCTGTAAGAACAGCTTGAGTTTGAAATAGAATCTACAATTTAGTAGTTCTAGTCTAGGCCTACAAACGAAAGTTGGTAAAAATGCAAAAATGAAAAATTAGAAAAAGAACTTACTTGCCACGAAAGAATCCTGCCTGTAAGTAATCACTGTTATCAATTCCTTTAATCATAATTCCATTTATCCGTAAATCCTTCCAGTCGATGTCTAGTTCATTGCACAACTTTTTATACAGAAAATCACAGATCATCATCCGAAAGTTGATCCAGTCCGCTAGCGGCTGTGTTTTGAAGGAATTCAGCTAAATAATAGAAGTATGCATATGAAACTATATCTTTAGATAATCACAGTATTTTTCAAATGCATAATCCAAGAAAAACCTATTGCAAAACCGTCAACTGCTTCAACCTTCTTAGAATATAGCCTATGTAGATTCTACATACAAAACAAGCACTAACATGACACAATAACTTTTCAAACGCTGAATTTCAATTATGTCATACAATATATGACGTCACTAAATATCTCGAGCGATCATGCTTAGGCGGCACGTGGGCTCTCTTACACATTGCTACCCCAATGACAATTAATTAAATCATTACTAAAATTTAAATCAAAGCTAGGAATGGTTCGGGTTGTTTTAAGTTTGAGCCCAAACCTAAATCGCAGACCCCCCCCCCCCCCCCCCCCCCCCCCCCGACAAAAAGAAAGTTTTCTTTATTACATATCGATACTGCTAATTTAAAAGAAACCGTGAAAAAATGATTTTTTTTTTTCAGTCAACGACAAAAAGGAACAACCTTATTACGGAGGGTGCGTTTATTATTTCAAACGATGCGTATAGTCTCATACAAATTTACTTTTTAAATAAAAAAAGGATGTCGTATAAATAAAACGACAAAATTAATTAGTAGCTGCAATATTTACGTTGAATAATTAATTGGCGATATTGTCATATTAATATAATTCGTCAACACAAGATCAGTGTCAAATCCAATGGAGAGCTTAAGTTCTAATCTATTTGTTACTTTATTTGTATTAGGCGTATTCAGAGGTGATATTTATTTGCCTTTAAATTAGAAAATTAACAGTTTGGAGGCATTTGGAGTGTATTTCAACTGATCGCCGTTAAGGGTCTTCTCAGCCATGGGATAGAGGCCGCTTACTTCGAATCACTTGCCCCTACATGTCGTACGTTCGAAACGTCCTTTAGGATGTATAGAATTATTTCATATTAGGAAGTCATCAAGCTGGCTTTAGGAAGGTCTGTAGATCCACTGATTAAATAATGCCCGGTGAGGCACCTAGGGTCTTATTCTGCCATCAAAAACTGGACAATCGCCATCATGATCTAAATTGTGTCTCTGTGCCACAAAACCAAGCGTAAGAAACAGCAACACGAAAATCCACAAATGTTTTGCTGTTAAAAGCATTTGGTCAACATTGGCTAGTTATACACAGTATGGTGAAGTTTCCTGCAATTACGAAATTTTCGACTGAGTATCCGTGAAGTTTGTATTGCCACACATTACTTTTAACGGAAAAACTGTTTTGTCGCTGTCAACGCGTTTTTGGCGGAATTTTCAATGTAGCTATCTATTGCCTGCACCTTCCAACTCCCCCCCCCCCCCCCCCCCCCCCCCACCACCAATCATACCCATTCTTTGTAATAGAACCAGAAGTTAATGTTTCGTATACGTACATAATTTAATATACGTACATTTTGGCGGGGAAAAACACGCGTGTTTCATATCATCGAAAATGAAATTAACTGACGCGCTTGAACATGCTACAGTAACGCTACAGTACTTTCATCATAAGCAGAAGTAAAAATACCCCTTTAAAGGTCATATTTTCATTTCGTCTGTAGATCTACCATGTCTATCATTTGCACAAAAAAAATGTTTTAAGATACCGCCACTCTGCTTTGGATTTCACTGAACGACCGAGCATGGAATTGATAAAATAGATGCCGTTATCTCAAATAAAAATATATTGAGACCGTACATTTTAAATTTTCAATTGCGTTGAGGTAGAATTTTCCACCTAGATCGGACAGTCAATAAAAATAGTGAGTACATGGGTAATAGAAAACACCAGTCAGTACACAAATATGTATTCATGCTAAAGCAGAGTGTTATCATCCGAACCTTTAATAGTACGACTCTTAAAAACAGTAACCCATAATGAAAATAAGTTAAATGGGTTGCATGCTTCACTGCTATCCCCACCTCTATTTATCTGTGGCTGAAACAATGATATGCACTTGACCTGACTTGTATTTGTTTTACGTCAATGCTAACGAATAATAAGTACAAACATATATTAAGATAATAAAGGTGAAAACCTGAAACAAAAACAACTGCTTAATTTGAAACGAAAAGTTAATTCTGGGCCTTCCGTGCAAGTATTCCTACAGGTTTTGGACAAAGTTTGTTTAAATTTTCCATGTCTGCTATTGAACAATAAATTGATCAGACGTCGCTAACTGTAAGCAATTTTACAATGCAAGTCTATGGGGAAAAAAACATAAAATCTTGATTTTTAACTTCATTTTACATTTTGTTTTCAAAACAATGAAAAAGGTGCCTAGAGATATTAACCTTCTGGTATCAACGATGTCATTTTTGACAACAGTATAAATAAATTATCGGAGGTCCAAAATTAGGTGGAACAGACTATAATAAAAAGAGTAATGTTACGTCAGTTATGAACCAGACATCACATCCCATATATAAAACGTTCTATATCGTTATCATGAAGACGCACTATCAGTGTACGTTTAACCTTCTTCGACATATGAAGTGTTTAGTTTTATTTTGAATTTGAATCACTAATGGAAGGACGGAAGGAAAATATCCACAAAAATCCGTTTAGACTGGTGAGTTGAAACGTGTTGTGTTTATTTCCTATGTGCCCCACTGTGTTGCTTTTTTGTGGAGTAGGGAAACTGCGGTTTTAAAGCGTGGCTTTCCCCATTTCTTTCTTCCACTTTCCGCAACACTCTCTTCCTTACCCATTTTTGTATTTAGCATATGATTTAAATGTACAATGTACTTGTTGCTAGAACTGAAACAACCCGTCTGCTATATTTTTCCGTTACAGTTTCATTTTGAAGCGGGCCTACATTGCGATGCATGGCTCTGTGGCTGTGTCTTGAGTCTCTGTGCTTCCAGGGAAGCTATCTCAACTTCGTCTTTGATAATTATCTTCATTAAAATATACCGCACAGTCATTTCGACGAGGAATAAGTTGATGCTTAGTTTTTCCGCTGAGACACAATTTGAAATTATTGAAGCTTTTAATGGAACCAGCAGGTATCTTGATATTTTAAATATGGACAACCTATATTAGTGAGAATTGCTGAAACACATTTACCCAAAAGAGTTACAGCTTAACAAGGCTAATACTTCAGATTTAGAAGCGTCATTTTAGGAATTAAATTTAACAATTGTGAATAATAATCCAGAAACGAAGATATATGATAAAAGAGACGATTTTAATTTTGAAATTCGAGGGTTCAACGCAATAAGGGCGTATCTACATGTAATAAGTATATGTTGATACGCCCTTATGACATTGAACCCTCGAATTGTAAGCTTCCCCCTCCTTGATGGAGATGTCCCTCGAGCAACATCATACGGTGTCCATATTTTACAACTTATTCGTCTTGCAAGAGCTTGCTCAAAGATAGAGGATTTAAATGATAGAAATCTTCATATCATCAATAAACTATTACAACAGGGTTACCGTTATCATAAGCTACGGAAAGCTTTCAGTAAATTTTACTACAGCTCGTCCGAACTGTTAGAGAAATATAATGCTAACCTAAAATCACTTTTAAAACTTGGACTTACACATCTGGTATACTATGGAGATGCAGTTTATAAAATTCAAAAGATTAAACATAATCCTTTTTTTTAATCAGATATTTGTAAAATGTGTTAAAAAGTTTATCAAAAGAGGATACGATGCGAAAATCGTAAAGCACAGTGCATGTTTGGTGATTGACCCCTCTACAGTTAATCGTTACGCTTTCCTATTTGATATTGCGATAACTAATGAAGTGTAAAACTCCATGATGCTTTTCTTCTAAATCCTACATAAAACGGACGGAGGGGGTGGAATTTTGTCTTCCAGCTTTCTTGGTCGTGCCCTTAAAAGTTAGGCTCTTAGTGCTCTAACTTCAGACAAGTTGTTGAGTACATTAGTGTAATTATACCTTAGAGTTACCTTAGTTTTACGTAATATAATCTAGTATCTTTTCGGTAATGTTAATGGCCTTTCTCAGCGGGGATTTTATTTACATTGTGTTGTCTAACTTGTTGAAAATAGGGTAAGTGCGAGGTTGGCATGCCCTAAACGCGTTTAAACCCGCCAGTTTCCTTTTCATAGGTTACTGACCTTCCAAGGCGGTGCCCTTATTTTCAACTTGTCTTCTGTCTGTCTTGTATTTTGTGTTATGTATGTTGTCTTGTTTGTTGTTAGTGTTTCTTTCCTCTTTCTCCTCACCTCATTCCCCCTTTTGCTCCCATCCTTTCCCCTTGCAATTGAGCTCCCTTGTTTTGGCACTCCCTCCCCCTGTACTATGAGTAAGTTTTCATCCCCACTTCATTTTGGCTGCCGGAATCCTAAGGCGGTGCCCGATTGTTTGCCCTACAGTGTTGTTATATCTTACTTGTCTGTTTATCTATGTTAGATAGTTGTGTGTCGGTGTGTGTGTTTGTCTTTGGTACATGAATGTCTGCGTTACTGTGCTTTACGTTGTAGTGTAGCTGTTATTAAGGAAAGTAGCATTCCCTTTGTACATTCATGTTTGTTCTACTTTTCCCTTCAACACCCTCCCCCACTCCCCTTTGTACCCCTTTCCCCTTCCTCCCCCTATATCTACATTGTACATAAAAGTACAACTAGAAAATTTGTACTTGTTGGATTTTTGAAGGAACCCGTCTGTAATATTTTTCCGTTACAGCTTCTCTTTGTTGTAGGCCTACTTTTCAAATGCGTGGCTCTGAGGTTGCGTTTGTGGTTCTCTGTGCTTCCGAGAAATCTACCCTTTCCTATTATCTTTTGTGAACCATTAATGATTACAAATGCTAAAAGTAGATAACACAGTCAGAAACGTATTTAATTTTTTTTATTAAAAGCATTTATATAATCAAACAAACAGTTAAAGTCTTAATTGGTCACATTAAACATATGATTGTCAAATTTTGTGAGAATTATCATGTATATTGTATGAATACTAAGTCTTTAGTCATGTAATTCATTTTCCTGACGTAGCTGCATATTAAAGAAATGGCTATTATTCTTTTATATTTTCTTAAAATACTTGATATTTCTGTAACTATTTTCGCTGAAACTTTTAAACAAGCATATTGACGCCAATTTTTTATCACACGTAATTCTGTCTGTCGGACAGGTTTTGTAAATTGTGCTATTCAGTGAATAAGCACATAGTTGCGTATAGCTCACCGTATTTGCATATAAAAATATTGCAATTTTATGTAAAATATAGGTAGATATCTTGAAGTCTTGATATCTTAAGTCGATATTTACGTTAAAGTAACGTCAATTCGACACAAATGACAAACTTTTTTACGTCAATTGAATAAAAAAAAAAATTCATCGAATTAATTTTCTTGTAATGCTACATAACGTGTCCCCTACCTCAGAATCACAAGGTATCATTATTAAGGACATTCTTTCCTATATATCTCTTTTTACGTCTTAGTATTTTACACTCTCATTCATCAAAGGTTCAACATAGTCCCGAAACGAGTCTTGGTACGCGAGAAATTGTTTGTATTTTCAAAGGAGGCCTTCATAACTTTATAACTCGCGACAGGAGGACGAAATCATTTCAATGCAGAACGTATAAAATAAAATAAAAATGCATGCTAAGTTTGCTTAAAATATTCTATGGATCATGTTAATTTTGAAAATGGCTTTGAATATGTTTTGCAATATATAACTATGACATTTCTTTATTTTCATTTCTTTTACAGTGTATCAATATTTTAAACAAGTATTCCGTTGTGAGACATTGTTATTCTCCATAATTAATGAATGAATAATAAGAAGTTTCGAACCATAAACACATGAACATAAGCACCGTTTATGGCAGATCAATAGTATACAACATGTTAAGAACAAAATGTGCGTAAGTGTTTGTTAGGAATGGTAAACGATTTTGTCTAAATATAACTTTTTTAATATTATGTTTCATTTTAGGTTCTCATCCTGCTCGCACTTCAACAGTGGTATGTTGGAACTACTAAAGCTTTTCTACTGACCGGAACTTGTCCGGTACGACAACCTTGCCAATGCGGCGGTGAAACGATTGATTGCTCCGGAATGGGCCTGATAACTATACCACATTTCTACCAAACAACTTTACAAGCTCCCTTCATCAGAATTTCACTTGCATCTAATTTTCTGGGAACGATTCCTGCAAATTCTCTCCAAAATCTTGCATCTTTAAAAGGGTCATTTATTTATCTCGATTTAAATAACAATCTTATTTTGTATATCGACGATAACGCATTCAGTGGAATAGAGAATATGATTGGTTCTCTAGATTTGAATGATAATGTCCTTCAAACGCTACCTAAGGCTTTGGCAAAACTCCAATCACTGCAGTTTTTATTTATCCTCGGTAATCCTCTATCGTCGCTGGACGCAACAGTTATAAGCAGAATATCAGGATCTCTGAAAAGGTTTGAATTTTCAGGACGTGATTTCGACCAATTTCCTACTGAAATAAATCTCCTTACTTCTCTAGATCGCCTGATGATCGATGGCACCAACGTTCCAATCAATGATAATGCATTCGATGGACTCAAACAAACGTTAAAGACATTAGAGTTCCGTAGCTCTATGCTCCCGGCAGCTGTCTGCAAGTTACAAGTCCTTGAACATCTCATATGGAAAGAAGGAGGTGAAGGTGACGATGTTTCATTCAACGAGAAAAGGGTTTCAGTCTATGCTGCAGAAGAGTCTGGTGATTCTAACAAAAGATTCCTCCAGTGTAACAACACAATGCCATCAGTTACACATCTCACCATCATTGAAAACGATGCACTTCTGGGAGATATATTTACAGTTTTTCCGTCCCTTCTATATCTCCGTATGGAACAAAACTATTTGAGATTCATTGACAACAGGTATATACCCATTGATGCTATGTTGCAGACTTTGTACTTAGATAGCAGCGGCTTCTCAAATATCCCTGGTGCCCTCAACGTGCTAGTCAATCTGAAACAATTATCTCTTGCTGACAATAGAATCGAAGCCATCACTTCCTACGATGTTACCGGTCTTACACGGTTAGAGATACTAGACTTGACTGGTAACCCACTGAGGTACATCGCCACAGATTCTTTTGCAAGAAATGTCAATCTACATGTTTTAATCTTGGATAACACAAACTTAGCAGCTATACCAGCCGCGGTAACCTCTCTACCTTCGCTGTCCACTCTCCACTTAAACAATATATACACTCTGGACTGTGACTGCTCTACATTGTCAAATGTAACATCTTGGAACGTAGATGCTATCACATTCCCAAGTTCCTGCTATCAGAATGCCAATACCACAATAAAAGCATTCATAAAAGATGCAGTACCAAAGTGCCCATAACGTTGATTAGAAGTCTTTTTTTTGTGAAATGCGGCTGCGCCAGTTGGATACTCATCCATATTTTAGCTGTACTGATCTTGATTATTGTTTTTGAACATTTCTCATGTTGTACACAGAAGAATGGAACATATATACTAGTAATCTTTTTTTCAAATGATGCAAAAGTTCAAATTCATTGTAATTAATTCTTTCTGTGAGCAGACAATAAAAAGAGTTTATGTTGATTTCAGTTTACGCAATGATCATACAATATGAATAAAGGTTAACAGTAATATAAAGACAGTCCTGCGACAAATTGTATCAGAAATCACACTTCAAGCAATTTTCCAACTGTATTTGTTTAATCATAAAACATGTCACTCGGCTATTTTTGGGGTACACCGCATCTCTGGTGTTTAGTCATTTTACCTATAACTGTGTCTGTGCGACGTTAAACCCAACCAAAAAAATACATTTGAACGCTACGTTTTACACTTTTTTAATGTGTCTAAAGACTCCATGATAGGTATAGCAGTTTACAAGAAGATCCTTTGGAGCCACAGAATGTAAATAAACAAACAAGTGTTCATGAAATTTGTAAAACTTTATGTCACCTCCGGCTTCGGTTTAAGCGGATCCCTATCATACACAAACATTGAATGGTCTTCATGATATCAAGGATCAGAAAATTACATAAGTGTTTTACTCAGCCGACTGAACTTGATCGTGACACCAAGAGAAGTACGTATAGACATTTTACGGACAAAACTAGACAATAAAAGACTATTGTTGTGCCAGTTAATATTTTTAAGAAGACTATTTAAAAAAAAAAGCCCCTCTTTAAGTAAACTGGGACTGAGCTGCTTTAACAATTATTTTCCTTTTGGTCTGCATCATCGGTCCCTAAATGGTGTTTCACCTATTGCTCCACCTGCTGAAAAGTCTTGGAGAGCATACCTAATGTAATTCATTAGGTTTTTTCGTTCGCATCTACACTGTCAGACCAGTAGCCGGTTTTGTTTCTATAATTATCTACACGAGTTTGTGTTTGTGTTTGTTTGTCCAACTAAAGGCGGTGCTAGGAGGCGTTGAAGGTGTTGCAGATTTTATTACCTCTCATGAACATACTTAGTCAAACCGAGTCTGCTATTATCTTCCTTGATTGTGTTTTATGCTTCCAAAAGACCTTCTTATAAATTGTATTACATATAGTGTTCTTTGTTACCTGCTAGTGTAAGGGTTTCAACAGTCTGGGTTAACTTTTATCATACTGCCGTGCGACTTTGGACTTTCCCGCTTTTAAGAGCTTTGGGTAATCTTTAATCGCCACTTGGATATGGTACCCGCTTTTTAATTTTGTCTTTTGGCAGCTTTTTGTGATATGCAGGCTCCGTAACCACAGATCTCCTCTCTAAATTCCACTTTGTTTAGTTCTGCCCATTGTTTTCTCTTTTAGGGCAAAGCCATTATTTTATCTTGGGATCATACGCCGCTTTTCATGGAAAGTGCATCATTGAAGGTTCCATGTGCACCGCCGTATGAATACATCTGCGGATGTCTAAATTATATGCTAGTACTTATATCATATGTAAATGTTTAAAAGCTGAACCCGGGGCTAGAGGGCGTGGACGGTAGCATGCATTTCCAATACCGTCCATGAATAGGCTCAGTCAAACCGAGCTTGCAACATTTTCGTTTATGTCGTGTTGGGCGACCTGTGGTTTTCCACTTTTTTATTTTTTGGAAAGTTGCTGGGACAAAAAAGGGTTTATGCACAATTAACTTGTTAAAACGTTTTTCGCTACTGTGCCCCACTATGTTCGCTTTTTTCCCATCTACTTGGTTCAGTTTCATTGTCTCTAATCTACATAATAATCAAGTTCGCACCTGTATATACACTGATGTAGGGTAACGGTTTCATTGATTTGCATCTCAAACGTGACTTTTCCTGTTGCACATTTATCCCTGTTTTTATGACTTTATGAGGTACTGCAAATACGAAATAAAATTTACACAACTATTTGCTAATTTTTACATGAATACGTATTTTTCCATTCTGATGATCAAAACATTAGTTTTAATATCTCGATAGCATCTTTTTTTACCAACAAAGCACTAGTAATCAGCGAAACAGACGAGTTTGAAAGGTCGTGTAAATTCCTTGAATTGTTCCATTTGTATTTCAAAATAGATTGTGGTGTTAAGTTTATTATAAAATACATATAAATTACATAAGGAAGAATAAATAAGTAAAATAAAACCATTGCGATCACCCTTTGAACTGTTTTTGTTGTTTGTTTTGGGATTAAACACCGTTTTTTAACATTATTTCAGTCAGTTAACCTAACCAGTTGTTCCTGGATTCTGAACCAGTACAAACTTGTTCTCCACAAGTAAATGCAAACATCCCCACATGAATCGGAAGTGGAGGACGAATGTTTTCAGACACAATTGTCACGGAGAACATGTGCCAAGCCCGATGTCTTTTGTCGGATTGTCATGGAGAACATGTGCCAAGCTCGGGGATCGTACACATGACCCCGCGATCCGTACATATGCACTCTCCATATTGTGGTAAGCGGGCGGGCATTTAGTTATGTAACGGCCGCAGTTAATCTAACCAGTTTTCTTGCTTTCTGTGCCAGTACCCCTTCTCCACAGGTAACCGCGAACTTCTCCCCATCAATCAGAGGTGGAGAATGAATGATTTCAGACACAATGTCTTCTCTCAAATCATCACGGAAAAATACACCTCGTTCTGGGATCGCACTCAACGCCCCGACGTTTTCTAATAAGCTAAGCGAGGGGCTACTAGAGATGGTAAAGGAATAAATAAAAAAAAAAAAACAATATCAAAGATGAATAAATCTACAACTAGCTTGTTCGGATTGTCTCTTTATCGTTTGAAATTATGACAGTTTAAATAAAGATCTGGGTTATCATTGTTTCATGAAATTAAGTCACGAATCTCTGGCAAATAGTCTTAATTTTGACCGACTTGACTTTAAATAGAAAGACTATTATCGTTCGAAACCTTATGTACTGAATGTACACGGTGTATGATCAATCCTATATTGTTGGTACAAAAGTCGCCTCTTCAACTCACTGGTGCGAACAAGCACCTAACTTTTCCTATGATTCTTGGATAAACAAGGAAAGTAGGACTTGTAGTGGCCTTATTTATCGTCCATTTATTCTTAGATTCGTCTTTATTTCATAACTTGGATGATTTTACGGAACAAATCGAAGATGTAAAAATGTAATCGACACAGTATTTTGCCAAATTTTCAATCCGATGTATGAAATAAAATGTGTTTTCAGCTTCATATCATAGTAGAGGAAGGTGACGTATGTGTTGAAAATGCATTTAAAATACGAATCCTGGTATTTTGGTATTGTTCGGATGTTTAGTTATATGGTGTTTATTATCAGAATACTGTTTACAAATAAAAATAGCGGAAATAACTTCTTGCAGATGCAGATATCTTGCAATATTTAGTTTTTAGTAAGTCAACTATATTGTTTGTATAAAGGCACCTATATTATTCACAGATATTTTGTCCAAGAGCTTAGGAAACATTAATTTTGGGAGGTATTTGTGAGGGGTGTCTGTTTCTGGCTGAAAAAAATCCTTCCATTATACTTTGTTCATGTGTTTCTTGGGTGTATCTTAGTAAATGTAGCTGTAGCAATGAGATACTCTCTCTCTCTCATTTTATCTATCTTGATTTGCAATCGAGAATAAACAAATAAATGATACAATGTTGTATTTTCAGTTTAATTAGCATATATTATACAAATTTTCATGATCACGTTGATTAACTTAAAATCCTTTTTCGGGCTGAAAATGTTCGCTCCTCGGTCGATCTACATATAAGCTATAAGGCAGTGGCTAGGTTTACGGTACCCTAATTCTAGTTTCTGATTCTAGGAGTACGGAAGTTTCAGATCTCCAGATAAACCTATGAAGATAGGCTAATAGTACGGAAGTGTTGAGCATGAAATTTACGTTAAAACATGCTTAAAGTGAATTAAAATGCCCTTAATGAAAAAAAAAGGTAATGACGAAAAATAAAAACTGGCGGGTTTTTTTTACCATCTTTTGAACTTAAATTATTCGAGAATGACAACGATATTTCCTCCATGCAATTAGTTTAATCCAAAATGACGGCCAGATAATTACGAAATCAACAGCGGACCTGTAACTCGCTATTTCAAGTAAAATAAGTAAGTTTGTATATATTTGCGTATGTATTTTTTGTCTCATAAATACTTCCTTTATCCTAGTCTGTCCTCATAAGGTTATCTAGAGATACAGAACTTCGGTAATCATAGAATCGGTACCGTAATCCTAGCCACAGCCTTTACATAAATGTAAACTTCTCATATAGCAAAATAGGCTATTTTCAAACTCGTCCTTCGGTGACACAGCCTGTTTGTTATGTATACTTGGTTCACATTGTGTATGAATGCTTATTATAATACAAAATACATTTCCGGGCCGAATCTCTCACTTGAACATAAGCGTATGTGTTACATATTACAGTAAGGCAATGACTACCTCTTCTGAAACATCTAATTTACAGAAATTGTTTACGTAATCTTGTTACGTGACATTTAAATTAAATTGTCGTCCTTCGCCTTCCACAGGGTATATCGCGCAATCGCCACGCAGATCTGTCCTTCCTTACACTCACATTCTCCTCTGCAACAACCTATAAATGTCAGATTTTTTTACGTAACTCTGAAACGACATTTTTCACAAGGTTTAAGAATAATGGTTCCTTCAGCCCAATCAGTTACTTCAACACGAAGTATTCTTAAAAGAAATCATTTACCACATTCCGGCTAAATGCATGGACTATACATTTGTTTCATACAGTAACTCTGTAAATAGTGTGATGAGCAGCAATGGATTGCGTAGCTATGTTTTTTGGAGTTAACACATCTACACAGTCTGTCAATGATCTTCTTCGTTTTGGCTTAAGGAGCCAAAATAGCGATGAACGTCGCTTCCGAGCCTTGGCACTGAAAAAACAAAATATATAATTGCTAGATATTACATGAAAGTTTTGAAAATAACGGAGGTGCTTCAGTTTAGTGTTATGCGTAAAATATAGGTGCTTTATATTTTGATGAAATCGTGCTTTTAAGAGTAAAAATTGGTTTAAAAATGGTTTCTTTTCTTTTACTGTTTCTACGGATAAAAATTGAATATATTTGTAAAAAACTATGCTCAAAACATCATGAATCATTGAAAAATTACAATAAACGATTTACACTTGCTGCATTTGTACAGCAGTGCTCAAACTGTAACGATTATTTGGCGAAAACTGCTGAATCTTTTCATTTTGTTTTCATGCAGGTGGAAGCTTAGAAGTTACTTATGTTCCGTGATAACATCAGTAAAATCAACTTACGTCTCTAAAGTCGTATTTTTTCACGTATTCGCCTCCTGCTCCATGGCGTGTTTACATTTTTTGTACGTAAAAGTTCGTTGCTTATACCAAAAAGTGAAGGCACCGCAAGTTTTGTACCAACAATATAGGATTGATCATACACCGTGATGTACCAGTTCTTCATTGAGAGTCCGGCCAAAATTGAAACACCTGATTTCTCCTTGAACATATTACAAGTTATAAAATTGTAACAAACACTCAGAAAAAAAGTTTATAAGAATATGGGCCAGCTCACTGGTACCAGACCTGAAAGAAAATGCCCCTGTACATGATATACCCTATCCCTAGGTATTCAGTAAGAAGCATGGTCATGAACGGGAAAATATACTAACCCATTTCAATCGCGCATTTCATACCTAAAACACGCAGTTCGGTAAATGTGTACTATAGATATTAAACAATGGTAATTCATCTTCCATTGTGTACCGGTCACATTTCTTCAATACTTCTGATCTGATTGGCTGATGTGAAAATGTATGTCAGTCGTCATTTTACTACACATGTACTAGAAAATGTGTATATGCAGCATAAATGTGCAAAATGAATTAAATAAAGAGAACAGATGTACAATAATGTATGATTTCAGATTCAAAATTATATCCAAGATGAATTTCATTCGTCATTCATTTCGCTTAAGGGTATATGGAGATTTTTGGAACATCGTTTTGTCTACAAGTGTCAGTATATGCCTCCGATGTAAGATATTACCGTATTTGAGATCTGTCGACCTAGACATTTCAAAAATAGTTTCAAAATGAGTTTCGTGTGATAAATGTTGATTCTACGGAAGCGTGAAAGGGCCATCAGACGCTAATACGTTTTATTACGTTACAGGCACGGAAAGGATATTGAAATGAACCCTTAGCGTGAGGGCTTTAATGCATCCGGACTACTGCAGATGTAAATACATTAAATAAGGTATATTATCACTATTCTTGTATCAAAATAAAATTAACGACCAATTTTCATGCTCCATGTGGTGAAAAGAATTGGAACCACAGCCTTACCCTGCATAATCGTAAGAGGCGACTAATAGGGTCTTAACACTTGGTTTTGCTGTAACTCTGTGATTCCAGCAGGTATGCAAATTTTGATTCCATATCTCATGTTTTATTTCGATGTAAATGAGATATAAAACCAAACTTTATAGTCCTGTTTGGCGCCATACAGCCTGTACTGTGTTGGTGCGCCGTAAAACCCAAATTAAATAAAATAGATAAACAATTTTCATTTCCTTTAAGATCTTTCTCATTAAAGAGGTTAAAGAGGGTTAAATTCTTGTTTGAACGCTGACTTTTAGACGTTATTCAATCAATTGACGAGAACGCTGTTTTTATGCAAAAATAGTTTTAGTAAATATTGAATAAAGTAATAAGGCCGTAACTGAGATTAATAAGTGATAACATTTTTTCTTATTTCGAAATTCAAAGTTTCTCCCGTGGAAATACTGAAATTATAACACGATCCAAGGGCCTGTTTCACAAACGTTTTCGTACGAAGTTCGTACAATTGCGAACGCAAAACATACGAAAATTTTAAGAAGTTCGTACGCCTGTTTCATACGAAGTCAGTGCAAATACTGGTAAAATTATTTCGTACTAACTTTTATTTACAGAAAGCCCATTTCTCCCAAAGTAGAATAATAATATCTGTCATGTGTTTACGAATCGGATAGAAATATCCGTCCCGAGGGCACCTGCGCATTGGGTGGCTGAGGGACGGATATTTCATTCCAATTCGTAAACACATGACTGATATTTTTTCTTGCATATCGTATTCATGTTAGCATTTTATTCTGGCAGATTATTTTTCTTGCATACCGTATTTTACAAATAACAGGTAGAAATACTTTCTTTGTAGCACTCTTTCTTATAGTAGAGCGCGGGAAATGAATGTCCTTAAGCAGAAGTGACGTCATGATGTTTTGCGTTACGCACAATAACAAAGTTCCACTTAAGTTTTATCGTTTGTAGCGTAACGTTATCTTCTTAGTGGTAAATTAACGTATTTTGAATCGAGAAATATACTATAATGAACGGAGAGAAACTATCAAGGTACCTGCTTTTTTCATATTTTTACATAAACAATATATTATCAGTGCATGAACCACTAGTTGTCATTAACAGCACGAGAGTCATCTGGCATGGGGGTTGCCATGGGTTTTGCCTGCATGGGTAAAATCTCCGGAAACGCCAGTCCGGTGTGCAAGAAAATGATTTCCTGTGTAATGATGAAATCTGAAATAAAGACCAAACCAGGTACACTTTACAACAGAATAAATGAAAGAAACTAAAAGTTCGTTATCCTTTTACGATAGCTCTTAAATATATTCGAAGTTCCTATTTCATAGTAAACAATAATAGAGTCCGTGTACCCGGTTTCGCACACTTTTCCCACGAATACATTTCTGTTTGGCTGAAAATGATTAAAAGTCATTTTGCAGGTTTGGAGAACTTCAATAACTGTTGAAACATTTTTTATTTGAGTAAAGTAATAGGTAAATACTTACACGTTTGATGGAATAGTGATTTTTCCATTTATTTGCACATTGTTGTTTGCATAGTCATTATTTTCGTGAAATCTAGTATTATTTTTCAGCTGACCTACTGGCTTCCGTTAGTATTGTTATTGTTTGCGTCTGCACATACCAGAACGAGGCTCCAGTGGGGAACGACCCCTTGTGTCAAATTATGTAGGGAATACATGTAAGTCAATTTCGTGAAATAATGACAAAGAATTGTTAAATTTTCTGCTTTATTCTCACAAAGTACATGAATCTGCTGGGTGTGCGAAACCACTTACAGTGAGAAACCGGGTACATTGACTCTAACTTTTTGTGTTGTTTAACTTAAAACAAAAAATAAAAGAAGAGCATCCCGAGCTCAAGTGCCGATAATACCTCGTAGTTTGTTGTTGTTGTTTTTTTTTAATCAGACGAAAGGTAAGATCTGTCCAATAAGTTGGTGTCTCTTTAAAAAAAAAAGGGATTAAAACAACTTCACGTTTCACTATGTTTAATATTAAGCCGAAATACCGAGCGAAAATAAAAGATTTGATAAGATTTATTTTGAGTCGATAAGACTACAATGAATAACAAATAAACAACTTACTATAGTCTGTCCCACCTAATTTTGGATCTCAACTTTAAATTTGGACTGATATGAAGAAATGGAACGGGATCAAAGAACATAGAACATGTTTTTGTGAATTAAAAAAAAAGTCACCCTCGAGAATTTCAAGGATTTTTGCAACAATCGTCTGGTTTTCCCGTGCGACTAAATTTCAGTTTCTCTATGGGAATTCGCTGTTGTTTATTTCAGGTCGCCATTGCCAAATATTCTCTATTTTGGAGATTTTCGGGAAATTTCACGTGTTATTCCTCGGGGACGTTTCACACTTATTTTTTTACACTTAGCTGTTTCTCCTCCCGTAAAAAACAGTTTGAAATAGAATCTACAATTTAGTAGATCTAGTCTACAAACGAAATTTAGGAAAAATGCAAAAATGAAAATTAGAAAAAGGACTCCGTCATAATTCCTTTTATCCGTAAATCCTTCAGGTAGATGTCTAGTTCAATGCACAACTTTTTACAGAAAAAATCCATCATCATCCGAAATTTGATCTAGTCCATCAGGGGCTGTGTTTTGAAGAATTTCAGGTAAATAACTGAAGTATGCATATGAAACAATATCTTTAATCATATGCATAATCCAAGAAAAAACATGAACGATGAAAAACCGTCAACTGCTTCAACCTTCTTACATACAAAACAAGCACTATATGAAACAATCAATAACTTTTCAAACGCTGAATTTCAATTATGTCATACAATAACGTTATATGACGTCACTAAATATCTCGAGCTATAAGGTGCATAGCGGGACGATATGTGGGCTCTCTTACGCATAGCTACCGCAATGACAATTAATTTAGTAATTTTTGAAGTTAACTGAGTCCCGAATTCAAAGAGGATAAAGTAAATTAGCTGTCGACTGTGCCAGTCTGACTACGTGGATAAAATTTAAGTCAAAGCTAGGAATGGTTCGGGTTGCTTATAGTTTGAGCCCAGACCTAAATCTCAGTGTTCATTTTTACATATCGATACTGCTAATTTAAACGTAACCGTGAAAAAAAAGGATTTTTTTTCTGTCACCGATAAAAAAGAAACAACCTTGTTACGGAAGATGCGTTATATTTATCATTCGAAATTTTGACTTCTTGCCTGTAAAGTGTAGATGAATGTTGGTTTTAGTACTCGAAATTATTAAGGAATGTCAAAGATCATCAAAGAATATAGGGATATACGTTGGCTCAAATTTAATTCATGTTTACACCGACTCACGCAATACAACTGCATAGGCGTAGCCAGAAGAACTTCAAAAATAAATACGCACAACGAGAGACTTAGTGCCAAGTGGGGAAGAGGGTTATCCCCTCCCGCAGGTGGGGGTTTGGAGGCCTCCCCTGCGAAATGTTGGAGACATAGATAAAAAATGGTGCATTCTGACTCATTTTGTAGCATATAATTCAAGAGGACTTCGGACACTTAAAAGGTCAATAAGCATAAAATAAATGAGCCTCGCCATGAGAAAACCAACATATCACCTCAACAAATAGATTCAATACATAAGCTGCGACAATCAACATCTCCCCTCTCCCACCCCCAAACGACGACGAGAGAAAATAGCATAAACATGCTCGTTAATTCTTCAATCATCATTAAAAAAAAACACACACACACACACAAACAAAAACAAAAAAAAACACACACACAAAAACTTTGCATTATACATATATTTTTCACATTCATATTCCGTTTAACACAACATGATACACATACTTACACAGCCTAGTTATTATTCTTCATCTAACCTCTGTTTTTCGTATGGAGCGGAATTCATATAAGTTTTAAGTAGCTTGTTTTCCAATCCATTCGATTGAAAATTTCTTTGTTTGTTTGTTTGTACTATTTTGATTGATGTATGTCTTTTTATCAAACTTTGTTAATTTAAATATAGTACTCATGTTTGTATATACAATTTGTGGAAATAAATACAGTTTAAACTAAAACCAACATAGTGCGTGTGCGACCAGCATGGCTCCAGACAAGCCTGCGCATCCCCGCATCCGCGCAGTCTGGTCAGGATCCATGCTGTTCGTTTTCAAAGTCAATTGCAATTAGTGAAACCGTTAGCGAACAGCATGGATCCTGACCAGACCAACATATTTTCGCCTTTTTAAACAAACTGAGCTCATGTTTTGATCATACAACAACTGTTACAATTTCAGCATGTTTAATAAACCTCTCATATCACGGGTGGTAAACGCGCAATCCAATTCCCGCTGAGAATACGCTTAAAATGGGTTGCGCAACGTCCGGTGCTGGTGTTGCGCGTAAAAAAGATAAAATTGAGGTATGTGAAGTTATGATTTTGCTTAGTATGAGACAAGAATAAAATTTCTCGAAAAAAGCAAAATGCTATTCAACACAAATATGATAATACATCATATGTGTAAAATATCTGGTTTGTAATTTATGAATCGGCTCTAATATCACAAAAACTCAGGCGACACGAAGCTTGTAAAAAAAATATGAAATCAACAAAAATGGAAGTTTCTGACCTCATACGCCTAATCTGAGGTCATCTGATGCTTTTTATGATAACTCAAATGTTATAAAGTAACGAATATCAAAATTATTTGCTTCAAATCCTACTTATGGGGACATAATTGACAAAAAATCATCGGGAATGGGGTTGCGCACCGGGAATGGAGTTGCTCGTATACATCATAATGTATACGCGCAACTCCATTCCCGGGGCGCATCCCCATTCCCGATTATTTTTTGCCAATCTTTTTCCCAAAAGCAACATTTCATTCAAGTGTATGTAATATTCATGACTGTTTTACACATGTTTGATCATTAGAAACGTCGCATTTCCAGAAATATGGCACAAGAGTTAGAAAATAAGCATGTTTCATGATTCCATGCTTTTTGGACAGTTCTAGCCAACAGAGTTTTCGTGATAACAGAGCTGATTCTTAAATTAATAAGTATATATTATGATCTTTATTCATTTTTGTGTCGAATAGCATTTTGCTTTTTTTCGAAAACACGCGTAAATGTGTCATTATTACAAAAACAGAAACCCACCTACCTCGATTTTGTATATATTGATGCGCAACACCAGCACCGGAAGTCGCGCAACCCATTTTAGCGTATTCCCAGCGGGAATTGGATTGCGCGTTTACCATCCGTGCATATGCTATCGATGCTCAGAAAAACACAAGATAACTTATTCCGAGCGTTGCTTTGGCGGATTGTAAATGATGTGTTTTACTTTAATGTATACTTATCTCATTCATTCCATATATCCATATATCAGTTAATCTTAAATAAGGAAATATTATTTTGTTCGTTTTATGCGATCTAACTAGAAATAATCCTTGAATATTTCTGTTGGTATGTCATGATAATAACTAACGGACTCCTTTGATGAGGGATATAATGTTTACAAACTTGATTAAGGCTTAGAATTACGCTTTGAGAAACAGAAATCAAACAACACCAAATCATAGAAAGAAAGAGTTGTTAAGATAACTTTTTCCGAATATATTAAGTACGAATGGCATTTATTTTCAAAGGGAGACAACTTTTTCCGAATATTTTAAGTATCCGTCGAGAAAAAGTTGTCTCCCTTTTAAAATGAATGCCATTTGTATAGAAATAAAAAATAAACAATTGCTGAAAACTGTGTTCCACCTCGTTATGTGAAATTTCACCACTCGCACGCTATTGCAAATGCATCAAAACGAACATGTGTAACACTGATTTGAAAATGGTGAGTTTTTAAAGGCGTTTGACTGTACGGAGGTGGGGCCCTTTTAAGCTGTCATTTTCCGGAATTCAATGTTTATATCAGTATACTGACACTTGTTTCGTAAAGTAATATACATGTACATGTTTTACATGCTGTTGAATTGTCTTGTTAAACAACTCTTTCTTTCTATGATTTGGTGTTGTTTGATTTTCGTTTCTCAAAGCGTACTTCTAAGCTTAAACAAGTTATTAATTTGACTCATTTTGGGGCTAAAATATACATAGTACAGGACGTGAGAATTTCAACAATACTGTTACAGTATATCATAGCCTATTCAATTAAATGAAAACTTATATTTGTATGCGTTACACACTGGCACCAGACCAGAAAGAAAATGCCTCTGTTTATGTTATACCCTAACCCTGGGTGTACTATTAGGACCATGGTCATGAACGGGGAAAAATACTTACTTTTCTCACTTTTAACGCACACTTCGGTGAATGAGTATCAAGCCTGTCAAACTTCCATCGTGCACCAGTCACATTGTTTCAATATTTCATATTGCAGAGATACTCCACATAATTTATACTTTCGTCAACGTTAAAGAAAAAAAACTTGCGGGAACTTTACTAATTAGCATCCGATCCGGTATAGATGTCACAGCAGTGTGCGTGCGTGCGTGCGTGTGTGTATGTGTGCGCGTGTGTGTTCGGGTTTAACGTCTTTTTCAACAATTTTTCAGTTAGGCGAAGTGTAAACAAACAAAAACAATTTGGAAATATTCACAGTAATACAATAAGAATGAAATTCATCATAGAAATGATTTTTGATTTGAAGTTCTACATTGGTACACATTTGTACTGTTTATTAAATTCACACTGCACATTTACTTTAGCGTACACGTTTAGTTAATGGACGACTGGCATACATATTCACACCAGCCAATTAGAATAATTTTGTAATCTAGACCGGATCTTTATTAGGGAAGTTCGTCCAAGATTTTTTCTGTAATGCTGATGAAACTATAAACTATGCATTGTTTGTGTGATATAAGAAGTATTGAAGAAATGTGGATGATAAATTACCACTTGTTCGAAATTCATAATACACATTTACCGAACTGAGAAATGCGCTGCAATGATAAGTATATTTTCCAGTTTATGATCATGGTTAATATAGTATACCTAGGGGTAGAGTGTAACATGTAACATTCAAAGAATAGGTAGAGCTATTGGACTCGCTCGTGCGTAGGTATCCGCGTCGGCATCGGCATCCGCGTCCGCGTCCCGATTTGGTTAAGTTTTTGTATGTAAGCTGGTATCTCTGATTCAGTAACCACTTGTGGAAATGGATTGAAACTTTACACACTTATTCACTGTGATAAACTGACTTACACTGCACAGGTTCCATAAGTCTATTTTGCTTCTTTACAAACTTATGGCCCTTTTTCGACTTAGAAATTGTGGGTTAAGGTTTTGTATGTAATCTGGTATCTCAGTACCCACTTATGGGAATGGATTGAAACTTCACACACTTGTTCACTATCATGATCTAACATGCACTGTGCTGGTCCCATAACTCTAGTCTGCATTTTTCAAAATTATGCCCCCTTTTCCACTTAGCTGTTTTTGGTTAAGTTTTTTATGTAAGCCGGTATCTCAGTATCTACTAAAGCGAATGGATTGAAACTTCATACACTTGTTCACTGTCATAATTTGACATGCAGTGCAATGGTTCAATAACTCTACTTTACATTTTTACAAAATTATGCCCCCTTTTCAACTTGTCAGTTTTTGGTTAAACTTTTATACATTTTTGTATGTAAGTTGGTATCTCAGTACCCACTAATGGGAATGGATTGAACGTTTTTGTATGTAAGCCGGTATCTCAGTATCTACTTAAGGGAATGGATTGAAACTTCACACGCTTGTTCACTGTCATAATATAACATGCAGTGCAATGGTTCAGTAACTCTACTTTGCATTTTTCCAAAATTATGCCCCCGTTTCAACTTGTCAGTTTTTGGTTAAATTTTTATACATTTTTGTATGTAAGTTGGTATCTCAGTACCCACTAATGGAAATAGATTGAAACTTTACACACTTGTCCACTATCATGAGCTGACAAGCACTGTGCAGGTTCCATAACCCTGTATCGCATATTTACAAAATTATGCTCCTTTTTCGACTTTTGTATTCTTTCAAGTGACAAGGCTATTGAATAATCGAGCGTTGCTGTCCTCCGACAGCTCTTGTTCTTTCTGGTCTTGTGCAAGTGGCGTTACCATTATTACTTTAAAGCGTACACGGTCCTAAAAGGAATGATCTGATTAAATCTGGCCGATTGAATCACGTTGAAGACGCTACATAATCAATCTTAGATGCAATCCAATCAGAACTGTTAATGTAATGTCTGGAAGTTTCTTTTGTGTGACTTGGTTATGCAATAGGTATCCACTTGAAATTCAGAATAATTATAATGACTGACAGATCTTCTGGGCTTTTCATTACACAGGCACTTTAAATTAAAATTCCTTCCATCAACAATGCCTTTTGTCTTGATCGCACCCTGCCGTAAATATGTTCAAAATATTATATAAGTTGCAAAGAGTTATAACTGTGATCATTCTCTCAGAAAGACCGTGTAAAATCAATCTACATTGTAAATCAGATAAAGACTCTAAAGTTACATCTACAATTCTGTACAGACAGCACTGCTTTTGCTAAAATGGAGTGATACTCAATGTCCTACTTAGACAAAACAAAAAATAGCCTTGAAATTAAACAAAAAAACAAGTATACTAGAAATAAGTTTAAAATAACGAGAACGGTAGTTGTACCGTAGGCAATTTACTCTTAAGAATAATTCATGTTTATAGACCCTATGCTCTACAGAGCTGTCTAATAGTTAAGCGAAGGAATAGTAAGCTGATTTTAACAAATTTATTCTAGAATGTACTTTACGTATTACAATCGGAGGTTCAATATTCAGAATTTGTAACCCTATTATCAATGTCTCAGACACCTTGACCTCTCAAGCACTTCATGTGATCCCCAACTGTTTTCCGTTTGAAAAGCTCGGAACGTTAGTACAACGAAGCAAGTTGCTCATCCCCCTGAGACATCGAGTCATTGGTGCTTTATGCATACGAAAAGGTTTGGCGGTATTTAAAATTCCAGTGGGTATTGTCTAAAACGTTTAGTCAAACGTGTGCAAGCGATTAACCCTTAGCCTGCTGGCGGCAAGTGATTTTGCCTTTGCGACCAGAGCAGACCAAAATCAGCCTGCACATCCGTGGTCTGCACTGTTCGCTATTCAGTCAGTAAAATTTCATTGAATACCTCTTTGAAAAATAAATGATATTGCTTAAATTGATTGTTGGACAAGTTCATTATAGACATTTAGCAGGGTAAGACTAGACATGGTCTATCCCGGTATTTGACTAAAACAATTCAACAAACAAAAATGCGTTAATAACCATCATAAACATTTCTCGTATCCTTCTAGTATTTTATTTCTAAATCATTGCAGAAAAATGATAATTGAGCCGTGCCATGAGAAAACCAACATAGTGGGTTCGCGACCAGCATGGATCCAGACCAGCCTGCGCATCCGCGCAGTCTGGTTAGGATCCATGCTGGTCGCTTTCAGGTCCTATTGCAATTACAGAAACTGTTAGCGAAAAGCATGGATCCTGAACAGACTGCGCGGCTGCGCAGGCTGGTCTGGATCCATGCTGGTCGCAAGCCCATTATGTTGGTTTTCTCATGGCGCGGCTCTTATGTACTGTTGCTAGTTACTCTTGTCCTGGCAAATGTATCATTCTCAATTATGTGAGAAAATTATTGGGAATAATCCTTCGTTGTGACAGAAGCCCTTGATTAAAACAATAAAGCTTAAAGACAATTTTATCTGCTTCTCAACATATCAAATTTCTATTTCCCCCCGAGTGTTAGGCGCTATCACATCCGTTATTGTCACTTTATATAATTGTAATAGCGAAATATGATCATTCATCAATCAAAACTGAGGAAATTCTTGGATGAAATAAGTCTGGTGTTATGAAACAGAACAGTAAAGGTTCAGAATTCGTAAAAAGCATAAGAAGCCAACGAAAGTCTTTTCCCCTTTATTCAATATATCGAAAGGGTATCTTTTCAAAAACGGTGTTCGTACTATAGGATATTAATTACATAATCAGCTTGGATCAATATAGCCGAGTGGGTAAGATCATTAAATTAGAATAACTTCATCACTGTTGGCTCGAAATATTACTTAGGATGTATAATTTTTCTAAGTATCCTGATAGCTTTATGTAAAGAGATACTTTTCAATTCTAATGCACGTATATAATTAATTCTTTTATACCTATACATTTAAGGGTTTCCTTACATTCAATGCAAAATAACACCAACTCTTATATAATTAGAATCGTTATACGCATTGGAGAAATTGGTGGTATTTTTCTGCAGGAATATTAAGTAAGTATCTAGCTACACTGTCATAAAATTTTAACTGATTTTACTTTTTTCATTGAAACATCGCCTACATGTAGAGGATGTATTTGTGTAAGTGTGTACGTGTAGTATGCCCACGTCAAAAGCTTGTCATCGGTCTAGTATACTCATGATTTCGAATAGTTATTTTAGAAAAGTCAAACTTCTGGCCTGTTTCGTCGGGCCCTTAAGGGTGTTTCTCTTGTTGCTCTGTCTTCTGATTACGTGCGTTAGAGATTCACCTGGAGGGGATTACTTTTATTTACACTGTCCCGTGACTTTGAAACATGGTGGGGGTAAGAGTGAGGTTTGGTTTGAGGTTTACGCAGCAATCCCTGTTTGATATTTGTCTTTGTTTTTGTGCTAGATTTTGCGATGTGTTATTTTAGCTGGCAAAGGATACTTTTGTCTTGACGTTATCAAGCTATAATTTTTTTTTTAATATTCAAAAGAACAGTCAGAACATATGCCACGTCAATGAGCTCCTAACGCTGCAAAATGGTATTAAAATACTATTATGTGCGTCGTTATTGATTTTTGGCATATGGTTATGTGGGTTATACATTATATAGTTTACATACTTTTATAATTTGGTATAATATTGTTGGTTTGTTTTGTTTTGTTTTGTTCTGTTCGAATCGAAATTACACCGACACGTTTAACCTTTAGCCTGCTGCCAGCAAGTGATTCTGCCTTTGCGACCAGTGCAGGCTGATCATGGTCTGCACTGTTCCCAATTCAGTCAGTAAATTTTCTGTGAACGCCCCTTTGAATATTAAATGGTATCGCCCAAATTGAATGAAGAACTGGTCCATTTTGAAAAATAGAAGGCTAAAGGTTAAGGTCACACGACGATTTTATAGGTACGGATTAATTGCTACAATTCCGCTGGTAATTTAGTTATTTTACTGTGTAATAATTCCTTTAAAGAAGTGAGAACGAGGAAAGCTTGTCTCTTTTGACTTTTAGTATGATATTATTGCTACAGTGAAATTGGTACATTTTTGTGTTGCTTCTGTAATAGGTTTAACTATAATTGACAAATAACATTGGCCTGTAGCTAAAATAAGACGAAGAAAACGCCAAAGCAACCACTGCTGGTATAATACATATATAATTGGCAGGAAAGTTCTTGGATGTATTATAGGCAATATATTTGACATTATGCTAGGTAAACACTAAATTCCCTTCTGCAATATCGAACGTGACATAGGAAACTTCAACATTCATTTATTTTGTCATTTGCGAACTTATCCAGTCTTTTGTTTAAAACCAGCTAAATGCATTAAATAAATTATTTTCTACACGTGTTACTTTTTATTCGTTATAAAAAAGTGTCTGTTTCAGTTATAAATAACAAAATTTGCATAAATCACGTAGAGACCCTACCTGGAAAGGTATGATAGACCAGACAAACATTTTGATGTTGGACTTGGGAACAAGGCCTCTAAAGTACTACACTGTAAATGTGGTAAAATTCAATACATGAACTCTTGAAAATCATCAATCATGTCAGTAATTTACCTCCTAGACTAGCAATTACGCATAAGAAAACAAAGACGACATTTATAAAATTTATTTTAATATTGAAGACGAGAGAATACAGCACTAAGCAGATATTAACAAATGTAAATAACAATGACTATATAATATATAACAGGATATAAACTAATATCTGGAAATATATTTGGAAAAAATATAAAAATGTAAATAAGACAGGAAGTAACAACCAACTGCATGGCGCCCAAAATAATCGTAATTCAAGTTGAGCCACAACAGAATATGTTAATTTAGCAAGTTATAAAAATCCAAAGACTATTTAACATTCTGAATAGTCAAATATAATAAACTGTTTTCTGACAAAAAATGCAATGTTGATAATTAATTGATATTAGCATCAATTATCAATCTTATAGAGTATGTTATTTCTGCGCCATGTAAAACTATTTTTGATTTATATTATTTGTACTAAGTGTTATGTTTCACTTCTGATAGTTTGGTGCAAACGAAAACTGTTATCTAAACCTTATTCATTATGATTTCGGAAATAATAAATACAAATACGTAATACAGAATAAACTCGATCACACACTTTGAGAAGGTGCAAACAATTAACTACAGTTACTACTTATGACTGATCGAGCTGACATATTTGAAATCCCCGTCGACGACTTAAAAACATATTTCGGGACTCAAAATATGCGCTTATAAGGAGCAATGGTCCTCCATAAAACCAACAGGAAGATTAACAAAGAAAGACAAGGAGATCACAACCAATAACTTATTTACTAAAGATCTTGTATCTACCTCGCACATACACACCATACATGTACAATAACTGATACAATAATATTATCTAAAATCTATTTTTTACAGAAAACAGCAATAATAAGAAGATAATTTCAAAACTTTGATTTCAGGTAATAAAAATAAAATATATTCTGCATTGCACTAGATTTTTTGTGTTTCAAATTTATTACTTACTAAATTGTCATGACAATGATAAGTCTATTGCTTTACATGAAACGTGGCCTATGTTTAGATCCTTTTGCAAATGATTTCACAATCGTGTTATTGCTTTGAATGTATTTCATCTTAACGCTAAGGTCAAAAGAAGAATATAACTTTCGTCATCTTAATGTCAAGGTCAAAACATGAATTTAACTTTCAACCATAATGTAGCTAAGCGATTACCTATATCTGTTCAAGACAGCGTAAAGTGCTTCTAAGAATCCTCTTCTTTTAGAAGAAAGGGGAATACATACAAAAATTAACTACAAGTATATATCTGGGTTTTTTTATGTTTTAAGAAACAATAATGTGAACAAAGTTCACTTAACATTATTACAACATGATAACAAACTAATTACTGATCGACTAGAATAGAAAATTTTAAAAGCTACAATCACTATAAATAAATAAAGCCTAAAAAATGTACCAGCGGTGCTACGGGTTGCTTATCACTTTCATGTACAACGTTACGGGAAACTATAAATAACCATAAATGACGTCTACAATACGTGTACATTCAATTTGGCGTAAGTTCATACAATATACATGTAAATAAACTATGTCACTAACTACAGCCACATTGTTCGTAAAACTTGTTAATACTACATCTACATTAAAAGCTGATACCCAGTCGAAGTTAAATAGGTAGTCACGACAGTCGTATTTAAATATAACTAATATCTAAGTAAATATCTATTTTTTTCAAAACATACATACTACTCAGAAAATTCGGAACTGTTCACCTTTATGTTAAAGTTGCCTCTGTACTGCAGAATGTAAGAACTTTCTTGTAAATATCAGAATTTCAACTTTTAAAACGCATTCAAATGAAAATAATTTCAATATAAACAATTACAAAATAATAGCATACCAATTGTATACACAAATCACGTGACCAAGTAGTATACACTAAACATGTTACCAGCTAAATTTTCTTTCTTCCTTTTTCTGCGTTTGATGAATTGTTAATAAATTGTAACGTCTTGAACACTTTTAATAGTTTCCTTCTGAATTTGAAAGCGATGCGTATATTTGATGTAAAGGATGGCAACAACTTATGCAATGATTTCATTTCATACTATACACATTGACTGACAAGCACCTGTATACTTTATAACGTTCGTAGTAATGTTTCTTCATGATAAACCGTTTCAAGATAATAAAATGCATTTTATTTAATTTGAAATAATATAGAAATCAGAGGCAAACCTATTTTTTTAGAGCAGCGGCTGTCATTCACTCTTTTAGAAGCATCCTATGACTTTGTATTGACGAAGAAATGCCTTTAAATAGAAGGAATATTTGAAAAAATCCAAACAGCGATGACAAAACACTTAAAATTTCAATCATCATTCCATTTTGTCATTCGTACTTCTTTCTAAATTCTTACTTCCATCTGCTGCAGAAGGTAAATAGAATGTGTCATTTGATTCTACACAACTACACACAAACTCCTACTGTGACTGTTGTAAAGAACCATCCGTTGACTGATAAGTTGCTTGCGGTCGAGGAAAGCTAGGAATACCCTGGTACTCCGATGCCGGTGCCGGCTCTTCGTCTATCTGTTTGGAATATTTCTGACCGGAAGTTGCTGATGACTGTAGCCTCATACGCTCATCCTCATCTGTATCACTTTTAAGATAGAAATGGAACCCTATATTTAGTTCTGGAATCTCGTAGAGTACCGCGAGAATTAACATCATCATCATGAGACCTATGAACAGGTAAACTGAAAAGGAAAAATAAGTCACAGTTATGAAATTGACGACTGACATTTTGTTTTGATTTATTACATTATTAACATTAACAAATAAATTGATCAAACAATTAAAGTTTTGACTCGTGAATTGGCGAACAAATTTAACTGACAAATGTACATAAAGAAAATAGTGGATCTGAACAACTACCATGTGCGGTCATTAAAATGCCATCAAACCCATCTTGAAGAAGAAAAAAAAATTCTAGATATGGGTTATTATTTACTAATCAGTTTAGTAAATATAGGTGACTGAATTATCACATCGAAGACGCTATGTAATCAAATTTTAGTGCAGTCCAATCAAAGTGGTTAACGTATTGAAGTGATAGTGTTCTTTGTTCCTTGTGTGACTGGGTTATGGAGAAGGAATCTGTTAATAAATCTATTTAAGTATAATGACATTGACAAATCTTCCGAGTTTTGCATTAGACAAACGTTGGAGAGGCGTAAATTAAATAATGTCATTGGTGTTGATAGATCTACATTTCCATACAAAGTTAATTTCTTCCGCTAAAAATAGATTTATACCGGAAGATAGCTTTGACAATCCCCGAACGCTCGAAACATTGAAATAATAACAAAATCATCATGTAACATCTAAATCAAACAGTGCAATAAAATCACTAGTAAAAGCACCTTTTACCTTTGTTACAGCGACAACTTCTTTAAAGTATCCGAATTAAAGATATATATTATATAACATTTGAACGATTAATCAGTTATAATCGAAATTATGTATTGTTTATGAACATGCAATTTCAATTAACGCCCTTTCATGATCGCGTTACTAAAACACTTCTTCCTAAAAAAAGCATCAATAGCTTAGAGTGTAAACTTTGAGTGCGGGAGGTCGGGGTCCGAACCCTGACCGCGTCATACCAAACACTTAAAAATGGTATTGGTAGCTTCCTTGCTTTGCACTCAGTTTTCAAAGGGTTGTACCAGGAATTAAAATACTTCTTAGTAAGTAGTTGCTACTGGATACTCAGTTTGTCGTATATGAGCTTTGTGGCATTTGTCTGTTGGTTATATGCGGCTATAGATAAAGCACCTACCTTGAATTACCTGTACCTACATGAAATTTTAAATTGTACTCCAGATAAATACTTACATGTAGTTGCTACTTTGTACAATGGACGAAGCGGTTGATCAGGAGAGTCTCCAGGAATATAGTCCCCCAATCCAACAGTTGTAAGCGAAATAAAGCAGTAATAAAAGGCGTCCAAATAGTTCCAGTTTGGTTCTATTGATACATAGATAGCGGCTGGTATCAAGTAGAAAAACACTATGACTAGAGTGATAATAACTGTCAAATGCAGAAGCTGTATATGAAATACTTTGTACAAATGTCCTAGCTTTCTAAACATGAATTGTAGAAACCACGAGGTTGGAATCATCAGACGCTCGACAATCGCAGTAAACATGATAAGCGTCAGAGGGATTCCGATGATGGCATACAATACACAGAAACCCTTTCCAGCTTCAGACAATGGCGTGACGCGACCATAACCTAAAAAAAAATTAATGCAAACAATTAATTTCTACCAAACAAACATATATTGACATATATTAGCTTTTCTTCCAATAATACTTAAAATTTTACAATTTTTTTTTCATTTAGATCTAAATTGAGAGCATGTTAAAGCTATTTGACAATTGTCATCATTCATTTGAAATTTAGATCTTTTAGGACTAAGTGTGTACTGGAAGAAGATTGAAATGACTTTTTTTTATTTGCTGTATAACAGGTATTTAAGTGTATACACTGTAGATCTTTTTGTTTTGCGAAACAAGGCCAAGGCGTATGTCTTGATGGATCAGTATCATTTTGCAACTTTCTTTTGTTTTCATCAGCCGATCTTTTTAAGATTACCCGTTTATTTTACACGATTTGATTAAAACTGTTGATTAATATCTTTCTGTACATACAAAATATATGCAAGTTAGAGGAACTTCTTTTGCCGAATATATAATGTGGCTTCCATTTGTCAACAGCAATGTTTTGACAATATTACTTGTATAAAATAATTTAACCGAGATAATGTTCATTCTTTAAAAAAACAGTGTTTTGTAGCAAACGATACTAAGATGTAGGATTGGAAGAAGGTACCTGGCACCGTTTATATGATCAAAATTAGAAACTTTCTTCAAACCTTACAGTTTCGATATCATTTGACACAAAGAGGTACATTTTAAACCCGAGACAAAGATGCACTGACCAGCGCATGCGTATAGATAACGCCAGACTTGGTCAATAAAATCTATATGAAGATCCTTTGGAAGCATAGAATGCAACCAAGCAAAACAAGTGAATGAAGTATTGCCATGCAATACAAAGTCCCCTACTGGAAGGCACCTTATTTTCTCTACTGCAGTATAACAAAATGAACTGATATTTGTCAATGATGTATAAACAATATTGTACTACATATATAATATAATATAACAAAGCACTTGGATTAAAATTTGCATATATAAAAACGTACAGTTGTTTTCATTTGGAATTTTTTTGGCCCATTATACAAAAAGTTATCATAAAAGTTATTTATAGTAACAACAAAGTGAAATTAATCCTAAAAAAAAAATCTATAAAATGTAAGTCCACAAGAAAATCTTTACCAGGTAGAGATAGATCAAAAAACACCTAAATATTGGATGTAACATGCATGTTGTACCACAGAAAAGTGGTCTCGATTTTTCCCTAGGGCCAGTAATAAAAAAGTTACAATGTAATCTATTTATAGTAACAACAAAGGGACGTAATTCTAAAAAAGTGTGCCTCATGGTGATGAACATTTGTGCCAAGTTACATCAAAATCTCTCCATGCATGAAGAAGAAATGCTCCGGACAAAGTCATCCTTGAATTTGACCTTTGACCTCTAAGTATGACCTTAGACCTAGCGACCTGGCGCAAGACAATTTGTCTCATGGTGGTGAACATTTGTGCCAAGTTACATTAAAATCCCTCCATGCATAAAGAAGAAATGCTCCAGACAAAGTCATTCTTGACCTTTGACCTCTTAGTATGATCTTGACCTTTGAGCAAGGGCTCCGGGATTTGCACGTGACACGTTGTCTCATTATGGAGAACATCTGTGCCAAGTAATATTGAAATCCCTTCATGAATGACAGAGTTATGGTCCGGACACGAAACAGACCCTGTTCATGCCATGTTAACATTTTGACTACTAAGTGTGACCTTGACCTTTGAGCTAGGGGTCTGAAAGTTGTGCATGACACATCGTCTTATTATTACATACAATTTTGCCAAATGATATTAAAATCCCTTCATGGATGAGAGAGTTATGGACCGGACAGGAAAAAAGCCCTGTTGACGTTTGACCTCCAATTGTGACCTTGACCTCTGAGTTAGGGGTGCAGGTTTTGCGCATGACATGTCGTCACATCATGGGAAACATTTGTGTCAAGTAATATTAAAATCCCTTCATGGATGAAAGAGTTATGGACCGGACACGAAACAGACCCTATTCATGCCATGTTAACATCTGACTACTAAGTGTGACCTTGACCTTTGAACTAGGGGTCTGAAAGTTGTGCATGACACATCGTCTTATTATGAGGTACAATTGTGCCAAGTGATACTAAAATCCCTTCATGGATGGGAGAGTTATGGACCGGACAGAAAAAAAGCCCTGTTGACCTTTGACCTCCAATTGTGACCTTGACCTTTAAGCTAGGGGTCCGGGTTTTGCACTTGACACGTCGTCTTATCATGGGGAACATGTGTGCCAAGTAATAATAAAATCCCTTCATGGATAAAAGAGTTATGGACCGGACACGAAATTGCGGACGGACGGAATGACAGAATGACGGAAAAGCGCATTCCTATAGTCCCCGAAACTGGTTTTCAACCAGTAGGGGACTAATAAAAACAGGTTCGGTTTGACTGAGTCTGTTCATGAGAGGTAATGGAAAGTACATCACCCCTCAAGGCATGCTATTACAATTATTTTTAGGTATGGAACAATTTCGGAGACTAAACGGATCTGTCACAAAGGGCATATACAATGTACAGCATATATAAATAAAGAATATTCTATATTAATATAATTAATGATGCAGACTTCAAATCCTCAATATGTTTCGTAATATGATAAAAACATGCGAGGAATTTAGTATTATATTATACTTAACAGTTAACTCTAATGCGTGCCACACTCTTTCAAGACTATAAATTTTTATGCAAATATTTCAACTTACCAATGGTTGTTATAACAGTGCCGGCAAAGAACAGTGACTGTCCAAAGCTCCAGTTCGGATTTGAACTTGTAACATTCCGGACGGCTGATATACCTCGATTAGTGGCTCGCACAATCTTCACTATGAACTCTTCCAGTTCTGCATCTGAAAAAGACAAGATATTATGTACGGCATAATTACAATGCAGTCCACTAGCACAAAGTGCAACCTCATGTGATATCAGCGATGCTCTAAATATGTTGCTCTACAGTTACCCTGGAGGCCATAAATGAGCCGCGCCATGAGAAAACCAACATAGTGCGTTTGCGATCAGCATGGATCAAAACCAGCCTCCGCATCCGCTCAGTCAGGTCAGGATCCATGCTGTTCGCTAATGGTTTCTCTAATTGCAATAGGCTTTGAAAGCGAACAGCATGGGTCCAGACCAGACTGCAAACGCACTATGTTGGTTTTCTCATGGTGCGGCTCAAATATAAAACACCACTACAGGGTTTTGAACGGAAAGCTGGCTTGAGTCTTGAAATAAACAATACACGATACGATACAATATCATTTGCATTTCTACAACATAAAAATCAAAGACCTTTTCAGTTACAGCATAGCAAAAGTTCTGAAGTCGATTAGAAAGCATATGGTAAGATAACCAAGAAGTGATGAAGTTATCATTGTAGTATTCTCATCTCTAAAATATTTTACCAAGAAACTGATACAAATATATCTCATGCCAGCGAGTCCTAATTTTCGTGCAAATGTTTTACATGTAATCCTCATGTGAGAAAATTTCCCGTCTTATCTGCTGGTTATGACAGAAGCGATTGATCAAAACAACAAAACTTAAACACAATTTCCAAAAAATACATCTGGTATCTGTTTCTCAATATCTCAAATTCCTAGTTTTCCCAGGATGTAGACGCTATTACATTCGTTATTGTCATTTTATGACATCTTGATGCCACAACATGATCATTCCTTTAAAGGAAAGGCGAACGTATTTTAAGGAACTTAAAGTTCAGTAATACTATAAGCTGCAGTTCAACGTCAGCATAAATAGCTACAAGTCCTTGAACTACGAATTCGCTCAAACACACGTTTGTCAAGATGCTTATAAAATCTTGCGGTTGTCATTTAAAATTCAATGTTCTTACTAGTAAAGGTTATCAAATTTCCACATAATGAGATGCGACCTTTACAGCCAGTTGATTTATTTCTTTTACATCTGAGGAAGCTAGCCCAAGCTGAAAAGCGGACGGTCGGGATTCTATCAAGGTTCCAACCCTTGCTTGAAATGATATTTGGACAGGCACTGGGAAATTTTCTACTGTTTAAGAGAAGTCGCCATGCGTGACTTTAATCTTGTAACAAAATACACAAAGGTAAGGTCATACAAAGGCCGTCCATTACTTCAGGACACCTATAGGTATCCATATCATTTCATTCATATCCGACAGTACCTATTATAGTAGCTTAGTGCCAAATGTAATGGTTCATTCTAACAATTCTCTGTTTAACTGCCCTGAATCTCATTACCTATTAGTAGTAATCTATATGTCTTAACCTACACAGGTCTAGATAAATATGCAAGAAAATACGGAAACATTTATCATGGAAAATGAAAATTACCTACTATCGATACGAAAAGAAGTAGCAATAAAGAAAAACGCTATTTAATATCGTGTCCTTACGGCAAATTAGCGCATCCAATATTAGAAAATTAGCACATTCAACCGCCATTCCTTTTCTCTAAGGAAACTAAACAAGCAATCTGGTAACTGAAAGAAAAATCGATAGCAGAGATGTCCATGATGATACCAAGAGAATGGTGTTAACTGAATAATACAGACATTGTCTGAAGATCGAATGGTAACATTTTAGTTTATACTAATTTATTTTGGCTCGATTGTGATGAAAGCATCAAAGTTATTTGATACCTCTTTCGAGTCCGCTTCTTGTGCAAACAAGTACCAGAATCAGATAAAAAATTGTGATCGTGACCCCAGTGGGGCTCCAATCCTCGGCACTCAGGCTTAGTAGCCGATATCTCAAGGTAGAATACAGCTGATTAACTCCAAAGCGCTTACTACATTTTTTTTCGTAATAGAACTGACCTTAAAATTGATCAATCACATGAAAAGCTTACCACAGTTGTATTTTAGTGAGAAAATAATCCACCCAGTGTATGACAAGAACCTATGACCACTGCTTTCAAATCAAGCGCTCTTCCAACTGAGTTAACCAGAAGCTATTAGCATATAAAAGCAATTCATAATCTTGATAGTTACAAAGCTTCAAATATATTGGTAAAATTTCGAATTCAAGGAATTATAATTTTGTGTTTAGATTCAGTACGTCTGTCCTAGTTTTGAAGACAACCAAAATAAGTTAGTAATAAAAACAACAGAAACAAACAAGGACTGGCAGAAATAACAAGCAATATAACAACTCAAATACAATTATCGTTTACTTATCAAAATGTGGAAAGTGTATTCTGTATCTAACTTAATTATTTCATTTATCAATTCATCTCAGATAAGAATATCTAACTTCATTAGTGCTATGCCACCCAGTACCAGTGTAACAATATCTAGACATTGTGCTAGGAACTTCAAGGAATATTTCTCATGACCACCTTCTAATATTAAACAAATCCAATAATAATGTTTATATGATTACCCATAGGAATATAAAAGCAATAACATTACAAACTATTCAGTCCGCTTTGGAAGCGTTGGAAATGACAGTTTTAACGAGGTCGACAAGTTATCTAGTGCCGAATATGTCAAAAAGCGGCGAAAGAGATATATGTGATAGAATTCCATTCACGCCCATCCGGCTTTTAACATTTTTTTCTGTTCAAAGCTGATGTGTTTTGTGCGTGCCTACACTTTGCTTGGTAATAATCTTATTTGAATTCCTTGTACTTAGTATTAAAAATAAGATAGAATAGAAAACGTGGAAACTCGACTGATCTCCCACCACAAAAATGAAAATGTTGCAGACTCGGTTTGATTGGGCCTGTTCATGGATCGTCAATATTAAATCGCCCCGATTGGATGTACGAACGTATTGAGTGTACACTATACTGACTAAATATTAGGGTTAGGTTTAATACACGTTTAATAATGTACATTCAATGCTAGCGTACACTCAGTGCAGGAGAATTAATGATGATCGTTCGTGGACGTTAGCCGAATTGCATGCTACCGTCCACTTTCACTTTATCAATCGACAGACCGGTAACGGGGTTTGCATGGACATAGAATAAAATTTATATATCAAATCTACGTAAGCTTTGTTTTGGATGTCATAAATATACCTTGCACGCATGCCTAATCAAGTGATCGTTTATTTCAATAACCTTATATATTCAATAAAGAATCATATAGGACTTATTACCAAATACATTTTGTTCAAGTTTGGTGAATATCGCATGAGAAATGTTCGACTTAGAGTGCAGACAAGATTTGTGACAGACGGACGCATACACACACGGACAGACAGGAGTAAATCAGTGGTGTGGGAGACATAATCACCCATTAATAAATAAAACGTAACTGTTTTAAGCATTCCAACACACCACTGTGTATCGTTTCTTCGTAAGATTTTATTTTGTCCTCATTTTTGTACAATAGTTCTAGAAATAGTAAATTAACCTTCCAATTTATCACTGATTAGTTGTTTATCTTTTAATAAAACATACCGCTGAACTTTGCTGAATATGCATTATTTAACTTCAAAACATCTTCAAAACTCACACACTTCAAACCATGAAAATATACTCATACGTATATATTATGTAACAATATATAAATGTGCAGTTAACAATATTAATGAAATGTATTACAACATGTGTTACTGTTTAAGATATCATTCCAATGAAAGACACTGAAATATAACAATGCAACTGACAAAAGAATGTTACCTGAAATACATGTTGCGTTAGCCTTGAAGGAATTCCGTGCATTATAAATATCAAGTCTTATTTCATCCTCTAGTGGTGCTTCCACAAGTGAAAACACCATAGCTCCAAAACATATGTAGATTATGTAAACAATTAACAGTAGTCCAAATCGTATGAAATTAATTTTTCTGTCTTTCCATCTTTTTACATTCTCTCCGTGAGTCATGTTTGTTGATTTTATTCACTACTTTCACTATATTGAATAAAATATCAGTATTTAGCAATATATATCTTACACAAATATGCAGTTAAAGAGCGACAGAGCGTGCATACACATCCTAATAAATAAAAGTCTGTATGTAGCTGTTTTATCAATGCATCGATATTAAATAGGAATATTAAACCATCAGTTAACGCATCAAAGAAGTTTGTTAAACATATGGTAAATGTATTCAACAAGTCTCATGGCTGTAAAGTGTTCAATCATAGACTACGATAACGGATTCTACAAGCCCTACATTAACAAGCTTTACAAAACAATAAGACTATCCCTTCCGCAGGATGAAAATGCCTGTGACATCATACTCTTAATTATTGTACTAATATGTAATGCAAAATTGGAAAGATGGAGTCAGCGTTTTTAATCACGTTGTCGAATATTTAAACCAAGTAATAACCTTGGATTTTCCTCCTTGAAGTCATTTTGTGTTTTAGGTAATGCTTACGTGATTTTCCGACACAGGTCAAAATTGTTAACGAACTAATAAATTGTCTGGTCTGTCATGGTGCGTTAAATAGATGATGCTTTATTTTAACTGGGGACCAGTGTAACAGACAGTCCTTAATTGCTCGCATTATCCTGCCGGAATCTCTTTCATTACTACGCTAAATATAGCTCTTTTGATTCAATCTGAGCATTTGTTCGTTAACGAGGGTCTCATTTGTGTACTTGTGAAGCCATGCAGTCATACGATTACCATTGTATAATTGAGCCGCACCATGAGAAAACCAACATAGCGCATTTGCACCAGCTGAAAATGAAAAGACATATGCTCCAAACTGACATATGCTCCAAAACACAAATACAAAACGTAACTAAAACATAAAATTTCAAATCGAAAAGAGCCGCACCATGAGAAAACCAACATAGTGCGTTTGCGACCAGCATGGATTCAGACCAGCCTGCGCATCCGCGCAGTCTGGTCAGGATCTCCATGCTGTTCGCTAACGGTTTCTCTAATTGCAATAGGTTAAGAAAGCGAACAGCATGGGCCCTGACAAGACTGCGCGGATACGCAGGCTGGTCTGGATCCATGCTGGTCGCAAAATGCACTATGTTGGTTTTCTCATGGTGCGGCTCAATTATGACTTTTTGAAAAAAAATATTAAGTAACATTGCCTGCTACAGCGAGCCGAATACAAACCCTAATTTTGTAGTGTGCAGTCGTCAAAATGTCAAACGGTTCACTTAAACACAGAATGATAAATTCGATTGTGTTCACGCAACAATAAGAAGTGTAAGAAATAAACGCTTGTGTTTTATAAAAGAATATTTCGTACTTTAGTCGGGATATCAAACCTGTTTAAGAGTTAGTGCTTATCACGTGCACGATTGTTAGATAGCCCGTGTCAACGACAATGGACAGACGGGACAATTTATTTGTTTCTGATTCTCGTAGTTTTGAGAGAGTCAGATACAGGAAATGTTGTCATTACAAAGTCGATTTAGAAAACAGAAGTTATCAGGCTCGTGTACAGTCATAACTCAATTTTTTTGTTTCCAGTATTTTATCTCTTTTTTTTATAGAAAAGAAAAGTTATTAAGCTGTTAAAGAAATTTTCTGTAACTAAAATGATGCAATATCTGTTCCCATTATTTTAGTTTAATTTATTTCATACACCAAACACGTTCCTGTATATTTCATATGTCCGCTGAGTTTAATTACGCTTATCCTTCTATTAACATATGTTCTTTTCAAACAGTACATTTATATTGTACGTGTCTACAATTTGTTTAGTAATAATTTTATTTGATTTCCGTGTCAATCTTAAAATTAGCATAAAGCTTGGAGTTTATTCATCAACATCATGCTAATTATGTTTGTACGGATATTCAATGGAGATTTAGTAATATGTTTGCATGAGATACACTTAAAGCACAATTTGGGCTGCGTACAAAATGTCAAAGTGTATGTACTTAAAGTTAAATGTTCTAACAGACCGGCTGCCTAGCTCAATAGGGACAGCGGAGATATATGTATTGCGGGGGCGTGAGTTCGATTCTCTGATGAGGCGTACGTTCTCCGTGACAATTTGATAATAAAATTCGTGTGTTAAATGATTCGCCCTCCACCTCTGATTCACATGAAGAAGTTGATAGATAATTGCGGAGAACAGATAAGTATTCTTTATGAATCGGTGCTAAACCGAATAAAAAATGCAAATGTACAAAATATAATACACATCCAACATTTACAGTATTGCACAAACAATGATCTGCGAAGCATATGTACAGTTTGTAGGATTTTTATTTTCTATAATATGACGTAAGATGCTTTGACAAATATTTTATCTGTACGCTTCTCGCGCTGCCTTGCTTAATGGATCTGGTATCGACTAACATATTAATCAGTAGAGGTACTGAGGCACTCTGACTGTTTACATTTCCATTCCGTACAAATATTGTTATCAAATTGTTGTAATGATTATACCCTTAGTTATCCAATTAAGCACGAAACATGATCTTTTAGCTGAAGATGAATTGGTATGATACAGAGATAACAATAAAACCTGTGAATTATAGATGAAAAGTAGCAAAGAACAAACGCGTTTCTAAACAAAAGAGATACAAAACGTCAATAACCGAAACATTGACACAGCGTTAACCAATTGTCTACAAAATTAATCTGGACACAGATGACAGTAATTCAAATAACCAAATGTATTTTACACACAATATCACTAAATTAAGGACAAAATATAACAAGACTTCTGTGTTAAAATCTCTTTTACAATTACAGGATGATATCCATGTACGGCCAATCTATTTGTAGAGATATAACGGGGAAATCATTCATTTTCATTTAAAACTTACAGTAGGCGGTGTCTCCATATCATCCAACTTATCATAGGACTTTATTTTAAAACAACGAAAGAGATCAAAGCTTTGAGGCTCCCTTGGGGGCTTTTATTGCCTTACTTTCTGTGCGAGCATCAGCTACTACAAAATATAAACCCAACTTGAAAGAGAATTTTTCTAAACGAAAGTTGTTTGCTTTTTATGTAACTGGTCAATTGTATATTAATTACGTACTTCACAGATCTTTCTGTCTCAGTTATGTTGAACATTAGCATAATAAACGGACCGCTGACTAGGTTTTAGGAGAATTAACTTTGTTCTCCAATTCATATATGAGCCGCAACCATGAGAAAACCAACATGGTGCATTTGCGACCAGCATGGATCCAGACCAGTCTGCGGCATCCATGCTGTTCGCTAACGGTTTCTCTAATTGCAATAGGCTTTAAAAGCGAACAGCATGGATCCTGACCAGACTGCGCAGGCTGGTCTGGATCCATGCTGGTCGTAAATAAACTATGTTGGTTTTCACATGGTGCGGTTCATATCAGCTTAATATTTTCCTGTTTTGGTACTGTCTTATGAAAATATATTAAAACTATACGTAGTCTACATCGCGCATTTTCAAGTGTTATATGTCTTATCTGAAATACATTTTGCCCTGACAAGAAAGTCTCTCCGGACATTATGCAAATTTTGTTGTAATTTAAATTCAACTGACAATTCAGAAAATCAAAACACAAATACATTACGTAACTAAAAATAAAATTCCAAAATCGTAATGTTTCCTTTTCCTAGTACTCCATGTTTTAAAGTAATCCGTTTACATAAGAAATCTTTCTTTACATTTGCATGTACCGTATAACGGGTATTTTTTACCTGCTGCTAATTTTTACTATTTTTTACGACCAAATCAGATTCGTAAATACTGGCCTCGTATAAATTCGCCCCAAAAGTCAAGTAAACTGGTAGATCTTGTGATTTCGTAAATTTTAAAATCGTATAAAATAAAATCATGATTTTTTTACCCCAAATCCGTAAACTTTTACAGCAGTAAAAATAACCCATTATACGGTATTCTTAGACTGTATGTTATGTATGTAATAAATATGATAATAAAGAAATATGTATTCTTATATCATGTATTTCAGTGTACGGAGGAATTAAATAAATATTTCGTAAAAGAAAAGTATGTCTGAGAAAGTTATCTGCTGACTTTTTTGCTTTAGTTTTTGTAGCATATCGAAACAATAAGAAAAGTCACATGGCCTCTGTTTGACAGTTTCGTTCAACATCAAGCAAATCGTGAAAACATTTAAAACTTGCACATTTCACTGCCTCCAAAGAACAGACACAGTGGTACTAAATCTGTTACTGTTTTTTGATTGGTTGTGTTCTATGCTTTCTTTGGGATTTTCTTATAAATTTTATTTTTCAACTGAGAAAACATAACATGTTTATGTTCACGAGAACAAAACGTTAGTGACAATCTGTATCATACTGAACTAACGGAGAAGCTTCTTATCTGTTGTACATTGAGTACGTGTTATGTTGAAGCATTGGTAGAGATACTAGTATTTGCTTCCATCTTATGCAACTCTGCTATATAGAAAGCAGTGCTTTAAAAAAGACAACTTAAGATTCCTAAATTTGAATTAATGGTCTATGGCAACAATAATGACATGAACTATCATTTCAGAAATATATTTGTAAATTATACTGCCAGTTAAAAAAGCTATGACAAATCAAAACTGATTTATAGCAAGAGGACAAAATGAAGCAGCGTTTACATTTTAACGGCGCAAGAGACTGTACCGTCGTTTATATGACTAAAGATTGTTGAAAATTTTAAAAGGTAGTAGACCCATGAAGCCAAATGGCAATGTCCGTGAGATGTATCATTTTAGCATTTATCTGCTGTAAATGTATTTCAAACGAGTAATGGTTACTATAACAACAGCAAAATGTCGAAATCACGATAAAAGAAAACATAATAGAACGGAAATTATTGGCATTGCGGACAAACTGCCTGAAATATTTAAATGTAGAAACAGAATAAACTCTTATTCAGCTTTGATATGTTGTTTAGAATTTAACAGATACATGCGTTAAAGAGTATTTACAAGCATCGTAAGTTTTACATCATTATTTTTTGTTGTTGTTGTTGGATTTAACGTCGCACCGACACAATTATAGGACATATGGCGACTCTCCAGCTTTGATGGTGGAGGAAGGTGCCCCTCCGTGCACTGTTTCATCACGAGCGGGCACCTGAGCAGAACCACCGACCTTCCGTAAGTCATCTGGATTAAAATTAATATTAAATCTCATACATTTCAAACTTAATTTTATGACAACATAATATATTCGGATACATTATTTAACTCTATAATTATTATGAGAAACAACTGATTCACAGAATATTACCTGAAATACATGTTGCGTTTGCCTTGAAGGAATTCCGTGCATTATAAATATCAAGTCTTATTTCATCCTCTAACGGTGCTTCCACAAGTGAAAACACCATAGCTCCAAAACATAAATATATTATATAAACGATAAATAATAATCCAAATCGTATAAAATTCATTTTTCTGTCCTTCCATCGTTCAATTTCTTCTTTCAATTTCATGTTTGCAAATCGTACTTATCACTGTTTTGAATAAAGTATCAACACTAATCTCCTTTCCATTTCATCCTTAAACAGTTCATATTCTTTATGAGAGTCATACTTGGTAATGGATCTTTAACATTTTTTTTTTCAATATTTGTCTACTTTTATCATCATCCTTAAAACATTAAATTACAGAACGACCAAGGTGCGTAACCAACTAATAAATAAAACTCTTCGTGTATCTATTTCATCAATACATCAATATCAAATAGAAAAAAAATCAAACCATAAAAAACGTATAATCAAACGTCGAATAAATGTATTCAACAAGTCTCGCTGGTGTAAAGTATTCAACACATCCATTCGATAAGGTAACTTGTTCTATAAATACTTCAACAAGAACCTTTTGAATATTACGCGTTAACCAATAATACGAAACAATAGCCTGTCTCATTGGCAGCATGGTAAAACATGTGACAGAATAATTTTGTATATCATATTAATATTAATACAATATTGGAAAGTGATTGTGCCACGCTAATTTTTTTTTCCTCCCTGTTCAGTCTTCCGATAGAATAGCCGAGAGTACAAATAATAGCTTTGAAACTTCCTCCCTGGAATCATTTTGAATTTTATGTAACGCTGTACACAAGTGCAATATTCATGACATTGATTGAAAATCACGGAAAAGAAAAAAACGTTATTTCAATACAACAGAAGGACTCTTAGATGTTAAATTGTTGCAGAATCACGGGAAAGAAGAACAATTTTTGCCAGTACTAAAGAAAGACCCTACGACGGTCCGAAGAATGTCAAAATAGTTGAAGAACCACGGAAGAGAAAAAGCAAGGAAGGACCCTACGACGCTCAAAAGAATGCCAAAATAGTTGACAAATCACAAAAAGAAATGGAAAACGAAAGAAGGACCCGACGACGCCCCGAATAATGCCATATGAGAAGTCATGGTCGCGACCACAGTGGGTCTCTAACCAACGACCCCTGGATTGAGCGGCCGACACCTTATCCACAAGACCACCGCTCCCCTGAACATTTCACTATGGCGTTGACATATAACGGTCTCTAACGCATGTGATTTTTTCAAATGTTAAAAAACACTATTTTTACAACCGTTATATCTGTAAGCTCTAGCTGCAGAAACTTCTCATTGTCAACTGGATCTGATATCGATCGACCGATCAATTAATAAGCAAAGAAATTCAGTTGGCACTCTTGATAATTGATCATTTACATTTCCACTTTGAACAAATATTGCTATCAAATAGTTTTAATGATTTTAAAAACCCTTAGATATCCAATTAGGCGTGTAACTTGATCCTGCTCACGACAAAAGATGGTATATGTAACAAGCTACAACAAAAGAAGATGTAAACCAATCATTGATAAAACATATGAAAGAACGAACTTAACTTTAAAATAGTACAGAATGATTGCAGCCCTGATTCAGTATTCGTCCCTTAAAATTATTATTTCAGGTAGAATAACAAATAAATAACTTGAACATGCCTCAAGCTCATTTGAACCTCTCTCGAGCTCGCTACCTCAAAACACGAATAGTACTTGTGCCACGTGAGGTGTGGTCGTGACCATATTGGGGCTCAGTCCAAAGCTCCCCAAGGTTGAACGGCCAACACCTTAATAACCAGACCACCACTCCCATTAAAGCTCAGATAGGGATGATTTTTACAAAATCTAAACCTCGTAAGAGCCGCACCATGAGAAAACCAACATAGTGCATTTGCGACCAGCATGGATCCAGACCAGCCTGCGCATTGGCGCAGTCTGGTCAGGATCCATGCTGTTCGCTTTCAAAGCGTATTGCAATTAGAGAAACTGTTAGCGAACAGCATGGATCCTGACCAAACTGCGCAGATGCGCAGGGTGGTCTGGATCCATGCTGGTCGCAAATGCACTATGTTTGTTTTCTCATGGCGCGGCTCATATATATTGGTATTCTTACGTTACCTGAGATACATTTCGCTCTGTCAAGGAAGTCCTTCCTTACATCATACAGCTTTGATCGAATTTTGTCTTCAACTGGCAGCTCAATAAATGAAAATACTAATGCTCCAAAACACAAATATAAAATGTAACTACAACATAATATTCCAAAGCGCAATGTTATCATTTTCTCCCTCTCCATGTTTTAAGTTCGGTCTTTGCTTATAAAGTCCCAACATAGAAAATCATATAACTAGCATGTATCTGTATATTGTGTAATGTATATGGTGTAAATGAAAATAATTAAAACATGATAACGAAGTCGTAGGTATAATTCACTATTTGCATGCAGTTCTTATATTGTATCTAATATTAAATGTAATAATTATGGTAATATAGAGTTATGCGTTGATAATGTATACATATGTGTTATTAATTAGAAACTAGAGCTGCTTTTGAGAAAAACGCGTGTCTCCCACAACTGCCTAATCATCTAAATAGTAAGTCAGTCTTTATATATTGCTTACTCTCTACAAATATACCTCTGAAGAGTTAAAAGGCCGATTTTGGGTAATTCAAGGGCCATAATTCTGAAGTGCCTCGAGCGATTTGGCTAGTTAATAACTTGGCCGAGGGGTTATAGTCAAAAACATTTTGTTCAAGTTTGGTGAAGATAGGATGAGAAATGTTCGACTTGTTTGGCTAGTTATCGAAATTGGCCGAGGACTTATAGACAAACACATTTTGTTCAAGTTAGGTGAAATTCGGATGATAAATGTTCGAATTAGAGTGCGGACAAGCTTTGAGACAGGCACACAGACACACAGACAGACAGACACAGAGACAAGAGTAAATCAAACTGTGTGGTGGGAGACATAATTAAAGCAAAGAAAATAAGTTAAGTCTAGATCTTATGTCTGAGAATCAATTAATTTTCTTGTTTTGGCATGTACAGTACATAGAAACAGTTTATAAACAATCATAGGGCCATTATTTGATAGATTTGTTCTGTCATATAAATTCTGGAAAATCCTATAATGGTTGGAACTGAGATATGCATTTTCTACCGAAAACGGCAGAAATGATGAAAATAAGTTAAAAATAAGTAAAAATGGAAACGATCTAAAACCAGTTTGAATACAAACATAAAATTTTGTTTTCAACTGTGTAATTGTACAGGGGCACCAATTCTTATACATTAATTAAGCATAGAGATTGGTTTTAGAAACTGCATGCTGGCACTCTAAACGAAACGTAGGACAGTTAGTTACCTTCTTGCATTCTTCAAGTAGATATTAAGACTCACAACTTACCATTACATTTTTAACCTTTTTTTTTTCGCATATAGTTTATTTGATATATATATTATATACTTAATATATTACCTGTAATGCATGTTGCGTTAGCCTTGAAAGAATTCCTTGCATTATAAACATCAAGTCTTCTTTCATCCTCTAACGGTGCTTCCACAAGTGAAAACACCATAGCTCCAAAACATAAATATATTATATAAACGATAAATAATAATCCAAATCGTATAAAATTCATTTTTCTATCTTTCCATCTTTCAATTTCCTCTTCCAACTTCATCTCTGCAAATTCAGCTTCAATGTCAATAAAATATCAATATTTAGCTCTTTATATTTTTCATCTTTTTAAATATTCTCTTTGAGAGTCATATGCGTTGATTGCTCTTGTCACTTTCAATATTTCAAATTAACTGTTAATATAAAGCCATTTTTATCCATAAAAATCAAATAAAACAACGCCAATGAATGAATAAAAACGCTAATAGATATAAAGCTGTATTTAGCTATTACATTAGCACTTTAATATTAAATAAGAAAATCAAACCGTCTATCAACGCACGATAAATCTATCTGACAAGTATCACTGTTGTCAAATATTGAACGAAAATTCAGTAACAAAGAATCAAAATTGCAAAAATAAAATATATATATATAACATAGCACTAACTAGCTATATGAAACAATAGCCAGTCCTTCGGCAGAATGACAGAGCCGTGTTATGTATCATATTAATATTGATACAATATCGGAAAGTGATTGAGCCATTAGCTTTACACTCCCTGCTCAATCTTCCGATCAACTGGTGGAATTGAGTAATATATTTTAAACTTCCTCCAGGGAGTCATTTTGCATTTCATGTAATTCTCTAAGCAAGTTATGCATGACATTGTGACAATTCCAATTTTTCAGAAAGATCATATGTCGATCTTAAGCATGTCAAAATATTTAGCTGGCCAATTATTGACATCCCTTTGTTCATTCTCCGGTCGGAAAGCCAAAATAGATATTCAAATTGATGATAAATCCCTTGCGACAAACATTGATTAACCTTTAGCCTGCTGGCGGCAATTCTGTCTTTGCGACCTGTGCAGTCTGATCATGGTCTGCACTGTTCGTTATTTAGTCAGTAAATTTTCAGTGAACTCCCCTTCGAATCAGAATCTGATTCATTACAATTGTGAATTAAATCTGACTATTTTATATCCAATGGCTGACATAAATGAGTACTTTTTAACCTTTAGCCTGCTAGCGGCAAGCGATTCTGCCTTTGCGACCAGTGCAGACCAAGATCAGCATGCACATCCGTGCAGTCTGATCATGGTCTGCACTGTTCGCTATTCAGATAGTAAATTTTCAGTGAACACCCCTTCGAATAATAAATGGTATTGCCCAAATTGAATGATGGACCAGTTCATTTTAGAAATTTAGCAGGCTAAAGGTTAATGTATGTAACTATATCATATTTATGTAGTAAACACTTATCTTATGATCTTATGGCAAAAATGTGTGACTGCCCTGCAATATTCAACTCGCCCTTTAAACGAAATGTCTAACCGTCAAGTATTCAAATACAAGTTCCTAACTTTGTAAGACCAGATTAAAATGACATTGTCGGACATGTAGTGTGAGAATGACAAAACAAAAGAAGTGTTTGACTTGAATGTTATAACACGTGTTAAATTTGCAAATGACACTGGCATCATATGTCACTGCGTAATGGATCTAATTTAGAGAAACTAATTAATAAGCAAAGACAATACGTAGGCTGGTTAATTGTTTTTATTTTCTGCTTCAATCAATCATTATGACCATAAAACAGCTTTATGATTTTACTTCTGCTATCACGTTAAACACGTTATACGATCCTGCTGCCGATGGATATATACATACTTATTTCAGTAAGGTTATAAATATAGCTACATCTGACCCAGATTCAGTTTATTCCGCAAATACATTTTTGTTTTATTGAGTTTAACGTTGCACCGACACAATCATGGGTCATACGGCGGCTTTCCAGCTTTGATGGTGCAGGAAATTCCCAGGTGCCCCTCCGTGCATTATTTCATCACGAGCGGGCACCTGGGCAGATCCACCTACCTTCCGTAAGCCAGATGGATGACTTCCTCACATGAAGAATTCAACGCCCTCGGTGAGGGGCGACTGATGTAAAATCAGCGATCTTAACCACATGGCCATGGAGGCCTCTCCGCAAATACATGCAACGGTCACATGGATACTTGTAAAACGTATTTTAAAAAAAACCCATCTCATTCGTATACAGTGGTTTCTTACGTAAATGTGTTTTAATCACTATCATCAAGAACAAGTCAATTCGACAAACGTCTTCTATACTTAAACAGGCTTAACCAAAAATATGAAATAATATTCATTTTCTGTGACAGCATGTATATCACAAAAAAATAATAAAATATCGGAAAGTGTTCTGGGAGGCCATTCAAAATCAAATTCCACTTTAGCTAATTTAAACGATCTCAAATCCCTCTTAACCACTTGCAACAAAACGCATATATCATAATTATAAGAAAAACATGATCGGAAATATAAAAAGTGATTTTGAGCCATTACGTCGATCAATATTTCTGCTCAATTTTCAAAACCTTTGGAAAAGTATTTGAAAATAGAGCTGCGAGTAATTAAATTTTATTCTAGAAATATTCGTGCATTATTGACTGATAATCATTTGAAACAAAAACGCGTAACGTGATCCTTTGCCGTTGCTAAGCAACTTCAGACGTTACCAACTAGATAAATTACAATGCGTTGAGGTAAGAGAAAAACTCGCTACAGCAGAATTTTATATGGTCAGGTGTAATTAAAAGTTTATAGCTGGCGAATGCGACATAAAATTTTGAAAATTAGCAAGGATATATTTTGAATACTGATAATTGATTTTTGAAAATATTCATGACATTTTAAAACAGAAGTTTAAGCGCTTGAATAAAACAATACAAGTAATATCAAATATATTGATATCGAGGCAGTTTCAGACAAATTGAAAGCATTCCAATTGGAAGGTCATATCTTGAAATCAAAGAACTCAATATGACAATATTTACAGGTTACGAATTCAGGGCATCACCTCATACAGCAGTATAGCCAGTTTGCTGCTATTATACACTCAGTTCCAAAAGAAAGTGTGCACTTAGTTTTCTGTTACTTTTTCTCGGTTATTTTCATGAAAACTTATGTTTGGTACCAAAATTTAAATCAGTTCGTAAACAAATTGGTGTGCATTTTAGATTTTGAGTTATACCTGAGTGTTAGTGCATGAAAAAATGAAACAAAAACGTCGGGGAATTTTTTGAAATATTTAAACCTAAAAAGTGCACACTTTCTTTTGGAACTGAGTATAATTTACAGATCACATTGACCTTTACACAAAGTCATGATTTCATACAAATGTTACATCAATATTTCGTGATATTGATTTCTAGTTACAACATCATTATTAAACGTGATATTGGCGGTTATCAGAAAATCATATTGCGATTTGTCCCAGCTATTATGGTGGAAAGAAATCCAAGGAATCCCAGAACTATGGGCTGAACCATCGACCTTCCACAAAAGTGTATGTTCTCACAAGATGACCTGAGCGTCAGAGTATGCTCTAACCTCAAAACCACAGAAGCAATCTAGACAGTGGCATCAAGGCCAACCCTCAACCCATCCAGACAAAACAAAAGTTAATCATACTGGCAATTGAACATTCTACACAAATGACAATAAATTAGTTTCTTATTAAACTGGAAATGTGTCTATAGGACACAGATGCCCCCACTACATAACAATGAACACAATTTTTTCCTAGGTCAGGGGCCATAACTCCTACAATACTGAATGAATCCGGACGCGAAACCCCAGGTGCACAACTGCACATGCTGACCAACATTCCTGTAAAGTTTTGTGACTCTAGGTCAAATACTTCTGGAGCTACGCGCGACACAACATTAAAATGACCAATTTTTAACTAAGTCTGGGGCCATAACTCCTACAAAACTGAATGAATCTGGACGCAAAACCCCAGGTGCACAACTACACATGCTGACCAACATTCCTGTAAAGTTTTGTGACTCTACATCAAATACTTTTGGAGCTAGGCGCAACACAACTCTGAAATGACCAATTTTTACAAAGTCAGGGGCCATAACTCCTACAAGACTGAAGGAATCAGGACGCGAAACCCCAGGTGCACAACTACACATGCTGACCAACATTCCTGTAAAGTTTTGTGACTCTACGTCAAATACTTTTGGAGCTAGGCGCGACACAACATTATCGGACGGACGGACGGATGGACGGACAAGGGCAAATCTATATGCCCCCCCCCGCCCCCCAAAGTGGGGGCATAAAAATAAACAGTTAAATTGACGGTCCGAATACGTCCTGCCAGCAAATAATCATAGGAGAAATAATGTATATATAGTTAAAATTAAGATGTCATTGAGTCATAACTCTGGGAAATATGTACTATATATTATGGTACAATTTCTCTCTTTCCAGGGCGGGTGTTTTGGGGTCATTTCTTCCTGGTAATGAATTTGGCATACAAGATTTCAGGTGTACCTATATGTACGAATGGATAGATGTATATCCTCATCCAACCCCTGAATCCCCTGTTAACTTTTCGCAACACAAAAAAAAATGTAAATTAAGTGAATGTTCCTACCAAATATCTGCGACAACTTTATTAAATAAGAACCAATGTTTTCCCCATTTCCGCCTGACTTGAAACACATGCTTATATCAAAGAAAGACATTAATGAGCCGCAGCATGAGATAACCAACATAGTGCATTTGCGACCAGCATGGATCCAGACCAGCCTGCGCATCCGTGCAGTCTGGTCAGGATCCATGCTGTTCGCTAACGGTTTCCCTAATAGCGCTGTCTCGTATGTAAGGATCTGTGACGTCACTGACAATGTCTGCTATCTAAAAATAGCACAGGTCTCGATGTGCGGACAAACAATCGGTGCTTTTCCTGTATATTTGCATCAGTAATTCACAGATTTTGCATTTATCTCCTCGTGTATTTTAAAGTTGATGCATATCAAACGAATGTGTTTCACATAGCTTTCAATTTTTATATACTACGCCTAAATACTGAACAGTAAGAAATTCTTAAAAATGTTGACAGCACAGTTTTGAATTTTTAAAATCCACGTCAGTAATAACACATCGAATTGTCATCAGTATATGAAAGGATGATGTTGTTCTACTATTTGTTTTACACGTTCCAGTTACGGTCATATATCAATATAATTATATCCATTTGCTATTTACCTCATTCGCAAGGGTTCAAACATTTATCACTATTCTGCGATTTTTGCAAAATGTAAATATATGATATCACATGATCACATCCTAGTAATCCGATTGAAATTTCGAAATGTCATGAACAATATGTATAACTGAAAGTCAGCAATATTTAATAACTTAGATCTATAGTTCTTCATTGAAACAATTAACATCTCTGTGAAATGCATCAGTATAATGATATGTTACAAATGACACCTTAGTGTGACATGTATAGATATTTGACTTTTAGCAATGATATTTAGATGAGATGTGATCTGATAAAACATGGTGCTAATTTAATGCAACACCATACAGTTCTACCTATGTCCTGTCATATATTTTTTCAATTATGAAGTATTTAATGGACCACGCTTTCAAGTACCTTGTATTGAGGCTCAGCGCGGTGTTGTGTGAACCAAATGTATGGAAAGAAGTACATGTGTTAATGATTGTGCTGATATATGCTTTGAAAATCATGAATCAAAATTATTATCTTGCACTTACTTTTTCGACCGCTGGTGTTTCGAATCCGAAAATATTGTATATTTGTGATAAAGACTTTAAGCCAGTCCTTCTGATGCTATACTTTATTGATGTAATTTGCAGAATATTGAGTAATTTGTATGCAATGTACTGTACTTTTTAAAAAAAATTAATTGAACATCTTTTTAATGGCCCCGGTCTAACGAAACGCTAAAATAATATGCCTATTTATTTCCTACGTTTATTTCAATATACAATGTATATGCTTTATTGATTCCTTTATTTAGCAGGTTTTTCAAGGAATTTTGTGCAGGCAAAGTGAATTTTCCGTATTTTACCTTTTTAAATTCTCTTCGAAGTTTACTGAAAGGTTAATATAAAAATTTAGTATATATACGTTATATATAAACAACGGTCCCTTGTCCGCAATTCGCGCGTTGCATTATGGTATCTCTGCGGTGTGTTCTATTTATAGAATACGAGAGAGCGCTATTGCAATAGGCTTTGAAAGCGGACAGCAAGGATCCTGACCAGACTGCGCGGATGCATGCTTGTCGCAAATACACTATGTTGGTTTTCTCATGGTGCGGCTCATTTATTTAATTATTCCTTTGGGATTGCTATAAATCTAACATGGTGTAGAAGAAAAATGTGATACTAACGGTTTTCATTTTCATTAAATTTCGTAAATTCTCTGAAGAATACAATCTTTAGAAGTAATATTTTTATTAAAAGTGTGTTATTTCTGTATTTCCGCTTTGGGAAGTGTTTTGTTTCACAGGGTTAGTATTTACAGTATTGTGATATATGCAACTTATTTCTTGACTTCTACATAGTACTAACTACTCGCAACAAATTAATGACAAACTCCAGAGTTGAATCAAATGAGAATTGCCAAATGTCAAATAAATATAAATACATATATCCCGGAGTCCTTTGTTGACTATTGTCAAGAAAAATGTACATATCTCTGAATAATTTACTTCAAGTTTTCGTTTCAACAATTTCTGATGATATAAATTATCACCTTTCTTTACTTCAAATTAGTAAAGGATGGTCTAAAATTGAAAACAGAATTTGGTAAAATAAACTTGCCCAAAACAGGCAGCGAACAAACACACAAAGAAATATAATTTTAAGAACACCATTTAGAAGCATAGAACGCAACCAACTTAAACAATTTTATGACTATGTTCAGGAGAGGTCATGACATGTGCAACTTGGCTTTTCAAACATGAAATGAAATTATATGTCGTCTAAATACAACCACTCTCCAATTCTTCCGTGTAAACATTTTCTTCATCCAGTTAGTTGGTGATTTAATATCCCTGTCATATTTTTCATACACTGAATGTTTCAGGAATGATGTGTATATTAAGTATAATATTATATAATAGGGGCTTATAATTATTTTTATAATATTAACTTTTAGTAGACATTCTAACTGCATTTCAATGCATCGCACAAAACTTCTTTCGAACATGCTGACAAACAATAACATGCATTGCAAAAGTTCTATTTGTTAAGTTTATTCAATAAACAATGGCCTAACAAATATTGAATGATGCTTGCAAACTTGCTCTCGCTGAGGAAACGTGATATGAGCCGCACCATGAGAAAACCAACATAGTGCCTTTGCGACCAGCATGTATCCAGACCAGCCTGCGCATCCGCACAGTCTGGTCAGGATCCATGCTGTTCGCTAACGGTTTCTCTAATTGCTATAGGCTTTGAAAGCGAACAGCATGGATCCTGACCAGACTGCACGGATGCGCATGGTGGTCTGGATCCATGCTGGTCGCAAAGGCACTATGTTGGTTTTCTCATGGGTCGGCTCATATTGTTTAATTAATTTGCTACTGATACACACACTAGTAAGCAAAGACATTGAGTGGGCACTCGTATTTATTTATACTTCCATTCCTAACATATTACTATGAAATTGCACCAATAATTATTCCCTTAGTTAGGCGTACAACGTGAGCGTGGTTCTGAAATGGAATAGCTGTTTGGAGATAACAAAAACTAAAATAGGTACAAATGGCAAAGGACAAACAGAACCCTAACTGAAACGTTATAAACACCAACGATCTCAACCTTGATTTAACTTTGTTCAGTTTAATGAATATGATTCGAATTGCACAGTAAAGGGCCACCCTGAAAAAAATGCACGAAAATGGCAATATCTAAAGGTATTTGCACATAACCAAACAAAGATCCAGATAACTTTGATGAACGGGAAGTTATTTTTGTAAGGGAACCGCCTTCTTTATAGAAACGGAAACTTGTGATGATTTTTAACTAAATGAAATTATTGAGTATAACCGCAACGTAGTCATTTAAAAAAGAAGTTACTGTGAAATCATTAATATTCGTGGGGGACTAATTTTCATGGATTTCGTGGTTGAGTCAATCCACGAAATTTAATCCCAACGAACAAGTAAAATTCCCATTAATTTTATGCACAAAAGTTAAAATCCACGAATTCATATCCCCATGAATTGCGGTTTGACCAAAACCACGAAATTTCATGCCCACTAAATTAAATGATTTTACAGTATTACTTTGGTTCCTCTGGAAGCCGCTTGATTTAAACCCCAAAGTAGATACTTACTTTTTCTACATTCAGTGTGGCAATTTAAGCTTTTCCTGTGCTGACAAAGTCTAACAGAACTTTTAAGTGCTCATGAATTCAGAGATCAGCATGCATTTAAAGGTATTTACTTAAATATCAAGTTTTGCTTAAATGACATATATCTTACTCCAGTCATTTTTTTCGGACATTATACAGACTTAAGCGTGCTTCCTCTTCGAATGGCAACACCAACTGGCAACACCAAACATGACAAGTTAAATGCTCCAAAACGCAAGTACTATATATTATGTAATTTTATGTAAAAGAAATACTTAGACTTTTATTTTATCAAATGCAAAGTCTGAACATGCTATCTGTTTGAGTTTAGTTCAGTTTCAAGCAGTGTCATAGAACTTCATTTAAGAGGTATTCAAAGTTTCTAACTGAGGGATGAATTATGCATTAACCTGAATAAAACATTTGAGCCGTGCCATGGGAAAACCAACATAGTGGGTTTGCGACCAGCATGGATCCAGACCAGCCTGCGCATCCGCGCAGTCTGGTCAGGATCCATGCTGTTCGCTTTTAAAGCCTATTGGAATTGGAGAAACTGTTAGCGAACAGCATGGATCCTGACCAGACTGCGCGGATGCGCAGGCTGGTCTGGATCCATGCTGGTCGCAAAGCCACTATGTTGGTTTTCTCATGGCACGGCTCATTTATGTTTTTCTTATAACTGTCGCAAATCAAATCTATGCAAGATACATGTTTAATATGAGCATCTGACCAAAATCAGGAACTTCAGTAGAGATATATGTAATTATCCAAATGGGGTATACTATGTGATATGTTTGTATGTTAAATATCATACTCATAATTCTTCAGTACCTAAAACAATTATTGCAGACATTTTCCTTAGAGCACGTTGCTATATACTGCCTTGTGCTGTACATTGTTTCATTCACTTGTAGTCAGTTCAACACCATTCTATACCATAACAAAAATTCAAATCTCGTGCTTTGATAATTAACCATTGCAAATCAAAATTAGGTGGAAACAATTCTGCAAAATCAACTTCTTTTTTCCTGTAATGATTTTTGGTGTAAATAAATAAATGTATTCATTGATGATTTAATTCAGCTACATTTAAAGTTTCGCCGAACTAAACTGAATCTTAAAACTGAAATTCTAACACTTTTAAAACTTTCTTTATTTATATAAATAAAGAAGGATTTTACAGTGTATTATCTTTTCGATTACGAACACGTTTCGCAAAATGACCTACTTTTGGCTACTCCGATTTAAAACCGCATTTTATTCCAGATTAGTATCCCTTCCTGGTGTAATTTGAACGTGTATGAATGGAAATAGATTTTAGTTTTGCGTGCTTTGCTGGCAAATAAAACACTTTTTTTCGATCAAATGCGTTGTAATTAATCACTCAGGCCTTCGGGCTTCGTGATTAGATTACTACGCATCTGAACTCAAAACCGTGTTTTATTTGCCAACAAAGCACGCAAAATTAAAATCTATTTCCCAAGCTTAACATGCAATGTACTATTCAATATGAAGATAATACGGGTTATGTTTATACTTAATAATTTGATTCAATAATAATTTATCGCTTTTTGACATATAATTATTTGATATCATATGATGATGTTTATATAAAAAATATTTAAGATACAATATAACCCAGAGAATGTTACCTGAAATACATGTTGCGTTAGCCTTGAAGGAACTCCGTGAATTATAAATATCAAGTCTGATTTCATCCTCTAGCGGTGCTTCCATGAGTGAAAACACCATTGCTCCGAAACATAAGTAGATTATGTAAACAATAAATAATAATCCGAATCGTATAAAATTCATTTTTCTGTCTTTCCATCTATGAATTTCCTCTTTTAGCGACATGTCTGCAAATTTCACTTGTCGCTTTATTCCTATCTGTTTTGAATGTACTGACAATCTTTCGCTACAAGTACCATCCGTAAGTACCTAAGTATTATGTAAAAGAACAATCAAGCATGCACAAACACGCTTATAAATAAAGTTTTATCAACACATCGATTTCAAATATATAGGAAAATCAAACAATACGTAAAAACACACGAGAAAAGTTTGTAAAACGTAAGATAAATGTATTTTATCAAATCCCAAATCCCGTGCCTGTAAAATATTCAACAACCGATTAGTAATTTTACTGATTTCTACAAATACAAATGTACGTCAATTGTTGATTATTCCGCGTAAACTTATTACACAAAGCAACAGTCTTCCATTGTCGCAGCATTAGAATGCTCGTGACAGCATAATTTTTTCTATAGCATATTAATATTTATACAATATTGGAATGTGATTGTGTCATGCTCTCAATCCGTTGTCAATATTCCAATCAAATAGCGGAATTCAGCAATAGCTTCAAATCTTCCCCCAGGGAGTCATTTAACGTTTTACGTAATTTTCAAAGCAAGTCCAATTTTCAAGACACTGATTGACAATGCGACAATCACCGAAAATGCAATATTACCAAGGTCTTACAAGGACACCTATGTCTGTCTGAAGCATGTCAAAATAGTTATTCTAACACTTTTAAGACTTTCTTTTATATAAACAAAGAAGGGTTTTACCGTGTATTGTCTTATCGATTAAAAAAGATTACGCAAAATGACCTACTTTGGGCTATTCCACCTGAAAAATATTCCTGATTAGTATCTCTTCCTGGTGTAATTCGAACGTATTAGAGTGGAAACTAATTTTAGTTTTGCGTGCTTTGTTGACAAATAAAACACTTTTTTTCGAAGCACGCAAAAGTAAAATCTATTTCCCAAATAAACCCATTGTTCAGAAAATCTGGATACATGTTACACTATTTAAGGACCCGTAATTACATATACGTATGAGATTTCTTCATTCTCGTTTTATAGGAAACTTCCGGAACTCAAGTGCGCACTCAGTTACATCTACGTCCGAAGAGTGACGATCTGCATACGGAAATTGCCGAAACGACGCCTGTTAATGATGAAACATATGGAACTGTACTTATTCCTTCTTTATTTAATAAGAGTTACGACTGTTTTTCGTTCAACTCTCGATATGTTGATTGTATTCCATAATTAGAAACTTACTTATTGCGATCGTCAGTTTTGTTCAATCTGACCGTGTCTTATTCAATCACATGTCTGTAATTCTGAAAGGCGGGCATTTGTTGTCAAATGCTTGTAAAGAGAATATAACTTGACAACAAAATATTTAGCCCTAATGATAAAAATCTAATAAGATCTGCGATATCAAAATCTTGTAATTTTTCAAGCTTTTCGAAAGCATGAAACGCAATTGATCAAATTTCTTGCAATATTCCCGAAAACTAACTTTGTAAATTACGTGACATCATCAGACTTAAAAATATCAAATATTTAGCTTTAATAAGCATGTATGGAGACTATAGTGTATCGGCAACATGAAAATGACATTAAACAAGTGTTTTCCTAGAATATTACAGAAGCTGGTACATTTGCAAGCATTTTCCGGCATGATATGTCACTGCTTAATGGATCTGATACAGAGAAACTAGTTACTGAGCTGACATAATGCGTAGGAGTCCCAATTCCAGAACATAGGTTTTGATGACCATACTTCCGCAATTAAACTGTTAGTGGCAAATGATCTTATTGCTAAAGAAGTAAATGTACGTGACCAAGCTATCATATACCACATATGGAATGGATATTTCATTGTTATAATACGATCTTATACATTCAAGCTACCTTCGTGATACAGTTCCTACGCATTTGAACTCCAGACAATGATTTTATTCAACAATAAAATCACTGTTTGATATATATTATTTCTTAAATAATTTTTACATTTGCATGATAGTAAAACTACGCACGAAAATCTGTTTAAAAAATTAAAACCGACAATAACATAATTTCTCCAGGCAATGTTTGCTTACTTAACCCATTCCGCAACTTAATTCAACAGAACATAACAGAACAGAGTATTTATTTAGATATAAGCATTACAGTTTATCATCTGTCTCAATAACATATTAACAAAGGGCATGCAAAAAAGAGAATGAATGCAAAGTACAAATATATATACATATAGATGAGAGTGTAAACAAAGTGTTACGTCATTTATACAGGAACATTTATCCTCCTATCCCTTAGTTGAAATGCCTTAATAATAAGATTTGATAGTCGATGTAACAGTACTCTATCATTACTATTTATCAAGTTTATAAACTTGAACATACTAGGAGAATTCGTAAAAACTGATGGTAAATTTTTTTTCTCAACTGTCTGTAAGCGTCACATACAAGCACAAAATGGTACTCGTCCGCTAAGTCATTTCTTACACACATATGGCACTTCCGGTCTGCTCTTGGAATATTTCGATGTCTCCCATGCTCTATATGTAGTTTATGCGAGGAAAGTCTAGGTTTTGTTAGTGCCTGTCTATGTTTCACATTGTCTAATATACTTAAGTGAGCAGATACTTCAAAATTTGATTTAATATCTTTGTACAATGTCAACGACCACGAGAATATCGGTAACTTAACGTTGCACACTTTTTCCATTATATATTATGCTTTAAACTTACTGTGTTTGCAATTTATAGACAGCACCTAATGTTAAAAGAAGAGATGATTGGATGATAAACACTTATAGGGCTGGGATCAATTAAACCTATTTCTTTGCCTTTTTAATGGGATTCTCACCACACCAGATATTTAACATCAATTATTAGACTTGTCTCTTAATTACAAACAACATTTGCAACATGTGTCAGGAGGAAAATAAAACAGCATAATTATCATAAACCTAATATCATATACTGTGAAATCATTAATATTCGTGGGGGGACTAATTTTCGTGGATTTCGTGGTTGAGTCAATCCACGAAATTTAATACCAACGAACAAGTAAAATTCCCATTCATTTTATGTTAAAAAGTTTAAATCCACGAATTCATATCCCCACGAAATTGCTGTTTTGACCAAAACCACGAAATTTCATGCCCACGAAATTAAAAGATTTTACAGTATGCCAATTCAACCAATGTCAAATGTATTACAACATGTGTTACTGTGTAAAATATCATTTCAGTGAAAGATACTGAAATGTTTCAATGCAATGGACAAAAGAATGTTACCTGAAATACATGTTGCGTTAGCCTTGAAAGAATTCCTTGCATTATAAACATCAAGTCTTATTTCATCCTCTAACGGTGCTTCCACAAGTGAAAACACCATAGCTCCAAAACATAAATAGATTATATAAACAATAAATAATAATCCAAATCGTATAAAATTCATTTTTCTGTCCTTCCATCTTATAATCTCCTCTTTTACCGTCATATCTGCAAATTTCACTTATCACCGTTTTTGTTTATGTTCTTTTACGCTTCTATATAAAAAATAAAACTAACAAAATCCAAAACGTTATTACATATAATCTACCTCGTTTTCTAATATAAATTTATAATCCGTATCCATTAAGCGTTTACAAACGACCAACCTACTATAAAACCTTACTATGCAAATATTTTATCAACAAATCGATAGTAAACAGGAAATCGAATTATCTGTATGAAAGCAAGTTTCTAGATTTAAAATAAATTTATTCAATAAGTCACACGGTCGTCAATATTCCAATAAAGTATTGATTATTTTTGCGCCCTTTCCAATTATCAAAAGTAATAACCAGTATTTTCCACAGCCTGCGCCAAAATGTATATGAAATATCAATATAATAGAAAAGCGATTAGAAGGTAGGTATCATGGTTTTGTCTCCCTTTAACACCTAATTAAATGGCACAATATCTACTCTGTTCTGTTCTGTTTTGTGACAAAACGTATATTAATACACTGAGACACTGTATTCATCACTTACATCAATATTTCTGTTAAGAAATTTAGAAATTAATTTGATAATTTATTGTAATTTGTAATACTGAAAGTAATTATTGTAATTTTCAAAAGCGATTTCAAAATCAGGATGGAATTAGATTTGCCTTAAAAGTAAAAAAGGTTTAGTTAAGCGTAATTTCATACATTAAAGAAAGCGACCACTCCTATTTTGTCGTATTTTCACTTTTAACAGATAAAAAGAACAGTGATATTAAACAGATGGATATATATGAGGATTCTTTTTTCAAAAATACACATTAAGATGATTTCAGTTTCAAGATCATACTTTGAAAAAAATAAAACAAGTGAATTGCTGCGTGTTTTTCCATTACATTCCACGCAGCAGTAAAGCAATTTGTAAGACCTTTTAGAAAACACTCCTTGTAATTTGAATATTTTAAGTTCCACAAAGCGAGACGTTGAAGAAATGTTTAATGAAGATTATCTTTCAAATTTTTTTTCAATAGTCATGATATCAAAATTATCGCTATACTAAAGGTGAAAGCGGAAATCTGTTTTTGCAGTTCTGTTAGTAAGAACAGGAACTAAGTATTCACCTGCTGGATATGTCAATACAGAAAACTGTCGTCACATCGAAAGAGTTCATGCTACATGACGGCTTTCTGCATTTAATACTAAAGGAAACTCTGTATTCCTACAGGTACAGGTTGCATGTAGAAAGAACCAACCAGTTGGATTGCTTCTCCACATGACGATCCGATTGGAGATCAAAGTTCAAGTCCACAAAAGTAACTGGCTACAACTGATTCAAAGCCTACACTTTGCTACGAAGATTTACTCAAAACCAAATGAAGGAAAATAGAAATGAAATGAAACTGGTAATCTGTCAATGGTCAAATAAAGCCGTAAAGCCTTGATTAGGGCTGTTCAGCTTTGATATGAGTGGGCGACTATTTTCAGTATATAAATAAGGACGTCATTGCGGGCTAGCCTAGGAAAGTCGTCGATAATGCACGTTTTGTCAAAATATATTTTCGCATTTAATTCAGAAAAAACACTAAATTTGCGCTAATTACTGTAGTGTTCATTGGCATGATATTGACAATTTGTGGAATGAAAATAAATTAGAAATTATCAGACTAGAATTCCAGGCTTATGCCGTCGGGTGTGAGTGCAGAGGTCATATCCCCACGCCACCAGTCTACTTTTGACTTTTTGAAGATAAAAAGGGAACAAGAATGAATTGCTCCTAATGACATATCAGTCAAATGTGCATGTAGGGCAGTTTTGTATGGGATACGAACTGGTCCAAAACTTTCAAAAACCACATCTTGCGGTTTAAAAGCGCATCATGCGGTTTATAAACCGCAATATGCGGTGCCTAAAACGCAAGATGCGCTGGAACAGTTTGAACCGTTTGTGCGTGAAATACTAAACCGCATCATGCGGTTTACCCGGCTTTAACCGGATGCAGTATAGTACGGTAGGGTATTGTTTTTCTATCGACCAATGAGAAAGCTCGTTATTCATTTGAGCGCGATTTGCGAAAGATTCAAAGAAAAAAAAAAAAAAAAAAAAAACACAACAGCCAGCTAATATCAAATAATGACAAATTAAAGTAATGGACATCGGAACTCGCTAGTTGTAATGGGATCGATCAATAGGTCACTAGAAGTGTTACAGTCTCAGGATGCTATAGACAGCGCCCACGATGACTAGTCTCAATTCAAATTTCATACTTTTTTCTTTGTAATTGCACTTCTAACGTACTAGAACTAAAATACATAGTCTCCTGTCACAACTTTGCATTCTTTGCATTTGTTAGGAAAACTTTTGTGAGACTAAATACTAAAACAGCGAAACTATTTGACACAGCGAGGTTTATTTCTCATGAATGTACCCTTTAAGCGTATATCCGCCATCGACAATCATTTTCAGAATGTGTTGATAATTGTCAAGTTCAAATATATTATGTAACGGGTATAATTATGACTGAATATTGAATAAATTTCTGTCTGCCCATATTACATTTCGGCCCGTATAAGTAAACAAATTGCACGGTTTTAATTGTTGAAATGTTCTTTTTTACCCATTAAAATCACAGCATCCGGGATTATTAACTCTTTTTGTTCACTTCATTGAAAACAGAATCCGGGATCATTAACTCTTTTTGTTCACTTCATTGAAAACAGAAACGTTTGTAAACGCATCTACCCACTCGGTTGCAAACGACCTTTAGAACATATTTTATTTTGTTTTCCCCATACAAATCACAATATTTTACTGACGTATGCAATTTAGAAATATTATATTTAAGGATAAACGCTGAATAGAATATCTAGTTTGTAAATGCGTCTACCCGGATGAAATTTGGCTGCACGTTTTTTTATCATAAATTGTTACTTGAAACCTTGAAAATATAATATAAAGATGGTAAAGGGGCAAAGTGTCGCCTTTATATACGTTAGACCAATCTGAGATGTCGCCATTAAATGTAACATAGGATCCAAGGTCCTTATCTCACTTGATCCATTTAAGCTTTGTTGAACCGTAATTTTCACACAAACGAATTCGTCACACGTGTGAAAATTTTATACGAATTCCTCACACATTGCGTGACAAGTACGTACGAATATGTCACAAGAAGGTATTGTGAAATTTTCGAGCCCCATTTTAACCACCTCTTAGTATCAACGAAATTTTCACTAATATGTCACACATGTGTGAGGAATTCGTACGACTTTTTCACACATGTGGCGAATTTGTGTGTGAAAATTACGGTTCAACAGAGGGTCAGAATAGCAGAATAACAGAACAACAGAACAATTTCAGAAAGTCGCATATTTGGCATTAGAATTAAGCACACATTTAAAATTTGAAAAAGTCCCATTTTTTTAAGCTCTCAACACTAGCAAAAGCGTGCTAAATCTGCTACTGGTAAACTGACTATTTAATGTGTGAACTGACAGATCAGTTAATTAACCAAACCTGCCTAAACCTGAAACATGTACACCGATCAGTACTCATACTGGTGCAAAAAGGCAATCTGTCTGGCCTGCTCAGTTGTTCCAGAAGCTACTCCGTGTCAAAGTATTCACTAACATAGCAGTAAACTATATATACCTGTAATACATGTCGCTTTTTCCTTAAATGTTTGTCGTAAAATCCTTACATCATGTCGAATTGAAGTTTCTAAAGGGGATTCAACAAGCATGAATCCAAACCCGCCCAGTATCACATAAGCGATATAGATAACACAGAATATCCCAAACCGCAAAGTGTTCTTTTTATGTCCCTCCATCATATGTCAACTGTCTTTCCATATGTCAACTTAGAAATCAGGATTTTAAGGTTTGCAATTTGCTACAGCAAAGCGTATATACTGCGTATTCTCTCAAACATTTACGAGTTAACAAGAATAATATTGGGATAATAGGAGAGAAAATTGAACGTATATTACGAGATAATTATGTTTCGCCAGCATAATTTGAGAAATATCCGTTATATTTATTCAAAAAAATGAAACACTATACATTTTGGAATCTGAGTCCTTATAAAGGTAGTTTCAACCATAAAATATCTATTAGTCTCGGAACCTAGTAATTGTAGCAAAACAGAACTGTAAAATGACGTTATTTAGGCTGCAAAAAAAAATACTTAAAGCGGCTCGTTCATATCGTTTATGCGATTTTCTCTTTCAAAAGACGGCAAAATACTGGTGCTGTGAAAACTGTGCAGATTGGGGTAAAAAATTGTAACATAAAATATTGGATAAAATCAACATTCTTCTTGCTTTTATACCAATATCTAACACATATCTTAACCTACTACATTTATATTATTTTTCAGTGTCAGTCATACATTCTATATCAGACGTTGTTGAAAAAAAATCATTCCATCTGCTGACGAATGGCTTTAAACAGGGGACCTCACCCGGATCCAAAAACTGTTCACCATATTCGTAATGATGATGCAAAAAGATATATTTCGCACCTTTTTTTTAAATTTAAAAATGTTATCGCATTACGTCTGCAAATACAGATGTCATCTTTACCAGCGAAGAGATTGTATCGTGTCATTCAATATTATTATTACACATTGTCACGACATTAACGCAGATATTACGGAGTTTCAATTTAGTAAGGATACTGTTGTTCTGTAAATGTTAGTAACTTAGAGAAAGGTTACATCTGAAACTTTTCAGAAACAAGCATTTCTAGTTATCCTTGACACAGAATTACCAGTAACATTCACTTTAACTGTTATTTTAAGAGCTTATGCTGCAAGATGGTGGGGTAAAAGAAACATTTGAGCCGCACCATGAGAAAATCAACATAGTGCATTTGCGACCAGCATGGATCCAGACAAGCCTGCGCATCCGCAGGATCCATGCTGTTCGATAACTGTTTCTCTAATTGCAATAAGCTTTGAAAGCGAACAGCATGGATCCTTACCAGACCGCGCGGATGCGCAGGCTGGTCTGAATCCTTGCTAGTAGCAAACGCACTATGTTGGTTTTCTCATGGCGCGGTTCATTTGCACATAATATAAATAAAACTATTTCTTTATTAGAATATAAGATACAGCATTTTAAAAATATAAATCTTACCAACACAACATCACGAGAGTTATTCAATACACCATTACGAGAAATAACCATCTTGGAGACGTTATTTAGAAAGTTTACCCAAAGCAGCATAATGAGAGTTTACCGAAACACCATTATGAAAGTTTATCAAAATAAAACACCATTACGAAAGCGGTTCTCGTCAAGAAATAGGAATCAATGTTTCCGCAGACATACAGTGTTAGTTATTGTGAAGAAAGACATTTATTTAATTATTCCATTGGGACAGCTATAAATCTAACATGGTCTAGAAGACAAAAGCGCGATAAATCTTGATTCTGTAACTGATGTCTTTCAAATTTGCAGAATTCATTTCAGAAATCAAGCCAAAACAAGGATAAATATCTAATAGGAAAATTCACGTTCCAAGAATTCAGTGCCCTCATATCACAATCTCGTACATGTTTGAACATGCACAAGATACAAATATACTAATACAAACATGTATTATATAATAAACAAAATAAAACAAATAGACAAGTGGGATATAGAAATATATGAAAAACAAAGCATTTAATTATCTTTATGCAGTTATTCATAGACAGTTACATCTGCTTCACCACTGTTACAATGTATGTTGATGTACAGTTTTTGCGGTGAAGAATAATTTTCCAACATATTTTCATTATTATAATGTTGATCAGTTAGCATTTCAGATTGATTCCAGAATTCCGTGTCAGTTCTAACGGCTCCTGTTTCATGTAGCTATATTGGGAGTGTGTAATTCGTTTTATTTTCTCTAACGTGCATGTGAAAACAACAGATAATCCAGCTCGTGAGGTTTAGACGGACTGTTGGGGGAGGTAACTAGAGTCATGGAGCATGTATAACATTACGAGTTATCTCACTGACAACTTATTTTAGGTACAACTGGCAACCTCCTATTTGTTGGTATATTTTTACAGAAAAAAAGCTGGATAATAATTGCGACAGATTTAACAGTTTTCCTTAATACTCGTCTTTTCATCGTCTTTTCATCACAGTCTGAACGGACGGTTTTAAATTATTAAGGCTTTTATTTATGGGAAACTAAAACACGGCAAATGTTTTTAATTGTCTTATTTGTCTCGAAAATGTCTCCCCTAATGTGACGTTCGTCTCATTAGTGGCAAACGATTTATGAACGTAACAGCACATAAGGCAGGACTACCCGCTTAAAAGTGTGTCTGCTCAGTTTAAAAATGTTACTACTACTTTATGTGGAAAACTATACGAAAATAGATCCACAAAATACAGGTTAGGGTCGTTAAAGGCAAATGTTAGGCACAAATTTGAAAGCCCGTGAAACAAGTTAGTGTCTTTGATGGTGACCGAAATTAAAGCTATGTAATTCTTACCGAAAATAGTTCGCATATATGCGACTCTTAATTACTGCAAATGAACTGTTGTAGGACAAACCTCTCTGAAGAATTGATATAAAAATTAAACATAATTAAACAGCTTGTGAAGAAGAAACCGTTTCATTCACTTTAAACCAGACTTTTCATTTGTTGTGTTTTTGGTGTTTGTTTTTTTTTTCGTGTGTGTGTGTTTTTGTTTTTTTTTGTTGTTATTTTTGTTGCTGCTTTTGTTGTTGTTTTTGTATACTGTGTTCCTTTTTATGGTGAGGCAGTATTACTGGATCTTTGATAGCATTTACCATATGTCCCAAATGTGGCTTATATCCGTCTAAATGTAAATAAAATATTAATACGAAAAGGTCACTGAAATTATAATTTATCATTATTCCCTGATATCATTTGTTTTCTCTGTCAAACATTTAAAGATGCTATCGCTTCAAAATCGATACGATTGCAGTTCTGAATGTTTTCAGTATCAGCTTTTAAGTAAGTTGTCAGACTCTGCGCAAAATTACAAGCGTTTTCAGAGACAGAGTAGCATTAGTTTTATCTGAACAAGTATCTTTCCATTAGTGCACATTAACAAGCGCCTGAGGGAATATCTAACTGATTACCTCTGTAAGAGGACATATGATGTATTGTTTGAATGCTTAACATATAACATTTTAGTCTTAATTGAATCTAGGAGCAATATCACATGTCGCAATTCTGAAAACAAATTCAGCAGAAAATAAATTGTGTCTTGATATGAAAAACCACATGTTCCAAAGAAAATCTTGGACTTGCACGAGTATGGAAATGATCAATACGTTATTCGTTAATCTTGGTTCTAAATTTGCAATCCTCTAAACTGACAAAGCTTGGATACAAACAAACAAGTTAAGGTTTAGTCTTGTCTTGTTTGCCGGTTTGGCAAAGCCATGGTGCCGATTACTGATGACCTTCCTTCCAATAATTTGATACAAAATGATCGGTGACATACTTGTATCGTATGTAGATGGAAAATGATCGATGTCAATTGCATAACTCTATTCTCTTTCACTATTTCTGAATACATAAAGGCCTTACACGGAGATATTGAACGTTGCTTTTGCAGATCACAACAGAAAAAAATATTAATACTGGTGTATACAATAAAGTGTTATTTTGTTTAAACTAGTCTAAAATATGATTACAACTCAACAGAGCTATCTGGTAACAATGAAATCAGAAGAGAATTTCCCTACCTCATTTTACGTTTAATTTCGTACATGTATGTTTTGGGCTTAGCACTGTTTCTCAGCAGTATTTCAATTATATAACGGCGTTCAGTTCAGTTAACCTAACCAGTGTTCCTGTTCCAGTACTAACCTGTTCTCAGCAAGTAACTGCCAACTTCTCAACATGTTTCAGATTGGAGGACGAATTATATCAGATGCAGCGTCTTTTATCAAATCGTCACGGAGAACCTGCGCCTAGCCGGAAACCGAACTCACGAACCCTGCGATACATCTGCGATCTGCCTATTTAGCTTAACATGTGGGTCATCTATCTATATATGTCAGAGACACTGATAATACATTCTGATTGAAGAGAAATCATCAGGTCTCATTACTTTATAATGAGAGGTTTTGGCATTAACTGATTTCATGCTGTCATTAGAAATTCCTTTTGAAAGCTCTAAGTATATATAGACACCCCCGTACACAATTTTACAATAACATATGTTATAACATTGCTTGTTCTATGAAGACTGAGACAAGAATGTAAAATCCAATTGTATAATTCTGCGAGTGAACAGCAGCGGTATACCTAATCGATACGCAAGAGATATATATTGATTGACAACTAGAAATGCGAGTATAACTGTAAAAAATGGGGAACGTGACACTTACTTCTGACCGGCATTGACATCGTGTCAAACCATAACAGAAAGGAAATGCCATTTAACGGAAATCTATGTTTTATCAAAACATGGTGTATATTTTATACCACATAAACATTTTTACATTTACATAAATAAACGTTAGATTTTCTAAATGATTTTACATGGTTCATACCATTTTTGTTGATCAGACACTAGCTGTATGTAGCTTGGCGTCGCGGTAGGCGGGTCACAGATTCGAACTTATTGTTATAATAATTATAATGAATGTATTTTCAGCAAATAAATAAACAGACTCTTTAGATGAATAGTTTAGACGGATTTTCGTACTTTACGTTCGTTTCGCGTTTGAACAAGTTACAGAGTAAATAAGTCGCCCTGTTTCTGGGTCAACCTTTGTTTCAGTTTGTTGCTAAAACAGCACAGAAACATGATATAAAATTTCATTATTTCTAAGTACACGTATTTCAATATAATAAAAGCGCTTGCAATCGGTATAATGAGTGGATTCAAATGACAATCGGCCATTTTTTGTGTTTTCCCCAACATTTTTGCCGTTAAATTAATGTAGATAATGCGAGCAAACAACCGGAGAATGGCAAAATCACATAAGCAAAGCTGTACTTATAAGAAAAGTTTTCAACAAATCACATTAATTTTTTTTTATTTTCATGTAAATTGAATAATGCTACGCCGACGATAGCGTCCAGATTCAACCATAATGATTGCTTAAAGAAAGTCAATTATCAATATAATAAGAGGTCTGTGTTAATTCTGGTAACCACACGCATCACATTGTTCTGCAAAAACGCATTCATGGGAAAAATGCTGACTTTTTCACAGGCTTCAAACTGTATTGTTCTTGGAGCGGAATAATCGGCCATAATTAGTAGGCAGTGAGCGTATATTGTTTGACAACTAGAAATAAGACTGTCGTGAAAAAGACAATAATCTATGTCTATCAATGATATCAGGTGACGAGAGATATAACATATATGCAATGTGTTTTCATAGGTCATCTAGAAAACATTGTATCGGAGTTTGTATCATGTCAACATTTTAAATTTATATAAAATATGTTCGACACTAGCCAGTAGGTAATGATGAACTTCATAATATCGATATAGGTTTAGAAAGATAACCCCGTGCAGAAAATTCAATTTTTAAAACGTTCGAGAATTTTCCAAATTGGTGAAAATATTCACTCACAAGCACTAATACATTTTCTACATAATATTAGTACTACGAAAGTTTCATGTAAAAATGTTTATTTTTCATATCATTCCTTGTTTGCTTTTTTTTTGTTCTTTAAGCAATATTAGACGTCATATTACTTTTGACATTTCAGTAAAATAAGTAAACTAACAGAAAATGTTTTCAGCTCTATTTTCGTCAGTTGTCAGACTCCTACATATCAGCATTTTCTACGATAAAATAAGTTTTTCTTTTAAATCAGAATAAGTAACTTTCCATTAGCGCATATCAAAAACTGCTTAGAGGAACATCTGTACCAATACTGCAGTAAAGAAGACTTAATGAGAGGAAATACCGCTTTATTGTTTAACATATACGAGTTAATTGAATTTCAGCGCATTTCTGAATAAGTCAGTGGTGAGTGAATCGTTTCCAAACATGTTTAAATTACATCTGCATTTTCTACACAAGATCTTGAACTTGTACAAGAATGGAAATGATCAAAAGTATACCACTGCAACAAACGAGAAAAGTTTCACTTGTAAATAAGTAAATGAGCGGTCTTTTTAGCGGTCTTTTTAACAGATAACTTTCGGCAAAACTCGCTTGACTTTTAGTGGTAAGACTCATACTTTCAGTGCAATAATTGCACTTAAAACTATAGACGACTAAAATCGTTTAAAATAGCAATGTAAAAAATCTCACCATGGAAAACAATGTACATCGCTAGTTGTTTTAAAATGTCATAAGAACATTTTCTGAAACATGTATCATATTCAGCCATATTCGCTAAGAAGCAATTCTGTAAAACTTACAGAATAACAAAATTATGTCAGTACTGACAAAAATAGTTTTATAATTCCACGAGTGGAACCAAGCGGGTCGAATCTATTAGCAATGAACGAATATTGATTGCGAGAATGAATTTAGACATATTGTACTGATAGAATCATTTAAATACCGTTAACACTTTTACATTGATATAAATGATGCGTCAACATTTTAATTTTAAAATTTCTTTGGCGTTAATATTTTTACATTTACGCTTGTGGTGGGTCAACATTTTACATTTACATTGATACTATGTTGACAACTTTTACATTTACTTGATCTATTTTAGTTCATTTTAGTACCACGTTCATATGAATGTGTGTGACTATCCATCGGTGTGTGGGTAGCTTGTTCAATTCACAGATTTGAACTTCGACCTACGCTGAAACATTGAACTACTAAGTACGTTTTGTGTTTTTGCTGGAGAAAAGAAAATCCCATTGAATACAGACTCCATTAAAATTGTTTTGCCGGTGCATAAACAAATATGCAGATATTATAAACTGATTTAAAGCTGAACCAGTGAACAGGGCACTATCTCAATTTGTATGGAATTAGGCAAAGATATTATATCAAATTAAATTGAGTTACAAGCTGTATTTCTACTTTCAATATACATGCATTTGCTTTTTCTTCTCTCAAAACATTCGCAGAATTCGCAAAGGCACTTCTTGGAAACAATTGATTGGATTCATCGATAAGGATTTTTTTAATTAAATCTCAATCCAATATGCGATTAACTATTGTGCATTTGTGGAGATTAAAGTTTCAACTGTTCCTCGACTACTATGAGAAGCCATATGCTCAACAAAATACTGCACATTTAATGAACTAATGCTTCAGAGATTTAAACAAACAACAATGTAAGGTACGTTGTTTGTCTTTTGGCTGAGAGCTGTGCAGCTGATTGTTGCCTAGGCAAACTTCTAGACCTTGATTTCAAATCCATATAGCGTTAAAAATAATACGTTAAAAGCCAAATAGTGACAATATAGACCTGAATGTGTGGATATGGTTTCTGAGTAGAATGGACACAGTGAAGGTCTGTTGCTTGTCGTAACCTTGTATAACAATGGTGGCGTTGGAATGAACTTGTTCAGTCTAATATATCCAAAGTTACTAAATTGGACCTTTTGCATAGGAAAACACTAAAAGAAACAGGAAATTTTATACAACAGTGTAAGATTAGAATGCTCTAGGACATCTCATTTAATAAGGTAGCGGACCTGTAATGACAGTCGGCAATTCCCGTGTGATTGCGTTTCTCGCTAGGCAATTCGACATTCTATGGACATAAGGTAGTTTGACGCGCACGTAACATTTGGCAATAACCAAAACATTCCAAAATCGCATGCGGAGAATACGTACTTTGTCAATTGTCATAACGGATTCACTATTACAGTGCAACTTCTGAAAACCGGACCTTCTAAAAACCGGAAACCTTTGAAAACCGCACGAAACTCAAAGTCCCGTTTTTTTCCTTCTTATTCTTTTAAATTTTTAACTTCTGAAAACCGGAACTTCCGAATTCTGAAAACCGGACGATTTTTGAAGGACCGTTTATATTTTAACACTAAAATTGACTTCCGAAAACCGAACAGCAAAATATTTGCCGGTCTGTCTTTAACATGTTTTAATCTAAAAAAACCCGTGGCAAGATGTCAACATGTTCTTTTGTTTATCTATTAGCGGCACACATTTGCTTTGATACACATTATAATCACAATGATCATTTGATGCAAAAGTAAAGAATTAATCAGCGATTACTTTAATTTCTTTTCAATATATAAAAATGATTCATTAAATGTCTTTCGTGTGGAAAACTTTTGTAATGTTTGAATTGAAAAATGATAGATGTTTTAATTGATTAGTTACATCGATTAAACTACGCTTTATCAACACCAATTAAATATTGATGAACTCGGGTTTTCAAAGATGGTAAAATGTAAGGGGAAAATGTTTGAGTAAATGCTATTATTGTTTTATATACATGTACAAAAAAGGAAATTTATTATACGTAATTGATTATCCTTAATGTTTGTAACATATTGATTCAATAATTCTTAAATCAGTTAATGAATCACTTTACACAAATTTGTACAATTAAAAAGGATAATAATTGCCTTCATTCAACGTGTAAGAAAACATAACTCTAGTGCATAATGTCCACTTTGCCTGAAAACTTCCGAACTTCTGAATTCCGGAAACTTCCAAATACCGAACTTTTAGATTGGTCCGGAGGTCGTTCGGTTTTCGGAAGTTACACTGTATTATTATTATTATTATTATTATTATTATTATTATACCAGATTTATATAGCGCCCTTTTCATGATCAATTTCACGTTCAAAGGCGCTTTACATAGTTCAAATGCAGCTACACAGGGCGCAGAATTCATCCTCTACTAGTACAGACACAGAGCGATCTGACCAGAGGGACAGAGTGAGACAAAGCACCCATGACAGGGAGATCAGAAATCAGATACAGGCTTGTCCGGCTAACTTAGCCTAGCTCGTTGCGAATAGACAGCCTGGTACTTTAACGTGCCCAGTGTATAGCACTGATACACGCAAGGATTGCCTGGGTTCCTGACCAGTACACTACTTTTAAGAGAAAATCTCGGGTCATTTCCAAAAACAGAATATTCAGACACCCCCGCTCATCAGCAATTTTGCAAAACCAGTCGTAAACATAATTATTCTGCAACGACAGGCAGGAATAAAATTATATTGTTCAGTAAGAAGAAACGAGCGGTCATAATCGATAAGCAATGGAAGTATATTGATTGAAACTAGAAGGACGAGTTTAACTGTGGAAATAGTATGAATGGGACACTGTCTGTATCCGTCATTAACATCTGGTGATACATGAAATGCTGTTACAATCGTAACCTATGCTTTAATAAAAGAAAATATCATTTCAACATTTCTACAGTCTCATCAAAATACCAGATCAATCATTTTCATTTCAGTATACCGAAAGGTTGTAGTTTGGGTTCATTTGAGTCACTTGTTCGGACTTAATTTGGACCCTGCAACGACTAGTGAAGTAAGACGGAATATGTCTGCATCAGGTGAAGAAAAGCACAATCAATACCTTCGCTTGAATGTAATCTTCTACAAATGAATGAATTTTCCACAGATTACTTCATCTTAATTTGCAGATTAGAAGAATATGAAACGTCTTGTGAAGGATGTTCTGAGGCTATGTGCAATTTTCAGTTTTCGTTAATCTGATCAATAAGCAGCTGATGTCATTTGTAATTTTCCCCTATTAAAACAATAATAGCAGCTAAACTCTTGACTCTTGAATTTATTTTTGAATAACCACGTTTGTTTTATTTATATCAGTTTATTTTTAAAAAGTTTGCCTAGCAGAAATATCAGTATTTTCCGAGACATGTTCCAGCTCGATAAATCTGAAGATGACACACATTAAGAACCGCTTGATAGAACATGTAAGCGCTGATTGCAATAAATGAGTCGAGACAATATCGGTTATCCTTTTAATGCACCAGTTAACAGAATGTGCTGATAATATTTGAGAGTTTACCGAAACAGCATTATGAGAGTTTACCGAAACAACATTATGAGAGTTTACCGAAACACCATTATGAGAGTTTACCGAAACACTATTATGAGAGTTTACCGAAACACCATTATGAGAGTTTACCGAAACACCATAATGAGAGTTTACCGAAACATCATTATGAGAGTTTACCGAAACACCATAATGAGAGTTTATCGAAACACCATTATGAGAGTTTACCGAAACACCATTATGAGAGTTTACCGAAACACCATTATGAAAGTTTATCAAAATAAAATACCATTACTAAAGAAATAGGAATCAATGTTTCCGCAGACATATAGTATTAGTTATTGTGAAGAAAGACATTTATCTAATTATTCCATTGGGATAGCTATAAATCTAACATGGTCTAGAAGACAAAAGCGCGATAAATCTTGATTCTGTAACTGATGTCTTTCAAATTTGAGAATTCATTTCAGAAATCAAGCCAAAACAAGGATAAATATCTAATAGGAAAATTCGTGTCCCAAGAATTCAATGCCCTCAGACCACAATCTCATACATGTGCAAGTCTTTGCAGGGAAGAATAATTTTTCAACATATTTTCATTATAATGATGATTATTTAGCATTTCAGATTGATTCCAAAATTCCATGTCAATTCTAACGGCTCTAGTGTCATGTAGCTAAAATCTCCTGATTTAAATGGGATGTGTAATTCGTTTTATTTTTTCTAACAAACTAACTATTGGTCTCGGGCATGTGAAGACAGTTATTTCTCAAGCGAGAAAGAAAAGCATAATCCAGCTCGTGACGATGTGATCACTTTCATTGGACAAACCGTTGGGGGAGGTAACTAGAGTCATGGAGCATGTATAACATTACGAGTTATCTCACTGACAACTTACGTTAGGTACAACTGGCAACCTCCTATTTGTTAGTCTATTTTTACAGAAAAAAGCTAATAATAATTCCGACAGACTTTCATTTTAACATTTTTCCTTATTATTCTCCATTTTTGTTCCAGGATCTCGTCTTTCCATCGTCTTTTCATCACAGTCTGAACGGACGGTTTTAAATTAATAAACCAGTTATTTATGAGAAACTAAAACACGGCAAATGATCTTAATTTTCTAATTTGTCTTGAAAATGTCTCCCCTAATGTGATGTCGTCTCATTAGAGGCAAACGATTTATGAACGTAACAGCACATAAGGCAAGACTACCCGCTTAAAAGTGTGTCTGCTCAGTTTAGAAATGTTACTACTACTTTATGTGGAAAACTATACGAAAATAGATCCGCAAAATACAGGTTAGGATCGTTATAGGCAAATGTTAGGCACAAATTTGAAAGCCCGTGAAACAAGTAAAGTGTCTTTGATGGTGACCGAAATTAAAGCTATGTAATTCTTACTGGAAATAGTTCGCATATATGCGACTCTTAATTACTGCAAATGAACTGTTGTAGGACAAACCTCTCTGAAGAAATTGATATAAAAATTGAATATAATTAAACAGCTTGTGAAGAAGACACCGTTTCATTTACTTTAAACCAGACTTTTATTTTGTTGTGTGTTTGGTCTTTGTTTTTTTTTGTGTGTGTGTGTTTTTTTGTGTTTTTTTTTTGTTGTTATTTTTGTTGCTGCTTTTGTTGTTGTTTTTGTATACTGTGTTCCTTTTTATGGTGAGGCAGTATTACTGGATCTTTGATAGCATTTACCATATGTCCCAAATGTGGCTTATATCCGTCTAAATGTAAATAAAATATTAATACGAAGAGGTCACTGAAATTATAATTTATCATTATTCGCTGATATTATTTGTTTTCTCTGTCAAACATTTAAAGATGCTATCGCTTCAAAATCGATACGATTGCTGTTCTGAATGTTTTCAGTATCAGCTTTTAAGTAAGTTGTCAGACTCCTGCAAAATTACAAGCGTTTTCAGAGACAGAGTAGCATTAAATATATCTGAACAAGTATCTTTCCATTAGTGCACATTAACAAGCGCCTGCGGGTATATCTAACTGATTACCGCTGTAAGAGGACATATGATGTATTGTTTGAATGCTTAAAATATAACATTTTAGTCTTAATTGAATCTAGGAGCAATATCACATGTCGCAATTCTGAAAACAAATTCATCAGAAAATAAATTGTCTTGATCTAAACATGGTTTATGGAAAGCCACATGTTCAACAGAAAATCTCAGACTTGCACGGGTATGGAAATGATCATACGCTGATGACAAGGCTGGTGTGCAAACAAGTTAAGGTGTAGTCTTGACAGTTTGTTTTGGCAAAGCTGTTGCCGATTACTGATGCCTTTATATGCAACAAATTGATACGAAACGATCAGTGACATACTTGTATCGCTGAAGCAATACCCCAACCTAAAATTTTATATATAAAAAAAGGAAAAATGATCAATCTCTGTTTCACAATTTCTGAATACAGAAGGGCTGTACACGGAGATGCTGCTGGGTTTTTGTGTGTGTGTGTGTGTGTGTGTTTTGTTGTTTTTTTGCCGATCAAAACAAAGAAAAAAATATTAGTGCTGGAGTGAATATTTAAGAGCTATTGATGTTTAAAGGGAAAGACAATGTGGTTCTCATGTTAAATCCTCTGCTACGATTTCTTAAATCATTTAAAGAAGTGAAAGGATTTTCAAAATCGTTTCAAGAATGAAAAAGTTATGAGCATTTAAATATTTTATTGGCGGCCATTTTGTTTCCATAGCAACAAACAACAATATGGCGGATTTACTAAATTTCAAATTACACATTTCAACTGTATTTACTTATTTCTGTAAAATAATTTCTCTATCTTTTCCCGCTATATTGAAAGAAATTACCATGTTTTACATCTTACATTCTAGAAATATGGAATTAATCTATTTAAAAGGTTATTTGCTAAATAAAGAATTCAGCAGTGTGTAAATGACGTCATAAACACACTAAAATGACAGCCTCCATGATCAGCCATTTTTTTTTTTAAATTTCAAACTGCCATATCTTTTTCAACAGTGGTCCGATTTTAAAAATTCTTTCAGCGTTGGTGGCTTTCATAAAAAATTAACTTAATGTCAGGCTTTCCTTGCCTTTTAAACAAGATAAAAATATAGTTTTATAGCAGCTTAAAATACAAATATAACTGAACTGAGCTATCTGGTAACTGAGGCTACCTTATTTACGTGTAATTTCGTGCAGTATGAATGTATGTATTGTATGGTTTGGGTCTAGCGCTGTTTTTCAACAGTAGTTCGGTTATATAGCGGCTGGCAGTTTTTTTGTATTCTCTACTAGTACCAACCTGTTCCTACGCAAGTAACAGCCACCTTCTCGACATGATTCAGAGTGGAGGACGCATTATTTCAAATGCACCGTCTTTTATCAAATTGTCACAGAGAACATGCGCCTCGCCGGGAATCGAACTCACGACCCAGCGATACGTACATCTGCGCTCTTTCTATTGAGCTAGGCGTACGGCTTTTTTTATATATATGAGAGACACTGATAATACATTCTGATTGAAGAGAAATCATCAGGTCTCATTACTATGATGTGAGGTTTAAGTTGTCATTAGAAATTCCTTTTGAAAGCTCTAAGTATATATAGACACCCCGCACACAATGTTACAATAACATACGTTATAACATTGCTGGTTCTATGAAGACTGAGACAAGAATAATAAATCCAATTGTATTATTCTGCGAGTGAACAGCAGCGGACCTAATCGATACGCAAGAGATATATATTGATTGACAAATAGAAATGCGAGTATAACTGTAGAAAAATGGGGAACGTGACACCTACTTCTGCCCGTCATTTACATCTAGTGTCAAACCATAACAGAAAGGAAATGCCATTAAACGGAAATCTTTGCTTTATCAAAACATGGTGTATATTGAATACTACATAAACATTTTGACATTTACATAAATAAACGTGATTTTGCACGGTACATACAATTTTTGTTGATCAGACACTAGATGTATGTAGCTTGGCGTCGCGGTAGGCGAGTCACAGGTTCGAACTTCAAGTACTGTTATAATGTAATGAATGTATTTTCAGCAAATGAATAAAAAACAGATGTGCATAAGCTATACTCTTTAGGTGAATAGTTTAGACAGATTTTGGTACTTTACGACAAGTCTGTTACGTTCGTTTCGCGTTTGAACAAGTTACAGAGTAAATAAGTCACGCTGTTTCTGGGTCAACCTTTGTTTCAGTTTGTTGCTAAAACAGCACAAAAATATATATATAATTTCATTATCTCTAAGTATACGTATCTCCATACAATAAAAGCGCTTGCAATCGGTATAATGAATCGCAACGGTGGTAGAATGTTTATGTGTGGAATCAAATGACAATCGGCCATTTTTGTGCGTTTTCGAGCAAAGATTTCCGCAACAACCAGAGAATGCAGAAATCATATAAACAAAGCTGTACTTAATTATAAGGAAAGTTTACAGTACAATTTTTATAACAATTAGATCAGATCAATACCAAGCCTAATAAGGATTATCAATCACTCAATGCATTGTAAATAAATCATGCATTATACAATTTACAATACAAAGAAAGTAAGTATACTGTGGGTTAGATAGAGAAAGTCAATTATCAACATAATAAGAGGGCTAATTGATATGACGTTAATTCAGATAACCACCGACATCACATATTTCTGCTAAAACGCGTTCATGGGGAAAATGCTGATTTTTTTTACGCAGACTTACAGGAAAAAGCATCAAACTGTTCTGGGAGCGAAATAATCGACCATAATCAATAAGCAGTTAACGAACTAGAAATAAGATTGTCGTGAAAAAGACAACAGTCTACGTTTATCATACATATCTGGTGACGAGCTATTATAAATAACATGTATGAATTGTATTTTCATAGGTCATCTACGTGTTGTATCTATAGAACATTGTATCGGAGTTTGTATCATGTTAACATTTTTACATCCATATAAAATATGTTCGAGACTAGCCATTAGGTGTTGATGAACTACATAATATCGAGATAGGTTTAGAAAATTTCGCTATTTTAAAAAGGTTCGTCGAGACTTTTTCAAATTGGTGAAAAAAATCAGGCACAAGCACTAATATATACTCTACATAATACTAGTATTATGAAAGTTTCATTTTTTTTTACAAAAATGTTTATTCATATCATTCCTTGAAATTGTTTGCTTTTTTGTACTTAAAGCAATATTAAACGCTATATTATCATTATAAGTACATTTGACATTTCAGTAAAATAAGTAATCTAACAGAATATGTTTTAAGCTTTTAAGTTTCAGCTATTTTCGTTAGTTGTCAGACTCCTACACGAATATCAGCATTTTCTGCGATAAAATAGGTGTTTCTTTTAAATCAGAATAAGTCTCTTTCCATAAGCGCATATTAAGAACTGCTTAAAGGAACATCTGTATCAATACTGCGGTAAAGAAGACTTAATGGGAGGAAATACCGCTTTATTGTTGAACATACGAGACAGGCGTTTAGTCTTAATTGAATTTCAGCGCATTTCTGAATTGAATCGTTTCCAAACATGTTTTAAGTACACCTGCATTTTCTACACAATATCTTGAACTTGTACAGGAATGGAAATGATCAAATGTAAAAACCACTTCAACAAACGAGACAAGTTTCACGAGCAAATAAGTAAATGAGCGGTCTCTCTTTACAGATAACTTTCGGCAAAACTCGCTTGCTTTTTAGTGGTAATACCACTTTTAATTGCACTTAAAACTATAGACGACTAAAATCGTTTAAAATAGCAATGTAAAAAAATCTCATCATAGAAAACAATGTACATCGCTAGTTGTTTTAAAATGTCATAAGAACATTTTCTGGAACATGTATCATATTCAGCCACGCTCGCTAACAAGCAATTCTGTAAAACTTACAGAATAACATAATTGTGTCAGTACCGACAAAAATTGTTTTATAATTCCGCGAGTGGTAACAATCGGGTTAGATCTATTAGCAATGAACGAATATTGATTGCGAGAACGAATTTAGACATATTGTACTGATACAATCATTTAACCCGTTAACACTTTAACACTGATATTAATGATGCGTCAACATTTTCATATTTACCTTTCTTTGGCGTTAATATTTTTTCATTTACGTTTGTGGTGGATTTACATTAATACTAGGTTGACAACTTTTACATTTACTTTCAAGAATTATTTCAGTTCATTTTAGTTCCACGTTCATATGAATGTGTGAATATCTATAGGTGTGTGGGTAGCTTGTTCAATTCACAGATTTGAACTACGACCTTCACTGAAACATTGAACTACTATGTACGTTTGTGTTTCTACAGGAGAAAAGAAAATCCTATTGAATAGAGACTCCATTAAATTGTTTTGCCGGTGAATAAAAGAATGTACAGAAAATATAAGCTTACTGATTTAAAGCTGAACTAGTGAACTGGGCACTATCTCAAGTTTTATGGAATTAGGTAAAGACTATATAATAAATTATATCAAATTGAACTGAGTTATAAGCTGTATTTCTACTTTCCATATGCATGCACTTGCCTTTTCTTTTCTCTCAAAACATTCGCAGAATTCGCAAAAGCACTTCCTTGAAACAATTGATTGGACTCACCGATAAGGTTTGTTTTTAATTAAATCTCAATCCAATATGCGATTAACTATCGTTGCATTTGTGGAGATTAAATTTTCAACTATTCCTCAAATACTATGAGAAGCCACATGCTCATCAAAATACTGCACATTTAAGGAACTAGTGCTTCAGAGAATTAAACAAGCAGCAATGTTGTTTTTATTTTGGCTAAGAGCTGTGTAGCTGATTGTTGCCTAGGCAAACTTCTAGACTTTGAATTCAAATCCATATAGCGTTAAAAATAATACGTTACAAGCCAGACGAAAGATCATTCTTAATGTGTGGATATCGTTTCTGAGTAGAGTGGACACAGTGAAGATCTGTTGCCTGTCGTAACCGTGTAAAACAATGGTGACTTTGGAATGAACTTGTTGCCATTATTAAATCAGTCTGATATGTCCAAAGTAACTAAATTGGACCTTTTGCATAGGAAAACACTAAAAGAAACTGGAAATTTTATGCAACATTGTAAGATTAGAATGCTCTAGATCATGCCATTTTAGGCAGTGGATCCGTAATGACACTCGGCAATTTCCATGTGGTCACGTTTCTCGTTAGGCAATTCGACATTCTTTGGACATAAAGTAGTTTGACGCGCACGTAACATTCCGCAATAACCAAAGCATTCCAGAATCGCACACGAAGAATAAGTACTTTGTCAATTGTCATAACGGGTTCGCTACCAAAATTAAGAGAAAATACCGGATCTCCTCACTGAAACATTTCCGAAAACATAGCATTCAGACACCCCCGCTCATCAGCAATTTTGCAAAAGCTGCCGTAAACATAATTATTCTGCAACGACAGGCAGGAATAAAATTGTATTGTTCAGCAAGCAGAAATGAGCGGCCATAATCGATAAGCAATGGAAGAATATTGATTGAAACCAGAAGGACGACTGTGGAAATATTATGAATGGGACACTGTCTGTATCCGTCATTAACATCTGGTGATATATGAAATGCCGCTACAATCATATCATATGCTGTAATTGTATGTATCTGCATCAGGTAAAAACAGTCAGAGCCTTTGTTTGAATGAAATCTTCTACAAATCATCTACAAAGGAATAAATCATTTTCCACAAGTCACTTCGTCTTAATTTACAGATAAGAGGAATAAGAAACGTATTGTACAAGGTGTTCTGAGGCAAGGTGCAATTTTTCAATTTGAAGTTGCTCTGATCAACAAGCAGCTCGTCTAGTTCTCTGATATCATTTGTTATCCACTTGAATATATTTTTGGAAAAACTCATATGAGTTTATATTTTTATAAAAGTCTGCCCTAATGTCCGACTGCTGCAGGAATATCAGTTTCCGAGATCTGTTCCAACTCGATAAATCTGATTAAGAACCGCTTGATAGAACATCTAGGCGCAGATTGCAATAGACGAGTTGAGACAATATCGGTTATCGTTTTAAAGCATCAGTTAACAGAATTTACTGATAATATTTGTCCTTAATCGAATTTCAATTCATAAAGCTGAGTCGTAATTCCATATAATCTAGTGTAGAATAAATTCTGAAAGCATGGTTAAAGAGACTCGTTAACACATTTTAGGTAAAAGAAATCTCTTAAAATCCATTAAATGTGGGTTCTGTTAAAGTCACCAATGTAAATATTGTTATATTGTGCAGAAGGGAGTTAACCGTTGCAACGTTTTTTTGAAATTCTGGAGAAAGTCCACATTCTTCTTGCTCTTTTACCAATACCTTACACGTATATACCCTTACTTTTATCATTTCTAGTGTCGTATATACATTCTATACCTAAGTTGATATAAATAAACATGTTGAAATATTTCATCCCAACAGTGTGCGAGTATCTTCAAAGAGATGTCATATTTACAACAGATAACTTTGAATATAATGTAACTTGTTTTGTAACTATACCAGAGTAACAGCTTGTATTCATGGACATGACTGTATGATGATAAGTTGGAAATTTTAAAACTGATGTACGTCATAAATATCTATGATGTCTTTGTGTTAGTCCGAATTAGTGTCAAATAGAAAGAACCACATCCATTGCGTGACTATAATAATTTCAACATTCTGAGTATAAGTACTTGCAAGTAAAAAGTTCGATGAGTATTTCTATTGTGATAAATAAAAGATGCTAAATTAGAAAACGACGCATGTCTGTTGCATGGGTTCACGCAGTTTAAACACATGTTTATGTCTAAGTATGCACTCCAACATGACAAGGTTTTCTTTGGTTCCAAGGAATACAGAGGTTAAAAATAATAGGTATTGCAACTACAACTGCCATATATGTTTTTCAGTGTTTCGTGTATCACTTTAACATCTGAAAATGTCTAATTTGAAACATTTAGTCATGATGAACCATGAAAATGACATACAACCTGTTTGAAACTAGCACTGTTCATAATAATTGCTAATACTGTAGTATCCATGCCAATTGCTATGGTAACAATGTTGTAGATATTGGACTGAAGTCCTGTTTTGGATGTGGAATTGATTTATATGAGAAACTATCCAACTTGTGGAATTATGGTTAATTGGGTACATGAGATTTTTCTCTTCCATCCCCTCCAGCAAGGAAAGTCGTTTAGTGGTCGGAACATCACCTGCTTATTTAAAACCCTTCTTCCTCCATCGTCAGCATTTGTGATCGGAAACTTCGAATCCAACAAAAAATTGTTTCTGCGAATTTAAAAGAAAATATAGCTTTGATCACATCCCATTAATGAGAAAACCCTCCGGTCACGACATGGGGAATTTTGTCACATATTTGTTTCAAGCCTTTTCGCTCTTAGAAACCTCTGTTTTCGTCATATCGTTCAATATGATTGCAGAGACACTTTCGGGAGACGAATTGTTTGTCATAAACTCTCTAAGCATTCACACGTCTTGGAAAAAATAATCTAAAAAATAATTTATGACACATCCTTTGGAATTTATCTTGTAAATAGTTTAAGTCTGGATTATGAATAAATTCTGCACAGGCCGTGCAAGATCAGTGTAAATGCGTATGCCTACTTTACGAGTGTATACAAGCCAGTGCTTTTTTGATAAACCTAATCTGTACGCTGAAAAGTTTCTTACTATGGTTACTATTTTGTCTGAAATATATCGTGGTACACTAGACTTATGCGCCGTTGTTTTGACACGACAAGGGCAGTTAATGTACTTTATATTTTTTTCGTCAGAGGACGACGACCAGTCTAGTTTGTATCACATTAACTGTTATTCCACAGTTATACTCGTATTTCTAGCAGTCAATCAATATACGTTCATTTCTTTTACTTAGTATACTTCAATGGACTATTTATTCCATGCTCTGCACAATCAGTGATATTTTATCGATTTTAAGTGCGCGGGATGTGGACAGGCAGTAATTTTTTACAGTCCGCTTACTATATTCATACCTTCCGCTCCACAATGTCGTGGTTTACACTCCTTATTGTATTCCTGTAAGGTTTGTTGAAAATGTTCAAAGTAATACTAAAAAACTAAGTGTAAACTGACGCGTATAAAATAAGAAAACATTTTCCTTTTAACTGGATTTCTTCACTATTGTATTTAAGCATTATAAGAGAGTTTTGGTTTAAGATTCAGGGTTCAAAGTAGTTACACTTGCAAATAAATAAAATAACTGCTGCAAATTATGTTTGCTCTCTCTCATTTAATTTTGTTTATTAAATTCTAAGCATTTAATAAATGAGGTGGAGGTACAGGGCGTACAGTGTAGAGTTTTAATGAAGGCTGGGGCGTTGTATTTTATGTCCAACCATGCAGCTGTCATCTTGCTTTAATGTTTTGCAAAACTACCAAGGTTGTGAAAACATCGCGTAACTCTAATATTTCGCCATTTCTGAAAACTTGGATTGCAATGCAAAGAGATTGTAAGATACAGAGTTGCGCTTGTTCAGTAAACATTTAATGTATTTTATGAGGATGTTATTCAGATTCTGGGTGATGGCAGTTTATGTATTGTTCTTGGTAAATGCATTACCGGGCTCATCAAAAGTAGTAATGAACGGAACATTTTGAGACATTCAACATGCTTGGTGTTCCGCACTTTCATTGTTATTCATTACGTTTTCCTTTTAATTGTGTCTGACAGAACTTGTAGTGTTCTCCATGATAGGCAATTAGAATATGCGTAATATGTAGTTCTTTAGGCTATGTTTTTAAATGTTTTATTGTGTGTACATGAAAATTTCTGTACTTTGCATTTCGTGTTTTTTGTTATTATCACATGTTTCAGGGATTCGGCTAGCGGGGATAACTTACTATTTATCTATTATAGTACTGCTCTGCATAGTCAAGAATATGCGTATAAATTTTGTTACCATATCATTATACGTGTATATGGGAGTATTTGTGTTTTGCATATCGTTCATTTCGTTATCATCATAATTATGCTTCAGAGAATCAGCTGGCGGGGATAACTTATTACCTATTTATACTGCAATGTAACTTTGAAAGATTGATGAGAATAACAGTGAGGTTTGGTGCATTAAACTTACATATCAACTGAACTAAACGTCTTTGTTGGGTTTTTGACAATGCTCGTTCAAAAACGATGCGCCGCTGTGTTCCTGAAGAAAAAAAACTTTATTTCATTTTTGGTTTTGTCTTTAGTTTTTACTTTGTCCAATTAATTTGTTTATATATTTGAAATGTACAGTTCCATACAAATATTACTGAAGGATTTTCATTTGAGGAATACTGCGTTCTTCCTGTATGATATCTGTCAAACATAAACGATTAAAAAATGTAAAAATGTATGATTTGATCTCGAAGTCTTCCTTAATCACTGCTGTCGCGTAATAAATAGCGTTTTTTTATTTGAAACTTTGGTAGTAATCACACTAAAATTACTCATTTATTACTTTTGGGCGTTTCCGAGCAGAAGTTCATAAAATGGACTTTCTAGAGAGTAAATGAATAAATGCGTTCGTTTTATGGCGTTGTAATACAAACCGGTCGTTTCGCGCTGGATTCCAAAGCCTCAGGTCTCATTACAGAGTGACATGAGAATTTGTTATCACACTTAATTCAAGCCTTTCTGAAAAGCTTTTAGCAACATTACATGCGTCTTAGAAACCTAAAGTCATTTTCAATATCAATATAAAGATTTTCCGCGGAAGAAGCGCGTGTCGTAAACACTCTCAAAGCATTGACACATCAGGAAAAGACCCTTGGAAAATTATTCACTCATCTAAAGGTAGTTTTCCATTTTCATAGAAGAGCCGTTGTTCAAGAGTTTTAATTTCAAGCGTTTTTCACGGACAATATTCGACGTGGCGTACTCCTCTAAATCGGAAGGAGTTTCACGCAATTATTGCACATTTGATTTTATTATAACCTCATGAGAGAAGGTTTAAACGCATGTTGTGATAAATGAGGTTGAGAGCATGTATCCTTTTAATGCTAAGCTCAAGAGAATACACTGTTGATAAAACTGTCTGAACTGAATTTCAATGCAATATATGCGATAAAATTTTCTAACATCGAGGCCGCATGTACAATCTACGAGATGTCATACTATTGTTTTTGCGGGACTAGATTTTCTACTAAATCCTCTGTGGTGTCATATTTTTGTGCTAGAGGTGGCTAGATTTTCTACTGCTCCAGTTTAAAGCATTGTATATTGTAAGAGGGAAGGGACAAGTACAGGTCAGAGACCACAAATTCATAAAAAAATATAGGGAACATACTAGAAAAAAAAGTAATCGCATACCTGGGAATAAGGTAAAGTTTAGTCCGTTCTTGACTGGTCAGTAATGCTTAAAAGTAATGATCTATTTTTCGAGACAGTGAGTGAGCCTTTCTATTGTGTTTTATGTATTTTATAGCTCATTTTAACAATATCTAATTTGCTACAGTTGATGGGTATTGAAAAATGTTCACCAAACGGTTTTGTTGCACCATGCAAACGATGTTTACACGGGGCCATATCTTTCACGAAAGAAATACTCACTATTCATATGTTTTACGTCCGTTATTTCAGTTAATCAAAGATAGTTCTTGAAAAAAATTCTCGTCATCTAATTTCGGTATATGGAAGTCCGTACACGCCAATTGTACATGTGAAAATAATTAGTGATCACAGACCTACAATGCTATGCGACGTCATCATTTGGTAGCAAGGTACACTTTGATGCGAAAATTTTGGGCACGGACGGTCTTACATGTAGCGAGTCGCAATATTGCACTTCCCTTATGAGCAGAATTAGGGTGGCCATTTTATAAATTGCGTGCATGTTTTGTTCTTTTAATTAATGGCAAGATCAGGATTCTCATACAAGAATAAAGAAACTTATCAAAACGAAAGGTTTACACCATCCATGAAAAATAGCATGTCAAAATCATCAATTTTGCGCCTTTTGAACAGCCTGCAATGATCCCGCTGCAAGAACAGTGTCCAATTTTATTGCATTTCTCAATTTAATAGTCCTTACTGAACGTCAGGACATAAACGGAATGGGGGCCCATCCAGCTCGTTTTTTCACAAAATAGCGAAAATGTTCCTGAGTATCAATCAACAAGCACAGAACCCTTCCGTGATTTGAATTTTTCCGCGAAAAGGTGTCTCATTGATCATACAAAGCTACCAGCAGTTACTTTTCCAACTGACATCAGAATTTTACATGTATCGGCTGTATAAATTTTCTAAAGAATTAATAATCATTATCTCTCACCTTAATTTACAGACATCCAAAATCACGAAGTTCTATTTATAACAAATATTGACGGTGGCCAAAATTCGAAGTGTACCCTGCTACCTTTTGTGTGGGAAGTGCCATAATTTTCTACTGATCTAGCTAAAGGAATGGTCAGACGGAAACTGCATGTACAGTCATCTTCACTGCCACAACTGGATTAAATATTCTTCTGAATCAAGCTATAGGCATGGTTAGAAGGAAGCCGTTTTCACAATATTGCATGATTTCATAACATAGTAATACTACATTTTGTCCTGACCTAACTAAAAGCCTGGAAATAAGCCACACCTCAACGCTGCGTCTGGATGACGTGTTTCGTGCTGAAACAAGTATGGTGTGATTAACCGTAGTCGGTATTTTTCCGGAACTATCCGTTCAGTGTTCTGCGTGGTATTATGAAAAACTTCTATAGCGATATCGAATTTCTACAGTGCAGTCATTACGAAATGATGAACTCTATCCGTTGTGCTATTATATACACTTTCACCAATCCGAGTATGCATGAATATTTTGATCACATCTCAATGAGACAAAATGGTAGAGAGTCTCTGTTTTACAATTCCCCAATGCAATCACTAGCCTGATTGACTTTCCAGTAGTTTTTTACCGAATGTATTGGAACCAAACTGTGAAAATGATTGGCACCTGCTATGCTGATGGCATTTATTGGCCCACAGCAATTACCTAGGCCTAAAATAACTTTACAGTATTATGATACTAGTAGTAATATGTGTGACAATGGCAATCTAAGGCGCACATGGTGCAAAAGTACCTAAACTTACTTTGATGTTAGTTTATGATAGCTTTAACCGTTTCTTTTGCTATCGGGTCTGTAAACATTTAAACTAACTCTTATGACATTACTTACGTTGTTACATCGGGGAGTATTTTGCAACATTCTCTAAAAAGAATTATTTTCATTACGGTTGTAAAGATATATTCCAAATAGGGCCAGAAGCCGTTTTGTTTCTCTCCTTTTTTATTCTATCAAAACAGTTCATATTTCCTAGACAACTTTCAAAACATTCCTGCGAATTCCAATTGATTTTGGCAACTGAGTAAATTAATATAATTACAAGAATTAATAATTAGTGCTTTCATCTGATGTTTCTCATGAAATGATTGCTTTGCTAGCAGAAAAGAAAACTTACTGTATATGATTCTTCCAGTACATTTGTATATGATGCAGTCGGAATAATTGTCTTCCCACAGACATTTAAAACTCGTCATCTGGAATTGACAATAGGCCTTAACGGTCTCCAATGATCAATTTAATCTTTAAAATTACACAGTTACATTTAATGCCAAAATTTCAGAAAATGCCATCATCCGACTGTTTGTGTGCAATTATTAAGATCATTATCATATCAGGTATTCTGATATGCAGCTTATATACGGTTTCCCAGCTTGGGTCTTGCACCATTATTATCTTACGTTGAAAAATGACATTTTGATCAAAATTCAATGCTGAAATTTTGACGGGGTCTATTCTCAACGTTGAAAAAGAACCCATTGGGTCTAATTTCAACGGTGTCAGTATTTAATGTTACACCGGCCTTTCATTAGATTGGTCATGTACATACCTCTCTCATATGAATCTGGTATAATAATATGTACAAGTACTGGGATAGTTCGCTAGAGCCAGAGTTTGGACTAAATTTCACGCAGCAATGAGTTGAAAACTGTTAATGATGTAAGATTTTAGGCAGCTATACAGGGAGGACAGAATACTTGTATGGTTGAGTGAAAGCTCTATCATATCAACAGACTGAGTAAGATGATAAAGGATTTGCACCTGTAATAAACCTTGACATTCTGTGCCAAGCATATATGTGTATCAGACTTCCTCAGGTAAAATTCTTAGATTTTTATGACCTACTCTAAGACCAAATAGTCATTTTATAACTGAACCGTTAGATGTTTTATGTTAGGTTCTCCTTAAAACATTTTCAGACAAAAAAAAACGTTTTCTTTGAATCATCAGGCACCGTGTTCACAAAACATTTATGGGTCTCAGCTGAGTTTGAATGCGACATTTTGATATCAGTTTTACGAAAACTTCAAGGTTAAATTCCAACTGAGACTGATCACCAATACTGAATAGTCACTTCAAAATGGTTAGTAACTTAAAATTAAGTTTAAACCAAGCTATTTAGATACAAATGACAAATAAAGTTTCATTATCAAACTCAGCTAAGTCTGAAAATGTTTTGTGAACACTGGGCCTGATATTTTATATGAGTTATATTTACTTTATATATGAAGTAGCTGCCTTCTATCATGACATATTAAGGACAATAATGTCAAGTGGTGGAGACATATGCTGGGCTATTTTAAGCTTACTCTATTTAATCTAAATAATGCAACAATATACGATGTTCTATTATTGTATTTGTGCGTTTCTTAGAACTTATGGAATATTCAGACATCCCCACACGTTTATCTGCGAGTGAAAGTAAGCGGTCAGATTGTGCTCGGTAAGCAATTATTGACCGATCAGAATAAAACCTTTTGCTAGAAAATTCACATTTATTGATAGGCTTTACCCTTAGGTCAATGATACATGTGAAAAATAATACTCCGTACGACATTGTACGATAATGGTCTGTTTCAATACTCTAGGCTTAGATCTTGCATGATAGCTAAGCAGTGTTGCTTTGTATCATTTTGAATTTTCTTCCTTTTTGGCAGACACTGAAGCAAAGCGCACTTTGCATTAGATCTTTTTAAAACACTGGTGTCAGACTCCTGTGCCTTTATTTGACAGTAAATCTAAAACTTAGACATTTAAATCTACATCTTAAGATTTAGATTCTAAAAGGCTAAATTTTGTTGTTAAATTAGTAAAGATCCTGATACAAATGCAGACGAATGTAGACGTTACAGCTCCAAATACAGCAAACTTTCACCAGCATATACTTAAATTATTTGCTACAAGCAAAATTGTCTGTCGTTCATAAGTCTAGATCTAAATTGTAAACATTGATGAAGACGAACCCTGTGTAGATTCTGTGGTGGGCCTTAAAGGCATTTTACATTAAAAATCTGAGAAGTCGTTTCTAGTCATTAGTGTAAATTAAATACCGCCAAGCTGGTAGAACATCTAACCGCTAACTGCAATAAATAAGTTGACAGCACCGCATGGATCGTTTTTATGATGACATTTTTCTTAAATGGATGTCACTGTAATACTCATGATTCTAATTTTATATATTTAACCAAAGAATAAAGTTTTAAAAGCATGGTTGAACAGAATAAGCGTTCGAACATGAAGATTTCGGATTTGCTCAGGAATGGACTTGCTTTATGACTACACCAGCCTAGCTTAGCCAAATAGGGCGAGTGCATATCTACGGATCACAGGGTCCTGAGTTCAATTCCCCGGCGAGGCGTATGTTCACCGTTACCGATTTAATAAAAGTATTTCCGTCACCCAACTGTTATCTATATGGATATATTGGCAGCTACTTGCGGAGAACTGGTTAGTACTGGTTAAGAATTTGGTTAACTGTCCGACTTATATAACTAAAATACTGTTGAAAAACAATACTAATCCAACAATTAACAAAACAAGTATCAGACATGTTATATCTCGTGTTTCGCCATGTTAACGTGAAAACAAAGCAAGTTATTTCAAGCAGGGCGATGATGTTAAAATGCTGATTGATAAGTTAGCTAATATTTTCTTTATTTGAACTGATGTAGAACCATTGATAACGTCGTATTTCAATTCAAGTCCAAACTATCATTATCAATTCTGCGACTATACACAGTTTCAACGTATGGTGCTTGTGGACGGTAGATGCAATCAGGTGGCAAGAAAGGGAACTTGGTTTAGTCTCTTTTGTCTAGTGTAATAGCAAGGTTGGTACCACTAAATGCTTTCAATTTATCTACTTCAAAGATGAACTACATACTACCTGCGGACAAATGGGTCTCTGTGCCTCACTGGATAAAGACCTCCGATTTCGAAACACGTGCTGCGTCATAGCCCCGATTTGGATTTCGAATCGACTTACGTAAAATTCGATATTCTTCTAGCTAAAGCAGTGTTAGTTGTGGTACCTGAATTTTCCTACAACAGTCGTCATATAATCTGTGTTGCGCCGGTATGAATCTTAAACACACCAAGCTAGACAAACATTTGTTACACCGAGATTGTCGGCATGACCACATGTAGTGGTTAATAAATCTTCCAGTCTAAAGATAACACTTCATGTCTTATTACGGGGTGACATGGAAGATGTTGTCACATCTAGACTTTATGAAAAGCATCTATTGTTGTTAGACGTTTCTTAGAAATCTCTACTTTCATTATCTCTTTAAAGATTACTTTCTTGGATAAAGCTGGTGTCATAAAAATTTCAAAATATTTTTAAAAGATGTAGGGAAAAAGACTGAAAAAAATCTACTTGAGTCTGCCTTACTAGTGGCACTATTGGGAAAACTATAATACATGTACTACAGCCTGGTCTGAATAAGTGGGAAAAGGTGTATGCCTACTTTGAGACTATGGAGCAACAAAAAGCTTCTGTGATGAAACTCGCTCTTCTTCTTTCCCCTTAAAAGATGAAGCCATGTCTGAAATACATTTAAGATCTTTATTTTAAGGTTATTGTTGTTCACCTATATAGACGGATTTACAATGCTATTGGTTGCCCTGATGTTTTACCAAATGTTTCGATTTTAATGCGCAGGCTCTCTTTACGTGTGGCAAATATACTAGCCTGATAAAAAAAATCCTTATATGTATTGGCATTTCGCTTATGTTATTGCTTATCGTCACAAGACGCTGACAGACGTATATTAGTGTCATGTTTGCTATAATTCAATCGTTCTAATCGCATTTCTGGCTGTCCATTGCTTTTATCGATTGTGTCCGCTGCTTTTCACTCGTGGAAAAATACAATTGGACTTCTGTTTCTGCTCGTCTTATTTTCACAGTTCGTATAATTAATTGGTAATAATCACTGCGCTGGGTCTTGTCTTTTGTGTCTGGTAGTCTTGTTTTCACAATTTGTATAATTAGTCAATGATATTCAATACGTTGGATCTGGTCATACATTTTGTATTAAAATCAGAAGCACATTATTATTCCTTGATACCATTTGATATTTCTCCCTTATAATTAATCACTTAATATGCTCAGCTCTTTTGACATGGGTATAATATTTTTAAAAGTTATAATTATATAAATGAAGGCTCACATATTGAAACAAAATCGAGTTAACTTCCAAGCATATAAGTCTTAAGAGGTTGCTTGCCACTGGTGTGCTTTAAGAACTGGTAAGAACCGGTAGCGCTGACTGCAATAAAAGAACTGAACATACCGTGCTGAAAAGTTTAAATAAAGCCACCGAAGACGTGCTCTACAGGGCAACTTGGTTTTTCCTAAAGCATCGATCAATAGTGAAAACGTTAAAAGAGCCGGCTTTGGTTAAAGTCCAACAAAACAAGCCCGGATAGGGATAGAAAATGTTACTACAACCGCAATGAGGTGTGCTATAAGACCTCATTACATGGTGGCATTGGGAATTTTACCACATACTGATTTTAGCCTTCCTAAAAATCTTTGATTGTAAAAATTCTTTTCGATCGATTTTCAATTTATATTAGAACTCTTTACAAACATACATACATGTTAATCGATTTTGTGTTTTAGTGTAAAAATTGATTAAACTGATTTCTTTTACAGTAAAAAATCATTATGTAATGCTCAGATCATGATGTATTGTATTGATAGTTCACTGGTGAATTTTCTTTCAATGGTTCTTAAGATCGTTTAAGTCATTTTCGGGGAAATTACTGAGCGGTTCTACAATCGACTCTTCAAAATTCCTCATATCTGCGCAAAGAGATTCTGGAATCCATTACACAGGGTAAAGAAATTGACTTTGCTTAATGCATTCCAAAATAGTTTTAAACCTTTTCTTTATAAAACTCATAATTTTGTTGAATATTTCAATTTACAGTATTGTCTTAAAACAAATCTTCAGCCAAAGCAATAAGTCATGCAGCCATTATTACGTTGCACAACTACCCATGTCCATAAGTTCCACTTCAGCTCATCAGAAATAACGTGTTTCTTTTTTTTCAAAATCCGATTTTAAAATTTCTTATACAACCTCCAGGAACTTGCAATTCGTTGTTGATTTGTACACTGTTAAGCTGACGGACATGTTTCCGTTTTCGGAAGGCATACATTCAAGCGATATACTTAATTACCGAATATGTTGCCGAAGACGATGTTTTTGAAACATTTCCTGAATTCCACTAATGTAATATTTATTGCACTTTAACTCAATTTTATTTGAAAATATAAAAAAATAACCACACTAAACAAATATTATATCCAAGCTCATTTACTACTTTTTATACATTTATTTGAAGAATTAGTCTAACATGGCCCTGTACAATAAGATACAAAATTTTTAATATAGTCGGGTGTTGACAAAATTCCAACATTACCTATGAACAGCCATTGTCCGTCTCAACAAAAGCTTTTCGCTTCTCACTTATTTTCACGCGGACAGCTTAAAATATTTCGGATGAAAGCGTTATTTAAATATATCAATACAATTGACAATGATTAAAAACAATCCTAGTCCAAAGAAATTAAGAGGCAAAGATAGGCAATGTATTTAGATCAAACAACGCAGCTGTCGTGCTGAGATTTTTTCTTGCTCTAACGTTTTTAAAACCAGCATGGATGACGTATTTATATCGTATAACATACATAAACACACTTTGAAAAACGGGAAATCCGCGCTGTGACCCTTTTCTGAATAATGCAGTCTGTATGATACAGTGTATTGTTTGTTTCAGTAATGTTTTGTATAATACTGCGAAAAGGTATATTACACCCATACGTTTATGACTGTTCTATTTAGATTCTTGGTGACAGTTTGCTTATTGTATTTGATAAAATCACAAAATGGCTCATCAAAAGATGATATGTTTCGTGTATTGCCCTTTAACAAATGGAAGCTACATTTTCCTCCTTTGATTGTGTCAAACAGTACATGCCACGAACTGAGTGATAGGTAAATCTGAGTGCCCACTGGGCCTGACCTGTTATGATAATTGTCCTTTTCCTTGTTTCATCGCGACCTTGATCGTGCCTGCCGTCTGCAAATTTATTGAGGGCATGCTTATATGGTCCGTAAGGTAGCCTTTTATATATGTTTACACCAGCATTTGTTTGTTATACGCATTGTGCCTTTCCCTTCCGTTGTCACCTCGTATTTCAAAGATTCGTCTGCCGGTAAACTGTCCACAGTTGGGATTGATAGTGTGGCAGGGTGCACTATTTAGAGTATTAAACTCGTCAGTGGTGTCTGCCAGTGCTAATTCAATACGGTACTCCATTGTGTTCCTGAAGAATCTTAGTAAAGTTGTATTTTTGCATTGTCCATGTAGCTTTGATCATATATTATTCATTATTTGTACCGATCCATACATACTCTGTAGTAGGGTTTTAGTCAGAGGTGCGGATTCGTTCATAGAAATTAGCTTTTCCTAATGGATATTTGTTCTTGTTTTGAACTTTGTTCATTGCGTGACCATATACTATTTCACTATTACTGAATATACATGCGGTTTGATCATTCCAAAAAGTAGTTGTGCTGCAGAGATATTTTGGTCGTTCTTTTTTTAGCTATATTGATTGAATGTGTGAATGTATGCAGCCGCCATTTATTACTTTATAGTCAAAACAGGAGACTTTATCATAAAATCTTGGACATACACCTTGGACATACATAGAAGCCAAACGAAAAATTGTCCTTTGTTTGTCTGCCCATCCAACAGTCACAAAAAAGATAATTTGTATACATTATAAGTATAGGGTTTTTTTTCATGAAACCTGACTAATAGATGTAGGTTATTTGGAGAATACGCAAGATTTTTAATCACGTTTCAGCATAAAAATGTTATTCCTATGGCATCAAATATAATAAATACCTCTTCCGGTATGGGATGATCATTGCTGGGCAATATCTTTTGAACATCTATAAAAATAATTTTAGCAATGTACATTATTCTTGGAACTGCATGACAACTCGACAACTGAAGCATTACCAACTTTTAGTAACATCGATCTATTGGAAAATCGATAAATTTGCCTATATAAACAAAGAAGGAAAAAAATACTTAAACTTAAATAGAAAAAGTTCTGTTTGGAAATCAAAAATTCGATACCCCACAAATTAAAGTTTAATTTATTCCGGATATTATGAATATTTTTTTAAAAAAATATTTTAATATTTGGTTGGTCCTTTTTGACTTTAAACAGACCCACCTCCGTTCATATAGACTCAGAAGGAAAGGGTAAAAAAAACTGACTTTTCCAAATATAACAGATAAAATGAGATATTTTCCGCAAAAAATCAAAAATTCGATACCCCTAAAAATGTAGAAAAATTATTCAATTTTCGTTATGTGTAATTTGTTTTAAATTTTAGAATGGTTTGTTTGGTCCTTTTTGCATTTTAGTGTGTACAGTGAACATTTCTTTTAAAATTCCGGCTTTTTCCGCCGTCATCCGTAAGTACTCGGAAGCTGTTACGGAAAATATTGTCGTCTGCTAGTCTGACTTTGTCGGTACAAATTGTTATAGCTCAAAGCCTATAAATTGTATGCAACTTCACACTGACAAAAAAAACAAAACAACAACAACAACAAAAAAAAACAGATTGTAATTAGACAATTTAAAACAAATTAATTGTTGGACTCTGAAACGCCGAAACCTAGATCCGCTGTCGTTTAAAATAACGCTATGGAGGATTTTGTGTTCAATTCGCATTAAATATACAAATGCTTTTAATTTTCATCGCAAAATATACTTAAAGCAACTAATTCTCATGTGTTTTCGTAAAATATAGCCTGTCAGTAATTGAGTTTCAAAGCATTCTTAAGAAATATAACGAGGACTAATTTATTTATTTCTAGATACCTATATTATTTTTTGTCAAACGATCTGGAGACTTTTTTTTATTGCGGTAGCGGTCCGGGTCCGATCTCCGACGCGGTCATCTTTTTTTCTTCATATGGGATTTTTTAATAATTTTTAAACAAAACAAAAAAATCATTTTCTATTATTCATAATATGACCAAACTTTAATTTGAAAGATAGCCTTGATGAACTGATAATTCTGTTTCTTTCCGAACCTCCTTTGTATATATTATTCTGTATTCTTAAATTAATGCATGTTTTTGGTAAATTCTTTAATCACACGTTTTAAAAAATTGCGATATCTTACGAATTTTTACTTCATAATGGAATTTATATATGTCTATAACTTCCGTTTAATCTATATAGATCTTAGTAATGTGCGCGTCAAATATGATAGATATAGTACATATTTTGATTAAGACTTTATATGCTTATTGCCACATATATTTGAGCTATTCCGTCTTTACTATTTTATGTACTGTGTACATGTTTTCTCTTTACAGAATACTAGTTTATATCAACATGTTACTTATACCTTCTTATTTCATAATGATTAAGTGTTACTTAATATGGACTATGTATTGTTGACCTTGTATTTGATTGTATCATGTTTTATGGACGAGGAGCATAATGCTCAAGTCTAAAATAAAATTTCTGTTCTGTTCTGTTCTATTATTTGATTTAATTGTAACAAATATCTTAAAATTACCCTTTGACTTTTATTAAGTATTACAATATTGCCTAGGGGTAAACAATATCCGGTCAGTGTTGTTTCAAGGCGGGCCATAAAAAATATGTTACCCCATTTACTATAAATGATAGGTATTTTTATGGTTTTATGGTTTTTGCGTTGTAATATATGTTTTTCACTTTCTTCTGTCTTTATATAGTCTTTTCCCTTTCTTTCATGAAATTTGTTTTTACCCTTATTTCATAAATCGTATGACAGTAGAAAGAATCAGTATAAATTTAGAATTCACATCGTTAACAGTGTTGTTCCGTAAATATCAACTGAGTAAAGATCCTGGCCCAAATTTCACGAAAAATCTTAAGTGATTACTTAGTTAAGTCTGCTATTCTAAAATTGAGATATTGATGAGTTATTGTTATTTAATGTTGTTGTTTTTTCCTGTAACAATATATTTATAGTTAAAGTATACTATGGTAGTAGTATTTGTCAGCAGTACTTATTCAAATCACGCAAATATGATATTTCTATTTAGGAACGATATAAGAAACTTAATCCTTACCATACTAAATTACAATAATGAACTTGTCTCTCTTTCAATTTGGACAGTACTATTAATTATGAAAAGGATGCATACCAAAAAGTTACTGGCTGAATGGCAGACAGTGCAGATCATGATCAGTCTGCACTGATTGCAAAGGAAGAACCAATCGTGTCCAGCATGGTAAGGGTTAAGTATTTTAAGTATAAGTCTTATTTCTATACTTCTTTTTCTTTAAAGCGACCGGCCTCCAGATCGTTCGACAACAAAAATACTTTTTAGATATCTTGAAAAAAAATGCTATATTTCTTAGGAAGGCTTCAAAACTTAATTACTGACAAACTTTATGTTATGGAAATACATGAGAATTTGCTGTTTTTACTAACTTTTACGATGAAAATCGAAAAACGTTAGTGGTTTAGAATTTTGAAAATATTTTAGAATGAAAAGCTCATATTCTAATGTTCATAATATGTGAAAGAAAGCGCGTATAGAGGAAGTATATACGCTTTCTAAATATTTTAGATAACATATTCATATTCTTGAATATTTATTTTATTTACACAGTTTCTTGTGCGTAAATATTTCTTTTCTGTACATAGATATACGTTAGCATGATGTTTCATGTATTAAAAAGAAAGTAAATCTATGTGTTCAATGTATAAAATGTAACGATTTCTAAATATTTTAGATAACCTATTCATATTCTTAAATATTACTTTTATTTGACAATTATTGTTCCGATTTTCACTTTAATAATTATCAAAACTTCATTCAATTCAATTCGTTTAGCAAACCGCCCGCCTGTAAATGCATCAGATAATGACCAAAGATGTTAATTATCGATTCCCCCCCCCCCCCCCCGTGTTACTACAACAACAACAATTAGTACGGAAATCAACGAATCCGTCCGGTAGCGATGATATTGGATTATTGGTTTTATTGATTTTTATGATAGGTAGATCTGTCCCGCTTTATCGGTTTCGAGATGTTACTAAAAGTTGGTAATGAAATTAAAGCTAATTGTTCCTTCTCTTAAGAAGGAACACTTAGAATTGGTAAGTCACACTTGACTGAGCAACCGGCCTCGAAAATTGCTGTCATTACAAGCTGGCCAATCAAACTCCTTGACTCTGACGTTGACATTATTCTTTCCTAATTGAGGCGACTCTCCGCGGATTACATGTATATTACTAAACCCGGGGATGGAAACGTGGCGTTGTTGAAATTATGTCAAACATCTTAATTGTCACAAAGGTTAACATACGTCATTTCCTTCGGATGCATGGTCAATATGTGAAAACAAACCCCATTCACGCATCGAATGCCCGGAAATCACACGAGATTTAGGACAGATACTACTAAACTACAGCCATGAATTACTTGATCAATGACCACTAAATTTGTTGTGTGCGAGGACGTAGACTGTTAGCACATCAAAACACTACATTACTAGGATGTTAAACAGAAACAATTAAAGCAAATATATGTCAATAGGCTAGTGGCAAGGATTCCAGTAACCTGATATCTAGACAACCGCCTCAATAACTCAGTGGTAGAGTATCCGTTATGAGTGCGAAGCTTTAACTGTCCTTGCGCCAAATCTTGGTGTTCCACACACTGATGACCAATATTTAAAACAGACATTGAAACCAAAATTTTACAAATGATCATTATATATTTATATAGATGTGCCCAAGAAGGAACTTTTGCTATGCTTTAACTTGTATAATTATAAGCGTTCGTAATTGGTGCTTTCAACTGTCTGAAATCGATTAATGTTAGATATATCTCGTGAAATAATTGCTTTGCAAGCAGAAATGAAATATTATTGTAGGTTTCTTCCAACACATAACGCTGTCTGAAAATATCTTCCTGCAGACAAATAAAACTCATCATCGAGAATTTATAGATGTCCGAGGTCTCTAAGGGTAGTTTATATCAACGTTAATGCCCTTAGTTGTAACTTATCAACGAAAGTGTGCATTGCTGAAATGTACAACTTTCTAAATACTCAAGCATCCGGTTGATTGCTTTCTAAAGTTGGCCTATGGCAAGAATGTAGTCTGAAACATAGTTTACTCAAATCTCATAAGGACGTGGCTGAGACTGGCGTATGTACACTCTTGTGTGAATTTTTTTTTCAAACACGCCGTTTCTTTATGTCAGACTTTATGTCTATATATGTCTTGGCTTTAAAGGTAAGGGGTGTGGTTCGTACGCTCGAAAACAAAACAACGCACCCAAACCCATGACATTCACCAGTCGGTACCCTTCTTCGATTATAGATTGACGAAAAGTGCCAAACAAAACTGCGGTTGCGCATTCAGATATCCTTTATGATCAAAACTAACCGCTTGTACTACTTCTGTACAGGCGTAATATTGATAGTGATTAAAGTGATGATGTAGCAATAAAACAAGGCTATTGTATGAGATGTTTTCAATGCTTCCCATGGGGACAAGGTTAATATAATGCAAATCCATTACTTTTATTAGTTCAGTGAGAGAATTTAAGTTCTATACTTGTCAAATCGATTTAGAATATCGCATTTACTATACTCATTGATCGAGTACAACAAGTAAACATTGCTGTTGAATATCAATCACTTGAAGGTTGTTCTACCAATATCGATCCACAATAATGAGTATACAGTTGCTAGTATATGTTTACGTATTGTATACTCTCCTGAAACTGGTGATTGCGAGTGTGTTAATGACAGGAATTCTGTTATCATTTGTCGTCTGTGGTAATTAAAGGTTTCGTTTCCTGTAAACACAGCACGGCTCTCAATATTCAGAGATCCTAATTATTGGAGCCTAATTCCTTTCTAATTAATGCAACTTGGGACTTTGCAAAATATATTGGAAATTTAACCCATATCATGCTGGACACGATTGATTCTGCATTTTCAACCAGTGTAGATCTTGATCAGCCTGCACAACTGTGCAGTCTGATCAAGAGCTGCACTGTTCGCCATTAAGTTAGTATCTTTTTGGTAAGCACCACTTTTAACGGTCAATGGTACTGTCCGGAAAGAAAGATGGACAAGTTCGTTATAGAACTTTAGCAGAATAAGGGTTAAACATATAACGATATAATTATGACAAAACCCGAAGCGTTTCCTGTCTTGTTACCTCGGGAATATCGTGGCATGCAGTATGCTTAAATTAACAACATATAATCCTACCTAGTAGAAATCGGTCTTTTCTTTTTTAAATTTAATTAGCCTCTACCTACAATATCATTTCCCATTTTGCAAATAACTACAAATTCATATAATGAGCAAGCAAATGAAATGGACATACCTGAGATGCAACCACTGTGGTCCTTTAAGAACAGGGCTCTCTGTTCTTTCAGTTCTTTCACTAGTGCCTTTTCTTGTGGTCCTTCTATTGCAGAGAATATAGATGCACCGATAATTAAATACAACAGATAAAATAATCCAAAAACAAACAAACGTAGATTGCTTTTACGAAGCGGCATATTCAGTTGAAGACGAGAAATTAACCTGTTCTGACTTCTCCAGAAATTATATCGCGATAGCACCAGACTGTCAATGCCGTCTCGTGAGATAGCACGCGAAGTCGGAATAAGTGGCAATTTCTATGAATTTGGATTTCCATAATAAATGTCACAAGGCATGGAATTTTACAGGACACACGGTCTCAAATTCATTACTTCTGTTTGTTTCCCTGATTCTGTTGATCTCCATCTCTAATGGAATAAATCAATATGTGTGTGAGATCGTCTGCTAACAGAGATATTTTTCTCATTGTAAGAGAGAACAGTATTTTACCTTTTCTATTTGGGAATATAAGGAAAATTTGTATTAACGAAATAAATCAATTTATTATCTTTAAAGAAGAATGAAATGATAGTTTACTAAATCGGATGTGATGACAACAATATACTTCAAATGCGTATAGATTTTATGCAGACCGGAAGTATTCTTTCGCGGAATATTTGATTTGTAAACAAATGATTCAAATATCGAGTTTTGACCAATATTAAGGTAGATATTTATTTTTGCAAGACGTATTTATCGATATATTGAACTTTGACAACCATATCGACTTTTTGTGATGAGTGATTTGGTTAGATATGTCGAGGCAACAGAAAAAAGACTTTCCAAACATGAATGTAATTGAAATTTCGCGACGTGCTTGATGTCGAATCCCAGACGTTTCACCCCCAAGACTTTTCCTCCCCAAGACATTTCACCCCCAAGACTTTTCCTCCCAAGACTTTTCACCCCCAATTTTACAAACCCTAGACTTTTCACTCCCAATTTTTAAAATACAGAAAATATTGTAAAATATTTTGTTATAATTTGGAACCGGTTCCGGACGAATAAGTCTGGAGTCTAGGGAACCGATTCCGGTTCGCTAGCCACTGCCTTTTTTTATTTTGTATAGGTTATTAGGGCATTTACGAAGATAGTTCACTACTTTACGGACCATACAAAATGTACACTGAATTAAGGGGATTGTACATGTAGTCAGCTTAGTCAAGTGATCTTAATTTCAACTATTTGTGACTTCTAAATTATTAATTTTTTCAGTGTTATTCAAATTTATTTAAGTTTTAATTATATAATATCAATAAATATGTGGGTAGAAATAGATTACAATAGTAGATGCAAATATTAACTAGGAAATAGAATTAGAAGGGTATATGTTTACTCTATGGTATTAAAAAATTAGATATTAGCCCAATTTTGATATTAAACAGGTAATATGAGTATTTATAAGTGAAATATGATGTGGAATTTATTTTTATGATATTTTTATATATTTAACAAGATATGATAGACTTGTGTAACTCACTATTGAGTGACAGCATTCAATACGTTTAATGTTCAAGTTTAATATATGTAACACATTTTGTTTTGTGATAATATTTCTGTATGTTGATCAGACGGAAAAAGAAAAAAATTTAACTAATATTACTATTTCAGTCATTAATTTCATTGTAGGTCAATATTTCTAAACTCTTAAGAGGTGTGGTAATTTAATCAACACCTTTTGATTGACATAAATAGTCAATATTTCAAACACTTCACAGGTGCTGTGATTTAATCGACACCTTTGGGTAGTCAAGAATGTAAGTGTTAAATTAAAATGTATTAACTTACTAACTTCTACTTTATCATATTTTAATTAATCCAAACCTTGACTGATCTTATGGAAATCAATAACAAACAAAATTATACTTTATATCACTGTTTACTTCAAAGACTTTTCTTTATTTATTTACAGATACACACTAACGTCTTATTTATTTGCAGATACACACTTATGACTTAAAATTCACCACATGTAACCACTTTTTTATTTATTTACTTTCAGTTATTAAAATTACCTCTAAGCAAGTAATATATTCTTATAAATCAGGGCCCTCGTTTGCCGATTTTTGGGGCCAAAATTCTGCCCCGTTCCCCCCTCGAAATAGTATGTTTTTTTCCCCCCAAGTATAGAAAAATTCCCCCTCGAAAGAAAAAAAAAATTCAAGAAAAAAATTGATACCCGATAGTCTTAGGAGCGTCTCGTAACTTAATGGGCCTGATAAAGTTTTACTGATCCGTATAATACGCGCGTTTTTCAGTTCCCCGGATGCGTGTATGCAAAGTTACTTCCATTTGAAAAAAAAATGTCGCATAATGCAAAATCAAAATCATACCGTAAAAAGATCACGGATGCAACGGGCGAAATGCGCAAAGATTTGCTTTTTAAGCAGCATGCCCTCAAAAAACAAACTACTGTCACGGACACTGCTGTTTCACCAGGGCCAGACATGCACGATCAGGTAGATACAATGAAGGGAAGCCCTGCTACCGATAATGACGATGACGTTAGTGTGAATAATTTTATATTAAACTCTGAATAAGGCCTAAAGAAAAGATAAAAGAAAATAAAAGTTGCCTGTTTTCAATAGATTATGTTCTGTACGATACTTCAGGTATATTCACATTAGTTTGATATCTGTAATACTCAATCGACCTTAATTTAAGGGGTTATGATCAGATGTCATATCTCCAGAATGAATTCCCCCCTCCCTTGAAAACGACGCGAAATTCCCCCCTCCAAGGGCCCCGGGCCCCAGTCCCCCAAAATGTAGAGAGGGCCCTGTAAATACAATATAATCATATGAACTGATACACACTTCTGACTTAAGAATCACCACATGTAACCACTAAATAACACCGCACTTCCGGCTTAAGGATCACCACATGAAATCATTAAATAACACAGTTCACAACCTGGTGACAATGTTCTCTTCTTCAAGAATGGCATTGCTGGCACCTTCACATTGCAGACCATAGATTTTGGCACACTCCTTTAAAAGTTCACTCGTGCTTATCATATTGTCAGCATAACTTGCCCATAGCTTTTGTATTTTCTTCTCAACATCACGGTATACAGGCCTGATTCTTCTGCTAGTGGTTCCGTCTCTCACTAGATTCAGTTCATACGATACCAACTCTGCCTCATTCCGTAGGGCTGGTATTAGGCGGTAGAAGTTCAGGCTTTGGCTCCCTGCCTGGCGGTTGAGCCGATGGTGCCAACCTGTAGTAAAAACAGTAAATATTAAGTAACAATTCATAATTTTTTAAAGGTATTGATCCACATAATTTATAGTTTAGATGGGTATTCATTGAAAATTTATTGACCAAATACCTAGCAGGGGAGACTGCAAGGATATGCATGCTGATCTTGATCTGCACTTGTCACAAAGGCAGGTAATTTGCTGCAAGCATATTAAGGATTAAAATAATGCTCTTCTGTTGAAGTAAATATCTAAATATAAATTATTTCAAGGTGAGCAGAATACATCTTTAATGAGTCACTTTCCAAACTCAAGTTCTTGTCAATCAAAAGGTGTTGATTAAATCACAACACCTTTGAAGATTTAGAAATATTGACTATTTATGTCAATAAAAAGGTGTTGATTAAATTACAACACCTATTGAGAGTTCAAAATAATGAAACAAGGTTTTTGTTTGTTGTATCTACATAATTTGAACATTAGAAAACAATTTAAGAGTTAAGGATAATAAACTAATCATAATATTCTGACTGACCCTTTAAAGAACATCAAAGAACAAAAATTACATAATTATTTAATTAATCGGTTGTCTTTTCAAAAAACTTTGAAATAAATTTTAAGCTGGTAATTTATACCAAACTTTCAAACCTTGAAAAACAAAACTAATGTTTATAACATCAAAAAATATTTTACTTTGTAGTTATTATTATCAAAAGTACTTTTATTATTTCAATCACTGAACATCAAACAAAGGGATTAAACTATTTTTAACTTTTTCAATTATTATCAAAAGTACCTTAAATCATCAAAATCACATTTTCAATTATTGAACAAACAAATAGATTGAAAGATCAGTTTGTAAATAACTTATTTTTTAAAGTTTTTGGTAATCTCTACTTATAAACAGCATAGAATAAAATATCTTTTTATATGTATTAAATCATGAAATTATATATATGAAATTATTCATAATCCCAAAAATAACTTTATAATCATATTTTCTTATAAAAACAAATTGGGAGTGAAAAGTCTTCATATGCTATAAAACACCAGACTTTTCACTCCCAATTTGGGGGTGAAAAGTCTTGGGAGGAAATGTCTTGGGAGGAACAGTCTTGGGGGTGAAACGTCTGACACCCCTTGATGTCAGGCACATAAGTCAAGTACCCAATGCTCGGCCAGTCCAGTGCTCGTCCACCTAATATTCTTTATTGTTTATCAAAAATAAAACTTGAAAACCTTGCTTTTAGTGTTTGTTTATTTTTCAATGTAAGGATGCCAATTCAAAATCGATGTAACTCATTGCAGACTTGGAGCGGTCTTCTGCACATGCCCGAGAGTTATTATCAGTTGTAGCGCACGCATATTTTTGCATGTCCGCATGCATTTAGTGTACAATATGCATAAAATACTGACTAAAGGTTAGGGTTAGTATCACCATGGTTACAAAATATATAGATTTTAGATATTTTCGTTCAGATTTAGTTAATCCGGTATGTACCGGAGTCTGTAATTTAAACCGGCGCTCCAAGTCTGCATTGATGGGTCAAATCTGTGTCGGCCAAGCGCTTGTTTTTTCTACAGCAGACGAAAACGGTCAATAGTGACAGCTGTCACTTTGCGTTTTCTGAGTTAAGATCACCGCACTCTATGGTAAAAACGTTTATCTGTATATTTTCTTACATAAATATTTACAAAAATGTATATTCTATTGAATTATATACAGAATAAACAAAATTTCATGTTTTTTTTTTACTGCAAAAATTTGCTTCTATCGGCGGCACCGTCGGTGTTATCACTGTAGATAATAGCCCGCACCGCACCCGCCCCCCTACGTTAATGAGTTAAACTATTTGTTATTCGTTTAAATTCAAATATATAAACTTTTTTTTTATTGTATTAGAGTTAATTACTGTTGCATTTGTTGTTACCTGATTGGTTTCATTGTTTTAGTTTGACTGAAAGAAAAATGTACTAATTGAAATACATGTAGGTTTAATATGCAGAGCTCCAGATAAGATGCGTATTTGCGTAAATACGTTTTGAAATTTACAAAAAACGCATTTAAAATCAAACCTACGCGTACTGATACGCATTGAAAAAACGGGATACGTATTTTACTCGATTTAAGTGCGTAATCCAATTTTATCGTAAATCAAGCACATCCTTTTTGTAATCGAGTACAACAAACAAAAATGGCGTCTCATAAAAGCAAACGCAAACGATATTGTAAAATAATGCCATTTTCTTCTTCAAGTATATAAGTGTGTGACAAGAGATGACTCGGACAATGCCTATCGCTAAGCACGTGATCTATGATATATTATGGGTAACTGTTGAAAAAGCCGAAGCACCATACATGTAGGTGTTTTTGAAAAAAAAAACATTGACAGTCAAAAGTATCACTGGCTGTTGATATATCGCAGTGGTCAGTAACTGGAATTAAGATGTAGTGTAAGATGTAATTTATGCAGTAAACAAAATGTTAAAACTATTTGAATGAAGGCTCAAAAAATATTCAGGAAAACAGCATTGGCCGACAAAGGCACTTCAGCAGAGCACATGAATATCAGAAAATTATACAAACGAACAGTTATTATTATTACCCTTTTAAATGATTTCGAATTCTGAAAAAACATTTAGAATTCTAAAATACCCTTTTGAAAAAAAATCTAGGAGTAAAATACCCTTTGAAAAAAAAACTAGGGGGTAAAATACCCTTTAACCTAAAATCTTATCTGGAGCTCTGGATATGTATATTTACCTATTTCAAAATATTGAAATATTGTAATGTTGTTTTACTCATATTTTTTCTACAAACTTTTAATAACATGAAAATATAATAAAATCAAAGCACATACCTTTCACAAGCGCTTTAAATGGGTGGACAAGCATCGGTTCGTATCTGGTGAAATTAGTGGTGTTTGACCTTAGTTGCACCGCACTTATTTTACTCCGAAATCTGTGATCAATCAGGCGCTTGATCACTGGACCTATTTTCTACAATGGTGTACTGTTTAAAACACGATTCTGATCGAAACTGAACAACTTCAGTAAAACAGTATTAGCAATAATGTAATGAAAATGGCCGTGCATTGGTAACTTGACACTAGACTTAACTCTTTTGGCTTATCAGGATGACTTATTTTATGATCTGATATTTTTTAGTTGTTATCCCTCTAAGCCTTATCCATATCTGCATTTTACTGTTAGGCAAACAAAGACATTAAAATCTAAAAAAAACTGGCAATTTCACGGGTGGCAAAATACAAGTTTTGTCCGTATTGCCAGTGTTTTCCCTGACACACAAATCCTGCATCATAGTCGTCTGAGAAATGACCCATAAAAATAAATTCTGTGTGTCATAGTGGACGCTAGTCAAAATAATTCGACGTTCAGATTGTTTTATGTTTGTGACGGGCAATCTAAAGGTCAAAACTTTGAAGGACCAAAATAATGGAAGATAAATTCACACAGTACACAGTTATGTAAAGTTATTGATCTTATTGCTTGCGCGTATTGGCGTGTACGACACGGTAAACGTTAATTGTCTACAGTACATACATAGGTTTAAATCACCAGAAAATTCGTAATTTTGGATATTATTTGATAATTTTGGCATAAACCAATGAGGAACTTTCGAGTATTTGACACGAGTGGGGATATTGCCCATATGAAAACAATATCTCGATATTTCCTAGGATCGCGTCAAATTAGTTGGACTAAGTGGACACAATTTCTTGAAAATCTAAATCAGACCAATTTTGTTTACAAAGAGCGATTCTCCGAAAATGTACATTCAGTTTCATAATTATATGCAGATTGCCTCACCTATTTTCTAAATATGCATCGATTCCCATTTCACAAATTTAATAACCAGTCTGATACTTTGACTGATTAAAACTTTGTAACGGTTGTTATCACTGCTCGCTACTAGTACCAGTAGTACCAGTCTTGATCACGTGGCCAAAATAAACCAAATAACATAAAAATTAGTAATTCAGCATCATCCGCGTAGATCTATAATCGGTATTACTTTTGTTAACATTTTGTTTTCTGCTAGAAATGTTGATCGAAGTTTTATTTTTATAACAACACCAAAGCAGGGCCCATGCTGTCGTTCACCGCTGCTGGCGAAAATGGATTTTTCTACATAATGTTTGTTCTAAATTGTAACCTTAAAGAATTTTTGACAATATTACTTTATTAGCAGCATTGCATTTGAATTAGATCACCTGTTTGTCTACGAGTTAACATTTGATTAGAACACTTATGTTTCTACTATAACACTGGTAAAACCTAAAGCACATGTATAAATAAAGTCAAACATCAGCTGTTTTTACCCTCATTTTATTCAGTGACAAATACGAGGAAACAATCACTAGTATAAGTAAAACAAAGTTTTATTCAAAATATTAAAAGTATACCTGTATGACCCCCAAAGTTTGCAAATAACAGCCAGATGTGAAAAACGGGGGGTCACAATGACCCTCATTTTCAAAAGCCAAGGGAAAACTCTGGTATTGCCCAGGTTGTCCCAACGCTTGTACGGACAAGTGAAATTTGACCAGAATTTTCTATATAACTATCATACGGACAAGTACAAAATATCAATTATTAAACAACAACAGACAAGCAAGTCGAAATCAGATTTTGCCACCCCTGTGCAGCAATATACTCTGACATAATACTGGTCAGACTTACATGCTGTCATAAATTAGACATTTATATTCATGTAGAAACTTCAAATGGGTTGAATATAACTCATAATTTGAAATAAGAGACTTGACTTTCTTTGAAAATAAGAAGTGACAGGTGTGAGGAGATTTCTATTCTGACGCCGATTTCAGTACAATTTACTACAAGGCAGTGGCTAGACAGCCGAATTACTATATCATTATATGTAAATATTTTGTAATTGCTTTTAAAAACACTACACTATGATTGATGAACATCCACAACATTGAATTATCATACTGTCAGATTGTTGAAAATTAAATTACTATATTATTATATGTGGAGACTGACAAAAAATATTTTTTTTTTACTAAATTTCCTTGAGTTTTCCTGTATTATGGCAGTGCCTGTTTGCACTACACAAAAACTGATAACAGAAATGGATTCTACAGGGAAAATCCTATCTGACTGTGAAGTTTCATGAGTATAGCATAAAAAATAAAATAGTTATGAAGATTTGAAGTTGAAAATTTCCCTTTCTTTGGTCCACGAACGCGAGTTGATTTCCTGTATACTATACTTGGTAAAAATTTCTAGAAAAATGCGACTTATGCCAAACTTCATTTCTTCTTAACTTTTTTATTTTTTACCTGCTTTAAGATATTTCAAAAATTTAAACTGTTCTGAGTTAGGAAAACACTGCCCTCTGGATTTTGGAACTTTAGCTGGGGTTGCTAATATTTAATAGTAAAGCACAAGTCTGACTTTAGCTAAGTCATGGCTGTGACTCTTTTTCAAGAGTGGGATTTAAACAAGCCCTTACTCGGACAGGAGTGCTGTCAAAAGTCTGGGACGCAATCATCTTGTGTAATTTGAATTATTACAAGTTTTAAACTGCTTCTCTACAATAAGTGTTGAATGAGTTAAAGCCTTATATAATTACAAATGAGCCATGCCATGAGAAAACCAACATAGTGTGTTTGCGACCAGCATGGATCCAGACCAGCCTGCGCATGTTCGCTAACAGTTTTTCTAATTCCAATAGGCTTTGAAAGGGAACAGCATGGATCCTGACCAGACTGTGCGGATGCGCAGGCTAGTCTGGATCCATGCTGGTCGCAAAGCCACTATGTTGGTTTTCTCATGGTGCGGCTCAAATTTGTAATTTTGACTTGGTTTATAAGGCTAGCAATCTGATGTAGTTACTAGATATCAGTTTGAATGATACATTATACACATGTTTTCAGAAATGCACTACCAAATAATGTGAGAAATAGTGTTTTTGGCACAAAGTGAATTTTCTAGGAAGTCAAGAGGGTGTTTATTTCATTAATGATCTTTTCTTTAAAATTTCAGCATGAGATTGTCGTGTGACGTAGATTGTGTCAATAGAGCTTTGGCAACTCACAACCTGAAGAAGGCAGGAAAATCAAGCCATGCACAGCTGTCTATAGGGAGAAAGCCAGGCAATGGACCACTCAAGGAAAACACACTTTACATCATGCTGTGCACTGCAAAAGACAGAAATGGGACTAAGTATCCTGTAAATTATTAGTACACTTTTTTCGTTAAAAATTGTTTCTCTTCTTTCTTCATTGTTTATGTCCATTGACTGTGTAGGACAAGATTTCACTTTAGCTTGATAATGTTTCCCTGAGAGGTAGCAGGTTCTGTACTTGTTTCCGGTTGATGTATCCCTTGTAAAGTTTAGTTGGGATTTGAACCTGTATCTTTACTGTGTTATGTGCTTTAATAGTAACAGTTACCTTTAACTTTACGATACTCTGCAGCCTGAATGGATTGCTTACAAGTATCTTTCCAGCTATGCTAGCTGGTGAAGTAAGGTATATCAGGACAGCCATTTGACCTCTTGAGATCAAGCCTTTAAGACGGGGCTTGTAATTAACAACTGTGAGACCCTATTGATGAAGGCTTTTAAAATTGATTGAATGCATATAAAGTCTCTTGAATAGTTACTTGGGAAATGAATTTTTAAGTGACTCAGCAGTTTCATGTTTCGAAGAAGATTTATGTAATACCGGTATGTCCTAATTTATCATGAAAATTGGCCTGTTTCATTACAGTGAAGTTCTCATTTGATTTTAGCAGCTGTTAATTGTACCCCCCGACAACAAAGTTGTAAGTGGGGTATACTGGTTTCAGGTTGTCTGTCTGTCCGTAGACACAATCTTGTGTGCACCATCTCTCCTCATCCCCTTGACACAGTTTAATGAAACTTCACACAAGTGATCAGTAACAACAGTAATTGTGCATGGGGCATGTTAGGTTCTTTCAGGGAAAATATTTGCACAGTTACGGGACTTTGTTTTTTGTTACTATACTATATACATAGACACAATCTTGTGCGCACCATCTCTCCTCATCCCCTTGACACAGTTTAATGAAATTTCACACAAGTGATCAGTAACAACAGTAGTTGTGCATGGGACATGTTAGGTTCTTTCAGCAAAAAAAATTGCTGAGTTACTGGACTTTGTTTTTTGTTACTATACTATATTATATAGACACAATCTTATGCGCAGCATCTCTTCTCATCCCCTTGACACAGTTTAATGAAACTTCACACAAGTGATCAGTAACAACAGTAGTTGTGCATGGGGCATGTTAGGTTCTTTCAACAACAAAAATTGCAGAGTTATGGGACTTTGTTTCTTGTTAACATACTATGTACATACAGTCTTCATATGCAATCTTGTGCGCGCCTAATCTTCCGAACCCTTGCACACAATTTAATGAAACTTCACACAAGTGATAAGTACCAACCCTAGTTGTGCATGGTGCATGTTACGTTCTTTTAGATAAATATTCTGCATAGTTATGGGACTTTGTTTTTTGTTACTATACTATATACATACAGTCCACATAATTATGCAATCTTGTGTGTGTCAAATTGCAATGTACTGTGTCAGTGCATGTGGGGGGTACATTCATCACCTTTAGTGATAGCTCTAGTTTTAATTTTTCATTAAAAACTAAGATTATATTTATGCACTAAGCAAAATGGGCTGGACAGGTAAAAGTTTGGGTTTATTTACTAAAAGTAAGTGTCCCCCCACCAAAAAAGAAAAACAAAATTTTGTTCAAGCCCAGTTGAACCCATCATTGATTGCAGTCACACACCCTCATATAATTATGACAGTAGTACTGGTTTTCAAGGGAAAGGAACATGTCTGGAGGTGGATTCATTAAAATCATTTAAAAAAAAAATCTGAGTAATAGAGCAGAATTAAGAATACTTCATGTTCAAATGTGATCAGAGGCATTCTAACTGATTTCTAATTTTGTTTCAGATAAAAGACAATATTATGCAAGTTTTTACTAAGTTTGTCAGTGAGGGTAAAGCCACCATTAGATTAAAACAACCAGAACAAGATATTTGCATCAGCAAGGTAGGTTTATTCCGAGGAAAACTTATATATTTATAGTGTTTGTTTTATTGATGTCTTCATGGCAGAATGGTTAAGACTGCCACACCACCTTGGTACCCAGGTCTTTTTATCCCCCAACGAAAGTCGGAGGGATATAGTTTTGGCGTTTTCCGTCCATCCGGAGCCATACCTAGGAAATGGTTGGGAATATTTATATAAAACTTCATATACCTGTTCACCACAATGAGTTTTTGCGGCCTGCCAAGTTTCAGTCAGATTGCCCTAGTAACACCAGAGTTATGGCCCTTAGAAGTTTCTAGTGTTAACTATATAGGGTACTATAAATATGGCAATTTCTGCATCATAACTTTTGATATATTTGACCTAGAACTATGAAACTTAAACAGACTTTAGATCACCATAATGTGGTTGTGTACACACAATTTTGTTCAGATTTATTTTGTTAATTAAGAGTTATTGCCCTTTAATTGTATAAAAATCCACATATTTGTACATGACAAACTTACCATTTGGTAGAATTTCATTAAATTTCTTTCATTCTTTTACATGGACATATATTGTAAACATGTGAACTTGTGTACCCACACCTGGTCACCCCCTTACCTTGATCTTATTCCTTATTTTAGATTTTTTTCAAACAAACGTCATATACATGTTCACAACTATGAGGTTATGGGGCCCATCAAGTTTCAGTCAGATTACCCAAGTAACACCAGAGTTATCGCCCTTAGAAGTTTCTAGTGTTAATAGCTATATAGGGTACTATAAATATGGCAATTTCTGCATCATAGCTTTTGATATATTTGACCTAGAACTATGAAACTTAAACCAAATTTAGAGCACAGGCTGTCTAGCGTCCCTAAAATTCCTACTTTTTCCTATTTTTTTTCAATTTGGCTAAAATTCCTATTTTTTCAAAAAAATCAAAGGAAATTCCTAAAAAGGCCCTATTTTTTCACAAAGATTCCTAATTTTTTAACTTTTTTGCAATGATCAAAAAGAGAAAATGTTTTAAATGTTGTTTAAAAGTTCTTCTAATTCAGAAAAAAACAATTTAGCACAGTTCAAAACAGTGGAAAGCTAGGAGACGTCTTTTCTGTAAATAAAGCACTATTTCTGAGTTACTTTTATGTCAATCACATAAAGGTAAGCACATTACATGGTCTTTAAAGTCCATATTTTGATTTGAAAATTCCTAAATTTAGCCCTAAAATTTCCTTAAAATTATACCAAATTCCTAATATTAGCTCTATTTTTTTGTACAAATTGCCCTAAAATTAGCCCTAATTTTTTGTCGGGATATGCTAGACAGACTGAGAGCACTACAATGTGGTTGTGCACACACAATTTCGTACGGATTTCTTTTGTAACTTCAGAGTTATTGCCCTTTAATTGTCTAAAAATCCACATATTTGTACATAACAAACTTACCATTTGGCAGAATTTCATTAAATTTCTTTCATTTCTTTTCCCTGAATATTTATTATTAAAATGTGAAGTTGTTCACCCACACCTGGTCACCCACTTGCCTTGGTCAAACCCCCTCCCCCTCCCATAAAAAAAATAAAAAAAATTTTCATGCCATATTTTAGATTTTTTTCAAACCTTCCTTGAATATTTATCAACATGCAAGGTGTACCATTCCCCCACCTTGCATTTGAATTAACTGCATTTAATTTTAAAAGCTAAGCTTATTACAGTATTAAAGCATATCTCATCTTTAGTCAGGATCAAAGTATCATACATTTATTATGTACTCTTTAATTATGTCTCCCACTATACAGTGGTGTGGGAGACATATTGATTTACTCCAGTCTGTGTGTCTGTCTGTCACAAAGCTTGTCCGCACTCTAAATCGAACATTTCTCATCCGATCTTCACCAAACTTTAATAAAATGTGTCTGCCAATAGGTGCTCGGCCAAGTTCTATAACTAGCCAAATCGGCTTAGGCACTTCGGAATTATGGCCCTTGATTTACCAAAAACACTCAGATTTCTTGCGCAGTTTTACCCCTAAACCGGCGTCTATACTACTAGTAGTATAGGCGTCCTTTTGGTATCAAGAAAGCGCATGCACATGTGGATTAAGTAAACAGTATATAAAGACTGACTTACTATTTAGATGATTAGGCAGTTGTGGGAGACATGTGCTTTTCTCAAAAGCATCTCTAGTTAAACATTTGTTTTCTGTTAAATTGATTTTGACTAATGAAATTATTTGCTTCTTATTAACATCTTTAACTTTTTACTGGATATATTTTTTTGCCGTTCCTCACCACAAACCCTTTTGGTGGGGGATACCAATTCATCAATTTTGCTTGTTTAGCTGTTATTTGGTCATGTATTTGCAGTTAAGAAAAAAAATTTGCAATCCTGCCCAAATTTACAGTTACAGGTTTGTGTCTTTCGGTGAGAACGCAGATCCTCAGACATGTAAGTTGTTGTTAAGAAAGCGATACATGTGCTTTACAACTATTTGTTCACCTAATTATTAATATAATCCATAAAATCAACACTAACCATAAAAGTTGAGTTCTAAAACAACAGTTGAGTTCTAAAACAACTGCAGTGAAACTGCTTTCAACATGTACTAAAAAGTCATCTAGACACAAGTTAAGGTCATGATTTGTTTTAGCAGCAGCCAAAATGAGAGTCACTCATGTATAAAGTTCACAGTGGTTAAAGGGAAGCAACTCAAACAGCTCAAACATAAAAAGTAACACTTTGCCTTAACCTTTCATCTTCACTTCCAAAATGCTTTTAATTTTATACATTTGATAGCAAAACTAGATTGAGCAGCTATGCAAATATAGAATATGCATGCTTACATTGTTAGAAATACTGCTTTCAATTTTGGAACATGAACTTGCACATTTAGATTTATAAAGGGAGATAATTGAAAACAGTGCGTTCAGTTCTACATGTATTTCCTTCCATGTTAATCAGTAGACAAACCATTGACAAATATATGAGCCGCGCCATGAGGAAACCAACATAGTGGGTGTGCGACCAGCATGGATCCAGACCAGCCTGCGCATCCGCGCAGTCTGGTCAGGCTCCATGCTGTTCGCTTTTAAAGCCTATTGGAATTGGAGAAACTGTTAGCGAACAGCATGGATCCTGACCAGACTGCGCAGATGCGCAGGCTGGTCTGGATCCATGCTGGTCGCAAACCCACTATGTTGGTTTTCCCATGGCACGGCTCATATGAGAAAACAATCATTGAAAGTCAGATTTAACTAGAAGTTATTATATTTAATGTTCATAACAATACGTGAGACATCCACATTGTAAACAAAAGCATTTGTAGCATCTAAAGGTAATTAAACCTGAAGACATGGGTTTTGTGAAATAATTCCTCATAAACATTTTTCATTAACAATAATTAGATAATAGAAATACATGATATACCTGTCATGATTGGTTTAAAGTTGTTTTCCCTATATGGTTACCACAGGAAAAAAAAAAAGAGGCAGTCCCAAAGCAAAGATGAGGTTTTTTTCCCCCTTTTGTGAACTTAGATTTTTTTCAAACATTTTGGGTCTTTAGATAGATCTAGTCAGATTTCTAAAAATATTACAGAAAAAAATCTGTATAGAAAGTATGTTTTGTTTCAATTTTTCCAAATTTAGGTGATTTACGGAAATCATTATTTTCCCTATCTAGTAGTGTTTACGGCATTCCCACAATGGTGAATAAAGGGTTCGTTTTTCACTGACATGGAAACAAACAGAAACTTAAACACAGAAGACTGGTAAAATTTACCTTGTTATGTTTCAGGATATTTGGTTTGTTCATAACACAAAGGGAGGTCACATTTAGGCAGACTTACATTGTTAGGTTACAGGACCTTTCTTATGTACATTTGTATTATTGTTACCCTTTCTTCAGGCAGATGTTATACAGCTGAAGAGCTTTCTAAATGTGTTGCGGCAGGCATTGCAGGGGAAAAATCTGGACAGTATCACATTATCAAGTCTTGCTCCAGCATCAGCAAAGAATATAGAGAAACCCAAAACAAACCTCGTCATTACAACAAAGAGAGATTACCCACTGACAAAAAACTTTCCAATGTCATTGGAGTCATTGCAGGTAATGGTACTGCTGTTTGGCAACAAGGTTTTTTCCTTGATTGCTCTTTAAATATAAAACAATATTATCCATAGTCACAGTATATAATTATCATTCTTTTGAAGTCCAAGATGGGTATTTTAAAGACTTTTTCAATTTTCAAGAAATCTTACAATTAAAAAACGATCTTCATTGCGTATTAATTTTGTTATGTTGAATTTCTGCCATATTGAATACCAAAAAAATTTCAGTTGCAATTTCAATTTTTGCTTTATCAGCTAGACAAATATTTACATATAAATGTAGCCTGAGTAGGGATATCGCATGTTTATTCTTGTTATAACATCTGCTGTATCCCAAGGCATTGGTTGGTGCTAGAGCCCTTTAGGGGAGCGTACCAACGTATCCCAAAGGATTCTGCAGATATAACACTAAATGAACATTCACTATTAAGCTATTCTAGCATAAAATGTATAAAAAGTAAGGCAAAAAAACCAACAACATACATTATGTTAAAAAACAGGAAAGGAGTGAGTATGGTGTTGGAAATCAGTTAAAATATCTTTGTTATTCGACACTTGCTCAAGCAATTTTTGTGGTCCCCTACCATTTTCCCTATAATATTTCATGTTTTTATGGCTAAAAACCTTACATTACTATAGCATTAAGCTCCTACTTTTGCAACCTCAAGCCGTATGTTTTGCTGTACTTCAAACTGGCTTTTATCAAGAGTGTTGAAAATGTTTAAAACATTTTGACCTAAAGATTTCACATGTAGAAATGATGAACACCTGACCTTTGGTAATTCCAGGTATCGGAGTGTCGTATGAAAAGAATTGACTCAAGAATATTCAACCTGAGGAACTTGACCAGACTTGACTTGAGTAACAACAGCATTGAAATCATCCCAGATGAAATATCAAAATTACAGAATCTTTCAGAGCTAAAACTGGCACACAATAATATCACAATTTTCTCACCAAGTGTTTGTTTAAAGGAATCCTTACAGAAATCGTTAAATCTCTTAGACCTAAGTAATAATAAGATACAGAAACTGCCTTTACAGATTTGTGAACTTGTCAACCTTGTAAATTTGAAATTTGACAATAATGAAATGGAGGTACTGCCACCGACGATTGGTCGATTACATAGACTGCAGTTTATATCAGCATGTAATAACAAGTTACGTACCCTTCCTGCAAGCTTCATGAAACTGAGATTAGATAGTGTGGATTTGTTTGGAAATAGTTTTGATGTGATAGAGAACTACCAAATTTCAGCAGGATCTGTTGATGTACCAACACTGGTGGAATGCGCTGCAAGGTCTATAAAGAAATCCAGGTTAGTTTAATTAGGTACCCACATGTTTAGCTAAAAAAATAGCAGATCCATGGATGGCTGGGTCAGCAGTTCAAACATCTGATGAGGCATATGTTCTCTGTGACAATATCATAGAAGACAATAGTGTCTGAAATCATTTGTCCTCCGCCTCTGGTTCATGTTGGAAAGCTGGTAGTTACTTGCAGAGAACAAGTTTGTATAGGAACACTGGTTTGGATAAATGCCAGCTGTCACATTACTGAAATACTGTTGATAGTTAAAACGGCATTGAACCCGAAATAAACCAAGTTTTAATATATGAGGTTTTTTATGTCAGATACATGTATGAATGGCTTTGAATCATTCTCATACTCGTAGGGGCCTGCATGGCTGTGTGGTTAAGGTCATTGACTTCAAATCACTCTGCTCTCACCTCAGATTTCAAACTCAGTTCCTTGTGTGGAAGCCATCCAGCAGGCTTGAAACGATGTTGGTCTATCTGACTGAAGTAATGTGATGACTCTCCCTCCTTTTAAAGCTGTAAAGTGGCCGTATGATATAAACTTAAATCCTAACAAAAAATCTTCAGACAATGTCTATTTATGGAGATGAATAACAATTTCCTGCATATGATTTAGGGGGTATGAAATTCATTTTGGAAATTCACTTGCCACCCAGACAAGTAACATCAGAAATTGCGACCAGCATGGATCCAGACTGTTCGCTTTCAAAGCCTATTGCAATTAGAGAAACGTTAGCGACCAGCATGGATCTAGACCAGACTGCGTGGATGCGCAGGCAGATCTGGATCCATGCTGGTCTCAAATGCACTATGTTGGTTTTCTCATGGCGTGGCTCATTTGTGTCAGTGTAAGAATGTATTACTGGTTGTAGAAGTGTAATGGAAAAGTCAGCTTGAGGTAAACAGTTCAGCAAATACATTTACCCAAGAACAAGATATTTTCATCATACCTACAACTGTTTATAGATTCTTTTTTTCTACAAATAATGGAAGAAAAATATATTAACTAATTACTTTAGTTGTTATAATATTTTCTTACAGTAGTTGAAAGTATGAATTAAGGTATTCATCCATGAAATAGTTCTGTCTTATTCAGTTAAGTCTTAGAGTGATCCTACACCCTAGGGTGTAAGGAGGTTCCAATGAAGATTTGCCAGTACCAGGAAAACACCGGAAACTTGTCTCGTACGAAAGGTAACTATTATTATAAATATCTTTTTAATATCAAGTTTGATGAATTCTGTGAATATTTTCAGGGTGCCTTATTCGGAGGAGGATCTTCATTTACATCTGTGTAGATACCTGGACTCTGCCAGGCAGTGTTGGTGCGGTAACTACTGTTTCCAGTGTAGTGTACGGTACACCAGCAAGGTGGACTTACGACGAGTAGCCAGCACCGTGACAGCAGTTGATGTACAAGGCGGGACGGGAGTACCTGTAGAAGGATTTCTGTGCTCACCACAGTGCCTGAAGAAATTTCAGAACAATCCTAATGCCTATTGGAAATAGGAAGAGTTTATGGTTCAAACATAGAAGAAACGCTTTTTGTTCAAAGTGCTACATTACTATATAAACATTTGTATTTAAAAAGTGACAATTTATATACCCTTTTAATGTAAAAAAAATGGGTTTTGTACATATAGGCAGGGCCATCATTTGTGTTTTTGAGATCAGCGATGTCAGTTTTTATGTACTTCAGTCCTCTTACAATTTTCATCTAATTAAAGTGAAACCTGGTAGGTGGCTTGGTAGGTAAATATTTATATTTTTCTGCTTCATGTTAGGCTTTTCCTGAAGCATTTGAATAAATGTTTTAATTATTTTTCATTTTATGATTTATCAAATCAGATGTTAGAGACAGTTCACTTGATGAATATTCAAGGCTCTACTACAAAGCATCCTTAGGCTAATTATAGAATGTATGTTAGAGTAGCCATTTCCTTAAACCAGACAATTTAACCCGCCTGCTTAGCTCAGTAGGTAGAGCGTTGGTCTATGGATCGCGGGTCGCGAGTTCAATTCTCAGGTGGGGCGTAAGTTCTCCGTGACGATTTGATAAAAGACATTGTGTCTGAAATGTTTCGTCCTCCACCTCGGATAATTCATGTGGGGAAGTTGGCAGTTACTTGCGGAGAACAGGTTTGTACTGGTACAGCATTCAGGAAAACTGGTTAGGTTAACTGCCGGCTGTTACATGACTGAAATACTGTTGAAAAACGGCGTTAAACCCAAAACAATTAAACCAGACAAAACTGGAAGTAGTAAATATGGCCTTATCTGTCTAAGTCACAGTAATGTCTATTCTGAAACATTCGCCTTTGTCCTTGAAAAAAGATGATTTATTATATGCCAGAAAGCAGCATATTATAATGTTATAAAGCCGGTCTCTGTCTGTCCGTTCCTTAGCAATTTAGTTACCATTTGCTAACTCTTGAACCCCACAAAGGATTTCAAAGAAACTTGACACAAATGTTCACCACATCGAGATAACATGCAGAGCTCATGTTTTGGATGGCTTGCTTCAAGGTCAAGGTCACACTTCGGGTCAAAGTTCATATGACTTTGTTTTGTGTCCGTTCTTCTTGAACAACTTAAAGGATTTTAAAGAAACTTGGCACAAATGTTTACCACATCGAGACGATTCCCAGCGTGCATGTTTCAGATGCCTCCCTTCAAGGTCAAGGTCATACATTTGGGCGTATATTGCTCTGCATTGCTCAGCTCTTGTTAGCTTGACTATTCAAAGAATAGTCTAGCCCTGGCGTCGGCATTACACCTTGGTTAAGAAATTTTTGCATACAAGTACATACAGCTATCATTTAAAGGCATATAGCTTTGAAACTTATTTTTTTCTTTTTCTAGGTCAGTTACCAACCTCACTGGGTCAAGTTCCATAACTCTGACATGTATTTTGAGCAAATTATGCCCCATTTTGGACTTAGAAAATTCTGGTTAAAGTTTTACATGCAAATTACTATCTCCAAAACTAATACAGATATTGAATTTAAACTTCACATGTGTCTTTGGGGTTATAAAACTAGTTGATAGCACCAAGTCCCATAACTCTGACCTTCATTTTGGCCAAATTATACCCCCGTTTGGACTTAGAAAATTCTGGTTAAAGTTTTGCATGCAAGTACATACAGCTATTACTAAAAGGCATATAGATTTGAAACTTATTTTTTCTTTTTCTAGATCAATTACCAACCTCACTGGGTCATGTCCCATAACTTTGACATGTATTTTGGGCAAATTATGCCCCCTTTTGGACTTAGAAAATTCTTTTATAAGTTTTACATGCAAGTTACTATCTCCAAAACTAATGCAGATATAGAATTTAAACTTCACATGTGCCTTCGTGGTTATAAAAATAGTTGATAGCAGCAAGTCCCATAACTGTGATATGCATTTTGGTCAAATTACTTAAAACTGTTTTGATATTTAACCTTTTTGGGTAATATTTTCCTGCTTCTTGGACAGTATTTTGAATAGTTGAGCTTGGCTGTCTTACGGACAGCTCTTGTTGGTTTTGCAGTGAAATAAATAAGTTTTAATAATATCTGTCTTATGAAGTGATCAGAGACTAAATACATGTTTTCCTTTTGAGTCTTCTCATTGGTCTATGGAATTAGCAGCTGCTGCCTGTTTCCAATATTGTGACCAACCGTTTATCAGTCGTCACACTTGAACATGAGTAAAAAAAGGTAATTGTGTATGATTTCATTACAAACAAAAGCAATACAACTGAAATGTTGATAGTTTAATTTCTAAGTTAAAATCAATAGGGTAATACAATATCTTGTCATTGGAAACATTGTGATCACTATGTCTTATAGAAAATTTGTATTGAAAGATAACAGGAGTTTTCTCTACATTTCTTCACAATTTACAAGGAAAAATATAATTTGCTTAGGAAAATCAGTACAAATGAGTACATGTCATGATAAAATAAATAAAAGCAAATGGCTGTTTCAGAGGATGAGGTGCATGGTGACCCAAACAAAACAAGAGGACCATGATGTTCCTGAATCGCTCACCTCTTCCCACATGACCCAGTTTTGAGTATGACGTCGTTTTTTCTATTATTTGACATAGTGACCTAGTTTTTGAGCTCATGTGACCCAGTTTTGAACTTGACCTCGATATTATCAAGATAAAAATTCTGACCAATTTTCATGAAGATCCATTGAAAAATATGGTCTCTAGAGAGGTCACAAGGTTTTTCTATTATTTGACCTATTGACCTAGTTTTCGAAGGTAAATGACCCTGTTTTGAATTTTACCTAGATACCATCAAGATGAACATTCTCACTAATTTTCATGAAGATCTCATGAAAAATATGGCCTCTAGAGAGGTCACAAGGTTTTTCTATTTTTATAACTACTGGCCTAGTTTTTGACCGCACGTGACCCAGTTTCGAAACTGACCTGGATATCATCAAGGTGAACATTCAGATCAATTTTCATGAAGATCCATTGAAAAATATGGCCTCTAGAGAGGTCAAAAGATTTTAATAATTTTAGACCTACTGACCTAGTTTTTGACCGCAGTTAACCCAGTTTCAAATCTGACCTAGATATCATCAAGATGAACATTCAGACCAACTTTCATACAGATCCCATGAAAAGAATGGCCTCAAGAGAGGTCACAAGGTTTTTTTATTATTTGCCCTACTGACCTAGTTTTTTAAGGCACGTGACCCAGTTTCAAACTTGACCTAGATATCATCAAGATGAACATTCTGACCAATTTTTATGGAGATCCATTCACAAGTATGGCCTCTAGAGAGGTCACAAGGTTTTTCTATTTTTAGACCTACTGACCTAGTTTTTGACTGCACATGACCCTGTTTCGAACTTGACCTAGATATCATCAAGATGAACATTCAGACCAACTTTCATACAGATCCCATGAAAAATATGGCCTTTAGAGAGGTCACAAGGTTTTTCTATTATTTGACCTACTGACCTAGTTTCTGATGGCACGTGACCCACTTTCGAACTTGACCTAGATATCATCAAGATGAACAATCAGACCAACTTTCATACAGATCCCATGAAAAATATGGCCTCTAGAGAGGTCACAAGGTTTTTCTATTATTTGACCTACTGACCTAGTTTTTGATGGCATGTGACCCACTTTCGAACTTGACCTAGATATCATCAAGTTGAACATTCTGACCAATTTTCATGAAGATCTCATGAAATATTTGGCCTCTAGAGAGGTCACAACGTTTTTCTATTTTTAGACCTACTGACCTAGTTTTTGACCGCACGTGACCCAGTTTCAAACTAGACCTAGATATCATCAAGATGAACATTCAGATCAATTTTCATACAGATCCCATGAAAAATATGGCCTCTAGAGAGGTTACAAGGTTTTTCTATTATTTGACCTACTGACCTAGATTTTGACCGCACATGACCCAGTTTCGAACTTGACCTATATAATATCAAGATGAACGTTCTGACCAATTTTCATGAAGATCTTGTGAAATATATGGCCTCTAGAGAGGTCACAAGGTTTTTCTATTTTTAGACCTACTGACTTATTTTTGAAGGCACGTGACCCAGTTTCGAACTTGACCTAGATATCATCAAGGTGAACATTCTGACTAATTTTCATGAAGATCTTATGAAATATATGGCCTCTAGAGAGGTCACAAGGTTTTTCTATTTTTAGACCTACTGACCTAGTTTTTGATGGCACTTGACCCAGTTGCGAACTTGACCTAGATATCATCAAGATGAACATTCTGACCAACTTTCATAAAGATCCCATGAAAAATGTGACCTCTAGAGTGGTCACAAGCAAAAGTTTACGGACGCACGCACGCACGGACGACGGACACCCCGCGATCACAAAAGCTCACCTTGTCACTTTGTGACAGGTGAGCTAAAAAAAGGGGAAACAAAACACTTGAACAAAACACTAATATTATACTGTGTTTTGATGATGTTTTATTAGCTTAAATGTGTTGTATACATAATAGATTAAAGCCAAATTCAAAAGTGATGAATCAGTAGCTGTACATTTTAGACTGGTCTCAGAAAAGTTTATAATCTAAAGATCTTTAATGGACGAGACTTTGGGTGGATGCTCGTCTTAAATTTCTTTACAGGGATTTTTTTCAGACTGCAATAAATCTAAATGTCAATTGTCATAATAGGCCTACTTTTATTATAACTTTTAATTTCAGTGTATTGATTTTATTGCTCTCAAGATACAACTAATTAAAAAATCTTGCCTTATAAAACTTAACTCCATTTATATGTAACTGTATTCATGGTAAAGATGAAGGAATAACATTTGAATTGATTCCAAAACAAAGTCTATTTTATCCAAGTGAAAAAGACAATTGTAATCATAATCATCAATGACAATTAGGGGTGTAACGATACATCGAAATATCGATGCATTGCGATACTGACTGTCCCGATAGTATGCATCGATAGAAAAGTCACGATCCAATAACAATCGCCGATAGTTCCTTCGACAATTGATAGTTTCGATAGTTTTACAATTTTAGTAAATACAGAAATAATTTATAAACCAAGAAACAGAGCCTGACTGAGCTTTCATTTGCGCCTCGGAAAATGTTTACGTCTCCATTACAATAATTACCCTCACGGAATTAAACTACCACAAAGGACTGGGAAGTCTGGGAGATAATAAATAAATTTGGTTTCTTAGAAACTTTGATTGAATATATTTAAATAACCTGTTAATCTTAAATGAGAAAAATGTACAATGGAGAAAGTAGGCTACTTGTATGATATAGCAAACTGTTCTGTAGGGCCCGCATTTAGTACTCGTACCCCTTAGTCCGATCCGTCAATTTTCGTCTTTTTCGATGATTTGGGTTATTAAAAATGTTGACATTCGCAACAAAATGGCCGATTCGTTTGAGTATACCTTGCATAGGTTTATTGTTTTACTTATTGTTTCAAAGCCAAGGAAGGCAAGGAATAGAAAAAAAATGTTAAAAATATTTAATGTTAGATTTATTTCTGTCCATTTCAGTTATACAAACATGTCTCAATATGTATTAACAGTAATCACAAACAGTGCCGTGTCTTACACTGAGTAACAATGCCAGTTGGTAGTTTTACTGTATAAAACATGGCGGCTGATAACTATTGCAATAGTATCGCAATAGTAACCTGCGATAGAATAGTATCGCAATAGTTTTTCAGCAATATCAATAGTATTGCAATAGTCAGAATTGGCCTCAATAGTCACCCTTAATGACAATGTATGCATGTTTGCGACATACTTTTTAAACATCATACCAAAGAGCTATAAATAAATAAATGTATAATTTTATACTTCTTTGATCAAACCAAGGGCTTATTTAAATCGGTATTAAAGCATCACGATGGCCACTTTCAGATTCACTTCCAATATGTAGATTCAGCATGATTATGTGTTTTGTCGAGATTTTCTAATGTTAACTGTGACATAATCACATCAGAATGTCCAAACTTAGTACTGATTTGAATAATATTACTCAGAAAATTTCAAACTTTTACCGAACAGTGTCGGTGTTTGAAATATATATTGTTTGACATCCATTGTACAAAGTGAGATTAATTCAGGAACGGTTGCGAACATCACAGTTAAGTTCAGTTACACTTTCCTGCGAAATATGCTACTTTCAGTCATCATTAAATCCAATTATCTAAATTTGCGGCAAATTCGAAAAGCATAAGTGAGCCAGGTGTTACGAAAATAAATTGGCCAGCACACTTGTCACATAAATCAATGGCATGTTTGTCGCGTGTTGATTTAATCTATTTTGTAAACAGTACTATGACCATGTGTTTATTGGAAAACAATGATCTCTGATTGGTCGAGAGCGTAAAGCGCCAATGCAAACTCCACCTTTGATTGACAAGTACTTTTTTTGTGTACACAGTAAGCTATACATCCAACAAATTTTTACGCATCCTGTGGACTCGCAGTTGGAATATTTTGGTGTCCTTTTCCAAAAAGTATACATACAAGAATTAAGCGTTCCGAGAACCCTGGTTTATAAATCTGAAAGGCCATGTGAGGGTTTAACACTTACCATGCTGGACAAGTCATGATTAATTCTGCCTTTGCAACCATTGTAGATCCTGATCAACCTGCACATCCATGCAGTCTGATCATGATCATGATCTGCACAGTTTGCTGTTCATCCAGTATCCTTTTGGTATGCACCCCATTTAACAGTTAATGGTACTGTCCAAATCAAAAGATGGACAAGTTCATTATAGAAATTTAGCAGGGTTAGGGTTATGATTTGCATCCAAACGCTATCGAGTTATATAATGATATTTCGTAATGGCACATTTTCTGTTGTTTGGCATTATGGGTCCAATGGAATTGCTAAATGAAATGCAATTATTATCATAAATATTTTTACGAGTTGGCAGTCGTATTTAAACAGCATTTCAGGAAATAATTGCATTGGTTGGGAATTATACGAAACTGTTAGTTCTTAGCACTAAGTTTTACTTCACTGTCATTCGAATTTGTAACTTTGACTATTTGTTATCTTTTTTATACACCCGTTGGTAAAACGGGACGTATTATGGGAGCGCCCCTGGCTGGCAGATGGGCAGGCGGTATTCTCAGACTTTATCCGGAGCATTTCTTTTTCATGCATGGAGGGATTTTGATGAAACTTGGCACAGTTGTTCACCATCATGAGACAGAGTGTCGTGCGCAAGAACCAGGTCCCTAGGTCTAAAGTCAAGGTCACACTTAGAGGTCAAATTCAAGAATGACTGTCTGCAGCATATCTTCTTCATGCATGGAGGGATTTTGATGAAACATGGAACAATTGTTCACTATCATGAGATGGAGTGTCATGCGCAAGAACCAGGTCCCTAAGTCTAAGGTCAAGGTCACACTTAGAGAATGAAAACATTGTCCGGAGCATTTCTTCATGCATGGAGGGATTTTGATATAACTTGGCACAAATATTCACCACCACGAGACGGAGTGTCATGCACAAGAACCAGGTCCCTGGGTCTAAGATCAAGGTCACACTTAGAGGCTTAAGGTCAGATACAAGAATGACTTTGTCCGAAGCATTTCTTCATGCATGGAGGGATTTTGATGTAACCCTGCACAATTGTACACCATCATGAGACGAAGTGTCATGCGCAGGTCCCTTCTTTAGAATTTAATACTTCCCTTTGTTGTTACCATAGCTGTCAAGGCTCCACAAAGGCCACGAGTGTGATTGGAGTTCGAAGTGAAGGTTAGGTTTCCCTCGTGGGGGTCTGGAGGGCGATGATTCTTTAAAGCCGGAAACGCCCTCACATGGAAAACTTAGATTTTTAACACAAAATAGATCTGGTTTTGAATAGTCTCCCTCCATGTTTACTTTTTGTGACGTTTATTCATGCGGTAGAAATAACACGTTGCACCGGTGAATATAAAAGCTGTATTATACGGTATGAAAACAACGTGTCAACGTTGCCTCGCATGTTTGATACAATAATTTTCTATGAAAAAAACAATTGATTGCTTTATTTCTTTAAAATGCGTGTGACCTTGAATAGTAGGCATGTTAGCGTGATCTAGGGCCGAAATGCGTGTGACACACATGCAATGCGTATGTCTTGACAGGTATGTGTTAGTATAAATAGCTTATATTGTAACTTTTTCATTACTAGTCGTAGGGAAAAATCGAGACCACTTTTCTGTAGTACAACTTGCATGTTACATCCAATTTTGAGGTGTATTTTGACCAATCTCTACCTGTTAAGGATTTTTGTGTGGACTTACAATATTTTTTTTTATGCCCCCGAAGGGAGGCATATTAGTCTTCAACTGTCCGTCCATTAGTTCGTTTGTTAGTCACAACGTTAACTTTTTGCATGAAGGCACTTTACCAGCGAACCACTGCACCCAGGACCTTCAAACTTCACATGCTCATAGTACTTATTAAGTACACCACCCCTACTGACTTTGGGGTCACCAGGTCAAAGGTCAAGGTCACAGGGGCCAACGTTAACTTTTTGCATGAAGGCACTTTACTTGCGAACCACTGCACCCAGGACCTTCAAACTTCACATGCTGATAGTACATACTGAGTACACCAACCCTACTGACTTTGGGGTCACCAGGTCAAAGGTCAAGGTCACGGGCCAACGTTAACTTTTTGCATGAAGGCACTTTACTCGCGAACCACTGCACCCAGGACCTTCAAACTTCACATGCTGATAGTACTTATTGAGTACATCACCCCTACTGACTTTGGGGTCACCAGGTCAAAGGTCAAGGTCACAGGGGCCAACGTTAACTTTTTGCATGAAGGCACTTTACTCGCAAACCACTGCACCCAGGACCTTCAAACTTCACTTGCTGATAGTACTTATTGAGAACACCACCCCTACTGACTTTGGGGTCACCAGGTCAAAGGTCAAGGTCACAGGGGCCAACGTTAACTTTTTGCATGAAGGCACTTTACTCGCGAACCACTGCAACTAGGACCTTCAAACTTCATTTGCTGATAGTACTTATTGAGTACACCACTCCTACTAAATTTGGGGTCACCAGGTCAAAGGTCAAGGTCACAGGGGCCAACGTTAACTTTTTGCATGAAGGCACTTTACTCGCAAACCACTGCACCCAGGACCTTCAAACTTCACTTGCTGATAGTACTTATTGAGAACACCACCCCTACTGACTTTGGGGTCACCAGGTCAAAGGTCAAGGTCACAGGGGCCAATGTCTACTTTTTGCATGAAGGCACTTTACTTGTGAACCACTGCAACTAGGACCTTCAAACTTCATTTGCTGATAGTACTTATTGAGTACACCACTCCTACTAAATTTGGGGTCACCAGGTCAAAGGTCAAGGTCACAGGGGCCAACGTTAACTTTTTGCATGAAGGCACTTTACTCGCGAACCACTGCACCCAGGACCTTCAAACTTTACATGCTGATAGTACTTTATGAGTACACCAACCCTACTGACTTTGGGGTCACCAGGTCAAAGGTCAAGGTCACAGGGGCCAACGTTAACTTTTTGCATGAAGGCACTTTACTTGCGAACCACTGCACCCAGGACCTTCAAACTTCACTTGCTGATAGTACTTATTGAGTTCACCATTCCTACTAAATTTGGAGTCATCAGGTCAAAGGTCAAGGTCACAGGGGCCAATGTTAACTTTTTGCATGAAGGCACTTTACTCGCGAACCACTGCACCCAGGACCTTCAAACTTTACATGCTGATAGTACTTTATGAGTACACCAACCCTACTGACTTTGGGGTCACCAGGTCAAAGGTCAAGGTCACAGGGGCCAACGTTAACTTTTTGCATGAAGGCACTTTACATGCAAACCACTTCATTCAGGACCTTCAAACTTCACATGCTCATAGTACTTATTGAGTACACCACCCCTACTGACTTTGGGGTCACCAGGTCAAAGGTCAAGGTGCTGCGGGGGCATTTGTCACCATTAGTGACAGCTCTTGATTTTTTTTAAGATTTGCTTCCCTTAGTTGTTACTATAAATAACTTATTTTGTAACTTTTTTATAACTGACCGTAGGGAAAAACCAAGACCACTTTTCTGTGGTACAGCATAGATGTTACTTTCAAATTTTAGGTGTATTTTAAGGTATCTCTACCTGGTAAGGAGTTTTTATGCAGATGTAGAAAACAAAAGAATTACAATAATTACTAAACAACACAAAATTAAAATTCCATTTGCAAATACAGGTGCTAGAGTAAAGAAATTTGCTATGAGCGTATATTGTGACATTCTGGCACTCTTGTTCTTGTATATGTTGAATTTTGTAAAACAGTAATTTTCATATAAATAAGGTATACATGTATTGCAAAAGTACTATGTAAGCACCGGTTTGAGATTATTCAGAAATTATAATTGAAATAAAAAGAGTTTTAAATGTTTACTTTTCATTGTATATATTAAACTTGCATGACCCAACATTTTTCAGTCAACACAAATTATAAGACAACCTGAGGCCCAGATCCAGAAATATTTGACTGGAGATGGTCTCATGTTTAGAACAAAGGCGTCATCGTCGAGGTGCATAGCGTCGAGAGGGCGTAGGTATAGAAAGGAGGCCTCTGTTGGTGTTTGGGTCTACCCCCTTAAAGTTTTGGATACACAGGCATGAAATGATGGCCTCTGCTGCATTTTTATGCCCCCCTTCAAAGAAGGAGGGGTATATTGTTTTCCAGATGTCGGTCGGTCTGTATGTAAACCAATCCCTTTCTGGATGATAACTCAAGGACACTTGGGCCTAGGGTCATGAAAGTTGATAGAGAGGTAGGTCATGACCAGCAGATGACCCCTATTGATTTTGAGATCAGTACGTCAAAGGTCAAGGTCACAGTGGCCTAGAACAGTAAAACGGTTTTCAGATGACAACTCGAGAATGCTTGGGCCTAGGATCATGAAAGTTTTTTTTTTTTTTTTTTTTTTTTTTTTTTTATGGGCATATATTTTATTCCACAAATCACACACATACAATAACATACAAGCTCTATGGCTTTTGAAAAGACTACATTAACAATGTTTGTTATGGAACTACTTAAAATATCATAACCTTACATACTACCTCTTATTAAATTTTTTATATAAAGACAGCTAAATTTCTATATGGACGTAATTCTCCAATCTTGGGCGGAGTACCATATTAATAAGTATTCTAATGGGTAATTAACCAAAAAAGGTACTGGCTGAATAGAGATCAATGCAAACACCCATCAGACTGCACCATATTCTAAGGGGTATTTACCAAAAAAGGTACTGGCTAAATAGAGATCAATGCAAATAACCATCTGACTGCACCATATTCTAAGGGGTATTTACCTAAAAAGGTACTAGCTGAACAGAGATCAACACAAATAACCATCAGACTGCACCATATTCTAAGGGGTATTTACCAAAAAAGTACTAGCTGAATAGAGATCAATGCAAATAACCATCAGACTGCACCATCTTCTAAGGGGTATTTACCAAAAAAGGTACTGGCTGAACAGAGATCAATGCAAATAACCATCAGACTGCACCATATTCTAAGAGGTATTTACCAAAAAAGGTACTGGCTGAATAGACATCAATACAAATAACCATCAGACTGCACCATATTCTAAGGGGTATTTACCAACAAAAAAAAAGGTACTGGCTAAATAGAGATCAATGCAAACGCCCATCAGATTGCACCATGCTGGACGCTGTTGGCTCCACACCCGCAACCAGTGTAGATCTCAATAAGCCTGCACATCCATGCAGTCCGACAATGCTCTACACAGCCAGCAAAGGTAAAACCAACCGCGCCAAGCTAGGCAATGGTTAAGATGTAAACCAAAAATATGTATTTTCAAGCAACCAGTAAGGGAGATACTAAATTATAAAATAAGTTCTTTACTATTAGACATTAATTTGTTATAACTGGTGAAAGGAGAATGATAAACATTAAAGTTGCTTTTATCTAAGAGATAATAAGAGATAATAGTAAAGCATTTCAAACTAGGCAATTTCCATAATATTATTACTTTTGACAGATCTTAATGTTAATTTTTTATGAATAAATGTCTACCCAATTTTTACACAAAAAAGAACATACAACATACATACACACATAAACAAGACAGTACACTACAACAGTAACAGTAAAAGGATACCACTACTTCTGTCAATTTATGATATAGGAAGACATATAAGGGCGAAAAAAAAAAACACATAAAAAAACATGTTATAAAGGAGACAAGATCAGTGAGAGTCTGTTGCAGGACTCATTTACAAAGTAAAATGGAGCCTTGAACAAGGTGGAAAACAAAAAGCAAACTATAAGTACTGGAGGTGAAAAAAGGGAGAAAAAAAATAGATGAACAGAAAAAGTTCAGTGCAGCGCTGGAAAAAGATAATAGACTCTAAATATGTAATTAATCTCTATTCAAAAGCAAAGAAGAATATTCACTCCATACTTCTCTGAATTTATTTAATTTATTATCTTTTTTGGCCTTTAACATCTGTCTTCAATAGAAATTCCACTTCGGTTCTGAACATCACTATATTTGGAAATATATTATTCATTCTACATTTAAATATTGTATATTTAGCCACTAAAATTTTAGAGTCAAAGTCGCACTGATCCAAACAGTTAAACTGTTTTTTTATGAGAACTTGAGAATGCTTAGGCCTAGAATCACAAAACTTGATAGGGAAGTTGATCATGATCAGCAGATGACCCCTATTGATTTTTAGGTCAGTAGGTCAAAGGCCAAGGTCACATTGACCCGGAACAGTTAAACGGTTTCCGGATGATAACTCAAGAATGCTTGGGCCTAGGATCATGAAAGTTGATAGGAATGTTGGTCATGACCAGCAGAAGACCTCTTTTGATTTGGCCTAAAAATCAAGGTCACAGTGACCCGCAACAGTGGATTTCGTGTTCTACAATAGGTCTTGTTTGTCTAAATGTTGAGGTACTGGAGAGTACTCCCCTAATTTTAGGGGGACAGGGGCTTTCGCCCTGGAAAACTGAAATACCGGTACGAAATGCTAGGGCTCTGGTGGACTTTTAGGTCTAAACCTTTATGTATGGGATGGGTATCCCTGTCATTTTAGTGGGGGTCAGGGGCTCTCCCCCTGGAAAATTTTGAAATACGTTATGAAATCATGGCCTCTGGGGCATCTTTGGTCTAAATTTTGAGGTACTGGAGCAATACTTCTCTCATTTTGCTGGGTGGGGGGGGATCTCCCCCTTGAAAATTTGAAATACAGGTATGAAATGGTGGCCTATGGTGCGTTTCTGGGTCGGTCTAAACTTTGAGAAAATATTCCTTTGACAAAATAGTTGGGTGCAACTTTAATGATTGTGGGTCACTTTTCAGCCAGCTGTGGGGTGGGAGGGATGGGGAACTGGGATTCGGGCCTGGCCAACTCAACAATTTAAGTTATACCATATCAAAATGCTAAACAGCTTCTTTACAGATCCTGGACCTACTTTTCATGATCCTCAAAATTCTGACAAGTATACATTAGTCATTTGTAACACAATAAAACTGACTTACTATAATTATCATGTTCTTATATTGATTTACATTTAAAATAGTTTCGCGCTCAACTGCTGAAGTGGAAGGGCAGTACAACAGTCTAAACTTAAAGCTAACATGTTTATCAAGTTAGGCTATGAACATGATGAAAATTCACAAATATAAAAGAAGATGTATGCAAAAAATGTTCATCAAATATATGTCGGAATGGATCATTTGAAGTATACTAGCCAAAAAACTTACTAAAAGTGGCATGCATTTGTATACCCAGACAAGTCTGTTCCTGCTAAACTTTAAGTCTTAATATTATAAAAGTAGCTGGTGGTGATGATGATGATGATGATGATGATGATGAACTTCTGCCAATAATGATATTAAAGATAAAATTACAGACATCATGTCTGTACCAAAGAAAATGGTACGGGGACAACACTGCTCGCGGCTTGAAGTTCTGAATATTGCCTGAGCCAATCCCTTCCATGGGAAGAAGCAAATAAGCCGACTTGTTAAAAGTTTGAACTAACCAAGCAATAGCTTATTCAGGAGTGTCTTCAAAACGTCTAATTGTATGTCATCGAGTATAAATATGACTGACCTCTTTTTTAGTTTTTAAGAGTTAATCAGCTTCTTTTATAAATAGAAATAATCAAGATGTTAATATGTTGCCCGTGAGTTTGTCATTTATTGTTTAGTCTTATTGAAAGATTGAATGTTCTACTCTAAATCATATTCATTTATGTTCTCCCCAGTCAGCCTTGCAACATACAGTCTTTTACTTTTCCTGCAGTAGTCTACTGCACACGGTGGTCCAGGTCCCCTTTCTCTTAATACGTGCACTTTATTACAGTCCTCTGTCAATTGATGCATGTTACAAGATATTCCGCAGAAGACGAAAACTGATCCATTCTCATCAGTTACCAAACCCCACGGTTCTCGAAGCTCGTTATCCCTATAGAAGGCAATGACTTTTCCTTCGAGCGTCATGCAGGTCACCCTGTCTTCCATGCTATTTGATACGTAAAATATGTCCTTAGTTTTGCTGACCGCTACGTAGCTACAGTATTTTAGAAATTTGTATTCAACCATGTCCTCTTTGAAACATTTCAAAACTGTTCCTTTCATATCAACAATTTCAACTTTCCCAGGGTTTTCGAATGTCAGTATTAACTTTTCGTTGGTATGTGCTATTCCTCTGCATTCCCCATCCACCCCAAATTCGCGTTCCAAACTTAGAACACCATATTCGGTTATGGAAAAAAACATAACCTTTCTCTCCTGATTTATTGTAACTGCTATTTCTTTATCTGCAGCTTTGGTAATACCTGCTGGTTGTTTTGGAACGGCCAAAATGAATACAATTTCACCAGTGCAAGTGTTAATTACTTTGAGAAAACCTACGTCAGCTGTTACAATAATTCTTTCTGATATCACACAGACACTGCTCACCCAGTTTGAATATGTGTCGTGTTTTGATTTCACACTGATAGCCTTTCTAAATGTAAGTTGTCTTTTCTGCCCAGCAGATAACTGTGTAAGTGAACCTATAGCATCATCTTTTTTCAGTTTTTCACACAACTGCATCGATGGGTTAAAAGCATAATTAGGTATCTTGTTTTCCTTTTTGAGAAGTTGAAATTCGTTTATCAATTTTGGAAGAAGTTTCTCGTCTCTTTTCATAGCAATGAACAACTGACACAGGTCCCCATGTTGTTCCTTCTCTTCAAGATCAGAGGTCACAGATTTTACTTCAGAGGTCAAAATACTGTGTTTGTCAGATGCTGACTTCAGTTTGGTCTCGCTGTCTTTGTCCCTTTCCTCTATCGCTTCCAAAATTTCGCATTCCCAATCATTAAGAATTCTTGAAACTTCATCTTTTTGCTTCTTTATAGCTATTCTTGCTGTTTCTTTTAAGAATTCTTTTTTGTTTTCGTTGCATTTGAGCGCTTCTCCAGTAAAATTAAGCTCAGTTGTTAACAGCTTTAATTTGGTGCTTAATAGCCTGTATTCCTTGCTGTCTTTAAGTCCAGTTGCGGTACTCGAAATATAGTCCACTTCTGTGCATGTCCTATGATCTAAAGTTATACAAGCAAGGCATCCTGTTTGGTCACATGACCTACAGAAATATTCTATCTCATTATCAGAATGTGAATGGCATTTTTCTAACCTTATGTCCTTCACCTTTGACTTCTCCTTAGGCAAGCTCTCTTTGTCTTGCAAAACATGTTCTCTGGTTGCAGCCTGTTTAGTGTGATAGTCACTGCATGATTTGCATAAATATTGAGAGCAATTTACACAAAACTTTTCCGCTGAAATATGATTTCCCGCAACATTTCTACAAGGATCACAAAATATGTTACAGGTATCTAACTTGTCGCTTTCAGTCTTACTGTCTGAGGCTTTTCCAGGACTCTTCTCTCTGTTTTCCCTCCTTCCATGCACAGACTCTGGTGTCTTACTACACTGGGACATACTATCTAGTCATCCAAGCAAATTGAAATTACGAAACTTGGCAAAAATAGATCCAGCTGGCTTTGATATGACCATTGCTTTAAAACAGGACAACCTGAAAGTAAAGAAATTAAAATATTGAATAAGAATGTCTTTTCAGCCTTGGATAGTATGAACCGACTGGTTTCATTCAACGATTTAGGTGTTAAGGGTGTAACGATATATCGCAATTCACTGTATTGTGATACCTTAGTCTGGTGATTCGTACATTGTATCACAGACCTGTTTCATGATACAGTAATGATACAGTGAAAAGTAGAAAAATTGAATGAAAACTTTTATAAAATCAGTGTTGAAGATAGAAACTGAACAAAATGTATCATATATAATAACAGTTTTTTTAACTTTAAAATAAAATTTCAAGTATTTTCCAAGTGTAGGAAGTTTGTATTTTCTTTTTCCTTTTGTTTCAAGAATGCTCAATGTGTATGCTTCCCAACCTTTTTTGACCCTCAAGAGGGGTTTTCATGATTTCTAAGTGGGATATTTGGAGCCTCAAGTGGGAGGTTTTTTGCGGCGCATACTATAAAACTGATGGTTTTTACCTTACTTTAATGGTTTTTGACCTTAGTTTACTAGATAAATAGCATTTATAACCAAATACAACAGTTTTATCTTTATTGTATTTATCAAAATAATTAAATTTTAACAGGATGTATATGAGCCGTGCCATGAGAAAATCAACATATTAGTGGCTTTGTGACCAGCATGGATCCAGACCAGCCTGCGCATCCGCGCAGTCTGGTCAGGATCCATGCTGTTCGCTTTCAAAGCCTATTACTATTACAGAAACTGTTAGCGAACAGCATGGATCCTGACCAGACTGCGCAGGCTGGTCTGGATCCGTGCTGGTCGCAAAGCCACTATGCTGGTTTTCTCATGGCACGGCTCATATCATTTATACAGTCTATGTTGTGAATAGACCTTTTTTTGTTCAAAGATGACACTGATGATTAATACTTTCAAACATTATTCTGTTACCTTTATGAAGGGTTGGCTTGCATTTTCAGAGACAAATATCAGCTGATAGCTAATAAGCAACAAGTTTTATTGAACAACTACAACCAATGAGCAAGTTTATTTTGTCAATCATCACATATCATTTCACAATTGAGTTACGTTAGGAGCATAGGCAATTCGTCAAGGCAGTGGCTACGATTATGGTACCGTAACCCTAGCCTCCGGTTCTAGGATTATGGAAGTTCCATATTCCTAGACAACCCCGTGAGGATAGGCTAGGATTATGGAAGTATTTTAAGAGGCATAAAGTGTATGTAAGACACACATAAATGATGTTGTAAACTTACTTATTTCACTTAATTTTTCATGCCTGCCTTATTATTTCATGTTATCTATATCTGCCGTTTTGGGCAAGGCCTAAAAAAAATTCTTTGTTTCCGGTAACATGCTAAAACAAGAGCTGTCTCCATAGGATGACACATGCCCCCGATGGCACTTTGAATTAATAGTTATGGCCGATGTTAGAGTTTAGGACCTTTGACCTACGGAGCTGGGTCTTGCACGCGACACGTCGTCTTACTGTGTCACACATTCATGCACAGTTATTTTAAAATCCATGCATGAATGACAAAGATATGGACCGGACACGTCCATCAATGCACTATCATGAAAAATGACCTTTAACGTCTAAGTGTGACCTTGACCTTTGAGATACGGACCTGGGTCTTGCGTGTGACATGTCGTCTTACTGTGGTACACATTCATGCCAAGTTATTTGAAAATCCATCCTTGGATGACAAAGATATGGACCGGACACGCCCATCAATGCACTATCCTTTAACGTCTAAGTGTGACCTTGACCTTTGAGCTACGGACCTGGGTCTTGCACGCGACACGTCGTCTTACTGTGGTACACATTCATGCCAAGTTACCGTAGATACCCATGTATAATGCGCAGTTTTTTTACCCCCTGGACCACCCCCAATCGTGGGTGCGCATAATACACAGGTATAGACAATTTTCCAACTTCAAAACAAGTTTGTTACCGATGTTCGCCATTTTGGTAAAGGGAAACTACTCCCCCCGCATACTGTCACTGCTAAAATCTAAGATTGCCGTTACGTTCAGTAAAAGATCGAATGGTTTATTTTTCTTTCAAACAAAATTAATTTCGTATAAATTTAAAAGTACATTGTATTTTGATGAAAGAAATGTTAATAAATCACAAAAATTATGATACTAATTAAAGATCGAGAATAATCTTTAACCGAGATCAACCTGTGAACAACATAATTGACACGAGGTGACACGTTAATTGCCGGTAATTACTGGCTATTTGATCGTGACAAAAAGACTACCACACCTTTTGTTATTGGTTTGAATTGAGAAGCTCATGTCATTTTGAAAGATACCATTCCGAAATATTGAATCAGCTGCTGTTTATTTATTCAAAATAGTTAATTAAAAAGGTAAAACAACAAATAAAACAATATTTTACTGGTTTTATTTTCGAGAAAACAAAAATTGATAGTACCGTGAGACCGATGCTGCTCTCCGCCGCGGAAATAAAATTTATTACCGGTGTCGTTGTATATATGCTCATGGTACCTTTTTGCATTAAGGGGACGATTTATTAATACTTTAGCGGTTACCTCCCTTGGTTTAATGTTGTAATGATAATACCGGCCATATTATACGTCAATATTATATTTTTTACAATAAATTATCTCAAAATATCACAGTTTTACATTATATTTTAATGAAATATATATAAATAACCATTTATTTGAAGTCTTGGGGTGTCTTGGGGTAATAAGTCGGACCCCAAGACACAAAAAATAATGATTTAAAGGTATTTTTGAACAGTATACCTTTAATTAAAATCAAAATAACCCAAGTAAGAACATGGAGAACTTAGGTACAGACGTATTAGACCTTCCTGGTAGCCGGATATGCCTCCGTGGTCCACTCGAATGTAGTCCTTATCAATATATAGTGCAATTTTCCCGCCTAGTAAAGGCCATTTTCATACCAGATATAAGCTTTATTGATGCTTGATTGTAAAAAGGAATGTCCGCAGATGATTTTAAGCTATGTTATATGCTTCAAAAGTTGATTTGAAGCTGCCTTGTAAAATGAAAGTGAAAGTAGGTATTTCCTGATGTCTACCTACGCAATATTAGCGTTTTCATCACGTGTCTCAGTCACGTGACCATGGTTTCACTGCATTATGGTCAACCCCATATTTTTTGGGTATATTTTGATTACCTAAAGACAGACCTTCAAGACAAGGGTAGTCTCGCAGGAAGTGAAAGGCTAGAAATCTTGATAAAAATATGTTATAAGTTGTTAATTTTATATAGAAAATAGTAGCGAAGGCATTTAATACCTTCATACTGTGGTACACATTCATGCCAAGTTATTTGAAAAACCATAGTGTATGTTATTTAAGAAATAATAAATCTGTTCCTATATTATTATTCGCATCCAAACGACTGCCCATGTTTTATTAATTGATAAAATTATTGGAACATATTTATTATTTCGATTCTAACAACGCAGATAATTCGCATTTTACAGTACTACATTTTCAGCGTAATAAGTCATTCGGGTCAGATGCTGTTACAATTTACCCCCTATGGTTAGAAAGTGTTGCATAGCCAATGGAACGTAATTTGTTTTTATGCCCCCGAAGGGAGGCATACAGTTTTTGAACCGTCTGTCAGTCTGTCGGTCTGTCCGCAATTTTCGTGTCCGGTCCATATCTTTGTCATCAATGGATGGATTTTCAAATAACTTGGCATGAATGTGTACCACAGTAAGACGACGTGTCGCACGCAAGACCCAGGTCCGTAGCTCAAAGGTCAAGGTCACACTTAGACGTTAAAGGATAGTGCATTGACGGGCGTGTCCGGCCCATATCTTTGTCATGGATGGATGGATTTTCAAATAACTTGGCATGAATGTGTACCACAGTAAGACGATGTACCACAGTAAGACGACCTGTCGTGCGCAAGACCCATGTTCATAGCTCAAAGGTAAAGGTCACACTTAGACGTTAAAGGATAGTGCATTGATGGGCGTGTCCGGTCCATATCTTTGTCAGTCTGTCGGTCTGTCCGCAATTTTCATGTCCGGTCCATATCTTTGTCATCAATGGATGGATTTTCAAATAACTTGGCATGAATGTGTACCACAGTAAGACGACTTGTCGCGCGCAAGTCCCAGGTCCGTAGCTCAAAGGTCAAGGTCACATTTAGACGTTAAAGGATAGTGCATTGATGGGCGTGTCTGCTCCATATCTTTGTCATCGATGGATATATTTTCAAATAACTTGGCATGAATACAGTAAGACGACGTGTCGCGCGCAAGACCCAGGTCCATAGCTCAAAGGTCAAGGTCACACTTAGACGTTAAAGGATAGTGCATTGATGGGCGTGTCCGGTCCATATCTTTGTCATCGATGGATGGAATTTCAAATAACTTGGCATAAATGTGTACCACAGTAAGACGACGTGTCGCACGCAAGACCCAGGTCCGTAGCTCAAAGGTCAAGGTCACACTTAGACGTTAAAGGATAGTGCATTGATGGGCGTGTCCGGCCCATATCTTTGTTATCGATGGATGGATTTTCAAATAACTTGGCATGAATGTGTACCACAGTAAGACGATGTACCACAGTAAGACAACGTGTCGTGCGCAAGACCCAGGTCCGTAGCTCAAAGGTCAAGGTCACACTTAGACGTTAAAGGATAGTGCATTGATGGGCGTGTCCGGTCCATATCTTTGTCATCGATGTATGGATTTTCAAATAACTTGGCATAAATGTGTACCACAGTAAGACGACGTGTCGCACGCAAGACCCAGGTCCGTAGCTCAAAGGTCAAGGTCACTTTTAGACGGTAAAGGATAGTGCACTGATGGGCGTGTCCGGCCCATATCTTTGTCATCGATGGATGGATTTTCAAATAACTTGGCATGAATGTGTACCACAGTAAGACGATGTACCACAGTAAGACGACGTGTCGTGCGCAAGACCCAGGTTCATAGCTCAAAGGTCAAGGTCACACTTAGACGTTAAAGGATAGTGCATTGATGGGCGTGTCCGGTCCATATCTTTGTCATCGATGGATGGATTTTCAAATAACTTGGCATGAATGTGTACCACAGTAAGACGACGTGTCACACGCAAGACGCAGGTCCGTAGCTCAAAGGTCAAGGTCACACTTAGACGTTAAAGGTCATTTTTCATGATTGTGCATTGATGGGCATGTCCGGTCCATATCTTTGTCATTCATGCATGGATTTTAAAATAACTGTGCAAGAATGTGTGACACAGTAAGACAACGTGTAGCGCACAAGACCCAGCTCCGTAGGTCAAAGGTCCTAAACTCTAACATCGGCCATAACTATTTATTCAAAGTGCCATCGGGGACATGTGTCATCCTATGGAGACAGCTCTTGTTTTTATCAGTATTTTGAGAAGTATTCATAAATAGTAATCTAACAGCTTGCAAACTAATTATGAACAGAATCATCAAATTAGGCGAGTTGACCCTGTGTTACGAGTGACGAGCTTAACTTTATATGACGTCACATCATTATGACGTCATACTTTATGTCATACATTTATGACATCACCGCTGAATCATAATTGAGCTAATTGTATTCGCTCGTTGAGATCAGAACGTGTTTTACGGACCTACACATAAGTCAGCATGACTTTTTATTATATTTATGATTTTTGAAATGCTGATTTCAACCGTTTGGCCCTGAAATAATTCGTATGTAATGGAACTGAAGTAGAATCTCTTATGTTACAATCATAGGGGGGTGAAATGTAACAGCCAACCATATTTTATCGTAGATTCATGTATAGGCGATTTATGTTTATATAGCAATTGCTGCGGATCGCGTTTGAATAAAGACCATTTTTGTTAACTTGATGGGAAAAAAAAATTCAGGTATATATGAAACATAGATTTCCGGGCACGCCATTAAGATTATATACTAACCCAAAACGGCCGATCGACAGCACGAAATATTAGTGAAATGAGTATGTTTACAATGTCATTTATGCATGTCCTAACATAAATTTGATGCCTCTTAAATACTTCCGTAATCCTAGCCTATTCTCATAGGGTTGTAGGAATACGGAACTTCCGTAAGAACCGGAGGCTAGGATTACGGTACCGTAATCTAGCCACTGCCATTCGTCAAATCTACATGTAATCAAAAACTTTGTACCTATATCGCTGATTAAACCCATTGTTCTTCGTTGTCAGTAAGATTTGACATGGTAAGTTTTATTTTTCAAGTGGCATGCGAAAACAAAAGTAGAATGCGACGTAAAAAGTACATGCTGTGAAGTTTGGTAGATTAGATCGTCTGCCACTAATTTTTATCATTTCCCTCGTTGCTCAAAAGTTTCTGCGATAAATACACAAAAAATAACTGATTATGAATCTATTTCTCCATCCAGTATTCAGTAATATAAACATAAGTGTGGATACCTACGATTCATTGTGAGTAATAACTCGAAATTTCGGCTTGCTTAACGCTTGCGACCGTGCCTTTCAACTTAAATTTCGGCCTTGTAAAAACGTTATGACAAATTATTTACGAACACAAAACTGGAGTTGCATTTTTAGTTTATTCATTAAAATCTCAATAAGTGTTTATAACTTTATCGCTAAGCTATCGGTTATATTCATACGGATGTCGTTATATTCATACGGATGTAGAATCCGTTTTCAAATTTTCAAGATAGCGGCGACTTCTGCATCGGCACGTCATGTGCATGGATAGTAGCCTAGGTCTACAGTATCGCGATATGTACCGTATCGATGCATCTGTATCTCGATATGTATTTATCATGAGATTAGCGTATCGTTACACCCCTGTTAGGTCACAATAGGTGTCGTCAGATATTCCAGTCCAAAACAATTTAGGCTATAGTGACCAAAATACTACCGGTATTATGTGTTGGACTAACAAGTCTCTGTGAGAGTGTTCTTAAGGCATCGCCACAGTTACAACTCAATATCAGTTCATATTTTCAGGCCGAGTATTTTTCTCTTGAAAATTACACTAAAGCCTTAACAGTTGGTCAAATTATAATATGATGATTTATAGTACATATGCCGCTTGTAAAATGTTTGAGTCTCGTTTAGACCGAAAGTTTACCCCAAATTCGGCCCAAAATATTGAAATCTTACGTGCAGTCAAACTCCAATATAAAAATATTACAAAGACAAAATTTAGTTCATTTTAAAGTACTATATGTACCTTCTCCGTTTAAATAATTGTCCCGTCATTTTCATACTTGTAAACCAAATGGGCCAGTTTGCCTAAAGGAAAATTTGAAATAAACTTATCAAACTTATGTATACTGCAAACTCTTACGGAATTTTTGTCGAAATTGTTCCTGGTTATTGCATTAGACACAAAAAACAACCCCATGTAAATTTCATTTAAAATGTTGTTTGTACATGCATTACTGACCACAGCTAGCTAGGTAAACCTATACACATCGATGGTTCAACGCAACACTACGCTATCTATATTAATTTATATATGGAGATAACATAGTTTTTCATTGAACAGTCAACCTATAATATCACCTGTTTATATACATGTAAATTATGTGTGAACAGATAGCACAAATTGGATAAATTGATGGTGTTGGGATTTTTGTGTATAATTCAGTAACCAGGTAAAATTTCAAAATAATTTCCTAAGACTTTGTTTTTCACGGTCTGCTTTACAATTGGCTGTAATTATCTTTTAAATGTATTGAATATATATTGAGTTTGACTGCAAACTTTTGTCATTTTGGCCAGAGAAAAATATCGAATAAAGGCATAATACAGGTAGTGAAATGCACATCCTTTTACTTGCATATGTTCACATAGATATTTAGAACATAATTATGAAAAAAATTATTGACTTTATTGTTACCACTTACTAGTAGTCATCTTTTTTTTTAATGAAAATTTGCATGTAAAATTTTGAGTAAAATGGCCGCCACTGTTGCGATGCCTTAAAAGGGTGAGATTTTCATGCTGTTAGAATTATAATCTAATTGGTCAGCACATTACTCAACAAAACTGAGCAATCAAAATTAGTATATTTTAAAAAAAAATAAGTTCCCTAAACAACAAAAGAAAATAACAAAAGAAATGGCCCTTCATTCATTTCGGTGGCACATCCGGGTTGTTAATTAGAGCTCAGAGGTAGCAGCTCAGCTGAAGACGAAATATTAGGTATGTAATAACTAGCTTACTGAGCAGAATGTGTAAACTTGTAACCATATATCTTTTGTTGTGGTCTTTTCTGTTTGTTTGTGTTTCTCTTTTTTTCTTTTACATTTGCATATACTAGAAATCACACTTACTGAGCAACTTCCATGAATCGTCAAAGAAAATTCACCGGAACAAGTGCTGATCTAACTTCAGGGTAACGGAGCATTTTGTGTGCCCTCGCCACTCAGAGGAGGGCATATAGATTTGGACTTGTCCATGTGTCCGTCCGTCCGATTAAGTTTGTGACCCGCCTAGTGGAAGAAGTATTTGATGTGAATTGATGAAACCTTGCAAGAGTCAGGAAAATTTATCATGATATGATCTTGCGCACCTCCTATTTTCTGTCCGGTCTGCCCCTATTTCCAGAGTTATGGACCCTGAAATAGTCAAAAATATACATTTTTACCTTGTGATGTGCCTAGCTCAAAAAGTCTTTCATATAAATTGATGAAGCACTGCAAGTGTCTTTATCATGATGTGACCTTGCTTACTATGCATTCTTCTTGAGATTTGAGCACTATTTACAGAGTAACGGCCGTTGACATAGCCAACTTGTGGATTTTTAGCTAATGCTCAGGTGAAATATTACATGTATGATCTCTCGATGTCCGGCGTCTGTCGTCTGCCTGTCGACCGTCAACGTCTGGCGTGTGTATGCGATAGAGGCTGTATTTTTATTAGCTCACCTGAGCAAGCAATGTTCAGGTGAGTTTTTCTGATCGCTCGATGGTCGGCGTCCGTCGTCTGTCGTCTGTCAACATTTAGCTTGTGTATGCGATAGAAGCTTTATTTTTTAACTGATCTTCATGAAATTTGGTCAGAATGATAACCTTGAAATCTAAGCAGAGTTTGAAAATGGGTCATCTGAGGTCAAAAACTAGGTCACTAGGTCAAATCAAAGGAAAACCTTGTGTATGCGATAGAGGCTGTATTTTTATAAGCTCACCTGAACAAGCAATGCTCAGGTGAGTTTTTCTGATCGCTCGATGTTCGGCTTCCGTCGTCTGTCGTCTGTCAACATTTAGCTTGTGTATACGATAGAGGCTTTATTTTTCAACTGATCTTCATGAAATTTGGTCAGAATGATAACCTTAAAATCTAAGCAGAGTTTGAAAATGGGTTATCTGGGGTCAAAAACTAGGTCACTAGGTCAAATCAAAGAAAAACCATGTGTATGCGATAGAGGCTGTTTTTTATTCAACTGATTTTCATGAAATTTGGTCAGAATAATAATCTTGATGAAATCTAGGCCGAGTTCGAAAATGGGTCATCTGGGGTCAAACACTAGGTCACTAGGTCAAATCAAAGAAAAAACCTTATGTATGCGATAGAGGTTGTATTTTTCAATAATCTTCATGAATTTTGGTTAGAATGTTTGCCTTCATGAAATCTAGGTCAAGTTCGAATATGGGCAATCAGGGGTCAAAAGGTTGGTCAGTAGTTCAAATCAAAGAAAAACCTTGTGTATGCGATAGAGGCTGTATTTTTCAATTGATCTTTCTGATATTAAGTCAAAACGATTGCCTTGATTAAATCTACATCAAGTTTGAATATGGGTCATCTTGGGTCAAAAATAGGTCACTAGGTCAAATCAAAGAAAAACGTGTATGCGATAGAGTCTGTATTTTTCAACTGATTTTCATGAAATTTGGTCGGAATGATTGCTTTGATGAAATCTAGTTAAGTCTGAATATGGATCATCTGGGGTCAAAAAGTAGGTCACTAGGTCAAATCAAAGGAAAACCTTGTGTGTGCGATAGACGTTGAATTTTTTTAATTGATCTTCTTGAAATTACGTCAGAATGATTTCCTTGATAAAATCTAGTTAGAATTTGATTAAGGATAATGTGGGGTCAAAAAGTATGTTAAATCAAAGAAAAACCTCGTGTATGCGATAGAGGCTGTATTCATGAAATTTGATCAGCATGATAGCCTTTATGAAATATAGGTCAAGTTCGAATGGGTCACCTGGGGTTAGAAACTAGGTCACTAGGTCAAATTTGAGAAAACACTTATTTATACTCAAGATGTTTGCTCCAACTTTAATGATAAATGGTCTGAATATTTTTTTCTATGGAATCACTAGGTCATACATGTTTACACTGTTATGGTGTGTTTCTCAGGTGAGCGACCTAGGGCTGTCTTGGCCCTCTGGTTCAACTAGTCTTCATTAATTTTTGTCAGAATGACAATCTTGATGAAATATATGCCAAGTTCGAAATGGGTCATCTGGGGTCAACAACTAGGACACTAGGTTAAATCGAAGGAAAACCTTGTGTGTGCGCGATAGACGTTGTATTTTTTAATTGATCTTTCTGAAATTCAGTCAGAATGATTTCCTTGATGAAATCTAGTTAGAATTTGATTAAGGCTTATCTAGGGTCAAAAAGTAGGTCACTAAGTTAAATTAAAAAAAAACTCGTGTATGCGAGAGAGGCTGTACTTTTCAGTTGATCTTCATGAAATTTGATCAGAATGATAGCCTTAATGAAATATAGGTCAAGCTCGAATGGGTCATCTGGGGTTAAAAACTAGGTCACTAGGTCAAATTTAAGAAAATACTTATTTTTACTCAAGATCTTTGCTCCAGTTTTAATGACAAATGGTCTGAATATTTTTTTCTATGAAATCACTAGGTCAAACATGTTTACACTGTTATGGTGTGTTTTTCAGGTGAGCGACCTAGGGCCATCTTGGCCCTTTTGTTCAACTGGTCTTCATTAATTTTTGTCAGAATGATAACCTTGATAAAAGCTATGCCAAGTTTGAAAATGGGTCATCTGGGGTCAAAAACTAGGACACCAGGTCAAATCAAAGAAAAACCTTTTCTATGCGATAGAGGATGTATTTTTTTTATTGACCTTCATGAATTATGGTCAGAATGATAACCTTGTTGAAATCTAGGCCAAGTTCGAAAATGGGTTATCTGGGGTCAAAAACTAGGTCAGTAGGTCAAATTGAAGAAAAACCTTGTGTAGGTGATATTTGGCTGTATTTTTCAACTGGCCTTCATGATATTTTGTTAGAATGATTACCTTGATGAAATCTAGGCCAAGTTCGAAAATGTGTCATCTAGGGTCAAAATCTAGGTCACTAGGTCAAATCAAAGAAAAACCTTGTGTATGCGATAGAGGCTGTAATTTTCAGTTGATCTTCATGAAATTTGGTCGGAATGTTAGCCTTGATGAAATCAAGGTCAGATATGATTATGGGTCATCTTGGATCAAAATTTACATCAATGTATAACCTACCATATCCTCCAGAGCTACTCCAGATTTCAAACTGTATCCTGACCTTCATTTAAATGTATAGTATGATCAGGTGGTAGGGCTCGAACTATAAGTCGAAAACCTTCCATAAATAGTAGAATATTCCTGGTTTGAATACTTCCCGGTCACCTTCTATGACCTCTCCCCAAAATCTACATTTGTCCAAGTACGTACCAGATCCTGGTCAGACTGCTAACTACACGTTCACTTTGCGTTTGTCTATATTTCATTGCCATATTTTCTCAAACTACGTCGAAAACATTCCAGATTTAAACATAGTTTAGGCACGTGAGGTCTCCATCAAACATAGGAGCTGGAAAGTCGCATATTACAATAATTATGTAGGTGCGACGTTAAACCCAACAAAAAAAATCAATAAATAAAGAATCGTGGTTTAAATAGTTATATTTTCTATGAGCACAGTCACGCTGTCCGGTTTCTTAATTATATGACCTTGTAGGTTACCCAGCGGATACACCAGGTACCTAATGTTGGCCAGGACCTATACATCAACGTAAACTTTTGTAGTTTGTAACTCGAAATTTCGAGCTGATAAATAACATGCACCTGGCACTAATGCACTTCCATACGATTGACTACGCATCTGCTAATAATATCTGAAAGATAGATAGATCACGGCTGCTAATCGCGCAATTTCAGCACTGCTGGTGCTCCGCTTCGATGGAATTGCGGCACTTCCGGTAAACGATTTGCGAAGGGAATTTTAACAAATTTACGGTCAGCGGTTTCTTTTTCTTTATATATATTTTTTTAATTTGTCAGTGGTTTCTTTTTCTTTATATTTTTTTTAATTTGAAACACTATATCAAAAATCGGGCTTCGTAGTTCGACCTGTATATATAAACAAAGACTTGTCCTGGAAAATATCGTCTTATTTGGTGGAAAAACGACCGAGGCCTTAGTCATTTGTAACACAATAAAACTGACTTACTATAATTATCATGTTCTTTTATTGATTTACATTTACAATAGTTTCTCGCTCAACATTCGAACTGCTGAAGTGGAAAGGCAGTGCAACAGTCTAAACTTAAAGCTATCATGTTTATCAAGTTAGGCTATGAAAATTCACAAAATATAAAAGAAGATGTATGCAAAAAATGTTCATCAAATATATGTCGGAATGGATCATTTGAAATATACTAGCCAAAAAAACTTATTAAAAGTAGCATGCATTTGTATACCCAGACAAGTCTGTTCCTGCTAAACGTGATATTATAAAAGTGGTGATGATGATGATGATATCGATGGTGATGAACTTCTGCCAATAATGATAAAGAGAAAAAATAGAGACATCATGTCTGTACCAAAGGAAATGGTACGGGGAAAACATTGCTTGCGACTTGAATATTGCCTAAGCCAATCTCTTCCATGGGAAGAAGCAAATAAGTTGGCCTGTTAAAAGTTTGTACTAACCAAGCAATAGCTTTTACAGGAGTGTCTTCAAAACGTCTAATTGTATGTCATTGAGTGTAAATATGACCGATCTTTTCGTTGTTTTTAAGAATTAATCAGCTTCTTTTACAAATAGAAATAATTCAGATGTCATGTTGCCTGTGAGTTTGTCATTTATTGTTTAGTCCAATTGAAAGAATAAATGTTCTACTCTAAATCATATTCATTTATGTTCTCCCCAGCCAGCCTTGCAACATACAGTCTTTTACTTTTCCTGCAGTAGTCTACTGCACACGGTGGTCCAGGTCCCCTTTCTCTTAATACGTGCACTTTAGTACAGTCCTCTGTCAATTGATGCATGTTACAAGACATTCCACAGAAGACGAAAACTGATCCATTCTCATCAATTACCATACCCCATGGTTCTCGAAGCGCATCATCCCTATAGAAGGCAATGACTTTTCCATCGAGCGTCATGCAGGTCACCCTATCTTCCATGCTATTTGATACGTAAAACATGTCCTTAGTTTTGCTGACCGCTACGTAGCTACAGTATTTTAGAAATTTGTATTCAACCATGTCCTCTTTGAAACATTTCAAAACTGTTCCTTTCATATCAACAATTTCAACTTTCCCAGGGTTGCTGAATGTCAGTATTAACTTTCCGTTTGTATGTGCTATGCCTTTGCATTCCCCATCTGCCTCAAACTCGCGTTCGAAACTTAAAGCCCCATTTTCTGCAAAGGAGAAAAACATAACCTTTTTCTCCTGATTTATTGTTACAGCTATTTCTTTATCCGCTGTTTTAGTTATACCTGCTGGTAGTTTTGGAACGGTCAGAATGAATATAATTTTACCAGTGTCGGTGTTTATTACCTTGAGAAAACCTTGGTCAGCTGTAACCAGAATTCTTTCCGATATTACACAGACACTGCCCACCCAATTGGAATACCAGTCCTGTTCTGATTTCACGCTGATAGCCTTACGGAATGTAAGGTGTCTTTTCTGCCCAGCAGATAACTGTGTAAGTGAACCGATAGCATCGGCTTTCTTCAGCGCCTCGCACAACTGCATCGATGGGGCAAATCCATAATTAGGTATTTTATTTTCTTTCTGCAGAACTTGAAATTTATGTATCAATTTTGGAAGAAGATTGTGGTCTCTTTTCATAGTAATGAAGAACTCTAACAGGTTCCCATGTTGTTCCTTCTCTTCAAGGTCAGAGGTCAAAGATTTTACTTCCGAGGTCAAGTTACTGTGTTGCGCAGATGCTGACTTTAGTTTCGTCTTTTTGTCTTTGTCCATTTTCTCTATCGCTTCCAAAATTTCATGTTCCCAGTCATTAAGAATTCTTGAAACTTCATCTTTTTGCTTTCCTATTGCTGTTCTTGCTCTTTCTTTTAAGAATTCGGTCATGTTTTCATTGCATTTTAGCGCTTCTCCAGTAAAATCGAGCTCAGTGGTTAATAGCTTTAATCTGTTACTTAATTCCCTGTACTCACTGCTGTTTTTTAGTTCAGTTATTGTGCTCGACATATAGTCTACTTTCGTGCATGTCTTATGATCTAAAGTTATACAAGCTTGACATCCTGTTAGGTCACATGACCTACAGTAATGATCTATCACATTGTCAGGATGTGAATAGCACTTTACTGCACTTTCCTTGACCTTGGGCTTATCCTTAGGCACGCTCTCTTTGTCTTGCAAAACATGTTCTCTAGTTGCAGCAAGTTTAGTGTGATAGTCACTGCATGATTTGCATAGATATTCAGAGCAATTTACACAAAACTTTTCCGCAGAAATATGATTTCCCAAAACATTTTTACAAGGATTACAACATATGTTGCCGACATCAGGTTGGTCACTTTCAGTTTTTTCTTTACTGTCTGACGTTTTTCCTCGTCTCTTCTTTTTCTTTTTCTTCCTTCCATGCACAGAGTCTGTTGACGTACTACACTGGGACATACTTTCTTGTCATCCAAGCCAACCAAAACTACGAAACTAGCTTTACTATGTCTATTGCTCATTGACTGGGCAACCTGAAAATAAAGAATATTGTTTGGAACTATCTTTTCAAACTTGGATGACTGTTGAATTAAAGATACATGGCCGGTTGCAACCAGTTTTATTCAATGCTATAGGTGTCGTCTGGTATTCCAGTCCAATAAATTGAAGCTGGCGATCACTTGAAACGATATCATCTGTTAGACTAACATTCCTTAGTCTGTAGATCAGAGTACATGTGCACACTGTCAGTTTGAATTAGGAGCTAGCCTGAGCTCGAGAGTTACTAGCTAAGAACATTCAGCCTCAGAGAGTTTTATTTGATGTTACGGAAAGACGCGACAATCACAAAATAAGAATAGCGTCAGTTAAGTTATGGTAGCAAGAACTAGGGAGTTACTAGCTCAGCTGAGCACGAAATATGAAGTTAGTGCTGACTAGTTCACCTAGGCAATAAGTATGATATGTTGTAACCGCCTTTTGTCCGATTTTGTTTTCTGTCAATAGTTTATTTTTTTAAACACACTGAATATAACATTTATTGAGCAACAATTCATGAATCTTTCAAAAAACATTACTAGAACAAGTTCGATACCAGGAAAGACTATTGAACTAACCTCAGTAATAGTGCATGACGGTTTTCAAAATGTCCATATCTCACACTGCTTATACATTAGATCAATCATTATTAAAAGATACTCTATACCCGAACGAGTTTGATGACATGACGGGACATGACATCATAGTAAAATATTAATAAAATATCACTTGTTGCCTAAGTACTATGGTGCCAAATTTCTGCATCCACTTAAGGTTTCGAAGTAGGCCTTGAGAAACAAAAATCAAACAACACCAAATCATAGAAAGAAAGAGTTGTTTGACATGAAAGTTGAACAGCATGTAAAATATGTGTATTACTTTACGAAACAAGTGTGTGTATACTGATATAAACATTGAATTCCGGAAAAGGACTGCCTAAAGGAGCTCCACTTCCGGACAGTTAAACGCCTTTAAAAACTCACCATTTTCAAAGAACAGTTACACATGTTCGTTTTGATACATTTGCAATAGAGTGCGAGTGGTGAAATTTCGCATAACAAGGTGCAACACAGTTTTCAGCAATTGTTTATCTTTATTTCTTTACAAATGGTATTCATTTTCAAAGGGAGACAACTTTTTCCGATTATTTTAAGTACACATGTCATTCATTTTCAAAAGGGAGACAACTTTTTCCGATTATTTTAAGTAATCATCGAGAAAAAGTTGTCTCCCTTTGAACATGAATGTCATTTGTAAAGAAATAAAGATAAACAATTGCTGAAAACTATGTTCCACCTTGTCATGTGAAATTTCACCATTCGCACGCTATTGCAAATGCATCAAAACGAACATGTGTAACAGTTCTTTGAAAATGGTGAGTTTTTAAAGGCGTTTAACTGTCCGGAAGTGGGGCCCCTATAGGCAGTCATTTTCTGGAATTCAAAGTTTATATCAGTATACTGACACTTGTTTCGTAAAGTAATATACATGTTTTACATGCTGTTCAATTTTCATGTCAAACAACTCTTTCTTTCTATGATTTGGTGTTGTTTGATTTTTGTTTCTCAATGCCTACTTCGAAACCTTAAGCAGATAGTTTTCGCGAAAATTCGTATAGTTTTCGTGAAAATTAAAAAAACCTTTCATTAAAAGAAACTCTTGTTTTAAGTGAAAAAAAAATCACGATTGTGCCAACTACATCATGTAATAATAAATGAATAATCAAGATATTTTTTTGCGAAACCATGCATGTTTTCGTGAAAAAAAAATTATCTTGAAAAATGTTGTGTTTTTTCTGCATACGATAATCTAGAAAATATCATAAAAATGATATAAACTTTCAAGAAAAAAAAAAGAATATCGCGAACAACTTAAACTTTACGCGAAAATTATCTACTTAAGTGTATGCAGAAAATGGCGACAAAACTTTTTTTTGCGAAAATAAGAGGTTTTAGCGAAACTTTCTTTTTTTCATGAAAACAGAAGTTGTCTTTATAGAGTAATCTTTATGCAGTACTGGGCACTATTTTGACAAATAGTCTGGATATTAACCAGATAATATTTTTACGAAAACGTTCTTCTAAATTCACGAAAGCTTATTCAATTTTTTCTTGATAAGTATTGTTTTTTTCTCGAAAGTTCATATACTTTTCATGAAAATTTTATGATTATCATATGCAGAAATATGCCACCATACCTATGCATCCGCCAGAACTTTCATTTATTTCATATCGTTAACGGACAGGAAACCTTTAAAGTAGAATATATATCGGAAAAGATTTATAATTGGCAAATCACTAGAGTTAATACACTTGCTACATTTCGCCTATAGTTAAGACTACAGTCATTGAGAACCAAACATTTTGTGATTCACCAGAACACAAAGATCTTTATCTAGTGAAATCTCAGCAGACAACTTGCCTACATCAGCTGCACATTTTATTAACAATGGCATCGACAAATACACAAATTTAACACAATGAAAGATAACTTTAGAATTACAAAATGTCCTGCTGGTTATAGTTTACACACACACACACACACACACACACACACTCTCTCTCTCTCTCTCTCTCTCTCTCTCTCTCTCTCTATATATATATATATATATATATATATATATATATATATATCTTGAGTTGTTATTCAAATTTATAAGATAGAATATGTGATTATATGCACGTTTTGAGAAAAACCGGACGTCAACATTTCCCGTGCGTGATGACTTCACTACATGTTTTTAGTCAATATACCAAAGGTCAATGTCATAGTGACGAGGCCATTGGAATGAAATGATCTCCAGACTCTGCCAGGAAGTGTAATAACTACAGCTTTCAGAGTGTCCTTTTTGTTTAAATAATTTCCTCACTTAAAAACGTCTCGTAAATTATACTTAAATTGGCCTCGATGTGATATTATACACCTACTGAATGGCAAGCTGGCCAATAGTCAAAACAATTGCCCAAGATCAGAATCACAAACTATTGATTTGATACAAGATACAAGATACAAGAAACTTTATTTTGAGCCGGTCTTTTAAACATAATACATTAGCATTATGCTATTTTCCGACCGGCATGATATTCTATAAGTGTATTATTACATGGTATTAAAAATAAATTGTCATTGTTTCTTTAAGCTTTGTCTTTAGCACAATATATTGTAGTGTTGAACTATAGACCAGTCAATAACACGAACTATGGACCGGTGATATATATAAGAAGTCATGTCAAAATTAGTTATAGTTAGACCAATAGAGAAACACAAGTAAATGTCGTCTCAAGACTTTTATAACAGCAATCTGTTTACATATTGTTTACTCCAGCATTTTAATATTAATGTTAAAAAAAATAATGTTACGTATTTCAAACTTAACACACAAAATTGTTTATACACACAAACATGTTTATTTTACGTTTACATAGATACCGTTTAGTAATTTTTCATATTTTAAAGACTGAACATTGAGTATAGTAAATCTGTATTAAACAACTAAAATTTATGAAACCGAGCTTACCTCTCACTCAACATTTATCCAAAATGTTAAAAATCTTCATCTTTTAGAGCCGACAACGGTAACATTGATGTAAGAAATACTGAAATAATAAGTCATGTCATTAAACACGCATGATATGAATATATGAATAAGGTCAAGGATATAAGATAATATGTGATTCTATTTGCAATACACCAATTTTCACTTTCGCAATCAATTAAGTTTGACAGGGTTTATGTATTATTTAGATATTTAAGATAGCCTAGATATAAAGCTGGATCTCGTTATAATAAAAGCGGCGCGGCCAACTCAAGTAACATATTGGCGTCGTACACACGGGAAAATCGCTCGATTCAGGTAACATTTTTACTAATAATTTTCTTATTTATTTTACTTGACTGATTTTGATAATATAAAAGGGGCGGAAACAGAAAAAAAACGAGTGCTTTTCTCAGCACAAAACGCTTGCCAGAAACTCAATACTCAAACTTTTTCACGGACCAAACGTGTAGGTAACGTACGCACTGGGATTTGGACGAAGTGTTTGACACTCGTTTTCCTGTCTTCGACACTTTTTATCTTATTAAAATCCGTCATGAAATAAAAAGATAAAAGCAAAAATGGTTACGCGACGTCTTGCGCTGCTGTTACGCGTACGAAAAGACAAATATGAGGTATGTGAACTCGTGTTTTCGCTCAGTATGACACAAATTCAAGTGTTCCCGGAAAGAGCCAAATGTGAATGACACCGCTATGATAAAATGAATGGGTGAAATTCGGACCAAAAATTTAGCACAATATTATTATATGGTTGAACGTACTTATTGAAATAAATTTACTTGTAGATGATATTCTAATTTTTATAATGTGATTTCATATTTCTTTTGACCTAGTAATCATATAGATTTGTGAATTAAGTTCCTAAAAGTTGATAGTGATGAATAAACTTTTTTGGGACTCTATAATTAATTGTCAGAATATATAATTATTTATTAATTTCATAGAACAGATGAGCGAAGCGAGCAAGAAAACAAGTCGGATATATTGAGCAGAGTATGACAGTAAATTGTATGGTAACAGATGCAAAAATGCCCATAGCATATCTGCATTTAAGCCAGTAGCGTTTAAGTTTCCAGTGTCTTTGCTTATAATGTGGCTGTCACATTTTTCATTGTCAACGTAAGATATATTAATTTCTTGGTAAAAACTAGTTTCAATATATTGTTTTCATTAAAATTTGACAAAGGTTTGGACATTGATAAACATAATAGAAAGTTTTATTGATTCAATTCTTTTTAATTACCTCCCTTTATAGCTTGTGATACATTGTAGTTACATCTTATAAAGTTTGAAAATTAGTATTTATTGCTTATCATGTCTATACGGTATGTTTACTCTTAGGTAATTCAGTGATGATTATAAAGTTCATGTATTCGTTTATAGGTCGTCACTGAATATTGAGTCGTAACGACGTTTCCTCGTTTCCTGGTTATGGGGTGTTTAGTACACAAAGTATAATGTAAATATTATCATTTATACTGCATCTTGTTATCGAAATTAATTAGGTTGAATCTCTTTTAGAATTTATTTTCTAACATTGGTTATCAGTTGAGATGACTTTTAGTCAATCAGAATTGCTGAGTCGTAAAATGCGTGACGTTTAAGATATTGCCAAATTTAGAACATGGACATTAGTATAGAGCAGTCGAAAATGGCCTGTAGACTTTAGAATTACCAAGTATAATAATATGAAATAGAATTAATGAAAAGAAGATAAAAGATAAGAAATAGATAACAAATAAGTTAAAATAGTCTGTAAGCACAAACGAGTACTAAGTAAAATGGAATTTAATAAATAAATAAATATTTATTTAGTTAAGTTGGGTTTAACGTGGCACCGACACAATTATAGGTGATTGGCGACTTTTCAGCTGTGATGGTTGAGGAAGACCCCGGGTGTCCCCCCGTGCATTATTTCATCACGAGCGGGCATCTGGGTAGAACCGCCGCCCTACCGTTCGCCAGCTGGATGACTTCCTCACATGAAGAATTCGACGCCCCGAGTGAGGCTCGAACCCACATTGATGAAGGGCAAGTGATTTGAAGTCAGCAACCTTAACAACTAGGCCACGGAAGACCCAATAATAAATAAATAAATAAATAGATAAATGAAAAATTAAAATAAGATAAAAGAAAAGAAAAGAAAAGAAAAGAAAGAAAGAAAAGACTTACTCCAGCTCGGGATGAGACACTATTTTGTTTGGACCCTGAACCGGTCTGCTTTACCTTCTGCGTTCTCTTGTCATTTTTTTAAATTCTTATTGCACTGATTTGGTAAGTACGATGTTTTCCAAACTATAATATTGCACAGTCACGATCCGTTTAATGAACTTGTCTAAGCTAGGTCAGACACTGAGGTCAGTAACGAATTTATAATGTGGATAATATTTGAAAAAAAAATAGTACGATTAAATCGATGACAATGTACACATTGTCAGGATGTCATGGACTACTTTCTTTCTTTGATTTTTCCTTACTTAAAACCATTCATATTTGGTTTTGGTTTATGATTTATATTTACATCTTTCTTCAGATTTTGTTCAAACTTGGTTTAAAAAGTAAACGGCATGTCTCTTCCGGTCAGAAAAGTTGATGCCATTGTTAGAATATCTTCAACGGACAAGAGACACGCATACATGTATCTCTCACTATCATGCTTATGTACCATGTAAATACGATGTGCGACATGTGTTTATTAAACCTTACCTGGTAACCTTTTCTTATGTAATATCGATCTATTTACTTGTTACTTGTCTTGTCCATGTGTCTTCTTTCATGTATACGTTAATATGCGAAAAACAAGCCATTGAATTACTTTGGCCGATGGTTATCTACGATGTAGGACTTTGTATTATCACTGGCTATTTACAAATGTACAATCATACAACTTTAAGGTAAAATGGCGGACGTAAATAAACAAAAAGGTGATGCAGACGAAAAACAGTTTTCAGGGTATACGGATAAAGCTCGCCCGGAATTGTTTGATGTAAGAGCGAAGTTGCCGCAACCGACGGAGCTGAAGCCCGGACAGTTACAGGAGGATTTGATCAGACAGTATTTTGAAAATGTAAGTATTGTTTAGGTTTACCAAATACTGTAGTGTTGTAGTCTTGCACTGTACGTTTATCAGTTGCATATGACATGTAGGACTAATGTTTCGCGACACGCAGTTGCTGACAAGGGTGAAATAAGGGTACCCCTGACCCTAACTTACCGTAATAGCCTAAAACTGAGTGTGGCAACGTTAAATGTCGCAACGTCGCTAAATGTCGCAACCACCGTTAAATGTCGCAAGGATGACGTTAAATGTCGCAACCACCGCTAAATGTCGCAAAGTCGTCTGCCGCTAAATGTCGCACCTTTAACGTTAAATGTCGCAAAAATTTGCCCACCGTTATATGTCGCAACACCAACGCCAAATGTCGCACAGCAAAAAAAGGTAAGTTAAACAGTCTTTACAACTTAGAGATAAGACTGGGTAATGCATGCTTGAATTCGGAAGGGCTGAATTGACCTTGTGGCAACGTTAAATGTCGCAACGCCGCTAAATGTCGCAACCACCGTTAAATGTCGCAAGGTTGACGTTAAATGTCGCAACCACCGCTAAATGTCGCAAAATCGTCTGCCGCTAAATGTCGCACCTCTAACGTTAAATGTCGCAAAAAATTGCCCACCGTTATATGTCGCAACACCAACGCTAAATGTCGCACTTCCTATTTGACACTATGACTATCAATTCCTTGTGTATATTTACTTTTTTGAGAGAAGAAAAATTAACAGGTTTATGTAATACAAATAATTATCTTAATGATAAGTGCTGTTACGTATAGCAACAAGAGGGCCTTGTTGGCCCTAGATCGCTCACCTGAGTTCCACACCTTGCTTGAACAGTCACGCAGGAAAAATATTTGTGAAATTATTTTGTAATAGGGCCAGTGTTTTAGGACAGAAATATTCTGAGGTTTCTTCTAACTAAATACGATTTGGTAATAGTGTTGTATGTCTGTGGGGGTTGGGTATGGGTGGGGAACGGGGTGAATAACGACACAGAAATCTAAGACACAAACAAACAGCACCAAGAGAATTAATAGAAAATATAAAAATTTACATTTTTGAAACGGGGGAGGGGCTGGGGAGAGAGAAGAGAGAGGGGTAGGGTTATGTGTGAGTAGGCGGAAAAGTAGGATAATGAGGGGAATGAGACTAAACCAAACAATTTTAAGAGACTAAAAGTAAAATAATATCAGAATTCCCGCTTTACCTGAAAGAATGTACAGAGGGCCACATAGAATCTTTCTCCGCCATTGAAAGTTGATAGTCGCCTTGTGACTTTAAACGTAAACCTCCAAACAAAGAAATAGAACCCATGGCTGATAAATAGAAAATCTTCAGTTTCTACAGCTGGTACAAAACACAGTCTTCGTGTCGCGTAGTTGAACATCCTGTTGTGTAACAGGCCTGGATTGTTGCCCGAGCCGTTTCCATCCGCTCCCCCCCCCCCACCCCCCACCCCCGAATCCCACCCTTGTTGGCTTACTAGTGACTTATACTCATCAAAGTTGCACCCAACTATTTTGGAAATAATATTTTCTCAAAATGTAGACCCAAAACGCCCCAGAGGCGAACATTTTATACTTATATTTCAAAATTCCCCAGGGGGAAGAACCCTTGACCCCTTAAAATGGGGGGAGTACCCCTCCAGTACCTTAAAATTAAGAAGAAAAAAATGCACCAGAGGCAACCATTTTATACCTGTTTTTCAAACTTTCCCGGGGAAAGACCCTGAGCCCTGAAAAAATGACAGGGATAACCCCTCCCATACACCGAAATTTTGAACAAAAAATGCAATAAAAGTCCAGCATTCCATACTTGTATTTCAAAATTGTCAATGGAAAAAGACCCTAACCACCTAAAATAAGGGGAGTGCCCCTCTAGTACGTACCTAAAAAATAAGACAAAAATGCACCACAGGCCAACATTTCATACCTGTATATAAAAAACTTTCCTACAAATACGGACAGAGTAACCCCGTACCTACCGCACGTCCCCGGTGACGCTTTTGTTTTAAACTGGTGTCACCTGGTGCGACATTTAGCGTTGGTGTTACGACATATAATGGTGGGTAAATTTTTGCGACATTTAACGTTATAGGTGCGACATTTAGCGGCAGACGATTTTGCGACATTTAGCGGTGGTTGCGACATTTAACGTCAACCTTGCGACATTTAACGGTGGTTGCGACATTTAGCGGCGTTGCGACATTTAACGTTGCCACAGACCTTTCACTCTAATCTGCACGTTTGCTTTTCAGTGGTTCCGCACCATACATACGTTATATATTTAATATCTAAAGGTTTGAGCACTAACGTGGTACTCGCCACAGTACTCTATTTATTTCAGGTGTGAACTATGTAATTCTATGGAGTCCTGTTTAGCTTATTTTAGGTGGTTAGAGTCTTTTCCCATTGACAATTTTGAAATACAAGTATGGAATGCTGAACTTTTATTGCATTTATTGTTCAAAATGTCGGTGTATGGGAGGGGTTATCCCTGTTGTGGCAACGTTAAATGTCGCAACGCCGCTAAATGTCGCAACCACCGTTATATGTCGCAAGGTTGACGTTAAATGTCGCAACCACCGCTAAATGTCGCAAAATCGCCTGCCGCTAAATGTCGCACCTTTAACGTTAAATGTCGCAAAAATTTGCCCATCGTTATATGTCGCAACTCCAACGCTAAATGTCGCACAGCAAAATAAGAGTTAAACAGTCTTTACAACTTAGAGATAAGATAAGAGGTAATGCATGCTTGCATGCATCAGTATGCAATGTGTTGATTTGGAAGGGCTGAAATGACCTTTTACTCTAATCTGCACGTTTGCTTTTCAGTGGTCCCGCACCATACATACGTTATATATTCTATATCTAAAGGTTTGAGCACTAACGTAGTACAATGTACTCACCACAGTACCAAATTTATTTCAGGTCTGAACTATGTAATTCTATGGAGTCCTGTTTAGCTCATGAGATATTAAGCTCGCGCTCCGTATTGTCGCGCGTTGTATCGCATGTCTTTAGTCGACCTTAATTTCGTTACACAACAGCCCGGGGGCCAGAAATTGTTGATGGAGGAGGGGGTGGGGGTGGGGGGGGGGGGGGACCAATTTAAAACAAAAGCATCATCGGCGACGTGCGGTAGGTACGGGGTTCCTCTATTCGTATTTGTGGGAAAGTTTTTTTATGTACAGGTATGAAATGCTGGCCTTTGGTGCATTTTTGTCTATTTTTTTGAGGTACGTACTAGAGGGGCACTCCCCTTATTTTAGGTGGTTAGGGTCTTTTTCCCATTCACAATTTTGAAATACAGGTATGGAATGCTGGACTTTTACTGCATTTTTTATTCAAAATTTCGGTGTATGGGAGGGGTTATCCCTGCCATTTTCGGGGGCTCAGCGGCTCTCCCCGGGAACGTTTGAAAAACAGGTATAAAAGGTTGCCTCTGGGGGCATTTTTTGTCTTAATTTTAAGGTACTGGAGGGGTACTCCCTCATTTAAGGGTTAAGGGTTTCCCCCCTGGGGAATTTTAAAAATATAAGTATAAAATGTTCGCCTCTGGGGCGGTTTGGGTCTACATTTTGAGAAAATATTATTTCCAAAGTAGTCGGGTGCAACTTAGATGAGTATAAGTCACTACTAAGCCAACAAGGATGGGGGTGGGGGATCGGCATCAGGCCGCGATCCGGGCCTGTTACACAACAGGATGTTTAACTACGCGACACGAAGACTGTAACTGTGTTTTGTACCACCTGTAGAAAACGAATATTTTCTATTAATCAGCCATGGATTCTATTTCTTTGTTTGGAGGTTTACATTTCAAATCATAAGGTAACTATCAAGCTTCAATGGCGGAGAAAGATCCTATGTGGCCCTTTGTACATATTTTTAGGTAAAGCGGGAATTTTGATATTATTTTACTTTTAGTCTCTTAAAATTGTTTGGTTTAGTCTCATTCCCCTAATTATCCTACTTTTCCGCCTACCCACACATAACCCCCTCTCTCTCTCCCCCTACCCCTTCAGAAATGTAAATATTTATATTTTCTATTAATTGTCTTGGTGCTGTGTGTTTGTGTCTTAGATTTCTGTGTCGTTATTCACCCCGTTCCCCACCCATACCCAACCCCCACAAACAAACAGTATCATTACCAAATCGTATTTAGTTAGAAGAAACCTCAGAATATTTCTGTCCTAAAACACTGGTCCTATTACAAAGTAATAAATATCTTTTTTGCGTGACTGTTCAAACATGGTGGAACTCAGGTGAGCGATCTAGGGCCAACAAGGCCCGCTTGTTGCTATACGTAACAACACTTCTCATTAAGATAATTATTTGTATTACATAACCCTGTTAATTTTTCTTCCCTCAGAAAAAGTAAATATACACAAGGAATTGATAGTCATAGTGTCATAGTGCGACATTTATAACGGTGGGCAAATTTTTGCGACATTTAACGTTAAAGGTGCGACATTTAGCGGTGGTTGCGACATTTAACGTCAACCTTGCGACATATAACGGTGGTTGCGACATTTAGCGGCGTTGCGACATTTAACGTTGCCACACCTGTCATATTTGAGGGCTCAGGGTCTCTCCCCGGGAAAGTTTGAAAAACAGGTATAAAATGGTTGCCTCTGGTGCATTTTGTTTCTTCATTTTAAGGTACTGGAGGGGTACTCCCCCATTTTAAGGGCTCAAGGGTTCTTCCCCCTGTGGAATTTTCCAATATAAGTTTAAAATAATCGCCTCTGGGGCGTTTTGGGTCTACATTTTGAGAAAATATTATTTCCAAATCAGTTGGGTGCCACTTTGATGAGTATAAGTCACTAATAAGCCAACAAGGATGGGGTTTGGGGTGGGGGAATCGGCTCGGGCAACAATCCAGGCCTGTTACACAACAGGATGTTCAACTACGCGACACGAAGACTGTGTTTTGTATACCAGCTGTAGAAAACGAAGATTTTCTATTAATCGGCCATGGGTTCTGTTTCTTTGTTTGGAGGTTTACGTTTAAAGTCATAAGGTAACTATCAAGCTTCAATGGCGGAGAAAGATCCTGTGCGGCCCTCTGTACATTTTTTCAGTTAAAGCGGGAATTTTGATAGTATTTTACTTTTAGTCTCTTAAAATTGTTCGGTTTAGTCTCATTCCCCTAATTATCCTACTTTTCCGCCTACCCACACATACCCCCCCCCCCCCACCTTCAAAAATGTAAATGTCTATATTCTCTATTAATTGTCTTGGTGCTGTGTGTTTGTGTCTTAGATTTCTGTGTCGTTATTCACCCCGTTCCCCACCCATACCCAACCCCCACAGATATACAACACATTACCAAATCGTATTTAGTTAGAAGAAACCTTAGAGTATTTCTGTCCTAAAACACTGGCCCTATTACAAAATAATTTTTACAAATATTTTTCCAAGATAATTATTTGTATTACATAAACCTGTTAATTTTTCTTCCCTCAAAAAAGTAAATATACACAAGGAATTGATAGTCATAGTGTCAAATAGGAAGTGCGACATTTAGCGTTGATGTTGCGACATATAACGGTGGGCAAATTTTTGCGACAATTAACGTTAAAGGTGCGACATTTAGCGGCAGACGATTTTGCGACATTTAGCGGTGGTTGCGACATTTAACGGTGGTGGTTGCGACATTTAGCGGCGTTGCGACATTTAACATTGCCACACTGAGACGTCAAAATGAAAATTGAGACGTCAAAATGTTCGTCTTACATAACTTTTAAAACTTTATCAATATTCAATAGTACTATATAATTACTGCAGTGGTGGGACTGGACGACAGTCAAATTAAAAAAAAAAACTAGCCATAAACTTGTCGGATTGCTTGTTATCAATTAAGAAATTTAAAAGATGACTTTGTGTCAAACAATCATGCTAAAACCATGTAAAAAACCGTCATTTGCGGTATTTTTACCAAAACTTGGGCATACACATAGACCACCTAGAAATTTCACCATGCTTTAAAACCAAATCCCGGATCCGTTCCTGGTTGGTCATTTGCGGGGTCGGATCGAGTAGACAGGGTAGCATGTCTGTGAGAAAACAGTCGGTTTTGACGTATCTGTGTCCATAGAAATGTCGTAACTTACGTTAATGATATGAAAACCTATATATGAGCCGCACCATGAGAACACCAACATAGTGCGTTTGCAACCAGCATGGATCCAGACCAGCCTGCGCATCCGCGCAGTCTTGTCAGGATCCATGCTGTTCGCTTTCAAAGGATGCGCAGGCTGGTCTGGATCCATGCTGGTCGCAAACGCACTATTTTGGTTTTCTTATGGCGCAGCTCATATATAAGTACGAAATACCTAAAGGAGGCCTCCATGGTCAGGTGGTGATTTCGAATCACTTCCCTATACTGATGTTGGTTTGATACCGTGCTTGGGGTGTAGAATTCTTCATGTGAGGAAGCCATCCAGCTGGCTTAGGGAAGGTCTATGGTTCTACTCAGGTGCCTGCCCATGACTGAAATAATGCCTGGATGGGTACCTAGGGTCTAGCTCTACTGTCAACCAGGAAAAGTCACCATATGTCATGTGTCTTGTGTCGTTGTGACTCTTACAACAAAAAATACATAAAAGTATACGACTGAAGTTGATTATCTTAATGTACGCTACAAAAAGGACAGTGAGGTTTTCTTTTCGTTTTGCAATTCAAAGTCCGTGATTCAGATCTCGAACTAACGCAGTTCTCTATTTGTGCTGAACTGAAAGTGTGCTGTGGTCCAGACTTAAAGATGTATGGTGTGGATTAAAGGATATATTTTATAAACGCAGCTTTCTACCCTCACTGCCCCAAGTTTTATTTTAAGAAATGAGCCGCGCCATGAGAAAACCAACATAGTGCGTTTGCGACCAGCATGAATCCAGACCAGCCTGCGCATCCGCGCAGTCTGGTAAGTTTCTATGCTGTTCGCTTTCAAAGCCTATTACAATTAGAGAAACCGTTAGCGAACAGCAGTCTGGTCTGGATCCATGTTGGTCGCAAACGCACTATGTTGGTTTTCTCGTGGTGCTGCTCAAATATTTATTTAGTTTGTCTATGGGAAACGTAATGACGGCAACGATTGTGCATTCCAGCTCGCGGCATTATACCAGTTTCATTTCTTTGCATATAGTACCTTGTTCTAATATCATGCTGCTTTTAGGGCTACCTGGTGATAGAAGACTTCTTCACGGAAGAAGAATTACAGCCTGCGAGAGATTGTATCAACCAAATAGTGGACGACCTCGCACAGAAACTGTTCAAAGCGGGAAAAATAAAAAGTACGTTTTTCTTCTCTTATCAAATGACTTCCACACTGTAGGCTTTGATTCAAACCTTTCATTCACTGTAGAAAGAATATTCATCTTCAATCTTCCTGCGTCTGATTCAAAAGCGCCAAAAAGGTTTTGTAGAAGTATTTCTTCTGTGGCTTCTCTGGTACGTATTCATTCACGCTTCTCATGTTATCGTCTGCAGATCTTTGTTATTAAATATATCCATCGAACCAGTTTGTTTTGCCGATATAATAATATTGGTCTCCTTTTCAAAGAGTTAGATATTACAGGCGTAGTAAATAGAACTTTTGACATTGGTATCTACAAAAGAAATCTTGAAAATATGAAAAGAAGGATATAAACATGAAATCATACTTCATGAAATACATTTCAACTTCTCTAAAACGGGCAACATTTACAGGAATAAAATATGCTTGATGTGCATATAGTTTACTCTGAAGAGGTTAATTTACGTAGATTTATAATAGGAAAGAAAATAAATTCCTTTATAGAGAGGTGTCCGCTCTTCGGAGGTGTTGTTAAAGGAGGTTATACTGTATGTTGTTTTTTTTTTTTCAGATTTATATGAGGAGTGTGGATTTACAGAGAGACTGACGAAAATTGAGAGTGAGTTCGCGGGAGCCAACATAATCTGTTCAAAACTTGGGGCAGTACCTCAGGTAAGTATTTAGAAACTTCATGCGGGACATACATGACGTCTGACCTCAAAACCCAAGGCCGCAAGGCCGGTTCCGCCGGAAGATGTCTTTTAGATTGACCAATTCGAGTGCATATATATATATGTAGTAAGTTTTAGGAAAATGCCTTTTCTAAACTAAATTAAGGACCATTGTTTTAAATAACGTTACATTTTGAAGTTTGTATTCAAAGTCTTAGAGATAATCAACACTACTACAATAGTTTAGTTTAGACTGAGTTTTAAGACAGATAGGCATTTAATAAATTCTTCAACATCAAATTTATTTTGTCTTTTTAAACTATTATAGGAACTGAATCTACCTCTGTCATTCAATGTTATCATTGATTTTTTTTTGAGAAGTATACATTGTATATATTTTCTTAAATATTAAATCTAACATTGTTTCAGTAGAAGAGAATACTTGTAAACAAGGTGTGTTTTCCTCATGTTTTTTTTGTCCACCACTATGATCGTGAAGGGGTTGTATAAAATGACATTTTATCTACAGTCACAGTGTAGCAAATACTTACAATGCTCATTACAGGCTTTGAAAGATATATGGTCGAACGAAAGACTACTGAACCTCGTAGAACAGCTGATAGGCCCCGATATTGCAGGGAATCCAGCATGGAATTTACGCACAAAAGTCCCAAGGAATATTGTTACAACAGTGCCTTGGCATCAAGGTTAGTTTGTTTCTTTTTTATTGCATCTCGCTATCTCAGTGAGATTAAGAAACAAGTCTGACCCATAGTCGATGCGAGGCAGGAGCTCTTTTCCGTTCGATAATAGTCCGGTATCTCCGACTGTTGTTCGAGAATACGGCAGTCACGTGCAAAGAACATTTTAGATATTGATAAAAAAAAACAAGTACACTTTTTAAAAAACAAACACATGAAAATGAAAACAAAGAAAGACACAGGAGTCATATTTATCAGTTTTCTGGCTATACATCTTTCTCTTTCACTCACCTTGAAAAAATACACTACTTTTTCCCCGCAAGTGAAGTATCATCAGTCACAAATGCAATGGGAGGGTTTTTCATTCATGTTCTAAAAGTACAATCTGTAATATGTTTAAGTTGTAAATGTGTCGTATGACCGGTTTATTTGTTCATTTTCTGAAAGTATAATCTTTAAGTATGTTTTGTAGATGTTTCTTACCTGGACAATGACACGTACAATATGCTCATACCTACAGCATGGATTCCATTTGTAGACGCCAACGAAGAGAATGGTTGTTTAGAGGTATGACATAAATCTATTTTTTTTAAACAAGCTGTCATGAAATGTAGATAAAAATCCTTGCATATTCATCGTGGGCTTGCACGGACTGACAAAATCTTAGTACCTTTAATGTAAGAAATTGAATGCGCAAGTTTACTCAAGCCTTTCCCGTTGGGAGTGTGTCTTACACGCTAAATACTTTCGGTGCTAAAAATGTTTTGCTATAAAATATTTTTAAAAAGTCCTGTAGCAGTATAGAATTCATACAAGTAAATGGAAAGCAGACTCGGTTTGGTTTAGTCTGTTCATGAGAGGTAATGAAACGTACAACACTTCTCACGCCTCTAGTACCGACTTAAGGGGAATTCTGTTTCAGTAAATATTGAATGCAGTCCACGTTCCCAAATGACTCGAGAATATAATAACATTGCAAGACGTACAATCGGAGTAATTTGTATATATACTTCAGGTAGCTGACAAAGGTCATAGAAGTGGGCGTGTAGCAACTCACCAGTGTTGCTGGGGTGATACTTTTTATACAATGCTTGAAGAGGACGAAATGCAGAAAACGCTAGGTAAAACTTTCTTCATAGTGATGTATACGAAAAATTCCAATGATTTCAACGTTTAACCTAAAAGAAGAAAGGTTGTTTCATGAAAATGTGTTAAGTAATAGTTGCAGGATAGAAGCGAGTATATAATCATCTTTCTTATGGTCGGTACATATAGGTTTTTTATATACCGTTATAAATTCTGTCAAAATACAGCTTGTATTTCACAAGTAAATACGAAAAGGCAGAAAAAAAATCCGTATCGTACATTTTGTATTGTATGTTGCCCGACTACTTTAATTTTGTATGCATGACCTGACACTGTTCTATAAACAGCGCACACAAAAACTTCACTCATTTCTATTTTGACATCGACAAACATGTAGGATTTTGTTCGATAACGAAACATAAAACAAAAAGGTGCAGGTAAATAATAAAAGGGTTATTACAGCAGTAGCTAGATCTTGGATTTTGTATTCGGCTCTCATTGAATTTGCAAAGACGGATCACACTCGGCGCTCGCGCGCCTCGAGAGGTCCGATCTGGCAAAATTCACTCGAGCCGAATACAGCACCCCAGATCGAGCTACTATTATTATATCCCTTTTTTATTTTACATGGAAGGTACATTTGCATACCATAGTTTAACAAACTTTTAACCAGAGTATTGTAACTTTTGACATTTTTTTTTTGCATTTCGGAAATTTTAGAACAGGGTTGACGGTCTGTATTTTTTTTCACACGAGCTATCTAACAATAATTGTACTAGCGATACTGCTCTTTTTCATTGCAGTAATAGAATAAAATATTTACTCTATGATAATACCAGTGCATATCCAACAGACCCGACCAAGGTGATATTCTTCCGCCTATCGGCCTCGATGAATATTACAATGGTCCATAAACTTGGATATCCTCCTCATCATCATAAAATAACTGTTTAAAATCATTAGCATAGAAATATGCTTATTGTCGTCATCATGACAAAGTCTTCAGACGAACCTCTGCTGTGCAAAAATGATTTATTACTGGCTGACGCGCGGAATCTGTTCTAACCTTCAAGACTTAATTCTCAAATAACTGGTTTTATTATAAAAAAAGATGCCCGAATTACTTTCAATGAGAAGTTTTAGTGAACACTGGTCGAAAACTTAAATTATAATAGTATATAGTTTTTTACTTTGAACAAGTTATGTAAGCCAACATCTTTTATCTTATAACTGTTCTTTTCGCATCACAGAAGTTGACTTGGAGCGAGACCGCAGACTTTTGCCGGTAAAATGTGGCGGACTGGTACTCTTCAACAACATGATTCCACACCGGAGTTTACCGAACGTTTCCGAAGGTATCCGATGGAGCGTCGATTTAAGATGGCAGCGAGCTAGCGACCCAGCCGGTCTATGGGGAATGAAAGATGGAGTTGTTATGAGAAGCTCTAAAGATCCAAATTTTAAAATAGATTGGTCATCATTTGATGCGGTTAACAGACACATTGTACAGACAGAGTATATAAAAGGCGGTAAAGCAGTAAGTATAGACGTGTAAATGTATTTTGATTTCTTTACTTGATCTAAAAACCTAGTCCCAAAATTCATCTGTTCCACTGGCCAGTTCCATCCAGGAATAACTATTCCTGCACACCGAACTGGAATTTCCGATGTATCTGCCCATGCCGGCAAAACTCATCTGGCATCCCCAATGCCAGATGACTCTCTTGCTATTATTTACAACTGACAATTCGTGCTCTTATTATATATTGTTTAGGTAAAATACAATAAAGATCAAATATCTTCATAGTTGCTCTCCGTTCAGCCAAAATAGTTACCCTCGAACCGGATATTCCTACTTGCATCTACAACCAGTGACAGATTATCATCGGCTGGCATCAGTCATTAGCGTCTGTTAAAATATATCCTAAATAACATCAGATGCTTTAAAGTCGTTTTTTGTAACCTCAGAGGTGAGCCGAGATTGGCTTGGAAAGAAAAAAAAATCAGATAGGAATTCATTTCATTGTCGGTATATATGAAGAAACACATGCCATCAAAGATTTCTTGATCTCAGTTTAAGAAACAGACAGTTAGAAGGTGGTTTTTTTTTTTGCACTTGTCTCCAGTCACTAAAACCAAATGATTCCTTGTTAATATTAGGCGATGGTCTTCTTCACTTTAACAGACCTTATATTTGGTGATTACAACTATTAGAGTCTGTGAGCTGGTAGTTTTTACATCAGTGACTTTTCCTTTTCATATGGATGTCTTTTCTGACAAAAATAGTTTTTCACAACGTGTATTATGTCTAAATTTTTCAAAACCTGTGTGACTACCTCGGTATCATTCCTTGTACAAATGAATATTTCCACGTAATTCTCATCTTTTTTTTTTTTTTTTAAAAATTGTGTTTTAGGATCTTGAGGAAGAAGAATTTGATACAACAATTCAAGGTCCCTGGATGAAGAAATGGGAAATAGTACACATGAACAAACACGTTGACAGGTTCATGCAGCAAGAAGAGACGAAAGGCAAATCATGAATTCCGTGTGGGAACTATATACGCATCGTTAACGAAAATGAACGATGGAAGTTCCATTATTATCAATTAATAGACAAAGCTAAATTCAGGTAGTGGAGCCGTAATGACAGTCGAAAAGACATCCGTTTGATTTCGTATTCTTCAAGTACAATGCCGCTATTTTCTGGTTGTTATGAGAAAAAAAATCATTTTTTCACTTTGGCCGATTATGGCCGAAGAATGCCGAAGTAACATACGAGAATACGTAATCAGCCGGAAATTGCCGATTGTTATTACGGGGGAGATTATCAAGGTATAGCACACCTTGATTTGTATTGGTTTCACCCACGAGACAGAAAAATCTATAATATATAAGAATTTTCAGCATTATTTTAGTATTTTTATGATTGTTCTCTGACTTGTTTTATGCGTCACAAAATGACGTCAAACGAATTTGATCGTTGTATCTGTAAATAATGTCTTATTGTTGACAATATATTTACTTGGAAATAGGACTACATAGTGATTATGTTTTACTTTTTTAAAATAAACGAGTCATATTTCTATAGTATATACCTATTTTACTCTTCAAATCAGGGGATCGCACCTGTACCATGTGACCGTGCAATATATTTCCGTATTGAATAAAAGTATTGAAAGATGCAATAACTTTGACAAATCGATAAATATATTCGCATTAACATCAACATCAAAAACCGTTTGACGCGATATTTCTTATATGGAACCGTGTCCTTTTGAATGTTTCCTTTTTTGTTTAGAAAATTAAGCATATATTTTTTAACGTAACGGTTGTCCTTTTTATAAACGTACCAGTCCGAAAAGCATTGGGCTCAGCTTTCCAATACTCGTATATGCTGTATTTTTCGAATGGGTATTCGTACAGTTAAATCGTCGTATTATCAAAGACCAGTGTTAAGTCAGTTATGCAAGAAGATTCATGTCCAGTTATATTCTAGAATTAATCATTGTAATCCAAATGGGCAAGGAACAAGAATGCTTTAAGGTGTTTGACAAAAAAGACAAACACAATTAATGCTGACCAAGGCAAATATCTCGTTTTCTCTTTAACGGACCATAGAACAGATAAGGCGTGCGGTTTCAGGACATCTGGAATCTTTAGAATCACAAAGATATTCTGTAACTTTATTTTATTTGTGTCAAAATATAATATTTAAAGTAGGTCTACTTAAGCTACTCGCCTGCGTCGGCCCATCATTTGTGGGTTGAAGAAATTTGTATTTATCAGCTGTTTATTTATTGCGTTGGGGTCGAAGTTACCCATGTTTCCAGCACTTGAACCACCCATACCACCTCCCATCATGGCCATTGGATTTGTCATCTGGCTCGGTGGGCTGTTACTTCCAGATCCACTGCTTCCCCCGCTACTGCTACTGCTTCCGCCGGTGCTAGATCCACCAGAGGGCGACATGCTCTGACCGGAACTGGATGGAGACATGCTTTGGCCAGAGCTGGACGGCGACATACTCTGACCGGAACTGGATGGAGACATGCTCTGGCCAGAGCTGGATGGAGACATGCTTTGACCAGAACTTGAGGGAGACATACCAAGACTTGCTCCACTACTTCCCCCGCTGCTGGAACTGCTGCTTCCGCTACTGCTTCCAGAGCTGCTGCCACTTCCGCTTGACATACCGCCCATCGGCGGATTTCCCCCATTACTTGTTCCACTCTGAAACTGCGAAGGGTTGGTCATGGAATTCTGAGACATCATCTGCTGGTTGACTGCGTTCGGATCAAAACTTCCACCAGATCCAGACCCTGAGGAGCTGCCACTGCTTGATCCGCCACCTGATGGTGACATACTCTGACCAGCCCCAGATGGCGACATACTTTGACTCGCCACCGTTTGTACTTCCGCAGACATCCACTACTGTACTACTGGACACATGCTTCCGATGACATCTTGTTGAGTACAGTAGCACTTGAACTGTTGCTTAAAACTGGCAGGGTTTCCCATGTTGTTACTGAGGAATTAATGGAATTTGGATCAAAGTTCCCCACTTCGCCCGAGCCTCCACTTCACCAGAGAACACGGAAGATGTTCGAAGAGCCACCGTAACCTCCGCTTGCTCCCTGTCATGTACATCATACTTGTGATCACCGGAATTCTCCGCATTAGAGGACCATGAAGAGCTTCATTCCAAATGGGTACACAGACGATGACCGCTTGAACCACGAAGAACTTCCCATAGAAAAGCTTGACTTCCGAAGAGCCATGCACTTCGCCGCGCTTGTCAACTGTCATTGAGGCATCATGCCTGAGATCCACCGCTACTTCGCTCGAGAACACCACTCCGCTTCCGGCTGCTGACATGCTTTGTGAAGGGGAGCCGCCGCCTGGTACTGGACTTTGTGTTATCGGTTGATTGACTTTATTTGGATCAAAGCTCGGCTGCGAGCCACCGGATCCTATAATAATGAGATGAAAGGCAATGGGATATATTCTTTAGAATTTGAAACAATATTTCAAGAAAGATTATTCTGAATGATAAAACTATTTAGTTTATGAGTATGATGAAAGCTTACAGATTATTTGAATCACTGTTGAGAATGATTCCTGGAAAACCAGTACTGGCGTCATACGAGATGCTAAGCATCAGGGTATCTGGTTGAGTGGTCGTATCACCGTTCCACTACATAAAGTGTTTATAAAGTAGCAAGACGATAAGTTAGTATATTCATATGTGGCCAGAGTTTAGGTTAAGACCACAATTGTTTTCATAGACTTACATTGTACATTTATGGTGTAGGCTTCATACATCGAAACATGTATATCAATCACAAGTTTTTAAGAACTATCTTAGTTTACCAAAATATCGGACGAAAAACGTATGAATAGTGATACTTTATTTAAGTAATTTTCGTGTGAATGAGATGACCCCTGTTTAAATCATTGACATGGCGGGTAGAAATTCGTTGATAAAACTTTTTTAATACACATAAATGTAGCAATTTTGTCAAAATTTTAAATCGTACAATGCAGTGAAAAAATATCAATTTGAAAAAAATCACTTCCTGGGTTGTTTACATGACTGCCCAATCAGAACGCCAGCGTTACCTTATTCAGGTATACACTTACCTATTCCGTAAGTTCCTGTACTTTTTTGAATTGGTGGTCTCTGACCTTTATTTAGATCGAGTTTCCGACTACGAGACGGAGCGATAACGGGATGCTCATAATGACAAAAAATAAAGCGTCTGTGGACAAACAGAAGCAACTTTGATACTTAGCAGTAATTAGGCTAAAAATGAAACAGGCGTTTACTGACGCTGAATACTTTGAGTTTGATTCACAGCACTTGGGCAAATTCCGTCTGTACTGATCACCTAAAAGTATGAAGACCATAAGTGCTTAGAAATTTTTAAAACCGTAGCTTTGTCGACACAAAAAAAGTCATATTTAATTTAACTTTTTAAAATGAAATACATGTAAAATGTGTTTGTTTTACTATAGTGTCACTCCTTTTGAAAGGATCTGTTTTGACTTATGATGCACCTAGCTTTACATTGTACACACTATAACTGCAGGCAGGCGATGGGCTTAATTAAACCAACAACATACTAAGATATACATTTTCACTCAATGTTCTTCTTAAGGCAAGTAGATGTTTAAGGCGGTTGGAGATAACAACAAAGTATCCATTCGTAAACTAAGATGACTGTCCGCTTAAGACAAGTGGCTGTTTAACAAAGGGGACCGCTTTAGCAGGTGCAACAGTATATAAACATTCGATAGTTCACGGAAAAAGTAAGAATTACAAGCTGAAAAAAAAAACTTTCGACAAAAGCAGAGCAACGCGGGGCAAGTTTAGCCTGTTCCGTTTCTTACCTGAGGCTCCGGCTCCGTCTGTACAGCGATTTACAGTTGGTAAAAGAGCTCACCGGAGAATCTTCCGGAAGGTGACTGGACCCACCTCACTGTCATGTAGCTCTGGGCAGTCTGCGACTGCTGCTGGTACAATGCATTAGGATCGAACTGGCGACGTATGATAAAACCTACAAATAAACGCTGATAAGATTAACACAAAGAATAGTTCTAAAATCTGTAAATTAAAGGTACCGGGTAATCAGCTTGTCATAAACATAACTAAAACTCCCGAAAAGATTAACATGTGCGAATTCACATTTTGACCGATAAACATGGTCAAAGATTTTAACAAAAATGAACATATTAAAACCAATTTATGAACACTGTAATGACTTACGGTTTGTGTACCGGTATAAATTTTGTTATATGTTGTTTGTTTTGGGTTTAGCGCAGTTCAACAGTATAAATTTCAGTTATGTACCGGCGGGCAGTTAACGTAACCAGCGTTCCTGGATTCTGTACCAGTACAAACAGGTATTCGCAAGTAACTGCCAACTTCTTCACATGCGGCAGAGTGGATGACGATTATTCAGACAAAATGTCTTTTATTAAATCGTCACGGAGAACAACGCTCGCTAGGATCGAGTCAGACCGGATTCGTAGATCTGGCTTCCTATTGAGGTTAAGCGGGCGTACTGGCATATTAATTGACGTGACAACACAATTTTCTGTGTTAGATAATGATATTTTAAGGTATTTTGAATTTAATCTACAAAATATAATCTCCTACTAATCTCTAATTATAAGCATTTCTGCGTGGTTGGACGGGATGGGATGGGTAGACACAACACATGTTAGTATCATTGCTTTTTTTTTGTTTCTTTTTCCATTTCGTATCATTACGCCTTTTTGATTTTTAAAATATGAAAATATGAATAAGAAATTAATCACCATTTGTTAAACAGAGAATCGGGTTTATAATAAAGAAGTTAGACGGGAACATTTTACGACGAACGTTTGAGAAACACTAAAGAAAGACAACGTCCAGTGTACTAGTGGTCGTAGGTGACCACAAGTGACCTGATAAGTTTTTCCAATACAGAAGCGCAGCTGTAGGTGATAAGAGAGTGTTTGTGTTCCAAGATACATGTGTCTGCTTGCTTATAATTTATCTTTTATACGGGACTGAGAAATACACCGTCAAACCTCTAGCCTATGATGTTTTTTTTTTTACTGTTTCTTTCACATTATTTGTCGAATTTAGATAACACGAACGTTCATTAAGAATATTACCCAAAAATATAAAATAATGTAGGGATAATGATTTTTTTTGTGTTATACATCTGCAGAACCCAACGATTGGTTGGTGCACGACCTAGGGCGAATGTACATGTATCCAGAGGGATTTGAAGATGTTATAACACGATGAACATTAATGCGAAAAAAAACCTGATAAATGAATACTTTCCTCACGTCATTAAATTTCATGAATGCGCTGTTTTTTCCGTGACGCATTTCCATTGAATATCCATTTTAGGGCCTAATACGTTTACTGCTTTGCCAAGGAAGCGCATATATTAAAGGTGTTATACGCACGTGAGCGTGAGAATTCTGTAACAACGTACTGTTGTTAAAACCACGAAAGTGACAGAACAGCAGTTTTATGCTAGAATGAATAAAAAAGTTTTTGCTACATTTTGTACTAAACACTATAAAATCTAGTTATGCTATAGGGATTTCATACAATTCTTTCTCCAACGCCTCTAGAATTGATATTACTTTACATCCTGAAAGAATGAACTTCTTAAAACAGCGGTCACTGGTCATTTTTAAATGTGAAGTCAGATGATGGAGAATGACCACCGACTGGATTGCCGAGTGTAATTTAATCATCAGTATGTTACTCTTTTCATTGCAAGTTCCACTTGAAGTTCAGGTACCAAGAAATGCTGATTCCATGTGTGAGTACAGTAGGACCCCCACATGTAAAAATGCCGGTTATACAGTAAATGGTTAATATTATATAGTTTTTAGCAGTCACCTTGAAAGTTTTATCTGAATAAAAAAAAAGAGCTGTAACTATTGACTCCCCTAAAGCAACTTAAATTAGATGATCATTGGTAGGTTTCCTTGACCTTGACCTGAGAGACCGGCATAACTAGACACCCTCAATAGGAACTTTGTGTCAAATTATTTTCAATCCCCGTACGTGTTGAAGTTAACCACAGAATTTATCAGACATCAACGGACGGACGGAGTCAGTGCTACTTGAATTTGCATCTTCGGGGCTTAAAATATGTAATATTGGTTTATTGCGTCATTATTCCTGTTGTCTGTGATATTCTTCTTTCGTGTTCGCATTTATCATATACGTCCACTTAAGAAACATGGTTATCTCTGATTCCTGTGACCGTCTCATGTTCCTAAGTGACAGATGCTTCCAACTTAGTGAATTATTAATAATATATTTTCAGTATAACATATACTTGGTGTTGTAGAATATCTAAAAGTTACAAAATGTTGTTTCTGTTCATTGTCACTGTTACTTTAACACAATGCGGTAAGCTATTTTTTTGTTCTTTGAAACAATTTATTATCTTTAGGTTAATTTTAAAATATGTTCCTTGTTATTCGTTTCTTCAGCCGCTATTTGAATCATTCTCGAACCCGCTTTCTGGTAAAAGAATTAAAATCCACTAGAGGTTGAACACAATCCCGTGAAGACAGGAAGCATGCAATATCTTGGATAGGCAGGAGTGGGAAAAAAGGAACATTCACTGTAATAATTATTCGAAGAAGGACGGTCTTGACACAAAAATAAATTTAGACCAACGCCATGAACTGTATGTCGAGAGGTCGTAAAACTAGTTTATTAAAGCACGAAGTTTTACGTAAATTGCGGCAAAATGCTTTTTTATTGCGTACACATTTTATTTGTATACAAAAGAACGTTCAAAGAAGCGAGTTCTTTATGTATCTTTACCGGAGGTTACCTACCCCGTAAACATTGAACGAAATGTAGGTATCGCGTAGGTGCCATAGATCGCTTCCTGCACGAAGGTTTAGTGAATAATGGTAATATTTCTCTTTCCAGTGTGTGTTGCAGGGTACAGTCCCTTTCAGCAAACTGGAAACAATCAGAAAGTGAACACGGTATTTCAAAATACGGCAGAAGCGTGGAATCAGCAAGCTCAACACACCGCTCAGCTACAGAACGGGGGACCGGTAAGATATGCACAGTTTCCGGAAACATTTCCAGATTATCATATTACACCTATAGTTACACAGTACCATCATCCGTATGGAACAAGACCGTCTGAACCTACTTCCGGTCATATGCCAGGACACGTTACTTCTGTTTTCAGACCATCAGGCTCTAAACCAGACCAGGTTTCAGACCACCATTTTCTTACACGACCACTGTCTATTGTCTCGACACCTCTTGGACCGCATTATTTACCGCATCGCTTTGGTTCCCAGCTTTACCCTACGCATTTTGATCACGTCAGGGAACATCCCTTACTTCATCAAACGCCTGCTTTAGGATACGGGAAACCAGGAATAACAGTAATTGCAAAGAACATTTTCATTCAAAATGAAATTCCACAAAAGTATCCTGGTAGTATAATGCCATACAAAGGGATAGAATATGGCGAAAAACCAGTACTAGGAACCCTAGACAGTAAATCCTCCCTCCTAAATCGTTTATTATCTTCAACTAAGCCAAGGGATATCTTCTTGGACGCTACGTTAGAAATGGTTGATCTCCCTACGTCGCACAGACCTTTCGAATTCGAAAAGTCCGGTATTTTTCCAAAACTACTCGAACCTTTGAATGTTTTAGGAACAATGTCTCGTCCGACAGCATATAACGTTGAGACGTCTCAGAACAGGCCTTTGCTAGAAACAGTAAAACATCCCTCTACTTCACCGTTTGCTTGCAAATTTTCAAATTGCCTTCCTCATTCCCTTTTTTTCCATATTAATAATGCGGTGATAGGAAATAAAGTAATGCCAACGAGTCAGAAGGAAGAAAAAGAAACATCGAATGAACTTGTGGATTTTCATCCTCTTCTCAATCCATCAGAAATCGTACAACACAAGGCGGACGCCGACAATATGATAGAGAAAACTGTAGAAAATGGCATCGACAAAGGTAAACCTGATTACAAGAAGACCTTGTTGACAGTGACTACAGGCTTGGACAAAATGGCTGCTGTGGACAAAATGGCTGCTGAACATGGTCAACAGGTACCAATCCTGGCCAGTGTGGAAGAAATAATAAACGAGACGGAAGATTAAAATAATGAAGGATAAGAAAAGTTGTGAAAATCTTAAACATGAGTATGTATATTTAGAATTACTTTGTAATAAATGCATGAATTATATAAATTTAACCTTTAAAATTTGTTTTCCTTTATAGAGTTAAACAAGTTATTTGAAGCAATTCGGTAATTATAAAGTATCAAAGTTTTTGGTCTTATAATAATAATAAACGACATTGGTTTGAAGCCGAGTGTGGATACCAGTCTTAGAACATATGCATGTGATTGACCAAATTCAAAATAATGTTAAGTATTTAATGTTATTTACTATTTCAAAATTTTGGAATCTATTGTATGGTGAACAGTTGGATAGCTCTCCGAACCACGTGAATAATAAAGGGGTTTTCCCACGGAGCTTCAAACGAAAAATCTTCGACACAAATTTATTTTCGGTGGCCAAGATGATTGTTTGAAGGGTTTCTTACATGTGAATAACGGTAAAATTTGTTTTAACATTTTGTAGGAAATATTTAAGAATTTTAGATGACGTCAAGTATACAGTGTTCTGCCTAAGTATATACGTCTACCTGTATATTTTATACGTGCACGCGTAAATGTGTAAATGCACGCATACATGGACGTACGCGTGTAATACATACGTGCACTTGCAATTACGCGTGCACGTATAAATTTACGCGTACACGTCCATGTATGCTTTCACCTACATATTTACGCGTGCACATATAAAAATATACGCGTGCACCTATATATTTACAAGTGTGTGTGTAAATATATACGTGGACGTATAATTTTACGCGTGCATGTAATTCTGTGTGCTCGTATATATACGCGTGTGCCTACATATTCACAGCTGTACGGATACGTATAATTTTACGCTTGGATCTGTAATCTTGGATGCTCGTATATAAACGCGTGTGCACTCGTAATTATAGGTGCATATATGGACGTGCACGCGTAAATTTATACTTGGACGTGTAATTACAAGTGCACGTATATATATACACGCGCACGTACATAGGTATATAAGCGTGCATCTACAAACTTACGCGTGCACGTATAAAATATACAGGTGGACGTATATATTTACGCGTGCACGTATAAAAATATAAAGGTGGACGTATATATTTACGCGTGCACGTATAAAAATATACAGGTGGACGTTTATATTTACGCGTGCACGTATAAAAATATACAGGTGGACGTTTATATTTACGCGTGCACGTATAAAATATACAGGTGGACGTATATATTTACGCGTGCACGTATAAAAATATACAGGTGGACGTATATATTTACGCGTGCACGTATAAAAATATACAGGTGGACGTATATATTTACGCGTGCATGTATATATTTATACGTAGACGTATATATTTTGAAATGTGCGCACGCGCAAAGCAGACGTTCGACCCAAATGGTAGGCCTACACCATAATAAAACTTTCAATGTGAAGGGCGAATAAATCATAAATCTGCTAATTCGATCGCTCTAATTTTTGGCATGTTCACACTGAATTTTAGCTAGAATGGCAAACATTTTACAAAAAATCAATTTTGAACTGTAAATTTTTTGTTAATATGCCCAAAATTGTTCTACTATTCTTGAACCATTTGCGAAGTAAGTCAACTGAGAAGTTAGACATGGGCAGTTTCTCATAAAAATTTACTTTGTCCGCAAGGCCCGACTCTCTAAGTAACAGTATAAAAAGTTATATAGATCTATATTTAATAGATAAAGCGCCATTCTCTTGATACAAGACTCTGAGTTTTGGAGGAATTGATACAAAAAAAGACACAACATTTTGTCATGTTATTATTACACGATATTAAAGCCCTCTGTAGGGGCTCGCACAAATTCCGCTTTAAAGTAGCGGGGAGACATAAAATATGATTTTGTCTTGTCGTCTGTATCGCGCGAGGGAAATATTTAATTTGTATACTAGCTTAATTTTTAATTTACTCAAGGTTTTAGAATGGTGAGAGTTTCAGCTCTGTTAATAACTTTTTCATAATAAATTTATATAAAATGGTAAATTTTGCAAAATAATGTATAATTAAGACATAAACTGTTCTAAAAACGAACCGATAATGATAATGTATTACCTCCCTTTTATAAAAAAAAAAACAAAAACGAAACTTCATCAGCATACACTTGTTCTAACTCAGAATATGATTTTGCATTTTTTCAAATCTTCTATGCCGTTAATTAATAATATGCTCCATTACAATTAAGTTTCCGCCTCAATAGCCTATAGTGATAGTGTCCGCTTTGAATGCGGGAGGTCTGGGGTTCGATCCCCGGCCGCGGCATACCAAAAACGTGAAGAATGGTACTGGTATACATAGCTCCCTTGCTTGGCACTCAGCATTGAAAGGGTTGTACCAGGAGGTAAAATAAGCAACGGTAAGTATCTGTTACTGGATACCTAGTGTGTCGCACAAGAGCTTTATAGCTCGTGTTGTATGTTTGACTATATGCGACGTTAAATCTCAAATTACCCCCTTAAACGTGATAACTGCATTTTGCCGTGTTTCGAAGATTTTCATTCATACAATATTGATAATTTATGTTTATTTTTTCATTTATAAATAAATCATTTCTTGTCAAAGTCCTTAGCCTACCATTAGCTCTATACTATATCGCGGTTATATTGAAAACTTGATTATTTGTTTTTATTTCTAATATAATGGAAAAAAATACAAACAAAAACCCGCAGTGAAATTGATCATAACTTTATATCTAAAATACTATGGTAACTGATTTTGTCGTCACAGTAGGGCTAAATATTTATGTACAGAAATAAAAAAATATCTTCAGTACTAATAAATATACTTATTATAGTAAGACAAGAAAACGAATGTTTTTAACGAAAAACCACTTTGCACGTTACTTTCACATATGATACGAGATAAAAAAAAATCCACCAAATAAGGATATTACAAGCAAAAACGCTAGTTTCCCCTGAATCGAGCGATATTCCCTACTTCTGGTACGGTAAAATCACATTGATTTGACAACCATGTGTATGCAACATGTGTGAGTCTGCTTCTTCTAAATTGTTAACCCTTATCATGCTAAACACAACTGATTCTGCCTTTGCGACCAGAGTAGATCATGATCGGCCTGTACATCCGTGCAGTTTGATCATGCGCTGTTCGCCATTCAGACATTATTTTTGGTAAGCATCCCTTTTAACAGAAAATGGTGCTGGCACGTCCAAACTGAAAGACAGACCAGTTTATTTCAGAAATTTAGCAGGATTATTGCCCCCGCAAAAGAGGGCTACAAAATTTCCGCTTTTTGTGTCAGTGCAAGCGGGGTACATATTTTATGGTTTCAGGTTGTTGTCTGTACCGTTATAGGTGAAAATGATTACTTATATACCAACCTATTTCTAAATTTTAAAACGGTTTAAACTCTTTCAATTTTTCTGTGTATTTGGACATAATTGTAAAGCACTTTTAATAAAGATGAAAAAATAATGTAAAATGTTTTAATCATTAGTTTTACCATTCTATTATTGACTATGTAACAGCATTTTATTACCTCCCTTTTATAATTGGGGCAAAACAACCCGTAGTAAATAAATATTTAACTTCTGAGAGCTGTAACACAGAGACAAACCTTATGTTCTTAAATGACCTATAAACCACAAAAAAAAAAAAAAAAACACCAAGTAAAGTGTAGGTCCACAATAGCTAGGGAAAACTTGAGGATTTTTTTCTTTCCATTTGACGGATATTTAGCATTTTCCTTTTTGACATTAACCCTTCGACCATGCACGAAGGACCCTTTGTCATGTTCTAATCATATGTTCAATTGAACATTTCGGACCATTAAAAATATTTGTATCAAAATTACAGACCCGAAGTATTAATTAAGTTTCGTACAAACCTTTTTTTAATGCTACTTTTCATAAAATTTTGAAATCCATTTCTTGGATATATCAAAAACTTTCATTAGATCTCTTCCAAAAGAAAAGGTGTCAGTTTATGGTTCATCGTTGTTTTTAGGTGAAAACAACAACAACAACAACAACATTATTTGCCGCTTAAATACATGAAAAAATTAGATTTTCTTAGCTGTTCTAACCACGACATACAATCATGTATAATACAAAATGTCATTATCATTTCTTAAAAAAGTCGAAATTTTGATAAGCCAAACATTTAAACACGACTTTACATATGACGAAAGTTTCTTTTACAAACTCTATTTAAAGATATGTATATAAAATGATGTAGGTCCCTAAAACTTGCAACTAGAAATGCAAACTTAAATCAAAGTTAGCGGTGGACTTGTTATTAATGTAGATTGGTGGACTAGTGGTCAACCTGGAGATCGTGCGTTCGAGCTCCGCTGGGGTCACGGGGGTCACGTGCCCATGAAATTAAATAATTTTACAGTACATGATCTAGTAAGATAAAAACCATGATGACCACTGTAAACGTTACCTTCACATTTGATGCGAGAAAAACATTCATTAAGGAAATTACTAGCAAAAATACTAGTTTCTCCCCTCTAACGACCTACATTCCCTTGTTGTATATGGTAAAGTTATGTTGATTTCTTCGCCATTTTCGTGTATCATATTTGCCCCGAAAACAGAGCTTCAAAATTTCCGCTTTTAGGTAGAAGCGGGAGACATAAATCTATGATTTACTCCTGTGTGTGTACCGCCTCAAAGGAAAGTTACTTTAATATAACAACCTAATTATACTTTTCAAAACGGTTTGATATTTTTTGTATTTTTTCTTTGTATATTGAATAATAATAAAGCATTTAAATAGAATTTAAAAAGGATGAAAAATATTTTAATTATTGCTTCTTCTGTTCTAAAATTAAATTTGTAAATGCATTTTATTACCTCCCTTTTATAAAAATGGTTAAAAAAAATCTGATATGCGTAAACACCTCTTATCACGTATGTTATGTATGTGTGCTGGTTCATTATGCATTTAAACATCTGACCCGAAATATTACCTTCTATATCTAATTAAGTTTCACACAGCTTAAACTTTTTTTCAGCTGGCGTAGGAAATCCAAATTATTCTGTCATGAAAAGCAAAATAAAATCATGTAGATCTATGTGCTGAATATCTTGTCTGCATTGAATGTCTATTTGTTGTTGCTAATATTATTTAGTCGCTCTTTAAATATTCATATTAATTAGAAATTATAACATAATTATGATATAGAAAATGTGTTTTTGAAGTCTGCTGCTGAAAACTGGTCGACGTTTTACTCTAACCAGGCTTAAGCCTCGTTTCGTCTTGCCTTTAAAAAGGCCCATCCTGGAACAAAAATCAGTAGTTGGTATTTCGGTAATGTAAATATAACCTGTATTCGAAGCCGTATGTTGATTTTCACTACGTACATGTAGAACCTATTGGCCACTAAATGTGTATAAATTCAATATTACAGAGGAATTGTTTAAAAAAATGTTTCGGACACCAACGGAAGTGTTTCACACGCTTACGTTTTGTACTTTTAATATGAAAATTTAAAGCGCGACTTGATCGTAAAACAATTGAGATAATGGAAATAATATTAGCAACAACAAATAGATCATTCAATTAAGACATGGTATTCAGCACATACATGCTTTTATTTTGCTTTTTCATGACAGAATAGTTTGGATTTCCTACGCCAGATATTGTTTTATGAAGAATCATAACCTCCTTTGAAGAATCATAACATTATCAAACGAATCATTACACCTAATAAACTGCAAAATTTCCGTCGTAAACAACGTTTTTGTGGAGATATATTGAAACGTTTGTGTATCAATGATCGACTGACGCCGACTATTTGCCTCAAGAAAACGTATACATGTGTTCGAAAACAATAGCAGAAAGGGTGGTATGGGTGGCTCATAAACGCTGAAATGCCATCATGTGTGCAACTTCTTAAGTTAGTTGGTCGCTGCACGGAAAATCTTGTATGCATGTAATTATTGTTCAATCGTGCATTGAATAACATTTTCTGATCTTCATTTATGGTATTATTAGAAAGAAAACGTAAGAATTCCTTACCTGTGTCACTGTTTTTACGTGAAAATCATCATATCCGGAAATCACAACAGAAGCATTTCCATACATAATCGAAAGGTAATGATTCTGGAGATCACCGGGCGTGTCTTAGATGACCTAAACAACTCGAAAAACAAACTTTAATAAAACTGAGCCCTGGACTAATGGTTAATGTATCGGCCGCTCAACCTAGCGATCGTAGATGACCGGAAAGTTTCTTTTACAAAGTCTAAAGACCTATGTATAAAATAATATTGGCCCCCAAAAACATACAGAGGAGAGGACAATCGTAAGTTGATAAAGCTTTCTGTCCAATTCCTTAATTAATGCCCCCCCCCCCCCCCCACCCCACAAAAAAAGGGAGCGTTGGACTAGTGGTGAACGTGGCAGTCACTCAACCTGGGGAGCGTGGGTTCGAACCCCACTGGGGTCACGACCACGCATTCTCATAGGGCATCAGTACTGGGTTTTCGTTGTTTCGGGGCCATTAAACGCTAATACGTTTTCTTACGTTACGGTCGCGGGAAGAACATTTATCTATTGAACATAAAAGTAGGCATAAAAAATCACTTAGGATGTACGAGCGTTTTATTTAAGGATATCCGCCATTTTGAAAAAATGTTTCTTCGTATATTGCTTTCTAACAAAAGTTTTGCCAAAAATTAATGCTAAATAATTAAAATATGGCTAATAATGTACCATTTAACCAAATATATTATGCTTTTTTGCGAAAAAAAAAAATTCACCCTTATTTTTGGCTGGCATTTGCCTAAAATTGACGTAAGATTTACAATGGGGTAGGGGTAGGTAATTTCAAATATCTATTAAAGTAGATCAGGTTTGGTTTTGATATTTTTCTGACTGATACATATAATGTTAAGCTATAAATAAAATAAAAGTTTTCAAGATAGCACGTTATATTATCTAGAAAATATAAATTAAAACAAAAATAACAAACAATATCAAAATTCACCACTTTTTAACAGTTTTTTCTTAATAAATCTCTTAGATGCACGGTGACCCCAACTTTTTTCTTTCCATTTTGAAGCATTTTTGTGTGTCATTAATGCTGCAAAATATTTTGAAAATCTTAACGTCAAAATTTTTTTTGTAGATCTAAATACGTTTTTTTCCATTGAAAATTAAGTGGGTGGGGTAATTATGTCAACATGTAAAAAATAGAGATTTGTTAATGAAATTTATGCTTATATAATACTGATATCACCATATATTCATATTAATCTGTAAGACCTGAAATCCCTATAAGATTAAGTAGGATATTATATGTTTCATAAAGTACAATTTTTTTTCAATTTTACAAAATTTCAGAAATGCGTAAACAGTGGGTGAAGAAAATACCCTATAAAATTAAAACGAGTTCGGTGACCTATGTTTTTTTTCTGCTCTTGTTTGTCTTAGAAACTAATGTTCTTCAAGCTTACAGGGTATGAAAAAATTCTTAACGTTAGAAAAAATTCGCTCGTACATCCTTAAATAAGAAAATTACTTTCAAAAACGCTGCAATCATGGCAATGTACGCTATTCCGTACTTGTACCATATTAACATAACACTGATTTGCCCGCAAAAAAGGGCTGTAAAATTTCCGCTTAGTAAGTGGTAGCGGGAGACATAAATCTATGATTTAGTGCTGTCGTCTGTATCGCGTGACTGGAAAGTTATGTTAATATATAAACCAATTTATAATTTTCAAATTGGTTTAACTTTTTAAATTTTTTCCTTGTGAGGAAATCATAAAAAAAGCATTTAAATTATCATAAGTAAAAAGTGTAAAATTATTTTAATCACTAGTTTCACTATTCTAAAACTGAATTTGTAAACGCATTTTATTACCTCCCTTTTATAAATAGGAAAAAAAATATGACATATATTTAAATGTGCGTTTATGTTATGTTCTAATCTTATGTTCAATTAAGCCTTTTGGGACAATAAAGGTGTCTGACCCGAAGTAATATGTTTAGTTAGGTTTCACACAGCTTGAACTGTTATTTTTTTCAGATACCTTTCATAAAGTTTCGATATCCCTTATCCACGGTGAGGATGCGTACACCGGATATTGCCACCAAGTGATAAGGTATTTTCCGAAAACGTGATTATTTTTCGTCAACAAGGTAAGTAAAATCCCGATTTACTATTGTATTATACTACTACAGAAGAAAAGATCATTACTTTTCATAACTAGATATTATGTATATGCTCTCACAAGCGTAAAATGGGTCAATCTTAAGTAGAAATGCTAAAATTTTTGATAAAATGACAAGTTTATCATTTGATAAATGCATGCCGTAAAAACATTTGTCCCGATACCATAACCTGTTTGCATTGTGGGGAAAATCTGAATCGTACGATTTATTTAGTCACATACAAAGAAAAAATGTGCAAAATTTCAGCTTTGTAAATGTTCAAATTACGGAGAAATCGGTGATAAATGAGCGTCGATGGTGTACTGTGTATTGAGTTTTCAAAGTAATATTTGTACTGTGTATTGCAGCTTGGTGTACTGAGTATTGATATTGAAAAATGTGCATGTTTTCAGCATTTATGGTCATAAGATAGACGAGGCATGAAATTCCATTGGCCTAAATGATGGAATGTCTTTTTCTGTTTGCAGATGAAATTAGACTTCACAGCGAAAATAACAAGCACCAGTTTGAACACTGATATTACAACTTACAATTACAGCGGCATGCCAATAGTCACTCCGAGAAACTGTCTAAAGACTAGCCACTGCCGAGTAAACACCCAGCCACAAGTTCAGCCGTGAATTTAAGTTATATAATAATGGAACACAGGATATGATGACGACAAGTGTGGAAAAGGTCTCACCTTATATGAAGAGCAAACATGAAAATATGTTATCCTTTCGCTTTCATACTACAAAGAGACATAAACCTTGGTCAATAGACGACCTTTATCGATTATGGTGTCAATAGTTCAAAGGTCAATATGGTAGGGGCTTTGAACTTTTAAAGTTGTTTCTCCTCAATAACCCTAGACTCATTTAACGTAGAACCTTCGAACTAGTTTCACTTGAAATTTTCTTAAATAATATAGTCAAAGCTATTTTATTGGTTTAAATGCATTGTTCTGAAAGGTAATTAGCTCACCACTTGCTTCATACGAAACAAAATGGGTGTCATATGCACTGAGCGATTTGTGTTAAAAGTAGGAGGAAACAGTGCCATGTGTTATTCTTGAAAGTATTTTGCACACTTCATTTGCAAGATATATGTCATTTCTATGCAAACAATTCGTTATCACTTTTATGTGGTCAATTTCCCTGTTGACCAAAATTGTATATTTATTGTCAAGGTCAACTTCGAACTATAAAAAACGATCGGGAACTCACTTGAAGATCATTTCGATTTTTTCCATGTAGTCAAACTGTTGAATGTCAAATGTTTATGATCTTTGGTTTAAACATATTTATTCCCAACAATATACATAACTATATTTATATACTAACATTACAAGTACAGTTGGTGGAAAGGATTAGAACGAAAGACAAATCTTATAGAGTTCTTCTACTATCTTATTATTATCTTTGTTATTTTATGAATTTGTGTTTACGTTTCAAGTTTGTTTAATAAATATTTCAATGTACATGACTTTTTGTTCTTTATCAAAGTAAAACATGACTTTTACAATATTACTTGGTGGTAAAATAAATCTGTCACAACAGAACCTATTTCAGTATCAATGCCCAATCTTATGTGGAAGTAATGTACACTCATCACATTTATGCAGTAACTGGCTGCTTCTTTTAATGTCAATAAGTATTCGTCTGTCTTGCTTTTCTCTTTCCTCTTAATTTAGCGTCAGAAATGCGGTCTCTGTTATGCTTAAGTTGTATAATTGTAAAATCAGTGGAAGAGTTATAAGCCTGTTTTTCAAAACAACTTGTAGTCTTCACTATACCTCATATTAACCAAGTTGTCGATGAAAACATTTTGCGACGTCAAGAAATATAGGAAACTATAAAATCGAAGAAAACGTTTCTTGGCAACCAAACTGATTAAAGGCTATTTATTCATCCATCTATTTTGTCACATTCTTCATAGACTGTATAACAATACTCTCTGAAAACCCTGTCTATGGAATTGCGCTCTGTTAACATTGAAAGTTCCATGTACACCGCCGTGTATGTGTCTCTTGATTATATTTTTGTACTGGTAGCATGTGTAAATGTTGAGTTCTGCTAGATGGCGAGGTAGGTAGCATACATTTCCACTCCCGTCAATGAACAGGCTACTCACCATTTGTCCAAATCAAAGGTTTCTTTCTGTTGCAAATTGGTCCCTTTTGTAAGTGGGTTCCTTTTTGAAACAAGTATGTTGATATTTTCTGAATCAACAGTTTTTTCTGCTTTTTTTCTCTGCATATGTCTGGTTCTATCTTGTAATTTACTTTTTTTGCCGTTTTGGTCTCTAGCGTACTATAATATTCTCGTCATTTGGGTGGTGTTCAACAAAATGACATACAATGGCCTTAAATTCGTCGAGCCAGCCATAAACACACATAAACAAGTTGAATCTGCAACGAAAAAATCACAATATAGTATTTATAAGTAGGGCCGGGCTTTCTGCTAGATATTGAGAGTAAGTCTTAGTGGCATCCCAATGCAAAATTATAAAAGATACCTTTAACTGTTTTTGAGATAATTCGTGTAAAATCAACTTAATCAATGCTCAATGGAAGAATAGAAAGTATATATACATTTACAACTGCTAAACGTAACAAAACATATTGCCCGCTGTTGCACTATGGTGACTGAGAGTTACGTTTAGAGCTTATTACATGAATTAAACAGAGTAAACGCTATAAATATCAATGTAAAACATCACGTATCTTCAGGGCTAAAGAAAATACTGTTTTGTACTTTGGAAAGGAAATGATAATGTACATTTTGTAAGATTAATTCTATAAAACTCAGCGATAATGTAAACAATACACAGTACAGTAAAATGTGATACAAGTCAATACTCAGTACATATATTTGCAATACACAGTACACCATCGACGCTCATTTATCAACGATTTCTCCGTCATTTGAGCATTTACAAAGCTGAAATTTTGCACATATTTTCTTTGTATGTAACTAAATAAATCATACGATTCAGAATTTTTATCACAAGACAATAAGTGACGATACCGGGAGAAATGTGTCCCCGACCTGCATTTATCAGATGATAAAGATGTCATTTTATCACAAATTTTAGCGTTTCCTCATAAGATTGACTCATTTTACGCTTGTGAGAGCATATACACAGTATCTAGTTATTAAAAACAATGATCTTTTCTTCTATAGAAGTATAATACAATAGTAAATAGGTGTTTTACTTACCTTGTTGACGAAAAATAAACACGTTTTCGGAAAATACCTTATCACTAAATGGCAATATCCGGTGTACGCATCCTCACCGTGTTATCCCTTTCTCGGATATTTCAAAACTAGCTCTCCAAAAAAAAAAAACAAAAAAAAAACAAAAAAACAACAACAACTTTATTTGCCTAAAAATATACATGGAACTTCTAGATTATGTTAGATGGCATAACCACGACCGTGATACAAACATTCATGTATCATAGTAAAATATATCATAATTTAATTACGATATAATTTATATCTTTAAACAAGAAGTTCCTTTAAAAACGGCCGCATTAGTCAATGCACATTTGAAGCTACGAAACGAGCATGCACTCTGCACTTTTACATACGATCGGGTATTTATATAGCAAAACAAAATGTAGTTTTTAAAGTAAAATTTATTATAATTATATTAATCATAATCTAGGAATCTTTGACAAAAATAACACTAAAAAGGAGGGACCGAAAAGTGAGGGACGAAAAGACCATTTTTGAAATCGTCATGGGATACGAAATGACCAAAATGGGGACTAGTTGACTGTGGCACGAGTTGACTAGGGGACGTGTTGACTGTAAATCGTTTAAGGGAGAACACTCCATATCATATCAGAGTGGCATAGTTGGCAGGTTTGTAGTCGAACTCTGCCGCAGTTTCACTATTCAGTAGATTCATGTTTATGACAAAAGCCATTTCCTCAGGGCTCTTGCAACGGATTATACTGTCTAACAATACAGCTGAGAGCACAACACCCCTTAAGAAAATTGTCATCTATTCCATTCGAAAAGGCTGCACATGGAAATTTTCATCCACCAATCAAAATGTAGAGTTTTAATCAGCTGTTAGATAACCTTCACCCCATATATTTACAGGAAGAAACGTTTAGGTGAAATTAGTTCTGGCATGCGGTCGGAAAAATATCAATTGAATCAGCCAAAGAATGACTTTTCCTATGAGATTCATTTACAAATTCTAAAGACCTTTATACAAAATAATGTAGTTTTCTCAAACATACCCTACACCTAAAATTGCAAACTTTAATGCAAACTTACAGTTAGAAATGCAAACTCCAATAAAAAAAAGTGGTTAATGCATCGGTCGCTCAACCTGGAGATCGTGGGTTCGAGCCCAACTGGGGTCACGATTACAACTTCTCATTTGACACGAGTAGATCTACTGGTTTTTCCAGGAAGCGGGCTCAAGAGTCAGTGGTTCAAATAAGCTTGAATTTTTCGTTACAATCGAGCTAAAATAAATTATTGTACATGTATTTACCAATTTAAACTTTAATGATAAAGAAGAAATTACAAACAATTCTAACACGACCCGATTTCACGGGGGAGGAACTGTTACAGTCTCGGTTGTGGAGGATATCATGTTACAGATTTAGGATGCTGCTGCTACAGTTTTCCTGGATAACGTTACAGTACATGGAGGATAATCATCGCTGGTGGTAGTTTGTTTGCCAAAGAAATGGTAAAGATTTATCTCCTTTTTTTGCAAAAATATAAACTGTATTTTTAGATCAATGGAATGTACGTCATTTGAGACATGGCTTAACATGCGAAACACAATACTATATTGGAGTCTGTCAAGCGTTTTATGACAGAATTCGAAATTTTGATATAAAATTATCAAAAAGGGAATTGATTAAAAGATATTTCAACCATATTTTATGCTCATTTGCATCGATACAAATCCCCTTCAGGCATGCACTTTTAATACGAGGTAGAAAAATTACTGTGCGTCTAATTTTTTCGTGGTTTTATAAAAAGTTACAGTTTAGCAGGATATGTTTTAGTTGTGGGGTGCTGCTTCTGGATGTAACACCTCGAAGTAACAAAAATGTGTCGGCTTCGCCTGCACTTTAGTAAAGCTCTCTTTTCTCGCTCATATTCCCTAATATTCCCTTCCTGCTATTTCATCGTTGGACGCCGTTGATAGTGCGCCTGCTTTCGTCAGTTCGCAAAAAGGAAAACATGGATCCTAACTTATCATTCCAATTGTTGCATTTTAATTTTGTCGACCTTTTGTCTGATGACTTTTAAAATAATAACACAATGTTAGGGATATCAACCGAGGATTTGTTTAGGGCTGATGATGACACTTTGATCAAGGTTTGCATATTTATTTACTTTTTAGACCCAAGGTCCTGTAAATCTAATGGCTTACAGCTCATTTCTGACAGCTTGCAATAAAGAATCAACAATATCATTGTTGAACACTACGTTATAACCACCGTCGTCAATAACATCATCATCATAATCATTAATATATCCGTCGGCATTACAACCATCCGCGTCAGCAGCAGCCGCAGCATGATCCAAACCACCACTACACAACCACCACAGTGATCATCGTTATTTTTCTAACGATCATCATAATATATCAACATCACCGTACGCGTACCCTGCGATATTACCTACTAATTATTCCCGGAAAAGTCACGATTTGTTTGACCGCCATTCTTTATACGTTATTGTACCCCACTAACGGGGCTTTAAAATTTCCGCTTTGTAAACAGAAGCGGGAGACATACATTTATGATTTACTCCAGTCGTGTGTACCGCTGCAAGGGAATGTTTTCTAAATATATCAACCTATTTATACTTTTCAAAATGTTTTATTTTTTTAAAAAAAATCTTTGCATTTCAAATAATGAAAAAGCGTTTAAATAAATTTTTTGTAAAATATGCAGAAGTACTTAAATTCTTAGCTTAGCTATTCTAAAATTGAATTTGAAAACACAAATTATTACCTCCCTTTTATACATAGGAAAAAAAATTAAGTTTTACACAGCTTGAACTTTTTTTTCAGCTTTTCATAAATTTTCGATATCCTTTTCTCGGATATGATCTCAAAACTTCTATTGGATCTCTTCCATGTATTCGGTTCATAGTGTTTTTTGACAAAATTACTAAATTATCTTAGATGGCATAACCACGACATACACACATAGATCTATATTATGTATTAGATCGAAGGTCAGTAATTCAAATTCTTTGTTTCATAATAACAAACGAAGACTTCAGGTCGTCTTTACGTATCTTTATAGAACATCACTTTTTCCTGTACATATTTTTCATGAAAGTTCTATCATAATTAACGAAAAAATGAAATGAAAATAAGAGATTGATTTTTTCATAGTTCCTAGTGAAATGCCAGTCATTTATGGTCTGCTTCCCTAAAATGGCGCATATTTGCTCTTGTCCGCACAATAAACCCCTACTTCCGGTTTCGATCTGCAAAACTTGCCATGTGAGGTGTATAAACATGAAAACCGTCTCATTTCATGCAGAATGTATTCTAGCAGTGAATAAGTGTGACTAAAGCACTCGTTCTACACGAATTTGCGCTAGAAATGGAAAAATTAGGGTCTATTTACTATGGACTTCTTTCTACACCACGGCAGCACATTTTCGACAGAATTACTGACCTTAACCCATTAAAGTTTTGTTTCTTTGTTTCGAGTTAAACGCCGTTTTCCAACAGTATATCAGTCTATTCCATTAAAGTAAAATATTTTATATTTATATCTTTAAACAAGAAAGGCCTTTATAAAAGATACACGGCCGCATTAGTCATTGTACATTTTAAGCTACGAAATGTGCATCATAATCTGGGAACTTCTGACCAAAAAAAAATAAAAAAAAAATAAATAAATAAATAAATAGGAGGCGAAAAGTGGGGGACGAAATTACCATTTTTGAAATCGTCAAGGGATACGAAATGACCAAAATGTGTACGAGTTGACTGGGAGACGAGTTGGCTAGTGGACGAGTGGTGGGAGATTTGGCAGGTTTATTGTCCCAGTTTCACTATTCAGGGGATTCAGGTTTATGACGTAACCTACATGTATTTCCACAGGAGTCTTGCAACGGATTATACTGTCTAACAATACACTGAGCTGAGAGCACCTGCACACCCCTTATGAAAATTATCATCTTCCATCCGAAAACCTGAGGAATTCAAAATGTAAGGCAAGCTAAATCAGCTGTTATATGACCTTCACCCCTGACATTTTCAGGAAGTAAAGATGAAATTAATACCGGCCTGCGACCGGAAAAATAGAAATTTGAATCAGCCAAACAATGACTTTTCCTATGAGATTCATTTACAAAAGTCTAAAGACCTTTATACAAAATAATGTAGTTCTCTAAAACTTACACCTGCAAATGCAATCTTAAATGAAAACTTACAGCTAGAAATGCAAACTGCAATAAAAAAAAATAAGTGGTTAATGTATCGGCCGCTCAACCTGGAGATCGTGGGTTCGAGCCCAACTGGAGTCACGAAAACAACTCATTTGATACCAGCAATGGTTTTTCCAGGAAATGGACTCAAGTGTGGTTCAAATAAGCTTGAATTTTTCATTACAATCGAGCTCAAATAAATTATTTTAAACCAATTTAAGCTTTAATGATAAAGAAGAAATTAACAACAAATAAAACCTTGTAACGCTTAAGGTAGAGAAAATAGTAGGACTATGAAATAAAAAGATTGCTTGTGCTAAAAGAAGGGGAAACTTTTGTCCAATCTCTTGAAGTATCTCGTGCTGTTGGTCATATTTTTACAGTTTTAAGGTATCCGAAAACTAAATATTGAATGTAGAATTTTTCCAGATCAGATAAGTACAAGTTCAAACAAAATATCTTCTACTGAGATATTTACAAAACTTGTTTTTGATATCTAATATCCAGAAATTTTCCTTTAATCAGTAGCTCAACTCTATGTCAGGAAAGCTCACACATTTATAATAATAACTCCTACTTTTAAGTAACCGACTAATCACAGTTTTGACCCTTGCAATAAATGTAGAACTGTTTCTACATGACAATTTTACGATAGGAATCAGTCTAATAAGTAAGTATGTGGTAGATTTTTGACGACATCAACTCTACATTACCATAAACTGTTTGTGTGTGAGGACACTATCCTATCCATGCAGCTGGCTGCACGCTATGCATGCTGATCTTGGTCTGCACTGTTCGCTATTCAGTCTGTTAATTTTCAGTTCAACACCCCTTCTAATGATAAATGGTACTGCCTACGTTGAAAGACGGATCAGTAGCTGAACAGTCGACAGCGTCGATACAACGAAAGGCGAACAAAAGATCGAAGGCTGAACCTTATAGATTAAAGACATATGAGTTATACATCAAGTTAACACAGTATCGATTTGGTAATATAATCAGATATATATATTCGTGTTTGAAAAATTGAAAAATGAAGATTTTAAATTTTCTGTTGTTCGCTCATACAAAAAGTTCTCAAATTCAGCTTTTAGAGAACTTAGATGTCCGTCGTTATCATCCACCCCGCAATTATTCTTTTTGTTGTTGTTGTCTAGGATCACAGTTATATTGGTCATCCTAAAATAAACTGTGGAAATCATTTCGAATACATACAGTCACTCGTTTTACGTTATCCATTTTTCCTAATTCTATTACACTGTATAGTATCATTATTGCAATTATAATCATTGTCCTTTTTGTAGTTTAATAATAAGTTTGTTTTTAGATATTTGTGTAGAAATATATAAACATAATTGTTGACTTAGTCTCTTGCAATTATATATCTAGCGGTCATATATTTGCTTTAATGTCTTGTTTGCTCAAGGTTATAGGATTTGTAATGACGTCGTGTTGTTTGTCTAGAGTTTTTATTTGTTTATATAGAAGAGACAAAGACATAAACTACGGGAGATCAGAAGGGACATTTAATCTTTATAAATTTGAATTTATCATTATTAGTTATAGTTTATTAGTTATGATAATTTAGTGATATGTATATGTAACTGGCTGACGCTCCCATGGCATTTTGGTGGAAAACTGAGTGAGGCTGTTATTAAAGGTTTGTATGATCGTGTTCACAAAACGTATATTTATAATTCATTTGTTATAATTTTAACTTAATATTTGTTTCGTATTAATTATGCGCTCGTCCGATTTTTGAAAAATGAAAACCTCGAGGAATTGTTGTCACTTGATCGCCGGCCGGCGTTGGTTAATATTTTGTTTAGATCCATCTTTTCTCAAAAACTTTAAGAGCTACAGTTTAAAAAATTGCACACTTTTTTAGTATCAATAATTGACTACGCAGAACAAAACCATACAAAAATGTAACTCTAGCCTAGCCTGCATTTTGTCAGAATTATGGCCCTTTTTGTACTTAGAAAATCTGAACTATAACTCTTTCCGTTACATATTGTCAAGTATTTGCAGTCGAGCAATGACACACGCAGCCGTTGCTCTTGTTATCTATAATTTACATACATTACTTATTATTGATAACTTAATATAATTTATAACTTATGGACTATAAATCTCTGTCATCATTCTATATGGCGGGGACGTTTGAATACAGAAAAAATAATTTTGTATTTAGACTTACAGTCATGCAGTTACACACGCTTTGAAAAAGAGTACTTACAGCTTTTTAGGGGTTTTACACACTTATACTCTGTTTAGCTTTATAAGTACTAAGTGTGTACAATTTAAAACCAAATGCAAAAAATGATATTTTGTGAAAATATTTTAGCGCAAAATTTCGCGTTAATGCTCGAAACTGCTTGGTAGCTATCACGATAATAGTCTAAACTTTCAACGAAAATTGTGCAATTTTCTGAAAATATTATCGCAATAATTTATTTTTTCCGAATATTTTTTATTGTTTTCTGAAATATTCTTATACTGCAACGTCACAACTATATATAGAACACGGTGATAGCGCCAGACTACAGTATCTACTGCACGACGGTGGTTTTGTTTGTTTGTTGTGGGTTTAACGCCGTTTTTCAACAGTATTTCAGTTATGTAACGGCGGGCAGTTAACCTAACCAGTGTTCCTGGATTCTGTACCAGTACAACCCTGTTCTCCGCAAGTAACTGTCAACTTCCCCACGTGAATTATCAGAGGTGGAGGACGAATGATTTCAGACACAATGTCTTTCATTAAATCGTCACGGAGAACATATGTCCCGCCCGGGGATCGAACTCGCGACCCCGCGATCCGTAGTCCAATGCTCTCCTTACTGAGCTAAGCGGGCGGGCATGCATGACGGTGGTAAGTTCAGTGTTAGATTAGAGGGCTTCAACCATAGCATCGTATAAAAATTTTCATACCGTGACAAGTTGACGTTAAGCGTTAACAGCTTTAATTTAGCTTTGTGCGCAGTTAAGAATTGAAAGTTAAGACTTAAAAAAATTTGTACTTTTCGCCCTATATGTGCAGCGCGATTTCAATGTTTCGCGGTAATATCTTAGTGCGAGGTGTTAAAATGTGAAGTTTTCGACTTTTCGCGGTAAATTTTCAGAACGACAAGTTGATTTTCAGTTTGTCGCGGATCTGTGCTGTGGAAAAGTTCATGGCCGAATCATTTCCAAAGGTATGCACATGTACCGGACACAAATATACTTTTAAATTACCGTTCTATCTTTCTTAACAAGCGAACTGGGTCCAGATATATTTTAAGGTATGTGAGACATAAATTTCATATTTGAAAATAAAAACAATAAGTAAGTAAGTAAGTAAATTGTTTATTAACGTGACTCGGCATTGTAATATGAATAATACAGTATTTTATACAGTAAATAAGGCACCCGGCCTCTTGGGCCTATAAGTCACCCATGTTAATAAATCATGTCATTATACCATGTTTAGATGCAACATATTATTAATCATAATCATATATACATTATATTTACAGGATATCAAAAAATTTATGAGTTTGTATAAATTGTGTTTCTTCGTTTTACAAATGCTTGTACTAGATATTTGGCTAATAGTCTAACATGGTTATTCACAATAAATGACAGTTTTTCGGATTCTCCTAAGTTTATATATAGTGTCCCTGAGCGCATGCTCAAATACCCCTTTTCTTATATCTTCGTATAAGCTACAGTCTAGTAAAAAGTGTTTTTCATTTTCCACTGATTGAGATGTACATAATGTACAAAGTCTATTTTCCGGTGACTCGCCGACAAATCTTCCGGTTTCAACACGTAATGGTAATATTCCTGACCTAAACTGAGCCACGAGTGACCGTTCGTTCTTTTTCAGTTTCATACTTAAATAGTCTTCACACTTTAAATCAATTTTAAACAATCTGTTAGTCCTTAATTTTGATACAGTCTGTATGTCCCTCTTCCAAATATTTACGTAGTAATTGTTTATTTTTGAGAGTATCGATGTCAGGTCCACTACTGTTTTATTTGTAAAAGAATCAGTTATATCTAATTTTAACATAATGCTCTTAATATCACTGCGCCAATTGTTTGTACATTTTGTGTAATCCATGTTAAACACTTTAGCGGTAAGCCAAGTATCATCTATTGTGACAAGACGGTTCCAAAATCTTAGCATAGCAATCCAGCATCTGTAGTAACTTGGAATCCATCCCGTGTCTCCTGTCATAGCTAAAATAGGTGTAAATCTGTGGACGCCAAGGAAATATCTCATTGCACGATGCTGGACGTTATCTATTGCTTGATACTGTTTGTTTCCACAGACGGAGGCACAGTAGTCTAGGACTGGAATAACGCATGACTGATATAGTTTTTCAAACGATTTAAATCCAAATTCTTTCAGGTTGTGTATTTTGTCTATGATACCCCCTAGTGCTCTACTGGCCCCTTTAGCTAGTATGTCGCTATTGTTCGAGAAGTCATTTTTCTCATGGAAAAGTACCCCTAAGTATTTATATCGATCAGTTGTTTCGAGAATATTGTCTCCAATCTTAAAAGAGAAGTCTGTACGTTGGGTTCTTCCTCTTCTAAAGTGCATGCACTTCGACTTGTTAGTGTTTATGAGATCGCGCCAACGTTTACACCATTCATGTATAGTATCTAACATACATATAACAATAATTATTACCGCATATAGTTTAATAAGTTAAATTTAAAATTAACAAGTTTATTTGTATGTACAATTGCAAAAAAACCACGCATTTCCTGGAAAGTACATTATTACTAGCTACCTAGCTCTCTAGTGGCAGTACCCGCCCGCTTAGCTCAGTAAGGAGAGCATTGGACTACGGATCGCGGGGTCGCGAGTTCGATCCTCGGGCGGGGCGTATGTTCTCCGTGACTATTTGATAAACAACATTGTGTCTGAAATCATTAGTTCTCCACCTCTTATTCATGTGGGGAAGTTGGCAGTTACTTGCGGAGAACAAGTTTGTACTGGTACAGAATCCAGGAACACTGGTTAGGTTAACTGCCCGCCGTTACATAACTGAAATACTGTTGAAAAATGGCGTAAAACTCAAAAAAAAAAAAACAAAAAAAAAAAAACAACAAACTCTCGTGGCAGAAATATGCCAAGTGCTCAAGAATGTTCAAGAATCTTCTCTACGGAGATGATAGCTTAAGCTTGTAACAAAACAAGCTGATATTTGACGCCGTATACCGCTTCATTATAGCGTCAAGGCGATTTGTCAATAGTTAATATACCAAGTACGTTCGACCTGATAAGTCCACGAAACCTAAATATCCCGGACTCTTCAGTCTTCTCTGCTATCTTTTCAAAATTACCTGTCTTTAATACTTTTAACATATGCGCCAATTTTCAATATTTATTATTATCTTCTGCTAGTTAGCAATTGAGGTAGTAATTTCATACTCTAGTACGCAACTGCATCGGTAAAACAACTAGTGATATTTTAAACCAGATATATTTACTATTTCGAATTGCTACTACTCAAAAATGAAGCTATGAAAAACTAATTTAAGATTATTACTTGATAATTGTTACGTACTCATCTCACAACTTTTCGAATTTTCTTGTTTATCATTTTCTAAACTTCAAAGTTTAGTAAAACAGCTTATTTCAATGTAATGTATTTAAGATCGAATATTCAATGCCTGCCATTATTGTATGTAATTCATCTGTAAGGAGAGGAACTATTTTAGTTAATTCTATCGTTCCAATCCTTTTCCTATTGTGTGTAGTCTTGTCAGTTGTCATGCATAAATGTACATTACGAAATAAATATGAGCCGTGCCACGGGATAACCAACATAGTGGGTTTGCGACCAGCATGGATCCAGACCAGCCTGCGCATCCGCGCAGTCTGGTCAGGCTCCATGCTGTTCGCTAACAGTTTCTCCAATTTCAATAGGCTTTAAAAGCGAACAGCATGGAGCCTGACCAGACTGCGCGGATGCGCAGGCTGGTCTGGATCCATGCTGGTCGCAAACCCACTTCTCATGGCGCGGCTCATTTGTTGAAACTAAATATGCCATCATACTATGAACAGGTACAGTAAGTCAAAATCGGTTGCATGTTTTTTTTTGCTTTTCACTCAGATCGACTTTTCAGCAAGTTAAGATTTATCGCTGATTATCTGAAGTTGTCGCTTGTATATTTAGTTGAAAATTCGATGGCAGAAACAGGATTCCGTTTGCTAAACTGATCCTTTCTTCAGTTTGAGCAGAACCATTTATTATTCGAAGGGTGTGTTCACTGAAAATCGATTGTTTGAATACACGATCAGCCTGCACAGACATGCATTGGTCGCAAAAGCAGAATCACTTGCCACCCGCATGCTTATGGTACAACACATTTAGACAGTGTAAGGATGTTGTTATCTGATAAGTGTTGTTTTTTATTTCTTTTCTTTTCTTTTTTTTCTGCTAAGCCTTGGTAAAATCTGCCGAACATATCCCAGATCAAACTGTCCTAAAAATTGCTTTCATTTCAGTAGAAATTTATTGACTGTAAACTCCTCTGAAATAAAGAAATATTTTTATCGGGTCGTCAAAATTTATGAAAGTAAACCCGGGGCTTGCAAAATATTAAATTTCCCACGCAGTTGATCCTTTACAGTAAGGATCAAGTATTCTGACCACACAGACATTTTATCAAGATTATTTTTCAGAGACTTAAGTCTAATGTGGGTGAAATGAAGGGGAAAAATAAATATTTAAATTTGTTCAGTTGTTCAGAGGATTATCTGATTTTCATGGTTTTGGCAGTGATTAATGAGCACTAGAGGAAAGAATCGCTGCTGGTAGTATTCAATTTAGTTAGTTAAACACTTTTTTTCTTCAAGAGTACATAACATAGATTTGTTCAATTACAACAAAACAAGTTAAAAAGACACGTCTTACAGAATGCTTCACCATAAGGATTTTCATTTATGTCAGTACGTATTCATTTGTTGAAAACATGCCATATTTTATAAGGAATATTTACAAGTTGAACCGTTACGGTAAATTTCACAAAAACGAATTCTTCACATGTGTGCGTGCGAATTTCTCGTACATTTGGTACAAATTCGAGCGAAAATATCACAAATCAGAACTGTGACATATACACGTTTTTTGCTTCAATAGGGGTACAGATGCGAAACGTAGATTTTACAAATTTGTGACATGCAGTCCGTATAAGTTTTGTAAGAATTTGATTCTGTTAAATTTACGGTCCAGCGGAGCACTTCATTCCACTTGGTCATGACATTGTCTCTGTCGTTGACATATCAAGACACAACAATCCAACAGAAAATACAAGCATCTAACAGTCTAAATGTGACCTAAACCTTTCTGCTACGGACCTGAGTCTTGCTCGTGACTCCTTTTTTATCAATCAAATTCCAAAATCGATGAGTACGTTAAAGACAGCAAAAACAAACTGTATTGTTCCCAATGTTTTACATATGACTTCCAAGTTTGCCCATGACCTTTCAGCTAATTCTGTGGTTTTGCGCGCGGCACTTTGTTTCATCGTTGTCTCATCATTTATACCAAGTTATTTTAAAAAGGACGCTGGATACCAGACAAGCTTTGTCCCTATTAATCCCAAGTATTTGGCGTGGGTTTTGCGCGTGACACCTTGTCTTATCACGGTTATAATTCAAGGTAAGATGACTATACCTATTGCACATTTGCATAACGCCATCGCACCTTCACGCTTCGCCGTCGCGCTATCGTGTATCGCCATCGTATCTTCGCATATCGTCCTTCGTCATTGCACGATCAAACATCATATCCCAGTTTCCTCGTGGAATTTCAACCTTTTGTCAATGCACCAAAACACGACGAGGGAACATTAATGTGTAATGGTGACACGTAAAATCCAAAATATCAAAGTTATTTCATACATGGCCATTTTTGCCAAATTAGTAGACCTTAAGGCCATATAACAAAAATGCAAATCAATTCAAGGTGTTCTGGAGAAGAATGCCCTCTTACCCTCTATACGGCACGAGGGGTCGGTCATGGAACTGAACGGTGAGCAACAGGGTGCAACGTACTGTCCTCGACCCTTCCGACTTTGATTAATATACAAAGTTAGTCGCCATTAATAAGGATAAGTAATTATTGGATGCTCCATATTACAGAAAATGACGTGTTCGTGTTTGTGTGTGTCCGTGTGCGTGCGTGTATGCGATGGCGCGGGTGGGGTGGGAGTGGGCTAGTGTTTACAAGCGTCAAAAAGAGATAATTATTGGGAATGCGGGGGGGGGGGGGGGGGGTGAGCGGGTTGCATGCGTCCGAAATATATCATAATTAGAATTCTATTTTATTCCATTCTATTCTATTCTATTCTGTTCTCTTCTGTTTCTTTCTGTTTGATGATGATACTATATTTCCCGCCGCTCAGCGTGTGTCGTAGGGCAAATTCTCTCACGCTTATTTGTATATTAACTTGTGATTTTACAATTAAGTATACGATAAAACAGAAGTAATTAATCAGACATGTTGTTTTTATTCCATAACTATCCGTCTTATTTAAATACATTACTGGTCCAAGGGAATTAATCAAAAACAGTCCTCCCCATAACCGCCGACAATCCTCCAATACTCTATTCCGATATTCGTACCTGTATCCAATATAATCTATATGTCCCGTTAAAGAGCACTAATATCTTACTAACCTGTGACCCGTTTGTTTGTTTTGGGTTTATCTCCGTTTTTCAACAGTATTTCAGTCATATAACGGCGGGCAGTTAACATTACCAGTGTTCCTGGATTCTGTACCAGTACAAACTTGTTCTCCACAAGTAACTGCCAACCTCTCCACATGAATTATCAGAGGTGGAGGACGAATGATTTCAGACACAATGTCTTTTATCAAATCGTCACGGAGAACATACGCCCCTACCTGAGAATCGAACTTGCAACCCCGCGATCCATAGACCAATGCTGTCCCTAGTGAGCTAAGCGGGCGGGCTCCTGTGACCCGTAGCGTTTATGATGAATGCAACGCTTCATTGCATTCGCCTTCGTTATACTGTAGTAATCGCTACGTTATTTACATCTGTTACATATGTTGAGCGCAAATAACCAATCTGTGCTATTTACCAAACGCGCAGCGCATTTAAGGACGGATTACACCAAACCGGAAGTGACTACTCAGTGTTACATGTGAAGTAGTCCAAAATGTAGTTCCATGCTATGGATGAAATCTGGTATAATGAGTGACATGAGGAGGTGACAGTTAAATTTTTGGCTTATGTTTATTGCTTATAGTATTGAGAATAGATCTAGACCATTTTCATTGTAAATTTCTTGGAATAAGTTTTATTCTTTGCGAAAAATGTCTACCTACGCGTAACTGCTAAACGGCTGTTTTCATGGGGGCATTTTTAGAGGGTGATGTTTCTCAGAACAGATTATTTTTCTTATATTCAACATAACATGTCAATATTTTTCTATTTTTGATAAGAAGACATGTTATACTAAATGACCATATATGGTTTTCATATCATTGAAATGCTCTAAAGTGCTGAAAATGAGGTCTGAATGTTTTGTTATTAATATGAAATAAATAAGGACTTGAATTGGTAGAGTGTAACCTATAACAAATTTTTGTACGTTGGTTATATGCGCAACGATTTACTAATCGTTGCGCAGGATAAATTTAACCTGCCCGATTTACCAAATGCGCAGCGCAAATAACAAATGTAACTTTATATATCAGAAATTTGCATTTCGTGTTTGATAAATCATGCAGTTGGTCAATTTAGTAATAAATATAGATGTCAAATGCTGAATATCTCGGTACTTAAATTAGGTGTCATAAATTTGTTTCTACATCAGTAAATTCACGGCAGTCGGTCACCAGGTTTCAATACCTCCACTCTTATACAAGATGCAATAAAACCCAAACATGCGTGAAGGTGTGATTTCCTCCAGCTTGCACACGTCGTCCCCTGGTGTGTTTTAGGCTATTTTTAAAATTTTCTACTTCACCCGAGCACACACTTAGCAAAATATCGTTTTTATTATAAGTAAGTAAGTAAGTAAGTAAATTGTTTATTATTGTGACATGTGCATAAACAATTTCATCATAACACATAATTATATATACAACATGATAGCACCCGGCCCAATGGACCTATAAGTCACCAAATCAAATAATCAGTATGTACAAAAAGCCATATCAAAACATGAAACATAATAATCATGGTTTAAGTAAGTACGGAATGAAAGGATTCTGGTTCATGTGAAAATCTAGTGGATGGACTACGATTCAATAAAATAAACATAGATAGGATAAATATATACATCAATTGTATAGCATATACAACATTGATATCTTTCTTGTTTACGTAATTATATCAGCTCTAGCGATCAGTGTTAAGAATATATGTGGTTCCTTCTGCAAAGATATGCCTTAACAATATATTTGGACACTTTTCGTGGAAATTTAACAATCAAGTGTGCGAGTCTTTGCTCATTCGTTAAGTTAGCGAGAGAATTGTCTGTCAGTAAATTTTCAAATAGTTCATGTCTAATAGAATTATATAAGCTGCACTCTAATAAGAAATGTGTCTCTGTTTCAATGGACCCGGATTCACAAAGTGTACAAAGTCTGTTTTCTACTGGTTCACCAATATATCGACCTGTTTCTACGCGTAGAGGTAAAATACCAGTCCTGAATTGTGCTAACAGCGATCTTTCGTTTTTTCTCAGGTTTAGACATAAATACTCCTCAGTCTTAAATTCTGATTTAAAAAGTTTATATGTCCTCAACTTTGAAACGTTCTGTACATCTTGTGCCCAAATGTTTGAATAATAATTACTAATCAGTGATCGAGCAAATGGGAGATTAACCGGCGTTAAGTTGTCAAAATTAGTATTTAATCCCAATGTGTACATAACGGTTTTAAGATCACTAGACCAGTTATTGCAGCACTTTCTATAATCCATTTCAAACACTTTGTACGTAAGTCTTTCATTGTCCATTAAAACCAAACGATTCCAAAGGCGTATAGCAGACGACCATCGGCGATACCGACTTGGTAACCATCCCGTGTCTCCTACCATTGCAAGCACGGGTGTAAATCTATGGACGCCCATAAAGTACCTCATTGCGCGGTTTTGAATATTATCTATCTGCTGGAAATGTTTATAACCTCAAACAGAAGCACAATAGTCAAGTATTGGTGTAACGCATGAATTGTAAAGTTTTTCAAAAGACTTAAATCCAAACTCTTTGTAATTATGGATTTTGTTAATAATGCTACCGACAGCACGTCCGGCACCTTTTGCTAAAGCATCACAGTTGACTGAAAAATCTTTCTTTTCATGGAAAATTACACCTAAATACTTATATGTCTGAACAACCTCTAACTCGTTGTCTCCGATGGTGAATTTAAAGTTCGTTCTCTGTGACCGCCCTTTTCTAAAGTGCATACACTTCGATTTATTTGTATTTATCAGAACTCGCCATTTCCTGCACCAGTCGTGAATTGTATTCAACATTGTCTATAATTTCTCTTCGGTGTCAGAAACAAGTACAATGTCATCAGCATACATAAGTAGCGAAATTTTAATACCATCCATTGGTATACCGAGGTCAAGGTCATTTATTTCTTTTGCAAGGTCATTTGCGAAGATGGAAAAGAGCGTAGGCGACAATGTGCAGCCTTGCTTCAAGCCGGTGACACAATCGAACCAGTTAGTCATTTTCTGATTTATTCTGACACATGAGGTAGAGCTGGTGTAAATATTTTTTATGGAATTGTACATTTTCCCGTCTATATTATGCATAAGTAACTTGTATAAAAGCATATCTCTGTCAATATAATCAAAACAGCGCTTTAGGTCGATGTACGCTGCAAAGACCGATTTATTATTACGCACAATACTGTTTAGTATAAACACATGGTCCTCACATGATCTATTGGTTCGAAACCCATTTTGCTCATCTGCCAAAATATTGCCATCATCTAAGAATGTAGTTAACCGCTTGTTGAGAAATGCACTATAAAGTTTACTAATGCAACATAGAAGGCTAATTCCACGGTAATGCATTGGTACTCGTGTGTCCGATTCAGGATCCTTAAGGATTGGACATACTATCGCTTTTCTCCAAACAGATGGTATAAGGCTATAATCAAAAACAAGTTGAAACAATTGCTGCAAAACAGTGATTATTATGGGATACTTAAGTACGTCGTATGGGATGTTATCAAAGCCACAGGCAGATCCTGATTTCGCTTTATGAACGATATTCACGCATTCTTCAACTGTGATATTCGCATTAAGTTCCTGGTTTGACTCATAGAGCGGGTCGGCAATGTTCATTTCTAGTAAATGTTTATGTAACTTTGCACGATTGTAATGATCTTCATCAAAGTCCGTATCATCCTGGGAATTGTATAAATTCTGAAAATCCAGTCTCCAGCGTTCGAACACAACGTGTTCGTCACGTATGATTGACCCTTGACTATCCACTATTTCAATGGGGATTTCTTTATGTTTTCTGGGTCCAAGGTTCTTAATTTTACGCCAGAATTCATTCGGGTCATTCGTTGACATATCTTCGATTTCAGTAGCTTTTAATTGTCTGTAAATGCGCTCACTTTTCCTAAGTATCTTATCAAAATTACTTCTGGCTAAAATATATTCCCTTCTCAAACGTGTCCTAGTTTGCTTATTGTCGCAATTTAAATATCTATTTTCTTTATCTCGCATTATGTTCCAAAGTGTGTTTAAATTGTCATCCCAGTATGGTTTACGTACTCTGAAACGCCGAGAGGTACCACGCGAAGAGCCAAACTTGGGAATTTTCTCATTCATTTCATGTCTGATTGTATCGCATAATTTTTCGTAAACTAAGTCTACATCATTTTGTGTTTCTCTTGTTCTTTCAATTTGAGTAATCACATTTATAAAAGCTAATCTACTTGTTTCGCAGTTCATGAAATCTACAGGTATGCGCTTTAGGTTAAATCTCGCTACGTTGGGGGTCTCGGTAGGTATTGACTCTTGATCGTATAAACAATTGTTATAGTCCGTTTCAAATTCAACAAGCAAATTCGATGAATTGGAATCCCCCGCCGAAAGGGTCAGAGTTGAGGAACGGCAAAAAAATATATCCAGCAAAAAGTTAAGAATGTTACCAAGAAGCAAATAATTCATTAGTCAAAATCAAATTAAAAGAAAATGAATGGTTTGTTTGGGTGGGGCTGGGGGGGGGGGGGGTGAGGACACAACAGTTTACATGTTGATTATAAATATTGATAGAAAATGAAAAATTAAAAAAAAAAAAAAAAAAAAAAAATGGTGGGGGGGGGGTGGGTGGGGGGGGGGGGGGGGGACCAAGGTAAGGTGGTGACCAGGTGTAGGTACACAACATCACATGTTTATAATAAATGTTCATGGAAAAGAATGAAAGAAGTTTAATGAAATTCTTCCAATTGGTTGGTTTGTTATGTACAGATCTGTGGATTTTTAAACAATTAAAGGGCAATAACTATATGGAAAATTGACCAATCGAAAAAAACCTTGAAGGGAATCGTCGCAGTATCTTGGTTCATGTCTGTTTCAAGTTTGATGAAATTCTACCTGCTAGTTACTGAGAAATGGCTGCAGACGGACATTTTTCATTAAATCAAGGGCAATAACTCTGACGGAAATTGACCTATCAAAAAAAAAACTTGACGGGCATCAGCACAGTATCTTGGTTCATGTCTACTTCAAATTTGATGAAATTCTACCTGTTAGTTACTGAGAAATAGCTGCAGACGGACATTTTTTATTAAATCAAGGGCAATAACTCTGAGGGAAATTGACCAATCAAAAAAAAAACTTGACGGGCATCATCGCAGTATGTTGGTTCATGTTTATTTCAAGTTTCATGAAATTCTACCAAGTAGTTACTGAGAAATGGCTGCGGACGGACGGACGGACGGACTGACGGACTGACGGACAACGCCATTTCAATACCCCCCTCCCGATTTCATCGGCGGGGGATAAAAACTAGGACACTATGGTCAGGTATACGGGATCTATCTCCTAATAATCCGTGTAAATCGTTATTGTCAATTATCGACTGGGTCGGTATTATTTTGAAGTTTTTGCAGCAGTTGAATACATCATGGGGTACACAAATATAATCAACGACCGCTGTCCCTTTTCTGGACACTGACGTGAAATTGTTTTGATCTGGGTCGAATCTACCATTTAGGACGCAAAATTTAGCTTCATTTAAAAACTCAATGAACTCATGACCGTGCTGGTTTATACTATTATCTATAACAGTTCTCTGCGGAATGGAATCACACCCTTGCAATATGTCTGAGAGTGATCCTATTCTTGAATTGAAGTCGCCACAAATGAAGAGTTTATCACAGTCACAGTGTGTATATATATTGGTCAGTAAATGTGCAAAGAATGACTGCGCATCTCTACCACGGGACGAATTTTCTGGTGGCAAATAACACGAGAATATTAGTATATCTCTTCCAGTTATCTTATGAGTTAGTTCTATAGCAATAATTCCATCAAACGATCTATCAGCTATCGCAATATTGTAGTATTCGCATAACCATTTTCTCACAAGTATGCCGACCCCACCAGATGGTTTAGGGGCATTTCTGTGGATATCCGCTCTATTATGACCGAACCACATATATCCATCTACCTCTAAGTCTTTTTGTATTGGTAAATGAGTTTCTGTTACCGAGATCACGTCGGCTTCAAGGGAATTTACAATATTTACACGGAGATCATGATTTTCAGTCGTCCAGCCACAAACATTTATATGTGCAATTCGAATTGGCCTTATGGACCGGGACTCCTCCTAGTTACCCGGGTTTTGTTCCTGCTCCTGGCGCACACGTATACGTCCACTGGCGTCTACTCGGAGATTGTTCCTCTGATTTTGAGGTAGGTGTCGCAGAATAGCTCTAGCATTGAGCTCTATTAAGCGTTCTGCATGCGACTTACTGCTCTTTATGTATACTTCTTTATAGAGTTCGTTGTTCTTAAGGGTCATTTTGTTTCTCAGAACAAGTATCTTCTCTTGGGTATTCTGAAAGCTAATCTTTATAAGCGGCGGCCTTCCGTCAAAACGTGTTCTTAATCTTGTTGCACCAGTGACCTTTACACGTGTCGAGACATTATCACCTAAAGCACTGATTATCCCATTTATTTTCTCCAAGAGATTCTCGTTGTTCTGCATCGGTAAACCGCTAACTGTAATGCACAAATCTGGATCATTCAAGAAGTCTTGTCTTGTCCGCTGGCAAGGTGCTCCGTTTGGCGCAGCTGCGCCATCTGTCATTTGCTGATCTCGCTGTTCTAAGTTTTCCAGCCGTGCCTGAACTGACTGCATTGTTTCCATCCGCATTGAATCCATATTTTGGTTTTGCGTCAATGAGTGTTCGCTTTGAGCCATATTACGTTTTTTCTTGAATGTATTGTCTCTCTCAAAAACAGAAGTGTCCTCTTCTGTGTGACTTTCATACAAGATCGATACCCGATCCAGTCACATTATACTGACACCGGACTGACTGGGCTAGGTCTAATGCCAAATCATTGCAAAGGTAATATCAATGGGTCCAATCAGTATACATTATGTTTATTCCCACACACGATGAAACGGTATTGTTAGGTACTGTGCGACTTTTCAGTATGTTTTATTTTTTCAAAAATTATATTTCGACTGACCATCACAGGTATTTTTAAAGAATGTTTGAAGTTTATATTTAAGGTAGTTCTGCATTATATTGAAATATCTTGAAATTTCCCAATGATATTCTTTCTGCCAACGGGAGCATATCTCTCAACATGTCTAAGATAAAAGATGAAATAAAAAAGTCACAGAATTAAAAGAAAATTCTTACAGATCTTATCTATATTATTATTATTATTATTATTATTATTTTATAGTACAAAATCGATTGAATAAAGAGTAGGCCTTTGATTACAGACTAAAACTATAGGTTTCTTTTACAAATCAAAATGGATCTATAATGTTACACCTGTAACTTGCGTGGCAGGTCGGTCCTGCGCTAATAGCAAAGTTTGAAATTACACTGTATTTCAGATATATTTCGTTCATAAAACATACTATTTATGTAACTTTCAAATGAATACTGTAGAAAAATGAATAGAAAGAGTGATTTCTGTCATAACGAGAACGAAATATTACATTTTTTATCTGCGCAAGATGTGTGTCTGCGCTAATAATAAATCTGGAAATTACTCTGATAACTTGAATATCTTTTATAAATCATATTAACTTTTACTTTGATTTACGATTACAGACTAAAACTATAGGGTTTTTCTCGTTATGACGGAAATCACGCTTCTTTCTATTTTTTTTTCTATCTCGAAAACATTTTTATGAAGTTACATAAATAGTATCTTTTAGAACTGAAATATGTTTGAAAGATCAACGTCAGTTCAGAAATTGCTATTAGCACAGGAACAACATCCCGCGAAGGCTACGGATGAAACATTATATTCAGATTTTCAAAAGCTACATTTTAAGATTGTAATCGAAAAACGAAGTAAAAGTTAAAATGGTTTATAAAAGATATTCAAGTTATTGGAGTAATTTTCAGACTTCTATTAGCGCAGGACACACATCTTGCACACCTACAAATTGTAAAATTTCGTTCACATTTTGAGGAATTTTATTAGTTATTCATTCTATTTATCTCACTATAAAACATTAAACAATTATATAAGTATAAAAGATCTGTAAGTTCGTCTTTTAATTCTGCTTATTTTTGTTTTATTTTTAATCTTGGCCATGTCAAGAGATATGCTCAAGTCGGTAAAAAGAATTGCGCTTTTTCAATATGGTGAAATGTGGTAAGTGTGTGGCAATTCAGTCTGTTATGTACGTAAGTCTCCTTTATGTTCTATATTCGGTATAAAATGACTGCGTGTGATCGAATGAAGTAAAATACTTTAGTTATAAAAAGAATAGAGAGGACGATGTGGCTATCCGAAGGAAATCACACCTTCACGCATGTTTGAGTTTTATTGCATATTGTATCATATTGCTGGTATTGAAAGCAGGTGACCGACTCCCAGGAATTTAATGATTTTGAAATAAATTTATGACACATTTTTAAAACCAAGATTTGCAATATCAGTCTGTAATTGTTAAACATGTAAAAGTTAGCATGGTTTATGGCAGATATGCATATTATCAGAGTAATTTCCAGATTTTCTATTAGCGCAGGATCGACATCCCGCACAGGCTACGGCGTTTAAAAGTTAAAAAAAGTATAAAAATAAATAAAAAAATACTTGTGTTATTAAATATACTTGGGATATTTTGTATCATTTTAATGTTTTTAACACCTATGACAAATGACACTTAATACCGTCGTCAACAGAAATTTATAGGCCATAAACTACCAGGGACGTGAGAATCTCATTGAAATTACCGCATAAATACGCTCATTTACTTAAAAAAATGTTTTTCTTTTTCTTTACAAATTCACACCTTTACGCGTGCCTGATCACCGTCAGTTTTACAATTTTATGTAGGCCTACAAGTCTAACACTCTAATGATATTCAATTTTATCGGGAGATATCATCCATATGTTAAAAGCGCAGACTCATTTACCAAACGCGCAAGACAGTTGCCCTGCGCATATAAGAAATATATAAGGTTGCCCGATTTACAAATCGTTGCGCAGATAACAAATTGGTTATTTGCGCTGCGCGATTTACCAAATGCGCAGATTGGCTATATGCGCGTAACACATATATTGTAGTAAACAGATAAATATATATCTTGGATATTGTCTTACAGGTTAGATGTTTTACTCATCCATTATACTCTAAATATGTACATTAATATATTTTCATAGTTTATCAGTAATTACATTATGAAAAAGGAATCATTGTTTCATTCGCATGTACATGTACTTCCATCATGATTATTCACATTTGCATTCGCCTTCGTTATACTGTAGTAATCGCTACGTTATTTACATCTATTACATATATTGTAGTAAATAAATAAATATATATCTTTGATATTGTCTTACAGTTGTAGTGTCACGCCAGTCCAAAAGGACCCACGTCCACACATACAATCAACTATCAATTCGTTGCCACGTTTAAAGGCTGAGGCCATAGCCACAAATGAAGGTGTATGAGCAGTTATTAGCTCTACCGGCTGGAAGCAGGCCGTGACACGTGTAGGTGTGACGTTAGACTAGCTCCTAGACTATGATATATCTTTTTACATTTTTATGATTGAATGTATTGAACTGAGCCAGTCTATATCCTATGTCCAATATTATAAAATGACATTTAGCATTAAATAATATGTATTTAGCATAAGGTTTTTGGCAATTATAAGCATTAAAATTGACATTCAGCAATTAGCACCATACAAAGCTGAATGCTAACATGCATTGTTCGATGTTGGCATGACTATTGGTAGAACATGCCTCAAATCAGACACGTGAAACATGATGCAGATCTTTATTTCATAAAATCAAAGGACAATTAGCATTATCTTTCAGCATTATAAACATTAGATATTTGAAATTTTTGCATATTATGAGAGCAAGAATATTGTATTTAGCGATTAGCATTAGATATCTGGCAATAAGAATGGTGCACCAGCCTTCTATATATGCAACGACCTTCAATAGTTTTGTTATTTGTCAATCTTTGTTAAGAAAATAAAAGGTCTTTTTTGTTTAGTGCTGCAGTGACTGCAGTATGGTGCTTGGTCACTGAATAGAAATCATTTTTCGCTGACACTTGTGTTTCTTTTAATTTTGGTACAGCTTTCTCATAATTTTGTCTATATCTACTGGTTTTCTAGTGGGACAATAAGTCTCGGTTTTATTAACACCTTTGAAAAGTTTTATATGGTAGCAGTCATAATCTTCTTTTTTGCCACATATTATACAATGCAATTTCTTTATCTTTGAATAAACTTGACAATGACATGCTGTAATAAACTTTTAAAATCCATTCTTTAGTATCAGAATTTTACTGATTAGAATAATCCTTTAAATAAAATTAACATATTATTGTTAATAAATATATTTGCAAGATGACACATCAAGATTTCAAAAGTAGCAAAATGGTTTATTCTAGATGAGAATGGTTCTTCAGTTATCACCATTAAAAATCAGTTAGGTAAACAGATTTATGATCAGCAGCGTAACACTTGACCACTAGCATGATGTACCCAATTATCCATGGGTAATCTAATAGCCATAGGTGCCAATCATCTCTCTGAGAGCATTTCGGATTGTACTAGACTGATAATTTCAACATCAGTCCTGTGTGAAAATCTCTAAAATAGACTGGCTTTTGTCTCTACGAAATTGAATTCGTCAAAAAAGGAAAAAATATAGAAATACAGTTATTATCAGTCTAGTGGCTAGTCTAGTGTGACGTATTCGTCTAAACATTCGTTTATTGCATTTTTTGTTCTGTTTTAGCAGGCAGGTTAATCCATTATTAGGGTGGGTACTTGAGAAGAATGTGTTCTTATGAAGGTATCAGACTATCAGTAGTTTTATCGCTTATTTCGAATAAAGGAAACTTTATATTGAATACAAAATTTGATTAAGATCCAAATGCATTTATGTTAATTTTCTATGTGCATTGTATATGAGGTGAAGTGTAAAGCTTTAATCAGAAACTGCAGTTGATATCTAATACAAATGTATCAGTTTTCAGCGACATTTAATGACAAATGTGTAGATTAGGTGTTTTATTTTACTTAAAAGTTTCAAGGAAGCCGTTGATAACTTGTTATATCCTACTGACAATGACAATGGCAACAATAATGATAAGAAGAAAGATACTAACGTAAAACAATTATTCACACTTAGTATTGGGATCAGTTTGTTTAACCTTTAGCCCGCTGGCGGCAAGTGATTCTGTCTATGCGGCCAGTGCAGACCAAGATCAGTGTAGGTTGATCATGGTCTGCACTGTTCGCTAATTAATGGTACTGCCTAAACTGAATATTGGACCAGTCCATTACAAAACTTTGAAGTCTTATGCATAAAAAAAGAACAAATTCTCCACACGGAACTGAAGGAGAATATATGTAAATAGGGCTTGTTACAATAGATGCTGGTCTAACTTAGTTAATTAAGCCCCAGCCACATTGTCAGGTATTAAGGCCTAAGTATTATATATATAAGTACAGTGTCAGCTTTTTTCCTGTATTTCAACACTACCCATGTGAATAAATTTGCAAGCACAATGATTTTTTTCCATAAAAATTCAGATGAGGAGAACTGCAGTTACTATTCATGTAGACTGGCTCCAGTCCCTATGTTTGTTCTTTTTTACATATATTATAAGTTTTATTCATTAAGAGGGGCGTTACTCCAGCAGGTTGTTTCTACATTGACATTTTTATTGCCCCTGGCTCCGAACATGTATGGTTCAGCCATCAGATAAAATGTGCTATTTTAGAGGCTTAAAATTTCATTATAAAATGTTTGCATTATTTATATAAAAATAACCATGCAGCCAGGGAGCCAGGCTACTATTCATGTTTTGATATTTGTTTGAATAAATGAAAATAAAAACAAATATATTACTTTAAAAAATAAAATGTTTTGAAGCCTCAACAAGAAAGGTAAAGTCATTTACTGTTTTTCTAAGAAATTACAATAAAAAGCACGATATAAGATGTTTTGAACATCTCGGTTGCCACGGTTACTTTAAACGTTAAGATAAATAGATGACCATTATAGTGTTTTATAGGCTATTAATATTATTACCATTATACTCCCACTTTGGTCATAAAGAGAATGGCACTGAAGACGTCGAAAAAACTCGCTATTATACATGGTTGTTTAGAAATGAGAGAAATTGTGTTACCATGGAAACACGAGCTCTGCGACACATACAGTTTAAGCTTACATTAGAAAGCTAGCGTGCATACTAATATAATTATAAACTACACAAACTACAACGGATAACAGTGAAACTGAAATACACTTGAAAGAGTTAAATATCCCTATTTTCCTTCTTCTTTCAACATAGAATACCTTTGGAGGGCCATGTGCTTCAAACCTGGATAAATATTGTACTTGAAGCGACAGAGATAAACGAACAAATAACAACAACAACAAACAAAACTTGTACAACTCGTTTAAATAGGTCAACCGTGTTGTTGTACTTATAAAATAGACTGACCCGGTTTATAGGTTCGCCAGGGCTATGATATGTATTGTATTTTGCCATCGAAATATTTCTATAAAATGCTTCTTCCCTTCCGTTTGGATCCGTCTATGTTTACAAACACGTTTGTTTATTTTATGGACTTGTAACATTGACTTACATGAAATACAATAAATTGCTACGGTTCAATTATTATATAATTTGAACCCTGGTGACAAGGTATACTACCACCTTAAGCTACTTATTGATTTCCGTTGTTTCAAGTGTTAAGCATTTGTATTAGATCTACTGATGTGAATTGCAAATGTGAACAAATACCTTCGAATATTCATTTCTGGTAACAGATTAAACAATGATATGAGCCGCGCCATGAGAAAACCATCATAGTGCGTTTGCGACCAGCATGGATCCAGACCAGCCTGCACATCCGCGCAGTCTGGTCAGGATCCATGCTGTTCGCTTTCAAAGCCTATTGCAATGAGTGAAACCATTATCGAACAGCATGGATCCTGACCAGACTGCGCGGATGCGCAGGCTGGTCTGGATCCATGCTGATCGCAAACGCACTATGTTGGTTTTCTCATTGCGCGGCTCATATAGAGAGAACAACTGATTTGTATCAGTAAGTTCAAAACGAGCTGTAATATAATAAGGCACACGCTATCAGTCGATATTTTGCAAAATAGACTCTAATTACATCTCTTAGCTACCAAACTAGGACTTTTGAAAAATCTACACTACTTACGACCGATAATCTCTTTCTTACAATTTGATACATTTTCTCTTTTATGCTCAGCTTGTTTGTTACAAACTTAAAGGGAGATGTAAAATCAAATGAACTTTTCAAAACTCCTTTATCAAATTGAACACATTCAAGTTTGTAGTATACTTCCTTTCTTTTGATAAAATGAGATTGCTTTCAAAAACAAACAAAAAAACACTCCATGCCTTATCTGTAAGCCGCAGATACGCCTTTTCGTTGAATACAGGATATCATAATTTCTTAAATTTGAATAAGATAATAAAATGGGAGGCTCTGCCGAGCATTTTATTAATCTTATTCAATGAGTTTGATAAATTCAATGTGGAAAGTCACTATACCTTAAACGATGTCAACATCTAAGCTTTATTACACTAAGGCATTATTAATTTCATTTAATGGCTTTATTTCACTCTCGCGATGTGAAAACATGTAATAAATGGTTATAGAAGATCTATACACCTTAAAAGACAAAAATATTTGCGCCCTAACGTGTTGAAATGTAGATCAAAAAGAAATATAAAATCTTCAAGAATTATTAAATATTTGCACCATATCAACACTGTGACGTCATGATTTTGTCTATGACGTTGCCCAATGCGCGTGACGTTGCGCAGATTTGAAAAGGTAATAGACATCAAATAAAAAAGAAAAAAATGTTTCATTGAAAGTTCGAAATATCTTTCACTCGTGAGCGCCGATTTTTATCGAGTACGGAACAGTAATGAGGCAATAGTTGCATCTTGCTTCGTTTCATAATCATGAGTCTGACAATGGAACATATACGTAGCAATTTTTCTTACTCTACACTTAGTTGTTATCTCTGTGATATCTTAAGTAAAAACTGACATTTATATTTAACGATGTCGAAACTAAAACGTCTGATCATTAACACTTATTTATAATGATTATGTGTTTAATGCATGTTAGATTTTCACGGGAAGTATTTTTCAATCTAGGTTGCCTATTTATGTCTAACAAAGATAGTTCGTTAAGCGTAAGCGTAAAATTGATACAAATAATTATATTGCCTAAAAATGGCATGGATATTAGAACTTATTAGAGAAATGAGTTTTTCAATAAGAACAGTATAGTAACTTTGTACAATAAGAATTTCGAACATTCAATTAGAATAACATTGTATAGAATATTAGTAACTATCATTCTAACTTTAAAACTATGGTCTTGATACGTTTCTTTTTTTTTCTTTTTTGGTGGGAGGGTGGGGGGGGGGGGGGGGGGGGGGGGAGGGGAGTGTGTTGACTGAGTCTGGCTCTAAAGTGCTACTAAACATCTTTTATATATATGCATGTTCCATGGCAAAGCTACGGCCCTATAATGGATAACTCAAAAGAAGTTGACTTTAACAAGATAAGAAAATTCCGAATTTTCTTGCGTGATTCATAGATTTGCAGGAAGTCCCATATAGTTTATACCTGTCTTAATGTAAAATTTAATCTTTCAAATAATTTCATTAAGAATCAGAGAGAAAAAGACGTCAAACTGTTCGTTATTCCCGAGTGCAACTTATAAAATTAACATCTCTTGGAGTTGTCTTAATTACCGAGTGACACAAGGTAGAGAGGAGTGTGTGTTTGGGGAGGGGTGAGGGGGTGTATATGTTACGATGCAAATATACAGAAATACGATGCTAAAGTATGATGAACATATTACGTCTCCGCATATTGTTTTCGTGTTTTCACATCGTATTAACACTTTATCGCATCGTATCATCGCACTGCCACTCTTGATTAATTTACCAGCTAGTCGATGGGACGAGGAAACGCTGGCCCTAACGGACGACCATAGTGAACAGCCATTATGCAGTTATGTTTGTTTGATCTGAAATAAATCACATATTAAGTCTAGCGGATTTCAAAGATCTTGCGATAACATATTTACATTTGGCGCAGTATCCCTTTATTCTTCAAATAGTTGTTCTAAAGCTTTAGTGATATAAACCAAAGATGGACTTGTAAGTTTGTTTACTACGCGCTCGCATATTTGATTATATTTATTCTGGCGCGGATATACAACATACAAAACCTCTAAAATGTTTAAGATAAGGAAAAAAGGAATATTGGGAATGATATTTTCCGACTTGATGTAAATTTGTATATTGGTAAGAAATTATTTTTTTATATTTCACGAAACTAAAATGACAAAGATGATGTTTTCTTCTTACGACATGCATACATGTATGTTATGGCAGAATAAACTGACACTAACATTTTGAAAAAAAAAATACGTGTGTTTTATAAGAAAGCAATACAATATTTTAACGTACGGGTCATACCATTAATTCTGATAGTATGATTTTTTTCTAAGTTACACTTAAACAATTCATATCATTTTGCAACTTTCCAAACTTTAAAGGCACTGATCTCCAGATTTAGGATAAAAATGACCATGAACATTGGAATATGAGTTTTTGTTTCTAAACTATTTTAAAAATGCCAAATCAAGAGAAAGAGATGACCGCGGCGGTAATCGAACCCGGACCGCCGCGGCAATAAAGAAGGTTTCAAAAACGCTATTATAGAGGATTTAGTGTTCAGTGCGTATTAGATATAGATATTTTGATCGAGGTAGTTTACCTCGAGTAAAGGGTTACAAACGCTTTTCGATTTTCATCTTAAAAAGTAGTAAAAACATCTTAATATTCTCATGCATTTCTGTCACATATAGTCTGTCAGTAATTAAGTTCCAGAGCATTCTTAAGAAATACAGCATTAATTTCCAGATATTTTAAAAATCTTCTCTTTTTTTGTGTTGTCGAATGATCTGGAGGCCAGTGCCTTTAATGACTGAGGAAAACCCAAGACTTCCCTCTAAGTATTATTTAAAGTGCGGACAAGAACATTGGTAGAACCACACCTAGTTCCGCATGTCAAAAACTGTTGAATGACTTTCTCACATGATGACACGAGCAGGGCTTGAACCCGTCAGGCTTAGGAACAAGTGATTTGAATCCAAGAGGTATCTTAGCTCAGAAAATAAAACGAATGGAAGTTATTAAAATCTGCTGAAAAGTGCTATAAACAACCCATTTCCAAGTGTTCTGACGGTTTTCAAAGACAACCGGCATGTTGATTAAATCAGCTCGATAGTTGCAGTAATTGAAGACAAGGGGCGACTGTGCTCAAAACAATCAATTATTCAATTCCTTCCGGCACTGATGGACGAAAATTGGTATTTTGTAAATGACAGAATGAACATTAAGGTAGCAGGGTACACTTTCGAATTTTGGCCCCCGTCAATATTTGTTATAAAGAGAACATCGTGATTTTGGATGTCTGTAAATTAAGGTGAGAGATAATGATTATTAATTCTTTAGAAAATTTATACAGCCGATACATGTAAAATTCTGATGTCAGTTGGAAAACTAACTGCTGGTAGCTTTGTATGATCAATGAGACACCATTTCGCGGAAAAATTCAATTCACGGAAGAGTTCTGTGCTTGTTGATTGATACTCGGGAACATTTTCGTTATTTTCCGAAAAAACGAGCTGGATGGGCCCCCATTCCGTTTATGTCCTGACGTTCAGTAAGGACTATTAAATTAAGAAATGCAATAAAATTGGACAGTGTTCTTGCAGCGGGATCATTGTAGACTGTTCTAAAGGTGCAAAATTGATGATTTTGGCACGCTATTTTTCATGGATGATGTAAACCTTTCGCTTTGATAACTTTCTTTATTCTTGTATGAGAATCCTGATCTTGCCATTAATTAAAAGCACAAAACATGCACGCAATTTATAAAATAGCCACCCAAATTTTGCTCATAGGGGAAGTGCAATATTGCGACTCGCTACATGTAAGACCGTCCGTGCCCAAAATTTTCGCATCTAAGTGTACCTTGCTACCTTAAGGAAAATCTGCTAAAATTAAATTTTGAAAGAACTCTTAAATTTGTGCGGTTTCAAATAGTTTAGAACCTCTTCTTCGATATTCTAAACTTTCTGGGCACTTAAAACGCTACCTGACGGCACACAGCTCAAAAATGTTACGGTTAGGACACATAAAAGCATAAAAGTCAATATACACGCATACGATTTTTTTGGATTCTAGCTCCAGTAACAAGGTTCTGGTACAGTAAACACATCATTTTTATCGTTATTAACCCACACAGCGCATATTTGGCCCATCAGCTATGCAGTTCGTCAATCAGGGGGATGGTCGGACGGTGGGGACCCCATGAAATAAGAAAATAAGGGGTGGAGATATTTTATTTTCGCAAAATGGTGCAGAATTGCCCTTATATCATTCCTAATGACAAAATACGTTAAATCATGTCAGAAAATGGTAAAAACGGATGTATTGTACGTTCTTTGTCTCGTAGCAACGATTTGTAAATTTTGGCTAAATTTGTGCATTAGGGGTGGGCAAGTTTAGAGTCTCTCATACAGACTTCTTTTCATGCTATTGAAAACATTTTTATTTGGTTGAATTGGCGAAAGGCATATAAAAGTTCAGAACAAGTAAAACCCTCTTTTGTTCATTAATTGAAAAATCTTAAGGTAGCAGGGTACACTTTCGAATTTTGGCCCCCGTCAATATTTGTTATAAAGAGAACATCGTGATTTTGGATGTCTGTAAATTAAGGTGAGAGATAATGATTATTAATTCTTTAGAAAATTTATACAGCCGATACATGTAAATTTCTGATGTCAGTTGGAAAACTAACTGCTGGTAGCTTTGTATGATCAATGAGACACCATTTCGCGGAAAAATTCAATTCACGGAAGGGTTCTGTGCTTGTTGATTGATACTCAGGAACATTTTCGTTATTTTCCGAAAAAACGAGCTGCATGGGCCCCCATTCCGTTTATGTCCCGACGTTCAGTAAGGACTATTAAATTAAGAAATGCAATAAAATTGGACAATGTTCTTGCAGCGGGATCATTGTAGACTGTTCAAAAGGTGCAAAATTGATGATTTTGGCACGCTATTTTTCATGGATGATGTAAACCTTTCGCTTTGATAACTTTCTTTATTCTTGTATGAGAATCCTGATCTTGCCATTAATTAAAAGCACAAAACATGCACGCAATTTATAAAATAGCCACCCAAATTTTGCTCATAGGGGAAGTGCAATATTGCGACTCGCTACATGTAAGACCGTCCTTGCCCAGAATTTTCGCATCTAAGTGTACCTTGCTACCTTAATGGAAAATCAAATCTGTCAATAATATGAACAATGAATAAACGAAACGGGATACTTGGCAAACATACAATATCATTTGACATTACCCGCACAAGAGAGTAGATTAACCACCGGGCCCATGTTCTTACTTTTCAAACTTTTTAAATTTCAAAGGTTTTTAGAAGTGGTAAAATTCAGTTTCATTGACAACACGGTTATATAAAATCAATCGCGAACTTACGTGATGTGCGCACGCAATGTTCATGATTTCGCTAACATACCCTGCGTATATGGCGCGCCAATTGTCCAATAATTACGTGAACCCAGGCTCACGGTCGAAAAACTAGGATTAACGATCGATTAACCAGGTTTTTCGAACGTAAAACCAGGTTTTTCAATACTGACCTATATTTTCGAGCGAAAACATAAGATAACGCCGTAAACAATAGTTCACGCTTGTAAACGTAGGTTCACGTTTATAAACCCAAGTTCACGGTCGTAAACATAGGTTCACGTTTACGAGCGTAAACATAGGATAACGGCCATAAACATATGATAAAGACCAAAAATCGTAGTTTAATCGAGAAACCTAGTTTATCAAACGTGACCATGGTTTACGGTCGATATATTAGGATTATAAAATCAACTATGAATTTCGGGCGTGAACATGGGTTTACGGCCGTGAACCTATGCTACGAGCGTAAACCTACGTTTTCGAACATGAACCCACGTTTATGACCGTGAGCCTAGGTTTACGACCGCGAACCATAGTTTACGGACGTGACATGTATTTCAATTGTCCAATAATTACATGAACCCAGGTTCATGGTCGAAAAAATAGGACTAACGATTGATAAATGAAGCATAATCAAGGTTTCAAAAAAAAAAAAAAAAAAAAAAAAAAAATTATTAATGATGTATGGCAAAATAAAATTATAACCTTCTCATTTGCATATAAACTGGCCAGCTACACCAGTTTGTTAATAATTTCAATGATACGTAAGCATGTGATAATAATATGACCATTATTTTGGACATTAGAATGACATAACAAAACACTAACCACAGTTTGTTAAATAAATGCATTGATAAAACTTACTGGATCTTTAAGGCAATTTGAATATCAAGTTTTTTTGAAACATGTTTTATTTCGGAGATGTACGTAAATTTACGGAAGATAAAACTACAGGATTATTGATTTTTCAAGTAAGGCATTTTGTCTTTGCCGCTGTTTTCGTTGTACTGTTAGTAGTTGCGAAAATATAAACAAAAATTTTACCTGAATTGAACGATTTCCCCGTGTGTACAGTACCGAAATGTCACGTGAGTTGGCCACCCTGTTATTTATAGCCGTCACCGATAACAAATATGGGCGACTCATAAAGAAGACAGGTAGAAATAATAGTGGAAGTATAAAAAAAATAGTCACTGAAAATGCAAAAATTTTGAATCAATTTAAGCTGAAGATAATGTAAAGGCTGGCATGACTTGCACAGTTCCACATAACTTTTCGCCCGGCGGTTACACGAACATTAATTCGTCAGTCTTTTCACTTCCCTTTATTATAATATCTTTCAGTCAGAGCTCTCGCTATATATCGTGATTCTGGCCCTCAACCCGCTGTTAATCAGGGTTTCGGCCCCTGAAAACTGTTTAATGCTCGTGAGTCGTTGAACAAATGTTGATATTTAGGAATAAAACGGCAGGCAATTAGGACGAAATATTGATTTTAGAAGAATTCAGACAAGATTTTTCAATTCCATAACTTTCATAAGTTTACAAATAGATTATAGATCTCGTCAAAGCATTGCACTGGACATTGAATTGTAATTTTAGTATCATATAACATCGTAACTTCAAACAAAGAATCTGCTCGATAACTCGGATTTATTACGCATTAAACTGTTAAAAGAGTTTTAACAATGAAAGTTTACTGCATAAGATCAAAGGTAAATTTTGTTTACAGAGACATAGGTGTATATAAAATGTTAGAATGTTTAAATCCGAAACATGTTAAAACCTACTTAAGCCTGGTTCAAAAATCCTGCCATGCAGTCCCTTCTTGATTAATTTCCATAGGTACAATATTGCGAGGACCAGCTGACTTAGAATAAAAAGTGTTCCTTTGAATATTAACCTCGAAATATACATAAATCCGCATTTCCATAGCAACCTTTATTTAAAACTAGAACTGTCACAGGAGTGACTTATACACCCACCATACAATTGTCACAGAAGAATGGCAATCAACCAAAATTTTACTTGTCTTTGGAGTACCTGATCTTGGGCTTCCACGGCACATATAAGTAATACTTAGTATATGTGCCCAGGATGAGGAATATGGTAAATATAAAAAATCTATAATATTAGAGATACACGAAAAATGAATACAAAAAAATCTCTTACCGACATATGTTACCGCAAAAAAAAATGTCTTTACTTTTTACCTAGGACTAATAATAAAACAAATATAGAAAAATACCTAATATTTTGAAAATCTAAAAATAGAATTTCTAAAAATAGACTAACACTTGAAATTTAAGGGGAAATAACTCAGTACAAAAATTAAAAAAAGTTATTTCCCTTCGGCTCTAAGCCAGTCAGAATGATTTATATTGAAAATGCATCCAAATTTATCTTAAATTCTAAGTAAAAGGGGGCATAATTCATGAAAAGTTTATGTCAGAGCTATGTACCTTGTGTCACATGATGTAGGTGATGCGAGGTAACATCTATTCTAAGTTTGAATCAAACCCACTTAGTAATAAAGGAGATAACATGTTTGGTGGGGGGATTATCCCACAATATGTAAGTCAATTTTCGTTGATAAAATTATAAAACAAGCCTCCAGAACAGCCATAAATTCAAAATATAATTAATGAAAATTATATCTTTTATCAAAATACTTATATTTTTTCTCAAATATCATGTTTTAATTACTTTACTCTATTTTATATGTATTCAGCTTGAAATGGACCAACGGTTCCTACAACAATAAAACAGTGGAATTAAATGATGATTATTTGACATGTATTGTATGAACAATAAAGTTATTTCCTTATTGTAATGCTCCAAATTTCTTCTGCCCCCTCCTTCCCCCCCCCCCCCCGCCCCCGCCTTCAAATCACTTGCCCCTCACCAATTAAGGTTCTAGCCTCACTTAGGTCATAGAATTCTTTATGTGAGGAAGCCATTTCAATGGCTTATGGAAGGTTAATGGTTCTACCAAGGAGCCCGCCCGTGATGAAATAATGCCCGGGGTGGTACCTGGTGTTTTCATCCACCGAAAGAGCTGGAAAGTTGCCATATGACCTATAATTGTGTCGATGTGACTTTAAACCTAACCACAAATAAAAAATAAAAAAAATAAATAAATGAAGGAGATATAATGTACACACGTTACATTGCCATTTCAAAAAACTTGATACACTTCTTTTACTGTATAAGTTTTCAACTCTCGACCATTCGAAGGAGAGGACAAGTAATGAACTCGCCCTGGGGTCGGCAGCGGTGTCGCCGTTGCATTCAGGTTTAGATTTTATGGCAAGCTGTTTCATTCACTACAATTACTCAACTCCCGCCGAAATTGTCATTTTTCGCATAAGGGTTAGTCATGTTAAGAGGCAGGCAGCTGATAGTTAAGGATCAAGGTCACATAAGTCTAATATTGTAAAATTTTATGGATAGTTCTGAATTTCACTATACATAATTTTTTAAATATTGTCACTTTAGTAATCAAACATTTTGTAACATTGTCATAAGTAGTTGTGACTACTACAGTATATCTGTTGACTTGAAATATACTAGCATTTATTTAAAAGCTAGTGTGTCGACTACTTTTTAAGAATATATGGGATCATATCATATGATATTCTATCTCCCCTTCCCCCCACCCCCCGCCCACAGCTGATCCTACCAATAAATCTTGTACCTAAAGAAGAAAGTAATCAGTAGGGGGGCTGCATCACTGGCACCAGATCAGAAAGAAAATGCCTCCGTACGTGTTATACCCTACCCCTTGGTATTCTATAAGAACCATGGTCATGAACGGGAAAATATACTAACCCGTTTCAATCGCGCATTTCATACCTAAAACACGCAGTGCGGTAAATGTGTACTATGGATATCAAACAAGTGGTAATTTGTCTTCCATTGTGAACCGGTCACATCTTTTCAATACATCTTATCTTAGAAAAACAACGCGTAGTTTATAGTATTTTCAACGTCACACAAAAAACTTGCTTGAACTTCCCTGGTGAAGTTCCGTTCTAGATTACAAAACCATTCTGACTGGCTGTTGTGAAAATGTATGTCAATCGTCATTTTACTATACACGTGTTCGCTAAAATGTGAAAATGCAGCAGAAATGTGCAAAATGAATAAATAAACCGAACAGATGCAGACCAATGTACGATTTCAAATTAAATATCATATAAAAGATGAATTTCATTCATAATTTCGAGTTTTAGTGTAAAATTGTGTTTTTTTAAAATTCTGTTTTTGTTTGTTTATGTTTCACCAAACATGTGCACACTGTCGTGACCTCTAGACCGGATGTTCATTAGGGAAGGTCAAGCAAGTTTTTTCTGTAACGTTGACGAAAGCATAAAATATGTTGATAATCTCAGCAATATGGAATATTGAGACAATGTGACTGGTGCACGATGGAAGATAAATTATCGCTTGTTCAATATACTAGGTACCCATTCACCGAACTGCGCGTTTAAGTTGAGAAATGTACGATTGAAACGGGTTAGTGCACTTTCCCGTTCATGACCATGGTTCTTATAGAATACCTAGGGGTAGGGTATAACACGTACGGAGGCATTTTCTTTCTGATCTGGTGCCAGTGGGCTGCATGGTAGGTTTTTGTGGCACCTGGTCTAACACATCATTACTGTATCACATGAGTGTGATATATCAACTGAATTTTAAATCAAGTATACTACGTGAGTAGAGTGATTCATTTTTATTTCTCCGAACTTTCTGAATACATTAAGTATTCTCAAGTCTTCATATGGTGGCCGGTTGCGGCCATTTTATGTCCGCGAGAAATTTAATCCTTTGTGTGTAAAATTCCGCGGGCAACTTACAAATCCGCAAGATTTTTTGTTGAAATCGTAGACAATGTCGCGAGGAACATACAAACCGCGATATTTTCTAATATTTCTTATAAACAGAAAGGAATATTTTGATTCCGGTGGCCGGTAGTGTCCATGGTTTGACTACATTTTATCCCTTGCCAGTCTATAAAAAGTCGAGGAACAAAAACAATCCGCGACATTTTGCAATTTTAGTAGAAAATCTACAAAATATCGAGGATAAAAATTAAGCCGCTGCTTTTTGTTTCTCCACAACGGTTTCAAATGTCGAGATTAAAGAAAACTTTTTTATGAGACACGTTTCTACGTATAAACACTCGAGGCTCGAATTTTCATAAAGAATGCATACCAAAATATCGCGTATTAAAATGCCCGCAGTCGGCTACCTAAAGTAAGAGTATGTTTGCATGGCTTATTCTACTATGTAGACAGAAAATGTCGCGGTTTCGTCAGTTATTCGCGACTTTTTACATAAAAACTCGAGAGTTTCTCTTGGCCGCGATAGTTTATACAATTTCGTCGTAAAATCTTGCGAATTTGAAACTTCCCAGCGACATTTTATAAACTGACGGTAAAATTCTCACGGCTTTAAAATGAACGCTACCGGTCACCATAACTTCGCATGCATTGTTGTTCCTTCTCTTGTTGTTTCTTCTCTTGAGAAGGAACATTAAAGAGAAGGAACATTTTAATTTGGTAAGTCACACTTGACTGAACTACTGATATCGAAAGCTGTTGTCAATAAAAGCTGGCCAATTAAACTCCGTGACCTTAGAAATAACCTCTGACGTTAAACTGTTCTTTCCTAATTGAGGCGACTCTCTGACTGAACGCGTTCCGTGGATTACATATTACTAAACCCGAGGATGATTGATTGATTCTTTTATTTCCTCCATTCTTGCAGAACATAACATATGTACATTCAGTCCAGATAGACATATATCAGCAAATTTACATGTAAACAACTAAATATTATCGTCACCTTCTAATGCATGGTTAATATGTGAAAATAAACCCCATTGCTCTAATTATGCGCAACAAATTCACGCATCGAATCGTAATGGATTGACCGGGTCAATGTTTTATTGCCGTATTTACTCTACTGAAAGTGGTAACAAATTTAATTTGTTGTTGGATCAATTTAAGTTAAATAACTAGCGTAAATATACGCCGTTGCGGAATTAAGCGCCTGCTGAAGGTGTGGCTTGGCTTTTCTATAGGCTTGGTATTCAGCTTTACCCTACTAGTCAATGAAATGGCGATACAGTTTACTGGTTCTAAACATCGATTTTCTACGACAGCTCTGGAGGTCTCCAACTGGTATAACTCGAATACAAACTTCTGTGGGGGCCATTACACGGGATACGGCCATACCTTTTTCAAGTTGAAGTCCACCATATTTGACCCAAAGAAAAACGTTTTCACAATACCGTGTAACGAATGGATGTTTTTACATAGACCGTATACGTACTGGTTTAATGGAAAATATGCACCGGCGAGGTATTCTAAATCTTTGACCTTCAATAAAGGTCACGACCTACGTAATATTTTAAAAGATGAGAATATTACAATAGTTGTCTACAGAGAATATCCGCATAATTTCTATCACGCCATGACACAGTGGTACAATATTTTCGTACTGTCAAATCTTTTTAGCTTCAGCATGAAGAAAGTTAATATTCTCTTATTGGACACCGGCCCAGTGGTTCACATTGATGAACAATGGAAGTTACTGTTTCAACAAGTGACAAAAGCGGATGAAATTGACACTCCAATTTATTTTAAGGAGGCCATATTTAATATACCTGGGCATGAAAGCCCAATGTTCTATTTTGATCTCGTAAAACTACCATTCATAGATGACTTTTCAAATTATGTTTTGCAAACTTTTGGTATAAAAGGCAAGCAGTCTTTTAACTGTAAAAAAATAACAATAACTTTAGTTCTTAGGCGGGACTATTACATGCATCCCGGCGTAAGTTCCGAGAAAAGAATCGCAGAACGGAAGTTCAAAAATGAGGACGAGTTACTTGCCACGCTCAGATCAGAATTTCCGGGTCATACGGTGCAAACGCTAATTGCGGAGGAAATGTCACTTCCGAAACAGTTGTCCTTGACCTCAAATACAGACATTTTGATTGGAATGCATGGTTGTGTTCTTACACAAATCTTATTCTTGCCAAAACACGCCATGGTGTTGGAAATATATCCTGTCTTTTGGAATGTTCAGAGATTCTTTAGTTCTATATCCAGATGGAGAAATATCAACCATGAATACTGGCAGAATAGTGAGAACAGATATGAATTTGCCAACCATTATACTTATGTTCCAACAAGTGTTATAGATGAATTTGCCCAACGTGCTCGAAAACACTTTGTATGTAATTAACATAACTTACAATCTTCATGATTCAAAAGTTCTACAAAAATAGTTTTCTGGTCTGTTTTAGGGAGATTCAGAAAGAACAACAGACGATAAATTTTAAAATTTGTATTCATATTTCAGTGCTCTGCGTTGGAAGTTTTTACATTTATTCTACCAGGACTTGCGTATTATGCTACTAAGTATTTTCGGATAGTGGCCTTACCGAAAAACTTCCGCTGGGCCTGATTCTTTACGTATAATTTCGAGTTTACAAACTGTTTGCACGCATGCAGTCGATCCTTTACAGTGAGGATCGAGTGTTCTGCCCCCTCAAATATTTTTATCATTTTGATAAATTGTTTTCGTCATCATTTGATATCAGATTTAGTTATTGAAATGAGTATTTTTCAGAGATTTAAGTTTAATGCGGGTGAAATGAAACGAAAAGTGAAATAGAAAATAAGTTATTTAAATTTGTTCAAAGTGTTATCTGATTTTCATGGATTTGGCAGTGATTAACGAGCACTAGAGAAGAGAATCGCTACTAGGAGTATTAGTTTTAGTTAGTTTAAACATATTTTTTTCACAAGTACTAACATAGATTTGTTCAATTACAACAAAAAAAAAAGTTAACATGATAAGAATAAAATACATGTCTTACAGAATGCTTCTCCTTAAGAATTTTCATTTGTCAGTCCGTTTGTATTTGTGGAAAACACGCCATATTTCATAAGTAACAAGAAACGAATTCTTCACACGTGTAAAGAATTCGTGCGAATTCCTCGTGCATTTGTTACAAATTCGGCCGAAAATATCACAAATCAGAACTGTGACATACATTTTTGCTTTAGGCCTAAAAGAGATTGTTTGTTTCCGGTAACATCCTAAAATATAGAATAGGAAGGTTGGTAAATTTTTAGGGGGATTTTTTTTATTAATAGCTTTTCTTTCGGAAATTATTCTTTGAAATACAATAAACTGCTACGGTTCAGTTAATTTAAATCTACCCTGGTGGCAAGAAATTGTTACAAACTTAAAGGAAGATGTAAAATAAAAAAGACTTTTAGAAAAACTCAACACATTCAAGGTAGACCTCCTTTTTTAGATAAAATAAGATGGCTTTAAAAATAATCCATGCCTTATCTGTATAACACAGTCATGCCTTTTCATAGAATAGAGGATATTGTAATAACTGCAAGAGTGTCTTTATTAAATGAGTTGAATAAGATAATAAAATGCGAGGCTCTCCTTTGTTAAACTAGTGTATTATCAATTCTATGTAATGGCTTTATTTAACTCTTGCGACGCCGAACATGTGATAATAAATTTTATTTCATAATATTTAGTAGTTTATTGAAATATAACAGCGGACTTTATTTATAACTCACAATTTCAAACATACGGGGCTGTACACTTGAACGCGGAAGAATATAGAATTATAGATAATAATTAAATTGTATCCAAAATATAGCTCTATATAAAGAAAGTTATATAAGAGTATAAATAACAAAAAGAGAAAACAATATGCAAAGGAAATTTAAAATCATCATTTTTACCATATTAACACTGTGACGTCATGATTTTGTCTATTTTTACTCACTGCGCGTGACGTTGCGGCGTGAATTTGATTAAACCTATTGAAAAGGTATTAGATCTAGTCATAAAATAAAAAAGAAAAATTGTTTCATTGAAAGTTCGAAATATCTTTCACTGAGTCTCGTGAACGTTGCATCTGATGTTTACAAGATGAATGATATTGCGATGATCATTGAAACAAACGAATATCCTGAGTCTGTTTACTCAAAAATCTCAGGGTCAATGTTCGAGTATGGAACAGTAATGAGGCAATAGTTACATATTGAGCCGTATATGTCATAGAGCGAAAGTATAACACGTGTGATATATTCGATCGAAATTTGCTCGCGCATGAAACGTGTATCATACATAATATGTGATGTATACGTTGGACTTTTGTTTTCATAAGCACGCTAAAACGGTAAGGTAACTGATCGAACTCGATCGACAAGAGGTCGGAATGACCGTTATACGTCTAGTTTGATCGACAATGCTCGGACTTTTAAAAAAGAATCGAGTAGCGATGATTTAGCAAGGTTCGTGAAGAATTAAGGTGGCAGGGGAGTGCAGATTTGCGAATTCCACATTGACGTGTGGGTACCAGTGTTGAAATATCCATAGAAATCTCGTTTTTGCTTATTTTTCTTTGAAACTACTATGGACTATTGCAGATACTATAGACTACATAAAGACGACTCTCCGGTCCTATGCACCTGTCGCTTTCCATGCCAGATGTAGTGAAAATTGGCCAAATCACCCAAATTTTATAGACCAAAATTAGCCTAACCGGGCCTCACTTTGAACTCTGCCATTCATCCATTTTGTATTTTTAAATCCAATTTCGTAGCATATATGTATAGTGCGAACATAGATGCATACCCAGGTGGTGTGGAATGTGTCTCCCAACCAGCACTTTTTTTCCCTAATTTTCACTTGAAAAAATGCGGATGGATAACAGCCGAGCGTCTGGTCGACTTTTTGTTCTGATGTTTATGTTTTAGCCTCAACCGGAAGTACGGAGCTAGGAATTTTAAAACACCCGCCATGTAAAATCATTAACCGTTCCTCATTCCCCAGATATATTAAAGAATTAATAATGATAAATAACCAGTAAGATAGATATGCCTTTATATCTACCCTGTCCTGTTTATACAGAAAATCGACCGGGGCCAAACTACGAAACCGCTCCCCTGCCACCGAAATTGTGAAACGATCATGAATCAATCGACTCTTGATCGTTTAGAAATTGCCCTGATCGAGTAAAGGTTGCAAGAACGATACTCGATTGCTGTACGAAATACCCAATCGATCGATGCGATCTGTTGTCCAGATTAGTTCGAATGTCTCCCGATTGCACTCGATTCCCCGACCCCCGCCCCTCGCTCTCGCCCCCACCTCCCTTACCACACACACCGGTAAATGGCCTTCCATTAGAAAAAAATGCTGTAAGTATAGAGATTGTGTAACAATTGAGATGATTGTCGTGTATAAGGAATCGTACAAGAGTCGTGTAGGAGTCTAGAAGACGAGTTTGGCCAGCAAACTTTTGTAAATTAAGCAATCGGGCCTCATACTGCACCAACGTTTTGAATGATTCATTTATCATTTCCATTTATCATTTCCATATTGATAAACCATAAAGTTTTCCATAGATACTAATCCCCAATGATAACGTGATTCCCGACGAAACGTGAGGACGAGTCCGTTTCATGATAACTGATAAAATAACAATTCATAATGCTTGCACATTACTTGACAAGTAAACATTAGTATTAATTTCAATTTAACTATCCACTGCCAGTTAGTATACTGAACCATAGCTCAGTCGGGCAAAATGCAGATAACAAATGGATATAAGTAACTCGTTTTGTGAGTTCAAATCCTTATGAGGATTTTTTTTTTCAAATATTTTTTTTTCTATTCGTTTTCATTTTTTTTTTTTGTTCCCAAATTTTCGTTTCTTTCTTTGATGGTTTGTATTTGCATTCATGTATCTTTATATAACTTAATTTTATGTTTATTATTCGCTTAAGAGCATGTATTTAATTTAGTTGATATCATCTTTGATATAATGCTAAACCTTTCTAATCTGCCATATCGGTTTTAGATATTTCTCTGTCGTGCTGCCACAGAGCACATGAAGGAATCTAAATTTGTGCAAAAATGAAATAAAAATTAAATGTCGATGCTGAGTTTCGAACCCACACGGCAAAAGATCTGTTTAACATGGACAATATGCTTTACCACTGAGCTAATTTGTAATTGGTACTAAACCTAGAAATATTTAGATCTTAACATGTTAAAAATGTTAAATTCCCTGCTTCATTCTTGTCTATAGTCATGTTTGTAAACACCAAGTTATCCGTGCACTGATGAATATTTCGTATATTTCCGTAAATTAATTTTCAGTTTCCGAACATAAATAGCGATACACCTATTACATAAATATAATTCTTATATTGTCGCATGTGCAGGTAGCTGTACGGACAAAGCGTTTAGCTGCCATTATCAGGGTTGTGGTTCGATTCCTACATCTGACCACATCTTTTTTCCCCAAAATTTTATATGTAAACTTCCCATTTATTTGATCTCAAACGTATCGTGATATCTATGGTTCATTTATTAAAGGTTATCACATTTGTTAAAAAGTATCTTTAAGTTAGATAAAATGACAAATTACTGGTCACCAGCTTTCCTGAAAATAAATACTACAAGAGAAAATTCATGAAATATGATACATAAAATAAATTAATATTAAAATAAACGGGTATCGATAACATTACATTACATTGTATTAAAAAATGATCTAAGGTGATTTCGAGTTTGGAAGTCAGACACCTTAGCACTTCGCCAGCGTCGAAAAAATAGCGGCGAAGATTAACGAGTGCCTGGTCAATACTTGCGGACACTAGTATTTCGTCTTGTTCAAATGAATGTCCCACAGATTAACTTATAAATGCTTCAGACCGGGGACGGAAAATAGGGTTATTATAACAGTAGCTCGATCTGGGATGCTGTATTCGGTTCGAGTGGATTTTTGCCAGATTGCTATTATGTTCGGACACCGAAAATTAATTTACGGAAATGTACGGAATATTCATGAGTGCCAGGTCAATACTTACGGACAACACCTCTACCTTTTTGTTTGTTGTTTTGTTATTGAACGAAATAATCAATGTTTATCGATATTGAAATAAAACTAAGTGAAATTTTTATGTGCACTATTTATAGAACTGTGTCAGGTCATGCATATTAACAATACTAATTTTTTTCTGCCTGTTCATATCAAATTGTGAAATACAAGCTGATTTTGTTACAGAATTTATACAGGTATATAATAATATTGTAGTATACCTACGAAGTAGACCAATTTAAGTAGGTCTATGTATTTTGTGGTGACTGTCAGGAATTTGAATGTCTTTTACAATAAGAACTGAAAAGATACGTTGTACAATAAGAATTCGAAAATTCAATTAGGAAATTAGTAACTATCTTTCTTACTTTAAAAACTGTGGTCTTGACACTTCTTTGGGGGAAGTGTGTTCACCGAGTCTCGCTCTAAAGTGCTATTAAACATCTTTCATATATGCATGTTCCATGGCAAAGCTACAGCCCTATAATGGATAATTAAAATGAAAATAACAACGTTATTCATAAATTTACAGGAAGTCCTATACCTGTTTTAACATAACAATTATCTTAAGTCTTAAATAAATCGCAACCGCATAGTTATTATGTCATAAAGGTTAAAAGTCTAACTTTTTGGAAACTATTTATATAAATATTTAATCTTTCAAATATTTTCATTTAAAATCTGAGAGAAAAAGACGTCAAACTGTTCATTATTCCTGAGCGCAACTTACACAATTAACAGCACTTGGAGCTGTCTTAATTACCGAGTGACACAAGGCAGAGAGGAGTGTGTGTTTGGGGAGGGGTGAATGGGTTGAGATGTAACATTGCAAATATACAGAAATACGATGCCAGTTGATATTACGTCTCCGCATATTGTTTTCGTGTTTTTGCATCGCATTATCGCTCTGTCGCATCGCATTATCGCTCTGTCGCATCGCATCATCACTCTGTCACATTTACTAATTTACCAGCTAGGCGATGGTCATGTACCGACCAGGCGATGGTATTGTAGCAGCTAGGCGATGGTCATGTACCGCCTAGGCGATGGGACGAGGCAACGCTAGCCCTAACGAACGACAATATAATGAACAGCCATTGTGCAATTATGTTTGATCTGATATGAAATCACGTATTAAGTCTAGCGGATAACAGAGATCATGCGCATAGCATATTTACACTTGACGCAGTAGGATCCCTTTATTCTTCAAATAGTTGTTTTAAAGCTTTAGTGAAATATTAAACAAAAATTGGACTTGTAAGTTTGTTTACAGCGCGCTCGAATATTTGATTATATTTAATCTGGCGAGAGCGAAAAACTGCGGATATACAATATACAAAAACTCTTAATAAATGTTAAAATGAAAATACAGGAATATTGGGAATTATATCGCTCGACCTGACAAAAATTTGCATACTGGTAAGAATTTTTTTATATATTTGAAATTAATAAATTAATGAAACTAAAATAACACAGTTGAAATATGCTATATTTTGTATATAGAAATGTATTTAATGTCGGACAGACATTTTCATGCATTGCTGTTTTCTCTTGGGGACATATATGTATGTTATGGCAAAGGAATAAACTGACATTTACACTTTTGAAAGAAAAATTCAAAATTATAAGTGTTTTTGTAAGAAACTAAGACATTGTCTTAACCCTTATCATGCTGGACACGACTGATTCTGCCTTTGCGACCAGTGTAGGTCATGATCATCCTGCTCTATTCGCCATTCAGTCAGTATTTTTTTTTCGGTATGCACCCCTTTTAACAGTTAATGGTACTGTCCAAATTAAATGATGGACAAGCTCGTTATTAAAATTTAGCAGGGTAAGGGTTAATATACCGGCCAGTCGGATCCTTCATTCTGGCAATATGATTTAAAAAAAAAACAAAAAAACTAGAGTAACATATAAACGGTTTATATAATTTTTCGACTCTCCAAAATTAATAATTCAGAAACCCCCTGACTTGCCTCAAAGTATTATTTAAAGTGCGGACAAGAACCTAGGTAGAACCACACCCATTTCCGCAAGCTAGCTAGATGGTTTTCTCACATGACAACACGAGCAGCGCTTGAATCCATCAGGTTGAGACACAAGTGATTCGAATTCAAGAGGTATCAGAGCTCGGGAAATCCATATATAATGAATGGAAGTTATAAAAATCTGCTGAAAAGTTACGAATATTTCAATACAATAAAACACTGCACTACATTTAATTCAATTTAAAGCTTGCCTATCATGTTGCATACAATTCATGATAATAGAATAATACACATTGTGAAAACTTTTAAAATCTGTTAACTCTTTTTCGATTTTAGTATTTAACCGAAGTTTGACAAGGACAATTCAATACTTTAAAAACAAAAAAAATGCTTATTTTGAGTATTGGTTGTCATATACGAAAAACAAAATTTACTTGCTTTAAAAATACTATTTGTTAAACGCAAAATGCGAGCCGTTAAACCCTAAATAGTATAACAAGGTCTTCGTTTTTAAGGATATCAGAATGTGAAGTGCTTTTTTGATACTCTGTCTCTTTTTAAAACGTTAAACCAAACCACATTCCGGTTTCGGTTGTATGATATTTTTAACGTGCTTCTTATCAGACTGATAGAATACGATATGTCATGTTACCTGCCTGTTATATGTACTTTTTAAAAGCTAGACATTTTAAGTCTTCATGCATTTTTTGTTTGGAAATTTACGTCAAACATTACGGGTTTGCAATTTAGCATTTGAAACTCAGGATATGGCATTAGCATTTGGCAATCAACATAGCGCATTGTATCAAGAATCATTTATCACTATAGATATATAAATCAGAATTTCAGGATTTATTCTATGTAGACTTTGATGAGTATGTTAATGGGAATGCCTTTATGATTATGTCTCTTTTTTGGAAATTTTGAAATCTACTTTCATTTCATGACCGTATTAAATTGTAAACAAGATTAAACTATTTTTACATAGCCGAGAGGTTAGGTTTGCTGACTTCTGATCACTTGCCCTCCCCCCCTCACACACACACACACACACGTATGTGTGTTCAAGCCTTACTCGGGGCGTTGAGACTTTCATTTGAGAAAGTCATCCAGCCGGCTAACGGAAGGCCGGAAGTTCTACCCAGGTATCCACCTGTAATGATGTAATGCAATAATGCACGGAGGGGCTCTTAAGGTCTTTCTCCGCCATCAAAGCTGGAAAGTCGCCATATGACCACCAATTATGTCGAAGCGACGTTAAACCCAGCATATAAACTATAGTTCATACATATGTTAGCGCTACCTTTAACGTATATTTTTAAAGCTCCATACTGGTCACGGGAAAGTATCAGGTTCCAACTGGGTCTCGTTCTAACGTGATAGTATCTCGTAGCCTCGAGATACTAACTCTTAAGAATGAGACCACGCGGTATTACCGTTAGAACTCTCGTGATAAAAACGCACACTTGTCACAGCGGAACTTAAGTAAAAAGTTATGAACTTCCGTAAAATATTTAGGTTTAAAAACCGGCCTTTTGATTATATCAGTAAATCAGCCCGATAGTTGAAGTAACTGAAGAAAGGAACGACTGTGTTCATAACGTCAATAAAAAACAACAACAGTGATTTGTTCAATAACTTCCAGCATTGATACAGGAAAATTGGTATTAGAATGAACATTAATGGAAAACCAAATCTGCCAATAATATGAAAAATGAATAAACGAAACGGGATACTAGTACTTGACAAACATTCAATATAAATTGAGATTACCCGTACAAGACAGTAGATTAACGACCGGACCCATGTTCTTACTTTTCGAACATTTTTAAAATTATTAAAGGGACATTAACGCAAGTCAAGGACGATGGTAATATTCAATTTCATTGACAAAACGGTTATATAAAACCAGTTGTTTTCAAAATTTCTGACGTGGAAAGCAAAACAACTAGAAATGAAAAATAAGACGGTGCGAAAACATGTTTACGCGGAATTAGAAGGATTGAATTATTTTTCGGGGCTTTATGTAAAAGGGTCGTACTCTGTTTTTAATATGGCTTCCACAATTTTATTATGAATATACATATACTAATATCTCCGTAATTGTATTTCGGTAATTGCTTTTTCATATATTTGTCAAAGATTTGTCTGTTGCTTAACAAAGCAGGAAGTAACTACTACCACCACTACTACTACCATCATCACTACCACCACTTCTGCTAACTACCACCACCACTTCTGCTACTACCAACACCACTACCACCATCACAACCACAACCACTACCGCTATTACCCTTTGAAAATTCTTTCTTTGAAATTTCTTTGTCATACCGCTGGTCATCGCGCCGTTTCAAACAGTGACGTCATGATAATAAAATACGCTGCTAAATTTATTTTATGGACTGTCTGTTTCTTTCCTAAGAGACAATATGCGCACGTATATATGAAACTCAAACATTGGTAATCCCCTGTATATACATTTTTTTGGAATAACATCGAGTATAAAACATCACTATACATTTTTATCGGTGCAACACTTGCGTAACGGTGTTCTGGTGACATACATTAGCATTTCATTCTTCGTCATGAAGGCCTAGGCTGTAATTTGCGGAGAGCCGAAACGCAATGACGGGATTATCTATAACAATACATTTATTTCATAAACACAGAGTAAACTTGATATATTTGCATGGCCGGCTTCTGCGGGGGTCCGGGATGGGTGGGTTCCGATCCCCTTCCTGGAATGAGTTTAACTAAAGTATAATTTGTAGTTTCTTGCACTTTTACGGTTCAACACCGCCCTAGACTGTTAGCAGTTCAGTAAGTTAAACAGGCTTTTTCGAAAATTTCGTCGAACAGTGTTTTTCTCTGACTAAAATTCTAATAAGTAACTTTTAAAAATGGTTTGTCTTCCGAATTTAAAACAAACATTGTACATGTAAATGGTTGTTTGCCATTCTCCCATACCAGACGTCTACTATAGCAGATTTTTTTGCCGAAATTTGGTCCCATTCTTCCTTCAAAAAAGAAAGTAATTTGACAATAATGACGTTTAAAAAGAGTGAGTTGGATTTTACGGCGAATCGGCACAAAATGGTCATATATCACCGAGAAGAAGCCATATTGCAAACGCCATTTGTAAAGCATAAACATTGATGTAAAAATGTAAAGCATACCTAAAAACATCCATGTAAAAATGTAAAGAACACTATGAATAATGTAAAACATATCTAAAAACATCCATGTAAAAATGTAAAGCATATCTAAAATCAGTTATGTAAAAATGTATATACGTATGTGTTAAAATATCAGTTGCAAACAATAATATTGCAAGATGTAAATAAAAATACGAAATGTTAGATTTTTTTTATATATTCCTATCTGCTTTAAAAATGATACAATATTTCCGACTGAAACTTTTTCAGATAACTCTTCCAAAGATTGAACGTCATAATATGTACTGCGTTGTGTAGCAAAATCAACACAGTCGATTAGAATATGTTTAATAGTTAGCGGTGTTTAACATGGTACACATTCGGGTTGATCTTCTTTATTCAAAAGATAAGAATGAGTCAAACGGGTATGACCTATTCGACAGCGCGAAAGAACAACTTCCTCCCTGCGAACAGATCTGTTACCTTGGTGCCATTCCCCTAGAGTAGATTTGATAATTATCATGAAGTTTATTGAATGAAGTATCGTTCCATGACGATTGCCATTTAGATAAAATGTATTTGTTTATACAATGTATTAGGCCTGAACTCGGTATGTGTACATTAGTCATTGTCTATGATCCCAAGATTACGTAAATTCTGACGTCTATAAACTTTGGAATCGGAACATTTCCAAACATCCCCCCCGCCCCCCCCCCCCCCCCCCCACCAACCCCCCGAAAAAAGGACACAATTTCTTTAATTAGGTTATAGGCCTAATGAGATTCTGTTAGGTTAAAAAAAGTGATAGGCCAAGGTTTTAAATTTGAAGCATTTATGATAATAATTTATGTAAAACTGTTGATACAGTATGTTTCAATATGAATAAAAGAAACTATTCAAATACGTTTTCTCGTCTTGGTGTGGATGTATATCTATACCGTCCTTTCTTTTGTTTAGAATATATTTCAAGTTTTCAAATGTCGAGATTTAATTTAAATGCAGTCTAAGACGTAACAAGCTTATACATCATGTATTGCGTTCAGAAATTATGGATTATCATTAATACAGTTAATTGTAATAATAGAAAATAAACTTCCTAAAACGGATCCGTAATTCGAGATATTGCCATTGCAATAACACCACTTCTTTATTTTTTGGGGGCACTGGTGATTTTTCAAGGGAGCTCTGCCTTTTGGGTAGCACCTAATTTCATATTAGGGGTGCGTGCGTATACAAAATGAATCTACCAAAGTAATGTATATCAGTACGTATCAGTTTACATAGACCCACGCAACCTCCGCTGTCTCTAAGCAAATCACATGACGATGGAAAAACCACGTGATCTCAAAATGGCGACACGCTTGGCAAAGCTATATTCAGCTCATTGGGCAAAATGTTCCGCTCCATCATGAAAACTTAAATACAGAAAATCATCTTGAAGTTTTTCCATGGTCAAAACCATTACTTTCATTTTGTAATTTACAACCAAATAAGTTCACCGTAAATTGCATCGACTGTGTGACGAGTCAAATATTTTATATCCAATTCCTTTCTATGCATTTTGTTTGTTTGTAAGCTTATTCAAGGTGGACAACCCATCTGATTTTTTGCTATCTTACACATGGGAAACATCGATTAATGTAACATTTATATCATTATATCATTTTTCTATAAGTTAAAAAGCGTAACCTTTTGGCTTTTACCTTTTTTGTCAGATAAAAAGCGTCGAAGGCAGAAAAATGAGTGCTTCTTCGGGACAACGCGTCTGTCACACTTTATCCAAATCCCAGTGTTCACATTACCTACATATTTGGTCCGTGAAAAAAAACAACAAAAAAAAAACCAAAAAACATTTGAGCCAAGTGGTTGAGAAAAGCTTTGAAAATTTCTGGCAGACGTTTTTCTTATTTCTAAAATCGTAGTAAGGAAAGTTTTTAATTAAACATATAAAAGAAACTGTGCTTTAAACAGTATCAACAATAAATGATGAAACTTATTTTATTGTGTAGAACATGATTTACCTTCATTTTTTCACACAGAAGTTTATGTTCTTTTGAAAAAATTAAAAACAGAGAAAAGAGAAATATTAAAATTCAGTTTTGTCAGCGCAAGACCTTTTGTAACAGATAAGAAAAGAGTTAGGTTGATAACCTGTTTTAAACAAATTGTAAAAAGAAGGCTATCAATATTTAGTTATTTTATCTGAACATTATCTTGGCTTAAGTATGCCGATCCAGTAAAAAAAAAATATGTAAAAATGATGAAATGATATGCTGTAAATATAACATTGAACCAATTAAACAAACATTAGTGCAGATTTAATGTAGTACAGGCAGGAACAGTGTCCCGAGCGCATTGTTTACATAATAAATGCATTCCTTCTTGACACAATTATGACAATTTTACAAACGTTGCAGTTTTAAATTAATACTGCATTTCTGACAATTTTCGGTAGATAACCAGCAAACAGATTCAACGTTACATCAAACACAATAGTTTAATCAAGCGTTGGGAATTTACCCTTATCATGCTGAACACGATTGACTCTGCCTTTGCGACCAATGCAGATCATGATCAGCCTGTACATCCATGCAGTCTTATAATGACCTGCACTGTTCGTCATCATTCAGTATCTTTTTGGTATGCACTCCTTTTAAAAGTTAATGGTACTGTCCAAATTGAAAGATGGACAAGTTCATCATAGAAATTCAGCAGGGTAAGGGTTAATCCGCAAGAAACTGAAACAACCGAGGTCGCCACGACCATCAACTACACTGTACATTGATAGTTACAAAAATGTGGATGTGTACTAAAAATTAATCATCATTCAGGTAAAACTCCAGTATTCCGTATAAAGACCTCCTGTCTATAGTAATCTTTTGCGCTTCTCCAATAAACGTCAATATATCTGTGTAATACTCTGTTGAAAAGTAACGAACCGTTTTGTGAAACAGTGTATTAATTTCAGTAAGCATGTATTCATTTCTGTCTAGTCTCGCTGTTTATATTGTTTGAAAAATTATGAATTTACAATTTTCAGTTTTTAAAAGTAGGTCAAACGTTGGCTTAGACAGCGACGCCGAAAAATGGTCGTCGAAAATTTAATATTGTACTTATGCATATAACTGTAGTTCTTTCTTTCCTAGATATTTACTAATATTTTACTCCTTTCATGTTGAAACCTCTAGCATTTCATCGTAAAATCAAGAAGGATAACTTAAAGTTCCAATAAGTTTTAATCTATCTGAGTGAGTGAGTGAATGAGTATGCTGGGTTTTACGGCGAATCGACACAAAATGGTCATAGTTCTATTGAAAACGCCAATTGTAAAGCATACCTAAAACCATTTATGCATATCAAAAATCTTTAATATGTAAAAATGTAAAGCATATCTAAAATCATTTATGTAAAAATGTATATACGTATGTGTTGAAATATCAGCTGCAAACATAATAATATTGCAAAAGATGTGAATAAATATATGTGATGTTCAGATTTTTTGATAAATTCCTATCTGCTTTAAAAACGATGAAACATTTCCGACTGAAACTTTTTCAAATAACTCTTTGAAAAATTGAACGTCATAGTATGTACTGCGTTGTGGAGCAAAGTCCACACAGCCAATTAAAACATGTTTAATATTTAGCGGTGTTTGACATGGTACACATTCGGGTTGATCTTCTTTATTCAAAAGATAAGAATGAGTCAAACGGGTATGACCTATTCGACAACGCGAAAGAACAACTTCCTCCCTGCGAACAGATCTGTTCGCTTGGCGCCATTCCCCTGAGTAGGTTTAATATCATGAAGTATATTGAATGAAGCATTGTTCCATGACGATTGGCATTTAGATAAAATGTATTCGTGTATATTTGGCCTAAAATCGGTTTGTGGTAATTTCAAATTAGATTGTGATAATGAAAGGGATTTCTTTGCTGCAGTATCAGCATCCTCGTTTCCATGAATACCAACATGACTGGGAATCCCACAAAATATGATAGACTTTTTAAAGATAGCTGATGAACCCTGAGAAGAATGTTTTGAATGCAAGGATTTTCCATATTTCGGTTATGAAATGACTTTAAAACAGAAAGCGAGTCGGAAAAGATAATACATTTTTCTTCACTATTTTTTGATATAAAATTTAGAGCTAAATCAATAGCTTTGGCATCGGCTGAAAATATTGTTGCATTATTTGGCAAACGTAAGTTTGATTGATGAAGGAGGCTGACAGCAGCACAGCCAACCTTTGATTCATCTTTTGAACCGTCTGTGTAAATTGCAAAATAGTCCTTGTAAGTTGATTTGATTTCATGATATTTGGACTTGAATATTGCAGGGTTTGTTTCAGACTTTCTAAAGGCAGTTTTCAAATCGAAAAGAACTGTAGGGGTATGAAGGGTCCATGGTGGTGTATCTGGAATTGAATTTTTTTTAATTTTGATTTTTTTCCATGTAGTGTCATAAGCTTTTTCTAAATCGAAAAAGGCAGACACTAGATGCTCTTTTAATAAATGCATCACGAGTAAAATGTTCCAGTCGAACAAGATGCTCAGTTGTGCTGCGTTGTTTGCGAAAGCCGCTTTGAAAGTTTGTAATTAATCCTTGCGATTCGAGGTAACAAACTAGTCTAGAATTAATCATACGTTCCAGAGTTTTACATAAACAACTAGTAAGAGCTGTCGGTCTATAATTACTTGGGTTCTGCTATCTTTTCCGGGTTTTTGTATTGGAATAACAATAGCTTCTCTCCAGGAGTCTGGAAAAATACCAGTTTTCCATGTAATATTGTAGATTTGAAGGAGGTCTAATGATTCTTGTGGTAAGTGTTTTAAAAGTTGATAATGTATTTGGTCTGAACCAGCTGCAGTATCATGACATTTGTCTAGAGAGTCAAGTAACTCTGTGATCGAAAAAGGTTTACTATAATCTTCCTCATTATTTGAATCAAAATTCAGAGGTTTGCTTTCTTTAGTTAATTTAATGTTTTGGAATCTTTGGTCATAATTATGTGAAGAAGAGTTTTTTGAAAAAGCTTCACCAAGAGTATTAGCAATGTCTTCTTTGGTAGATGCAGTAGTCTGGTCAGATTGTTTAAGATGAGAAACATTTGAAGTTTTTCCTTTTCCACTTATTTTACGAATCATTTCCCACACTTTTTTAACCGATGATCTAGAATTAAGTTTAGAAACATATGAATGCCAGGTGTTTTTCTTTGCTTGTTTTATAGTTCTGCGAGCTTTTGCTCTAAGAAACTTAACTGATTGCAGATTGTCTTTTGTCGGACGAATATTAATTTTTTAACGGCCGCTCTACGTTTTCGAATAGCGGTCTTACAATCATCATTATACCATGGTTTCTTTTTTGATTTACTATTTCTTGACGTTTTTGGAATGGACTTGTCTGCAATATCTGATAAAATAACAGAAAACCGATCAATAGGATAAAAAAAATGGCGAAATTCTCCAAAGACAAATCATTTTTGCATAAAGACTGATATTTCTGCCAGTCAGCTTTATTAAATTTAAAATAAGAGCAATCTGGAATTGAATTTTCTTTTATACCATCGAATCCAAAGTCAGTTTTATTGAGAGAAGATTTTACGCGAACTCCAAACGGTTTGATTTGTTTTGGTTTTTTCTCATATGAATAGAAGTATTTGGGTTTAAAAATGATTTTATAAGCAGGATTAGATTTGCTTGCAGCCACTATCAAAGCATATTGCAATGAAAGTTTTAATTTATCTGAAACAGTTTGAACAAGTATACTTCTTATTAACTAACTGATGAAAAACACTTACAAAACATGATCAAATAATGCATTTTTGAAAACAAAAGAAGAATATTTTATACACGAAAGTGTAAACACAATCCAAAAGTTAAAAAATTAAATTATGATTTGTCAGATATTATTTTTTATTATTTATATTACATGTATTACCCGACATAATGAAGCATGAACAAGGTTTCAAATTAAACTTTAATGATGTATAGCAAAATAAAATCATACCATCCTCGTTTGCATATTAACTGGCCAGCTCCACCAGTTTGTTAATAATTTTATGGTACATAAGCATCTGATAACAATATGACCATTATTTTCGTCAGTCTGGAGATGAGAGTAACATAACAAAACTCTAACCACAGTTTGTTAAATTAATTTGATAAAACTTACTGATGGGGCGTTTTGTCTTCGTCGCTGTTTTCGTTGTATTGTTAGTAGTAGTTACTGTAACGAAAATATAAGCAAAAATGTTACCTTAATTGAACGATTTCCCCATGTGTACAATACCGAAATGTCGCGTGGGTTGGCCACCCCATTATTTATAGTCGCCACCGATAACGAATATAGGTGACTCCTCAAGAAGACAGGTAGTAATGTCAGTGGAAATATAAATAGTCATTGAAAATGCAATAATGTTGAACCAAGCTAAAAGTAATGTAAAGACTGACATGACTGGCACAGTTCTGCAAAACTTTTCGCCCCTTGAACCCGCCTGGCGGTTACACGAACATAAATAAGTTTAATGATACGGGGATGAGGAGAGAAAGTAGCATAATTAGCATGTGAAACAATCGTCAGTCTTTTCACTTCCCTTCATTACATCTTTCAATATCGTGATTCCGGCACTCACCCCGCTGTTCGCCGGGGTTTCGGCCCCTGAAAACTGTTTACTGCTCGTGAGTTCGCTCGGCTAGGTCGCAGAACAAATGTTGAAATTTAAGAATAAAACGGCGTACAATTAAGACGAAATATTGATGTTGAGAATGCTCACAAGTATTTTTCAATTTCACAACTTTCGCAAGTTTACATACATATTATAGATCTAGTCAAATCATTGCACCGGATTTAAGTATCATATAACATCGTAACTTCAAACAAAGAATCTGCTCAATAACTCGGATTTATTACACATTAAACTGTTAAAGAGTTAAATGAAAGTTTCCTGCATAAGATCAAAGGTAAATTTTGTTTACAGAGACATACCTCAAGGTGTATATGAAATGTTAGAATGTTTGAATCCGAAACATACTAAAAACTATTTAAGCCGGGTTTAAAAATCGTGCCATGCAGCCCCTTCTTGATTAATTTCCATAGGTACAAAATTGCAAGGACCAGCTAACTTAGAATAAAGTGTTCCTTTGAATAATACCCTTGAAATATACAAAAACACGCATTTCCATAGCAACCTTTATTTAAAAAAACAAAACAAAAAAACACAAAAAAATGAAAATGATACCTTTTAACAAAATAACTATCAATATGTCAAATAAGTTTATCTGGTCTTAAATCTTAAAATAGAGAAAATAAACGATTTTTATTTGACATGTATTGTATGAGAATAAAGTTATTACTTTATTGTAATGCCCCCTCCCCTCCCTCCACCCCTTCGCCACCACTGTCTTCAAATCACTTGCCCCTCACCGATGTAGGTTCTAGCCTCACTTAGGTCATAGAATTCCTCATGCGATAGCGACTCATGTTGAATTTGCCGATCCTATCCTGTCGTTCGTTTCGAAAGAACACCGAAAAAGATGTTTCATTTCTTATATTTACATATATTTCTTTTCCATCTGTAAATTATTAGATTATATTATAAATTGCACACATTTTGTTTCATTTAACATTAAAATCAGCTTCCCGGCCATTCTATTCACCAGACGGAACAACTGCAATTTTATCTAAGGAACGTTCACCCTAACATTACGCTTAAGTCAAAACAGCGGCCCGTTATCACTAACAGCGTTGACGTAGCTTTCGCGCCTTTCCTGTTGGTGTTCATACGAAATGAACGTCAAATTTTGCAATGGAAAAAAATAGTGCGAATGTATATATATATATATAACTCTTGTCACTGTAGTAATCAAACATTTTGTAACATTATCATTAGCAGGTGTGACTATTACAGTATGTTTATTGACATGAAATATACTGGCATTAATTGCCAGTGTGTCGGCTCCTTTTAAATGATTTATGGGATCATATGATATTCTCCCCCTGCTGGTCCTACAAAACAATCTTGTACCTAAAGATTATAATCAGTAGGGGGCTGCATGGTAGGTTTTACTGGCACCTGGTTTAACACATCATTACTGTATCACATGAGTGTAATATCAACTAAATTTTAAATCAAGTCTACTACACGAGTAGACTGACTTATTTTTATTTCCCCAAACTTTCCGAATACCGCGAGAAATTTTATCGGACGCGGGCAAGAATTTCTGTCAAAACCGTAGAGTGGTGAGTGAGTTGGGTTTTACGGCGAATCGACATAAAATGGTCATATATCGCCGAGAAGAAGTCATATTGCAAACGCCAACTGTAAAGCATAAACATTGATGTAAAAATGTAAAGCATACCTAAAAACATCCAAGTAAAATGTAAAGAACACTATGAATAACGTAAATCATATCTAAAAACATCCATGTAAAAATGTAAAGCATATCTAAAATCAGTTATGTAAAAATGTATATACGTGTGTGTTAAAATATCAACTGCAAACATATTAATATTGCAAGATGTAAATAAAAATATGAAATGTTAGATTTTTTTGGATATATTCCTTAACCGTAGAAAATGTCGCGAGGAACATATAAACCGCGATATTTTATAATAGTTATAAACAGCAAGGAACATTTTGTCTCCGGTAGCCGGTAGCGTCCATGGTTTGACTCTACATTTTATCCATATCAGTCTATAAAAAGTCGAGGAACAACAACAAAAACAACAAAAAAATAATCCGCGACATTTTGCAATTTTAGTAGAAATAATACAAAAAATTGAGTGTAAAAATAAGCCCCGACTTGTTTCTCAACAACTGTCTCATGAATGTCGCGATTAAAAACATTTTATGAGAGACGTTTCTATGCATAAAAACGCGAGGCTTTAATGTTAAAACTCGATTTTTCATAAAGTATACATAAAAAATATCGCGGATTAAAATGGCCGCAGTTGGCTTCCTAAAGTAAGAGTATGTTTGCAATGTCGCGGTTTTGTCAGTAATTCGCGACCTTTTTACGACAGAAGGGTTTCTCTTGGTAGCGATAGTTTATACAATTTCGACGTAAAATCTTTCGAATTTGAAACTTCCCAGCGATCTTTTATAAACTGACAGTAAAATTTCTCACGGCTTTAGAATGGACGCTACTGGCCACCATAACTTCACACGCATTGCCATGTATTATCAAAGAAAGATTAAACATGCGAAGAAGTATGCAAGCCAAGACTGTCATTGTGTTGCCTGGATATCTAGTAAAGCATAATTTCATGCATACTGTTCAGAAACTGTAAAAATACAAATTCAGTATATATTCTTATAACACATTCTGTGCATTTGTCATTTTTTCAGGACAGGATAGGAGAGAGATTATATTGAAGGATGGAATGGTTATGCCGTTGTGGAATTAAGCGCCTGCTGAAGGTGTGGCTTGGCTTTTCTGTAGGATTGGTATTCAGCTTTACCCTACTAGTCAATGAAATGGTGGTACAGTTTACGAACAATGAATCCAAAGATCGCTTTTCTATGACAGTTCTTGAGGTCTCCAACTGGTATAACACGAGAACAAACTTCTGCGGGGGCCATTACACGGGATACGGCCATACTTTTTTCAAGTTGAAGTCAACTGTATTTGACCCAAAGAAAAACATTTTTACAATATCCTGTAACGAGTGGATGTTTTTGCATAAACCTTCAACGTACTGGTTTAATGGAAAATATGCTCCATCGCGGTATTCTAAATCTTTGACCTTCAACAAAGGTCACGATCTACGAAATATTTTGAAAGATGAGAATATTACAGTAGTTGTCTATAGGGAATATCCGCATAATTTCTATCATGCCATGACACAGTGGTACAATATTTTTGTACTGTCAAAACTTTTTAGCTTCAGAATGAAGAGTGTTAATATTCTTTTACTGGACACCGGTCCAGTGGTTCACATTGATGAACAGTGGAAGTTACTGTTTCAACAAGTGATAAAAGCGGATGAACTTAACAGTCCAATGTATTTTAAGGAAGCCATATTTAATATACCTGGGCACGAAAGCCCAATGTACTATTTTGATCTCATTAAACTGCCATTTATAGAAGACTTCTCAAATCATGTTTTGCAAAATTTTGGTATAAAAGGCAAGCAGTCTTTTAACTGTAAAACATTAACAATAACTTTAGTTCTTAGGCGGGACTATTACATGCATCCCGGCGTAAGCACTGAGAAAAGAATCGCAGAACGAAAGTTCAAAAATGAGTACGAGTTACTTGCCACGCTCAGATCTGAATTTCCGGGCCATACGGTGCAAACGCTAATTGCGGAGGAAATGTCACTTCCGGAACAGTTGTCCTTGACCTCAAATACAGACATTTTGATTGGAATGCATGGTTGTGTTCTTACACAAATCTTATTCTTGCCAAAACATGCCATGGTGTTGGAAATGTATCCTGTTTTCTGGACAGTTCAGAGATTCTTTAGTTCTATATCCAGATGGAGAAATATCAAACATGAATACTGGCAGAATAGTGACAAAAGAAATGAATTTGCCAACCATTATACATATGTTCCAACAAGTGTTATACACGAATTTGCCCAACGTGCTCGAAAGCATTTTGCCTGTAATAAACACAACTTATAATCTTCGTGATTCAAAAGTTCAACAAAACTACTTGTCTGGTCTATTTTTAGGGAGATTCAGAAAAAAACAACCGATAAATTTTAAACTTTGTATACTTATTTCAGTGATGCGCGTTGGATGTTTTCACATTTATTCTATCAGGACCTGCGTATTATGCTACTAAGTATGTCCGGATAGTGGTATTAGTTGGGCCTGAATTTTTACGTATAATTTCGAGTTTACAAACTGTTTGATAACAATAATAACTTATCTCTGTTGCGTAAATTGGTACAGAAATATAAAGACTTGTAGGAAGTATCGTTCACACAGTCTTAACTGAAAAGTATTTCTACGCAGTGTTCTAGATTTCGCGCAAACTACTATGCTCTATTTCAACTTCCCAACAAATCGTATTCTGTCAAATCGTCACGGAAAAGAATCTCTTGCAAGATAAACCGGGCGAGCTGCGTTTGGATATAGCATAACATGATCTGCAAAAGTAAATAAAAAATGTTAAAAGACTTTAATGAGTAGAACAGCTTTGATGTAGTGCACTTCATGCACCTCGTAAACATGCTTGAAGTAGCAGAAAGAAATTCATATTGCAGAATTTTTTTTTTCTGTAATTTGGGCGACGAAAGAAAGATCTTTTAGTGTATATAAATAACGTTACTTTAATTAAGAATGTTATTGACATTTTGGCAAAAAAAACCCCCCAAAACCCACAATATTTCTTTATTTTTTTTCTGTTTTTGCAGCTGAGTTCACAGTTGCGCCGTAATGATTCTTAAAATATGTTAAAACAATACTGTTTCATATTTTATACTGGTATTTTTATTTTTGTCCATTATACAAGCAGATCACTAGAATACGAAAATATATCAATCTGGCACGTTTAAATTCTTCATTCTTTAATATTTAAGTGTGAAACGTTAAGAGCTGTTTTATCATTCATCGACTCGGCATCTTAGCAGAAGTCACAATCCAGTGCTCTCATTCACATTTGTGTATTAAGGTTTAGCAGTATATCACAAAACTTAGTAAACGAACAACATCTTGACAAACAATTCATTTGTCCAATACATGTTTTACTGTTCTGTCCCATCGAATTGGATACTTAAAATATTTTAAAGGAGTTTTCCCCCTTAAAAAAAGAATGCCATTTGTAAAGAAATAAGTGTAAACAACTGTCAGAAACGATGTTGTATCTAGTTATGTTAAGTTTAAACACTGGTACATTGTTGCAAAAGCATCAAAACGAAGACATGTAATTGTTACAGCTTTTTAAAAAATGGCGAGTTTTTAAAGGCGTTGAACTGTCTAGAAATGTGGCTCCTTCATGCAGTCCCTTTTCGGAATTCAGTACATATACACATATGAGTAAATTGACAATGGTTTTGTAGACTAATATACATGTTTTATATGCTGTTTATTTTTCATGTAAATCAATGCTTTCTTTCTATGATTAGGTGATGTTCAAACTTTTTTCTCCGAAACATGGACCTAACTCTTAAAGATTCCTGAATACATTGCGTAATATCGAAAGTAAAAGCGTTTAACGTCCTTAATTCTTTTAGCTGCCTTTATGATTTTAGCTCCACTATTCGAAGAAAAGGTAGAGCTATTGCACTCACCCATGTGTCGGCGTCTGCACCCCGACTTGGTTAAGTTTTGTATGTAAGCTTGTATCGCAGTATCCACTTATGGGAATTGATCGAAACGTAACACACTTGTTCATCTGTGATTATCTGAAAAGCAGTGCACAGGTTCCATAACTCTACTTTGCAGTTGTACAAAGTTATGTCCGTTTGTCGACAAAACAGTTTATATGTAAGCTTGTTTCTCAGTGTCCTCCGATGGGAATTGACAGACACTTCATACACTTGTCCACTGTGATGATCCGACGTGAAGTACACAGCTCTCATAACTCTAGTTTGCATTTTTATAAAGTTATACCCCTTTTGGAATGTTTTGGTTTTGTATGTAGGCTGGAATCTCAGCAACTAATGCAAGAATGGATTGAAACTTTACAAACGTTTTACTGTGATGATTTGGCACGAAGATTACAGATCCTATAACTCTGTTTTACGTTTTCTCAAAGTTATGCCTATTTATTCTCAGTTTAGCAATTTTCTTGTGTAATCTGTTATACCATTAAGCATTATAAGTGGGGAAAATTCAACGACTAAAATTGTTGCCGCTCTGTGTCTATGTTTTCATTACTTTATTTTATATTAGCAAGGCTTTTGAACAGACGAACAGACGAGCTCTTGCTGTTTCTTGCAATTTTATTGTCTACATTTATAGTTCGAACGTCTTGTTAATTCCATTTATACGTACTCGAGCTCTAAAGCTGCTTTGAAGTGTTTGGTGTTCAAACATACTCTAAGATTTATTTTATTACGTTACTTGCAACAAATAAATTTGATTTGTGCAGCCTGAATATCTTCAGATATTGGATGATATATACATGTTTCTGATTAATGCTACAACAGATTGTTCAGATGTTTGTCAAACACTTAAAAATGCAAATAAAATATTTTTGTTTTGATCTTGGGTTTAGAAAAAAGTCGTTCCCGTCCACTTTAGAACGCTTTAAATCAAATATCGGGGGTAAATTCTCATTTCCACAGGACTTTTGTCTGGATTTAAACATAACATCAATGTTAAACACTAGTATTGTCATACGGTAAAATAGAAAAAGTGGAAACTCCACAGGTCGCTCAACACAACAAAAACGAAAATATTGCAGGCTCGGTTTTATTGAGCCTGTTCATGGACGGTAGTGGAAATGCATGCTACCGTCCACGACCCATGTCTATAAACAATATGTAGCAGTTTAGGTGGTTAACATGTACATGTGCATTGTTGCCCGTGACGAAAGACTTTATTAAGTGACAGATGACTGGCCAAGAAGAAAGTGAGATGGATTTTAAGGCCGCCACTCAAACCAAATATTGCCGTGGAAAAGCAAAACGATAAAAACTGGTAAAATATCAGGTAAAAAGGTAATGACATCAGATGTAAATCAGTATAAAAAATGAACGTGCACAAAAGGGCTTGGTGTACATGTTTGTAAACCCCTATATTTCTAGATGGATAAACTCCTGCCAAACAGCTTGATTTTGATGTCCATGTTTGTACATCTTTTTACAGATGTAAATTCATGTATTTCTAGGTCAACAGCAAGTCTTTCGAACATTTCTTACGACTTTAACGTTTTTATCACTGTTTCCAAACGTACTGCTTTACTTGTTTTGTACAGATTCTGAGTCTTCATTGGCCATTTGTCAAAATAATAAAGGCCATATCTATTAAACGAGTTTATATTAGTGTTCTGATAAACTGCAACTTGTCATGGTTGGCACGTCATTGTAACGCAAACGCTAAACTAAAATAATGCTAACACAGGTTTACAGCATTATGCATTTTGAGTCGTGACATTGAAAAAAGGTCATGGTACATGTTACACCCTTCCATAAGGTACACTGAGAACCATATCAGTTAAGGCGAGAGGTTTTTTTTATGTTTCGTTTTAGGAACCCGCCCGATCCGAAGTTCTCATTAATTAGAAAAAAAAATCAATATATCCACCGATTGCCGCGTGTCGGATCAAAACGAAATAAAAAGGACCGCGCAGTAAGCACTTTATTTCCTCTGATATTATGGTGATTCGCTATACGTCCGAGAAATCGAAAGAGAAACAAATACAGAGCTTTCAAACCGGCACAATAACGGCTTCTTGTCGAAGTTTTCCAGGGCTTCCACCTTTTCAACTACTTTGTTGTTAATGTCATGGATGACGCCGCAGCTCCAGCCACATCACCATCAAGCGAAACTCTCAGACCTTTCCTTTTAAGACATGAATGCACAACAACTTTAATCTAAAGTATGTAGAAGTTGTTTTCTTTCCTTTAGCGCTTTGAAAAAAATATAATTGGTCCCTGGAATAAGCCGTAAGGGTCTTTAATATTAATCTCAATTATCATCTTAGACATTCCTGTGCAATGTCTTCGTCTGCAGTTGTTTCATTCATATGAAATACAAGGGTAAAATCTCTGTTTGGATGCTGTTAACAGAGATTCTAGATACAATTTAAGTGGTTTTAAAACAGAGTGGCACAAATGTTAAATATCTAATGTTTAGATAAATGCGCTATTTCATGGTATTTTGGCCATACTGAGGAACAACAGAAAGGTAAAATGTTTTAGTATTAACCTTTAGAAAAAGCTATGGTTTCGTTTCTTAGTGCAGCTTTATGTAAAGGAAGTGTCGAGTTGTTGTAGATCAGTTCTTCTAGTCAAACCTGTTAGGGATTGTCTAGGAGTACGTACCTCCTTTTTCTAGATATTGTGGGTTATTTACATCGTTAGGTTTGTTCAAAATGAAATATCACATAAGGTTTAGTCAATATTTGCCTAAAACTTAAATTGGCACAGTTAGCCAGCATTCACTTTATTGTTGACATTTACTTTCAAAACATAAATAGCCAAGGTAAGATAAAAATAAAAAACAGTAACTGACGAAAAGGAGGTCTGTAATACCAGATAATCCCTAACAGGTTTGTCTAAAGATTCTACAAGATTTAGTATCGACCCATACACCTACACAATAAAACAAAAATTAAACGGTTATTCCCAAAATTGTCATTTTTAAAGTTTTAAATTTTGGGAAGTGAAAACGATTGTGCCATTTAAGCCTGGTAAATAATGCTGCAAATAATTGCATGATTGTGTGGGGAGATTTCAAATGTTCAATTTTAGATGGATGACTTTAGGCCCATGCGAAAAGTCTTGCTACATTTTAGGTCTGTGCCCCCCCCCCCCCCCATCGCCCGCCACCCACCCCGCGCAGTCTGGTCAGGATCCATACTGTTCGCTAACAGTTTCTCTAATTGCAATAGGCTTTGAAAGCGAACAGTATGGATCCTGATCTGGATCCATGCTGGTCGCAAACGCACTATGTTGGTTTTCTCATGGTGCGACTCATTTCAACTTTTCATATAATTTTTTTTAATAATATTAATCACGGACTAGACCCAGTTGTCGAAACTTGAACAGGCGATTAAGCTTACGGTAGAGTAACTTTTAGTGTTATATTTCAACATTTTAGAAGATATAGAAAAACAAATGTTTACAATCTTTACGCTAAAATCAAAACATCAAACAAACGATTCCCACTTAGGCTAATGTTTTAAAACAACATTTACCTAGCGATTAGTATAATAGCTGGTTAAAAGTTTCAAACACCTGGGCTCTGGTTGGTCAATGTAAGATTCCGTATCCATTGACAAAACAGACTTTAAGCGAGAAATCATAAAAATTCTGTTTTGTACGGAATCCTGTTTCCGCCATCGACTTTTCGACTAGACAGATACGCGAAACCTTGAAATTAAGCATCAAATTTCAACATTTCGTGCTATAAATTTACCGCGAAAAGTCGAAATCTTGAAGTTTTTGACCCGACAATTGTCGTGCAAACGTCAACTTTTCGACCTAGAATCTAGCGCGAAAAGTAGAAATTAAGAGAGCTAATTTCAACTTCTCGTGCTAAGATATTTCCTCAAAAAGTTGAAGTTTGTAACGCGACAATTGTCCTGCAAATGTCAACTTATCGACTGAATTTGTAGGGCGAAAAGTATAAATTTAAGTCTTAACTTCTACTTTTCGTGCCAGTTCTTTGGCCGATAATTTCGCGACATTATCGCTTAAAATTCGACGTTTCGTTCTAGGGTTAGGGTTAGTTAGTTTAGTTTAGGGTTAGGGTCAGTTCGAAATTTAAGCAATAATATCGCGAAATTATCGACCAAAGAACTGGCACGAAAAGTAGAAGATAGGCCACTTAATTTCAACATTTCGCGCTAGATTATGGGTCGACAAGTTGATGTTTGCATGACAATTCTCGGGTCAAAAACTTCAAGATTTCTACTTTTCGCGGGACATTTTTAGCGCGAAAAGTTGAAATTAGACGCTTAATTTCAAGTTTTCGCGGATCTGTTCTGTCGAAAAGTCGATGGCGGAAACTGGATTCCGTAGTTTTGCACCCATACTGTCCTAAATTTAGTGTATATAATATTTTTTCTTGTGTAAAATGTCTGCTTTTCTGGCCTTAATTGATACATTAAACTACATTATAAGAATTAATATTCATTTTGCATAAAAACAAGTGTCAAGTGAATGGACAATATCTATTTCAAAGAGAGTCACGGTTGAACTTAGTCGCTCTTCCGACCTTGGCCTTTTGACCTTGAAACTATAATGGCCAGATTCAGTCGAGCAGGGCTATTGGAACACACGTGAGAGACTTCAATGCAACTCTTAACTTTGACATACATCGAGAGATACTGAAGAAACTTGGAACATCTGTTCACAATTATTTGTTGCGTCGTTCGCATGACCCTGGGACAGGTTTCACAAACGCCCATAAGTATGGACAGTTTGAGATTAAAATTCAGAGATTTTCGAGCAAAGGTCACATAAGACGGGTTGTATAATACCTTTAAAAATCTTTTTTGTCGAAAATATTGATCTAAGACCACTACAACGAGCACACAATTCTTCATTTATTTTTATGTGGGATGTTTTAAAATATATAGGTGAAGGACCCACGTGCCATCCTGACATTTATACTTCGTTTTACAGAACCCAACATTTTCGTGCTTTACAAAATCTTGGTGGACTATCCCTCCGATAACACTAGTACATTAAAACAACAAAACAATACAATGTTATTGCATAGGAAGGGTCGTTTGAGGCCCCTTTCACATGCCCAGGAATCTTCATTTTTTGTTGTTTTTATACCAAATCTATATCTCGGGAGGGGAACTCCGAACTCCCTCCCCAACCATTTTATCGGAGATATTCCCTTTTTTATCACTCTCTTATGTGCGTAATGTAACAATGGGCACAGTCCCTGATGTAGAAAAAACTACCATAATACGTTCCATTCCATGATCCTTAACACATCATATGTACCCTTGCAACGCATTTTGTCGCCACCAAAACTCGTCCGAATTTTGGTAGTGACTACCAAAATGCGTTGCTACCTTTTTTAGGTGTAACAGTGCACAATTTGTTGACTTTAATGACGGTTGCACTGAAAGACACATCTTTAAATTGAAAAAACATATTTGAGACTATAGGCGTTCTCATACCGTTGTATAAATGTGTGAAACAATTTGTAATTTGTGCAAACTTGACACTATGTCATGAACATGATGAAGATGGTTCTTGCTTTATTACAAAACAAGAGCTGTCACTAATGGTGACAAATGCTCCCGCAGCGCCTTGACCTTTGACCTAGTGACCTTGACATTTGACCTGGTGAACCCAAAGTCAGTAGAGGTCGTGTACTCAATAAGTACTATCAGCATGCGAAGTTTGAAGGTCCTGGGTGCAGTGGTTCGCGAGTAAAGTGCCTTCATGCAAAAAGTTAACATTGGCCCCTGTGACCTTGACCTGGTGACCCCAAAGTCAGCAGGGGTCGTGTACTCAATAAGTACTATCAGCATGCGAAGTTTGAAGGTCCTGGGTGCAGTGGTTCGCGAGTAAAGTGCCTTCATGCAAGAAGTTAACGTTGGCCCCTGTGACCTTGACCTTTGACCCCAAAGTCAGTAGGGATCGTGTACTCAATAAGTACTATTAGCATGTGAAGTTTGAAGGTCCTGGGTGCAGTGGTTCGCGAATAATGTGCCTTCATGCAAAAAGTTAACGTTGGCCCCTGTGACCTTGACCTGGTGACCCCAAAGTCAGTAGGGGTTGTGTACTCAATAAGTACTATCAGCATGTGAAGTTTGAAGGTCAGTGGTTTGCGAGTAAAGTGCCTTCATGTAAAAAAATAACGTTGTGACGAACGAACGAACGAACGAACGGACGGACAGTTGAAAACTAATATGCCTCCCTTCGGGGGCATAAAAATGTTAGGCTCTCAGTCGGAAATGAACCGAGACCCATCTGTTCCACACCACAAAATGCAACTTTGGTCCACCGTTCTAGACCACTGCGCCACGGCGGAATTTTCTAAGCAGTTATACTGACTTTGAAACTGTTCCCACTGACCCCATATGCAATCCAAGCCTTTATTTTACTAAAAGCTATTTATATACCGAGTTTGATTTCAATTCATCAATCGCAGAAACTGTTTTTTTCTATTTTTAGAAACAGTGACCTTGACATTGACTTCACTGATCCCAACATTTATCTTACTACAAGCTACCTAAAGACCAAGTTTGATTTCAATATCTTACCCAAACCAAAGTTTTGGAACGGACACTAAATTTGGATGACAATTCAAGAATGTTTTTTAGAAACCGTGATCGTAACCCAATATCATAAAATGATATTTTTATCAAAAAGAAAAAAGAAAATTTGTTGAACCGCCACCCATTCGTTCCAGTGCACAAAATGTATCTTTAGCCCAACGCTATAGATCGCTGCGCCACGGTGGAATTTTCTAAGCTACTATGCAAATTAAATCAATTCTATTGACCTTGTACATGTACCTGACCCTATATGCAATCTCAGCAATTTCTGTAGGCTACTTATATGCCAAATTTAACCTCAAGCCCTTAACCGAAACTTTAGCTGAAACTGGTTTTCCCTATTTGTAGCGACCTTGACCTTGACCCTTCTGACAAAAAATTAAATCCCAAGCTTGGTCTCACCAGGTGCTACCTTCATCTCAATATCTTAACTAAAACTAAAGTTATTGAACTGATACCAAATCTTGAAACCGCCCACCCATCCATCCACCGACGACATCGCTAATTAAATAACCAGGTTTTATAACTTAGCAAAACCTGGTTAAATACGACGAAATCAGCAGTTTTATGCTAATATGTGTATTAAATGTTCCTTTTTCTATATTATGGAAAGCTTTACGTAATATTTTATGTAAGAGCCTTCATATCAGTTTATTATCTTTAATCGACTTGTTTTTATGATTTTTGACACCTGAACTTTATCTCTGTTGTTTGTAAGAATGTCATGTTATTTCCTTTTCTACGATCTCAAGTGTCCTAAAACTGTTTTGAAGTGTTTGATTTCAAACATACTTTACGTTGTAACATTTATTCTATTACATTGTTTTGCAGCTTTGTGCAGAATACATGTAGGATAGCATATACATGAAGTGTTAACCCACACTTTCCGTCGCATTAATACTAGATATCTTCAAATATTGGAAAGTAAATTACAGATTAATGCCGCAACAAATTGATTTATTTTTGTTCGCCAGATTGCCGGTACACAAATCTTAAAACAATGCAAATAAAAAAGTACCGCTCGCTCGATTCTTTTTTTAAATCGTTTCCACCCCATTTGTGCAGACACGGACGGAAAGGACTATTTTTCGAACGCTAAAAATGAAACATCCAAGGTAAAATCTAATTTCCTTCGGAAATATCTTTCTGGTTTTAAACACTATTGCAATGTTAACAAGGCAGTCTGAAAGACAGTATATTCCCCGCCATTGTTATGGATAGTGAAAGGATTTATGTGTCACAGAGACAATATGCATGTGTCCGAGTCTCTGTTTTTGTGTATCCTGTATCTGTACGTCATGTGTTATCTGTTTGTCATGTGTTCCTTCCATCAGTCTATTTCGTCTCATTTTTTCATCTATTCACTTTTCATTTCATTTCACCATCCCATAACTAAGGTGACGGGCCTCATTCATACTTTATTGATTACCATTTGGCACGATATTCACGCTTTTCTATGCTTCTGCGCACTGATATTATAGAAGTTATGGCGAGAGCCGTGTTTTTGTCATCTCTCTGACAATTTATTAGTGCCTGGGTATATTTGCAGGTGAATATTGTTTTCAAGATTTCAGTTAACCATTATATTTGTATGCGTATATTTTCGTGTGGATTGTTTACGTATTATTTTGGTGGCACTGATATTATAGAAGTTATGGCGAGAGCCGTGTTTTTGTCATCTCTCTGACAATTTATTAGTGCCTGGGTATATTTGCAGGCTCCAGACCCTAATCTCCCTCTCCCTAAATGCAGAACTCACGAGTATCCGTGACATAACTCACGAGTATCCGTGACATATGGTATTAAACAATCGAGTTGTGACCTTGACCTTAAGCTGGGAGTGAATTTTGAATTCTGCACATTGTCTTGATAAATGGAATATTACAGCCAAGTCATATTAAAATCATTCAAGGGATTAAGGAGATACAGATCAGACATAAAATGGAAGGCTCAAACCTTTGACCCTGAGTCGTGACCTTGACCCAACAAGGCTGACTCATGGGTTCCGCACATCGTCTTGATGAGGTGATCATTTGACCCAAGCTTCTTGAAATTCCTTCAATGTGTTTAGGAGATACAGAGCGGACACAAAATGGAAAGCTCAAACATTTGACCCAGAGTTGTTGTAAACAAGCATTTTCTTTGATTTGACCTAGTGTTTGACCCCAGATGACCCATATTCAAACTTGACCTAGATATCATCAAGGCTATCATTCTGGCCAAATTTCATGAAGATCAATCGAAAAATACAGCCTCTATCGCATACAAAAGGTTTTTCTTTGATTTGATCTAGTGACCTTGTTTTTTTGACCCCAGATTACCCATATTCAATTTTGACCTAGATTTCATCAATGCAACCATTCTGACTAAATCTTATGAAAATCCAGTGTAAAATGCAGCCCCTATTGCATACACAATGGCTTTATTCGATTTGACCTAGTGACCTACTTTTTGAACCCAGATGACCCATTTTCAACCTTGACCTAGATTTCATCAAGGCTATCATTCTGACCAAATTTCATGAAGATCAGTTGAAAAATACAGCCTGTATCGCACGCACAAGGTTCTATTTTGATTTGAACTAGTGACCTAAATTTTGACGCCAGATGACCAGTATTCAATCTTGACCTAGATTTCATCAAGGCTATCATTCTGACCAATTTCTATGAATATCAAGTGTAAAATGCAGCCCCTATCGCGTACACAAGGTTTTTCTTTAATTTGACCGGGTGACCTAGTTATTGACACCAGATGACCCACATTTAATCTTGATCTAAATTACTTCCAGACAAACATTCTGATTAAATTTCATGAAGAATCAGTGTAAAATGCAGCCTTTTTGACGTACATGTTTGTAAACCCCGTATTTTCAGATAGAGAGAATCCTATCAATAGCTAGATTTTGATGTACATGTTTTTAACACCTGTATTTCTAGATAGACAGAAAGCAGTCCACAGCTAGATTTCGAAGTACATGTTTGTAAGATGTCATTCGCTCGAGACTACACTTTACGCCTTCATGAAAAGATGTCGTACGCTCGAAATATGATGTCGTGCGCTCGTGATATTTGCTAAAAAAAAAGACTGTAAGCCGATCATCTGAGTTTCACAGCTAAAACATACTTAAATAAGTATGTTGATATTTAAGTATGTTGATGCAAGCAACGGTCACTAGCGGTTATGTCTTTTTACAAATAAGGTATTGCAAAGATTCTAACTAAAAAGGTTCCATGAAAAATCATTTGTAATGCATTTTCTGACAATACATAAAGAGAAAATAAGCCACAGTAACGTGACCATGTTTTTCTATTCTAAAATTTCAAATAAAGTGAGTGAGTGAGTGAGTGAGTTGGGTTTTACGGCGAATCGACACAAAGTGACTAGGCAGAATATTTCTTGTATGAATTTCTACCTACATTGTTTCTTCCTATATGAACATTGTTTTTAGTCATTTTTGCCCTGGATGGGCTTACTTTTTTCTATATGTATAAACTGGGCATTTTGTAAATCATATTGTCAAAACAACTTGTCGGATATCAGAAAGACCTTTTAACAGCAGTCTATAATTGGGTGAAATTGTAACTGCCATGTTTATATGTTTAAAAGCATGGTCATGATAAACACGATTCTAATATTGTGCGATAACTATACGTGTGCGCTCTATTGATAATCATATTTGGGGTTATTTTCTCTCACTGTCACCTGATGTTTGCAAGGTGCTCGCTGACGGGAATTCCGTTTTTTATAAACCGGGAAACCCTTACCAGAAATTGTAGACGAATGCTTTTATCTTAAACTTATTTGGAAAACAACGATTTTCAACAGAATTTGATGAGAAATACATTGTTAGAACATCGAATATACATAATGTAGGTGAATATAGCAAAAGCTTGACTTTTTAAAATCGGACACCACGATCTATGGGTCAGTCGCTTTAAAAGAGAGTGCTACTGACTGTTTATTTATATGTTGCTAAAAATAAAAACGCAATAATACTGTGCGGTATTAATAGTACAATATTGTAATGCCCTGCCCTGGCATTATGGTAATGTTGACCTGTAATACATTATTTTCCGATTTTTTCCCTGTAATTTTAATGCAGCTACCACTGGCAAACCACACAAATTGCGACAGTTCATGCATTACGCAAGGAATATTTCACTATTCCCTGAATCACAAGAGCACTCGAATTTAGATGTAAACAACAATTATGTCGTTATGATTTCCTGAATGTCTTCTCCATATGTAGTTATGTAATGCTCTATGTATGCTGAATCCTGTCCATACTAATTATTGTTTGTATTCCTGCTAGAAAGTAACTTCCAGTAATTCCTTGTGCATCCCTCAAGTGCGTTTGACAATATGCTGTAAGCGGCCATTTTGTGTTTGTTGCTACTGGTATTTAGCTGCGCTTTAGAAAATCCTCAAGAAACTTGTTTCGGTGTATAATGAACAGTGGAAAGCGTAATTATAAGGTGTTAATTATATATAAATGCTTTCCTATTTAATTTCCTGTATACAATCGTCAGAATACTTCTTTTTTATTGGCTTGTGCGTTCGGTGTAACTGGGCTGCACTTTTGCTGCAGTTTTTTGGTTGTAGTGCAGCGTTATTGCACTGGTGTCACACTTCGCGTGCGTTTGCAAACATTAAGGTACAAATGCCGCTGTTGTGCTGAACCAGTGCAATGTTTGCTTGCACGCTGTGTCTGCAACAGCTGAACCAGTGCAATGTTTGCTTGCACGCTGTGTCTGCAACAGCTGAACCAGTGCAATGTTTGGGCCCGCTGTGTCTGTCGCACGAATGTTTAGTACAAATAATCGGTTGTCTCTGTGCACACGGACTTCAGTTGCAATTGAAAACCTGTTTGGGTTAGGTCACAAAAAGTTTTGATCTTGGTACGCTCTTCCTAGCTGTAGGTTGTTAATAAATTATTTCGACAACTTTTGAACTCTGTGACGTTTAGACACAAGGTTTACATTGTTTTATCCATTGTTATCAAGTAAATTCCACATTCCTTATTTTTTACATGGAGTTTTGAAGACAGGTTACAAATTAGCATCTTGTCTGGGTGTTTTATCAGCTCAAGAGTTCAATATGGGTTTAAGTCAAGGAGGTAGGCTTTCAAGAATCTCGGGGTGTAAATTTAGTGTATGTGTCATTAATATATTCTCTTGTTGAAAATGTCAATAAAATAATTAGGTAAAAAGAGTTGTCTCATCTTTAGTAGTGATTACTTTGACCTTGGTCTATAACTGAAGTTCACTTCAAAGCACTCTTCACCCAAACGGCTGATCAATAAGGAGATGTAGGCTATAGCGTATGAGCTGAATGCAGATTACAGAGGATGTTAACTTTCACCGTGGTGGACCAGTGCATATGTAGTTGCGGGCATTAGGCAAATATTTTGTATATAACGGGAAGAACTCCCTTGGTATTACGGATCCCTTTCAGAGGATACTGGAGGAGCCAGTCTTGAATACCGCACACCTACCCAACACCGTAAGGCAACAACACCCCTTCCTACCTCTCTTGCTCGCAAAAATATTGTTTATACACCATTGACAGATATCAGATCATTATGTTACACTGAAGTAGAAATTTGTTGTCTTCCAGCAGAGGACTTTGTGTTGCATTGCAATACTTCATTCACTTGTTCATTATCACTATAGACATGTGAAATATTAATTTGTCCGCCATTTCACATGAGTGTACTCTTCATTCTGCCGTATAGAATTATACAAATATGTTCCGAAGTTAACAAAATTGGGATGGATACATTGCGACGTCATCTTATTATATAATGTAACATCCTAGGTACACATTTAACATTATCTGAATTTCATTTGTCATGTGACGATCGTTGTCAAATCTAAAAATCTTCATCTAAATGAATAGTACCTAGATTTATAAATATTCATCAGCTATAAATTATGCATACAAAGGTCTAAACCCTTATCATACATGTGATTTTATATATGACAATAAAGAAATAAGCAAACCAAACACATGGGGACTAAGTTGTATATTTAAATCATGTACATATACTTCTATTAACAGCTGATTATTTGAAATTAGAAAAGGACATTAATTCTAGAATAGACCTGTTCTGCTGTTCATAGCTTTGTATGAACCAATCTGTTGTAGCTATTAAGTATCAGCCCACAACACTAAAGACTGATAAACCATAGCTCATGCCAAGCATGGACAAAGGTACCTTTTATGCTTATTCAGTACAGTGGGCAACCAAACTTTGCTCATGCCAGACATGGACAAACGTACCTTTGCATATCAAGTGCATTGATCAACCAAACTTTGTTCATGCCAGACATGGACAAACGTACCTTTGCATATCAAATGCATTGATCAACCAAACTTTGTTCATGCCAGGCATGGACAAAGGTACCTTTGCTTATATAGATGTGGCCAACACACCTTTCCTCATGCCAGGCATGGACAAAGGTACCGTTGCTTGTCAAGAGTATTGATCAACAAACCTTTGCTCATGCCACCATGGAATATGCAATGCACTGTTCAGCTAAAATTTGCAAGGCATGGACGACCGTTGTTTATCCAATGCATGGTCAATCCAAGAGATGTCTTTTTTTTGTGAATATTATGCATTAAAATAAACTAATGCTCAAAGAAGTGAGTGAGTTGGGTTTTATGGCGAATCGACACAAAATGGTCATATATCGCCGAGAAGAAGTCATATTGCAAACGCCAACTGTAAAGCATAAACATTTATGTAAAAATGTAAAGCATTCCTAAAACCATTCATGTAAAAATGTAAATAAAAATATGAAATGTCAGATTTTTTTATAAATTCCTATCTGCTTTAAAAACAATAAAATATTTTCGACTGAAACTTTTTCAAATAACTCTTTCAAAGACCTTGCTCTCTTATCCAATACCTTCCATATTTCACTATTCAAAAGAGGAGCACCCAAATTGGTACAGTTCTCTGGAAGTTTATATTTTTCAAGTATGTCATCTGTTTCACAACAAACAGTGCATGAAGTGTTAATTAACTCTACAAGAGAAGCCTCTACTGCAGAACACTTTTCCGGAGCTTTCAGCTTCGGTAATTTCCAAGTTGGAGACTTATTCACATGATTCTCGTCATTACACAAAGTATCTACAGTACTTGACAGATTTCAAGTTTCCAAAGACATGCCTGATAAAGGCTGTCTTAAACACCAGGTTAAACAAGATCTACTTCACATATTCAAAAATGTCAATTCACTACTGTAAGAAGTCTTCAAAACCATACACATATTCTTTCATTCACAGTTAAGGTACATAAATAGTGCGGGAGGTCGTGGGTTCGATCCCCGGCCGCGTCATACCAAATACGTATAAAATGGTACTAGTAGCTTCCTCGCTTGGCGCTCAACATTAAGAGGGTAGTGCTAGGACTGGTCAGCCCGGTGTCAGTATAATGTGACTGGGTGGGGTATCATGTCACGTGTCTACGGCGTGATATTCCAGTGAGGCAGCACTATAAAGTTGGGCATTGTGCTCACTGCTACAAGTAGACGCCGTCGTTTATATGACTGAAAAAGACGTTAAACTCGAACACACACATAAATAGTACAATGTGTGTGTGTGTGTGTGTCCGAACACACACATAAATAGTACAATGTGTGAATGTGTGTGTTCGGGTTTAACGTCTTTTTCAACAATTTTAACATACACAAAACTACAAGTCCTGAAGACAGAGGAGACCGATATCACTGTCATGAACGGTGGATCCAATAACATTCTCTATTGCGTCTTATGTTTGTGCTTTTTTCTTGTTCGGATCAAAACGCATTTTAACATACACAAAACTCCAAGTCCTGAAAAAAAGTTTATCAACAATGGCAGAGGAGGCAGATACCACTGTCATGAATGGTGGATCCAATATAATTCTCTATTGCGTCTTATGTTTGTGTTTTTTTTCTGTGTTCGGATCAGAACGTATTTTAACATACTCAAAACTCCAAGTCCTGAAAAAATGTTTATCAACAATGGCAGAGGAGGCAGATACCACTGTCATGAATGGTGGATCCAATATAATTCTCTATTGCGTCTTATGTTTCTGCTTTTTCTTTTTTCTGTTTTCGGATATCGGCGATATATGACCATTTTGTGTCGATTCGCCGTAAAACCCAACTCACTCACTGTGTTCGGATCAGAACGTATTTTAACATACACAAAACTCCAAGTCCTGAAAAAAAGTTTATCAACAATGGCAGAGGAGGCAGATACCACTGTCATGAATGGTGGATCCAATATAATTCTCTATTGCGTCTTATGTTTGTGCTTTTTTCTGTGTTCGGATCAGAACGTATGCTTTCAATGATTTGATGTTGTACATGTTCGACGTTGTGGTTTACTGTATTGAAATGTTTGGCGACTGGTGTGTCGTTGTTCAGACGAATGTCTCTTAGATGCTCTTTTATTCTAATTTGGAATTCGCGTTTAGTTTCACCGACATATTGATTGTTGCAGTTTGTGCATGTAGGTATACCACGTTTTTGGTAGTACAATGTCCTCGGAGTTTGCACATGTACGTTAGTTTAGTGAATGTATTCTTAAATCTTTTTGATTTTAGCATGTCTGCACAAATTGGCAATTAAGGGTTGTACAGTCTTCTACAAAGTTTAGATGCGTACGCACTGCAGTAGATGACTGTTGCACATACTAGGTTGTGGCTGATTCGGCGGCCTATGTGGTGTACAAATACAGGTTTGTCACTGAAGATATTAGGGAGCGTTTGGCTCAGCATTGGCCAGAAGCGTAGAATTGTTTGTTTTATAAAGCTATTGAATTTGACCTCCCAAATGAAGAGGTAATGTGTTTTGTTTTTCATCATGTCTATAATTAGAATGTTCCTGACCTTCTATATATAGACAGAGAAATTTTAGCCTTTATTGACAAATATCCAGTTCTACATATTTTTCATGAACAACAGGTTATATCAGTTATTGTATAACTGGAATGTTTAGTTTTCAAGAGCCTGTCTTACCAAATTTCAGTGTACATTTTAAGTTTGTTTCTTTGTTTTGGGTTAAACGCCGTTTTTCAACAGTATTTCAGTCATGTAGCGGCGGGCAGTTAACCTAACCAGTGTTCCTGGATTCTGTACCAGTACAAACCTGTTCTCCGCAAGTAACTGCCAACTTCCCCACATGAATCAGAGGTGGAGGACTAATGATTTCAGACACAATGTCGTTTATCAAATAGTCACAGAGAACTCACGACCCCGCGATCCGTAGACCAACGCTCTTACCTACTGAGCTACTACAAATGTAACAATATATATATATATATATTTATTTATTTTAATCATTTCTTATTTTCTGACTCCTTCTTGACTCTGATTATCTATCGTATGTTTTGAGAATTTATTTGTTGGGTTTAACGTCGCACCGACACAATTATAGGTCATATGGCGACCTTCCAGCTTCGATGGTGGAGGAAGACCCCAGGTGCCCCTCCGTGCATTATTTTATCACGAGCGGGCACCTGGGTAGAACCACCGACCTTCCGTAAGACAGCTGGATGGCTTCCTCACATGAAGAATTCAACGCCCCGAGTGAGGCTCGAACCTACATCGATGAGGGGCAAGTGATTTGAAGTCAGCGACCGTAACCACTGGAGAAGAAAAGGGGACATAATTATATAAAATTTTAATAGCCTGGGGGTTATCTCCTTTGAACTAAACATGCTGTCTAGATACAGACTAATTTTAATTATGAGGCCATGTAAAATAAATATTGAATTTTACGTTCCCCGAAATCTTTTCACATCCCAGGGTAGATTTCTTACATCAAGAACAAAGGAACATAAATACTCATTAAAATGGGTGTTCACACAAGATTTCATATTGTGCCTTGTATTTTTTGAAACCCCTTCAACAAGGTTAAAACGTCAAGGTCCTGTTCGGGTGAGTGACTTAGGCCCATTTGGGCCTCTTGTTTATGTTTGGATCTTACAGGCAAATACCTAAATAATGTTCTTTCTGATGCTCCTCGTTTGCCTTTTACCAGAATCCCTTCTGGTGTATTTTCTGTGTGAGGATGTAATAATAATACATAATAACTTAATTTTCAGAAGGTGACATACATACTATGTAAAATGTTGATCGACAGTATATACTTCAATAACAGGAAAAAACAGAAATATATCAATACAAACACACTTTGACATTACAGAATTTGAATTCTAATATGAAAAATCGTGTTCATTTTTTGTGAGCTTGACACAGTCGTAAAAATGGCTTCACGGTGTACGAGGGGTGTTCCATAAATAATGTCATTTGTGTTTTATTTCGCGGAAATCGTGTCATGTGTACACAAAACCACCTCGTGTCGATAGAATGATCACTGAATCGTAACATAGGTAAATATCGCGCTCACACGTTCACTGACTTTGGTACAGTGTACTTTGCTTTATAGCGTATTCATTACACTTGACACAAAATGACCGGGAAAAGAGCTGAAAATGTGCTTGAAATTAGGGCCTACATAAAAGGTAGGTCGCTACTCGGCATGAAGCTTGTAGATATTCACCCTGAGGTGTGCGACATTTGTGGAGAGGGTCAAATGTCTCACAGGACTATTTGTAGGTGGGTAGCTAAATTTAGGACCGGACAGCAGCAACTCAAAGATGCTGCTCGCACAGATCGTCCTGCAACAACTACGTCTAAAGGTAACATCGAAAAAATCCTCAGTTTGCTAAAAAAAGGATGCCCAATTCACCGTAAGGCAATTGGCCCGACTGACAAACTTGTCGTTAGCACGAGTTCATGGAATTTTGAAGAAACACCTAAAACTTAGAAAAATAAATGCAAGATGGATACCCCATTTGTTAACAGATGAACAAAAGAGGACCCGTGTAACAATGGCAAAAAAACTTCTGAATATGTACCAAAAATACAGCAAAAAGGTTTTTGATAATATAGTTACTGGTAATGAAACCTGGGTTTATTATTTTGAACCAAAGCGGAATTATTCCAACCGAATTTGGGTCACCAAAAATGCGAGACGCCCAAGTATTGTCAAACGAATACGAACGGTGAAGAAGGTTTTGTATGTATTTTTTTCACTCATAAGGGTCCAATCATTCAAATTCCGGTACCAAAAGGCAGTACGGTCATAGGAAAATTCTATAAAAAAAAGTTGTTCTAAGAAAATTGAAGAACTAATACAAAAGTCGCCGCCCCAAAACAGGACTTAAGTACCTCCGACTTTTGCATGATAATGCACCCGCTCACAAGGCACGCATTGTGACCGAGTTTTTGGAGTCAGAGGTTACCGTCCTTCCACACCCTCCGTTTTCGCCAGACCTGGCCCCCTGCGACTATTTTCTGTTTCCCAAACTTAAATATCATCTGTCTAGAAAGAGATACAAATCGAGAAATGCCCTTGGATCTGCTGTTTATCAGTATCTGATGGGTGTTCCCATAGAAGAGTATGAACAATGCTTCCAAAAGAGGATTGACCGGCTCAAAAGGTGTATTCAGCCTGACGGAGAGTATTTTGAAGGGCAGAGCAAGTTAAAATGATCAGAACATTTGCAGTATAGGAGAACCGATGCAAGTGACATTACTTTTGGAACACCCCTCGTATGTGCGTGAGTCTGTCTAGCCAGTTTTGTCCGGACAATACCTTTGATATGCAAAGAGCAATTTGTTTTATATTTGGCAGAAACTTAGAATGTTAATCTTGATCAAGTTCAAATCTGGGTCAGGTGGGGTCAAAAACTAGGTCACCAGGTCAAATCAAAGGAAAAATTTGTCAACACTCTAGACGCCACATTCATGACTGTATCTTCATGAAACTTTATGATCTTTAGGTCAAGAGCGAATCTGGGTCATGCGGGATCAAAAAGTAGGTCACTAGGTCAAATCAAAGACAAAGCTAGTTAACACTCCGGAGGAACTTATCGGGGATTAGAATTAGCATGTTTCACACAGTTATGGACCTTTATTTGTTTCAAATCTGAAGTATTAAGTATAACTACTTGATGACCCTTATTGATAACACAGTCCCTACTTCTTATTGAAGATATTGCCATAAAATTAGGACCACTTATACAGTTTTGAACACACATCTCAAAACTGAATTTCACTGACCTTGTTTTTGACCTACTGATTCACTTTCTTCTTTTTAAGGTAAGCAATGAAATTTTTAAAATCTTATACACTTTTGAACAACATTTTTGTGCATCATCAAGATCATTTTACATTTTCTCCCTGTGCAATATACAAATGCAATGAATCCAATTTTCAATACCCTTGTTCCTCTGGCCGCTGTTGTCTGGGGATATTCATCACCATTAGTTGTAAGTCTTGTTAAATATTTTGTGACCCCGAGATAAGAAATAAATAAAAGTAAAGCTTTTATTGTCACTAATGTAGCACCTTACATTTGCAATATATTATTAGGAATATACCAGAGTGGTCCTTGGGACAGTCCTGACTGTGGCAGGATATGGGGGTGTGAATTGGGGCCTTGCAGAAAATATTTTCAAGAGCTTTTGTTGGAGAATGGATCTACATATCCTCAGAATGTTTAGAAATTGAAATATTTTTCTATGTATTTCATGTTAAGATTGAGATTTTTCAAAATTATATTTGGAATTTAAAATTACTCTTAAGTGCATGTCGAGATCACCTCCCAATAATGTAGCAATGAAGGACAGATAAGAATGTGTCAAGCAAGTTCAAATCTAGGTCATGTGGGGGACTAAAACTATGTCACCAGGTTAATTCAAAGGAAAAGCTTGTTAACACTCTTGAGGCTACATTTCTGACCCTATCATCATGAAACTTTACCTTTAGCAGGGATATTTTTGCTCTTTTCTAAACTGTTTCCATTCACAAAAAAAAAAAAAAAAAAAAAAAACAAACAACAACAAAAAATTGACAGTAATATTCCTAGTTTAATTTGCGGGTCAGTCACAGGTAGCCCCGTTCGCGCATTTTCATTTTGGTTCATCACGGAACCCTCTGTTGAATTATTCGAGTATGATAATCGCATGTTTGTTTGATTATTTATCTATTCAAATTTTAAAGTAATTCTTGTCGGGGCAAAAATAAGGTAAAAGCTGTAAATTTTTAGAGCACCTAATTTGTTTTCCACTGGTACATTTGGCTTCCGGAAATCCAAATGAGAATACTGTAGTCAGAGAAGGCATTTACAGTAGAGCGATGGCAAATTATCATATGCCTGTAAAGACCACCTATTGTCGTCTATTAATTTGCCAAATAGACTCCTCTCGGTCCTTCGTCAATGATCACCATTTGTTTACAAGTACTCACCTGATATTTTGACTCTACCAAGTCACCAACTAGTGGACTCACCGGCTCGTTACACTATTTCACAAGAGCTCCGCCAAGCTGGGCAATATACGCCCGAAAGATTATTTAAGAGGATGGGAGCAAAATTTAAAGACCTTGACGGTTGAAGCCTAAATGTCTGGAACAACAAAGGGAAGAAATTAAAAAAAAAATATTCTAAGTCCACAATAAAATCCCTACCAGGTACAGATATGTCAGAATGCACCTATAGATTGGAGGTACAATCCATGTTGTACCACAGAAAAGTGGATTCGGCTTTTCCCTACGGCCAATAATGAAAAGTTACAAAATAAGCTATTTATAGTAACATTAAAGGGAAGTAATTCAAAAACAATATTGTAAGTGAACAAAAAAGAGATCTGCCAAGATATACACACGAGACAAAGTCATCTAACCCCTAAGAGTGACCTTGGCCTTGAAGCAAGCCATCTCATTCTGTGACATGCGCTCTGCACGTCGTCTGATGTGGTGTACATTTGTGCCAAGTTTTTTGAAATCATTCAAGCAGTTCAAGAGCCGACACGAAAAAAACTCTGATGAACTTTATGAACTTTGACCCCCTTAAAGCAAGTCATCCGAAACATGCGCTCTGCACGTCGTCTTGATGTGGTGAACATTTCTGTTAAGTTTCTCTGAAATCATTCAAGGGGTTCAAGAGTTACAGAGCGGACACGAAATTGCTAACGGACGGACAGACGGGGATGTAACATAATACCTCCCTTCGGGCGTAAAATGGTAGTGCTTGGCCTTTTTGTTGTATTTTTCAAGTAAAAACAGGTTACAGGAAATACTTATTATACATATATAGAGCATGTGGTCGAATACCTAGTTGGGAACTGTAACCCACAATCATTTTAGTTTTGCTTATATTTGGATTAAAGGTTTACGATGTAGAAAACATGACATTTCTTTGACTTTTTAATCTTTATTTGTATAACTGAATATCATATAAGTATTGTATATTAGTATATTTTTGAGAAAATATGTCAAATTCTACTTTCTTTTAAAGAGTTCAGCTAATAATAGGCCAGCAATTGTTCGTACAAGTTTACAGCCTTTTTATTTAGAACTATGTTTAAAAATGTAAGGATTTTTAAAATAATTCCAGAACATAAAAAAAAATGCTAGCCTATTTCCTATGCTATGGCTGTCATATTTTACAAGGCTGTATTTAAACCGGATCTATAGGCTAAGGGGTAAAAGAGGCCAGTTTCCAGACGAAGACTGGCACACACTTCATTCCTATAGGTTGTGAAAGGATTTTGTTTCTGGATCCGGGCTAAGATGTGTCACACCTGGCACAAGCAACTCTGTGTGAGCGTGGCACACTTGAGCCCCATAGTATTAATACCGAGAGGCAGAAGTTCAAGTTCCTGTTCAAAGCATGGAGCATATGCAACCTGTCTGCCATGGCGTTAGTATCTATTTCCATTGAGCCTTCCTAGGTCTAGTTGTAATGCCTGCTGTCCGACCGTCAATACCAGTCGGGCCTTTTTACACTTACTTTGATAGACTCAGTAAATGAATTATAGTTTTGAGGCTGAATACTTCACCAACTTTTTTTTGTTTACGTGTTGCCCCATAGGTAATAATCGTATAATCCCTAATAAATGCCCCGGGTGATTGTGTAACATACCTTCACCGTATTTTTTATGCAATAGTTATAATGTATTTCAGTGAATATCGTGAGTTTGGAGAGTCATCAAGACACATATCTATGCGGTATTGAATCTGCCGTGAAAACTTATCCAGTCTCACTATGACATTGCCATTGTTATAATTCAAAACAACCTCAGACTGATAGCATTCATACTTTTTAATATTTTCATATTGCAGAAAATACAAAATCAACAGTAGTGTATATTTCTCTAACAAACAAATTTTAAGTTTTTAGGTAAGGATGGCCATACCCTCGGTGATTGCTGAAGATTCTATTTCTTAGACACATCAACAGTTAGGCTTAAAATACTCCAGGGCATTTTTATATATAGGCTAGAACCTCATTTTCATTTCTGGGGTTACAAATGGAGGGTTTATGTGAAAGATGTCGGGTAATTATAAAAAGAAAAATACTGGTAAATTTTCACGGCTGTGATATTTGGCAAGGTTGTGTCAAAAAGAGATCTATGGGCTATGGGGTCATCAAGGCCAAATTTACAGACAGAGACCGGCACACACTTCATGGCTATAGGTCTTGATACATAGTTCACAAACGAGTTTTGTCTGAATCATAGGCTTAGATGTGTCGCATCTGTGTAACGAGCCAATATGCATGCACCTGGAACACTAGAGCCTTAATTGGGCTTCTTAGAAATGACACATAAAAAAAGACAAGTAACATATATAAAGTATGTTACCACTGACAAGGATGCGAGGATAAGTTTTGCAATTACTGGACTGTGTGTGAAGGACTGGGCGTCAGATAGACCTTTTCGGACAGGCTCAATTTCGACAATGTAACAAGTCAAATTTCAGTGACGTATGAGGTACAGAGAACATATATAGTGTTACCATTGACGGGGATTCGAGATAACTGCTGAGTAGGGTAAGTTATACGATTACTGACCCATATTGGACAATCTCGTACAGGCTCAGTTTGAACAATGTTACAAGGCAAACTTCAGTGCTGGAATGTTCCCTGAGAAAAAAAAAGAGACAAAAAACAAAGGTTTGTTTTGTTTTTGTTAGGTTTAACGTCACACCGACACAATCATAGTTCATATGGCGACTTTTGGAATTTCAGCTTTAATGGTGGAGGAAGACCCCAGGTGCCCCTCCGTGCAATTTTTCATCACGGCCGGGCACCTGGGTAGAGCCACCAGATTCCCGTCAGCTGGATAGCTTCCACATATTAAGAACTCAACGCCTCATGTGAGGCTGAGCTCACATCGGTGCGGGGCAAGTGATTCAAAGTCAGCCACCTTAACCACTAGGCGACTCTGCATTATCGCGGTGTCCAGGCATTTTTCACTCTTGTAATTTTTATCTTGCTAGACACAGGGTACGAAAGTTCTATGTAAGAACATCGAATGCTTCATAAATAAGTTCATATAAATCATATTACTACATTAAATCGATGGTTTTTGTCCGTAAATATATTTAAAATTCTTTATTAATTGCTATCATACTCTTATTTCCATGTAAACATGCTTAAAAGTTGACCGAGATCAGCTTGCCGGCGATTGTTAGCCATTTTGAATAGTGCGTTCGGTGCGACGTCGTAACTCAGGTTGGTATGAATACCGGGCGTTCCGTATCGCTGTAGTCACAACCCGAAAAGCAACAAACACTGTTGTATTAAATGAAAAGCTAGTATTATCTGAAAAGTTAAAGGTTTATTATGGATCGTGAAATACTTGTTTTATTTGTCTGTTCTCTCGTTCCAGGGCAGATATGCTGGTCCTTATACCAAATCTGGCCACCGTCATCTGCGAGATCTAGGGTGGGGCACCGCCTTGGAACTGTCAGAGGCAAAAAAACCACTGGTTTATGGTTCGAAACCAACCTCACTTTTACCTCACCATGTTCCAAAGATACGGTACAGTGTAAACAAAAGTTACAATCCCCGCCAGGTGAATCTCGAACACACGTAATAGAAACAAAAAGGCATGGCATGTAAAACACAAAAATGCTCCTGTATAAAGGACGGATTACACCAAACCGGAAGTGACTACTCAGTGTTACATGTGAAGTAGTCCAAAATGTAGTTCCATGCTATGGATGAAATCTGGTATAACGAGTGACATGAGGAGGTGACAGTTAAATTTTTGGCTTATTTTTATTGCTTATAGTATTGAGAATAGATCTAGACCATTTTCATTGTAAATTTCTTGGAATAAGTTTTATTCTTTGCGAAAAATGTCTACCTACGCGTAACTGCTAAACGGTCAGATTATGATAGAAGATGACAATTTCAGTGCAATTTAGCAGAGAAAAAGAAGAAAAACTAAAAATATTTCAAGATCACTGTTTTGGGTGTATTTTTTTCAAAAAAATGCATATTTATTGAATAAATATTGGTATGTTTTAGGTGTCAGGGGTGAGTTTGGGTATATTTTACAGTAACAGTGTGTGATTTGAGTGCACTTTATGGTAAAACTTGATAAAATATGGCAAAAATAAGCTCAAGCAAGGAAAAGTGGTCAAAAATGATGTCGCGACAGCTTTTTTCCAGGAAATTTGGCGCACTAGCATACGTTACTGAAAAAGCCATAAAACCTTGAAAATTGATTGTATCAAACTGAAACTGGTATTTTTTTCATGCATTTAGGTTACTGGTACAATTTAAGTGAAAATAACACATTTTGAGAATGAAAAATGTTTCTTTAAGGACGGATTACACCAAACCGGAAGTGACTACTCAGTGTTACATGTGAAGTAGTCCAAAATGTAGTTCCATGCTATGGATGAAATCTACGTATACTGGATTTATTATTAAAAATTTAAAATCAGTTTGCCCAAAGGATTGTGATCTGGGACTTTATTTTCATCTCAGAGGTGTACATTACACAGATTCCTACTGTCGAAACCTGGCTTTAGTTTATGAATTAATTGAGAAACATAAGAATTTATTGAAGTGTGCTTTAAACACTGGAACTTTAATCAAAAACAGGAAATTAATCGAAGAAATATGTACAGAGTTGAATTGGTAACAAAATCAGCTTTTAACAGTAAGAATCTATGTAAGGATTCCATGTACAATGTTCACATTTATTTATAGTAACGTTTACACTGTAAACGCACGTCACTTCCGTTCAAGTTTATTTTTAACATTAGTGGAATTTCCATGTACAATGTTCACATTTATTTATAGTAACGTTTACACTGTAAACGCACGTCACTTCCGTATACCATGTTCAATTTTATTTTTAACATTAGTGGAATTTCTATATATCTATACTTTTATTTATAGTAACGTTTACACTGTAAACGCACGTCACTTCCGTTCAAGTTTATTTTTATATATCTATACTTCTATTTATAGTAACGTTTACAGTGTAAACGCACGTCACTTCCGTATACGCTTTTGGGAGTAGTATGGAATATAACGCTTATGATACATTTTTGTTAGTAGTAAAGAATATTACGTTCTTGATACATTTTAACTCATTTTATTAAAATAATTTATAATTGTTTGTTCATTTACTCTTTGATTGTTTACTCTCAGTGTTTTATACAATAAATCATAAATGTTTATACCATCTTGTAACATTTTAATGAAAAATAAACAATAGTATCCACAGGGTGTACTTGTTTTGTCTTGATATTGTATGTTGTTATACTTGACCCCAGGTATATATTTAATTACTTCTTTTGGTGGAGGAAGTCCAAATGAATCAAAGTACATATTATTTAAGTAACAAACCCAATGTGTTCCAGACCCAACAGAGTCATCTAAATTGATTATTCCACACTCGTCCTTTACTTTTAATTTTAGTAAATTATTTCTACTAAATACACCCCTAAAGTTTTTAATTTTTAATTGTTTTACCCATTGTTCAATTTCAAAGTTAGAAATAGGTTTGTTTATAAATTTTATTTTTTTTTTTACTATAGGAATTCGTCTGTACGGTCTTCTCTGAGAATCAATCTGTATACCCTGGCCATGTCCCTTACCACTTAACAAAGATGTAATCAAAGGTATCCCTAGACTAGCAGCCAGCATACCCAGGAACCCACCGTCTTGTTTTTGTTTTTGTGTTAATTTAATCACTCCAGATCCTACTAGTTGCTTTCTTTGATTAGGTGTAAGATATGGTGATATAACATTTTTCTTATCATTAGCTACTGAAATCATACCATTTCCAAGTATTTTACTAACACCAGTACTGGCCAGCCCAGACAAAGCGCCAATGCCTAGAGGGGCTAATATTTTTGGAACTATTTTCGCTGCCATTGGAAGAATTGTTTTTCCTAACAAACCAGCCAAAGCTCCTAAAAATCCACCATTTTGACCTTGACTGGACATTTGTTTTTTTGAAATTTTAATTTCTAATCCCTTCTTATTTGCAACAGCTTTTTTAATTTGATTAATTTGTGTTTTTGTTAATAGTAAAGGGAAGTTTCCACGTAATTGTTCATGTTTTAATCTAAAAGTATGTGGAATTTTATTATTATAAGCTTGTGCTAAATTTTTCTTTTGTCCATCTGTTAGGTTAACTTTATATTCAATATAATTTGATGTCATTATATATAATTTATATTTAATTTATTTTTAAACAATAACAAGTTCATTTCCAATAGTATTTATTTCAACTGTTTCCTCATATAATACAATTGCGTAAATACGATATCTTGCAGTGGGAAATGTATTTAACTTAACTGTTAATGTAATCTGCTTAGGATCTTCTGTAGTTACTTCCTTTTTATATTCCAAGTTAAAATGAACAAATCCAAATAAATTATTAAAGTTTGATCTATTTAGCAGACTTCCGGTAGTCTTATTATTTTGTTTATAATAATAATTAATTACATCGTCATATATTCTTGATATACTTGTGTATTCTGTTTCTGGATAAAAAACACCATTACCAACTTCAAGACGACAGGAGTTCAAAGTGCAATTATCATCTAAATCATTAAGTTTAAATGTATCTAATAAATGCGGATTCTGTCTTTGTGCATTACTTTTATCAGGTCGTTGTAAATAAACAAATACATGTTGTGGTTTTGTTACACCAGCCGTTATTCTAAAAGTTGTATTAATCTGTTGTGTATCAGTTGATTGCGTCATCATTTCCCGAAGGTATGACCATCTTGCTTTTGTAAATCTTTCAGAAATTAAAGTCCAAATTCATTAAAAACCAAACGTGGAACCCATAGAATTAATTTTGTTACAATTACTCTACCAGCATCAGCAGCATTAGCTCTAAAAATTAATTCATCATCATCTGTCAGCTGCAGTGTTATTTGAATTTGACTTGGAGGTAAAATATTAGTTTCTAAACCCTGAAAAAATGAATAATTATTTAGTGGAATCTTAGCATTTACCTCATTACCACCTTCGATTGCTGTCTTCCTAGAAGCAAAACCACTATTATATCCAGCTTGATCATTTCTGCTCTCAGCAGTATCAGTAGTATCTAAATAAATATATTCGTTTGTTCCAGTTGTTTTTGCATAATCTTCAGACAAACTCTTTACATTTACCACCTTATATAAATTATTACAATCATATACAATTTTTCCATTTTGTTTAACCACTAACTGATCAATTAATGAAGCTACATTATTAATTAGAGCAATTTGATTATCATCTCCACCAGCACCATAATTGTTACCATTAGCAAGCTTATTAACTTTAAAACTTACTTCAAAATAAGCATTAAACCAATCAAAATATGAGCTTCTATCATTAATTGTAAAATGATATCCGTTTTTTTGTTGCTTAACATTATTTCCCAAGACAGATATTAAAGCTGTATCTAATTGAATAGGAGTTAATTCATATCTTTCACAATTTTGTTTTGTTCTAAACATGTATATATTATATATTATTTTATTTTTTATAAATTAATCTGTTAATACGTTTACGCTGAGTTGAAGTTCCAGATCCTGACAATATTCTATTTATTCTCATATGAATATTCTCCTTATTATCATTATTATTTTTGTTATTATTTTTACTGTTATTCTTTTCTTGTAATTCCTTGGCAATTAAATTACCAACTGCCGGAGCAGGTTTCTTTTTAAATTTTTCAACAATTTTATTAGCAGCTAAATTTCCAACTTCTGTTCCAACCTTTTTTGTTCCACTTTCTAACGCAGCTTTTCCTGCTGTTTCCAAAGCTTTTTTTCCAGCTGTGCTAATTGAAGATGCAACTCCACTTGAAAACAATTTCGTTAAAGTGTCAAAGATACCTGTTCCGCGTATAATTCCTTCTTCGATCTGAGCATCAACATAAATAAATATTCCTTTATTTTTGTCATAAACTTTCTTGTACATTATATAAAACTAAAATTTATATTTCTTTTAAAATTAGTGTAAAACTTGTTTCAACCTCATTAAAATTAATTATTCTACCAAATACATCCGTAATATATATTCTAATTGAATTTATAATATATTTATTAATTTCAGAATATCCAACTCTTTGTGGTTCTTTTGTAAATGGATAAGCTCTTGTTAAATCTGCAGTACTTAAAGCATAAATAATATCACTGAAATTACCATCAACAAGTGAATTATCAATAAGATCACAATGAATGTAAATTGTATCCACAGAGTTAGTTATATTTGGTGTTGTAGTTCCCCATTCAGTTTTGTTTACAAATTTTTTCTCAAATCCAAGCAATGTATGAAAATTTGATTTTTCTAAATCCAACATAAAATTATCTTTAATTGAAATCAAAATCTTAAAAGTACTTAAATCAAATTCCAAACTTATTGGAGCAATGTCTGATTTATCAAATTCATAATCACCATTACTTATTAATGTTTCCCTAATATAATTATTAATATCTGTGTAACTGTAAGAACCATTTGTAAATATGATATCTTTCCAATCCTTACCATTATTATAACGAATTTTTTTATTGTCATATTCATCACTAATATTATGCCAAGAATAGGTCATAGTGTTAATACTATCCAAACCAACAACATAAGTTTTATTTTTATCTAAAATTAAAGAACGACTAAATCTGATTGTAAAATCACTCGGAGTATTTTTGTTATTATCTTTAACTGTTTCAGAACTTAAGGTATTGGACCCCTAATAGTAATGTTTTAAAAATGGCATTTGCTTGGTATATTCTTAAAGTTGACCATGTTTCACACTGTGTTGCAAATTTTAAACAACTTTCACCGTGCCGTTTTTTGTAAATTTTGTATAATATATGGTATTTCCTCACGCTCAAGAAGAGACAAAATTCAATGTGATGGCCACTATCTAAAACGCTTGCAGAGAATTCATTACAACATTAATTTTGATAAAAGAAACATCAAACTATTGTTAAACAATTAGAAAACACAAATAAAACATTTAAAACTCATTTTTGTCTAGGTTGCTTCAAGTAAACAGATTTAATGAGACAGAATTCTAACTCAAACATTGAAAAATTAAGGTCGAATCCGGTGGGTCTGTTCTGAATTTTGCTCACTTCATTCAAAAATAACCTTGGGGCAATAGTAAAACCTACCTGCATTTCTTCCACAACATGTAATCTAACGAATGAAGGCAAAATAGAGAACTTTTACCGCACGTAACTCAGTATTTTTAAAGATTTCTAACTCTACCCCTCCTGATTCAGAGGTAAATTCACATTAAACGGCAAAAAATCGCTTATAAAATGAAAATTTTCCACTTTTGTACAATTCATCCATAATTAGTCTTGAAATAAGTAAAAACTTACTAGAAGAAAAGGAAAACATGGGGAAAAAAAATTGGTCCCAGTGGGGTTTGAACCTACGCCCCCCTGAAAATTGCAGTCAAAGTAGGTTTATGGTAGGAATTGAATACTCTTCAAAAAGGAGATACTCTATTACGGGTCCAATACCTTAATACTATTTTTTGTTCCATTTCTATATAATAAAAATTTAAATTCAAGAAAAATAATTTTTATATAACATTTCATGTTCTTTTGGTAAGAGTGAATTCATTTTTAATAGTTTATCAATTATGCTAATACCTTCATTTTTTAGTTCTTCATTATTATTTCCAGCATTAATTGAACCACAAATTAACTCCAACTCATTAACCAATTCTTCCGGATTACATGGACAAACGTCATAACCTTGTCCTCTAATTACTTTTTTAAATTTCATAGATCTTTTATTGATAGGTAATCCTGATTTTTCTGTTAATTCTTTAAATATTTTTCTAGAATGAATTGAATGTTTTTTATTATTGTTATATCTTTTATTAATCAAATCAATCAAATCATTATCTACTTTAGTGTTTATTACTTCTTTTCCAGTTATTCTATCTTTAGCAATTAATTTGTTTTGACCATAAAGTTTATTAAGATCAATGATTAAATTACCATATTGTCCATTTGGTGAAACTTTATATGGGTTATGATATCTTATTCCTTTTCCCATATATTCTCCTTGAGTAAGAATATCATTGAGTACTTTTCTATATTTTTTTAAATTATCCGACGTGGCTATAATTATTTTCTTTTGCTTCAGATCGAGATTTGTGGGATTTTTCTTTCTAGTTATTGAACCAGAATCATTACCCAATTTTTTTATATCCTCTGATACATTTTCTATGATATCCTCTACTTCTTCCCTAGTCATTTTTTATCAGGATTTTTAGATTCAGTGTGAAAAAATTCAAACACTTCTTGTGGTGTGTTATATTTTTTTTTATCTAAAAGTACTAAATCAATTTTTTTATTTAATACCTCTGGATCGAACGACATTGCACCCATTTCTTCTTCTGATTCTTCAATTGTATCATCAGTTGTATCATCAGTTGTTTCAGTTATTCCCATCTTTTCTCTTCCATAATCTTCTAATTCTTTTAATTTATCTCCTGGTATCCATCTAACAGGTTCATCCCCCCAATCTACTGGTATATATTCTTGTTGTCTTTTAGATTTTTCAACTTTTCCAGGAGACCCTGTAATTGGTTGTGGTTCTTGAAATAGCTGTGGTAAACCCTGATATGTTTGTATGTCTTTCATTTCATCACCAAATGACTCTAATTGTTGTTTTATTCCAGATAATACTTTTAACTGACTTGATAATTTTTCTTTTTGACTTTCTATTCCTTCAGTAATTGGTTTATAAATTTCAGTGTACATATCCCGATTTGTAGCTTTCTTAATTTTTTCTCTCATTATTTCTTCTCTAAGAGCTCTCATCTTTTGCCCGACTAAGTTTTTTCTTATTCTTATTTCATTAAGTTTTGATTGCATTTATATAATAACGTAAGATAATGTAAGATAATGTAAAATAATGTAAGATAATGTAAGATAATGTATTATTATATATAAATGGAAATTCCAAATTATGATACAAAAAGTGATAAATCCAATAACTTTAAACAACATTATCCTTTTATGCCAGATTCATGTTTTAGAATGTTAATATGTGGATCTTCTGGGTCTGGAAAAACAAATACATTAATGCATATACTTCGAAAACCTCTTATATATTATGATAAATTATACCTATATGCTAAAAACTTAGAACAATCTAAATATCAAGATTTAATTAACCACTTAAGCCAAATTGCAAAAAAAAAATAAAGTAGATCCAAATGAAATACTTGAATATTCGGCTGATTCCAACCAAATTGAACCTTGTGAGAATCTTGAATCAGAAAAACAAAAAGTAGTAATATTTGATGATTTTGTATGTGAAGATAAAAAGGTTCAAAATGAAATAACAAAATACTTTATTCAAGGACGTCACAAAAACTGTTGTGTTATTTATTTAAGTCAGTCTTACTATAAAACACCAAAAGATATTCGGATTAACTGTTCACATTATATTTTATTTGAAAGTCCAGGTAAACGAGAAAATGATATGATTTGTAATGAACAAAATATTAACCCTAAATCTTTTGCTAATGCAACAAATCAAAAATATGATTTCTTATATATTGACAAACCAAGGAAGTTTTTTAGAAAAAACTTTACTGGTAATATATAATGGGAGTTTTTAATAATATAGAACAAATAAGTGAACCTGACAGTGTAAGTAAAGTTAAATTTGATATTGATTTAAGTGATTATGTTACTAAAAAACAATTCAAAAAACTTAAAAAGGAAACGGAATCGTATCTTCACAAAAATAAGGAACTTGATAACACAATGAACAGAGCATTAGATATGGGAGGTAATGAAATAATCAACCTAGGAGATCCAGATAAACCCAACGATGCAGTTTCAAGACGGTTTATGTATAAAAAAGTTCAAAGTGTAATAGATGACTATAATCTTGAAGACATCAAATCTATAAAACAGACATTAGAAGAAGAAGTAAAGAATATTGAAGAATTAACAAAAGACTTAAAAAACAATTCATTATTAATAGTTCAATTACAAGGTAAATTCGGAGAAGAAATGAAAGCTATTGTTGATTCTATTAAAGAACTTGAAGAGAAATCTGATTTGACAGATGACAACATAAAAGAAGTATTTAGAGTCAATTTAAACATTTTACACAAGCAACATATGGAATTAAAAGATAGTATGATTAAACATGAAGAACTAAAAGACACGATTAATGAAGCTGAGAAAAAGTTACAAAATATGTATCAGTTAGAAATCAAAACAGAAGTAAATAAACTAAATACTGAAATGGTAAAAGGGAATCAAGATTTACTTGATACATTTTCAAATAAACTTGCAGAATATAAATCTGAACTGGAAAAGGCAGCTTCACAAAGAGGTGATGATCATGACACAGCATTAGATAACCTTAAAAAAGAGCTCAATTCTAAAATAGATGACTTTAAAAAACAAATTCGAATTTGGATTAGTACTGTTGACAACCGTCATAATTTAAAGTATGCAGACTTAAGTAATATTACAAAAAAATTACAAGAAGATATTAATGAATTTAATGCTAAAGTTGAAAAACATAAAAATGAACTGGACTTTGTAGTTGAAAAATCAGTTAAACAAGGAGAATCAATTACTGCTAATGCTAAAGCAATTAACACAATTAATGATCAGCTAGAAAATTTTAAGAAACAACTTCGGAACTTGATTAGTACTGTTGACACACGCCATAATTTAAAGTACGCGGAATTAAGTAAACTTACAGAAATGTTAGAAAAAGATATCAGCGAATTTAATAATAAAAATAAAAAAATAATAAATGATCTGGACTCTGTAGTTGAAATATCAACTAAACAAGGAGAATCAATTACTGCTAATACTCAAGAAATTTCTACTAATACCCAAGAAATTACAAAAGTAAAAAATGCTTTTCTAAAACAAGAAACACAATTAGCTAGAACAAAGGGTGTTGTTGACAATTTATCTGCTTCTGAAGTTGCTACAACAAAACGATTTGATGATTTAGCTGAAATAATTCTTAAACTTAAAAAGAAAGATAAAAAAATAAAAGAAGAATTGGAAAAAGAAATAGAAAAAGTAAAACATGAAGTGTTTCTCTTTGAATACTATAATAACAGTTTTTATGATTACGTAAAAATGAAAAAGTATTTTGACCGTCGGGGTGCCTGGATATATTCAACATATGAAAATATGACCGGTCTGAACTATTTAAATACATTTCAATTAATACCTGGAATTATCGTAGATTATACAGATTTTATAAACACAAACCAAGAATATAAATTAGTTGCACAAGATGTGCTTTTGAGGGGTGTGTTTATGGTCGAAAAAACCGGAACTTATATAATAGATATTAAGATTTTATTAACGGGGGCCAGGCCCATAGGTGAACCGGATAAACCGATTAAAAGCCCAATATCACATTTTATATTTAGGTGGTGGAATGTTGATTATAATCCAATTTTTGGTATATTTGATATATTTGATAATGTAAATATAGCAGCTGAGGACTTTGACACTGATCAGTTAGTATCTATTTATAAGAAAAAAATTAAAGTTTATCTAACACAAGGGACAATGTTTGACATTCATCCTTATGACGATTCAACATCTACAGAAGTAACATTTTCGCTTTTGGCGGATAGTTACATCAGATTCTACATATCGGATGAACATGCATTCCATGATAGAAACAAACTTTTGAGTTAATCTTTAGTTTTTATTAAAGTTAAAACTTTAGTTTTTATTTAACTGGAATAATTAATATAATGGGAATATTTAATAATATAAATGAAAAAGTAAATAAAATAGAAAAACAAATAATAAGAAAACCTCCATTGTTTTTAACATGTTATACTCAAGATACCGGTAGTGGATTATTTCAATGGAAAACTGTAAATGCTAGTCCTGGTTTAGTTCAAAATGGCAATAATGTAAGAATTAATTTTAATTGCATTTTAATTATTCTTGTTGATGCAATTAAATTAGATAAAGGAGAAGCTAAATTACAACTAAAAAATAAAGAAAACGTAATTCTTCAAAGTTACAATGTAAAAAATAACAGAAAAAATGAATCTATTTCTATTAATTATGCTAATAAATTTAAAATAAATGATGTTATTTATATTAATTCTTTAAACGTTATGAATATTCAGTTAACAATTTATGGTTCTATAATTTAAGAGTTAATTTAAGAATTAATTTAAGAGTTAATTTAAGAATTAATTTAAGAATAAGCTAATGTATCAATACCATTATCAAGAATATATCTTTTATCGTCATAACATGATAAAGATGTTTTTTTTATAACATAACTGGAAAGATTGTGTTTATCAGAACGAATAACTTTAAAGGTGTGATTAGTTTGGGTTGAATTAAACAAAGTATCTTTGTAATTTTTATGAACTATTGTTTTCTTAACAACAAGTTTTTTTAATTCCTTTACATTTTTTAATATTAACTTCGTTTTCTAATAAATATGAATACATTTTACTTCTTAATCCAACAAATTCAACAATGGGAATGCCGGCAGCTTCATCTTTAAATTTTCCAATTACTTTTTTATTATTGTCGAAATAAAATTTTGAGTTGTTATCGTAATCACTATTATCAAATAAATCTTTGTCCTTATAAAAATCCTCATATGCGTCTTTGGTTTTTATTTCATAACATAATGAATCAGTGTCAGTGAATAGTAATTTACAATTACCCTCGTACTTTTCCTTAATATAATTATAATGAAAATCATACATTAAATATTTTGATAAATCTAGAATGCACATTCCAACATAACAAGGTCTGTTTAATAACAAACTTTCTTTTATTCTATGAATACCAAACAAATTCTTGTTAAACATCGTTGAACTAGCAAATGAAGGTTTGGCTATATATTTTAATAAAAGGTTTTCATCATGGGTTAATTTAATATTAACCCTCTTGCGTAAATTCTCCATCGTCTTACCGAATACAGAGTTGTTCATTAACTTAAAAAAGTCCTTTTCAAATGAATTTTTTGCTTTAGATCTTTTTTGAGTATTAAAATCAATATATTTTTTTAACCAAGGACTTTCGTCAAAAGTTAATATTTTGTGTATTTTTGTTACTTTTAACCCTAATTGTGTATATAGTTCAAGATTTTTATAATGAACTACATAATTTTGTTTTTTCATTAAAGTTGTAACCAATTTTTTTACATTACTTTTTCCTATTTCAAATTCTGTTTTAATAGTTTTACTATAATTGGAAAGCCATCCGTCTGGTATTTTAATTTTTTCAGGAGCTAAAGGATAATCATTATGTACAGTATGTAATTCTTTTGGATATTCAAGATCACATTCAACTATAAAGTTACTTTTACCTTTTGCAATTAATTTCTTGAATTGTTTTTCGGATATAAATTTAAAGTTTCCAGAGGGTAAAGGTTGACACATGGCCCAACCGTAAAGGTTGTTGGCGTCGAGGTACATAATGTATTTACTTTTTTCTTTTGGATCATAATCTTTCATATATTTATTGTTTGCTTTACTGTATCTGTTTGAAATATAACTTATTCCTCCTCTCAGTCCCTTTTCAATAAAAAGATACATATCAATATCAGTTATTAAATCTAACTTAATTCCAGTCATTTTTAACATTGCATCCCAAGCTAAACCAGGACTACTAAAATAATGACAAGGGTCTAATTTGTAGTACTCTAAACATAGTTTTCTAAAATTTTCGAATACATCAGCTAAAAGTAATACGTCAGTTTTTAAATATAGATCATGATATTCTCCCATTGTTTTAATTTTAAATTTATTCCAAACATTTTTAGCATGTTCATATTCGTTGTCAGATATGTGTGTTTCATTTAAAATTGAATAAAAATCTTCTTTAGAAGGTAATTTTGTTTCTTTGAATTTTTTAAATGAATCAATGTAATCATATGGATAAACACCTTTTGTTTTTAATAATTCAATATTTTTATCAAATTCAGTTGATGTGTATTTAAATTCTGGAATATTTTTTACTAAGTTATCCAATGATTGAGACATAAACTGGAATGAATCAATAAAGACCAAGTCAGAAATCATAAATGCCATATATCTTTCCATATTGTTAGGAATAACATTAATTTCTTTTTTGAATTTTCCTATTTGTTGCATAATAAAATGACCGCCATAACCTCTTAAATTATGAAAAATAACAGGAATTTTGTGTGTTAGTCTAAAATTAATATTACATTCTGAGTGAGCACTTCCTCTGAATTTTCCTGTTATATGACAATGATCACGTACTTTGATTGAATCTTCTATATATTCTTTTTCACAGATATGACAAAACTTTTGTTTTTTAAATTCAATTTCGTCTTTTTTAGACATTCTCAAATCTTTGTTAAAATGTTCTTTAAATATTTCTTTACAATATTCCTCTTCCTCAAGCATTTTTTCAATAAAATTATAAACTGCGTTAGGACCTCTGTAAATCTGGGTTGGTTTAGTATAACTGTTATCATAACAACAAACAACTTTATAGCCGTAACCACAATCTATATGATTTTGATATGGTTCAGTAAATGAAGATTCAGTTGATGGTAAAGCAGTTAAAACTTTTTTAGTTATTGATTCAAAATCAGCATAAATTACAAAAGGTACTGCTAAACCTTTATGATAATTTTTAAATTGTACTTTACTTCCCTCTTTTGGCATTTTTACACCTTGGATACCATTAATAGCTAAACAGTTTGGAATATGTTCATTTAATATTCTTTCTTGAGTAAAATGTTGCAGACAGCTTTTACAAAAGTGTTTTTTATGTTGATCTTTGGTTTTATTAAACATTAATCTATTAAAGTCTTTTATCCAAACATAATGTTGGACTACAGTGGCTTTAACCCTCTTACAGTCATCATCAGTTATTTTATCATTAGTAATTAGCAACATGTCACAGTGTTCTTCGTATTGATATTTTGATATGTACAATGGATAAATTCCCGTAGGTTCTTCATAACCAAATATATTAAATGAAATATCATTTAAAACTTCAATTTTAGGTATTTGATTTAATGTAACAGGAAATTTAATTCCAGTATAATCAAGATCGTTTATATGTTTTTTATATTTTGAAACTCTATGAGGGTTTTCTTTAACAGGAAATTTATAAGCTAAATGACACCATCTAAAACATTCGTTATCATCATTCTTTATATTTATTAATCCTTTCATTGAATTTTGTAATGGTTTTGGTAACTCTAAATAACTTGAAGCAGCCAATGGACTATACTTATATCTATTTATATAATGAGCATCAACTGACTCTATTCTCCAGCCGCTTCCTTCAGAAATCCAATTACCAATTCTATTTATTATTTCATCAAAAGCTTGACGTAAAGTGTTTTTTATTTCATTTGTATTAATTATTTCTAAAGCCTTTGATTGAAAATAAGCTGATTTATATATTGTATCAGTTGCACTCATTTTTACAAAAGTTAATTTTAAAACAACGTTTATTTTTATACCTTTTAAAGTTTTAAGTTCAGATTTAAGTATTTCATAAGAGTCGTTTATAGTTAAATATAATTGATTCTTTGGATCTTGTCTATATGTAATTTTAATTTCAAATTTCTTATAATATTGATTTTTTGATCTCTCAATTTCCATCTATATATTATATTTAGAAAAAAATCACTAAGGAAAAAAAGGATTAAAAAAATAATAAAATAAATAAAGTTTAAGAAGAACTAAAATATTTAAATTTATATCTTTTTCCGCTGGTTTTTGATATTCCACTTTTAACTTGGTTTTTTCCTTTGCAGCACATTGTTATTAACCCTGAATTAATATTAAGGTCTTTGGATGCTGCATAAGTGCTTTTATACGTTTTTTCTTCATTAGTATCCCAATTGGTTGCAATAACTGTTTGTTTCGAATATTATTTGGTCTGGGACAATCACATAATCTTTCAGCATTTTCTTCTTCAGTTAATAGGCAACCGCAGTTCCATTCAAATAAATTATTTTTTAAAAGATAAGGATCTATAACATTTTGTAATTTATCAATGACATGATTTTTATATTCATCGCTAACTATTTGATTAAGTTTTGATTTAATAACATTTCTTCTTTTAAGAATTTTTTTATATGAATTTTTGTCTGGATTCATTACTTCTCCTAAAGTGCTAGATAATTTTGGCACAATCATTCTATCTACCTTTCTATTAACCATCCATCTATATATAATATACTTATAAAAAAAAAATCTTTAAAAACGCACGTAAAGAAATTATATTGATTTGAGAAATTTGTTTATATTATCTATATCTTTTGAATATGTTTTTGAGGTTATTTTTTCTAAATTGTTATCAACTGTTAAAATTTTAATACCTTCTTCAGACATTCTGTTTAACCATTCTTCGTGTAATTTGTGTAGTTTTTCTAAATAATCTAAACCAACTCTGTTTTCTTCCGTTCTGTTTCTTTTTTGAAGTCTTTTAAGACACATTTCTGGGTCGGTTTTAACATAAACAAATCCATCAATTGGGTTTTTTCCGTATGGTTTTATAATATGATCAGTTAAGAAAAGATTGTATACTGCCCACTCGGGGTCATTTATAATACCGTTGTCGTGATGTTGTTTTGTAAAAACGTTACTGTTAGTTAAATAACAACGTTCAAGGACAGAAACACCATCAAACTGTTTAGCAGAAGATAACATTTTTATATGACTGTTTAAAGTTGTTAGCTGAAAAGGAAATAAATATTTGGAAGGTTCTTGAGCAGCAAGTTCAAAAAGGTTATATGAATTATAACTTGGGTCCATAACATTTTGCCATTCGTGAATTGGTTCTGGAATTATATTAAAAGTAGGATTATATTCTTTAATAATATCTAAAAACGTACTTTTTCCTGATGCAATATTACCTTCAACTGATATATTTTTTCTCATTTATATATAAAATACTTATAGAAAAAATCTTTAATAATTTTTAATAATCTTTAATAATCTTTAATAGCCTTTAATACAACTCTTCTTCTTTTTTACTTTTATATCCGTTAAGTTTAAATTCCTTCATATGCATTTCAAGAGGTGTTGAATAATTTTTTTCTTTCTGCATTTCTAATAGTATTGTAAAAATATCCTGAATAACTTTATTTGGATCTTCTTTATTTACTTTTCCGATCCGTGCTTTTGTTATAAGTTGTTTTATTTTGTGATGATGTGTTTTTAAAATAAATTTCTTGTCGTCAAGTTTTAGTCTATTAGTAAATATGGTAATTATTGTTGGAACAGCGCCAGCAACTGCTACAAATATAGGAATAGCTGGAACAAGTGCTAATGCAGCTGAGCAACCAAAAATACCTGCTCTAATAAATAACCCAGTACTTACTCTCCCACAAAATTTATAACTTTTTCTGTAAGCAGCAGCTAGTTTAGTTAAGTGAATAATTAATTGATCTATTGTTTCTATTCCATTATTATTAGAAATTAGATTTTTATTACTCATTTATATAATTAATATTAATATTTTTCAACTTAAATTTCTTCCAATTCACTAAACGGAACCCAACTATTAAATTTTTCATTGTAACCTTTCCATTTTACTAAAGCTTGTTTTTTCTTATAGTCTCGTCTAATAACTTTTTCTATTCTAAAAACCTCTTGTGTAGTAGGTAAAAGTTCTTGTTCATAAAATGAACCTTGAATTATTTCATCATTTAAATCTTTAATAGTGTATGTTCTGGGATTTGTATTATTAATTCCATAAATTATAAATATTTCCTCTGTCCAGTTTGGTGTATATCCTTTTTCAAAATGTCTTTTAAGTTTACTTAAGCGAACTCGATCACCAATTTTAAATTTTGCTTTACTCTTTGGTATCTTTAAATTACCATATAAATTAAAGTAAACAGTACCTTTATTTAAGTTTTTACTAGCTTCGGTTGGTGTCATTTTTATACTAGAATGTTTTGTTTTGTTATATTTATCAACCATATGCTGCAAATTATCTAAATAAGTATAAGTATTATTTGCTGTAAAATATTTCCACATTATTCTTTTTAAACTTCTATTAAATCTTTCAATAACTACAGCCTTTCCTTCATTAAATGTATGGTACATATTAATCTTATATTTATTTAAAAATGATTCAAACTTTTTATTATAAAATTCTTTTCCTTCATCTACCCATAAATTTTGTGGAATCCTTGCAGTCTTCGGGGACTTTCGTCCCTGAATTCTATCTTCTGAAACTATTTTATTAAATGCTTCAGTAACAGATTCTCCAGTTTTATTCTTTAATGGAATAACCCAAGCATATTTACTGAATATATCAATAACGGTTAACAAGTACTTTACTCCTTTATTGTATTTTGAAAAAGCTTGCATGTCAACTAAATCAGCTGACCAAGTATCATCAATATCATTAACTATCACTCTTCGTTTCCTAAATTTTCTTTTAATTGGTTTGTGTAATTCTTCTGCTAATTCATCACTCCATGTGATTCCGGGGGTATACTCTACCCCCTTTTCCCGTTTTTTGACTTTTGTCCCAGCCCAAGTTTGTATTTCGTTTTAATTATAGGTTTTACAACTAAATGTTTTGCAATCTTTTCTCCAAATGTTTTTGATTTAGTTTTATTTAAGTTGGAAAGCATTTTTTTGTCGCATGTACCCTTTTTTACACCGCTGTCATAGCAAAAGTCATGGTCCATACATACTGCATCCAGTTCGTTGACAGGAGGTCCGTTATCTAAAGGATTTCCTGGTCCACAATAATTATATCCTGGGAGTGTTACACCTTTCTTAGGTAATAAAGGTAACATTGCTTTATGAATATCTAAATTACCTGCTGTGATAGTACTTTTAACAAACTTTGATTTCATTTTTCCACAAGACGAACAGGTAGCCATTATCATTCTTTTCCCGTTTTTTGCTGTAACATAGTGAGGATTTATATTATCAGTAAATTTTCTTTCTTTCAAACAATATATTTTATTCTGTAAACTCATTATATTATATGTGTTTAAAACTTTTTAGTCTGTTTGAAACCTGTGGGTTTTAAATTGTCCGGCATTAGTTGGTTCGGACCAAGGATTAAAGGTTAAATTAGGTGAAACTGTTTTGGTTGCGGTATTTTATACACTACTTATGACGCGGTCCACGAGCGAACCCACGACCTTCCGCACTCGTATTGGACGCTTTACCACTAGGCTACCGAAGCAACCTGATTTAGAGGTAGAAATTTAGACAAAGATTTATTATTGTAAATCTAAATACTGTTACCACCGGTTAGGTCATGTGAAAATTGGTAATTTTAAACTTGAGAAAAGAATCTGGTTCATTGTTATAAAGGTTCAAAACAGAATTCCTTGTGAATCTAAAACACGTCTCTCCAAAATAACCGAGCTGTCGATTATTCTAGCAAATGGGGTCGCAAAGAAAGCGAAGTTCTTTCTTCAAAAATGAGACATACTAGGACATTCAATTTTCATGCGAATGTTATTAAAGTTCCTACAGACAAAATATGAGACACTATCATCTTAAAACGACACATTTACTTTGCAAATTCTGAAGAAAATGAATACAAATACCCGCCGTCACTACATAATTGTGACAGGTCGCCCGCCCGCAGTAGAGAGCGCAGATCTACGTAGTCTATTCCCGGGCGGGGCGTATGTTCTCCGTGACGATGTGAATCTCTCATGCATGATGGGAAATAAAGTTACCTGTGGAGAACAGGTTTGTACCGGTACAGAATCCAGGAACACTTGTTAAGAGAACAGGTTTGTACTGGTACAGAATTCAGGAACACTGCCCGTTTCATAACAGAAAGGCTGTTGAAAATCTGTAAAACGATCCTTGGAAGCAAAGAATGCAACAAAGAATAATGGCAGATTTGGTTTTGATTGATAAACGGCGTTTAACCCAAAAACAAAACACATTGTGACAGATCATGTTGATAATAATTGTAGCAGTAGGCCTACACATGGTCACGGATAAAACACTACTGTAAACCTAGAAATGTTCGCGGATACTATATTTCACGTTTTCCAAAACATGAACATTTTCGCGGATACAAATCTTCGCGGAATCATATCAATCGCGAATCCCGCGAATATGAAGTCGCAAGTGAACATATCTAATATTATAAGGTAAGTATCACTGCATAGTTGCATTTATAGTATTCTCGAAAACATTCAGTTTTATTGTATCCTTCAATTATAAATGCACCCTAATCCTTTTCATCCATATCTACGGTTATTCACACCTCCAATTATTGACAGTCAGTAAATTGCTGTTATTATACTGTCATTTGTTTGCCATTTAAATAGGCGATTAATCCACACTTTGCAGAAATAGACACAATATTTTACTTACAAATAATATATCGTATTGGCTGCCGACTGCAAATTGCATATATATGTCGTTCGATAGATGCATATTGTTTTTGTTTTATCCCCTGTTTGTCTTACGGATCGATATTGAAAATGTTGCTGCTTCATAAATAAGTAAATTGTAAATCAATTGAAATAATGTGGATTTGTGCACTCATGTTAAACAATTACGGTGCTAGAATATGAATTATTAATATCCAGATATGTGTAAGCACAAAACCATTTTATAGCGATCTATATAAGCTGAAGCTAGAATATTTCGCGTTTTTGTTAGAACAGAGTTTTTCGCGGCTATTTAATTTCACGGAAATATACTACCCGCGAAAGGCGCTAATTTAACAAGGCAGTCTGAAAGACAGCTAAATCCCCCGCCACTGCTATGGATAGTGAAAGGGTAAAACCTTTGATTTTAGCTGTGACCTTGACCTTGAACTGACATGGCTGACTCATGAATTCTGCACGTCTTGATGAGGTGATCATTTGACCAAAGTTTCATGAAAATCCTTCAAGGGGTTTAGGAGATACAGAGCTGAAACCTCTGACCTTCAGTTGTGACCTTGACCTTGAGTTGACATGGCTGACTCATGAGTTCTTGATGAGGTGATCATTTGACCCAAGTTTGATGAAAATCCTTCAAGGGGTTAAGGAGATACAGAGTGGACACCAAATGGAAGGCTCAAACCTTCGACCCTTAGTTGTGACCTTGACCTTGAGCTGGCATGGTTGACTCATAATTTCTGCACATCGTTCGGATGAGGTAATCATTTGACCCAAGTTTTATAAAATTCCTTCAAGGGGTTTAGGAGATATACAGCGGACACGAAATGGAAGGCTCAAACCTTTGACCTTCAGTTGTGACCTTGACCTTGAGCCGACATGGCTGACTCATAAATTCTGCAAATCGCCTTGATGAGGTGATCGTTTGACCCAAGTTTGATGAAAATCCTTCATGGAACCTTAGTGTAGTTCGATGAAAAGCGGCGTATGGTCCCCAGTTAAAATAATGGGTTTGCCCTAAACGAGAAAACAATGAGCAGAACTAAACAAACTGGAATTTAGAAAGGGGATCTGAGGTTATGGAGCTTGCATATCACAGGAACTGCCAAAAGACAAAATTAACAAGAAACGCGGCAATGCCACGAAACCAGGTTTTGTCAAGATGAGAAGTATCTTATGTGTGTGTGGTGCACGCGTCTGCGTGCTGGGGGTTTCGTTTTGAGGAGGCTACGTTTTTGGTGCGTGGCATTCCCTGTTTGATATTTTTCTTTGTTTTTTTTTATGCGCACAGCTGTGTTGTGTGTGCCGTGTGGCGGCCGTAAAAAGTCTCCCCGTACATTCAATCAATGTTGTTATATTTTCATCCTTCAGGGATTGTTATTCGCTCTAAACTCTCGGCCTCTGTCAAGATGAGAAGTATCTTATGTGTGTGTGGTGCACGCGTCTGCGTGCTGGGGGTTTCGTTTTGAGGAGGCTACGTTTTTGGTGCGTGGCATTCCCTGTTTGATATTTTTCTTTGTTTTTTATGCGCACAACTGTGTTGTTTGTGCCGTGTGGCGGCCGTAAAAAGTCTCCCCGTACATTCAATCAATGTTGTTATATTTTCATCCTTCAGGGATTGTTATTCGCTCTAAACTCTCGGCCTCTGTCAAGATGAGAAGTATCTTATGTGTGTGTGGTGCACGCGTCTGCGTGCTGGGGGTTTCGTTTTGAGGAGGCTACGTTTTTGGTGCGTGGCATTCCCTGTTTGATATTTTTCTTTGTTTTTCAGCACTTTTCATAAGAATAAAAAAGTATACTGAATCACAGTGCACCACTTTAAAGCACAACCCTAACCCTAACCTAACCCTATTTTTAGTAACAATGACCTTGACCTTGATCCCAGAAACCCCAAAATCAATCCCAAGCTACAACTTTATATAAGTTTTCTATACACCAAGTTTCATCATGATAGCTCATTCCTAATAAAATCTGGAAAGTAGATCCATCGGAAGCACCGAGAACAAGGCAAATAGTGAAAATTGCAGACTCGGTTTGATTGAGTCTGTTCCTGGGCAGTAATGGAAAAAGCAACACTGCCCACGCCCTCTAGCACCGGCTTAAGCAGTATTCAATCCTCAAATCTAAATGAGTTGAAAACAATGATCCCGAAGGACCAGAAAATATAACAACACTGAGATGAAGTCGGGGCGACTTTTTACGGCCTAAGTTAATTATTGACCGGAAACCCTTTTTCTATTTTAAGTAACAGTGACCTTGACCTTGACCCCAGAAACCCCAAAATCAATCCCAGCCTTTGTCTTGATATAAGCTACATACATACCAAGTTTTATTCAAATGTCTTTACCGAAACAAAAGTTCCGCCGCCCATCCGCCCGCCCAACGACATACCCCAATCTAATAACTCAGGTTTTCAACGAAAACCTGGTTAAAAAGCAGGCACCATTTCCAAGGGGTGATTAAACAATACCCAAAGCTATGAAAGTTGGTGTTTTGGAACCACCCAGGCCGAAATGTTCATGCTGATAAACTAAACAGTACCAGTAACACGACATAAAAGTCGTGCTGAACGATCTGAGAAGATCGAAATATAACAGCCATGATTGAATGTAAAGTTAACGTTTTATTTAAGGTGATCAATCACATTAAAACAACTTTTTATGTCAGTTTAAACTTTCCATGTATTCTATTAAAAAGAGATATAGAGCTCTACTTAAGGAACAAAAAGACCCATAGTTTGTTCTTGGGTTTCTTAAATCCCTTTTACAGAATAAAAAAGTGGAAAACCTCAGGTCGCCAACATGACGTAAACGAAAATGTTGCAAGATCGGTTTGTATTTATGGAACTGCTATAAGTTAAAAAAAAACAAAGACAAATATCAAACAGAGAATGCCACGTACCAAAATCGCAGCCTCCCCAAAACCTACAGCACGCAGACGTGCACACCACAAACACACACACGTGCACACACACAAAGCCAGCACACGAGGACAAAACGAACAAACAAAGGAATACACACACATACACGCGCACACATACAAAGCCTGCACAAGAGGACAAAACGAACAAACAAAGGAACACAGTGGGGCACCGCCTTGGAACGGTCAGTGGCAAAAACACCACTGGGGAGCTTAAACCGGTTTATGGTGCGCACCCAACCTCACTCTTACCCCCACCATGTTCCAAAGACACAGGACAGTGTAAATAAAAGTAATCCCCTCCAGATGAATCTCTAACACACGTAATGGAAACAAAAAGGCATGGCATGTAAAACACAAAAATGCTCGTGTATAAAATACAAAAAGCAAACCTTTAGAACCAAAAACGTATGTAGTCAATGCCTTTTCAGAAGACAGAGCAACAAGAGAAACACTCTTAAGGGCCCGACGAAACAGGCCAGAAGACAGATATCAAAACAGTTCAGTCCAGGTAGGATTTAAAAACTGCTTATCATAGAGTCCCCCCCTCTTCCGTCAGAAACAATCAAAGAGGGAAGCTTAGTGTCAAACTGTAAACGGGTTGAACACTAAACATGCGGTATGTCTCAGAACAGTTGAGTCGTAACCTCTTTTAATAAAACGTTTTATAATTTTACCAAATACATTTGGAAAATTACCATGACCCAAGATCTTACAACAGTTGATTATTTGAAGATAGAAAAGGACATTAATTCTAGAATAGGCGTGTTCTGCTTTTCATAGCTTTGTTTGTACCAATCTGTTGTAGCTGTTAAATATCAACCCACAACACTGAAGACTGATGAATCTTAGCTCATGCCAGGCATGGACAAAGGTACCTTTCATGCTTATTCAGTACAGTGGGCAAACAACCTTTGCTCATGCCAGGCATGGACAAACCTACCTTTGCTTATCGAGTGCATTGAGCAACCAACCAAAAGGTACCTTGCTTTCAGAAATAGCCAACCCGCATTTGCTCATGCCAGGCACGGACAAAGGTAACATGCAATATGCAAAGCAGTCTTCATCTGAAATTTGCTCATGCAATACATGTACTACCTACATGTTAATCTAGTGCCTGGTCAATCTAAGTTGATTTTTGTTTATATTTATGTAATGCTCATAGGGTACATGGTCTTACCTTCTCATTAGTCTGTAAATACTGAACATAACAATCAGCATATAGCTGTATCCGGATATTCCTTCCCCACCACAAGGGGACCTTTACAGTGTGTATGTAAAGGTTGTATTTGTTTTAATATTCCAGCATTAATAGGTAATTTCAGATTGTAGTCACATGTTTTTTATAGTAAAGTCATGTCAAGTTGTCAACCAACAGTTATTTATTTTTTATTAGGTTATTGTGTTTACAATATCTAATGAGACAATATTTTAACTATTCCATTTCTGGAAGCAATATTGCGTATCATTATTTCCTGTAAAAGCCAAGCACCATACCAGGGACTTGGTAGAATGAAAATAACATATGAGAATTTGATAACAACTGGTGATCTTTGACGAAGGACTGGGAGGAGGCTAATTGGCAAATTATCATACCACAAATTTGGAGTTTTTTACACATGATTATCTGCCAGTGCTCAACTGTAAATGCCTTCTGTATTACAGTATTCTCAGGACTGTTTTTGATTTCCAGAAATTAATCAAGTCTACCACTCGTGAAGATATTGCATTTTAGTAATCCCTATGGGATATTTCTTTCGATCTTACACTGAAACAAACATCCTGCTGAAATTTACTTAACTGCATCAGATGTACTAAATAGAGGATAATTGTTTGTTTGCAGTGTGATATTGAAATATATCTTCACAAATAATGAAGACAATTGAATATTTTTATAATTTAGCACCCATGTCTAAAAATAATGTCAAGAAAAAAATATGTCTATAAAGGAAGCTTTCGAAAAAATGTAACACGAAAATAATTCCGAGTATAAAAACTTTGTGACCCTGACCTTGGGAATAATGGGCCAAGCCTAGGCCTCTGCACATACTTTGTTTGTATACTGGACAATGTTTATGTGAACTTATATTAAGATTTAGGCAATAGCTTATGGCAATAGGAACAAAGATATTACAGAAGAAAGGTTGCCAAAAAACTTTATCCTTAAAAATAACCCAAGTGTAACACCTTTGTGAATTTTATTTTGGGCATTAGGGCCCAGTCCCTGCACATTGTTTGTATGCTGGACAAGGTTTATGTCATGTTACAGTAAGATATAACCAATAGTAACAAAGATATGACAGAAAAACAAAGGTTGCCAAAAAACTTTAACAAAGAAAGATCACCACGACGCCAGGGCGAGTAGAATAGCCCCCCTTTTCTCTGAATAGTGGAGCTAAAAATGACGTCAATCAAGGTATTGTTTAATTTTGTTTATTGTATACTGCTGGACCTCTTAGAGGCATCAGTCACATAACAATGTAATACGATGTAACCATATAATACAATGAAAACACATTTTTGACAATAACAAATGAGGTGGTATCTTGAACCAATCAACCAAGGTATTGTTTAATTTTGTTTATTGTATATTGCTTGACCTCTTAGCGGCATCAGTCACGTAACAATGTAATACGATGTAACCATATAATACAATGAAAACACATTTTTGACAATAACAAATGAAGTGGTATCTTGAACCAATGAAATTCACAGAATACCAGAGGGCCAAGATGGCCCTAGGTTGCTCACCTGAGTAACATACTATAACAGTGTAAACATGTTTGACCTAGTGATTTCATGGAGAAAAATATTTTTACAAATTTTCATTAAGATTGGACCAAAAATTTGGCCTCATGTGTAAAGAAGCATTTTCTTTGACTTGACCAAGTGACCTAGTCATTGACCCCACATGACCCAGATTTGAATTTCTCCAATATTTCATGAAAACAAACATTCTGATAACGTTTCGGGAATATTTGAGCAAAAAAGTGGCATCTAAGTTAACTAGCTTTTCCTTTGATTCGCCCTAGTGACCTAGTTTTTGGCCCCAGATGACAAAAATTCGAAAGATATGGCTAAAATGCCAGTTTTTCTACAAGATGTGTTACATTTAGTTATCAATGTTAGTAAGAAAATAGGATCAGAGGTTTTGTCAAAAATAAATAAATTTCAGGTTTTGTCTGTCTGTGACTATTTTGTTACTAGAGTTATATAGGGATGTTACCATTTGTTACTTACGTTACTAACGAAATAAAGTTAGAGGTTTTGTCAAAAATTAATGAATTTCATTATGTGACTGTCTTTGAATTGTTTGTTACTAGAGTTATGTAGAAATGTAACCTTTTGTTATGTATGTTACTAAGAAAATAAAAAATAACATAGGAAAATATAGCAATTTCTGTAAAATAAAGGCCAGTAACTCTACTGTAGTCCCAAAGGTCAGATTTCACTCATAATCGAACACTCTGGAGATCCTATGCTCATACACATTCTATATAAATATTATTTGGATTGCTGAAGGATTGAAGGTGTTAAAGTGTAAACAAGGTAAAATATAGGGATTTTTGCCAAGTCAAGGGCCCATAACTCTGGTCCTACTCGTCTGATTTTGTACAAAATTTAACTTATCCAAGATCTTATGGCAATACATATACTGTGTAAAAATGTTTTGGATTGGTGAAGAAATGAAAGTGCCAGAGTGTAAACAAGGTAAACTGTAGTAATTTTTGTAAATCAAGGACCAATTACTCTGGTTCTAACAGCCAGATTTTGCTCATAATCGAACTCGTCTAAGATCTTGAGGACATACAAAAATAATATATAAATATAATTAAGTTTGGTGAAGAAATGATGATGCTGGAATGTAAACAAGATGAAATATAGCGAATTTTGTCAATCAAGGGCACATAAATCTGGTCCAGCCAGCTTGATTTTACTCATGATAGAACTTAGAGGTACATACACATTCCTTATAAATATGATTAGAACTGGAGAAGAAATGTAGACGTTGGAGTGTAAACAAATTGAAATATAGCAAATTTTGTCAATAAAAGTCACATCACAATGGACATACTGATCCGATGTAGCCCATAATCGAACTCATCCTAAATCATTTGACCGGAAACATTGTGACCAAATTTGATTAAGATTATCTACAAGAGCTCGTAGATCACAAAATGCCCCCCTTGGTGCATTCAGTAATTGCACAAGGAACATAAATTATTTGGCCACTGTACACAAAAGCTTCTACTGTTCGGAGTCAATGTGACATTGACCTTTGACCTACTTGCCTCAAAATCAATATGGGTTTACCTCAGATTACCTTGCTACAGACACAACATCATTTTCAATTTCCTTAATTGCTGGTGGAGCAAGAGGAATCTGCTTTTCCAAGTTTTAATTCTTTCAGAATGTGTTATCCTTACATTTTCACCAATTTTGTTAAGTAACATAATCAACCTTAATCAGACATTGTTGCTTGTTCCATTCATTTTAATGTAATGTTTATAACATTTACTCCATGTCTGTAGTATAACAGGATGTTGCATCCTGAGAACATTTTCTCTGCAGTCCCTATTCACTAACATTTTATTAGTAGCTTTAGAAAAGTGCATTTTGTTCAAAAGGAAATTTTTCAGTTCCTACAGCAGTCCCCATTGGCATGTTGTATTTACGGTACAAAGACTTTGAGAAGAATTCGAAATAAACATTGAAATTTATCAGTGCTTTTCGTCAAAATCATTCATTACTGATTTTAAAAATGCATTAAACACATCATTTACTTTGATTTTGCTGCTTTCTGTCCTTCTTTGATAATTTTGTACACATGTCATCTGGAGTGGTTGACAATGGTATTCATGTTTAGGTATGAAGCGAAATTGTAAACCTCATGCATCAGCAGTCCTGTTATTGGAAAAAAAATAGCAACTTTCTGTCCTTCCTCGATATTTTTGTACACATGATCTGGAGTGGTTAAAACACAAAAAGAACATGTGCTAACGCTATTCTAGCATAAAACACGTAAAATCCAAGTAAATAAATATATTGTCCCTCAATGACATTAAGTTCCCATGAAATTTGCGGTAAAGTCCATTCCAGACCACGTGTACAAAATTGTCGGTCCTTCCATGTATTTTTGTCCTGGCTGTCAGTGTATGACCTTCTAGAAACACAAACTTTTTCCTGCAATTTTAAATACATCTCTCACTAAAGTACATCCCTCACTTAGATTTTCATACGCGCGTCTCTGAAAGAGCAGGTTGTATTATGTGAACAACTGTTGTGGCGGGGTTAGACGGCCGACGGACTGCGTCCAAAGCATGTCCGATCTGAGTCAAACAGTTTTCATCCTATCTTCACTGAAATTGCTGACAATGTTTATGGACAAAGTATCTCGGCCAGATTTGATAACCAGCCAAATTGTCCCAGGCACTGTTGGATTATGGCCCTTGAATTACTCGAAAAACAGCGAATTTAGCCTTGTATGCTCTCCAAGTCAAACAGTTTTCATCTGACTTTCACAAAATTTGCTAACAATGTTTTTGGGTAGAATATCTCGACAAAGTTCGAGAATAGCCAAATCAACCCAGACGGTTTATACTGTTTTTACAGTAGGAGTATCCAGTATGTGTGTGAATAATTAACATGAGTTAATACATTTACATTACCATTCCATTGAAATTTAAAATTTCCTCCGAGTAGAGACATGTAGTCTCAACATCATCCCATGAATTTTCATGTAGAAGCTGGCATACTCATTTCATGTTTTGTCTATAATAACATATAAGTTGATTTAAATTTTGTTCCAAAATATGCTGTTTAAAGTAACAGTTCCAATGAGTTGAGGGGTCTACGGTATCAGGTGTCAGATTGTTTGGAGCTGACAAATTTTACATCATTGGCTCTTTCAATTTATTTATTTGGGTTTTACGGTGCACCAATACAGTATAGGTTATATGGCGCCAAAAAGGACTACAAATTTTGGTTCCACATCTCATGTACATCAAAATAAAAACATGAGGTATGGAATCAAAATTTGCATACCTGCTGGAATCACAGAGTTACTGCAATACCAAGTGTTAAGACCCTATTAGTCGCCTCTTACAATCATGCAAGGGTAGGGCAGTGGTTCCAATTCTTTTCATACACAGATCATCCCAGAACCACATGGGGCTCTTTCAAGCGACCCCCGGTTTGGAGTCACACCTACATCACGGACTCCGAACTCAAAAATGTTCACTGACACTGGGCTCATTATTCCAGTCATATTGCAAAAAAGAAAGTCAAAAATGAAGTAGATTCAATAAAATGCTTAATATAAATAGATCTGCTCTGAAGTTCATCGATGGTTTGAAATATCAAACATAAATTCGCTACTGGTGAACGACTAAAACCATCATAAAATTTCTTGCCCATATCTCTTCCTTCGAGTTGCCTGGTCCTACCTGCAGAATTGTTTTCTTTTCCCTTTGCCGTTAACGATCGAGTATCATTCACCGCAATTAAAAACGTTCCGGTTTCAGAATCTCTTCCTACAGAACTAAGCATTTTCTATACCTAGCCATTGTATGCAACAGTGTTACACAAGCATATATTAGCTATTGAAAATAACTGACTTATCCACACAAGTTCTATGTTTTTTTGACATAGCTTTTCAATTTTACTTGTAGTATTTAAATACTTAACAAATATGCAAATATGAGATCATATATTATTACACTGCTATTTAAATAATTCAGTTGTGATGTTGATGGTTTTATTACTTCTTTCCATCATTGTATCTAGTGAAATGCCAGTGAGATTATTTGTCTTGCATTGATTTCAATGAGACTAAGGAACAGAATTCCAATTGCTTCTTCTTTCCTGAAGTAGGTTCTCATACGAAATTGAAGGACCATTCAAATTTAATTTTAAATTCATCTGGTATTAATCTTCTGATCCATTGCACATGTGTTTTAGACAATAAATGCAAATCTGTTCTTGTCCTGCACAACAAGTTTTGCAACTTTCAAACCATTTGTGCCAATGGCTTTTGAACGATATAGTGTCCTCTTCTCATCTATCACTCTTTGGAGGGTTTTGAACAACTGTAAAAATAACATCTGCAGAATACTAAGGGATTTTTTTAGTACACGAATAAATTAATTTATTATTAAATCTTGATTTGTAGTCCTTTCCATTGGTCTAGACGTGATCAATGATAAAAAGGCGTATTGACGCGAAGGCGGGGCCAAAAACACGTATTGACCGCCAGCTGTGACATTATAACGGTTTGAAGTAAAAACAATGCAACGTTGTACACAATTTACCGCCAAAAATGACCAAAGGCACATATATTTGTATTTAATGTTTATGCTAAGAGTAGGCTGGAGTTATTAGTACAAAAACAATTGTTGCCTTTTAAGTTCGGTTGATATGTGGATTTATCGACCTGATAAAAGAGATATCAACCTTGGGCTGCGCTCTCGGTCGATATCCCTTTTATTAGGCTAATAAATCCACATATCGACTTCACTAAAAGGCAATAATTGTATAATATTGTCCCTCCGCATCAATAAGTTTCCGTGAAATGCGCGGTAATGTCTACACCGTTTACATTTTTATAATTTTATTCTTATGTGTATTTAACATTTTAATAATTTTATTCTTATGTGTATTAACTAAGTCTGTTTCTGTACTAGTGACGTCTTTTCCGTTGTTTTTTATTGTGATAGTAACTTCAAATGAGGAACGGTTGTACTCTGTGTTGGCCACTTGTTGCCATCAAATTTGTCCTTAATCTCCACTAATGGTGTAAAAACTACCATTGTGATACTAACTTCAAATGAGGACAGGTTGTACTCCGTGTTAGCCACTTGTTGAACATGTTTGCAGAATTTCTCTCTCCTTTCTGGTTTTTTTTAAATGACAACCTCCCTAATTAACTTCCTGGGTTCTTATCATCCGGAAACAGTTTAACTCTTCTGGGTCACTGTGACCTTGACCTTTTTCATACTGACTTCAAAATCAATAGGGGTCATCTGCTATAATAATGTAGGGTCATGTTTGTTCGTGTTATAACATCATTCTGTAGAATCACGAGGGACTGGTTGATATTTGAGGGAATGCGTTAACGCTATTCTAGCAGAAACGCATGTTCTTTTCAAGTTATAACATCATGCACCTAGATTAATGAATTGTCCATCCATTGCTAGCCTAAGTAGTTATAATTGTCATGAATTTATCACTTAACCAGCACACTCTGTATTATTTCCAGTTCTTGATTGTTTTGTATTTCTTCTGGTGTTGGATCAGTATCTTGGAAAACAATGCTCTCTTTTCTCTTCTGTCCTAGAATACTAAGTTAGTGTTAAATATGGAGAAAGTTAATTCTACTCAGTACACCTTGACGGCTCCAAGGACAAACCTCCCTATCAACTTTCATTATCCTAGGCTAAGCATTCTTAAGCTGTCATCCGGAAACTGTTTAAATGATCGATGTCACTGTGACCTTGACCTTTTTCCACACTGATCTCAAAATCAGGAGGGGTCATTTGCTGGTTATGATCAACCTTCCTATCAATTTTCATGATCATAGGCCCAAGCGTTCTTGAGTTGATTGGTCCCCATACCGACCAACCGACATCTGCAAAACAATATACCCCTGCCTTCTTCGAAGGGTGGGTGGGGGCATAAAAAAGTGGATGCTAGAGTGTAAACAAACTGAAGTTGAACAGACGGACGGACATTTATCGATCCTAATAATAGCTGACCATCAGCCTTCGGCTAAGGTGAGCTGAAACTGATACAAAATGTTATAATGAAAACATAATCATGAGTGTTATGACTACATACCATACATAATGCTTACTGCAAAATCATTTAATTTCGTGGGCTTGAAATTTCGTGGTTTTCTTCAAATCTGCATTTTTGTGTGTATATGAATTCGTGGATTTCAACTTTTGAAGATAAAATGAATGGGAATTTTACTAGTTTCAAGATTGAACAAACCCAGAAATCCATGAAAATTAATCCCCCACGAATACTGATGATTTCACAGTAAGCCAATTAATTAAACGACATATGTTTATATCTGTGCTATTCATTAAAAGGGAAAACTTAGTTATGATGTATAGCATATACTCTTGCAATATATATTCTTTTACCTGCATTAAAGATTTGAAAGTTAAGTAAAGAATGAAATTCATCTCCATTTGAATTTGTATTACACAAGTTACATTGTATTAGTTTTAATAGTTGAGATTCTTGTTATAAAATCCCAACAGGTAATTGTGATTGATACATCTAAATTGAAACAACTGATAGAATACAGTATTTCATCAGTTAGCATAAAATAAATCCATTTATTTTATGCTAACTGATGAAATACTGTTACAGTATAATTATAATTTCTGTACAAAATCAGCCTGTTTTTAAGAAATGATTCATAGCAAAAGAGTGCTTTAACTCTATTTTTGCACGATGGGCTATTAAACGTTGGGCGTAATATGCCTTTAATCTGAGACGGTAGATAAAATATAGCAGCGTTCTTGATGCTTGAATTAAATATTAAGTTAAAAAAATAAAGTAAAGTTGTTAGAAATTTTATATTTCAAGATTTAATTATGATAATTAATGAAAAAGCAGAACTGAAATAAACCACAGTGTGTCTGTGTGGGGAAATGGTCTTTATGAAGTTTCAAGCAGGTTTGGAATCATTGTCACTGACTGTGATGGATTCTGCTTTAAGTTTTCTTTTATTTCGGAAACCCGTCTGGTATCTATCTCCCTCATTCTAAATCCAGAAGGTGGCACCAAAATGTTTTGCATTTGTATTTGAAATTGACCAAAAAATTACAATATATTTGTATGGCACTGGTGATATTAATGTTTGCGCCTAAATGTAGTGAAATTTTAAATAAAAGCACATGCACCTGCTACACAAATCCAGGATTTCTTATATGAATGATTTTTCATATCGACAGACAGACAGGTCAGGCTAAATGAAACAGGTACACCCCAGCTTACAGATGTGATGTGCAGCCGGTGTAATAAGTATGGTGTGAACAAGAATGCAAAATTCTAATTTTGTTTTTGAAGTGACTTCAGTAATAGAAGATAATGAGTGCCTTATCATATTGAATATATTAACTGAGTTGAATAAAATAATAAAATGCGATGTTCTGCCTCTTGCATTATCGCAACTGGTCATGGGACCATTATGGATAATGGCCGTCACGTTAGCTTGGTCAATTAACGTCAGTAAACAGAAGTGAGGTCATGACGTTTCATGGAAAGTCATTGGATGGTTTTGGCACCGTTGGTTATGCCATGCTCCAATAAAGAGTGACTCCATTTCAGTTAAGTTAAGATATATATCTGCATGGATGTTTCTGAAAATATTTCAATTAATGACATAAAGCATTGTCAAATGTAGTATGCTGTTCATATACAGTCTTAGTTAATTTTTAAGACTCTTGAAGTCCATTGGTGCCTCAGCCAAGAGCTGCTTCATCGCCTCTACTAAATGGTTTACCCCCAGACTGAAAAAATGTAATGATTGGTCATTGAAGTCTGTTCATAAAAAGTGTTAAGACACGCTTTTGCTATAAATTATTACAATTCTAATATGCCTTTAATGTAAAACAGTAGATAAAATATAGTAGCGCTCTTTCTTGGTCACAACAAAATCTTGTGCCCTCGTAAAATTATTACGCCCAACAAATAACCGCCCATTGTGCATAAATTGTGTTAAAACACTCTTTTGCTATAAATTATTTCTATTATACCCTTTATCTAAAACAGCAGATAAAATATAATATAGTAGTGCTCTTTCTTTGTCGCACCAAAAACTTTGACACCATCGCACGTTAACGTTAAGTCATTCTAGTGTAAGCGTCTTTTAACACAGACAAACATATTAGAATTTAAATTCCGAATGTAGTTTTATACTGTGCTTGAAATTTATATAAATTATTAACTAGTTCTAAAATGTGCACCAGAAAGTAATGGCTGACTCAAAAAACACTGCCTGATTTAACTCTGATACATTAATCAAAAATGATTTGAAAAGATGTTAGACCTATTAAGATGGAAATGACAATTAATTACTTGAAATGCAGTAAGGTTTAAATAGATACATTTTCATGCAAACTGTACAACAATGAAAATAAAACTAGCTCTAAGCAATATAGTGCTTGGGGTACTGTTCACTACAATATATTTCGATGTAACACTGAAACAAACATTAATATCCTCAATAATTTCACACAATGTTAGCTGAAATAGTTTTGTCTATACGTTATTAGATTTGTATCGCGAAATATGCTCAAGTTATGCAGTGGAAATATTGCACGACATTAGGAGCGCAATATCAATACGTGAAAAACCAGCGCATATTTCTCGATTCAAATCTAAGAATCTTTTAATTACATACACATACTGTACTTTAAATTAATATTTAAACTAGATTTGCTTATGAGAAAAGCTCATGTCTCCAACACCTGCCTAATCATCTGAATAGTAGTATATGAGTCATTGTCAACCATGCACCAATACTTCAACTTCCTTATCAGACTTTGAGTGCTTTGATTATCAAAAAACAAGTTTAAAGGGCCATAATTCCGAAGTGCCTAAGCCGATTTGGCTACTTATTGAACTTGGCCGAGGACTTATTGGCAAACACATCTTGTTCAATTTTGGTGAAGATTGGATGATAAATGGTTGACTCAAAGAGTGCTGACAAGCTTTTCGACCAAAAGACAGACTGGAAATGAAACCAATGGAAAACAGGGAATAATTTAATAGATGTCATCAAGGGTGTACTTTAAAATCCTTGGTAATGTTTTAAAATCGAAATGATATCTCATTTATTGATTTGCTCTTGAATAAAATCATCGAAAAGCCTGACTTAGAGGTCATCTAGGCAAACATTGTTTAATTCTGTTTATTGTATATTGCTTGACCTCTTAGCGGCATCAGTCACGTAACAATGTGATACGATGTAACCATATAATACAATGAAAACACATGAGGTGTTATCTTGAACCAATCAATCAAGGTATTGTTTAATTTTGTTTATTGTATATTGCTTGACCTCTTAGCGGCATCAGTCACATAACAATGTAATACGATGTAACCATATAATACAATGAAAACACATTTTTGACAATAACAAATGAAGTGGTATCTTGAACCAATGAAATTCACAGAATACAAGAGGGCCAAGGTTGGTTTGAAGTAGGAGACATAGGACGAAATTTAATTTGTCTATAGAAAAAAAGAGGACATTTTAATATTTCTACAGGAACAGCCAACATGTGATAAAAAAAGATGTCCCACATTGAATTAAGCAAACTGGTTGAATAAAATAGATAAAATGCTTTGTAGAACCTTGTATTTTATTATTTCATTAAATTCAGTTCTTGAAATCAATATGAAAAGGCACACATGAGATATCATTTATTACTGAATTTACTCCAAAAACAAAACTTGAATTATGCATGCAGTTTCACACCATATTTATTACTCCACCTGCACATCACAGCTGTAAGCCGGGGCCATACTTGTTTCATTTAGTCTGTCCGTCTGTCTGTAGATATGAAAGAATAATTCGTATATGAAATCCTTGATTTGTGTAGGAGGTGTATGTGTCTTATATAAAATTTCGCTAAATTTAGGTACAAACATTAATGCCACCATTGCCGAACAAATAAAATATGTGCACTGTACTTTTTCTTCAAGGTCAATTTCAAATACAATTGCAAAACATTTTGGTGCCACCTGCTGGATATAGACTGAGGGAGATAGATCCCAGATGGGTTTCCGAAATAAAAGAAAACTTAAGGCAGAATCCATCGCAACCAGTGACAAGGATTCCAATCCTTCTTGATCCAAAGGTATGACTTAATAATTACAACAATAAGAATATATTAAAGTTAAAAGAATATGTTAAATTTGTTAGAAATTTTATATTTCAGGAATTGATTGAAATAAATAATATCTGTCATGTGTTTAAGACTGGGATAGAAATATCCATCCTGAGGGCACCTGCACATTGGGCGGTAACGAGGCCCATGCATGGGTAAAACTACCAGAAACGCCAGTCTGGTGTGCAAGACAAGTAATGAAATTACAACACTGAAATAAACAACAGTTTGTCTGTGTGGGGGGAACAACTAGTAAAATCAGCTAAAGTGCTCAAGGTGAGATTTTGTGATCTCGCTGTGCCCGTCGTTGTCCATCCGTCCGTCGTCGTCAACAATTTGACTGTTAACACTCTAGAGGTCACAATTTTGGCCCAATCTTAATGAAACTTGGTCAGAATGTTACCCTTAATAACATCTTGGACGAGTTTGATATTGGGTTATCCGGGGTCAGAAACTAGGTCACTGGGTCAAATCAAAGGAAAAGTTTGTTAACACTCTAGAGGTCACAATTTTGGCTCAATCTTAATGAAACTTAGTCAGAATGTTACCCTCAATAAAATCTTGGACGAGTTTGATATTGGGTCATCTGGGGTCAAAAACTAGGTCACCAGGTGAAATCCAAGGAAAAGGTAGTTAACACTCTAGAGGCCACATTTATGACCATAGCTTAATGAAACTTGGTCAGAATGTTAATCTTGATGATATATAGGTCAAGTTCAAATCTGGGTCAGATGGGGTCAAAAACTAGGTCCCTAGATCGAATCAAAGGAAAAGCTTGTTAACACTCTAGAGGTCACATTCATGACAGTATCTTCATGAAACTTAGTCAGAATGTTAATCTTGATGATCTTTAGGTCAAGTTTGAATCTGGGTCTTATGGGGTCAAAAACAAGGTCACCAGGTAAAATCAAACGAAAAGGTAGTTAACACTCTTGAGGTCAAAATTTAGGCCCAATCTTATTTTAAATCTGGCTCAGGTGGGGTCAAAAGCTAGGTCACTAGGTCAAATCAAAGGAAAAGCTTGTTAACAGTCTAGAGGTCACAGTTTTGACCCAATCTTTATGAAACTTGGTGAGAATGTTACCCTCAATAAAATCTTTGACAAGTTCGATATTGGGTTATCTGGATTAAAAAACTAGGTCACCAGGTCAAATCAAAGGAAAAGCTTGTTAACACTGTAGAGGCCACATTTATGACTGTATCTTCATGAAACTTGGTCAGAATTTCAATATTAATGATCTCAAGGTCCAGTTTGAATCTGCGTCATGTAGGGTCAAAAACTAGGTCACCATGTCAAATCAAAGAAAAAGCTAGTTAACAATCTAGAGGCCACATCTATGACCATATCTTAATGAAATTTGGTCAGAATGTTAAACTTGATGATTCCTAGGTCAGGTGAACGATACAGGGCCTTCATGGCCCTCTTGTTTGCTAGAATTTCAGGTTACGGTTTTTGTGAACTATCACTCTTTCTCATTTATTGTACCCCCCACCCATGGCAACAAAGTTGTAAGGGGGGTATACTGGTTTCAGGTTGTCTGTCTGTCCATAGACACAATCTTGATCAGTAACAACAGTAGTTGTGCATGATGCATGTGAGGTTCTTTCAGATATTTTTTTGCAGAGTTATGGGACTTTGTTTATTGTTGCTATACTATATACATAGACACAGTCTTGTGCGCACCAACTCTCCTTATCCCCTTGACACAATTTTATGAAACTTCACACAAGTGATCAGTAACAACAGTAATTGTGCATGGTGCACGTTAGGTTCATTCAGAAAAAAACATTGCAGAGTTACGGGACTTTGATTTTAGTTACTATACTATATACATACAGTCTGCATATGCAATCTTGTGTGCACCAACTCTCCTCATCCCCTTGACACAATCTAATGAAACTTCACACAAGTGATCAGTAACAACAGTAGTGGTGCATGGTGCACATTAGGTTCCTTCAGAAAAAAAAAATTGCAGAGTTAGGGAAATTTGATTTTTGTTACTATGCTATATACATAAAGTCTGCATATGCAATCTTGTGCGCACATAATCTCCTGAACCAATGCACACAATATTATGAAACTTAACACAAGTGATCAGTAGTAACCCTCGTTGTGCATGGTGCATGTTAGGTTCTTTCAGAAAAAAATTCTGCACAGTTATGGGACTTTGTTTTTTGTTAATACACTACATACATACAGTCTGCATATGCAATCTTGTGCGCGCATAACCTCCCGAACGGGGGGTACATTCATCACCTTCAGTGATAGCTCTAGTTTCTCGTATTTTAACACATCATCACCTGCATCATATAACACAAGCTTCATAACGTCCGAACCAAGTTTCCATAAATAATGTCTCCTTTTACTTGGAATATAATGAATATAGGGTAAAGGTTTCCAGGACTTTAACTCTATCTCTTTTAATCCTGAATGGATATATCACGACAAGCAATTCCGACACTACTGATTATGTTCAATTTGATGTGTTTTAGCATAAATATACTGTGGATTTAAGAGCTGGTCAAGAAATGTATAAAGTACGATACCATTGTTTTATAGCGATTAGCGGTTTTGCAAAATTGAAACCAATTTCACCTAGTAATAGAATCGGACCCGATTAACCAAATATTCGTCCCATTCCTAGTATAACCTATCATAGATTACAAATTCAGCAGTAACTTACTGATAACACAATTTAGACTACTTGTAATCAACATGCCTTTTCATGTATTTTCAGACTGACAGTGGCTCAGTTACAAACTTGAGGGACCCGGCTTTATCTTTCTTCAGTCTGGGAGGAAATCACTTGATAGAGTCTATGAAGCAGCTACTGGCTGAAGCACCAGAGGACCCTTAGGTATTAACATTACGGGTTCTTATATTAACTAAACTCAAAACTGCTGAGTAATAAGACTGACAAATTTAAAGAAAAGTAAAATAAGACAGATATACTTCTATCATCAGGACCTGGGATAAGAGAAGCTGAATTATAACAAGCAATATTATTTAGGCAAACATTATAGTTTACCGTGTAATTTTATAATTTTTGTCGGAAAATTAAAGATACATTAGCATTGTGTCACGCAATGAAAGGCAAATGAGAGTTGAGTGAGGTTTGTATTTTGAAAAAACAATGTTAAATAAATTATGCATTTTCAACAAGTGCAAAGGAGAAAACAGAAAAAGTTCTTTGAGATATATGTGACATGTGTTCTACATGTTGTATGTACAGGTTACTAAAAGCAAGAGTGGTGCCTTTGAGTGATAATGGTTCTGACAAGATGATAATAGCCCAATGGCTATTTCACCTACAAGGCCATTATCACTTAAAGGCAACGCTTCCACATGTATTTTTTGGTTCATTACATTTTTACCTATAATATAGTAGGAAAAGTACAGTGTGCAATTTTTACGGTTACCTAAGCATTTACTGCCTGGCATAAAAACTTGCAGCTTTTCAGTTCCTTTATATTGTTATTTGCATATTGTATAAAATCAAATACCTTGAAAGTTGTACTTTCGTGTTCCACTGCAAAACTCGCATTTTTATAAAAACATATCTTAATAGACATAGTGCTATTCAAAAGGGCTGCCTGAGACTTATGCTGAATAAAATACCCAGAAACAATACCTGACAATCAATTAGTAAAGTTTATATAAAGATGATATGAATTTGTCATGAAAATTCACTGAGACTGTATATGAACAGCATACAACATTTGACAATGCTTTATGTCATTACTTTAAATATTTTCAGAAACATTCATGCAGATATTTACATAAACCTATCGGAAATGGAGTCACTCTTCATTGGAGCTTGGCATAACCAGTGGTGCCAAAACCGTCAAATGACTTTCCAGGTAATGCAAATCAATCCTGTAAACTTGACTGCAATAATATATGTGCTTATACTTTATAGTAAATATCAAGTAATAGTCTTTCCGTGTCCACAGACTTCACTAAAACTGTAATGAACAATTTTAAAATATACTTCAGACTAACATTGACTAAAATGATTGAGGATGAGGGTTTTAAGCAAACAACTAATGATCCACCATTAATGGTCACATTTTGCTTGTGTTTATGGGTTTTCTACAAAGTGTGCAGACTTTCATTGTCAATCTGCCTTCCAACTAAGAGGGAACCTGAAAATGTAGAAAATATCCTCAAGACATTTACTAAATTAGTTACTAAAATTTCCCCATTACTTTTAATTAGACTAGAGAAGATAAAACTTGAATAAATTTGCATCACACTCGGTGTTTAATTGTTGTTTGATGTTACAAGTACAGTATATATTAAACACATAATCAAGGTCTTCGATTGATTTATTGTCCAGTTTACCACAGTTCAGTTTTCATAATGCCCTCAAGGTTAAATACTGATGCGTCTGACCGATGAACCAAAAGAAGGCCTTGATTATTGTCATTCTTACTTGAAATGTTTAATACATATTACTCAGATTTTAATTACCCTAGGAGTATTGTACCACATCTCAAGTGGTAATTTGAAGTCATAACTTACGTCTTAATGCTCCCTTACAGGTTCGCGCAGCAACCATTGTTTCTCTAAGAATATACAGAGCTTGATCTTCTTCTTTGTTTAACTGGCAAACAAAACTAGCCATGTTAGAAAACTTAATTAAAATTAAAAAAAAAAAAAAAAAAAAAGCAAAACTCTAAAAAATAATTTTGTCTGCACTTTAACAGACTTTTATTGAAATAAAAATGATTCTCAGACTAATTAAAAGCATAAAATTTCTTGAAAAGTTTCTTGAAGCCAAATTTAGCAGTCACATTAAAGTTAGGCAAGCAACATCCATTTTCTGCAATTAAATGCATAACATTGAAAGAAGTGTAAATTGCAAAATAATTTGGCTAAGGCCATAAAGCTGTGGAATTTTAAGATATTAAAATCATTCTGAAAATTGTATAATAGAACGTTGAAAATAATGCCATTGCTTGGAATTAACAAAGGGCATAATGAAAGTGTGCCTTGGGCGATTTGGAGGGTTATCAAATTTGACCGAGATATTATGCCCAAACATTGTCAAAATATTTTGGCGAATATCGGAAGAAAAAATAAAATCTGGAAAGTAGATCCCTCGGAAGCACCAAAACAATGCAAACAGTGAAAATTGTAGACTCGGTTTGATTAAGTCTGTTCATGAGCAGTAATGGAAAATACAACACTGCCCACGCCCCCTAGCACCGGCTTAAGCAGTATTCAATCTTCAAATCTAAATGAGTTGAAATCAATGATCGCAAAAAAGTCCAACTTATAGTTGTAATAGTCTAGCTATTCTACTCACCCTGGCGTTGGCGTCACACCTTGGTTAAGTGTTTGCGTGCAAGTACATACAGCTATCATTTAAAGTCAAATAGATTTGAAACTTATTTCTTCTTTTTCTAGGTCAATTACCAACCTTACTGGGTCAAGTCCCATAACTCTGACATGTATTTTGGGCAAATTATGCTATCTCCAGAACTAATGCAGTTATTGAATTGAAACTTAACATGTGTCTTCGGGGTTACAAAACTAGTTGATAGCATCAAGTCCCACAACTCTGACCTGCATTTTAGCTGAACTAAACTTTGGACTTAGAAAATCCTGGTTAAAATTTTGCGTGCAAGTACTTACAGCTATTACTTAAAGGCATATAGATTTGAAACTTATTCTTTCACTTTCTATATCTGTTACCAACATCACTGGGTCAAGACATGTATTTTGGGCAAATAACGCCCCCTTTTGGACTTAGAAAATTCTGGTTAAAGTTTTACAGGCAAGATACTATCTCCATAACTATTGCAGATATTGAATTGAAACTTCGGATGTGCCTTCAGGGTTATAAAACTAGTTGATAGCATAAAGTCCCATTACTTTGAAATGCATTTTGGTGAAATTATGTCCCCTTTTGAACTTATATCTCTTTTGATATTTAACATTTTGGGTAATACTTTCCAGCTTCAGAGACAATATTTCGAATAGTCAAGCATGGCTGTCTTACGGACAGCTCTTGTTTTTTTTTAAGTAAATCAGGGGCCGTAACTGAAGAGTGCCTGGGTTGATTTGGCCAGTTAACAAACTTGGTCGAGATGTTCTAACCAAAAACATTGTCAGTAAGTTCTGTGAAAATTAGACGAAAACTGACTTAGAGAGCGGACAGGGTTAAATATGCTACATTTTCAAGTAATTGAGGACAATAAACAAATACTGCCTTGGACGATTAGGCTGGTTATCAAATTTGGCCTAGATACTATGCCCATAAACCTTGTCAGCAAATTTGGTGAATTTATGATGAAAACTATAGGACTCGGGAGAGCAGACATGCTTTGCATGCAGTTTGCTGACCGCCACCAGAGTGTTCACATAAAACAGCTTGCTCTTTCAGAGATGGGCATACAATAATCTAAGTGAGAGATACTTTAAATTGCAGGAAAAGGTACGTGTTGCCAGAAGATCATACAGCCAGGATAAAAACACCTGGAAGGACCAAGCGGTGGTAACCTTAGGTTACATTACAAATAAGGTCAGTAACTTTTGAACAGTGCTTCTAGTTCACATAGGTGTGGCTTTCAGTTTATCGAATAATTTATATTACACTTCGTTTCTTCTTCATGGGAAGTTTACCCTGAAATAGGGCGAGATAAATACTGGGTATTTGTTTGTTTAAAAAGCAAAATATATATCACAGGGAGAACACTACAATACAATAATTTCACCAGATTCTCATCCAATTGTGCAATTGTAAATTATGGTGATCACAAATTATGGCCTATTAATGTTTTTTTGCTTGACTAAACAAAGTATAAGGAGAGCTTTCCTACTCGAACTAGCAAAGGCGTTGGCATCTTTCAGCATCCCCACATTGGTAAAAGTTTTTTTTAAAGTTTCTCTTCCTTTTTCTTATCTCCAAAATTAATAGATGGATTTGATTCAATCTTGAAGGAGTTATTCCTCATTACCACACATTGTATGACATGAGGGCCATAACTCTAGCACCAATATTTCATGATTTATCTCCCCTTTTCACTGCACATTTTTTCCCTAGGCGTTGCCTGGTTAAATTTTATGTTTACATTAAGCTTTTCTCCTAAACTATCAAAGCTATTGCGCTGAAACTTGCAAATCTTGCTCAACATCAATAGCTGTACTGCAAAACACACAACTCCATCCTGCTTCTTGGAAAAATTGTGGCTCCTTTTGGACTTAGAAAATCTCAAATTTCTTGGTTAAATTTTATGTTTAGGTCAACTTTTCTACAACACTATCAAAGCTATTGATATTAAACTTGCAACACCTGTTCACCATCATATGCTGACTCTGTACATAGAGAATAATAGGATAGTGCTGTAGATGGAGAAAGTTTATCTGGCGAGGTGGAGGAGGTAAACAGGTGAGGCGAAGGCGAACCCGATAACGTCCGGAGCCGAGCCAGATAAACTTTCTCCATCTACCTCACTAACCTATTATTCTATTTATCTTGTCATTACTTCATTTCCCGATATTTGGCAATTTATTTTACAAAAATTAGTGTGCGACAACTGTTTTAATGACTTAATATTCGTAATGACATCACTTATATAATGACGTCATCACTGACACAGTAATGTGGTTACAATTGAAAAATCGCAATAACGTCTTCGTTTTTGAATAAAAACTCATTAACTGACCACTCATTTTCTTAGTTCGGACATTTCCAACACAATGGTGATGGTTTCAATGCTAAATTTCTTATGGCAACAATATCGATCATAAGGTCACATGATCTGCTGACCGTATATCACTGGTAATGTGTCAAATGATGGTATATCAAGAAAGATATACAGCACCCTGATATCAGTATAATCTGAAAAGTAGATCCCTCGGAAGCACCGATAACAAGGCAAACAGTGAACATTGCAGACTCGGTTTGATGAGTCTGTTCATGAGCAGTAATGGAAAATGCAACACTGCCCACGCCCCCTAGCACCGGCTTAAGCAGTATTCAATCTTCAAATCTAAATGAGTTGAAATCAATGATCCCGAAGGACCAGAAAATATAACAACACTGAGATGAAGTCGGGGCGACTTTTTACGGCCGCCACACAGCACTTAACACCCGCTGTCGAAAATACTGCAAGTAACAGGATAAAGCATGAAAAATAACTCTATCCTGCTTTTTGCAAGAATTATGGCTCCTTTTGAACTTAGATAATCAGATTTCAGGGTTAAGTTTTGTGTTAAGGTCAGGTTTTATCCTAAACTAACAGAGCTTTTGCATTAAACTTGCAACACTTACTCACCATGATAAGCTGACCCTGTACAGCAAGAATAATAATTCCAGCCTGTTTCTTTCAAGAATTATGGCCCCTTTTGGATTTTGAAAATATCAGATTCATTGGTTAAGTTTTATGTTTAGGTATACTTTTCTGCTAAACTATCAAAGCTGTTGCTTTGAAAGTAATAACGCATGTTTATCTTAAGTGGACTGAGTACAACAGTAGCGCAATTCATGGATTTGCCGATCCTATTCCGTCGTTCATTTCGCATGAACACCGAAAAGAATCATTTGATTTCTTAAGTGAAAATTTTATATTGTCACTAATATAGCACCTAACATTTCCAATACATCAACAGGAATATACAAAAGAGGTCCTTGGGACGGTCCTGTCTGTAGCAGGATACGGGGAAGTGAACTATGACATAGCACAGAAGATTTTCAGGAGCTACGAGTTGGAATACAGAACTTCATATCCTCAAAATGTAAAAATGTTTAGAAATTGAAATATTTTTCTACCTACTTCAAAAATTTAGATTTTTCAAAAATACATTGGGAATTTAAAAACTTTCTCAAAGCATTTCGAGATCAGCTCCCAATAATGTAGCAAAGTCGGTCAGATAAGAGTGTTTCATGTATATTCAGTGTTTGTGTGTATACTAGATTTGGCATACATTTAAATGTTATGTAATTACACATAACTTATATACAGGTGACATTGCATTAAGAGACCACCAATGGACTGCCGTTATCGGATATATGTACTTCAGTTTCGGGTTTTACAAATGTGTAAAACAAAAAAATATGACATTCAGTCCTTTACCCATTTTGGAATGTATCACATAAATTTTATTTTAATCATTTTGAAGGATAACCACTATAAGAATAAACAAAGGCAAATTAAAAGGCTAGAACTAACTGTTCATAATGATTATACACACACACCAAATCTGAATTTTTACAGTTGTTCAAAACCCTTCAAGGAGTGAAAGATGAGAAGAGGACACCATACCTATCCAAAGCCATTGGCACAAATGGGTTGAAATGTGCAAAACTTGTTGTGCAGGACAAGAACAGGTTGGCATATCACATTTATTATGTAAAACACAGGTGCAAATGATCAAAAGATTACTCTAATATGCTTATCTCTGTTAAAACACTCTTACGCTAGAATGACGTCACATTAAAACGTGCCATGACGTCAAAGATTTTGTTCGGACCAAAAAACGAGTGCTTCTTTATTTATTCTACTCTTTCAGATTAAGTATATACAAGAATCAAAATAAATTAATGTAAAACTCGGGCGGTAATACGTCGTACAAATAACTACACTCGTGCTGCGCCCTCGGGCAATAATTAAGCCCGACGTATAACCGTTTGTGCATAAAAAGTGTTAAAGCACTCTTTTGCTATAGATAATTTCTTAAATAGATAAATATAAAAATAGATTTGAAGAGTCCTTCAATTTCATAAGAGAACCTACTTCACAAGAAGAGATTAAAGGGCAAAGTGGAATTCTGTTCCTCATTCTAGCATAAAATTGCTGTTATTGTCCCTTTTCGGGGGTGTTTTAACAGGAGAGAAAACGTGTGTTAACAGAGAGATTCTCGCGCTCACGTGCTGTTATAACACCTTTTTATATATGCGAGTTCCGTGGCAAAGCGTAAACGTCATTCAGCCCCATAACGGATTATTCAAAACGAAATGACGTCAACGTAAAAAACAACTCAGACATTCCCGCGCATTTCATGGAAATTTAATGACAATGATGTAGAATGTATTTATTTATTAGTCTTTTTTTCCGGTGTTTTATGCTAGAATAGCGTTAGCGCATGTTCATTTCATGTTATAACATCTGCAGGATCCCTCGGGATACGTTGGTACCATCGCCCTACGGGCTTGGGCACCAACCAATACCTCGGGATCCTGCAGACGTTATAACACAAAAAGACATGCGTTATCCCTATATTATCATTGAAACCACTGCAAGACAAATAAAAAACAAAGACAAATATCAAACAGGGAATGCCACGCACCAAAAACGCAGCCTCCTCAAAACGAAACCTACAGCACGCAGACGCGTACACCACACACACACAGCCAACACATTAGGACAAAACGAACAAACAAAGGAACACACACACACACACACACAAAACCAACACATCAGGACAAAATGAACAAACAAAGGAACACCGTGGGGCACCGCCTTGGAACGGTCAGTCGCAAAAACACCACTGGGGAGCTTAAACCGGTTTATGGTGCGCACCCAACCTCACTCTTACCCCCACCATGTTCCAAAGACACGGGACAGTGTAAATAAAAGTAATCCCCTCCAGGTGAATCTCTTACATACGTAATGGAAACAAAAAGGCATGGCATGTAAAACACAAAAATGCTCGTGTATAGATATATAAAAAGCAAACCTTAAGAAGTCACTGAAATCTGGATCTCCTAAACCCCTTGAATAACTTACATAAAACATGTGTCAAGTGAACACCTCATCAAGATGATGTGCAAAACTCATGAGTCAGCCATGCACGTACAATGTCAAGGTCACAACGTAGGTCAAAGTTTTGAGCCTTCCACTCTGTTTCCGCTTTTTATATCCTAAACCCCTTGCAGAATTTTCATGAAACTTGAGTCAAATGATCACCTCAACAGTGATCAAGAGATTGTGCGGAAGTTATGAGTCAGCCATGTTGGGTAAAGTTCACAACTCAAACTCAAAGGTTTGAGTCTTCCATTTTGTGTCCGCTTTGTATCACCTAATCCCCTTGAAGGATTCATATGAAACCCGGGTGAAATGATCACCTGATCAGTACGTTGTGCAGAACTCATGAGTCAAACATGCATAAGGTCAAGGTCACACCTTAGGGTCTAAGTTTTCAGCATTCAATTTTGTGTCCAATCTGCATGTCCTAAAACCCTTCAAGGATTTTCATCAAACTTGGGTCTCATGATCATCTGATCAAGAACTCTTGAGTCAGGCATGTCAACTCAGGGTCACATCTCAAGCTCAAGGGTTTGAGCTCTTTATCTTCTAAACCCATTGAAGGATTTTCATGAAACTTAGATAAAACAATCACCTAATCAAGACAATGTGCATATTTCATGAGTCAGGCATGTCAGTTCAATGTCAAGGTCAACACTCTGGGTCAAAGGTTTACCCTTTCACCATCCATAACAGTTGCCTGGGATTTAGCTGTCTTTCAGACTGCCTTGTACCATATACAGTGATTGAAAAAAATAAAAACCATCAACATCACAACTGAATTATTAGTCCCCTACTGGTTGAAAACCAGTTTTGGGGACTATAGGAATGCGCTTTTCCGTCATTATGTCATTCCGTCTGTCCTTCCGTTCGTCCGCAATTTCTTGTCCGGTCCATAACTCTGTCATCCATGAAGGGATTTTAATATTACTTGGCGCAAATGTTCCCCATGATGAGACGACGTGTCATGTGCAAGACCCGGACCCCTACCTCAAAGGTCAAGGTCACAATTGGAGGTCAAAGGTCAACAGGGCTTTTCTCCTGTCCGGTCCATAACTCTGCCATCCATGAAGGGATTTTAATATTACTTGGCACAAATGTACCTCATAATAAGACGATGTGTCAAGCCCAACTTTCAGACCCCTAGCTCAAAGGTCAAGGTCACACTTAGCAGTCAGATGTTAGCGTGGCATGAACAGGGTCTGCTTCGTGTCCGATCCATATCTCTGTCAATCATTCAGGGATTTTAATATCACTTGGCACAAATGTTCCCCGTGAGGAGACAACATGTCATGTGCAAGACCCGGATCCCTAGCTCAAATGTCAAGCTCACAATTGGAGGTCAAAGGTCAACAGGGCTTTTCTCCTGTCCGGACCATAACTCTCCAATCCATGAAGGGATTTTAATATTACTTGGCACAAATGCACCTCATAATAAGACAATGTGTCGTGCCCAACTTTCAGACCCCTAGGTCACACTTAGCAGTCAAATGTTAACATGGCATGAACAGGGTCTTCCTGTCCGGTTCATAACTCTGCCATCCATGAAGGGATTTTAATATTACTTGGCACAAATGTTGCCTATGATGAGATGACGTGTCAGGCGCAACACCCAGAACCCTGGCATAAAGGTCAAGGTCACACTATCAAAGGTCAATAGGATTTTTTTCCTGTCTGGTCTATAACTTTGTCATGCAAGGCAGGATTTAAATATCAGTTGGCACAAATATTTCCCTGGATGAGGCAACATGTCAGGCGCAAAACCCGGGCCCTAAGACTAAGGTTAAGGTCACACTTAAGAGGCCAAAGGTCAGATACAAAAATGACTTTGTAGGGAGCATTTCTTCTTCATGCATGGAGAGATTTTGATGAAACTTGGCAAAAATGTTCACTACTATGAGACGGATTGTCATGCGCAAGAACCAGGTCTCTAGGTTTAAGGTCAAGGTCAGACTTAGAGGTCAAAGGTTAAATTTAAGAATGACTTTGTCCAGAGCATTTCTTCTCCATGCATGGAGAGATTTTGATGTAACTTGGCACAAATGTTCATTGCCATGAGGCACCCTTGTTTTAAGACTTACCGCCTTTTGTTTTTACTATAAATAGGTTATATTGTTACTTTTTTATTACTGGCCGTAAGGAAAAGTCGAGACCACTTTTCTGTGGTACAACATGCATGTTACATTGAATTTTTAGATGTATTTTGACCTATCTCTACCTGGTAAAGAGTTTTGTGTTGACTTGTAATATCTTTTTTTTGTGATAGATTTTAAAAAAAAAAATCTTTTTTTTTTATTAATTTCCCTTTGTTGTTACTATAGATAACTTATATGATAACTTTTTCATAATTGGCCAAAATAAATACATATGAAAGCAACTATAGGTTTTTATGTATGCAAATTTCAATCCAAGTGTTTTGTTATAACATATTGTATAAATTATACAGTATTGTTTATACATCAATGACATGTATCAGTTCATTATGTTATACTGCAGTAGAAACAATAAGGTGCCTTCCAGTAGGGGACTTTGCATGGCAATACTTCATTCACTTGTTTAAATAGCAGTGTTATAATACACGATCTCATTTTTGCATATTAGTTAAGTAATACTAAAAGTATAATTGAACAGCTATGATAAAAATCAGATAACTCGAGTAGTTAGGTAATACATGTAATTAGGTAATTACCTTAGGTAATATATGATTGTGTAACATTGTTGCATAAAATGACTACCTTTGCCCTTAGACATTGCAACTGTTAATTAACACAGCATTTTTTGGAAAAAAATTAAATAAACATGTATGTTATTATAGACAAAACATGAAAGACTCTCCATGAAGATTCATGGGATGATGTGGAGACTACATATCTCTACTCAGAGGAAATTTTGAACTTTAATGGTAATGTAAATGTACTGCCTAAAGTTACTTTTACACACAGATACTGGACACTCAAACTTTAAGAAATAAGACAGTAATTGTATAAACAGTCCACACAACTTCATTGAGCTATGACTTTGGGTTCAGACACTTCAAAGCAGGGCACCCTATTTTCTATTTTGATTGAAAGCCTGTAGAATACATAAGTAAAGAAAAGTTTTCATTACACAACATATTTTACATTTGGGGTTATTAAGAAGTTTCACATACTTGTGAAAATAAACACCTTTTGGTATTTAGAGGTAAACAAACTGGATAAAGGTGAAATGTTGAGAAAATGAAATACAACAAATGTTTGCATTCTTTTCCAGGAAATTTGAAAACACCAGAAGGCAGAAAAAAATTCTGCAAACATGTTCAACAAGTTGCTACTACCGAGTACAACCAGTCCTCGTTTGAAGTAAGTTACTATCACAATAAAAAAGAATGGAAAAGACATTACCAGCACAGAAACAGACTTAGTTAATACACATAAGAATAAAATTATTAAAACTCTAAAAAAGAAACTATCTGAGGAATAACTAGTTAATACTGTACTTGCAGCAATGTGCTTGCAACAAGAATTCCAGTCTAAAACTGCTGTTATTGTAAATTTTTAGGGGGTGCTTAAACAGAAGAGGAAAGGTCTGTAAACAGAAGTTTTTCATACAAGTACCTTATCTTGTGCTAACTACTTGACATATGACTTTGAAACTATAATCACTAGCTTAGTATCAACGTTTCTACCATTAAGTAAAAGAACATAACTCTGTCAACTGTTTTGGCTGAATTATGGCCCTTTTTGCACTTGGAAATTTGTAAAATTTTCCTACAAGTCCATGCTTTCTCAAAACTGTTTGACTTGTGGTTTTGAAACCATGGACACTTGTACCCCGCCCCCCCGACAACAAAGTTGTAAGGGCGGGTATACTGGTTTCAGGTTGTCTGTCTGTCCTTCTGTCCGTAGACACAATATTGTGCACTCCATCTCTCCTCATCCCCTTGACACAATTTAATAAAACTTCACACAAGTGATCAGTAACAACAGTAGTTGTGCATGGGGCATGTTAGGTTCTTTCAGAAAAAAAATTTGCAGAGTTACTGGACTTTGTTTTTTGTTACTATACTATATACAAAGACACAATCTTGTGCGCACCATCTCTTATCCCCTTGACACATTTTAATGAAACTTCACACAAGTGATCAGTAACAACAGTAGTTGTGCATGGGGCATGTTAGGTTCTTTCAACAACAAAAATTACAGAGTTATGGGACTTTGTTTCTTGTTAACATACTATGTACATACAGTCTGCATATGCAATCTTGTGCGCGCCTAATCTTCCGAACCCTTGCACATAATTTAATGAAACTTCACACAAGTGATCAGTACCAACCCTAGTTGTGCATGGTGCATGTTACGTTCTTTTAGATAAATATTCTGCATAGTTATGGGACTTTGTTTTTTGTTACTATACTGTATACATACAGTCCACATAATTATGCAATCTTGTGTGTGTCAAATTGCAATGTACTGTGTCAGTGCATGAGGGGTGTACATTCATCACCTTTAGTGATAGCTCTAGTTTATAATAATGAATTACATCTGTAGGGAAGAGTACATAACTCAATTTCAGCTAAATGATGGTTGTATTTTTACTTACAAATCTTGGTTAAGTTTGGCGTAACAATTCATTCTTCAAATTAACTGTTGTCCAGGTTCCTAGTTCTAAGGTTGAGGTCTTCTTAATGCATTTTGCAAAAAGCATGTAACATTTACTTTTAGAGGTATTTATCTCAACGTGTTAAAGAGTTTTGTGTGTACTTAGATACTTTTTTTAAAGGATTAACTTATCTCTCTACCTGTTAAAGAGCTCACCTGAGCTTTGTCCGTCGTCCGTCGTCGTCAACAATTTGACTGTTAACACTCTAGAGGTCACAATTTTGGCTCAATCTTAATGAAACTTGGTCAGAATGTTACCCTCAATAAAATCTTGGACGAGTTCGATATTTGGTCATCTGGGGACAAAAACTAGGTCACCAGGTCAAATCAAAGGAAAAGCATGTTAACACTCTGGAGGTCACAGTTTTAGCCCAATCTTAATGAAACTTGGTCAGAATGTTACCCTCAATAAGATTTTGAAGGAGTTTGATATTGGGTCATCTTGGATCAAAAACTAGGTCACCAGGTCAAATCAAAGGAAAAGCTTGTTAACACTGTAGAGGCCACATTTATGACTGTATCTTCATGAAACTTGGTCAGAATGTTAACCTTGATAATCTTTAGATCCATTTTGAATCTGGGTCATGTAGGGTCAAAAACTAGGTCACCAGGTCAAATCAAAGGAAAAGCTAGTTAACACTCTAGAGGTCACATTTATGAACATATCTTAATAAAACTTGGTCAGAATGTTAATCTTGATAATCTTTAGGTCAAGGTCAAATCTGGGTCAGGTGGGGTCAAAAACTAGGTCATCGGGTCAAATCAAAGGAAAAGTTAATTAGCAATTTAGAGGCCACATTAATGATCATATCTTAATGAAATTTGGTCAGAATGTTAATCTTGATGATATTTAGACCAGCTTTAAATCTGGGTCAGGTGGGGTAAAAAATTAGGTCACCAGGTCAAATCAAAGGAAAAGCTAGTTAACACCGTGTAAGCCACATTTATGACTGCACTTTAATGAAACTTGGATAGAATGTTAATGTTGATGATCTTTAGGTCAAGTTTGAATCTGGGTCTTGTGGGGTCAAAAACTAGGTCACCAGGTCAAATCAAAGGAAAAGCTAGTTAACACTAGAGGCCACATTTATGACCATATCTTAATGAAACTTGGTCAGAATGTTAACCTTGATGATCTTTAGGTCAATAGGGCAGGTGAGCGATACAGGGCCTTCATGGTCCTCTTGTTAACTTCCCTTTGTCACTTTGTTGTAACTATAAATAACTTACAAATTGTAACTGGAAAAAATATTCAATATCAAAATACATGTGCCAGTGTAAAGAAATTTACTGTGACGCGCATTTATTGTTAACATTTTGGCACTCTTGTTTATATTTACAGATGTTATGATATAATCATAATCAGTTTCTGCATGTTCTTGAATAAGCAAATTTTAATCAAAGTGTTTTTTTTTCTTAATTATTTAATATGTTGCACAGTATGGTTATCACATGGTTTACAGATATCGGTTCATTATGTTTTAATATTTCGGTATTGGATAAAAAAAAAGCTTGATTCCTCTTGCTGTAAATCACTTGTAATGATTGAATTCATTTCTTTGTAACTTGAGTTGAATCATATAGTTCTGAAATATAAAAATTTCGAAGCACAATAAAAAAAAAGAAATCTTGTTTGTTTGTACTGCTGTTTTGATAAAAATGATAGACTACCCAATAGAAGTACTCATTACTTTTTGGTAGTCAGCTACTATTACAGATAAAACCACATTAATGAATGAATCCTGTAACCATACATAAATAAGGTACAAGTTGCCCAGACCTTGTGATCATGTAGGACTTTTATGGATATATGTATATGCTGAATGGTATGTACTGACTAATGAGAAAGTAAGTAAATGCAAACTATGAGCACAAGGTTTTTTGAAGCGTATTCAAACATGGCCTGATTTGTTATTCAATTAAACATAGAAGGCTGAAGACTATGTTATTATTCAATAATTAGTTATTCTGACGTAACATTTATTTCATCATACACCCGTCAGGCATAGTGACGCACTGGAAAAGAAATCGGGCAAATATTTGAATTGCTTGATATTGTGAAGGAAGTACATAATAATCTTTGATAAAATGTTAGAATAAGATCATTGTCAACTCCAACCAATGTTTTTATTCAATGAAAAATCACTGTTTGGTATACATTTTCTCTTAAATAATCACGAAAACATGCTTTGGATAAACAAATGTTTTCCATGCCTCGCATGAGCAAATTTGAGCTGAGCACTGCACTTGATATTCCGTGTTAACTTTGTCCATGCCTGGCATGAACAAAGGTTGGTTGCTCAGTGCACTCAATAAGCAAAGGTAGGTTTGTCCATGCCTGGCATGAGCAAAGGTTGTTTGCCCACTCTACTGAATAAGCATGAAAGGTACCTTTGTCCATGCCTGGCATGAGCGAAGATTCATCAGTCTTCAGTGTTGTGGGTTGATATTTAACAGCTACAACAGATTGGTACAAACAAAGCTATGGAAAGCAGAACACGCCTATTGTAGAATTAATGTCCTTTTCTATCTTCAAATAATCAACTGTTTTACGAAGTTTGTAAACCACATCCCCATAAAAAACGGGTTTAGAAATACCTCCTTGCAGAAGTGTCTTTAAATTACTATTGAATTTTAAAACTAAATCAGAATTACGATAGTAAAATTAAGCAAAATATTTACGCAATTTGTAATAACGGTAGCCTTGCTGAAGAAGTTTACTTGTAATATATAGATTACGTTCATTGAAATGCTTGACATGACTACACGCTCTGGCAAACCGAATTAATTGAGAAATATATACCCCATAAGATGTAGCCTGAGGTACGTCCCCATCCAAATGGGGAAAATTTACAATACTAAAGTTAAAATCATCCCACTTGTCATAAATTTTGGTATGCATAATATTGTCATAAATAGAGAGATGTAAATCTAAAAACGAAGCAAGTTGAAGTGTGAACGTCTTTTACCCCGGGTTTGGATACAATGATGCAGCAATTTCTTGCACTGAAAACAGAAACATTAACACATAACATTTTATGACAAGAGGGCCATGAAGGCCCGGTATCGCTCACCTGAGTTCAATTCATTCACATACAACATAAAAAGAAAAAAAAGGTATGATACAAACTACAGTCGTGTAATATGTTACAAACTTTTCTGATGACACACCAGTTTCTATAATTATATATATAAAAAAACAGTACTGACAAAAGTTATTCAAACTCAGTAGGCCCTGTTGTTTCAGACAAGAAGTTTTTTCCTCTGTAAGTCTATGTAAAACTTGTGACCCCCAGGACGGGCAAATTTTCACCCTAGTGGCAGAATTCGAACAAATCTTGGTAGAGAACCACTAGCTAATGCTACATTCCAAATATAAAAGGCTATAGGCCTTATTGTTTCAGACAAAAAGATTTTTAAGTTTTTTTCCTATGTAAATAAAATCTGGAAAGTAGATCCCTCGGAAGCACCGAAAACAATACAAACAGTGAAAATTGCAGACTCTGATTGAGTCTGTTCATGAGTAAAAAAACAAAGAAAAATATCAAACAGGGAATGCCACAAGTCAAGGTAAAAAAGAGAAAAGTGGAAACTTCACAGGTCGCTCAACACGACAAAAACGAAAATGTTGCAGGCTCGGTTTGATTGAGCCTGTTCATGGACGGTAGTGGAAATGCATGCTACCGTTCACGCCCTCTAGCCCCGGGTTGAGCAGAACTCAACATTTACACATGCTAAAAGTACAAAAAGCATTTAGAGACATCCGCAGATGTATTCAAACGGCGGTGAACATAGAACCTTCTATGATACACGTGTTGAGGCGTGTAATTCCATGAAGAGCGGGGTTTGGTCCCCAGATAAAGTAAAGGGTTTGCCCCAAACGAGAAAACTATGGGCAAAACTAAACAAACTGGAATTTAGGAAGGGGATCTGAGGTTATGGAGCCTGCGAATCAAAGGAACTGTCAAAAGACAAAATTAAAAAGCAGACACCGTATCCAAGGGGTGATTAAACAAAACTTGAGACACCCAGGGCGGGGCCACTTTTGACCCAAGGGGCATAATTTAAACAGGCTTGGTAGATGACCACTAGGAAATGCTACATACCAAATATCTAAGGCCTAGGCCTTGTTGTTTCAGACGAGAAGATTTTTAAAGTTTTTTTTCCTATATATTTAAAAAAACAAATATCAAACAGGGAATGCCAAGTATTTGTCTATTTAAAACCTGTGACACCCAGTGCGGGGCCATTTTTGACCCAAGGGGCATAATTTGAACAATCTTGGTAGAGGACCACTAGGTAATGCTACGTACCAAATATCAAAGGCCTAGGACTTGTTGTTTCAGGCAAGTAGATTTTTAAAGTTTTTTTCCTATATAAGTCTATGTAAAACTTGTGACCCCATGGGCGGGGTTACTTTTGACCCCAGGGGCATAATTTGAACAATCTTTGTAGAGGACCACTAGGTTATGCTACATACCAAATATCAAAGGCCTAGGCCTTTTTGTTTCAGACAAGAAAATTTTTAAAGTTTTTTTCCTATATAAGTCTATGTAAAAAACAAGGAAGAATATCCAACAGGGAAAGCCACGTTCAAAACACACAGCCTCCCCAAAGACACACACGAACAACCCTCGCACACAACACAGAAAATGAAACACCAAAGGACAAAACAAAGAAAAATAGGAACACAGTGGGGCACCGCCTTGGAACGGTCAGTGGCAAAACCACCACTGGGGAGTTTGAACCGGTTTATGGTGCACCTAACCTCACTTTTACCCCCACCATGTTCCAAAGTTACAAGACAGTGTAAATAAAAATATTCCCCGCCAGGTGAAATCCTAACATACGTAAAGGCAACAGAAGGAGTGTTATGTAAAACACAAAAGATGCCCTTGTAAATATCATATAAAAATGCAGTCCTTAAGAACCTAATACGCATGTACTCAATGCCTTTGCAGAAGACAGAGCAACAAGGAAAACACCCTTAAGGGCCCGATATATGTAAAACTTGTGACCCCCGGGAGGGCCACTTTTGACCCCAGGGGCATAATTTGAACAATTTTAGTAGAGGTCTACTAGGTAATGCTACATACCAAAATATCAAAGGCCCAGGCCTTGTTGTTTCAGACTAGAAGATTTTAAGTTTTTTTCCCAATATAAGTCTATGTAAAATTTGTGACTCCCTGGGCGGGGACACTTTTGACCCGAGGGGCATAATTTGAACAATCTTGTTAGAGGACACCTAGAAAATGCTACATATCAAATATCAAAGGCCTAGGCCTTGTGGTTTCAGACAAGAAGATTTTTAAAGTTTTTACTTAAAAAAATCTATTTTAACTCCTGTGACCTAGTTGTGCCATGGACTGGAACGATTTGAATAATTTTGAAAGAGGACCATCCAAGGGTCATTTGTGTGAAGTTTGGTCAAAATCCATACAATGGTTTAGGAGATGTCGTTTAAAAAATTGTTGACGGACGCACGCTTGGACTGACGGACACGAAAAGCAAAGACAAATATCAACCTCCACAAAATGAAACCCACAGCACGCAGACCACAAACACACACACACAAAGCGAACACATGAGGACAAAACGAACAAACAAAGGAACACAGTGGGGCACCGCCTTGGAACGGTCAGTGGCAAAAACACCACTGGGGAGTTTAAACCGGTTTATGGTGCGCACCCAACCTCACTCTTACCCCCACCATGTCCCAAAGACACGGGACAGTGTAAATAAAAGAAATCCACTCCAGGTGAATCTCTAACACACGTAATGGAAACAAAAAGGCATGGCATGTAAAACACAAAAATGCTCGTGTATAAATATATAAAAAGCAAACCTTTAGAACCAAAAACGTATGTACTCAATGCCTTTTCAGAAGACAGAGCAACAAGAGAAACACCCTTAAGGGCCCGACGAAACAGTCCAGAAGACAGATATCAGAACAGTTTAGTCCTGGTAGGATTTAAAAACTGCTTATCATAGTGTCCTCTCCCTCTTCCGTCAGACACAATCGAAGAGGGAAGCGCAGTGTCCAACTGTAAACGGTTTGAACACTAAACATGCGGTATGTCTCAAAACAGTTGGATCGTAACCTTAACCCATAGGTACCTGTGTGACCTACTTGTTAGTACAAATCCTACTTGTGCGACTTCATTCCTTACAGTCTACTACTTGTGAAACTAAATGTTGTCTTGTGTGATTTACTTTTGTGACTTTTTCAAACGAAAAAGAACAAAAGAAAAGTCACACAAGGACCGTCACGTGAGTACGTCCGGACGGACGACGGACATTGACCGACCATAATAGCTCACCTTGAGCACTTTAATTGTGCTCAGGTGAGCTAAAAATAAATAGTGAACTTTTATACGAGAAGAATATATTTTTTGGATGAAAAATATTAGAAGTTGTCTCTACAATTTCACATAAGGGATCAATATCTTGTGAACAACATGAAAGAAATGCTAATACCAGCATGCATTGCTAGCAGTTGTCAATTTTATACGAGAAATAGCTCCATGTGACAAGTGCCATCGAAGCACTGGCATTTACAGAATTTGACTGGAAACATGCACAACATATTGGATCATAAAACTGTTGAATTTTTAATGTGACTGTGATCTGACAAACGATGGCTGATACATGGAATACATCATCAGGTTATGAGTCATAATTATCCGAAATTATATAACAGACTATTATCTGAAGATGGAATAATTATTAAATCTGGAATGGACATGTTTTTACTGCCAGCCGTTAGTCTGCCCACTAAGGGATACTATATTGCACGGAACATGCATATCTAACCGTTATACCAACAAAGCTATGTTGCGTTGTAAACTTAAGCCAAGGTTAGTCCATTCGCGAATGGTCTAACCCTTAGTGCTTTATAAGATAACAGCACTGCATTAAACCAAGGGGGTTAGTCCATTCGCGAATGGTCTAACCCTTAGTGCTTTATAAGAAAACAACACAACATTCAACTAAGGGGGTTAGTCCATTCGCGAATGGTCTAACCCTTAGTGCTTCTTAAAAAAAACCAGCACAATTTTCAAGTAAGGGGGTTAGTCCATTCGCGAATGGTCTAAGCCTGGTCGGTTTGCATACCAGCACTCTTCTGAACATTAGAGTTAGTCCACTTGCACACCTCAAACCAAAGTGCTTTTAATTGTTATGTAATCCCGAATCAGTACTCTGTAACAGCAGTGTATTCTTCATGTGTGCATAAATCTGTTTAGTAGTCCTGCAGAATTTTATGCAATTTGTCACGAGGTTTGGTAGGGGCGTCTTTTTCTTTGGTGAATACATCTCTCTATTACGAGACACTGATCATGTCTTTTGATCCTTGATTTTCGTAAGATTTATAAATTTAAACTCCAGTATCCTTATTTTTTACAGGTCAAGGATTTTTCAATGCATAAGTATATTTGACAGTATTCCTTTCATCATTGGGGGTATTAACATCTGATTAATAGGTGTTTCATTAAAATTCTATGCTTTTTGCTGTTCAGTACTTCACTGGATTTAAGGCTTTAGGACCCTAATAGAATCGGCAAAAGCCGGTAAATATCGACATATATCGTCAACGTCCGTAGAGATAACGGAGACGAATCGGCTACTTTCGGTTTTTCTAAAATTAGTAACGGTGCATGGGTTTCCCCCAGCTATGACGTCAGTTTTGGATTTCCTAATGGCTGGCGTTGTCCGAGATCAACGAGGTCGCTTTGCTAAAAATGACGAAAATGAAGAGTTTACTGCTGCGAAACGTCCAAAAGATATTGTTACTGATCATAATTATGGAGTTGGTGTTATGTGTGACGGTGATGGCTGTGTAAAAACAGAATGCGGTGCATTTTTACACCTAGAAATTGGTAAACACGTGAATCGTGATGGATGGAGACACGGCCGAAGAATTGTCGAATTTGACACTCTGCTTTCAAGCTTGAAAACATGTAAGAAATGTAAGCTAGGACCTGTGCCTTTGACAATTTACAGTGTGGTCGGTGAAATGAAAAAAGGGCTGAGTGGATACCTGTATGTACAATGCCAGAATATAGAGTGTGGATATATAAACTGTGTTCCCTATGGAAAGACACATCACATGAAACAGAAAGGAATGCCCTGTTTTGCTGTAAATACATGCATTTATCTTCTCTTGTAGAAATAAATGGTGTTATTTTTTGGTGATATATATTCACTTGTTGTCATGTTGAAAGAGATTACTTGTCGGCTATTATTCATCATTATTTGCATTCCGTTATACGGTTTGTTTCGTTTATCTATTATCTACACACTTGGCGGCAAAAAATACGAGAAGTCCGTGCATGTATTTGCCACGCCCTTGAACCAGTTTGCTAGCTGAAATCGTCCGAACAACATCGATAGAAAAATTGCTGTATAAAAGTTACCTTGTAGTATGAATTTAAGCTGTTACGTTAGTTGGATGGAATTCTAGAGAAAGAATGGTTACTGGGACACGAAAGGAAGATAAGTTTTATATATTTTTGTTATTGTCGTGCATAACAAAGCTTGATTTAGAACAATACTCAGCTTATAATAAACATTCATTCAAAATCTCAAGCTCTGTGCACATGTATATTTGTTAATAGTTGGACAATTATCATGTCACAAAAGCTTAATTTAAGGTAATTTGAGATAACTGAAAGTACGGACAATGATGATAATATTGATAAAATCGGTATCAAAATGTTCAGTTTTGTCAGTGTGATGTGGGGTGGTGACAGGTATTGTAGATAATTATGACGATATGCAATGATATGTATCTAGTATGATAATGTTATATGGTGTTGATGATGCTGATGATGATGACAGTATGGTGGATATTATGATATTATGACGATATGACAATAATGTTGTTCATAATGATGATGTTTATGCTATTATGATAATATGGTGATATTCAGTTTGTGTCTAAATGATCATACGATATGATGATGATGATGTAAGATGATGATTTGTGACAATATGGTGTTGATAGCGATTAAATTACGGTCATAAAAATGAAATAGTTATGATTAATGATGATGATAATGATAAACATGATGATGATATGACGATACAACAATACTGAGAGGAAAATGTTACCATGATGGTACGTTATAAGAATAACATGATATGTTTATTACACGTAATATGTTTAAATTACGATGATGATATGGTATAACGAATCCAGTTATGATCTTTGTGATGGCATGAAAATGATGGCAATAATGATTGTGATATTACGAAATGACAATGATATGAAATCATTTTGGTAATTTTTGTACTTTAAGGCGATGGTGATGTCTTTTGATGGTAAAGATGACAATGGTGATAATATTCTGACGATGATAAGACAATAATGGCGATGATGATGTCGTTGATGATGTTGACATTACTTATTTCAATAATTATGAAAATTTTTCCACATTACTAATTCGTTTTAATATATTGTAATAATTAAGTATTTCAGTTTGCTAGCAATACTCCAACATTGGGGGGAAAAAATCAGGTAAAATGAATCAAAGGTAAAAGGTAAACGCCAGGTAAAGGTAAAAATTACGTTTGACTTAGTTTTGAAGCTGTTTGAAACTGTTTTCATTGGAAAATTTATTTCAAAAAACTTAATTTAATAGGTATGATATTAATATATTTACGAAAATATGAATAATAACATTTTAAATATGCATTGCAGTCGACAGAATATTAGTCATAAGGAACGGATCACTTGTCGCTCTCTTTTTGGTGTTCGAACCACGTTCAGGGTTACATGCAGCATTTAAGAAGAAATCCAACTGCCTTATAAAAAGGAAAATCAAATTGATTGTTCTACTGCCAGCAAACGCTTTTGTCTTTATCATAACCCGCTTCTAGCGTCCGTTAAAAGATATCAGCTGTTGCCAGTATGTAGTTATGAAATTGCAGGCATTCGGATATGAGTTGAGAAGATTATGATGTCTAGTTTATACTATTTTGTCAGTAACAGTATTAGCAAGCCAGGTTTGGCATATGTTTTGATTCATATTAGGTCACATGTTTAACCGCTAGCATACTTTTAAGATTCATATATAATTTTTTTACAAATTATAAATCATTAAGATGTAACAATTTATAAATTTTCTTAATTGGGCAAGGCTTTGCTTAAATTTCAGTACAAGAGAACATGTCGTCTAGTTTCAGCTACAAAATAAAGGTAACGGTTATGGTAAAAACAGAATACAGATTGAACGTCATTATAAAATGGTAAAAAAGTATCTTGTTTACGTCTTAAATTAGCGAAGGTGAGTTATTTCTTTTTTTTACCCTAATGTTTAAAGCAGCGTTCTGTGTTTTGATTGGACGAATTTTATTTCATAAAATTTTTTAGTGGCCCTCAATACACATGTGTCCGTATGTGCATTTCGGTATGGCATATAGCAATTTATGAAATGAGGTGAACATTGGGGCAATTCGCCCACTTTCTCATCGGCTGTGAATGGAGAAATCTCTGCCATTTGCCAGTTTCTTCATGGCAGTCTATAAAATAGGCTTCTGCCACTTTGCGTTGCTGTAAATTGCTATGCCATTTAGTAGTGATTGTTCTTGTGTTCATATTCTTCTTAAAATTTAAACATGCTATTTGCCCTTTATATCAATGAAATAAAGTCGCGGCATTTCCCATCTACTTTGTGTTTGTTGTTTGTGCATGCTAATAAGAATAGTTAAGAATATTTGTACTGACGTCGTAAAAAAGACATAGATATAGCGAATCTCATGAAATATCTGTATGTTCTACCTTGATCTCAACCGATCTTAAGCGGCCCCTTGCATCATGAATTAGACGCCACCTGCCTTTGGCAACTCATGGGTTCATTTCCTTTGGGGTTTCTAACACAGGTCTGGCTGTATACTTTGTAACAGAGAGGTCGTGATGTTGCACTTGGGCGGATCCGCATACGTGTAGGTTCAAAGAACATCTCAAGCGACAAAAACAGACAAGAAAATATATTCACAAATAAGTTTTGTGTAAGCGTTAAAGTTCTGACCAGGTTTAAAGGGTTTCCTGAAAGTATTTGGCATACGCTGAAAATTTCGTTTTACTTGTACAAATTTAATTCACATTTTGTATGCACATGTGCATGATATCGCTATCTCTCTGTTGCTGGTCTTGCTGTCTTCTATTCATAATCGGTTCTACCTGCGCCAGTAAAATAAAAAGCTTGGAACTGGTGAGTAAAACCTTGCATTGATTGTTTACTTATCTGCTTTATTTTATTGTCGGAATAATTCGCTGATTAGATTGTTTTATATGTTTGACAGCCATCTAATGTCAAAACTTCAAAGTACCAAAATAATGGAGGATAAAAAACACAGTACACGGTCATGTAAAGTTATTGGTATTTGTCGCTTGTGCATACAGTGTGACTGTGTAGACACGGTAAACATTAATCGTGTACTGTACACACAGATTTAAATCATCATGGCCGCAAAGAAACTGCTCAATAATTATGTTTTTATTAATTTTGAATTCATTGTCAAAACAGATTTTGAAGAGGTATTAAGGATAAGGTAATTCAAACAGTAATATTTCTATTTTTTAAGCATCTAGTTAACAATACTGTAAAGTCTTAATATTCACAGAAAACTAATTTGTGGTGTTTTATGTTCAAATTTTGAAGTCCTTGAATTCTAATACCCTCAAAATAGCCATTTTAACCCAAACCATGAAATTGAATGATTTCACATTATACAAAAAAATTTTAATGTTTCAGCTATGATTGACAGCATTGGTGGTCCCGTGCGGGTGAACAATTTCTTGTCAACATTAAACATCCAACCAATTGTTAACTCTAATTTGAAAAAAATGGAGAGAAGGGCTGGTGATGTTGTAGAAAAAGTTGCCCAACAGTCTGCTGCAGCTGCAGCAAAGGATGCTTTCAGGAAAGAGATGGAGTAAGTAATTTATGTATTTTAACAGAGCTTACGGATTTTTTTTTGGATTTAACGTCTCACCGACACATGATAGGTCATATGGCGACTTTCCAGCTTTAATGGTGGAGGAAGACCCCAGGTGCCCCTCCGTGCATTATTTCATCACGAGCGGGCACCTGGGTAGAACCACCGACCTTCCGTAAGCCAGCTGGATGGCTTCCTCACATGAAGAATTCAACGCCCCGAGTGAGGTTCGAACCCGCATCGATGAGGGGCAAGTGATTTGAAGTCAGCGACCGTAACCACTCGGCCACAGAGGCCCCGGATTTGGGTGTAGTAACATTCTAAATTTGAAGCTATGTAATATGGTATATTTGCTATTCATTCAAGTAAAGATTATTTAAAAAAAAATCTGATTATAGGAAACATGGAGAACCAGGATATTTTGTTTATTTTGTATGAATGATTTTTTTTTTATAAACTGAGTATTTAAGTGACAGTTTGTGTATTATTTGACCATTTTTTTTTAACAGGGATGTGGCGCAAGTAGAAACCGACGAGGCAGCAAAGTCTATGGAAGGTGTAATTGATGACCTGGGCGTTGCTGCATTTCCAGATTCATCTCCAAGTTTGAGGTAACTAAATAAGTATCAATAGATAATATTGAACTCTTCAGTGTATTTACTGGCAAGACATTCAATAAATGTTTTATTGCATGTAATCTGAATTGAATTTTAGTATTTTTTTTCTTCAAGTTAATTTAATTCTGCGGATGTCTCTAAATTGCTTTTTGTACTTTTAGCATGTGTAAATGTTGAGTTCTGCTAAACCCGGGTCTAGAGGGCGTGGACGGTGGCCTGCATTTCCACTACCGTCCATGAACAGGCGCAATCAAACCGAGCCTGCAACATTTTCGTTTTTGTCGTGTTGAGCGGCCTGTGAAGTTTCTGCTTTTCTTTATTCTATAGACAGGTGATTTAATTAGATGTACAAAAAATTGACAGGTCAGATTATACTTTTTTTTTCATTTTTAGACAGATACTGCAGCAGCATTCTTGTGTAGATGATGACAATGACTGGACTGATATAGATGATGATGAGGTTGTTGATGACAATAATAACCAAAAAAGCACAAATAGTTCTGCAGATTCCAATAGGTACTTATCATAATATTGTATGCCAATAGTTATTAGTAAGAATTTAAAAGTATGATACTATGCAGTAAGTTATGTACTGTATGTTTTTTTCAGTCTATTTTCTGAAAAATGTTTATCAGATGGAAAATAATAATCTGGATTAGAAACTTTGTTTCATGCTGTAACATGAATAACTTCGCCTAGACATCAAAACTAATTTATTCCTTTATTTCAGCTTACTGTTTTGTTCATCTGTAACACATTCTATTTTTTTTCAGTGATGCGAGAATGCCAGCTACAAAACTAGCTTTTAAGAGTAAAAAGGATCAGCGCGGTCATCATAAATACTCTGTCAACAGAACTGCTGTTAGATCACGGAAAAAACTATCTGCAGAGTTTCCATGTCAGTCTAGAACTGGAATGTCATGTGCAGTAGACACGGCTTGGCACAAAAGAGGCTTTGACAGTTTAACATGTAAGCTCTTATTTTGTAATACCGTTGTGTTATTCCATCTGTTCAAGTAGATCTGCGGATTCCAAGACAAGTCAGATATACTCCATGACAATTTTATAGAAGTCATTGTGTCAGAAATAGTATGTCCTCCACCTTGGATTCATGTGAAGAAGTTGGCAGTTATCTGCAGAGAACAGTTAGTACTGGTACATAATTCAGGATTACTGGTAAGGTTGACTGCCCACCATTACTGACTTTAGTAAATAATGTTTTAGAAACAGTGCTAACCTCCATTACAATGAAAAGAGATAAAGATTATTTTCTTTAAGATGAGTACCATGCTTTTATATGTGTACAGGTAGGTTTGCTTGTAACTTAAAACTTTGTCTGTATTTATCAGAATGTTTTCACAACCACAAATATACAAGAAATACAGGCCTCCTAGTGAAACCTTTAAAACCTTTAAAAACCTTTAATTTCAGAGCAAACCTTTAAAACCTTTAAATCTTCTGAAAAAACCTTTAAAACGGCCAAATAGCCTGTAATTTTCACTCAAAACCTGTATTTTTGTTCAGACCGCTTGCCATGCCAGTTTAAAGCAAGTAATGGTTATACTACTGTATTTCTTCCCCCCTTTTAAGTGTTGTTATTAGGATACTGCTTGTGTATCTTTCATCTTGAGTTTTTCAGAATGCTGTTGTGTTCACCAGACCACATACATGTAGATGTTTTTAGTAAATACCTATATATATTATGTGTTTTCAACGAGAATTCCGATAAAAATAGCCTTTATTTACTCTTTATTTTTTAATATTTTACACTAAAAGGCCTTTATTTCCACAGATTGGAGCCTTTATAAAAACATTTATTTTTGTTCAGGCCTGCTAGGAGGCCTGGAAATACCTAAAACTCCTGATGTTGTTCCGAGAGATCCACAACACGGAATGTAAGATTATTCGGAGAATGCAATTTTAGAATGTTATGTTATTTATTTTACATTCTATTTTTTAACAGCGCATACCTTTTTCATGAGCAAAGCCAAGTACGGTAAGAAGGTGGTGAAGTCAATAGTTAGTCACAGGACGTGTGGGACTTGCAAGTGGTGGAAAAGGAACCGACCAGGTCAGCTTGTCAGAAAACACCGTTGTGTACATTCACATACAGGAAGTGCTCGGTTGATGGAAAGTACAAGTGGAGAACAGGGTGTGAAAGAGCTCATGAAAGAAGGAACACCGATTGAATATCTTGAGGGAGATGGTGACACTACGCTAATTGCTCGTCTTAGGAATAATTTAAACATAAACATGAAGAAGCGCTTTGATAGAAATCATATTGTGAAAAACATAGGCAAGAACTTGTACGCTTTACAGGCTTCAAAAGGAACAAAACTAAGTCGAAATGTTATATTACACATTCAAAAATGCCTGAAGTATGCTTTTGCAAAGAATGCTGGCAATAAAGTTGGTTTACGAGAAAATCTAAAAGCCCTCATTCCGCATTAGTTTGGTGACCATACTTCTTGTCATGAAAGATTCTGTGGATATAAACGTAAACCTCGAGAAACTTACACACATAGAAGTCTGCCGTACAAGGGACCATTGAAAGACACAAACCTTCGCTCACAGCTTGAAAAAGTATTTGAACCGGTAATTGCTAATGCTGAACAGTATGCAGACCTCGGTTCCTCACAACAGTGTGAACATGCCAATCGTGAAGTGACACTGAGGGCTCCAAAATCACTCCATTATGGTAACTCTGAATCATTAGATTACCGTGTCCAGGCCACAGCGGCATTCATTAATGAGGGAAGAAACTACATATCACAGGTATATTTTATAAATATCGTTCATACCATTCATGTTCAGTTTTCCATTGTTTGCAGTCAAAATTGACCTTTTTGAATTATCAGAATTTTACCAAACTTATCTCAAATATACACTTGTAAAACACAATGCACCGTCAGATCAAAGAAAAGTTACTCAACAACTTTTAATAAACCAACAGTCCCCATTTATTGAAAAAAAATTGCATAGCTCGAACTGAAGAGAGAAAAAAGCCGATGAAGACTGTCTTCTATACTCTTACGGGTCGCGCCATGAGAAAACCAACACAGTATGTTTGCAACCAACATGGATCCAGGCTAGCCTTGGCATCCGCGTAGTCTGGTCTGGATCCATGCTGTTCGCTTTCAAAGCCTTTTGCAATTAGAGACACTGTTAGAGAACAGCATGAATCTTGACCAGACTGCACCGATGTGACTGCGTCGATCCATGCTGGTCGTAAATGCACTATGTTGGTTTTCTCATGGCAGGGCTCATATTTACAATTGCTTCTAAAGGAAGTTGGTAGAAATAAATGTATTTTTAAAAGTTATCATTTCTAAAACAGTTACAATACTGTAAAATTATCAATATTCATAAGATCCTATTTTTTATGAAAATTCACAAAATTTAATCCTGACAAATAGATAAAATAACAATTCATCTTCAAGAATTGAATTCCATGAAATAACTTCCAACAATTCTTTTTGTTGTTTGTGTTTTGTTTTCACTGTTATTTCTTATACTTATCCTTATCATGCTGGACTTGATTGATTCTGCCTTTTCGGCCAGTGTAGATCATGATCAGCCTGCACATCTGTGCAGTCTGATCATGATCTGCACTGTTTACCATTTAGAAATTCAGCAGGGTAAGGGCTAAGTTTCAGTTTGTTGTTTCACAGTTTGTTAGATTAGTTTGTTGATTTTTGCTTTTTTCTATGGTTCTTTTTTACAGTTGAAGAGTTCAGTTCTCCTCGTACACACATGCGTTATAGTTTTTGCTGTCAGCATTGCACAGTTATATGTTACATGTAAGTTAGTAAGTTTGTTTTTTATGTTTCTGTTGTCGTAAATTCAGGCAGTTTTTATTTCAAATGATATAATTATAGTGTTATTTTCCTTTACAGAACCCATATTAAAGTACTGAAAAAATTTGCCATTTGGCACACATGCACCCTAACATGAACAAAATGAGGAGCAATGGTCCAGTGGTTAAGATGTCGGCCACTCAATCTAGGGGTCGTGGACTGGAGCGCCACTGAGGTCAAGACCATAACTTCTCTTATAACACTAGTACTGGTTTTTCCAGGAAGTGACTTGAGAGTGGTTCCAATAAGCTTGAAGCTTTCATCACAATCAAGCTAAAACAAATTAGTATAAACTATCATGGACAAATAGTAGATACGGGCAAGTCTCATGAATACCTTACAACATTTATTTAGTAGATGTTTTTAGTTTGTAAAAATTTTGAATATTGTTTCTTGTTATATAATAAATAAATGACATGTAGAGTAATGGAAATGATCTTTTAATCAGGTGCATTCTGAAGTTGGTCTGTCTCCTGGTGTCCATACACAGAAATATGCACAAAAATGTACAGAGCATAGGAAGCGTGTGCAAAGCAAGTCACAGCTACCATCCTCAAAGAGGCGACGTCTGATATTGAAGCAGGAACGTGCCATTACTCAGGGAGCACACGAAGCATTAGAAGGAGCTACATATCAGTCAGGTTAGTTACCTCGCAAAATGTTAAAAACTGGGGAAGGTCAGTGGTTCTATCCAGGTGCTAAACCAATTTTAGCGCGACTTTTCGAATAAAAAGTAGAATAATTTCACTTACCCCAGTGTTGGCGAAGATTTTGATAAAGTCAATTATCTCTGTTCCTATCAAAGCTATTGACTTGAAACTTAAAATGTTTATTTACTATCAATGTCTACATCAGATGAAACAGTCCCCATAACTCTGATAGAATTTTGACAGAATTATGCCCCTTTTTAACTTAGAATTTTTTGTTAAAAATTTATGAATATTTTACTGGCAAAGCTTTTTGAGTCAGGCATTTGCCAGTCACATTTTGTGGTTTTTGATGGAAATGTTTAATGATGAAAATCTTTGTATATTTATCTAGGAGTTGGTCATGAGGACATAGTTGACGTTGAGAAGCTGCCAGATCCTGTTCCAAGAGGGGAGTTCAAGCCTGTGACCCTGGTTACCGGAGAACCAACATTCATTACATTTGATCTGGAAACTACTGACCTCAGTAAGTATTTCTTGCAAAATTTGTCTATGATATTTGTAAAATAAGAAATCATCTAAACATTTCCAATTGAAAGAGCAAGGAAGGAAGTTGAGAATATATCAAAGAAATATAACTATGTTTGATAGAAATGCTTTTTTGTTGAGCCCGTTTGCTGTGAGTTGCCAAATTTGGTGGGTTGGTTTATGTCTGTGTGTGTTTGTCTGTCTGTCCTTGCAGCAGTCTGGTTTTGTGTGGACCATAACTTTGACATGCATGGACCAATCTTGTTTACATGTAGCATGAATGTTAACCCCAATGAGGAGTTAGAGGTCAAAGGTCAAATTTAAGTTTGTCCAGAGCATTCCTTTTTCATGCATGAAAGGTTTGTGATAAAACTTGACATGAATGTTAACCATTATGAGACGGAGTGTCATGTGCAAGAACCAGGTACCGGCATCTAAGGTCAAGGTCAAACTTGACATTCTACCTGTGGGCATACTTATTATTGTAACTTGACAGATTGTAGCTTTATGTGTTTAGACGTATATGCTCATATTATTGAATGACAATCATTGACATATGATATGTAATTACAGTACAACTAGTGATAAAGACCACCAGAGAACAGACACTGTCTGGCTCATATCATATTGTATTATTGTTGTCTTTCAGTTCGAGGTGGACAGTTTCCTCATATTACACAGATAGCTGCTGCAGAACTGAATAGTGGACGTTCCTTCAATGCGTATGTTATACCTAAAACACCAATCACTTCAACAGCCCAACAAGTTACTGGAATTGTAAAGTCTGGTAGTAACTCTATGTCAGTGAATGGGACGCCAGTGGAAGCGGAATTTATAAACTCCATCACTGGAAAAGTTTTGTAAATGGCTGGAACAATTTGACAGTGTCATTCTGGTGGCACACAATGGCAGACGATTTGATTATCCAGTTTTGATGAAAGCAGTAGCTTCTTGTAAAATTCTCGAGCGTTTTCTGAAATGTGTGTCAGGATTTGTTGATTCTTTAACAGTCTTACGCAAACATTTTCCTGGCAGGTCCTCGTACAAACAAGAAGATCTTGTCCGTGAAATTTTGAGAGAAAGCTATGGAGCACATAATGCCACGGAGGATGTAAAAGCATTGGGAAATCTTTTAAAACACATATCGGTATCGCCTAAAACTATGCTTTCATTTAGTTATCCTCCAAAATCTGTACATCATTCACAGCTCTTCAATTTGGAAAAAGCCAAAAACATGCCATCTCTACACGTACTTGTTGCAAACGGTGTTTGTAAAACTGCAACAGCAGAAAATATTGCTGGTTCAGGACTCAACCTAAGTCATTTGAAAATAATTTTCAAGCGCGAGGGGGAAGATGGGCTAAGGAACACATTTGTTGTTAAAAATAGTGAAGGACAGCCACGTGTTACCAACACAAAGAGGACATTAGAGACAGTAATTCCAAACCTTGTGGAGTATTTAAAAAAATGATTTTATCGTACTCCATTGCTTAATATCCCAAGCATCAAGTGATCTTTGTTATGATTAAATTATAACCACAAAGGGCTGCTTAATATTTATCAATATGTCGTTTTCTTTGTTTTTCACAGTCATCAATCGTTAACTGAAGTAATTTTATGCTATATGTTTTAATTTGAAAGAGTAGGAAATGTTCAAAAATGATGTAGCGTTTTGACCGGTAGGACAAGTTTTATGCTTTGGTTTTACTGTCTTTTTTTGAACATATTATTACATATATGAACATTTTTCTTCATTAAAAGGATTATTTCTACACTATTTAATTCTATGTACAATATAACATGCATTTTTCATTAATGGAACTGAAAAAATGAATGTTCTACTTTGTTTTTAAAATTAAGTGAAGATAGGTTTTACAGCAAGCTTCTGTATTCATTTGACCCCCTACTCTAAAACAATTTATTTTTTAGAAAAAACTGATGGTAAAAAATGGGTAATTCTTTTTGTACTTGTTCATATAATGATATAGATAATTTGTATTTAGTCACTATTCATGTAACGTTTATAGTTTTTTAAAAAAAATGTTTAAAAATGTTAAGACAAGAATTTTTTTCCCTAAAATTGCCAACTTTTGGACTGGGGGTACAGAAGAAAAAAAAATTCAGATAAATTCTTGTACAAATGTATGTCATATATTTTTATATATATTTATTCAACAATGTTGTAAAAGTGAACTAACACTGAAACAATTGTATTTTGATGGGTTTGAAAAAAAAAAAATGGATTTTTACATTGTCGTTTTATTTCATATTTCAGTGATATCGACATATTAGGAGTTGCGATCTTTAAAGTGTTATAACTTTTTTTTGAACGGTTAAAATCATTTCAAATTTTGGATATAATTCACTCAAGTGATACAGATAATAAATATATAAAGTTTTGTCATATTTGAAATGTGACCTATTAGGGTCCTAAAGCCTTAAATAATGAAGTAAATCAATGTTTTCCACTGTATTAATCTGGTGTTCAGTGGATTATTTTTTCTAAAGTTTAACGTAATAAACAGTTTTTATTCAGCATTATGTTGGTTTTTAAAGTTAATAAAGAAACACTCGACAAAAAGGTTCAGTATTCAAATGTGACTTTTTTTTTCAAGGTAACCTTTATTATTGGAGCTTTCAGTTGCCAATTATTTTATCCACATACATCATTGTGGGGAATCACATGATCAAAAGTAATCTTTGAACCAGTTATATTTTGAAGAACATAAATAAAAACAAAGAAAAATATCAAACAGGGAATGCCACGCACCAAAAGCGCAGCCTCCCCAAAACGAACCCCCCAGCACGCAAACGCGTGCACCACACACACACACACTCAAAGCTTACACATCAGGACAATACGAACAACACACACACACACACACTCAAAGCCAACACATAAGGACAAGACAAACAATATGCATAAACACACGCGCGCACACAGTCAACACACAAGGACAAAACGAACAAACAAAGGAACACAGTGGGGCACCGCCTTGGAACGGTCAGTGGCAAAAACACCACACGGGAGCTTAAACCGGTTTATGGTGCGCACCCAACCTCACTCTTACCCCCACCATGTTCCAAAGACATGGGACAGTGTAAATAAAAGTAATCCCCTCCAGGTGAATCTTTAACACACGTAATGGAAACAAAAAAAACAAAGAAAAATATCAAACAGGGAATGCCACGCACCAAAAACGTAGCCTCCTCAAAACGAAACCCCCAGCACGCAGACGCGTGCACCACACACACACACACACACACACACAAAGCCAACACATAAGGACAAAACGAACAACACACACGCACACAAAGCCAACACATAAGACGAAACGAACAAACAAAGGAACACAGTAAAGGCATGGCATGTAAAACACAAAAGTGCTCGTGTATAAATATATAAAAAGCAAACCTTAAGAACCAAAAACGTATGTACTCAATGCCTTTTCAGAAGACAGAGCAACAAGAGAAACACCCTTAAGGGCCCGACGAAACAGGTCAGAAGACAAATATCAAAACAGTTCAGTCCTGGTAGGATTTAAAAACTGCTCATCATAGAGTCCTCTTTCACAGTAAGATATGAAATTTAAACATAGCCTAACATATGACTAATAAAAATTGTCAAATCATTAATTATTTCGATTCTAACACGTTACCAATGATTTTTAAGTACATCCTTGACGACATTCATTAAATAATCGGTTTCTTTTCCAGCGCGCCGCTCTGCCGTTTGACGTCATAATTGTGACATCAGAACAGTGATTTGTTGTATAATACTTCACTGTTTTCTGCCTTCTCTGTTTAATAGGAAAATGAATCAGATCATGTTAGAATTGACAATAATTATTTGTATCCTGTAATTACAAACACTGAGGAAAATAAGAAGTAACGGTATCAGTTTCTTGAAGTGTTCTAGATAATCATAAGGTGAATGTGATTGAAATCTATGTAATTTTAGGATACATCTATGTTGCCATATGATAGGCTGTATTTTAGATTTACAGCAAAAATTGCTTCAATATTATCCCGTATTATTCATAAATTTATTTTTGTTTAGTGATTATTGTGATCATGTGATTCCCCACAGTGTACATGTAACTTAGATAGTTCTACTTGGTTATGTTTTTGCCCCAAGCACATTCGCAAAATTAAGAATGTTGTTGAATTGTCTCTGTTGTTATTGTTAATGTTTTTCAATATTTTTCTCGGAAGTATCAATATGTTATCCAGTACTTACATGCAAATTTTCAAGGAACAATATTGTTGCATCATAATTGTTACCTTTGTGACATATATGTATTCCTATAAACTTTTCAGTACTTTTTGTAAACGTTACCTTTATTTCTTATTGAACTGTAGTCTACATTTTTGGATGTCCTGGCTGATATTCAATCGAGGCAAGAAGCAGTTACCCAAAAATTCATTTATATTTCAGTGCAGCAGCCCTTCTTGTACTGTTCATAGGACCATTGTATTCTGATGTATGTGTTCAGTGTTGACAAATATTTAGAAATTTCGCAAGAGAAAATGGTTCTAATTAAAATGTCATTCAGTTCTCATTTTTAGCTCACCTGTCACATAGTGACAAGGTGAGCTTTCGTGATCACGCAGCGTCCGTCGTCCGTCCGTGCGTGCGTTCGTGCGTGTGTGCGTAAACTTTTGCTTGTGACCACTCTAGAGGTCACATTTTTCACGGGATCTTTATGAAAGTTGGTCAGAATGTTCACCTTGATGATATCTAGGTCAAGTTCGAAACTGGGTCACGTGCGGTCAAAAACTAGGTCAGTAGATCTAAAAATAGAAAAACCTTGTGACCTCTCTAGATGCCAGGTCAAATCTTAATAAACCTTTGTTTATGCAATGGAGGATGTATTTGCTTGACAGATTTAAGTAATTTTCCTCAATTTTTTCTGCTTTTAAATATGACATATTTAGTCCTCTTTTTGGTTTAAACAAAATTTTATTAGCCCAATTGTGTTTATAACATGTGATATTACAAGTTAAAGCATAGAAAGTTCTTCAACTTGTGTACAATTCTGTCCAATTTTTAACTCACAGACTTGTTTGTTTTGGGTTTAACTCCGTTTTTCAACAGTATTTCAGTCATGTAACGGCGGGCAGTTAACCTAACCAGTGTTCCTGGATTCTGTACCAGTACAAACTTGTTCTCCGCAAGTAACTGCCAACTTCCCCACATGAATCAGAGGTGGAGGACTAATGATTTCAGACACAATGTCGTTTATCAAATAGTCACGGAGAACATACGTCCCGCCCGAGGATCGAACTCACGACCCCACGATCTGTAGACCAACGCTCTACCTACTGAGCTAAGAGGGCGGGCCTAACTAACTCACAGACTGATGCTTATTGGAACAGGTATAGCAAAGAGAATCATGAAAATTGACATTTGAACACAAGACTTATTTCTAAAGCAATTTCTAAATACAGCTGTATTTTCCATTAGGAAATTCATCTGTCCAGTGCATAAAATGTTTTTGGACAATCCCTTTTCAGGGATTGAACGAACTATGAGCTTGAAAGCCATCTGATCCTGACCTATCATAATGGTTGGTACAATCATCTGTAAATTACTTTTGATGGAGTGTTTAAATAGAACAGAGCACATGCACATTTTTCTGAAGGATCACTAACACATAATTTATTCACATGAAGATTTTGTTTGTTTGTTTTGGGTTTACCGTTCTTCAACAGTATTTCAGTGATGTAACGGCGGGCAGTTAACCTAACCAGTATTCCTGGATTCTGTACCAGTACAAACCTGTTCTCCGCAAGTAACTGCCATCTTCCCCACATGAATCAGAGGTGGAGGACTTATGATTTCAGACACAATGTCGTTTATCAAATAGTCACGGAGAACATACGCCCCGCCCGAGGATCGAACTCGCGACCCCGAGATCCGTAGACCAACGCTCTTACCTACTGAGCTAAGCGGGCGGGCTTTCACATGAAGAATACTGTTGTCCAAGAATAACAACGATGACAATTTAATTTGTATTGCTTTATGTCATGTATTCAAATTAACTTATACCGTGCAATTTCATTACAAAACATTCAGTAAGATATTATAACAAAAAGAAATGTCACCGTAGATGGCAAAAACCTCCGAATAAGTAATTGTGTGGAAAAGACATTTTTGTCAAACTTTATAATTTTAGTGGAAAAAGGGCCATAACTCCATCAAAATTATTGGACCAAAGCTCTGCATTTTATGGTTATATACATGTGTACCAAATTCATGAATCTTGAGTGGACAAGGCATTTTTGTAAAATTTTCAGTGGAAAATGGGTCATAACTCTGTCAAAAATTATTAGACCAGAAACTTAAACTTGACCTGCACTTTAGGGATTTATACCTGTGTACCAAAAATAAATTCAATCTATAAATCCATTCAAAAGTTAATAAGCCGACAAGTTTTTGTGACAGAATTTTGTATCAAAAAGGGGCCAAAACTCTGTCAAATATTAATTGGTCTGTAAAAAAATGGAACCTGACCTGCACTTTATGAATATACACATGTGTGCTAAAAATGATAATCAAGTCAAAAGTTATTAAGCTGACAAGTTTTTATATCAGAATTTTCAGTCAAAAAGGGGCTATAACTCTGTCAAAAATTATTAGACTAGAAAAAAATTACCCTGACCTGTACTTTATTGTTACATATATATATATATATTTATATTTATGCATGTATACCAGAAATAAATTGTAACAGACAGACACCCACACATTTGTATTCTTAAGTGATATTTCCCATTCAGCATTAGTGACAATTTCATTAAGTGGTAACCACCATTTTTCATAAAGGGAACTTAATGAGCTAATCTTAATCACACTTAACCACTAGTGTCCAATCATGCACTTGGACTAAGGGATGCACAGTGCATTACTATATGCCTAACTACTGGGGGCATACAAATTACTGAAATAGTAGTATACCATTCTTAATCCGTATATTATCTACAACAAAGTACAAGTTAAGTTAAAAAAATATGCATTTTTATTAACACTAAACATCACTACCTGTCAAAGATAACTAAACATTACTTCATATCAAAGATAACTAAACATCACTACCTATCACAGATAACTAAACATCACTACCTGTCACAGATAACTAAACATCACTACCTGTCACGTAAAACTAAACATTAATTCCTATCACAGATAACTAAACATCACTACCTGTCACGTAAAACTAAACATTACTTCCTATCACAGATAACTAAACATCGCTACCTATCACAGATAGCTAAACATCACTACCTATCACAGATAACTAAACATCACTACCTGTCACATATAACTAAACATTACTACCTATCAAAGATAACTAAACATCACTACCTATCACAGATAACTAAACATTACTTCATATCAAAGATAACTAAACATCACTACCTGTCACATATAACTAAACATCACTACCTGTCACATATAACTAAACATTACTACCTATCAAAGATAACTAAACATCACTACCTATCACAGATAACTAAACATCACTACCTATCACAGGTAACTAAACATCACTACCTATGACAGATAACTAAACATCACTACCTGTCACATATTACTAAACATTACTACCTATCAAAGATAACTAAACATCACTACCTCTCACAGATAACTAAACATTACTTCCTATCACAGATAACTAAACATTACTTCATATCAAAGATAACTAAACATCACTACCTGTCACAGACAACTAAGCATCACTACCTGTCACATATAACTAAGCATCACTACCTATCACAGATAACTAAACATCACTACCTATCACAGATAACTAAACATCACTACCTGTCACATATAACTAAACATTACTACCTATCAAAGATAACTAAACATCACTACCTATCACAGATAACTAAACATTACTTCCTATCACAGATAACTAAACATTACTTCATATCAAAGATAACTAAACATCACTACCTGTCACAGATAACTAAGCATCACTACCTGTCACATATAACTAAACATCACTACCTATCACAGATAACTAAACATCACTACCTATCAAAGATAACTAAACATCACTACCTATCACAGATAACTAAACATCACTTCCTATCGTTGATAACTAAACATCACTACCTGTCACATATAACTAAACATCACTTCCTGTCACAGATAACTAAACATCACTTCATATTAAAGATAACTAAACATCACTACCTATCACAGATAACTAAACATCACTACCTGTCACATATAACTAAACATTACTACCTGTCACATATAACTAAACATTACTACCTATCAAAGATAACTAAACATCACTACCTATCACAGATAACTAAACATCACTTCCTATCAAAGATAACTAAACATCACTTCCTATCAAAGATAACTAAACATCACTACCTGTCAGATATAACTAAACATCACTTCCTATCAAAGATAACTAAACATCACTACCTGTCACAGATAACTAAGCATCACTACCTGTCACAGATAACTAAGCATCACTACCTGTCACAGATAACTAAACATCACTTCCTGTCAAAGATAACTAAACATCACTACCTGTCACAGATAACTAAGCATCACTACCTGTCACAGATAACTAAGCATCATTACCTGTCACAGATAACTAAACATCACTACCTGTCACAGATAACTAAACATTACTACCTATCAAAGATAACTAAACATCACTACCTATCACAGATAACTAAACATCACTTCCTATCAAAGATAACTAAACATCACTTCCTATCAAAGATAACTAAACATCACTACCTGTCAGATATAACTAAACATCACTTCCTATCAAAGATAACTAAACATCACTACCTGTCACAGATAACTAAGCATCACTACCTGTCACAGATAACTAAGCATCACTACCTGTCACAGATAACTAAGCATCACTACCTGTCACAGATAACTAAGCATCACTACCTGTCACAGATAACTAAACATCACTTCCTGTCAAAGATAACTAAACATCACTACCTGTCACAGATAACTAAGCATCACTACCTGTCACAGATACCTAAGCATCACTACCTGTCACAGATAACTAAACATCACTACCTGTCACAGATAACTAAACATCACTACCTGTCACAGATAACTAAGCATCACTACCTGTCACAGATAACTAAGCATCACTACCTGTCACAGATAACTAAGCATCACTACCTGTCACAGATAACTAAGCATCACTACCTGTCACAGATAACTAAACATCACTACCTGTCACAGATAACAAAACATCACTACCTGGCACAGATAACTTAACATCACTACCTGGCACATATAACTAAACATCACTACCTGTCACATATAACTAAACATCACTACCTATCACAGACAACTAAACACCACTACCTATCACAGACAACTAAACATCACTACCTATCACAGACAACTAAACATCACTACCTGTCACATATAATACCTATCACAGATAACTAAACATTACTTCCTATCAAAAATAACTCAACATTACTCCCTGTCACATATAACTAAACATCACTCCCTATCAAAGACAACTAAACATCACTACCTGTCACAGATAACTAAACATCACTTCCTATCAAAGATAACTAAACATCACTACCTGTCACATATAACTAAAGATCACTACCTATCACAGATAACTAAACATCACTACCTGTCACAGATAACTAAACATCACTACCTGTCACAGATAACTAAACATTACTTCCTATCAAAGATAACTCAACATCAGTACCTGTCACATATAACTAAATATCACTACCTATCACAGACAACTAAACATCACTACCTGTCACATATAACTAAACATCACTACCTATCACAGACAACTAAACATTACTACCTGTCACAGATAACTTAACATCACTACCTATCAAAGATAACTAAACATCACTACCTGTCACAGGTAACTAAACATCACAGATACCTTAACATCACTGCCTGTCACAGATAACTGTAGCTAAACATCACTGCCTGTCACAGATAACTAAATATCACTGCCTGTCACAGATAACTGTACTTGTATGAAAATAAATAAATACATATTGTGTTTATTCAACAGTTTAAAAATAACATACACTGTATTTTTAACAAAAAGGAATGGCCATGATGGCTAATAATCTAAAAATTAAATAAGCTGTTCTGATTCCGAGTGTCTAAAGTGTCAATGCTATTTTTAAGAGAATTTACAGAATTAGTTAGAATTTTAATGGATGTAGTGAGCTCTTTCATGATTTCGTTTTGGGCCCTGATCAACTGCAAAGCTTCCGCATTTGTGTCTCTCTCTAAAATACAGAAATAAAATTCATGTATGACAGATTCAGTCATGTTTCCTTGAATAAATCTCCAAATTCAAATGAGCCAGGATTCACTGGACCAAGGTTGGCTTTAACACCCATACATTACTCAGGGTGTACCCCGTGACTTTTTCGCTAATCTGGGGTGCCAAAAAAATGGCGGATTCCTTGATAAAGGTAACATTTTCTTTAATATCTCTTCACCAACCTGTTCAAATAAAAAGAAACATAGACGAGTGCCATCTCATATGAAAATCCAACACCCGGCTACAAGTTTTCTGTTTCAAAGTCCGCTGGTTTTCTCTTAAAGTGCAACAGCGCATCTGAAGTGAACAAATCTGATGTTAAGACGGGGGACCCTTTCGCAAATTCAATAGATTAACACTTTAAAAGGCCGTAAAAGACTATATATGTCTTGACATATACACTTTAAGAAATTACAAATTAAGAGCATTCAATAGCTTCTGAGGCCAGATTTATCAAATTGCTAAGCAGGGGTCCGTTTTTCTTGATGCTAAGACGGGGGCGTGATTTCTATATATTCAGCTAAGTCGAAGCATTCCTTGTCCTAAATTCTTCCACCTTTCTGCGCAACTATATTGCCTTTTGTCTTTTGAAAAGGTAGCTACCATGGTCTTGTTTACACATCGTAAACATACTTTATGTGTGTTATTTTAAACTAGCAAAGCGCTGTAAAAATGAAAATTAATTTCAGAATATAAAAACATAGCAACAAAGAGTAAAGTATGATGTCTAGATCAATCTTGTAACAAATACTGCAAGTTGTTGAAAAAACAACTGTACTGGTATTAATTCTGAGCACCGTGAGCATCAGTAACAGTTGTCAAAAGAAATCAGAAATGGTACGGTTTATGTTGGTCATGAAATTTACTAGTATATGTATTTCCAGATATCTTATTTTAAGCCATTTTGTTCGGAATGTGGTTTTTGTTTTAAAATCAATATGAAATATCATTATTTTGTAAACCGCATATACATTTCAGATATTTGTGTGCCAGGAATGTGGAAGAGAATATTCATCAAGAAAAATTAAGCCTTCTGCGACACGAAAAAGGACATAGAAATATCGGCCCATACAAATGCTGTGGACAGTCTTTTCTGATAAGATTAAAAAACATTATTTTTTTACGATCCTATATTGGCCTATATTAAGCATTGCATATTTTTTCTATATGTCCTTAATTTTAGAAATTGTATTTTCCATAAGGTGGATTACTTTCAATTTTTCACAGCTAATATGCCATGATTTGCAGGAGATCGTAAAGGGTGGATATTTTGGTCCTGTGTTCAATGACCCTTGATCATGCACATACAGTATGCTTTGGTTTCCAACTTGTCAATCAAAATAAATTTAAATAATTCGGAATATTTACAAATTATAAATTATGATTTACCGAAGTTAGCGCTTTTTCCCTTTAGTTCTATTGTTAATCATTTTTCTTCCTTAATTTTAAGTGAGCAATGAGATGAATCTGTTTGCGATTACCGATATTCATCTCTTTATGTCGATCGAAAAGGGAGTTGCTTCATTTTTTGTGTCATTTGCATTGCAATAACTTACTGAGAAACTTAGTAAGGTCATCGTTTTTTTCCATACATTCTTAAACAATAGTAAATGTGTGTACTTTACTCACAGCTTATTTAGTATCGTTCCTTTCTGTTACCTTTAGCATAACCACATTGATATTATGTTCATAATGTTTTCAGGATGTCGATCACTTCCGACGACATAGAGCAAGCAAATACCAAATGCCGAAAAGCTACGCTTGTACTTATTGTGGCAAATCTTTAGCCACACATGAGGTGAAAGCTTATGAAAGACGAGAGGAAAATCCAGCCATGCATATGTGTGACACTTGTAACATGTTCTTTCCGCGACAGTTTCAGTTGCAGAAACATATGGCAACACACTCAAGTGAAAATAAGTACACGTGTAATTGTGGGAAGACATACAATCATAAATACAGCTAGCCTCTTCCGACACGGAAAATCTCATGTGTACAAAGAACTGATAAATAAAGTCTTCTATTCGGATTACTCTATAAAGATGAAAGAAAAACACAATGCTTTTTATCTGAATCACTTATCTTTATTTTCTAAATCGTCATAAGAAAGACTATAAAAGTTATCAATATGTTATAAATACATGCTATTATTTCAAATCATTATTTGAGGTTAGGCAAGCAAAAAAAAAAAAAAAAAAAAACGACATGTATGTGTGTTTCTTTTTAGTCGCGCTAAGTAACTGTAATTAGAATGCAATTTGAAAAAATGTGAATATTTTGATCTTGAAGGGTTAGACATGACACATAATTAAATCCCCCATAAAATGGCGGAGAAATATTGTCTTTGCTTTCGATATGTCTATGTCCTTTTTCGTGTCGCAGAATACTTTTTCTTGATGAATATTCTCTTCCACATTCCTGGCACACAAATGTCTGAAATGTATATGCGGTTTACAATTATAATATTTCATATTGATTTTGAAACAAAAAGCACATTCCGAAATGTTAAAATAAGATATCTGGAAATACATATACCAGTAAATTTCATGACCAACATAAACAGTACCATTTCTGATTTCTTTTGACAACTGTTACTGATGCTAACGGCGCTCAGAATTAATACCGGTACAGTTGCTTTTTTCAACAACTTACAGTATTTGTTACAAGATCGATCTAGACATGATATTTTTACTCTTTTTTGCTATCTTTTTTATATTCTGAAATAAATTTTCATTTTTACAGCACTTTGCTAGTTTAAAATAACACACATAAAGTATGTTTACGATGTGTAAACAAGATCATGGTAGTTACTATTTCAAAAGAGACAAAAGGCAATATAGTTGCGCAGAAAGGTGGAGAATTTAGGACAAGGAATGCTTCGACTAAGCTGAATATATTGAAATCACGACCCCGTCTTAGCATCAAGAAAAACGGACCCCTGCTTAGCAATTTGATAAATCTGGCCTCAGAAGCTATTGAAAGCTCTTAATTTGTAATTTTCTTAATTTGTAATTTCTTAAAGTGTATATGTCAAGACAATACTCGTACAAATATCCGTGTCGCAAAATAGTCTTTTACGGCCTTTTAAAGGGATAATCTATTGAATTTGGGAAAGGGCCCCCCGTCTTATTATCATCAAATTTGTTCACTTCAGATGTGCGCATGCAGTTTTTGTGAAAACGAGCGGACTTTGAAACAAAAAACCTGTAGCCGGGCGTTGAATTTTCATATGAGACGGCAATCGTCTATGTTTCCTTTTATTTGAAGAGGTTGGTGAAAAGATATTACAGAAAATGTTACCTTTATCGAGGAATCCGCCATCTTTTTGGCACCCAAGATTAGCGAAAAATTCACGTGGTACATGCACCCTGATTACTGTAAGCAATGCCAATTTTATGTTTATAAACAGTTGTCTATAAACCATGTGTTAATTATACTATATTGTATTTGTTTAGTGAATTTATTCTTATCTAGACAATCTAAAGAGGGACAGAGTGAACTGTAAGCGGATTATCAATCATATGTTATATAGTTAAAGCTTATTGTTCTCGGGATTAATGGCATTATTTTGCTCCATGACTGTCACCTCTTCCTTACACACACTATATAAAAGATTTGATAGAGACTGTTAATTACTGTAAGTAGACAAACTGCAAAAATCTCTTTAAACTATCATCTAACTCAAGTTCAAGTTTCAAGCTTATCTATTAATCAACATAGTTCATGTAATACATGACAATATGAGTAACTGAAGCTGCAAAATGTAGCTCTTTGATGGCAAAAATAAACAAGAGGGTCATGATGACCCTGGACCGCTCACCTGAATAATATGAGCTACATGTCTCAAATGTCAAACTGATGATTTTTAGAATTTTTTCGATGTACAATCAAGTAACCCCTGGGGCGGGGCAAATTTTATCTCGGGGGTCATGATTTGAACAAAGTTTGTAGAAGTCTGCTAGGCAATGTTACGTATCAAATATCTAACATTTAAGCCTTCTGGTTTATTTTTAGCAAATTTATGAAGATTTCCCTTTGTACAATCAAGTAACCCCTGGGACGGGGTCAATTTGACCCGACCCTAGGGGGTCAAGATTTGAACAAATTTTGTAGAGGTCCACTAGGCAATGCTACATGTCAAATATCTAAGCTCTAGGCCTTCTGGTTTATTTTTAGAAAATTTTGAAGATTTTTCTATGTACAATCAAGTAACCCCATGAGGCGGGGTCATGATTTGAAATTTTTTTGTAGAAGTCTACTAGGCAATGCTTCAAGTCAAATATCTAAGTTCTAGGCCTTCTGGTTTATTTTTTTGAATTTTTTTTTGAGATTTTCCTATGTAAAATCAAGTGACCCCTCGGACGGGGGTCAATTTTGACCCCGGGGGTCAAGATTTGAACAAATTTTGTAGAGGTCCACTAGGCAATGCTACATGTGAAATATCTAAGCTCTAGGCCTTCTTGTTTATTTTTAGAAAATTTTGAAGATTTTTCTATGTACAATCAAGTAACCCCATCGGGCGGGGTCAATTTGACCCCGGGGGTCATGATTTGAAAATTATTTGTAGAGGTCCACTAGGCAATGCTACAAGTGAAATATCTTAAGATCTAGGCCTTCTGGTTTATTTTTAGATAATTTTTGAAGATTTTCCTATGTAAAATCTATGTACAATCAAGTAACCCCATGGGGCGGGGTCAATTTGACCCCGGGGGTCATGATTTGAACAAATTTTGTAGAAGTCTACTAGGCAATGCTACATGTCAAATATCTTAAGATCTAGGCCTTCAGGTTTATTTTTAGAAAAGTTTTGAAGATTTTCCTATGTAAAATCAAGTGACCCCTGAGGCGGGGTCAATTTTGATCCCGGGGTCACGATTTGAACAATTTTAGTAGAGGTCCACTAGGCAATGCTACATGTCAAATATCTAAGTTCTAGGGCTTCTGGTTTTTGAGAAGATTTTTTTAAGATTTTCCTATGTAACAAATTGGGGCGGGGTCAGTTTTGACCCCGGGTTCATGATTTGAACAAAATTGGTAGAGGTCCACTAGGCAAGGTTTCACACCAAATATCTAAGCTCTAGGCTTCTGGTTTTTGAGAAGATTTTAAAAGTTTTTCCTTTCGGTTGCCATGGCAACCAGAGTTCTGCATGGAATTCAATTCTTTGAACAATTTTTGTAGAGCTTCACTGTGAAGTTTGGATGAAAATGGCCTAGCGGTTTATGAGGAGATGTCGTTTAAGGTAAAAGTTTACGGACGGACGACGGATGCCGGACGGTGAGTGATCAGAATAGCTCACCCTGAGCCTTTGGCTCTGGTGAGCTAAAAATATGTCTCTGGCTATTTAACACAGGATAAAATGTTATTGATTTGTGTCAATGATCCTTAACTAATCTGCATTTTTGTATATATACTATGGCATACTAGTACATGTTTTCTGTATAAGTTAATTCTACTATGGTATATAGTGTATAGTAATATATGTTTGTACATTCAAACCTATGTTATAGACCACCTATGAATAAAGACCCAAATTACAAAACCTGTCTTCACAAACCACTATTTTTAACTCCCGTCAGAACATTATCAGGGAATTTTCAACCAGTTAATAGAAATCACCCGTCAACAAATACCATGTTTCACTGTTCCCACGAGTGGTATTTACAGAAAGGTTTTTTCATGAGTGGTATTTCCAGAAACGTTTTACTCTGTTAAATTTTCTCATATTTACAGTCCAAATGAAAAAGCTTCCTTATTTCTATTATAGCAGATAGAATTCCTAACTTTATGAATTACATTATTTTGCCTTTGACACATCAGTGAGTGAGTGAGTGAGTTGGGTTTTACGGTGAATCGACACAAAATCAGTGTACGCATTTGATTGGACATTAATTAAACACTGTTTCAGTTGATTTTAACATCATACCATTTTCTTATATTTAGATGTGCAATTTTCTTATATTTGATAAAATAATTTCCATCATCCATTTTAGAAGGAAATATTGACTGTAAATATAAATGAATAAAATGCATATTTTCATCTTCCATTTGTTTATGAAAAACATTTGAACTGTTCAACGTTATCTTAAAGTCCTTCAGACTTCATTCACTTTGAGCACAAATGTTGTTTATAACCCAATGAAAGAAGAAAACATGCATTTTATTTCTTAAATATGTAATTGAGCTGCGTCATGCAAAAACCTGCCTTAGGGTGTTTGCAACCAGTATAGATCCAGATCAGCCTGCACATCCATGCAGTTTGATCAGGATCAATACTCGTCACTGAACATTTCATGACATGACACCTATACTGACGTAATAGAACACAGTATGGATCCTGATCAGACTGCACTGATCCGTCTGATCAGGATCTATACTGACGATGAACATTTCATGATACCTATACTGACTGAACAGAGAACAGAATGATGATCAAGCTGCACAGGTGTGCAGGCTGATCTGGATCCATACTGGTTGCATTCGTCATAAGGCTGGTTTTTGCACAACGCGGCTTATGATTCTGTAAATTATGTTCTCTACAACATTCCATGTGATAATAAATATTTAAAATTGAATTTATTTTATTATTTCTTTACATTTTCGAGAGATGGTGCTTCATTAAAATTGCACATTCTTTTACATAATTAACTGAATAGAGGATACTTACTTTCACACCTGGGTTTCTTTGGCTCTGGTCCGTCTTCAACTGATGTGGAAGCTAAAAGTAGAAATTGGTTAGTTTTATGACTATGTTCCTTTGTACATTAATTTTCATAATTTCAAATTAAAATGAAAGAGGACAAAACACACCATTGCAACAAGATTCAAATGCAAGTATATCTTTTGGCTCTGTATGCAAAATCATTTTGTTGAGATGTGTTGAGCTGTTTTAACCCTTCCCTTGCTAAGCGCAATTGTATCTGCCTTTGCGACCAGTGCAGATCAAGATCACCTGTGCAGTCTGATCATGATCTGCACTGTTTACATCTTGCAATATTATTATGTTTGCAGCTGATATTTTAACACACACGTATATACATTTTTACATAACTGTTTTTAGATATGCTTTGCATTTTTACATGGATGTTTTAGAGATGTTTTACATTACTTGTCAGGATACGAGTTATATGACCCAGAGAAGTGCCTACGCCTTTAGTATCTTGAACAATGGTTTGGGTCCAATCGCTAAGGTGACTATGTCTTAGACTAGCTGACAAACGATGTAGAATGTCCTTTGTTAAAACGTAGAGCTGGTGAGATCAAATATCTCATATATAGAATTTTCCTTTCCTCTGGCTACCTTGCCTGAATGATTCGTGTACCAATGATTCGTAAATGATTTTAATTATGAGCTAGACAGTTTCAGGGATCAGGCAAATCACTAAATGTTTCGAACTAACAATTTTCAATTAGCTCAAACTCCTATAGGCTGGAGACTATACTTGACTGGTCTTTTTGTTGAAGTTCCCGTCAGACAATGTCTTTGAATCAACAACATACGAGTCCTATCGCATAGATGCTCGGCCTCTGTCCTCTTAACTCTATAATGATTGCCTTGACTCCTGGATGCTCAGCGCCTATGCTATCATATGTAGCATTCAACTACCATAAGGTATATCCCCGATGCCTTGGCTGTACTTCGCCAGTAATGCTGAACCGTCTATAAGCTGGAACTCTCTTACTATCTCAGTAGGTTACCAACTCTGGGTCTCTGTCTCAGCTTCTCGATGCTCCGCCTATATCTGCTATCGTCTATAGCAACTACCCTTAAGGTAAAACTCCTATGCGCTGGCCCTATAGCTCGAAACCTTGTTGAAATTCTGCAACTCTTCTTTAGTCTATGAACTTCAAACGTCTTCTTTTTAATAATTTATCCGCCCTGACAGGGTAACTGCAATAGTTTCCTTTTCAAGGTACTAGGATAAATTATTATTTGAATCCTCGATGCGTCTTCTTCAACCGCTGGATACCGAATGCCTTCTCCGCCATCCATCTACCTATTTATACCCCAGCAGACGTGCTATTTTTAGAACTTGTTTCTGACTGGTCCAAATTTAAACATCGTTTTACAACGAGTACTTGCTCTATCAAATATGACATAATGTGCGAAGCTGGGACCCAGCCATTGACATAATGAACCCAAATCAGCCAAAAATGACCCTAATCCTATTATTTACAGCAATTCAACAATAATTATAGCAATGACAACATGAAAAGGGAGTCTAGCACTATCTGTGCTGATGTGTTACGTTAACAATACATCAAATATACAAATTATTCTGACATTACTCATAGTGTTCTTTACATTTTTACATGGATGTTTTTGGGTATGCATTACATTTTTACATCAATGTTTATGCTTTACAGTTGGCGTTTGCAATATGACTTCTTCTCGGCGATATATGACCATTTTGTGTCGATTCGCCGTAAAACCCAACTCACTCACTTGGTCTGTTTCGTAGGGCTCTTAATGTTTCCAAAACAAATGCAATGCGTACATCCATATTTGGTTCATACGTTTTCCGTCATATTTTTGTTTTGTTTTATAAATATATATGGAAAAAGTGGAAACTCCATAGGCTCAACAATATGTCAGTGTTAACTTTGGTACATGGTGTCATTAGAATGAAAGCTCGTGCGCAATCTACTTTGATAGATTAGGAAGAAGGCTTCTGTGCAATCTACTGTTTAAGCTCCCCAGTGGTGGCTTTGCAACTGACCGTTTCCAACGAAAAAAACCTACTTGTTTGCTTCAGGACTGCCATCATTTTTGGTAGGTAGCTTTACAGGGAAAAAACGACAAAAGTATAATTAAAAACTGAAACAAGCAAAACATGAAAAGAAAAAGTATTTTGAAAGGTTTTACGAGCATACTTAACCAAGAAGGCAACGGAAGGACTGTAACGTACTTAAAGACCAATATAGGCGAACAAATATTTCTTTTGGTGGCGTCTTTGCAAAGCACTGTTTGTGTAATGCTTTTTTAAAACCTATTTATCAAGGTAGCTTGTGATTGTAATGAATAAAATCTGTAAAAAGATCCTTTAGAAGCAGTGAAAGCAACCAAGCAGAATAATAGCAGACTCGGTTTGATCGGGTCTGTTCATGAGGTAATGAAATGTGCAACACCTCTCACAACCCCGGGAGACCGCCTCGGTAGCCTAGTGGTAGAGCGTCCGCTTCGAGTGCGGGAGGTCGTGGGTTCGATCCCCGGCCGCGTCATACCAAAGACGTAAAAATGGTACTAGCAGCTTCCTCGCTTGGCGCTCAGCATTAAGGGGATAGTGCTAGGACTGGTCAGCCCGGTGTCAGTATAATGTGACTGGGTGGGATATCATGCCACGTATCTACGACGTGATATTCCAGTAAGGCAGCACTATAAAGTTGGGCACTGTGCTCACTGCTACAAGTAGACACCGTCGTTATATGACTGAAAAATTGTTGAAAAAGACGTTAAACCCAAACACACACACAACCCCGGCTTAAGCGGAACCCACAGCACGCAGACGCGCACGCAGACACACACAAAGCCAACACACCAGGACAAAACGAACAAACAAAGGAACACAGTGGGGCACCGCCTTAGAACGGTCAGTGGCAAAAACACCACCGGGGAGCTTAAACCGGTTTATGGTGCGCACCCAACCTCACTCTTACCCCCACCATGTTCCACAGACACGGGACAGTGTAAATAAAAGTAATCCCCTCCAGGTGATATCTCTAACACAGGTAAAGGAAACAAAAAGTCGTGGCATGTAAAACACAAAAATGCTCGTGTATAAAATTAATATACAAAAAGCAAACCTTTAGAACCAAAAACGTATGTACTCAATGCCTTTTCAGAAGACAGAGCAACAAGAGAAACACCCTTAAAGGCCCGACGAAACAGGCCAGAAGACAGATATCAAAACAGTTCAGTCCTGGTAGGATTTAAAAACTGCTTATCATGGAGTCCTCCCCCTCTTCCGTCAGACACAATCTAAGAGGTAAGCGTAGTGTCCAACTGTAAACAGGTTGAACACTGAACATGCGGTATGTCTCAAAACAGTTGGGTCGTAACCTCTTTTAATAAAACGTTTTATAATTTTACCAAATACATTTGGAAAATTACCATGACCCAAGATCTTACGAAGTTTGTAAACCACATCCTCATAAAAAAACGGGTTTAGAAATACCTTCTCGCAGAAGTGTCTTTAAATTACTACTGAATTTTAAAACTAAATCAGAATTACGATAGTAAAATTTAGCAAAATATTTACGCAATTTGTAATAACGGTAGCCTTGCTGAAGAAGTTTACTTGTAATATATTGATTACGTTCATTGAAATGTTTGACATGACTACACGCTCTGGCAAACCGAATTAATTGAGAAATACATACCCCATAAGATGTAGCCTGAGGTACATACCCTTCCAAATGGGGAAAATTTACAATACTAAAATTAAAATCATCCCTCTTGTCATAAATTTTGGTTATGTATAATATTGTCATAAATAGAGAGATGTAAATCTAAAAATGAAGCATCAGTTTCCGAATTGTTAGTTTTAATTAACTGAAGCTCCCTAGGATAAATAGTACCCACCAAATGACCAAAAAACGGATTATTCATATTAGAAATATCATCCAGATAGCGTGATGTATTATTAAATGCAATAATATCTGCCTGCGTATCTGGAGAAAGGCTCAACATAAAGTCTCTTTCATAACAATACAAAAACAAATTGCGACAAGGGGTGCACAATTTGTTCCCATGGGAATACCAACAACTTGTCTAAAAACTGCATTCCCAAACCTGATGTAAATGTTGTTCAATAAAAAGGAAAGGGCTTTACAAACTTCGTCACAGGTCCACATTGTATGTTTAATTATATTGCTAGTAAAAAAAGCTTATCAAAATTGCAAGCGAGAAATGTAGCATTCTCTCTGGCAAAAGTCTTTTGAATTAGGACAGTTAATTTGTCATTTATTAAGTTATGTGGTAAAGTGGTATACAAAGTAGAAAAATCGTATGTACTGACTGTAGAAACCTTGTAATTATTAATTTTAAACTTATCCAGGATTTCGCCAGAATTTTTAATCGACCAAAATAAGTGTTTACCAGAGTTTTCGTATACTTTATCGCAGTATCTTTCCACGTGGGCTTTCACAGCAGTTAGACATGATGTTAATAGTTTTGAAATATTTGTAGTTGTACAAGACCTTGAATTAGCGATGAAGCGAGCTTTATATGGTTGTTTATGCAATTTAGGAATCCAGTACATTGTCGGTAGTTAGATTTGTTGATCGTCTATACGAACTTTTAAATTAGAAACTTCAGTGATGTGATCAGTGACCAACTTATTTTCAACAGAAGGACTCAATGTATAAGTTTTAGTGCCATTTAGTTCGTTTTGTAAAACATTAATATAATGTAGGCGTCAAATGATGATATTGTTGGCCGCCTTGTCTGCTGGAACATACTTAGGATGAAATTCTTGGATTGTTTTTTCAAATGTCTTAAAGTAAATTTGGGTTTTGGTGGAAGTAGGTGTTCATTAGTTTGATAAAATTTTATTCGAGAATCAACAATGTTAAAAATATTCCCACACAAGAGGACAAAACGAACAAACAAAGGAACACAGTGGGGCACCGCCTTGGAACGGTCAGTGGCAAAAACACCACTGGGGAGCTTAAACCGGTTTATGGTGCGCACCCAACCTCATTCTTACCCCCAACGCAAACACCCAAACCTAAACAGTGCCAGCAGTTATGAAAGTGATAATAAAAACATTCCAACAGAGATAAAAGACCAGGAATTATTGAAGAAGGGATGGATTTAAAATCAGGAGTAAGGTTTACAGTTCATCTCAGTGTTGTTATATTTTCTGATCCTTCGGGATCATTGGTTTAAACTCATTTAGATTTGAAGATTGAATACTGCTTAAGCCGGTGCTAGGTAGATCTAAACATAGAGCTCTGAATTCGGCTACCCATATCGAGCCTCAGTCAGAGCTCTATTCCCTTCCATTCAAAAATCTGCAATATAAGACTTTATCGTAAATACGTCATATATACGCATTATGCGTAAAATCTGTTTACCTGGTTCAGCCAGCGATTTTTTGTAGCATTTTTGCCGGTCAAGCTGTTTCGCGCATACATGTATATGAACATTGAGTCATTTTTACCGTTTAAATCGCGCATCGAAACCGATGCGGGACGCCATGTTGAATTTGGCGAGGAATCTTGGGAGATTATTATGCAAATTAGATAGGTCAACAAAATGGAAGACAATTACGCGCCACCTGTCAGATAGAGAGAAAAACAACAATGGATGGTAAGTGCGGTGTGTGTGGTAGTGTTTTTAAGAAGAAATCTCATGGGTATTGTCGTGTGAGCGCGAATGCTGATATTAAAGGCTCCTCGATGAAAGACCTCTTGATTAGAATTGACGACATCTGCCTGAGCAGCGACGAATTTGTGTGTACGGAGTGTTTCAATTCTCTGAAGTCGCTTGTGAAAAGCAGTCGGACTTTTACTAAAAGGAAGCGAGGAAGTCAGGTAGTTTTATTTATTTTCGTCAATATAGATAATTCACAATAATCCCTGTATGAATATTATTTTTATTTTATTGTACATTACATATCGCATATCCGTAGCCCTGAACAACCTATAAACAGGACCAGTAAACTTTACAAGTACGACAACACTGTTGACGTATTCACACGCATTGACCTTCAAATCTTTTGTTTACAAACAAGACATAAATTTACCTCACAATCTAATTTGAAATTACCACATACCGATTTTAGGCCTAATATAAACAAATACATTTTATCTAAATGGCAGTCGTCATGGAACCGTGCTTCATTCAATAAACTTCATGATATCAAAGCTACTCTAGGGGAATGGCACCAAGGGAACAGATCTGTTCGCAGGGAGGAAGTTGTTCTTTCTCGCTATCGAATAGGTCATACCCGTTTGACTCACTGTTACCTTTTGAATAAAGAAGATCAACCCGAATGTGTACCATGTCAAACACCGCTAACTATTAAACACATTTTAATCGACTGTGTGGACAAGTAAACTTCTTCAGCAAGGCTACCGTTATTACAAATTGCGTAAATATTTTACTAAATTTTATTATCGTAATTCTGATTTAGTTTTAAAATTCAATAGTAATTTAAAGACACTTCTGCGAGAAGGTATTTCTAAACCCGTTTTTTTATGGGGATGTGGTTTACAAACTTCGTAAGATCTTGGGTCATGGTAATTTTCCAAATGTATTTGAAAAGATTATCAAACGTTTTATTAAAAGAGGTTACGACCCAACTGTTTACAGTTGGACACTACGCTTCCCTCTTTGATTGCGTCTGACGGAAGAGGGGGAGGACTCTATGATGAGCAGTTTTTAAATCCTACCAGGACTGAACTGTTTTGATATTTGTCTTCTGGCTTGTTTCGTCGGGCCCTTAAGGGTGTTTCTCTTGTTGCTCTGTCTTCTGAAAAGGCATTGAGTACATACGTTTTTGGTTCTAAAAGTTTGCTTTTTGTATATTAATTTTATACACGAGCATTTTTGTGTTTTACATGCCACGACTTTTTGTTTCCTTTACCTGTTTTTAGGTATGCTTTACATCAGTGTTTAGGCTTTGCAGTTGGCGTTTGCAATATGTCTTCTTCTCGGCGATGTATGACCATTTTGTGTCGATTCGCCGTAAAACCCAACTCACTCACTCACTGTTTCGTCGGGCCCTTAAGGGTGTTTCTCTTGTTGCTCTATCTTCTGAAAAGGCATTGAGTACATATGTTTTTGGTTCTTAAGGTTTGCTTTTTATATATTTATACACGAGCATTTTTGTGTTTTACATGCCATGCCTTTTTGTTTCCATTACGTGTGTTAGAGATTCACCTGGAGGGGATTACTTTTATTTACACTGTCCCATGTCTTTGGAACATGGTGGGGGTAAGAGTGAGGTTGGGTGCGCACCATAAACCGGTTTAAGCTCCCCAGTGGTGTTTTTGCCACTGACCGTTCCAAGGCGGTGCCCCACTGTGTTCCTTTGTTTGTTCGTTTTGTCCTTGTGTGTTTACTTTGTGTGCGCGCATGTGTGTTTGCTTATTGTTCGTCTTGTCCTTATGTGTTGGCTTTGAGTGTGTGTGTGTGTGTGTTGTTCGTTTTGTCCTGATGTGTAAGCTTTGAGTGTGAGTGTGGTACACGCGTTTGCGTGCTGGGGGGTTCGTTTTGAGGAGGCTGCGCTTTTGGTGCGTGGCACTCCCTGTTTGATATTTTTCTTTGTTTTTTTGCTACACAACGCAGTACATATTATGACGTTCAATCTTTGAGAGAATTATTTGACAACGTTTCAGTTGGAAATATTTTATCGTTTTTAAAGCAGATAGGAATATTTCAAAAGATCTAACACTTCTTATTTTTATTTACATCTTGCAATATTATTATGTTTGCAGCTGATATTTTAACACACACGTACATACATTTTTACATTACTGTTTTTAGATATGCTTTACATTTTTACATGGATGCTTTTAGATATGTTTTACATTATTCATAGTGTTCTTTACATTTTTACATGGATGATTTAGGTATGCTTTTCATTTTTACATCAATGTTTAGGCTTTACAATTGGCGTTTGCAATATGACTTCTTCTCGGCGATATATGACCATTTTGTGTCGATTCGCCGTAAAACCCAACTCACTCACTCACTCAACACAAATCAATGGAAGAGCAGCGTAACAAACACTCTTACCATAACCAGTTGGTAAGAGAATAAAAACATCTTTATTTAAAAGAAAACTTTTCAAAACTTTCGTTTGCAAATCTTCAAACTTGAAATTTAATCTACTCTCAACACATGAGATGGCCTTTTCCGTATTTGCCGCCATACTACGATAGTATGGAAAAGCGCACGTTTGACCCCGATAATTAGCATATTCATATTTGTGACGTCACACTATGTTTCGGCGAATCCAAAATGGCCGCAACTATGGAAAATCAGGTCGGTTTACATGGGTGAGAAAAACATTTCGCTAAGTATTTTTGAAACCTAAACATTACTCAAAATGGTGTTCAGTACAACAAAAATTAAATTATGTTCCGTTGTCTTCATAATTTATACCCCAAACTCTACTCTCAAGCTTACAGGAAGTATTTATAACTTGTCTTGTAATATTTACATTTTTTGACAGGAGTGGCCTATTACGTCAAACAGCAGCATGTCAATACATGCGATCAGCTGTTTAGACGGCATAGAGGCTATGACTAGGTGCTAGGGGGCGGGGGAAGTGTTGCATTTTCCATTACTGCTCCTGAACAGACTCAATCAAACCGAATTTTCACTGTGCCTTGTTTTCAGTGCTTCCGAGGGATCTACTTTCCTGATTTTATTTACATCAAAGTAGAAAAATCGTCATTTCAACATAAATCCTTTACGTATTTTAAAATAGTAATACTATGGGTCGATAGTAAAATAGAAAAAGTGGAAACTCCACAGGTCGCTCAACACAACAAAAACGAAAATGTTGCAGGCTCGGTTTGATTGACGGTAGTTAAAATGCATGCTACCGTCTACGCCTTATAGCCCCGGGTTGAGCAGAACTCAACATTTACACATGCTAAAAGTACAAAAAACAATTTAGGGAGACATCCGCAGATGTGTTCATACGGCGGTGCACACCTGAAGATTGACAGTTTTGAAAAGTCAGATCTACACACCAAATTAATTAACATAATCTGTCTAAAGGAACAGTCCTTAGCATAGAGCCTGCCTGTGCATAAAAAAAACTTGTGTGCAGAGAGACCTTCGGTGCCCGACAAAACCGAAAGTAAGGGGCTTTGAATAAAATCTGAAAAGTAGATAATAAAATCTGGAAAGTAGATTTGTAAGTATTATTTGGAAGAATATTGAAAAATGAATACAAATAGTGCGCTTGATATGTATGATATCAAAGCAAAAACTCGTTAAAAACCATGGAAAAGGTCTGGTTTGTTCCATGTCGGTACACCAACTAGTTCCATCGAGTTTGCGGGCAAAATCGCTGAAAATTAAAAAGTAAACACTACAATACATAATAAAGACACTCTAATGTTCTGGCCTGAGCTCTACTTATTTTTGAGCAGCATAACTGTTATCATGGATGTCAGTCCGATTTTGTGTGTGTAGATCCGACCGGAAAGAATAGCCGGTGCCAACGCAAAGAAACCGCCGATATAGCAGATTTTGCAGAGTCCGCCGATATGAATATGCACCGTGTTTTAAGTTATAATCAAAATTAGTTGAAAATTAGCTCAAGAGGATAATGACAATTTTGATTTGATAACGAAAGAGTAATATTGTATGGGAAAGCAGCATAAAATCATCCGGAAACCGTTTAACTGTTCAGAGTCACCTTTGTGACCTTTGATATTGATATTATCAAAAGGGGTCATTTGCTGGTTATGACCAACCAACCTCCCTATCAACTTTCAGGATCCTGGGCCCAAGCGTTCTTGAGTTACCATCCAGAAACGGATTGGTCAACATACAGGCCGACCGACCGACATCTGCAAAAGAATATACCCCTCTTTCGAAGGGGTGCATAATAATGGCTAACCCAACTGTTTTGAGACATACCGCATGTTTAGTGTTCAACCCGTTTACAGTTGGACACTACGCTTCCCTCTTTGATTGTGTCTGACGGAAGAGGGGGAGGACTCTATGATAAGCAGTTTTTTTAAATCCTACCAGGACCAAACTGGTTTGATATCTGTCTTCTGGCCTGTTTCGTCGGGATAGGGCTTTAATTAGATCTAAGCTGGATTACGGCTGTATTGTTTATGGTTCCGCAAGAAAATCTTATTTACGAATGTTAGATACCATACATAATCAAGGTCTTCGTATTGCTCTTGGTGCATTCCGAACATCGCCAGTTGAAAGTTTATTATATATGCTGAAGCAAACGAACCATCTCTTTACACACACCGAGAAAAACTTTCACTGCAATATGCTTTAAGAGTGGCTGCCAACAAATCTAATCCTGCTTATGAAATTATTTTTAAACCAAAGTACTCCGATTCATATGAGGAAAAACCAAAACAAATCAAACCGTTTGGATTTCGCATACAATCTTCTATGAAAGAAACTGACTTCAAATTTGATGGTATTAAAGAAAATTTATTTCCAGATACACCACCATGGACCCTTCATACCCCTACAGTTCTTTTCGATTTGAAAACTGCCTTTAGAAAGTCTGAAACAAACCCTGAAATATTCAAGTCCAAATATCATGAAATCAAATCAACTTACAATGACTATTTTGCAATTTACACAGACGGTTCAAAAGATGAATTAAAGGTTGGCTGTGCTGCTGTCAGACTCCTTCATCAATCAAAATTACGTTTGCCAAATAATGCAACAATATTTTCAGCCGAGGCCAAAGCTATTGATTTAGCTCTAAATTTTATATCAAAAAATAATGCAGAAAAATTTATTATTATCTTTTCCGACTCGCTTTCTGTTTTACAGTCAATTCATAACCGAACTATGGAAAATCCTTTCATTCAAAATATTCTTCTCAGGCTTCATGAACATTCTTTAAAAAAGTTTATCATATTTTGTTGGATTCCTAGTCCTGTTGGTATTCATGGAAACGAGGATGCTGATATTGCAGCAAAGAAATCCCTTTTATTATCACAATCTAATTTGAAATTACCACATACCGATTTTAGGCCCAATATAAACAAATACATTTTATCTAAATGGCAGTCGTCATGAAACCGTGCTTCATTCAATAAACTTCATGATATCAAAGCTACTCTAGGGGAATGGCACCAAGGGAACAGATCTGTTCGCAGGGAGGAAGTTGTTCTTTCTTGCTGTCGAATAGGTCATACCCGTTTGACTCACTCTTACCTTTAGAATAAAGAAGATCAACCCGAATGTGTACCATGTCAAACACCGCTAACTATTAAACACATTTTAATCGACTGTGTGGACTTTGCTACACAACGCAGTACATATTATGACGTTCAATCTTTGAGAGAATTATTTGACAACGTTTCAGTCGGAAATATTTTATCGTTTTTAAAGCAGATAGGAATATATCAAAAGATCTAACACTTATTTTTATTTACATCTTGCAATATTATTATGTTTGCAGCTGATATTTTAACACACACGTACATACATTTTTACATTACTGTTTTTAGATATGCTTTACATTTTTACATGGGTGCTTTTAGATATGTTTTACATTATTCATAGTGTTCTTTACAGTTTTACGTGGATGTTTTTAGGTATGCTTTACATTTTTACATCAGTGTTTAGGCTTTGCAGTTGGCGTTTGCAATATGACTTCTTCTCGGCGATGCATGACCATTTTGTGTCGATTCGCCGTAAAACCCAACTCACTCACTCACTCACTGTTTCGTCGGGCCCTTAAGGGTGTTTCTCTTGTTGCTCTATCTTCTGAAAAGGCATTGAGTACATGCGTTTTTGGTTCTAAAGGTTTGCTTGTTATATATTTATACACGAGCATTTTTGTGTTTTACATGCCATGCCTTTTTGTTTCCATTACGTGTGTTAGATATTCACCTGGAGGGGATTACTTTTATTTACACTGTCCCGTGTCTTTGGAACATGGTGGGGGTAAGAGTGAGGTTGGGTGCGCACCATAAACCAGTTTAAGCTCCCCAGTGGTGTTTTTGCCACTGACCGTTCCAAGGCGGTGCCCCACTGTGTTCCTTTGTTTGTTCGTTTTGTCCTGGTGTGTTGGCTTTATGTGTGTGTTTGTGGTGTGCGCGTCTCTGTCTGTGGGTTCCATTTTGGGGAGGCAGCGTTTTTGGTACGTGGCATTTCCTGTTTGATATTTCTCTTTGTTTTCTTTTGCCCTGAACGAGGAAACAATGGACAGGACTTAGAAATCGGAGAGGGGATATGTGGTTATGGAGCCTGCATATCACAAAAACTTCCAAAAGGCAAACAGTGTTCTCGTAAAAAAGCAATCCTTAAGAACCAAAAAGTCATCTTCTTTACAGAAGACGGAGCAGCAATAGAAGGGCCCGACGGAACAGGCTAGAGGACAGAAATAACAAGAGCTGTCTCCATAGGATGACACATGCCCTTTGGCACTTTGAATGAATAGTTATGGCCGATGTTAGAGTTTAGGACCTTTGACCTACGGAGCTGGGTCTTGCGCGCGACACGTCGTCTTACTGTGTCACACATTCATGCATAGTTATTTTAAAATCCATGCATGAATGACAAAGATATGGACCGGACATGCCCATCAATGCACTATCATGAAAAATGACCTTTAACGTCTAAGTGTGACCTTGACCTTTGAGCTACGAACCTGGGTCTTGCGCACGACACGTCGTCTTACTGTGGTACACATTCATGCCAAGTTATTTGAAAATCCATCCATCGATGACAAAGATATGGGCCGGACACGCCCATCAATGCACTATCCTTTAACGTCTGAGTGTGACCTTGACCTTTGAGCTACGGACCTGGGTCTTGCGCGCGACACGTCGTCTTACTGTGGTACACATTTATGCCAAGCTATTTGAAAATCCATCCATCGATGACAAAGATATGGACCGGACACGCCCATCAATGCACTATCCTTTAATGTCTAAGTGTGACCTTGACCTTTGAGCTACGGACCTGGGTCTTGCGCGCGACACGTCGTCTTACTGTGGTACACATTCATGCCAAGCTATTTGAAAATCCATCCATCGATGACAAAGATATGGACCGGACACGCCCATCAATGCACTATCCTTTAATGTCTAAGTGTGACCTTGACCTTTAAGCTACGGACTTGGGTCTTGCGCGCGACACGTCGTCTTACTGTGGTACACATTCATGCCAAGTTATTTGAAAATCTATTCATCGATGACAAAGATATGGACCGGACACGAAAATTGCGGACAGACCGACAAACTGACAGACCGACAGACAGACAGACGGTTCAAAAACTATATGCCTCCCTTCGGGGGCATAAAAATAGCTGTTAAGGTAGGATTTAAGAACTACCTATTAACGTCCAACTGTAAAGGGACTGAACACCAAACATCACTGTGTTGGGGGTTATAAAACATTTTATAACTAATTTTAATACATTTTGCAAAATCTTAGTTGTAAAATAAACAAGAGCTGTCGGAGGACAAAAACGCTCGACTATTCAACAGCCTTGTCAATGAATGAATACAGAAGTCGAAAAAGGGGCATAATTTTGTAAAAATGCGAATAATGGTTATGGAACCTGCACAGTGCTTATCAGCTCATGACAGTGGACAAGTGTGTGAAGTTTTAATCCATTCCAGTTAGTGGGTAACGAGATATCAGCTTACATATAAAACATTAACCAAAAACTCTTAAGTTGAAAAAGAGGCATAATTTTGTAAAATGCAAAGTAGAGTTATTGAACCTTTGCACTGCATGTCATATTATGACAGTGAACAAGTGTGTGAAGTTTCAATCCATTCGCGTAAGAGGATACTGGGATACCATCTTACATACAAAAAACTTATTAATAATTAATAACCAAAAACCTCTAAGTGGAAAAAGGGGCATAATTTTGAAAAAGTTCAAAGTAGAGTTATGCAACCTCCACAGTGCATGTCAGATCATAAAGTAAACAAGTATGTGTAAGTTTCAATCCAACTGCCATTAGTGGGTACTGAGATACCAGCTTACATACATTAACCAACGATTTATAATAAAAACTGGAAAGTAGATCTCTCGGAAGCACCGAGAACAAGGCAAACAGTGACAGTGTCGGTTTGATTGAGTCAGTTCATGAGCAGTAATGGAAAATGCAACACTACCCACGCCAGCACCGGCTTAAGCAGTATTCAATCTTCAAATCTAAATGAGATGAAATCAATCTTAAGTTAAAAAAGGGGCATCATTTTGTAAAAGCAGCAAAATATAGTTATGGAACCTGTGCAGTGTGAGTTTATTACAGTGAATAAGCGTGTGAAGTTTCAATCAGTTCCCACAAGTGGTTACTGAGATACCAGTTTACATACAAAAACGTAACCAAATCGGGACGCGGACGCCGACGCACGGGCGAATCCAATAGCTCTACCTATTCTTTGAATAGTCGAGCTATTCGACTAAAATGTGGAAAACAGTAGGTCGCCCAACGCGGCATCAACGAATATGTTGCTGGCTCGGTTTTAGCCTATTCATGGACGGTAGTGGAAGTGCAAGCTACCCTCCACGCCCTCTAGCCCCGGCTCGACATTCACACGTAAGTACCAGAAGAGACATCCACAGATGTGTTCAGACGGCGATGCAAATCGAACCTTCCATGATGCACAGATAAAATAATGGCTGTGCCCTAAACGAGAAAAAAATGGCATAACTAAACAAACTGGAATTTAGAGAGGGGTTCTGTGGTTATGGACGCTGCATATCACAGAAACTGCCAAAGATAAAATTATAAAGCAGGCATCATCAAAAGCAGTTTTGGTATCTCTCGTAGAAGTGTCTAAATGACTTCTGAATTTAATTTAAAACCCAAAATCAAAATTAAGCAATTACGTTATTTATAAAATTAAACGGTATTCTTGCTGAAAAAGCTTACTTGTATTATATTGTTAACGTTCATTGAAACATGACTACACGCTCTTGAAAATCGAATTGAGAATTACATGTATATTTATATATCAAGAAGATGTTCTGGGGTACATCATCCAAACGGGTACAATCACCCTACACCAGACGCATCCATTGTATCCTTTACACGTATACAGTGGCTATCGCATTTGTCTATTTGCTACTTTATTATTGCATTTGTGTGTGCTTTTTCAGTTGGACCCTCATTTACAGGTGTCTGAGTTAAGATGAAAGAAATATAAAATCTGTTAAAAAACATCTCTTGGAAGTACCGTATGAAACCAAGAAAAATAATATTGGCTATCACATTTGTCTATTTGCTGCTTTATTATTGCAGTTGTGTGCTTTTTCAGTTGGACCCTCATTTATAGTAACACATGTATACACGTGTCTGTGTTAGATGAAAGAAATATAAAATCTGTAGAAAACATCTCTTGGAAGTACCGTATGAAACCAAGAAAAATAATACTCAGTTTGATAGACTGTTCACGGGGTAATTTTTGTTTTTGGTTTAACCGTCTCGACAGCCTAGTGGCACAGCGTCCGCTCCGAGTGCGGGAGGTCGTGGTTTCAATCTCCGGGCGCGTCATACTAAAAAAACCGTGAAAAATGGTACCAGTAGCTCCATTCCTTGGCGCTCAGCATTAAAAGGGAAACTGGCCTCGTGTCGATGGATTCCATCAGGAGTGAGGTGTTGAGTGAGTGAGTGTGTGTGCGTGTTTGTTCGGGTTTAACGTCTTTTTCAACAATTTTTCAGTCATATAATTCATAAACGACGGTGTCTACTTTTAGCAGTGAGCACAATGCCCAACGTTATAGTGCTGCCTCACTGGAATATAAAAAAAAACAAAGACAAATATCAAACAGGGAATGCCACGTACCAAAATCGCAGCCTCCCCGAAACGAAACCTACAGCACGCAGACGTGCACACCACAAAGCCGCACGTGACATGATACCCCACCCAGTCACATTATACTGATACCGGGCTGCCCAGTCCTAGCACTACCCTCTTAATGCTGAGCGCCAAGCAAGGAAGCTACTAGTACCATTTTTACCTCGGTAGCCTAGTGGTGGAGCGTCCGCTTCGAGTGCGGGAGGTCGTGGGTTCGATCACCGGCCGCGTCATACCAAAGACGTAAAAATGGTACTAGTAGCTTCCTCGCTTGGCGCTCAGCATTAAGAGGATAGTGCTAGGACTGGTTAGCCCGGTGTCAGTATAATGTGACTGGGTGGGGCATCATGCCTCATGCTACGGCATGATATTCCAGTGAGGCAGCACTATAAAGTTGGGCATTGTGCTCACTGCTACAAGTAGTCACCGTCGTTTATATGACTGAAAAATTGTTGAAAAAGACGTTAAACCCGAACACACACACACGTCTTTGGTATGACGCGGCCGCGGCCGGGGATCGAACCCAAGAACTCCCGCACTCGAAGCGGACGCTCTACCACTAGGCTACAAGTTGAAGAACTTGTTTCACAATCGACCTAAAATGAATTAGTATTAACTAAAAGCAAAGCCGTTTTTCAACAGTGTTTCAGCTATGTAACGGGCAATTTACCTAACCATTGTTCCTATGTTCTGTACTAGTACAAACCTGTTCACGACAAGTAACTGCCAACTTCCCAACTTGAATCAGAGGCGGAAGACGAATGATTTCAATACAATGTCTTCCATCAAATCGTCACGGAGAACATACGCCGCGCCTTTGGATCGACTCACGGTCCCGCGACCCGTAAAATCTGCGCTCTGTCTGGGTCGGGGAGGGGGGATAGAGGGCTTCTGAAAGGTACTGGAAATTTCAACGTTCATACGCCCCCTAGTTCCGGCCTAAGCGGAATGACTGAAACGGAATTCTATGACAGATAATGAATAGATTCTCATCCCAAAGGGCCAGCAAATTCAACACTAAATCAAAAGTACGGGGAGGCTTTGCTGTTGTGGTAATTGATAAAGCATGTTAAACGATTCTTTAGAAGCATAGAATGCAATCAAGCACTGTAATAGCAGACACGGTTTGACCGAGTCTGTTTATGAGAAGTAATGGAGAGTGCAACACCTCTGATCATCAGAGAGATTAAATAACGCACTGAGGGGTATCAGGGGGTCTTCCTCGAACATCATAGCTGGAAAGTCGCCAGAACCTTTAACCGAACAACACCCCCCTAGCACGGCGTTCAACTCATTTAGATTTGAAGATTGAATACTGCTTAAGCCGGTGCTAGGGGGCGTGGGCAGTGTTGCATTTTCCATTACTGCTCATGAACAGACTCAATCAAACCGAGTCTGCAATTTTCACTGTTTGCATTGTTTTCGGTGCTTCCGAGGGATCTACTTTCCAGATTTTATTAAGCTATAATTCTCATTCGTCATTGAATGAACCAAACTAGCGCAGCGATATATCTATAAAATCTACAAAAAAAATCAAGCACTATAAGTCAGACTTGGAAGGTCTTACTCAAAGAAAGCAGCAACCAAACTGCACTCACAGTGGAAAAGTTGGTAGGTGGACACGTACATAGAACAAATGCACTTATTAACACAAACGATGCCAATAGTAAAAAGATGTTACTTAGAATCACTTGCCCCTCACCGGTATTTGAAAGTGCTATCCACGGTACTATATGGCCGAGTGGTAAAGGCCGCTGACTTAGAATCACTTGCCCCTCACCGATATTTGAAAGTGCTATCCACGGTACTATATTTCCCCACCAAAAGCTTTTCGTTTTAATTCTATTCCTGTTCAATTGACTTGCACATTGATCTTATACTGTCGAAAGTGGCTGAACAGGAATAGCGTTAAAACGAGAATGTTTTAGCGGGACAATTATAGTACCATGGGTAGCACTTTCAAATAGGTTTCGAATGATGTACATGATATTAACACAATATACTGAAAAAAAAACTTACGCCCTGATTTATAATTTTTGTTTACGTTTCCACTCTCATTTTCGGGCTCAAAATGAGGAGCGCGATCATGTGATTGGGCACACATATGCAAGTTTGTATCAAATCCAAGCATAAATGAACCTTATATGGCTGAGAAGGTCAAAATAGAAAATTTGCCTTTCAGGGGTAGTATCTCTTGAACATATGATGGAATCTAGCTGGTTTTTAATAGGAACCGAGATCTTATTGTGACTTGTGTGTAAGTGTGGTAAAAGTCGAAAGTAAAATATCACTGCTATCATGTTCATAAGGTGAACATTTTGGCTCCTTCAGGGATTAAAGTCTGTTGAAAAATGAGGTCTCTATCGTGTTCATAAGAAATTGTGGACGGACAGACAGACGACTGACGGACGACGGGCAATCAAATAATCTCATCTTGAAAATCTAAACATTTTCCTTGTCACTTTCTGTGGTTAACGTCGAAAAATAAAAGGATATTGTTGAAGAAGAGGTAAATTAGCCTACTTGTAAAAAGTCTTAACTCCAGTGACACAGCTGCTCAATGGCATTTTGTTAAGGCATGCTCCGTATTAGTAATTGTATTGTACTTTAGTCAAGTTGGTTTATTATACGATACAGAAGTAGCATGTGGTCAAATCAGAAAATTAATATTGTCACTTGTTATTATGTATTTACGGATGTGCAAATCAATGTCATATTTATTCTAAACTTTCAGTTTCTGTTGCTATCTAATTAATGTCAAAATGATTGCATGGCCCTACCCGATCAAAATTCTGGGAAAATACTGTTTACTCCAATGTAAAGTCAATAGCGAACATTAAAGAAACAAGACCCACCGTAATGCGTTGCCATTGTACCCACCGCACACTGTGTTGAAAATGATTTTTGATCGATCATTTTGTATGCTTGCAATGAAAAATCACCGATTACGAAGAAAAAGTTTCTGCTTGACAGTCTCAGACTTACATTTTGATTCAAACTTGCTCAGGGGTCGTTTTGTACAAGATTTTACCATTTCTGATAGAAATTCTACAAAAACGGCAGTCCCTCGTCAAACTGTACAGAAGTGTTTACATTAATGACAAAGAGTTGCACTGAACAAATGTTTGTGGCTGGAAGAATATACATGTGGGCTCCTGTCTCTCTGGTTGTTTTCAGTCAAACGTGAAAAACTCATTAGAAAAAGTACCGATGACAGCATAAATATAGTCAGTCGGCCATATCCACCGCTTCTGCGACGAATCCTCCACCGCCGCAGCGTTGGAACCACCGCTTCTGCGAAAGCTATGGCCAGTGTGATAATGTTAATTGTTAAACGCAAGGAGAAACGATGAACGCTAGGCCAAAAGGACAAACACACGAAGTATTAGTGAATCAACACAATAATTTGCTGCAGCAATGGATAAATGCATACAGCTACACATCGTACCCAGATAGCAGACAATGCGTTGACCAACGAAGATTGCCGAGTTGGCCAACGCCATTTTGCTAATTGGCGCAACGTTGGCCCAACGGTTGGTACACCGTTGGTCCCAACGACTGGTATACTACACTCATCGTTGCCTCCATTGGGCCAACAACTGATATCCTTCACTCATCGTTGGCCCTCCATTGAGCCAACAGCATTTTTTCGTCTATCATGGTTGGTCCAACGTTGGCCCAACGCCATTTTGCTAATTGGCGCAGCGTTGGCCCAACGGTTGGTACACCGTTGGCCCAATGACTGGTATCCTACACTCATCGTTGGCCCTCCATTGGGCCAACAACTGATATCCTACACTCATCGTTGGCCCTCCATTGGGCCAACAGCATTTTTTCGTCTATCACTGTTGGTCCAACGTTGGGCCAACTCTGTTTCTTTGTTGGCCAAAGATGGATGCCAACGCTATACCAACGATTACGAAATTGAAAAAAAGACTAAAACTAGCATTGCTTAATACATGTTTTATTTTCAAATAGTTGTGATTTTGTTAACATTTAACAAAAAGAAATCTAACATTTATTTAAAGTTTTTTTGCAATTTTCCAGAAGAAATATAACAGAATATTTCATCATTACAACATGTAAAATATTGATTCCAGTCTTTTATAAATCTAAATATTTTTCTTATTTCAGTCACTAATTAAATCCTACTAAAGTGAATTACTGTCTGTATATTAACTCATTATATATATCCAAGTTCTGTTTGTTTGTTTTCTTTTCTCACTGAAGTTGCAGCTTTTTATATTTTTATTTTTTCCTGTGCACCAGTGTCAGGCACTCCATTATTACTCACTTGAACAGCACCCTTTAAAAAACAAAATTCATAATGTTGATTAAACCATCTACGTCAAATTGATAACAATAACTAAAGAAATGCACATAAACCTCTGGACATAAACTTGCGTAAAATGTATGAAATTAATTTTTGTATGTATTTAACCGAGAAAAATATGTTAGAATTAACAAGAAAATGAGTTATTTTATTCACAGAATTTAATACTCAACACAAGAGCCATCCGCCAGCTTCAGATATAAGTATTTAACATATGTTCAAGTCATATGGATATAACATGCATACAGGATATAAAAAGAAATTCTGTATAAGATTCCACAACTTTATCAAAAAATATTTAAAAAAACTTCTACTTACAGTTTATAGCTGGAAGACCGGGTTTTTGTTAAATCTAGACCTATCACATGTATAATAGTTTCCTTTACTTCACATGTCTATAAAGCTAGAAATTTGGCCTAGAGAGTAAAATTAACCACATTATCTGGGATTTCTTACATAACTCGGGTTAACGAGAGTTCGTGTTCTGGAATATTCAACAGATTTATTGTAAACATTTTATGATTGTATAAAATTAGATATTTGTTATAGAGTTAGTAAGGTTTTTTTTCAATACTTTTTTTCACAATTTTTTCAAGGTAGTAGATTTGAAATAGTTCAAAATATCATTACGGCTGCAGATAAGTTTTTAGTTTAATTAACCCAAATTTAACTGATTACTAATTGGTGCAGAAAAGTGTTTAATAATTAATTAAATATTGCATGTTACACCTACACAACCTGTGTATACCTGTGGGGGCTTGTGATAAAACAGTGACCTGTAAAATATACAATTATTATATTATTACTTCTAATGGACCGGCGTTGGGCCAACGATGTTATCTCTGTATAAGTCTTTCTCTGAAAATCAATATCGGGCCAATGCAGAGATATCTGTGACTGAAATTTAAAGTTGGTTCAACGTTGGCCCAACAGCTGTATTTACAATACTTATAAATCATTGTTGGGCCAACAGTGGCCCAACAACGATTATCCTTTGACGGTTTTCCGTCGTTGGCCCAATGACATCATGTTTACAGGGGTATTAGTCAGCCTATGTTCAGCTTTCAGCTCTGTGATAATTATACTTTACTACTGACGCGTTGCCATTGGACGCGGGATAAGTCCCTCAAGCGGCGGCTCTGAAACCGTTTATCACATCCGGCTGGTTAGCAATTTCTTGAAACATTTTTACAAGCCATTTAGAAACAAGCTATTTCATAGTGCTTGTTGTAGGCGGTCAGTACAGCAGGCTGGCACTTAGTTCGAGGTATCATTCCACCTCGTCTAATAAATCCCTAAAAAATAAATACACCCAAACCTACAGAATCGTAAACATGTAATGGGCGACTTTTCAGATCCCATCAAGAGCACGGCGAATCAGATCACGGGACTATTATCAAACCAGTCTATCACAATAATGGTATTAATGAGTTCGTTGCCATGTACAGTCCACCTGTCCCGTCATCGCACAATAGGCGTAGTTACCAGAAAACTGGACATGCACTGAGTCTTAGTACGGTCATAGCCTCCTTATTAAAACAATTGACATTAGTCGAAATTACTAGAAATTACCCAAACAAAATCGTAACATGTAATGGCGACTTTTAGATCCATCAGGCACGGGAAGCGATCGGGTTCTATTATCAAACCGCTCTATCACAATAATGCACAAGAGCGGCACTGTCTTTCCTCATCGCACAATAGCGGTAGTTACCCAAAATGACATGAATGAGTCGAGCGACGGTCAACCCTCCTTAATAAAAATTCGATTTAGTCATTACTAAATTACGAGAAATACACTCGTCCATAAAAATGTCACAATTAATGTATAAACTTTGAAGGCTGTAGGGGCCTCCATGGCCAAGTGGATAAGGTCGCTGACTTCAAATCACTTGCCCCCCACCAGTGTGGGTTCAAGCCTTATTAGGGGCATTAAATAGCCATCTGCTGACTTACGGAAGGTCGGTGGTTCTACCCAGGTGCCCGCTCGTGATGAAATAATGTACGGAGGGACACCTGGTGTCTTCCTTCACCATAAGAAGCCGTAAAGTCGCCATGAGACCTATAATTGTGTCGGTGCGACGTTAAACCCAACAAAATAAATAAATCACTAGGGGCATTAAATAGCCATCTGCTGACTTACGGAAGGTCAGTGGTTCTACCCAGGTGCCCACTCGTGATGAAATAATGCATGGAGGGGCACCTTGGGTCTTCCTCCAACATCAATGCTGGAAAATCGCCATATGACCTATAACTGTGTTGGTGCAACATTAAACTCAACAAAATAAATAAATTGAAGGCTAGTCTAATTCTGATCGGGGTATTTTCTGTGTGGACCTCACTTTGAGTTTTATTATTTGTTCGTCCTTGGGTCAGTTTTTGTCTCGAGCTGTTCTTATTGTATATTACCAGACCTGCAGATCACAGACGCATGCGTAGTACTGGAACTGGCAAGTGATGTAGATACGCAATGTATTTAGATTTTGCAGAACTGTACAGGTAATGTCATCAGCAGGTCTTAAGAGCTAGCTTTTCTACTTTCGATTTAGCTTTACAGTCTTAAGTATATTAAGAAATGAGAGAGATAGTGCGTCCATTTCATGTATTCTTCAGATAGTGCATTCATTTCATGTATTCTTTTGGAAGTTTGCAAAGACTTGTTAGGCATTAGATATCGCAACACGTCTTGCGAAATTAGAAGTGTATTGTCGAAGGGTTGTATCGAGATACTTATACAAGAAATAATGCAGAAAATGCAATATTTTTATTTCAGGTGTGTACATACAGACTGGTGTAGGTTATGATTTAAAAAAGCTTTTAATTGCCTATAGTTTTTTTAAGCTTTGAACTGTTTCTACTTTCGAAGTTCAAGCTATCATTGTAGAAAATGCAATAAATTTATTTCAGGGATGTGACTACAGACTTTGGTGTAGTTTATTTTTGTACATCTTCGAACTGTTTTTCTTCTTCCGAAGTAAGTGCTATCAAAGTATCATTTGCACCTTGTTGCAGATTCATTATCTTGTTTTTTGTTTGATAATATGGTGAAAATTGGTTCATCAATAAGGAGTCCGATTTATATATATTATCGAATAGTGCGGCAATTTTCCTTTGATCTTTACAGTACGTTAAACATGGTAACCCACATTATTATTACAAATGTGCTGATATTTTACAAAACTGTTACGATATATATCAACACGGAAATCTCTATGGAGTTTCATTCGAGAAAAACTGTTGTGATATATATCAGCATAGTAAAACTGTTCCGATATATATCACAACACTTTTTCTCTTACCGTGGCCAGGTCCTATCGAAGGAGTAAAATTTTCTCGTATCAATTTACAGTTCGCAGAGAAGGAATATACCTACATTCATAAAGTAAAAGTATAAATAAACTAGAATATTTCAAAGACTCGATAGTTATTGCCAAATTCAGAAATACATCAAATATATGAAATATTCTGAGTTTTCTCAAATGTTTCTTTTTCTTTGTTTCTTTTACAAAAAAGAGCAAGTTTTACAATATGATCGACCAATGAAATGCAAAGATTAAAAACCGATGCAGAAATCTGTTGGATACTTTTATCCGGGGAACACATTTTCTAAAACAGAAGTTTCAGTCAGCGAGGCGCAGAAAGGGATCAGAAGTGTAAAAATAATAATATTTTTTTTAAATGAAAATAATATATAAATTTAAACGATAAAACTAGGTGATAAAACAGTTATAATATGTAATGATCGTGTGTTACGAGAATATATCAGAGCTAGGGGTACATCTCAATTTTTTTCTCTGCACATATCTGTCTCGGCCTTACCGGCCTCGACGATATGTGCAGAGGAAAATACCCTGGATGTACCCCTAGCTCTGATATATCCTGGTACATGTAACACACTCTCACACATACTATAACTATTACATACAATGCTGCCCGAGAAGACACGACCAAGAAGGGCCGTGAACAAGGTACCACCACCACCTACTTAGTCGATTTCGCAAGGTGTTGGGATGGATCGAAACAGATATTACAATACATCAAACGTCTAAAACAGAAGATGGAGCAGGAGTGATGTTCGTGGCTTGCCTCTTTCACATGAATCCCGGATGTCGTCGAAACCAAATGCGCTGGTCAGAAGCCACTATTCACGGTCAAAACTTAAACCCCATACTCCTCCCCAGTCACCTTGCAAACCGACAGACGTTGACTAAAAAAAAAACACTCCTGACAGCAATATTTTAAAAACTGGTTCACCATACAGGAGCGGATTTATGTATAATACAATGCTGCTTGAGAGGAAAACAAGGATGTACAATGCATAAAATACCACCACTTACCAAACCAATATTTAATTGCGTTTGGATGGATGGAAACAGATACATGTAATACAACATACGTCTAGTGAAGTAAATGACGGCAGCAGGAATGATGGTTTCCTTGAGTCTCTCACTTGACCCCGGATGTTGCCGCAACCTTAGGTGTGCTGGTCAGAAGCTACACTACAATATTTATCCGTGTTTCCATTTGAAATGTATTAATCTCGCTCTCCAGTCGACCAGTATGCGCAAGTAATAAAACCAATAACTTCAAATGACTATGTACTGTGATTTATCCTCCATTGCTTTTGCGAATATTTAAGATTCTTTTAGGCATTGAACGCAACCAAGCACAGTTTGATTGCGTCTGAGATGGAATCTGCCAAAACGGAAATGGAATTTGCAAAACCCTGTAGGCCCATTGCATAGGCTTGAGCACCACTTTTCATTAAAAGTGTTACAAGTTTGGTCCAAAGGGTATTTTAACAAATTTTGTTAAATATCATACCAGCAGTCCTGTACGTCCGCTGTCAAAAGCCTCCCCGTACATAGACTCGAGTGTTGTATTGTTGTCTGGTCCAGAAAATCCAATTAAACTGTTACAGAATTTCGCTAAAACCGCTGCTATGGGACGTGAGGGATGTTGCATATCTCATTACCTCTTATTTCGCTTGATTCGCTTAATCACATTTACCCTATAACGCAAACCACAGCAGCACAGACAGTCTCGTGCAACAGGCAAAACACATACCTAACTTACACAGATAAACAAAGGCAGTCACGTAAGATATAGCGAGACTGTAGGACAACGTATATTATGTTTAATTCCTAATACCGTTAACATGTGTACTTAAAGGAATGAAACATATATTTCCATTATATATGTACTCTGTCCATCTGACCTTTTTCAAATGAAGCTGTCTTACCCATCTTTATTCTGTCAAAAACATTTTGAAACCTTTTTTAATAGAAAATGCAACCTTTTTATTTCAGGTGTATGATTACAGACTGTTCTGAGGTTTAAGTATGTTACTCTTCAAGTTTGGCTGTCATGGCTTCTTTTCCTTGCACTGCTTTCCGAAAAAGTATAGTTTAGTTAAATCTGACAAAGTCAAGTGCTGAGCAGTATCCACGTTTTCGGTTGCACGTTGTTCTCAAACTTTTTGAGCGTAATCACAGATCGCTCCCTTAATGCCACAGTATAATAATATTAGTATGAACAGTCATCACTTCCATTGATTATAAAACTCCTTTCATGGTTTCATGGAATAAAGATGGCACTTCACAGTTATTTAGCTTTATAAACAAGTGATAGCACCCTGTATGATGTTCCTACAAGAATGAAATCCTAGACTAAATATACCAAACATTGTCTTGCTGACATAGTACCATTATTCCATTAGTTCATCAAAATTATACTTGCTAGCCGTAGAAACTAATACAGAGTAGCCAAAGTGTTGCTAACTTTTTAGCTCACCTGTCACAAAGTGACAAGGTGAGCTTTTGTGATCGCGCCGTCGTCCGTGCGTGCGTCCGTGCGTACACTTTTGCTTGTGACCACTCTAGAGGTCACATTTTTCATGGGGTCTTTAAAATTGGTCAGAATGTTCACCTTGATGATATCTAGGTCAAGTTTGAAACTGAGTCACGTGCGGTAAAAAACTAGGTCAGTAGGTCTAAAAATAGAAAAACCTTGTGACCTCTCTAGAGGCCATATATTTCACAAGATCTTCATGAAAATTGGTCAGAATATTCATCTTGATGATATCTAGGTCAAGTTCGAAACTTGGTCACGTGTTGTCAATAACTAGGTCAGTAGGTCAAATAAAAGAAAAACCTTCTGACCTCTCTAAAGGCCATATTTTTCATGGGATATATATGAAAGTTGGTCTGAATGTTCATCTTGATGATATCTAGGTCAAGTTTGAAACTGGGTCATATACGGTCAAAAACTAGGCCAGTAGGTCTAAAAATAGAAAAACATGTGACCTCTTTAGAGGCCATACTTGTGAATGGATCTTCATAAAAATTGGTCAGAATGTTCATTTTGAGCTACGAAAGTGGGTCCTTCAAAAAGTAGGTCAGTAGGTCAAATAATTAAAAAACGTTTTGACCTCTCTAGAGGCCATATTTTTCATGGGATCTGTATGAAAGTTGGTCTGAATGTTTATCTTGATGATATATAGGTCAAGTTTAAAACTGGGTCAACTGTGATCAAAAACTAGGTCAGTAGGTCTTAAAATAGAAAAAACTTGTGACCTCTCTAGAGGCCATACCTTTTGAATGAATCTTCATGAAAATTGGTCAGAATGTTCACCTTGATGATATCTAGATCAAGTTTGAAACTGGGTCACGTGCCGTCAAAAACTAGGTCAGTAGGTCAAATAATAAAAAGACCTTGTGACCTCTCTAGAGGCCATACTTTTCATGGGATCTGTATGAAAGTTGGTCAGAATGTTCATCTTGATGATATCTAGGTCAGGTTTGAAACTGGATCAACTGCGGTCAAAAACTAGGTCAGTAGGTCTAATTCAAACATGGAGGTTTTTATCTGTTGTTTATTAAATCACAAGGCTAAGCTAGGTCTGTAGTCAGACGCTGCTAATTAGAAACTGGGAAGTCTAATATTTTACAGCAATGTTATCATAAAAACAAAGTAACCAAAGCTTCTCCAGTTTAACATGGTCTTGAATGCTCATTAGGTTGCAGGTGTATGATCGTCTGCAGCCTATGGGTGTCATATTAAGTCATGTTGGAAACCATGAATACTATATATCGGGCTGTTTCAATGAGGAACTTATTGATTTTGTATTGTCACAGTCACACATACGGCGCGGATAGCTACGTCTAGCCACGGATAGAAACGTAGTGATCTGTACCGATCCGTACCTGAGCCGTACCTTAAAGTAGTAACTCGTATCAGTCCGCAGCAATCCGTACGGCTCAGGTACGGACCGGATCCGTATTACTACATTTCTATCTGTGGCTAGACGTAGCTATCCGCGCCGTATGTGTGACTGCGGTATTAAGGAAGGTAAACGCTTCCGTATTGTTGGTGACAATATTAACTTCAGTGATGGAGTGACTCATGAAAGGAAAAGCGAAAACAAATTTGCTCACATTGAACACTGGTTTGGTTCTGCAGCTATAATTTAAACTGTCTCCTTTGAAGATCATCTAGACATAAAACCGCAGTGCAACTTACAACAGCTTGCATCAAATTCTTTTATAATGAATGACTATGAATTTGGCAACTTATCACTAGAGATTTTAAAATTCTGATCTTAAGAATATTAACAGAGTTCTTCTCTTGGTTAAAGTTTGCTAAGGTTTTAACCCGTCAAGCTATTGATGGAGACATGCCCCAAAACTTGAGGGAGAAAAATAAGGTAATTCCTCTTCAGATCATGCACAAGAATGAACAGAAGTATGCAGAGGTTGTTGATGTTTTAGACTACTACCAAACACTGTGTGAGTCAGTATACCAATCTTGTGGCATTAAAGTACCTCGTGTTCAAGTGGGTGGTGACCAACTAACTCGTGAACGGTTTTATGGTGCCAAAAGGCTACGGGCTGCTGCATTTACAGACTCTGAAAGACTTGAAAACCTTGCACTTATCACTTTTGAACTTTTGCATCTTCAGACCTTCTTAACAACATTTTATGATATTCTGTAAGATAGCACAGAACCATTCACTCTTCATGCTCAAAAGGCTCGTCTGTGCCGAAATGATGCTGATGGCAATAATGTGAAAAGTCATTATGATAGTTGCAAAGAGTTAGCAGTGTCTTTTGTACGGGCTTTTGTTGTCAAAGCTGCATGTCAGCATTTGAATTTATCAAACACTGATGAAGTGCCAGACTGGTTACCAGACTACGAGTCAATGACAAATGAGGACATTCAGCTTTGGTCATTGAATCTTCTAGAGTCAATCGTTAACAGTACAATATCAGGTAGTAAGCAACACCTTAATGGAAATGCTGATGAAGAAACAGGAAATGATGCTGTAAAAGAATATGGAAATATTGTTTTGGAACTTGGTTTGATTTTCCTCAATCTGTATGACATTATTAGAAATCCGAGTAGGATCCGTTTGTTATGTCTCATGATAAACATGATGCTGGTGTTAAAGGGGCACAGGAACAAATCAAAATATGCCGCTGAAATATTAAGGTTACTCTGTCAGCAGTTTGCTCTTCTTAGTGAAAAAGAAGCATGTGAATCACTTTATGGATTGTTTGTTAATACAGGAAATGCCATCATTCCAGCAGATCTGCAAATGGAATACATTGTACGCTTAACAAAGGAACATTTAAGGTCAATGTGTTCAAATAAAACTGACCAGTCAATGATAAAAAGAAGCAGTGCTTTTTTGGGATGGAAGAAATTTCATATAACTTTGACAAACAGACCTGTGTTATTCGGCGGTCTCAGATACATAGGCGACCATCTTCTCATGGAGACGAGAAAAGAGCGCAAAATAAAACCATTTGTAGATAATCTAATACGGGAGATACCATCCCTTCGGAGAGTTCCAAAAAATCCCATTAAAAAACTAAACATGGAAGATATTTTGCAGTGGATCAGGTACCACAAATTGCTTATGTACTATGAATTTTGAATGGTATTGTTTATACAATTATTGACAACTGGTAATAGTACAAAGTTGTTTGAATCAGATCAGAATTTTTTTTTCAGTGTAAGATTAGAAAAGTCCCAGTTGAGTCCAAGTTCCACATTGCAATAATTATAACAGTTTTCAGGCTTCTCTGCTCCTTTGTAACCAAAATGCTCATTTGTAATTTCCCTGCAACATTTTCCCTCAATTTGGCAGTAATTCTTTATGTCCTTCCGCATTGAAGGGTTGGCTAGGTCATTGTTATTATAGTATAATACTGCTTCTGCCATGCAACTACTCCTTCCTGCTCTACCGATTTCTTGAATATATGCTGAAATTGTAATTCGCACAGTTAACAGTACCAGTGTACCATATAATGAGTTATGGGGCCTCCGTGGCCGAGTGGTTAAGGTCGCTGACTTCAAATCACTTGCCCCTCATCGATGTGGGTTCGAGCCTCACTCGGGGCGTTGAATTCTTCATGTGAGGAAGCCATCCAGCTGGCTTACGGAAGGTCGGTGGTTCTACCCAGGTGCCCGCTCGTGATGAAATAATGCACGGAGGGGCACCTGGGGTCTTCCTCCACCATTAAAGCTGGAAAGTCGCCATATGACCTATCATGTGTCGGTGCGACGTTAAATCCAACAACAAAAAATATAATGAGTTATTTGTATACGTCAAAACTATTTACAGGATTCTATGTTGGTACTTAGATTTTAAGCGCAACTTTTCGAACAAAAAGTCTAGGTATTGCACTCACTCCTGCGTTGGCGTTGCCGTTTGTTAAAGATTTTGATCGAGTCTAATATCTCTATATCAAAGCTATTGGCTTGACTTGTAATCACTGTAACCTCTCACCTGGAGGGTCGTGGGTCGCGCCCTACTACTGACCATGGCTGATTGTGAGAACACTAGGTAGTTTCTGCTGGAGGATTTGTGTCGAAACAAACAGAATCGAGTTACACCAAAACAGCTGCCTATAATACCATTGTTTAACCATATTGTTCCGGTGTTTGGGATCCTTGTCATCATAACATACTAGATAAACTAGAACACATTCAGAGACATTGGTAGCTATTTAAGCTCACCCAAGCACTGTTACTAAGGTGGGGTATTGTCATTTTTATTCATGAAACATTATAAATCTGAATGTTTTGTCTGCAACTTCTCACGTGTGCAATCCAGTGTCTTCTTTTTTATTAAGTACTTGAATATCCAGTTTGCTAGGGGATAGAGATATTGCTTTTGTGCCAAGTTTTGTGATCTGCTGTTCCATGATGGCATTTAAAGGAACAATTACTACTACTAGACAGCCTTTATCAATAAAGGGTAGGAGTTCATACACTAAAGACTTTCCATAGCCTGTTGGTAGGGAACAAATACAATCCTTTCCACTCATTAAAATATGTAAGGCTCTCAGCTGCAACTCTTTCAACACCTTAATTCTAGAGTTGAATTGTATGTTGTAGCTTTGTAAAGCTTCAATGAACATTTGCTCCTGAAATTAAAAAGCAGGTGTAAGAAAAAAATAATTGCTTCCAGTTTTTTTACGTATCCTAATATTTGGCTCCCACAAAGCAGTTATAACAAAACCAGACAAGCACATAAAAGTTTGGATCTTGTCTTTTTTAATGTAGAAAATATTTTCAAATAAAAAAGAAGACACTGGATTGCACACGTGAGAAGTTGCAGACAAAACATTCAGATTTATAATGTTTCATGAATAAAAATGACAAACCCCACCTTAGTAACAGTGCTCAGGTGAGTTTAAATAGCTACCAATGCTACATTTTTGGGTAAAGAAACTAGAAACAATTTTTTTCCATACAATACATCAGACTGAGTTATATATTTTTAACACAAGATCAAGATGGGGTTTCAAGGCCAAAAGAAAACACTGGACAAAATCCTGTCATTAATGTGCTAAGAGTCTTTGCTACAAATCTTGAAGCTTGTCTCTGAATGTTTGTTTGTTTGTTTGTTTTGGGTTTAACGCCGTTTTTCAACAGTATTTCAGTCATGTAATGGCGGGCAGTTAACCCAACTAGTTTTCCTGGATTCTGTACCAGTACAAACCTGTTCTCCGCAAGTAACTGCCAATTTCCTCACATGAATGAGAGGTGGAGGACTAATGATTTCAGACACAATGTCGTTTATCAAATAGTCACGGAGAACATACGCCCCGCCCGAGGATCGAACTCACGACCCCGCGATCCGTAGACCAACGCTCTTACCTACTGAGCTAAGCGGGCGGGCTCTGTCTCTGAATGTGTTCTAGTTTATCTAGTATGTTCTGATGACAAGGATCCCAAACACCGGAACAATATGGTTAAACAATGGTATTATAGGCAGCTGTTTTGGTGTAACTCGATTCTGTTTGTTTCGACACAAATCCTCCGACAGGAACTACCAAGTGTTCTCACAATCAGCCACGGTCAGTAGCAGGGCGCGACCCACGACCCTCCAGGTGAGAGGTTACAGTAATAACAAGTAAGCAACCTTAACCACTGGACCACAGAGGCGGTCTAACACGATTCTGATTCAGTAATCCAAGGCTCTTGGTCCCCCTCTATGATTTTAAGTGTATTACCTGCTTTACACAGGGGTGTCACTGGATGCCAACCAGCTCATTGTTGCCAAGTTCTGGATGTCAAGTACATTGCTAATATGTCTCTGTTATTTATTATGGTCAGTTCAAAAACTTCATTGTATTGTATTGTATTTTATCCGAAATTTGATGCCACACAATACATATCCGAATACTGTACTACTTGCAAATAATGTAAAATATTACAAACCATCAACTCTTTTCAGAAAACTCTTTTTACCATATGATAAATAAATAAAGTTGCGTTCACTCTCCAAATGTAATAAAAATGGTACAGCGAACAGATGTTTTTTCCATTCAACTCTACTTACTTCAATGTCACCAGCGAAGGTCGCCATTTTGAGTCCATGCCAGACGTACTTTGCGTAGCTGTACGCCGGGAACCAGACTAGGCAGTCATATTAATAATGTCATCACCTGCAACTAATCATTGAACAGAGAACAGTGATACAAATCCGTCTTTGAATCGAAAATCAAGGACAGAGACTTAATTATGTTTATGCTGCACAAGGTATATAGAGATAATTTATAGTATATAGAAGAAGGAAGCATATTACATGTATTGTGAAATGAATGATTAAAAATGAACATTGAATTATCGAGGTCCACTCATGCATCAATAATTGCAAACTTCCACTCTTATCTTGAAAATAGAGGTGCTAATCGATACGGATCAGTACATCACCGGCTAGTGACTTACTGCCTCAAAACCAGAGGAATATTATATGAACAGTTTTAATTCGTATTTATGGTTATGAGGGTTTGAAAATGCATTTGATTACGAAATAAATTGAACCACTGAGCCATAATTAATGATTAAATTTGTATGGTATGACGACGTCATAAGACGCTAAACTGTGTGAGCCGGAGCGACTCTGCCTTAAAAATAAATGATAAAGCATAGTTATGTTTTAGAATTTAATCTAATTTATGGAAATAAAGGTCATGAATTATATAGTTTTATTCACTATGTAGTTTTGAACATCTTTCATGTATTATGATGTCCACTTTAATCGATTAATTTTTCTGAAGGGTATTTGTGTTCATTTGATTGAAGTGATATTAAAAATCTCAATTTAATTTCCCCATAGACCAGTCTATGAAATTTTTATCATCCATCTACCTTCAGGCAGAATTTTCATACTTGCCCAGCACTTAAATGTAAGTAATTACTAGTAATCAAGTGCGCGATGTATAAAAACCCCAACACGAGACCAGCTGTATTCAGTCACACGAGTCAAGGATCCCCTGAAGATGTGTAGATTTCTGTCATTGTCATACAAGAAACTTAAACATTGAAAAAGACAAAGATTCTGAACGTGAAAATGGATCAGTTTATTTTGAATAATGCATCTTCGCAGCAGAGTTATTTAAAATGTTTAAATGAAAATACTACAGACAAAACCGAGTCTTTTACAGAGGAAACATCTACTGATTATTTGCAAGAATACAACTATTGGGATTATTTTGACTATATTTTAAATGAAAAAATTCCAGTGAGCTTGAAACTTGCATATGTTTATAGTCAGCGCTCTGTAACATTTGTCATATGGTTGTTGGCCTTATGTGGAAATCTTCTTGTTATCTGTATCATGTTGCAAAGAAAGAACAGAAAATTATCAACCTCAACGTTCTTTCTATCATTAGCAATTGCTGACTTGACGGTTAGCTTTGATTCTTTGAATAGGGGATTAGCAACTAACGGTTTTAATGTGTTTGCATCAGATCTTGGATGTGAAGTTTCCAGCGTGTTTCATAGCATTATTGTATCTTGTAGAATCGCTTCGTCGTGGACGTTGGTTGCAATGACAATAGAAAGAATGCTGAGTGTTTGTATTCCACATAAAGTTAAGATATTCTGCACCTTCAGAAATGCAAGAATTGTCCTTGCTTTCATATGGATATTTTCATTTGCAATCGGTGTTCTTAATGCCTACTTAGCAGGTACTGTATATTTCGACCCTGACAGAATATTTTGTTTTCTTAAAGATAATAAATTCAGTTACTTTTATCGTACGTTCTACATGTGGTTTATTTTCAGCATGGAAATACTGATTCCTTGGGTCACTTTACTTCTGACTTCTATAACTGTGATCACATTCCTCAACAAAGGAAAGAGTACAGTTTCAAAGGCTAAAAATACTAGGACCCATTACGTAACAATCATAATCCTGATTGCAGTTATTGTATTTTTGATAACACAATTTTCCTATTCATTTTTCATACTGTATTCTACACTGTCATACAAGTCAGAGTCGCTTGAGACGTATTTATACTACACTTACTATGATAACATACTGCTCGTATACAAAGATCTGAACTGTGCGCTTAATTTTTATATGTATTTTTTGGCTGGATCAAGGTTCAGAAAGGAAAGTAAACTTCTATTTCTGTCGTGTTATTTGAGTATTAAAAATATCTTCAGGATGCGGATTGACATTACCAAATCAACATCAGCAACAAGGTCTACGGTTGAAGTTTCAGATAAAACTTGACAGTCTTAATTATTATCAAAATGTAAGATTTCGGTGACAATGAAACATATCCAGGAACGTTTGCCTTTTGTGTCAGCAGTTAATCACATGATATTAACAGGAATTAGGAATGCATTAACTGAAACATATAGACAAATCAAATGTGTTACCCGGATAATGGTCAGATCATTGAGAATTAATTCAAAATCGAGTTTTTTTTTTCGGCGACGCCGTCTAAATTCGTTTTCGTTTTCATATGCCACGTGACTTCAGTTTGCCAATCAAACTACTTGATAACGCATTATAGATAATTTATCAAAACGAAAGATTTATGCAACACTCTGCCTGATTGGACGAGAGTGTCAATTTCTTTCACTCTGTTGATTGTGCTACGCTGAGTGAAATGTAGACAAAATGTTTATCCTAAACGACGCTGCTGTCAGTTTTAAAGCTAACTTTGGCTCAGTATATTTAGCAAGAATATTGATATATCTCAAAATAATAAGTAAGTTTAATAAATATGATAAAAACCTGTTCAAATACCAACATATATCAAATTAAAGAAAGAGCTGAATACGGTCTGCGTATCACATGAATAAGGGTGTGATAAGAGTCTTTTATGTAGAGAAGTGCTTTTTAAAAGATTTTCCTTGTTACAATTGTCGTCTGTATATGAAAAGGTTTCTTGCTTTTGTGACTTATTCAGTTTGCATATTAAAATGAGTACTTGTTTGCTTTGATATATTTGTTACAAATTAATTAACTGATTTGTTATATATGAATATTTTTTTTAGTATTGTATGCAAATATTGAACTCAATTGAAATCTGTTGCATTATATATATGCTATATAATGACTGAATCTCATTTTACACTGAAATGAAGGTACGTTGCATACAGTTTATCTATGTGATATAACTACGGTCAAACTTTGCTTATGCGGTCAAAATTTGCTTATGAAACAGAAATATTGAAATAATAACAATTGTATGTTTTGCTTGACCTTCACTTTTTATAGGTGTGACGTCATTGTCCAAAGATTCACGAATAGCGAATATGCATTTGTTAAAGCGGGATCAGTTGGCCTATTTTAGAAATAAATAAAAATAATAAATAAAAAAATCCTTTAATTGATTTTTTCTCATGTATTCTAATCAAACTTGATTTGTAGCATCTTTATTAGGCCCGCAGCCAACTTTGTTCAGCTGGGACATTTGGCCCCTTTTAGGGGCTGCTAGAGCTAAAACTAGAAATGCCTTTATACAGCGTCTCATGAACAGCTTGGTGGATCTTTGTCATACTTGGTCTGGAGCATCATTATAAGGTCCTCTTCCAAATTTATTTATATAGGAACTTGGGCCCTATTAGGGACCGCTATGGCTAAAAGTAGATATGCCTTTCTTCGCATTAACCACTAAAATGTAATGGATTTTTATCAAACTTGATGTGTAACAATATCGTAAGGTCTCCTGCGATTTTGTTACAAATGGGGTAGGGACCAATTTAGCTAAAAATATAAACACGTTTAATGACCTCTTCTCATGAACCGCTTCATGAATCTTCATCGAACTACTGCTGTAATTATTCGTTTAAGGATAAACGAAACAAAATTGCAACCCTACGAAACCTTTGCGAAAAATTAAAAGAGGACCATTTAAATTGTTAAAGTGCGGTGTTTAGTTTTGCAATTTGAAAAATGTTACATGAAAGATGAATGTTAGATGAAAAATTTATAAACTTCTTTCATTATTACAATTCGCCGACCATCATTTTTTAAGATATTTCTTGTTCAGATATACATTTCATTTGCAAGACTTTATCTTTCAGAAGTTTAAACAGTTGTTTGTTCTCACGGATAACAAGTTAACTTTTTAATGTGTATGCAGACGCGTTGCCGTTTAAGCCACAAATAAAAATGGAATGATTAGTTGACTCAGCTTTGATGACATAGTATTTTAAGCTAAATGCATTAAAAAGCAACATTTAATTTTCAGAAATATTTGACCAGTGAATAGATAGAAAAAACTTTTCTGATATTTTACTTATTTTATATATTAAGTTATACATACTTTTTTTAGTTAATATTTGTGCTGTTGTGCTGTAAACTACATTTTGTCCTATGACGACAGCTTTTAATTTATTAAGAATACAAAAAATTATAAGGTGTGCCTCTAGACATTTGTTACCTTTGTCTTGTATTTCCGAGCCCCCTAGCTGGTACTACAGCTCTAGTCAAATTGAAATGTTAGTAGCCATTTTTTACCTGCATTAATTTAGTCAAAATAACAACTGAAGTAAGAACCTGAAATTTAAGAACAATTTTTAGAACTGCTGTCAGTGAATAATCAAAGGCTTTACATGACAACATTCACCCTCTAAAACAGCCAGACGCTTTCTCGTTGAACCGAGACTTGTGATCCGGATAACTATTACTCGAAAATTAAGATTTCGTAATGAAAATTTTCTTTTGAAATTTGAAAACAGGTACATAGGTCATACTGTATACAATAATACTCATTTTCATTTGTTACATGATTTGCCACAAAATATATAAAATTTGGAAGCAGACAATAGTTTATGCTATAAAACATACAATGTCTATTTATTGTGAGCGTCTGACACTCAAGACCCACTTGTTCAATTCCCAAATTGAAAGAAAGAAACGTATGTATTTGGTTAATGTAATTAGATTTCTGGTTATGATCCTTGAAACTACAAGTCACATTTTTTGGATTGGTGCTGCAACATTAGCTTCAATGAGAGGGTTCACTGATGATGCAATTATGAAAATGTGTCTTTGGAAATCACATTCAAGCTATGAACAAATATATTCGAATGCCTCATATTACCCGTAATTGATTTTGAGACAGTTATAAATCACGTGTGTGAAATTCATTTGACATAAGCGTAGTAATAAGATAGTTGAAATAATTTTGAAATTATTTTGAGCTTTCATGTTACAAAGCTGCAGCTTTATCTCATGTATACATTGGTTTATTTTAGTACTGCATGTTACAGAAAAATTTCTCTTTTTGATAATATTCATGGTCAGTATTTTTGTGTTAATTGTTTAGCCGATTCATTTTACCATATTAAAAGTAGTTCAGCAAAAGGCTGCTACGATTATGAGGTTTGTAGTTGTATTTTTAAATTTACTAGATCTTTGTATTATCATGCTCTTCAATTATACTGCTAGTCTGCATTTTATTGCATTATATAAGTATCTTGTAATCTACTAAACTTACAGATCAGTTCATCTTGTTAATCATAAGTGTATATTTTGTTGGTTTCATATCTATATTGACAGTTCAGCATAAGACTGCTGTCTACGCCGTGAATCATAAATTTTACATGCTATTTTAGATTTATTAACGTAACTTATCTAGTCATTTTTTAATTGAGTGTCATTTAGTTCTTCATCGTTTTGTCAGTCGTACTGCAAGGGGTTTTGGCGGGTCGATGCAAATGATTTGCGTCTTTGGCGGTTTTATTTGTCCCACCTAAAGCCTCGACTTGTTTACTTTCTCCGGAATCACCTAATAAAATTAAATCTAAAAGACAGTCACCTAATATTCTCTTTTAAATCAGCGTTGAATTGAATTTAAAAAAAAAGCTTGGAAGTGCTAAATGCAAACAAAAGCGATACGAGTGTGTACATGTCATGTCATTCTTTTCTTTCAGTAAATTATAAAGGTATTGAATCAATTGCTTTGGGACCGTTGAGTTGTTCAATTAAACTAGTAATCTTCACGTTTTATCATAATTTTGTATCTAAAACGAGTTTCTTTACAATCTTTTGGAACTAAAGTTCATTTGTTGATATTGGCAATTTTGTTATGTTTTCTTTGTGTTCAAAAGAGTAAAACATATTTCTGTAGTCGTAAATATCTTCATCAATGCGATCCTTTTCTCTCATATCGTTGTCCATAAAACTCGTGCATTATTTACACAAAGCTTTTATCATGTCTGTGAAGAATAAGTTAATTTCTTTCACAGATTTCATCTGTATAACTATTATCTAAACTACATTCAAAAGTGATGGCCCACTATGTTTTAATCATACTCATAAATAAGTATTCATTTCACATACATGTTTATCCAACACATCTTTATGACAGATGCAAATGTGTTAACATCTATCATTGTTGAACCTTATTGTTCGTAATTTAATACACATGATCAAATATTTTTATTTGTACTGTATGTTTTCCCTATTGTAAATAAATTGGTTTGTGATTTTTTGTGTTTACTTCTTTCATTCATATATTATCAAATATTAAGTATTTCAGTTCAGTTTTTAGCATACGCCAAAGGGACGTATACGTTTTGACGCCGGTGTCTGTCTGTTTGTAAATGCTAAGTCTAACCTTTAGTCAGTATATAATACATATTATACACTAAATGCCTGCGGACTTGCAATAATTTGCATAATTTTGCCGTGCGCTCCGATTAATAATCACTTCCGTACATGCACACAAGACCGATCCAGGTCTGTAGTGAGCAACATCGTTGTTCTGTATAGTAGTCGCAACTTGACCGCGATGGTTGACCTTAGGCTGATTATTCATACCGATTATATCATTATAGAAATCAAGGGTACTTAGGGTAGCCGTGTATATTTACATGGAATTTGTTTGTATACAGCGCAGTTTCAAAGTATATATACATGTACTAACATTTGATCAGTTAAAACTTCCCAATACACTAATTTATATTTACACAAATTTATATTTCCTTCTTTCTCGTGCAGCTCGTGTTTTACGTACACTCCTTTTCAATAATAGGTTATACCTCATTATGTTTTACAAAGCAAAGGTCAACCATCGGGTCAAGTTGCGTCCACTATACCCAGTGAACAAACTAACAAGTCCAAACGAAATCTGGTGACAAATTCAACATGTTATATAGACACATAAGGCTTATATACTACTGTGTTGATCTAGGCGTTTGTATCACGCCGAGTGAGTTACTTTTCGTGTCGCCTGGTTTGTGACAACCAACGGGAAAAGATGATCAACACGCTTGTGCAATAGTTTCCCATTCATGACCTACTTATACCTCATGTATCATCATTGACTTGGTCACGTGTTTAGGAACTCATATCACCTTAGTCGGTCGGTTTGACTACCTTTCGTCCAAATTTCATCTAACTTAAAAATTAAATAAGCATTTATGCAAGAAAGATATTTTATTTTAGTTAATCGCAAAATAAATCCTGAAAAAAAGCAACAAAAGTAGGTCAAAATATTAATACATTAGAATGACCGGCATCGGTGATACGAGATCAGGAAACAAACGCCATGTAAGCCTATATTTAGAGAGGAAAAATGTATAGGTTGATAAGAAAATTGTACATTTTTTCATTATCTGGACTAAATGCGGTCCATTTGCAATTTATTGTTTTAAGACCAAATAATTGTTATTCGTTTCAAAAATAGTTTTAAACTTGTTTATTCTGAAATCCTTGTTATGAGTGATTTATATTAAAGTTAAACATGCCGTCCTTGGAAGCTGAGTGATACATGTATACGTTCTTCAGATATTTCCCGTATAATATGAAAAAGATTTGAATACTTTATACATTCATAACGTTTACACTTTTCCGTTAACTATGGTCTGATTTTACAAAACGTACAGTTATATTTCCCGTGCAACTATATTTCATGAGTTAAAACACTTAGAGAAGGATACAATTATTTTATTTCCGTAATTTTCTTTTTCCAGTAGGCTTCAATAAGCTCTTAAAATGTAGCTAATATAAAAAAGAAATGAAACCGGAGAATATTTTCTTATTCGTTGAAGGAAAACTTAAGTTGAGTGGATCTTTTGTCACGCATTTTCTTTTTCATGCCAACCTCATTATTTTTTAATTGGAGTAGACTGAATAATAATTATATTATACGAGTTTCTTCCTTTTTAGTAGTTCCTTATGTCAGTAGGAAGATTTTTTCAACATACATCAGTGTTTCTAGAAAGTTATATATATATATATATATATATATATATATATATCTGTTAAGATTTAAGTTAAAAGTGTATTGTCTTTATTATTCCCATTCTTCCCCTCATGGTTAAAATGCAATGGAACCCTTTGAACGTCTTCCGGACTAGAGTAAAATTTCGGTTTTGGTGTTTCTTTTTTTGTTTTTTTTTATTTAGAGAAGTTTCTTTGGTGGAGTGAATGCTACATTACATAATTATAAAAATGTAAACAGTAATCATGGAAGCTAATTCACTTAAAATCCTGATCTTGTAAAGTTACTGTATGAAATAAACACCAATAAAGCTCTTGTTGATAATATTTTCAAAAAACCAGAGTAAATTCTTGTAATCATGAAAAAAGACAAAGGCCAACATTCTGATTGCCTTGAGAATTGTTAGGTGTTCAGTTATATTATATTAGAATACATAAAAACCAGCTTGTGCTGTGGTGAATGACTGCTCATTTGGATAAATGCGTTCCAAATTGTTATGTCATGTTGTTAGACATCTAAATAAATAAATGCAGACATTTATAACACTGTTATCTTGGTCTGAAACATACATGTATCTGGAGGGATTATGAACTTTTTTGGTGGTTACATACGCACAGTGTATGATAAAACCTATATTTCGTGGATGAAACCCGCTTCCTTACCTTAAACTTTTTTCCCATTTTCAACGTGGACATATATTGTAACTGTTTTTCTGAAACAAAACGTCAGTGCTGTTCAAGTATCAATTATGTTAGGTTATCTATTGGGCTCATACTTTCTGCAACATTTATTTTAAAAGTTCAATTCCATAAATGTATTAATATATGTATAAACATGTAGATATAATACATAATTAGATTTTACCTACCGTTGTTTGCGGTAAAATTGTTGCAATGTTTGAAAATCCCGTAATATGTACAACATTTTATGACAAAGTAATATATGTAGCATAAACATAAGGGTTGAGTACCGCGACCGGTACATTATAATATATTAGTTTAACTATCACAACAGCAATCTTTAAGTGCCGTGTGGTTTTCCCTTACTTGGATTCAGTGTTGTTATATTTCTGGTCCTTTGGGATCATGGAGGCCATTCAACATATGTGAAATTGAATTCCACTTAAGCCTGTTTTAGGGGGCGTGAGAGGTGTTGCAGATTTCATTACCTCCCATGAAACAGACTCAATCAAACAAGAGTCTGCTATTATTCTTTTTGGTTGCATTCTTTACTTCCAAAGGATCTGTTTACAGATTTTATTGTACAGCGGAGCTTACCGCGATACTTTTCAGATTTTACTCTAAAGAAGTACATAATACTGTAATGAGAAAATAGTCTTAATTTAAGAGTATTCAAACTCTATGTAAAACAGTTAAAGGAGGTCTTGCTATGTGTCGACAATGTTTGATAGAAATGACGTGAAATGGTGAACACTTATTCATTCTTCAGGGGTGTAAACACTATCAGGAAGTAGCAATGATAGTGCTTTGTATTTCTGCCAACACGTCGTTTGTTTTTGCCTGCCTTGTAGAGCTACTAAGGTTTTTAAAAATGATAGATTCAAAGAATCAATATGTTATGGCCTTATTACAGATGAACAGATCTAAAACTGAATGCTTCTTGTAATCTATTTCGAGACCAGTGTCGTTTGGTGCCCAGTATCAAGTTAAAACTGCCAATGCCATAACTTTAAAATAAAGGATAACTGACATGTCGTGTAAACGCATCGTGACATCAGATTACATATGTCATTTCCTTCAGTTGTGCTGAAAACTGAGCTCTGTATGACCTATATGTGATAATTAAACTTCTTTGTAATACCGAGATTATAATAATATTAATCGATAATACATATCATTTTATTTCCTAAAACTAGGTTTAGATAGGATATATCTTATACAGAACATCAAAAGGCATTTGTGTGCTGATGCGTATGTTACATGAATCTTTTCAAAAAGAGGGAGGTGCCTGTATAAGTGTTCATCCTTAAAATGAAGGTGCCTGATATTTTAGGACGTACAGTCTTTACTACACTATAATAAACAAAAACCAACATACCTATAGTCTTTTGTAACGCATCCTCCGATTAAAAAAATACATATAATTGCAAAAAATATGCATGGAAATCAACACGAATGTTAAAGAATGGTTATAATACACTGTTAGTTCCCACATGTGCATAACTGAACTCCAATTGTGAGGCTTATTTCTCAAAATTGCTGAATATATGGACATTTTCTTTACAGAAGTTTAGTCCTGGTAGTTCCTTATGCTCCGTTATTGTAACTGTAAAATCAATTTAAGTGTGTGAAGTGATATTTTTTGATGATTTTGTTTGCTGTTAAATGATTGCTCGGTTTTAATCTGAATAATTTAACACTGTGCTTATCCGAGAAAGTGAAGGCACCGTAAGTTTCATCCGCGTTTGATCACAAACTGTGATAGAGCGATATACCTGTAACTAGAACCTACGATTGCGATACCATTTCTTGTTCTATGGCTTTGACGTTTCTGCAAATTGATAGTTCAGTCACTAAGAACTGATAAGGAGGAAGAAACGCCTATAGTGAAATAGTTATATACGCTGCGAATTTTCTGCACGAATAATGTGGGGTTATTTTACAGGCATTGAATGGAGTCCTTTTTGATTTCAAAAGAACAGAAAATATATTTTAACACAGAGTCTGAGTCCATAAATTAGATGTACACCAATGTTTATTCAAACAATGGTAGACAAAGAATACAGTCAAAAATTTAAACAAAACATTTATGTGTTTTATACGATTTTAAACTTCTCATGTGCAGGTCAAAAAATATATGTTGCTCATTACAATCGTATTACGTTATATATATTGACAGTGGTGTTGAACACAGACTATCCTCTAAGGGGAAAAACTCTTCCGCTTTTTAAAAATGTTATGTCATGAATGTCTCTCCCTTCCATTGTCAACGTGAGATATTGAAGGTACCGAGAACATGCGTACGTTAGTTTTACACGTGCATTTCTGAGTTTCACATTATCATTGCCAACAAACGGTCACATGCAACATGGGTATTGTACGTTGATTGAGGCAAGTTTTCACATTCTAGGTGAAAGTGAAACCAATTTAAAGGTCCAATACTAAGGAAAGTGAACATTTTAATTTCTTTTAAAAAGCACAGAAACTATTTCATTTTATTGGAAAATGAAAGTTGGTATGTAGAAATTCGAAATAAATCGCAGTATATGTACAATTATTTTTCTATGAAATATGAAGAAAGTTAAAAAGACCTGGGGGGGTCATTCTGTCTATTCATTGAAATTTCAACATAATACACATACATTTCTTTGAGTTCCAAAGACCTTCTGTAAATTTTGACCTGCCAATCTTCATTATTTAGTGTCTTGCAGAAGTCTATGCACTGGCTATGAAAAAAATTGCCAACTCACTTTCCCTTAGTAACTGACCTTTAAGCAAGTGTCGCATTCTAATGCACACTCGGAGTCGAGTACCTCGTTACCACAGCTGTCACAGGGGAACTTGGGAATTGGGTTGATATTCATGTCATTTCCGCAGGGGCCTGGGTTGCCCTCTGTGTCATTTGCTGCGGCTAAAAGCAAAATACTAAGAAAAGAAGGTTTCTCTTTTTTTCGGAGACAGCTGCCATATTAAAACGTTTTCTCAGTTTTACAAAACATGACAGTGAAGCAGTCATTGTGGGCTCATAACTATTTGGGCGTGAGCTATGTCTATCTGGTGAAGTATATGAGTCCAGTTTGAGCATAGTAGACACAGAAATATATTAACAAATACACAAACATTGCAGTAAGAATACCTGAAAATATGTTTATTTATACCGGAAATGTCTCTTATAACCTGTACAAAAGCCACAAAATATCGCTTTTAAAATTAATTATATCATGCACAAAGTAGAAAGAAATAGGTCAAAGTCGCTTGGACAATGACAAAACTAAAGGTAACAGGAAAATTCAAAATATTCCAATAAAAATTAATTTTGAATGGGAAAACTTTCTAAAAACTTTATTTCGTTGTTTCAGAACGTTAAACACTACCACTAAATGATTTAAACTAACGTTTTTGGAGAAAAATGTGAGACGATTTAAAAACAGCTGTCAGTCGGCATGACGCATGTGCACTTGTATGAGAAAACCCAAAATACTTTCTGATTCGAGATCAGTATGTCAAACGTTCAGTGCACAGTGACCAAATAATTCCGTTCCTTGTGCAGTTACTGAATGCATCAAAGGATGCATTTCGAGTTCTACGAGCTGTTATTTGCTAATTTAAAATTGTAGTATCGTAATCTGATTTGGTTTTAAAATGTAGTTGTAATAAAAAGAGACTTCCGAGAAAATATATTTCAAAACCCGATTTTTATGGAGAGATGTGGTTTACAAAATTGTATTTGGTAAAAATATAGAACGTTTTATTAAATTTAAAGAGGTAACGACCTAACTGTTGTTTAGTATTCAACCTTTACAGCTGAGCGCTAGTCTTCCCTCTTTGATTGTGTCTGACGGAAGAGATCTGCAGTTTAAATTCCATCAGGACTGAACTGTTTGATTTCTGACTTCTGGCCCTTTAGGTATTCTCTTGATGCTCTGTCTTCTGCAAAGGCGTTGGGTATCTACGTTTTTGTTTCTTAAGGTTTGCTTTTTATATACTAGTAATTATACAGGAGCATTTGTCTGTTTTACATGCCATGCCTTTTGTTTCCATCGCGTGTGTTAGAGATTCACCTGGCGGGGATTACATTTATTTACACTGTCCCGTGACTTTGGAACATAGTGTGGATAAACCGACTTAAGCTCCCCAGTGTTTTTTTTGCCACTGACCGTTCCAAGGCTGTGCCCCACTGTGTTCCTTTTTTTCGTTTAGTACTCGCGTTTGTTTTGTATACGAGTGTGTGTTAGTAGTGTGCACATCTGCGTGCTGTGAGTTTCGTTTTGGAACGTGGCATTCCCTATTTGATTTTTATTCTCGTTTATTTAAATACTATCTATGAACAAAGGACACGACGGACGGACAAACAACGCTAGCACAATATCCCTCCGCAAAACAAATTGAATGATGAATACACAAATCTGTTTATGTTTTGTATTTATTCAAGAAAATGGTTTATGTCATATTCTTTCTAACAAACAAACGTCTGGTTCTGTCCGGGTGGTATGAATATTTTAGGCATTACAATGTCCATTTAGACATGCGCAAGCTCCATTTAAGCATTGGGGTGTTTCGTCATGTTTCTCACATGACACCATGTTACAGTCTGCCTTCTGATGACACGCTGAAAGTAAAGTACACATCACTCAATACAATTCATTTTGATGAACAAGCTAAATCAATCTAAAACACAAATCCTATTCGTAGTGGTCTCCTCTTATCATTCCAAAGGATCTTTATACAGATTATATTAATCGCAGCAAGGACTTTGTCCGATCAGCAGATAACACATTTACACTCACATTTTAAAGAAAAAGGCAAACGTGCTTAGTTTTGAAAGAGTTACACATATACTCAGAGGATGACTTCGTCCATCCTCAAATCTTGAAAAGGATTTCGATTAAATCGAATACACGTGACCCCTATAAATTGTCGAGATGTTTTTTTCGGCGAAGCAGTATTGAGCTCGTTTACATGACTTACAAATGACATGTGTAACTGAAGTCAGCAAATCAAGATTATCTGATAATGTAGCACAGGTATTTTAGCTGCACGATTATTTTGTGTTGCTAACTGGACAAGTGTACCGTTTTTTTTTTCTTAATTCTGTGTCTAGTGCAACGCTGAGTGAATGGCAAAACGTTCATCCTGAATGACATTATTTACAGTTTTAAAGGTATGTGTCAGTCAGTATATGCAGTGTTTACAGTTTTAAAGGTATGTGTCAGTCAGTAGATGTAGTGTTTACAGTTTTAAAGGTATGTGTCAGTCAGTATATGTAGTGTTTACAGTTTTAAAGGTATGTGTCAGTCAGTAGATGTAGTGTTTACAGTTTTAAAGGTATGTGTCAGTCAGTATATGTAGTGTTTACAGTTTTAAAGGTATGTGTCAGTCAGAAGATGTAGTGTTTACAGTTTTAAAGGTATGTGTCAGTCAGTAGATGTAGTGTTTACAGTTTTAAAGGTATGTATCGTTAGTAGTAAATATAATGTTATATCTAAATAAACATACTGTCTAATAAATACAACAATCTTCCGTTAATGATTTTTTTAAATTTAAAGAAAGCTGTCGTATAGATAAATACACGTTAAATTAACAGGTTTGGTTTTCAGGCATGTTAAATAAACAGGTTTGGTTTTCAGACATGTTAGTTAAGGTTTAGGAGTATATCATCAAAACTCAGAAATATTTGATAAACGAACAACATCTTTACCAATATTTTACCTGACCATTACATGTTCTGCAGTACTGTCCCGTACGACTGATACTTAAAATGTTCTGAAAAAGTTGTCCCCCTTCGAAAATGAATGTCATTTGTAAAGAAATAAAAAATTAATAAACAATTGCTGAAAATTGCGTTCCACCTAGTTATGTGAAATTTCAACACTTGTACGTTATTGCAAATGCATCAAAACAAACATATAAACAGTTCCTTGAAAATGGTGGGTTTTTATAATGCAAATACAAAAGAAAATAAATTTCCAATTTATGATTTTCTCTTGTGGCCTGCTCCAAATAAGTTAGCAAAAAGTTCTTGCAGTATATTTCTACATTTACTGGTTCTAACCCAAATGTCCAAATGTTTACCCGATTTTATATCACAAACATATATGATTTGCCGCTTTGCCTATCTCGCAAGACCGACGCACATCGGCGTATGCCGGATAGACCCGGGCAGTGTCGAGAAGCCAAACGAACGCCTAGCCGGTTGCACGCGGCGAAACGGCGTACGCCGAAAATGTGAAACGAATTTGGCCCACTGATTTCGAGGACAAGCCGATTTTGTGTCTGTTGTTGGGCTGGAAAAAGTGGTGTATCTGGAATTGAATTTTCGTTAATACCATCGAATTCAAAGTCAGTTTCATTCATAGAATATTTTATGCGAAATCCAAACGGTTTGATTTGTTTTGGGTTTTTCTCATATGAATCGGAGTACTTTGGATTAAAAATAATTTCATGAGCAGGATTGGATTTGTTGGCAGCCATTCTTAAAGCATATTGCAATGAAAGTTTTTCTCGGCGTGTGTAAAGAGAGCGTTCGTTTGCTTCAGCATATAAACTTTCAACTGGCGATGTTCGGAATGCACAAAGAGCAATACGAAGACCTTGATTATGGATGGTATCTAACATTTGTAAATAAGATTTTCTTGCGGAACCATAAACAATAAATAAATAAATAAATAAATTCTCGTGTTGTTACGACATAGTCCTAGTACTATCCTTTAATGCTGAGCAAAAGCGAGGAAGCACGTTTGATCTGACGCGGCCAGGCAAGGAACCCCCGCCATGCCGTGCCGAGGCGCTCACTCAAACTGAACAATTTCCCTTCTGATCTCAAACAAATTTTAATGCCAATATCAGTACGTTTCCTTTCTGGAACTACAGCAGTTTTGTCATGAAACATACTCGACTTATTTTCTGGGGAATTTGGAGACTGATTATTAATGAAAATCTTACATGACTTGTCTACGGCATTGCATGACTATCACTTGTAAAGTAAGAATGGTGAGTCACCCCACAACAGATTCAGTGGTCTAGTATTATCTATGGGTAGCTTTTTTTTCCTCATTGAAATTCGTATCGTTACATTTTCTGTTATTTTAATCCAATAGTCTGTTCAGTTATTTGCATAACAAAAACGCTAAATCGGGGGTTGGGGCTTGTGAGGTGTTGCATAGTTAAACACTAAAACCGAGCATGTAACTTGCTGTGATGCGTTTTAGCTTGCAGCAGGGATTTCTTATATATTGTATTCTAATCTTATATCTTTGTAAAACACAGTCCCACTGAGGCCCATCCTCTGCTTAAGGCGTTATGAGGTCCTTTCCAAAACAGATGTAATCCATACAAGTCCGCTATTACCCCTATTACTTTGCATGGTCGCATTCCAGCCTTCTAAGAAACTTTCTGTTTATGTATGAAAATCACATACCATTACGAAATCTGTCAATTTTTGTGTCGGTTCGCCGTAAAACCCAACTCACTCTGTCAATCTTATCTGTCGCCTATTTGAATTCCTATTATCCCAAATAAAGAGCCAGATGGTTAAGGTTGCTGACATGACATCACATGCCCTCATCGATGTGAGTTCGTGTCTCGCACAAAAATGTGCTAATGCAAATGCAATATTTTTTTCTATCAGGGAAGCTTGCTACAACGCAACCAAACACACACAATAATGACTGGCTTGGAATTGTAAATAGAAATTTGACCAATTATTTGTAAGTTTCTGTGAAATGACCCTTTGGAAGCATCGGACATAACCAAGTAAAATAATGGCATATTTGGTTAGAGAGTGTTCGTGAAAGAAAACATGTGCAACATCCCACACGTCCCATAGCATCAGTTTCAGCTGAATTCTGCTTTAGTAAAAATTAATGTACTCCATGATCCTAGAGGACCATAACAACACAAAAATACAAGTATCTAACCAACATATGGACAGGGTGATGGTTATTTATTTTCGACTGAACCTTCGAAAGATTATTTTTACATGAATGCAATTTTGAAAAATATGGAATGTAATTTTATCTATGTTGAATATTACAGCATTTCGGCAGAGTTCAAATTTCAGTATTTATGGTAATAAAAAATCTTATTTTAAATGTAGATCTTTTAGTTTAGAATTAATTTTATACTTACCAAACACAGAAACTACCAGAACTAAGGAAATAACGAAAGCCTTCATACTCTCTCGTCTGCTTTAAAATAAGTTGCCTCTTTCACCTCGGATCTACATGCAGACACTACTTTGATTAGATAAGCTGGTTTGTCTTAAGGTCGCAGTGAAATGCGCAACTTCCGTTTAGAAATTATATCATCCTCAAATTTTCATTCTCTTTAAGGTAAAATATGTATACTGCGAGGCCATGTTGCGATGACCATTTCTAGACAAAAGTAAATATGTCACGTATAACTAATCCGAGGCTGCAACAACGTAACTTCTCTGCTTCAAATTTAAAGGACATCTGTTTTTCGACATTTTGTATTTTGGAGTATACATTAAATTATTAATAATGCACTATCTACACTGCAGTAGCTCTTTTTTGTTGAGTTTAACGTCGCACCAGCACAATTACAAGTCATACTGCGACTGCGAGGAGACTCTAGGTGCCCACCTATGCATTGCTTGATTCACTTAAATCAGAACACCCAGCTGGCTCCTTTCAATATCGTTTCATCTTTTCGCATATGCATATCGAAGCTATAGAAAGATATTTTGGAACAAACAAAAATCTCAAGTATTACATACAAAATCAACTTGAACAGCTTCGCGGACTATTCTTATTTCTGGTCACATCACATGGACTTCGTGACCTTTAACATCAAGAGAACAACTATTAAGTACAGGACACTTTTTGCGCTAGAGCTTCTAAGTTTTTGAACTGCAGTAGCTATTCAAATAGATGTTATGCATAGTTACATGGTTAGGTAATCACTCCTTTCAGTATTACACATGAACATGTATAATAAGAGCCATAAGGGGCGATAATCGTAGACAATTTATTAAATAGAATTCCGGTGTAACATTAAATATTGACCCCGTTGAAATTTTACCCCATGGGTCCTTTTTCAACGGATGACTGATCAATTTTCAACGCGAAAATTGCTCCGCCCGTTATTTAATGATCTATCCACGCGTGAAAATGTTACCCTCGTTGAAGACTGATCAGCTATAGTCAGGTCATATTTCAACGTCTAAAACTGATCCAAATAATCTTACGCAATTTGTCTATTACCATACTGTTTGTTTGTTTTGGATTTAACGCCGTTTTTCAACAGTATTTCAGTCATGTAACGGCGGACAGTTAACCTAACCAGTGTTCCTGGATTCTGTATTAGTACAAACCTGTTCTCCGCAAGTAACTGCCAACTTCCCCACATGAATCAGAGGTGGAGGACTAATGATTTCAGACACAATGTCGTTTATCAAATAGTCATGGAGAACATACGCCCCGCCCGAGGATCGAACTCACGACCCTGCGATCCGTAGACCAACGCTCTACCTGTAAGTAATAAACGTTTAGTTATACATTCGAGCGCGCCACACGTCTAATTATTTGCCAATTCGTCGGCTATAACTGCAGGGGCCGTATTCATAAAGCATCTTAAGTATAAGTTTTGACTTAAGTTTAAGATTTTACTTAAGTTTGTGATGATTTCAGCTTAAGTCTAAGTAAAAACTTAAGTCCTAGTCATAAAACAGCTAAAACTTAAGATACGTAAGAAATGACTTAGGTCAGAAAATAAAATAGCGTGGTGAGTACGATTAAAGTGTTGTTTTTCAAATAAAAGCACTTTAAACATAATTGTGCATGTTGTATCTGTCTGAAATTAATGTTGTTGTTTTAATGTTTTCGTCCACAATAAAAAACAAGAATTACTTATTAAGTTGTTTTATGAATAACAAATATACTTAAGTTAATTTAACTTAAATAAATTTCTAACCTAAGTAATACTTATAAGTAAATAATCAATTTCTTATACTTATACGTAAGATGCTTTATGAATGATACTGGTCAGATATAGAAATTAAATCCTTGTCTGTATGTAAAATTAGTGAATATATTTGTTGTGTAATGTATGGATGGGATACCTGAAAGCTGATCAACTACAGTCAGGTCATATTTCAACGTTACATTCAAAAGCTGTCATCGATTTAGGACCATTGGTTCGAGTCGCAGTACTGACCTGGTTGTTTATGAAGGGAAAACGAATGTTTTTTTTCGTTTTATAACATCTGCAGAATCCCGAGGGATTGGTTGGTGCACCGAGCCAGGCGGGCGAGGGTACCAGCGTATCCCGAGGAATTCTGAAGATGTTAGAAATACGAAATAAACATGCGCTACCGCTATTCAAGCATAAACATGATAAAACGCGTAAAACTAATAAATGTATACATTGTCCCTTAACTATGGAACAATAATAAGGTAAAAACTGTATGTTGCTTTCGTACTCCACTATTTTACACAGTAGCATCAACATTTTGACATTTGAAAATGCATCTTACATTCTTATATGCCAATGTCTCTATATCATACTAGTATAGTTACATCTGACCTTCTGCATTAGTCTGCAATATTTATTTTGCTTTTGAACATGCTGCAGTGTGACATGCTACATTCGATGCATTGGCAGGTGGTAAACTTATATCGTGCATTCTGCATGCATTTGTGTTTTATATTTGCAGACGATAAGAAATAAATTGGTTCCTGGAATGTGTAGATGAAACATTTTAACTTCGGCGAATGCGCGAACGTATTGTGATGTTTTCTACCTTTAATGAAATTAGACATTTATAAGTTGTGGTATTGCTTCTCGTTTTTGTGATACTCATTTCTTGGGAAAAGATGCTCATTCGTACAAATGAACGGTTGACCATTATATACCCCTAAGTTTAACGTCTGAGCATTGTTACAACCACATTTGTAATAAAAACCAGATTTGTAATAATTATAACATTTCTCGTTTTTATTACAAAAGTGTTTGCTAAGGTTCAACCACATTTGTAATAACCAGATTTGTAATAAAAATCGCGAACTTTTTTTTTCGGGAGATGTGTTTCCTCACGTGATATTCAAGCTTATGCATGCGTTATTAAGCACGTTCAGGTCGAATTAAACTGTCCTGGGCCATTTAAGACTCCAATTGTTTTACCCGAAATCCTTGTTCATGGACATATTTTACTTTAAAAAATTATTACATTTCTCGTTTTTATTACAAAAGTGGTTGCAAAGGTTCAACCACATTTTTAATAACCAGATTTGTAATAAAAATCGCAAACTTTTTTTTTTCGGGAGATGTGTTTTCCCACGTAATATTCAAGCTTATGCATGAGTTATTAAGCACGTACAGGTCGAATTAAACTGTCCTGGGTCATTTAAGACTCCAAATGTTTTACCTGAAATCCTTGTTCATGGACATATTTTACTTTAAATTTTTTTTACATTTCTCGTTTTTATTACAAATTAGTGGTTGCAAAGGTACAACCACATTTTTAACAGCCAGATTTGTAATAAAATTCGCAAACTTTTTTTTTTCGGGAGATGTGTTTTCCCACGTGATATTCAAGCTTATACATGCGTTATTAAGCACGTACAGGTCGAATTAAATTGTCCTGGGTCATTTAAGACTCCAAATGTTTTACCTGAAATCCTTGTTCATGGACATATTTTACTTTAAAAAAATTATTACATTTCTCGTTTTTATTATTTAAAGTGGTTGCAAAGGTTCAACCACATTTTTAATAACCAGATTTGTAATAAAAATCGCAAACTTTTTTTTCCGGGAGATGTGTTTTCCCACGTGATATTCAAGCTTATGCATGCGTTATTAAGAACGTGCAGGTCGAATTAAACTGCCATGGGTTATTTAAGACTCCAAATGTTTTACCTGAAATCCTTGTTCATGGACATATTTTACTTTAATTTTTTTTTTACATTTCTCGTTTTTATTACAAATTAGTGGTTGCAATGGTTCAACCACATTTTTAACAGCCAGATTTGTAATAAAATTCGCAAACTTTTTTTTCGGGAGATGTGTTTTCCCGCTTCGACCAGAGACCATTAGTCAACAACGTGAAAATCTAGGAAATCGGTTGATTGTTACTGAAACTTTGGCTCTCGTCTAAGTGACTATAAAACCGTTGGCAAATGGTTTGGCAAATGGTTTCACGACCCATCGTCAATTTCAATATAGATTTTAAACTTGCGATAGTAACATGTTCTTGAGCGCTTGTATACTGGCATATATATGATAGGGCTGATGTCCCCAATGAAACATTAAATGCATCACAAATAAACTTACTCTTTTTATCTTGTAAGCTGATTGTGAAGGACCATGTGCTGGAGGGTAGTACGTGCCCCCCTGCAACCGACCTTCAAAATCCGCCACTGCAAACCACTATCACTTGCATAATACGCGAGAAAATTAATTGGTTGCGAAATTTGATGGATGCAATAAGTTTAACGATAGCCCAGGACTATAAAAGAAGCGGACCCGCCTTCAGTATGTTCAGCCAGGAAAAGGAAACGACGAAAAACAGTCGTTGGATTTGACCCAATATATTTCACATAAGAAGTAAGTACTATTTTATTGACTGAAACTTTTAAATCATAATGTTCCCCAGGAAATCTTGTGCTGATAATATTTTATTATTGTTTTTTCCCATGGCAGTTCCAGAATTTTTTAATTGTTCTAGTCCATTGCCGTTCTGTGAAATGTTTGTGTTGATGAAGTTGAATTTGAACGATTAAGAACCCCAAAAGGAGCGAGCGGTAGCGATCGACGTTGGGTTCTTAATCGTTAACATTTCACTAAGTCTTCATAGGCGCTAACTTATTTAGTGTTCGACCTCATTTGACCTCGCTGCCAGACACATGGTAGACGTGGGCGGTGTTTACAGATCACATTTTATGTATGGGTCACGTCACTCAAACTCTGTCACGAGGCTGAATATTACGTGGGAAAACACATCTCCCGAAAAAATGTTTGCGATTTTTATTACAAATCTGGTTATTACAAATGTGGTTGAACTTTTGCAACCACTTTTGTAATAAAAACGAGAAATGGAGACATTTTAACCCCACCCGTTTAATCACCCTGGTTACATCTAAATACCTCCTCCCCTTCTTAAAAATTCATACCCCTCCTTATCGTCATAAAATTTTCACGAAATGCGCGTGAATGTCTTGAGTTTTTTTTCCCACGTTGGCGGCATTTCAGTTTGAATTATTCGTTTTGGGACCGTTAAATTTATGCTTTGCCAGAAACGCGCGTACATAAAAACGTGTTTTAACAGCACGTGAACGCGAGATTCTCCGTTAACACACGTTTTCTTTGTTGTTAAAACACCCCCTAGGGGCAAGGTAAGTTCAAAATTAAACGACAGATATCACAGGTTGTTACCTGAATAGGTATCCACTTTACCGAATTCCGAAACTATACCTATCTAAACTTCCATCTAGGTAAACAAGACATATTGATCGCAAAATCATTGGAAATGACAATGATAATGTCGCGGTCGCTGTATTGAATATGAGTCTTTAAGAGCTAATTACTTTACCACAAAATTGTGTGTTCGGAATGGTTAAGGATGTTGAGCCTTTGACTTCTTATACATCAATAAGTATGACCTGGGGAAAAAATAATTTGCCTGATTCTCCTGAATCATTGGTTACAATGACCTAAATTGGGAACGAAGGTTAAGGGTGAAAACTCTTATTTTCCAGTATAGGGATATTTTCATACGGCCGGATTCTGGATTTGAGTAGTGCGATATAGCTGAGCATTAAATATATACTTAACATGAGATACCAATAAGACAGGCACCCAGACATATTCCCATTGCTATAAGGTCTCACGTACACATAGAAGTTGACAAAAGTTTTGCAACAAGGCATAATTGAGCCAAGCATTAGCTCTTATAACGCACGGAAACATACATTACCTGATTTTTTGTCACGGCCTTTTCGTCGATGCAAGTTAAAACAGGGTAAAGACTCACAATACGAAGTCAAGAGAATGTTCATGGTAGTCTGTATATAGCTAGTCTATTTGAAAATGAGGTCAGGTCAACAGGTACCTTAAATGGTAATAACGACCCTGATGAGTAAACTTATAAGGGACATGTCCCTTAGTGGAAGATAGACTAAATTTCTCGAGCAGTGTAAATGTGATTGAAAAACAAGGGGAAGATTTGAACTTTACATACTTTAGATACTTGATCTACTGAGGATCTAAGGTTATGGTTGGGAGAAACTACATGCAATAATAGAACATTGTCTCTGAAGGCAGAATTCTTTGAAAAGCCTCCCCCAACACACACACACACTCCAAAATTGAAATTTCAATAAATGATTTAGAGCTATGAGCTTTATACAGTATATGGGAATGTCTCGAAATTAGATTAGGTCTATTATATAAGAAAGGTTATAATAAGATAGGCCAGCCTTTACTCCAGTTGGTAGGGCCTAAGAAACTCGGAAAGGAAATTTTCACGATGTTACATTCCAATAGAACGTCTGCACATCTAGGGCGAGATAAAGCTATAGAAGCTACTAAAAGACGTTTTTTCTGGCTTTTCTTGGAAATGATGATGTTTCCAGATGGTGTCGCGAATGTGACACATATGCTCTTGTTAAAACGGGGTCAAGTAAAAGAAAAGCAGCTCTTACCCAGTTTCAGTACATCGGGCCAACGTTCGTTGTGTCAGTTGATAATGTGGCCCCGCTTATAGAGACTGAGAAACAATGTTGTTACATTATGGTCACAGGTGATTATTTAAAAACAAAAGGGGTCATTGACCCTAAAGCGCTCACCTGTGTACAAGGCTTCAGGTGTCTTTGTTGTTCAGTAGAGAAGACAAAATCCCTGTAGACTGAATGGTTGAATGTCTATCTGATCAAGAATCGATTACGTAGAATGGGTCAAGGACGCATCTTATTTTGTTCATCAATTAGTTTTTGAAAATTTAGCAAGGTCTGCCCAACGTCAGAAACTATTTTACGATAGGGATCTTAAACCTAGAGTGGGGGCCATAGGTCGCTAACCTGAGAAACACACCATAACAGTGTAAACATGTTTGACCTAGTGATTTCATGGAAATAAATATTCTGAGCAATTATTATTAAAATTGGAGCAAAAATCTTTAGTATAAACAAATATTTTCTTTGATTTGACCTAGTGACCTGGTTTTGGACCCCAGATGACCCATATTTGAACTTTTCCTAAATTTCATCAAGGCATTCTTACCAAATTTCATGAAGATCAATTGAAAAATACAGCCTCTATCGCATACACAAGGTTTTTCTTTGATTTGACCTAGTAACCTAGTTTTTGACCCCAGACTACCCATATTCAAACCCATATTCAAACTTGATTTAGATTTCATCAAGGCAACCAATCTGACAAAATTTTATGAAAATCCAGTTTAAAATGCAGCCCTTATTGCATACACAAGGTTTTTCCTTGATTTGACCTAGTGGCCTAGTTTTTGAACCCAGATGACCCATATTCAAACTTGACCTAGATTTCATCAAGGCTATCATTCAGCCTCTATCGCATACACGAGGTTTTTCTTTGATTTATCCTAGTGACCTACTTTTTTATATCCCAGATGACCCCTATTCCAATTCTATCTAGATTTCATCAAAGCAATCATTCTGACTTAATTTCATGATGATCAATTGAAAAAATACAGCCTCTATCGCATACACCAGGTTTTTCTTTGATTTGACCTAAGTGACCTACTTTTTGACCTCACATGACCCATTTTCAAATTCGGCCTAGATTTCATCAAGGTTATCATTCTGAGCAAATTTCATGAAGATCAATTGAACAAATACAGTCTCTATCGCATACACAAGGTTTTCCTTTGATTTGACCTAGTGACCTACTTTTTGACCCCAGATGACCCATATTTGAATTTCAGCCAAATTTCATCATCGCATTCATTCTGACCAAAATTCATGAAGAATAATTGAAAAATACACCCTCTATCACATACACAATGTTTTTCTTTGATTTGACCTAGTAACCTAGTTTTTAAGCCACGATGACTCATTTTCGAACTCGGCCTAGATTTTATCAAGGTAATCATTCTGACCAAAATTCATGAAGAGTAATTGAAAAATACAGCCCCTACCGCATACACAAGGTTTTTCTTTGATGTGACCTAGTTTCTGACCCGAGATGACCCATTTTCGAACTCGGCCTAGATTTTATGAAGGTAATCATTCTGACCAAATTCATGAAGACTAACTGAAAATTACAGCCTCTATCACATACAAAAGGTTTTTCTTTTATCTGACCTAGTGGCCTAGTTTTTGACCCCATATGACCCATTTTCAAACTCGGCCTAGATTTTATCAAGGTAATCATTCTGACCAAATTTCATAAAGATCACTTGATAAATACAGCCTCTATCGCATACACAAGCTAAATGTTGACAGACGACAGGCAGACAGACATCGGACATCGAGCGATCACAAAACCTCAGCTGAGCATTGCTCAGGTGAGCTAAAAACTGGGACAGGGGTGGGTAGGCCCTTACATAGTTATAGATAAATTAGGTCCAGTCACGTATGTTATACAAATTACAGATACCGGACACCTAGTTTCAGCACATGTAGACAATCTCAAGCCTTGTCAGGGGTTTTATGGAAGTTCAGAAAGGGAATCGGGTGTTTGTATCTATGATTATTTTATTTTATGAAACATTTCATTTTGTGTCGCTAACAACAGTTCTTTGAATTGTCCATTGAATGAATGAATGCTTGCCCGGTCCTGAAGATTTTAAACGACATTTTGTAGAACGGGTTTATGTACGTGTAAGAATGTTAATCGATAGTAGAGTATTTCGTTGATCATGATACATTAAGTGTGACAAGTTTTCAATCTTTTAATTTTACAGATAAAATTGGTCAGAGGACTCGAACACACAACCCTCAGATTAGTGGCAAAACGCTTTGTCCGCACAGCTATATCTGCACATGACACATGATGGTATATAATTGGCTTTTCAATAGTTATATCGTTGTTTAGGTTCGGACACCGAAAATTAATTTACGGAAACATACGGAATGTTCATGAGTGCCAGGTCAATACTTACGGACAAGACAGTTGATATTTTTCTAATGTAAGCTTGAGACATTTTTATTTGGTTAAATTTGTGTAGAATTTCGACTGGCGAGATGAAAGAGGACCTGTGTTTACTCCAGGAAGTTGATGTGTTGTAGATGGTTATGAGATAACTTTCAGGACTTATAGTGCCTTCAAGAAACATTGGAAATTGATACAAAATATTCATAAATATAAATATCAATGTGCAGGATGCCACCTTTCTTCGTTAACGAACATCTTGTATTGGTACATGTTCGCAGACTAAATCATCATTTTGACTGTCAGGGTGAATAATCCCGATTATGTAGATCTTGGGGTAGTTACCCCATTTAGAAGAATTAATTATTTTTTTTATGTACATATAGAGTAAACCTGTGTCTTGTCCCATAATATTGTTATTCTGTTTTTCTATACTTCTAAAATTATGTTCTTAAATTAAGTGTAAGAAAGGTGATAATAATTATCAAAGTTGGTTAGAAAATATTGTAAGAATATTGTTTAACTGTAACATTGACAGTGTTATAGTGCGAAACACTAAGTTTCAGTTCCAACTATTAACTTCAGGGATGGAATAGTGGATAACCATACTAACTGCTTAGAACGTACTGCCTTACCCTGAATGGTGATGTTTTTCCTGACTCGTAGCATGATTCATGAATTTCAAAGTTAAACGTGATAAGTCTTTTAAATAATAAACATCCTCTGAAGCTCTGAATACATTTTTACCGAACGGACACTTCAAATTTACAAGTGCGCGAAGATAGTTTTCTTCATCTTAAATATAAATGATGGAAAAGTTTCTAGTTTATAATTTCAAAGTTTTATTAATCAAAGTTACAGTATCATTTCCTAGAGAAAAAATATCATCAGTGGATCAAATGCAGACGAAATTTGACGAATGGGAGATTATGCTAATTGATCAATACATGTTATTGTTTATTCCGGGACTATATACTTTCTATTATTCGATCATACCCTGGAGGGTGCAGTACTGTATAATTTCTGGCAAAAAACTGCTGGAAATAGAATCTACAACTTCGTTGAATTTCTGGCAACAAACTGCTGGAAATAGAAGCTACTACTTTGTTGAATTTCTGGCGATAAATTGCGGGAAATAGAATCTACAACTTCGTTGAATTTCTAGCTATAAACTGCTGGAAATAGAATCTACTACGGTCTTGAAATTTTAACTATATTTGCAGCTAGAGATAGACACTCAGCGGGATATTGATAGTGCGCATGAGCTCAAAGGAACTTCGATATTTATATCTGGCGAAAGGGCCGCTGGATATCGATATTACCTGACATCATTATTATGGAGAGTTTTCCACAGATCATATACTTTTTTTCTCATGTCTTGGCAGCATCACGTTCGACGACAGTGAACGTTATACGGGGTCACGTATACATCCACCTACTTCCGGAGTAGCGACTCGACTCTTCTGAGGTGAACAACATACAGAATCATACAATAAGTAGATTTTCTGTATTTTTTCTCTCTCTATTGAGATAACATATATAAAACTCATTTTTCATATTTATGACAAAATTTCTGTCCGTTACGGACTTACGCAGTATACGTATGAGTTTTTCGTCTGCAAACTGAAAGTTCATAGCTTTAAACAAATAAGATTATTTTAACCTTTCCTTACTTAATTGTAATGAAGTTTCACGTAACACGTGCACGCTTTTACCAGGTAATATTCTCTAGATTGTTATATCTAACAAATAAAAATCAAAGCCTTCGAGTGGTTTACAACGGTTCAGAGTTCAGATGCGTAGGAATTGAACCACGCGGGCGTTTAATACTGAAGCATCTGACCGATGAACCGTGCTAAATGGACTATAAATCACCAGAAAACCTTGATTTTTTTTTCATTCTGACATGCTCATTGACATATTTAAATAAAAATTATGCTGAATTTCATTTACCCGAGGAGTAATGTACCGGACGTCATGCGGCAATATGGATATGTCGGCAACATACAATTACATGCCGCTGCAATCCCCGATTTCTCAAAAGTTTTACTGTAAAAAGAAAATAACCAAAACATTTAATTTTACTCACCGTGCCCGTTATATTATTAAACATCCTGGATTCTGTACCAGTACAATTGCTCTCTACAAGTAAGTGCCAACTTACCCACTTGGATCAGAGTTGTAGGAAGAATGTGTGTGTTCGGGTTTAACGTCTTTTTCAACAATTTTTCAGTCGTATAAACGACGGGGTCTACTTGTAGCAATGAGCACAATGCTCAACTTCATAGTGCTGCCTCACTGAAATATCACGCTGTAGACACGTGGCATGATACCCTACCTTGTAACATTATATTGACACCTAGCTCAAAAAGTATTTGATATTTGCATGAGTCTTTATCATGATATGAACTTGCGCACCACCTATTTTCCGTCTGGCTCCGCCCCCTATTTTTAGAGTTATGGCCCCGGAAATAGTTTGTGACAAGCCTAGCTCAAAAAGTGTTTGATATAGATTCATGAAACCTTGCATGAGTCTTAATCATGATATGAACTTGCACACCTATTTTTCATTTTTGTCTGGCCCCTATTTTTAGAGTTATGGCCCCTGAAATAGGCAAAAATGCCCATTTTCACCTTGTGATGCGCCTAGCTCAAAAAGTATTTCATATAAATGAATTAAATCTTGTATGAGTCTTTATCATGATATGAGCTTGTGCACCTCTTATCTTTTGTCTAGCTCCGCTCCCTATTTTCAGAGTTATGACCCCTGAAATAGTCAAAAATGCACATTTTCACCTTGTGACGTTCCTAGCTCAAAAACTATTTTATATAAATTGATTAAACCTTGTATGAGTCTTTGTCATATGAACCTGCGCACCTCCTTTTTTTGTCTGGCTCCACTCCCTGTTTTCAGAGTTATGGCCCCTGAAATAGTCAAAAATGCACATTTTCACCTTTTGACGCACCTAGCTCAAAAAGTGTTTAATATAAATGGTTGAAAACTTGCATAAGACTTTATCATAATATAAACTTGCACACCTTTTATTTTTTGGCTGGCTTCTCCCCATATTTTTAAATTATGGCCCCTGAAATAGTAACAAGAGGACGATGATGGTCCTGAATCGCTCACCTCTTCCCACATGACCCAGTTTTGAGTATGACATCGTTTTTTCTATTATTTGACATAGTGACCTAGTTTTTGAGCTCATGTGACCCAGTTTTGAACCTGACCTAGATATTATCAAGATAAAAATTCTGACCAATTTTCATGAAAATTCATTGAAAAATATGGTCTCTAGAGAGGTCACAAAGTTTTTCTATTATTTTAACTATTGACCTAGTTTTCGAAGGTACGTGACCCTGTTTTGAACTTTACCTAGATATCATCAAGGTGAACATTCTCACTAATTTTCATGAAGATCTCATGAAAAATATGGCCTCTAGAGAGGTCACAAGGTTTTTCTATTTTTATATCTACTGGCCTAGTTTTTGACCGCACGTGACCCAGTTTCGAAACTGACCTAGATATCATCAAGGTGAACATTCAGATCAATTTTTATGAAGATCCATTGAAAAATATGGCCTCTAGAGAGGTCAAAAGATTTTAATAATTTTAGACCTACTGACCTAGTTTTTGACTGCAGTTGACCCAGTTTCGAACTTGACCTAGATATCATCAAGACAAACATTCAGACCAACTTTCATACAGATCCCATGAAAAGTATGGCCTCAAGAGAGGTCACAATGTTTTTTTATTATTTGCCCTACTGACCTAGTTTTTTAAGGCACGTGACCCAGTTTCAAACTTGACCTAGATATCATCAAGGTGAACATTCTGACCAATTTTCATTGAGATCCATTCACAAGTATGGCCTCTAGAGAGGTCACAAGGTTTTTCTATTTTTAGACCTGCTGACCTAGTTTTTGACCGCACATGACCCTGTTTCGAACTTGACCTAGATATCATCAAGATGAACATTCAGACATTTTCATACAGATCCCATGAAAAATATGGCTTTTAGAGAGGTTACAAGGTTTTTCTATTATTTGACCTACTGACCTAGTTTTTGAAGGCACGTGACCCACTTTCGAACCTGACCTAGATATCATCAAGGTGAACACTCTGACCAATTTTCATGAAGATCTCATGTAATATATGGCCTCTAGAGAGGTCACAAGGTTTTTTGATTTTTAGATCTACTGACCTAGTTTTTTATCGAACGTGACCCAGTTTCAAACTTGACCTAGATATCATCAAGATGAACGTTCAGACCAACTTTCATACAGATCCCATGAAAAATATGGCCTTTAGAGAGGTCACAAGGTTTTTCTATTATTTGATCTACTGACCTAGTTTTTGAAGGCATGTGACCCACTTTCGAACTTGACCTAGATATCATCAAGATGAACGTTCTGACCAATTTTCATGAAGATCTTATGAAATATGAGGCCTCTAGAGAGGTTACAAGGTTTTTCTATTTTTAAACCTACTGACCTAGTTTTTGACGGCCCGTGACCCAGTTTCGAACTTGACCTAGATATCATCAAGATGAACATTCTGACCAATTTTCATGAAGATCTTGTGAAATATATGGCCTCTAGAGAGGTCACAAGGTTTTTCTATTTTTAGACCTACTGACCTAGTTTTTAACGGCACGTGACCCAGTTTCAAACTTGACCTAGATATCATCAAGATGAACATTCTGACCAACTTTCATAAAGATCCCATGAAAAATGTGACCTCTAGAGTAGTCACAAGCAAAAGTTTACGGACGCACGGACTGACGGACGGACGGACGACGGACACCGCGCGATCACAAAAGCTCACCTTGTCACTTTGTGACAGGTGAGCTAAAAATATGCACATTTTTACCTAATTATGTGCCTAGCGCAAAAAGTATTTAATGTAAATTCATTACATTAAACCTTATTAGAGTCATTATCATGATGTGACCTTTTACACTTGGCATTCTACCTGAGAATCTTTGTGCTTATTACAGAGTTATTGCCCTCCTTGAAATAGCCAAAATAGTTGATTTTTTGTTTCTGATGCTCATAGCTCAGAAATATATGGCCTAGAATAATGAATCCATTTCATAAAATGTTTGTTTAGGTTAAACCCTATTAACACTGCAAACATTTGAATTATTGCCCCTTATTTGTGACAAATGTACCAATGGGGGAGTGGGGGGGGGGGAGGCACACCCTGTGTCCTACAGACACATTCTAGTTTTGTGAAAGACCTTTGTCACCAGTCGGTGTATAGTGGTGAAATCTTGGTCAGTAGGTCAGGTTATAGAAGAATAAAAACTTATTTTGATTTATTTGTTGACATTTTCTTAAGTGATTTAGTTGAAAAGAAATGTTTTGCACTTGGAAAGAAAATTGTTTAAATGTATGCAAGTGCTTCTTCATTAGCATTTAAACCCATGTTTGTTTACTAAGTCTAATGTTTAAACAAGAGGGTCATGATGACCCTGAATCGCTCACCATGTTTCAAACGGAAAACCGACGCTAAAATATTAGAAAGTAGGTCAGTAGGTCATATTCATGGTCACTGAAAGACAGTTTTAAGATTGGTGTGCAAAACTGTCCATGCCATCCAAATTTCAAGGCTGTATCTTAAAAAACAAGAAAGTAGGTCAGTAGGTCAAGGTCACAATCAAGTGATCCCTAATCACTTGGGTCATCAGGTAATTATATTTAAACAGTCTAGGAAATATGACCTGATAATTTTTGAAGTATTTTTTTCCTACATAACTCATAATCATAACAAGTGACCCCCAGGGCGAGGCCTCTTTCCACCCCAGGGGCATAATTTGAACAAACTTGTTAGAGATCCACCAGGCATTGTAAAATGATTGTTACATACCAAATATATTCTCCGTGACTATTTGATAAACGACATTGTGTCTGAAATCATTAGTCCTCCACCTCTGATTCATGTGGGGAAGTTGGCAGTTACTTGCGGAGAACAGGTTTGTACTGGTACAGAATCCAGGAACACTGGTTAGGTTAACTGCCCGCCGTTACATAACTGAAATACTGTTGAAAAACGGCGTTAAACCCAAAACAAACAAACAAAATATCTGGATGTACCGAAATGCAGTTGTCCAAACTTTAGAAGAACCTGTTGGCCGTGAAAGCACACGTTTGCGTTGCTGTTGAATAAAGGGAATATACAGTGGGAACGACTGCCTGTTCTGTACAGACAACGACTGCTTGTTCTGTACAGACAATCTCCGTACTTAACGGTTGATGAACAAGTAACTGGTAATATACATGACAGATATTTTTATGCCCTTAGTCCCATACCAGTTTCTCCAGAGAAGACCATAGCTTTACCCTCCATCCATCTGTCTGAGTGTCCATCTGATTGTAGACATGAAATAGAAAGGTGATGTTTAAAATGTTTCAGACTATTAGGAAGTAGCTGACAAATGTTTAAGTTAAGTGAACATTTATGTAGATAAAAAGAGGGGGAGACAGAGATAGAGACAGAGAGAGACAGAGGGGTGCTTGGTTGCTTTTGGGATAGGGTAACTTGTGGGATATCAAGGACTGGTGTTAGCATGTCTGTAAGACAAATGTCCTTGTTTCGTGTATTCATTCTTGAAAATAACAGAAGACAAAAAAGGTTCGTTTTCTCTCATATCTTTGTTACTATTGTTTTCAAAACCATCTCCATTAAAAGGTCACCTTTGGTGTGTCCCTTGACAGGTTTGTAATTAAATTTCAAAATATTTTTACCTTACAGATTATGAAAAACAGAGACAAACACCAAAACAGACAGGTGAAAGTGAAGCGGATGGAAGAGAATCTGTTGACAATACAAGTCAGACCCGAAAAATAGACTGTGAAGGTCATCTTCCAAACAATAACTCCATTTATATTTATTATCTATGAAATATTTAGTTACGAAACTTTCTCCATGTGGTGTGTCGCTTGCTGTTTCTTTGAAATGTTTTACTTAAAGTATTCAGTTGATAATAACCAAAGTGGGATTGATTTGTGAGACACTATATCTATCTGTGTGCGTTTTTCCTGGACAACATCTTTATTGTATTAAATAAATTGTTTCACTGACAGAAATTGAACTATACCAACAAATAGAAGTGACAGTATATTTCCTTTTATTACATACCTAATTCTGATTATTTATTGTAGTCTGTAATATGTATGTTTTCCGATCAGCCGTTGTTTTTTTTTTCAGAAACACTTCCAAGTTTGAATGTGCTGCAACGGAAGGTTAGGGAGCAGCTGGGGCTGTTGAGAAACAAAACTTATACTATACATAGCAAACCTCTATTAGACCGTATGGCAGGTCAGTTAGCTAATACGTATCAACAAAGACCATAAAGTCATTTAGTAAAACGGATTCAGCTACTGTTGATAATAGGAAGAGGAAACCACCGTCATTTAGAAAAAAGAAAAAAATCAAGACACGTCTTCTATGAAGGTAAATAAGATCAAATTTAGCCAGTGCACAAGAACACTTGCAATCCTTGGAATAATGATCTGCTAAAGTCAGTTTATGAAGAAGAAAGATTGTATATTTACCATGCCGCCAATATCTTCATCATGTGTCTCATACATTGAACATACAACAGCATGCCCCCCGCCCGATTATCTCAGTAGGTAAGAGCGTTGTTCTACGGATCGCGGGGTCGCGAGTTCGATCCTCGGGCGGGGCGCATGTTCTCCGTGACTATTTGATAAACGACATTGTGTCTGAAATCATTAGTCCTCCACCTCTGATTTATGTGGGGAAGTTGGCAGTTACTTGCGGAGAACAGGTTTGTACTGGTACAGAATCCAGGAACACTGGTTAGGTTAACTGCCCGCCGTGACATGACTGAAATACTGTTGAAAAACGTCGTTAAACCCAAAACAAACAAGCAACAGCATGCCCAAATAGCAGTTCAGGTTCTGCTTCTTGGACAAGACACTTTCATTATGTACTACATACTGTACTCTGTTGAGAATACTTGAGTAGAAGAATAAGGTTAACATCACTCTTTTCCTTCTGCATGCTTGTCTGCCTTTGCCATCAAAATGATGGTTATGCTCATTATTCAAAATTGTTTTTTGGATGTAACTGCAAAGTCTGATGGAAGCAGCAAATCATCAGTGGTTACTTAAAGCAGATGACTATTTAATACAGGTGAATTTAACCCTTATAATGCTTTACTCAACCGCTTTTGCCTTTGCTACCACTGAGCAGTCTGATCAAGATCTGCACTGTTCGCTATTCAATCAGTATATGTTTAGTAAGCCCCTCTCCTAACTGTTAATGGTACTGTCAAAATTGAAAGATGGATAATTTCATTATAGACATTTCGTTGGGTAAAAATTGAAAGAATAGTGATTAGTAAAAGCTTATCAGAGGAAACTGAAGCTTAAAGAAGCTGACCATTAAGGCAGGTCAAACGGTAAATAAACGACAGTATTAAGTGTGTTTATTGTAATATTTTGAGCTGATCATTTCCCTAAAATAAGACAGGATCCTTAAAGAGTATTTCAAAAAAGGGTTTTGTTAATTGTACACCACTACCATTGCTTTTTGACAGAGATACAAATCACCGACACCGTAACAGTTTTTTAAAATGTAATTGAAGGATGGTAAGGCTTCACATTAAAGACAACTGTTTATCTCTGCACATTTTTGTGCCCCCCCCCCCCCCCCCCACCATCACCCTCCCAAAACAAAACAAAGACAAATATCAAACAGTGAATGCCACGTACCAAAATCGCAGCCTCCCCAAAACGAAACCCACAACACGCAGACGTGCACACCACAAACACACACACACATACACAAACACGTGCACTAACACAAAGCAAACACACGAGGACAAAACGAACAAACAAAGGAACACACACACATACACAAAGCCTACACAAGAGGCCAAAACGAACAAACAAAGGAACACAGTGGGGCACCGCCTTAAAACGGTCAGTGGCAAAAACACCACTGGGGAGCTTAAACCGGTTTATGGTGCGCACCCAACCTCACTCCTACCCCCACCATGTTCCAAAGATACGGGACTGTGTAAATAAAAGTAATCCCCTCCAGGTGAATCTCTAACACACGTAATGGAAACAAAAGGCATGGCATGTAAAACACAAAAATGCTCGTGTATAAAAATATAAAAAGCAAACCTTTAGAACCAAAAACGTATGTACTCGATGCCTTTTCAGAAGACAGAGCAACAAGAGAAACACCTTTAAGGGCCCGACGAAACAGGCCAGAAGACAGATATCAAAACAGTTCAGTCCTGGTAGGATTTAAAAACTGCTTATCATTTAGTCCTCCCCTTCTTCCGTCAGACACAATCAAAGAGGGAAGCGTAGTGTCCAACTGTAAACGGGTTGAACACTAAACATGCGTTATGTCTCAAAACAGTTGGGTCGTAACCTCTTTTAATAAAACGTTTTATAATTTCCAAGTTGAGGAAGCATATAGATTGGGTCTTGTCTGTGCTAGCGTGCCACCGTATTTGATATAAATTGATGGAACCTTGCATGAGCCTTTATCATGATATGATCATGAACTTGTGCACCTCAAATTTTTCCTCTGGATCCATCCCCTATATTTCGAGTTATGGCCCCTAATATTAAAACAATGCACATTTTCACCTTGTGACACGCGTAGCTCAAAAAGAATTTTATATAGATTCATGAAACCTTGCATGAGTTTTAATAATGAAATGACCTTGCGCACTTCCTATTTTTCATCTGGGTCCGCCCCCTATTTCCATAGTTATGACCCTAGAAATAGTAAAACATGCACATGTTCACCTTGTGATGCACCTAGTACAAAAAGTATATTGTATAAATGAATGAAAACTTTCATGAGTTTATCATGTTATAAACCTGCACACCTATTTTTTGGCCGGCTTCACCCCCTATTTCCAGAGTTATGTCCTCTGAAATAAGAAAAAAATGCACATTTTCACCTAATTATGTGCTTAGCTCAAAAAGTATTTACATGTTCTTTATCATGATGTGACTATGCACACTTGGCGTTCTTCTTGAGAATCTTAGCGCTTATTACACTGTCAGAGTTATTGCCCTTTAACTAGCCAAAATAATGGATTTTTTGTCTGTGATGCTCATATCTCAAAAAGTATATGGCCAGAATAATGAATCCTTTTCATAAAATGTTTGTTGAGGCTATACCCACTTAAGTCTGCGAACATTTGAATTATTGCCCCTCATTAGTAACAAATGTACCAGTGGGGGCACACCCTGTGTCCTACAGACACATTCTATTTAGATTTAAAATGTTAGCGCGGATATGATTCCATCAAATATCTGAGCGATGGAAAATAAACCACTCGCAATTCCAAAGTTATTTGTGTGTATATGTGCCGATAAGAAATAAAATCTGTAAAAATGATCTTTTGGAAGGTTAGAATGTAGCCAAAAAGACTATTGATCTGTCCATTAGAGGTACAATGTAATGAAATGGGCGACACCTCTGGCGCCCCGTTGAATTTTGAATGGTCTCTACCAGAAAATATAACAACATTGAAAACTTAACAGTGTGTGTGGTAACACGCCCGGTATTCTCCAGAATCATAACATTTCGGTTATGTATGGAAATGCTTCTGTTGTAATTTCCGGTTATGATGGTTTGTACGTGACACAGGTAAGGAATTCTTACGTTTTTAGCTCACCTGTCACAAAGTGACAAGGTGAGCTTTTGTGATCGTGCGGTGTCCGTCGTCCGTCGTCCGTCCGTCCGTGCGTGCGTCCGTCCGTCCGTAAACATTTTGCTTGTGACCACTCTAGAGGTCACATTTTTCATGGGATCTTTATGAAAGTTGGTCAGAATGTTCATCTTGATGATATCTAGGTCAAGTTCGAAACTGGGTCACATGCCATCAAAAACTAGGTCAGTAGGTCTAAAAATAGAAAAACCTTGTGACCTCTCTAGAGGCCATATATTTCACAAGATCTTCATGAAAATTGGTCGGAATGTTCACCTTGATGATATTTAGGTCAAGTTCGAAACTGGGTCACGTGCCATCAAAAACTAGGTCAGTAGGTCTAAAAATAGAAAAAACTTGTAACCTCTCTAGAGGCCATATATTTCATAGATCTTCATGAAAGTTGGTCAGAACGTTCACCTTGATGATATCTAGGTTAAGTTCGAAAGTGGGTCACGTGCCATCAAAAACTAGGTCAGTAGGTCAAATAATAGAAAAACCTTGTGACCTCTCTAAAGGCCATATTTTCCATGGGATCTGTATGAAAGTTGGTCTGAATGTTCATCTTGATGATATCTAGGTAAAATTCGAAACTGGGTCACGTATGGTCAAAAACTAGGTCAGTAGGTCTAAAAATAGAAAAAACCTTTGTGACCTTCTAGAGGCCATATATTTCATGAGATCTTCATGAAAATTGATCTGAATGTTCACCTTGATGATATGTAGGTCAAGTTTGAAAGTGGGTCACGTGCCATTAAAAACTAGGTCAGTAGGTCAAATAATAGAAAAACCTTGTGACCTCTCTAGAGGCCATATTTTGCATGGGATCTGTATGAAAGTTGGTCTGAATGTTCATCTTGATGATATCTAGGTCAAGTTTGAAAGTGGGTCATGTGCCTTCAAAAAGTAGGTCAGTAGGTCAAATAATGCAAAAACGTTGTGACCTCTCTAGAGGCCATATTTTTCATGGGATTTGTATGAAAATTGATCTGAATGTTCACCTTGATGATTTCTAGGTCAGTTTCGAAACTGGGTCACGTGCGGTCAAATAATAAAAAAACCTTGTGACCTCTCTAGAGGCCATATTTTTCATGGGATCTGTATGAAAGTTGGTCTGAATGTTCATCTTGATGATATCTAGGTCAAGTTTGAAACTGGGTCAACTGCGGTCAAAAACTAGGTCAGTAGGTCTAAAATAATTAAAATGTTTTGACCTCTCTAGAGGCCATATTTTTTCAATGGATCTTCATGAAAATTGATCTGAATGTTCACCTTGATGATATCTAGGTCAGTTTCGAAACTGGGTCACGTGCGATCAAAAACTAGGCCAGTAGGTATAAAAATAGAAAAACCTTGTGACCTCTCTAGAGGCCATATTTTTCATGAGATCTTCATGAAAATTAGTGAGAATGTTCACCTTGATGATATCTAGATCATGTTCAAAACAGGGTCACTTACCTTCGAAAACTAGGTCCATAGGTCAAATAATAGAAAAACCTTGTGACCTCTCTAGAGACCATATTTTTCAATGGATCTTCATGAAAATTGGTCAGAATTTTTATCTTGATAATATCTAGGTCAAGTTCAAAACTGGGTCACATGAGCTGAAAAACTAGGTCACTATGTCAAATAATAGAAAAAACGACGTCATACTCAAAACTGGGTCATGTGGGAAGAGGTGAGCGATTCAGGACCATCATGGTCCTCTTGTCTTTCGAATATTACTATAAATGAAAAATCAGCGAATGCTATTCGATGCACGATTGAACAATGATAACATACACACAAGATTTTCCGTGCATCGACCGACTATTTGCTTCCTGTCAACTTTACCTGATGACATTTTAGCCTTTTTGTGCCACCTTTACCGCTTTCTGCTGTCGAATCGTAAAATAGAAAAAGTGGAAACTCCACAGGTCGCTCAACACAACAAAAACGAAAATGTTGCAGGCCCGGTTTGATTGAGCCTGTTCATGGACGGTAGTGGAAATGCATGCTACCGTCCACGTCCTCTATCCCCGGGTTGAGCAGAACTCAACATTTACACATGCTAAAAGTACAAAAAACAATTTAGAGACATCCGCAGATGTGTTCATACAGCGGTGCACATGGAACCTTCAATGCTATACTAGTGTGTAATTCCATGAAAAGCGGCGTATGGTCCCCAGTTAAAATAATGTATTTGCCCTAAACGAGAAAACAATGAGCAGAACTAAACAAACTGGAATTTAGAAAGGGGATCTGAGGTTATGGAACCTGCATATCACAGGAACTGCCAAAAGACAAAATTAACAAGCAGTCACCATATCCAAGGGGTGATTTAATAGTACCCAAAGCTATGAAAGCGGGAGTATTGGAACCACCCAGGCCGAAATGTTCATGCTGAGAAACTAAACAGTACCAGTAACACAACATAAAAGTCGTGCTGAACGATCTGAGAAGATCGAAATATAACACCTAATAAGATAACACCTACATGTAATAAACTGCAACATTTCCTTCGTAAACAACGCTCTCGCACGTTGCTTGATGTTAAAATGAAATGTTTGTGTATCATTTATCGACTGACGCCGACTATTCGGCGCAAGATCGGCGCAAGAAAACGTATGCGTTCGAAAACTAGTAGAAAGAGGTATGGGTGACACAAAAACGCTGAAATGCCAGCAATGTGCAACTTCTTAAGTTGTGTGTGTGTGTGTGTGCGCGCGCGTGTGTGTTCGGGTTTAACGTCTTTTTCAACATTTTTTCAGTCATAAACGACAGTGTCTAGTTGTAGCAGTGAGCACAATGCTCAACTTTATAGTGCTGCCTCATGATACACCACCCAGTCACATTATACCGACACCGGGCTGACCAGTCCTAGCACTACCCTCTTCATGCTGAGCGCCAAGCGAGGAAGCAACTAGTACCATTTTTCACGTCTTTGGTATGACGCGGCCGGGGATCGAACCCACGATCTTGACAGGAAACAAATTGTTGGTCGCTTGACGGAAAATCTTGTGTGTGTGTGTGTGTATGTAATCATTGTTCAGTCGTGCATCGAATAGCATTCGCCGAGTTTTCATTTATAGTAATATTTGAAAGAAAACGTATTACTAAGAATTCCTTACTGGTGTCACTGTTTTTACCTGAAAACCATCATAACCGGAAATCACAACAGAAGCATTTCCATACAAAACCGAATGGTTATTATTCTGGAGATTACCGGGCGTGGGTAAAGTATCACAGAAATGTTCAGTCCTGAAACGTCACAGACGTTAACTGAGAAACGTGAACAGCCTGTTTAAAACTGAAATGCCCTCATTTAATGTCTGTCTTGTGCATCACAGAAGAATTTCCGAAAAAGGAAATGTTCAAAAACCTATATTCCTAACTAATATATTAAATCTGTCATACATTTGACAGGAATCGGTTCCATTGCAAACTAGCTCATCATGAAATATTTTGACATTCAAAATACCCAAAGCTGTTAGGAAGTGAGGTTGGGTGCGCACCATAATCCGGTTTAAGCTCCCCAGTGGTGTTTTTGCCACTGACCGTTACAAGGCGGTGCTCCACTGTGTTCCTTTGTTTGTTCGTTTTGTCCTTGTGTGTTGACTTTGTGTGCGCGCGTGTGTGTATGCTTATTATTCGTCTAATCCTTATGTGTTGGCTTTGAGTGTGTGTGTGTGTGTGTGTGTGTGCTGTTCGTTTTGTCCTGATGTGTAAGCTTTGTGTGTGTGTGTGTGTGTGGTGCACGCGTTTGCGTGCTGGGGGGTTCGTTTTGAGGAGGCTGCGCTTTTGGTGCGTGGCATTCCCTGTTTGATATTTTTCTTTGTTTTTTTTAGGGTTAGGGTTCGATCTTCTCAGATTGTTCAGCACAACTTTTATGTCGTGTTATTGGTACTGTTTAGTTTCTCAGCATGAACATTTCGGCCTGGGTGGTTCCAGTTCTCCCGCTTTCATAGCCTTGGGTATTGTTTAATCACCCCTTGGTTATGGTGCCTGCTTTTTAATTTTGTCTTTTGACAGTTCCTGTGATATGCAGGCTCCATAACGTCAGATCCCCTTCCTAAATTCCAGTTTGTTTAGTTCTGCCCATTGTTTTCTCGTTTAGGGCAAACCCTTTACTTTATCTGGGGACAAAACGCCGCTCTTCATGGAATTACACGCCTCAACACGTGTATCATTGAAGGTTCCATTTTCACCGCCGTTTGAATACACCTGTGGATGTCTCAAAATTGCTTTTTGTACTTTTAGTATGTGTAAATGATGAGTTCTGCTCAACCCAGGGCTAGAGGGCGTGGGCGGTAGCATGCATTTCCACTACCGTCCATGAACAGGCTCAATCAAAACAAAGAAAACTATCAAACAGGGAGTGCCACGCACCAAAAGCGCAGCCTCCTCAAAACGAACCCCCGAGCCTGCAACATTTTCGTTTTTGTTGTGTTGAGCGACCTGTGAAGTTTCCCCTTTTTGCTATTTTATTATCCCCCGACGGAAGACGGAGGGATATAGTTTTGGCGTTGTCCTTCCGTCATTCCGTCCGTCCGGAGCCATATCTAAGAAGTGGTTGGGAATATTTACATAAAACTTCATATACGTGTTTACCACTATAAGGTTATGTGGCCCGTCAAGTTTCAGCCAGATTGCCCAAGTAACACCAGAGTTATGGCCCTTAGAAATTTTTAGACAGTGTTAACTATATAGGGCACTATAAATATGGCAATTTCTGCTTAATAACCTTTGATATATTTGACCTAGAACTATGAAACTTCAAATGAATTTAGACCACCATAATGTCGTTGTGCATACACAATTTCGTCCGGATTTCTTTTGTAACTTACCCTTTAATTGTTCAAAAATCGACGTATTTGTACATAAGAGACTTACAATTTGGTAGAATTACATAAAATTTCTTTCATTCTTTTCCATAAACATTTATTATGAACATGTCAAGTTGTGTACCCACACCTGGTCACCCCATTACCTTGGTCACTTCCCCCCCCCCCCCCCCCCCCCCCCCCCCCCCCCCCAATTTTTTTTCATTCCTTATTCTATTTTTTTTCTTCAAACCTTCCATGTATGAATATTTATCGATATGCAAAGTTGTACCGTTCCCCACCTGGCTACTCCACCCAGTCATGCCTACCACCCCCGATCATGCATCCCCCACACCAAACCCGCCGCCAGCCATGTTCAAGATATCTTACTTGATTGTACTCTCTAGTTCTAGTTACGCTTCAAGCTCGCATTTTAAATAACTCCATTTTATTCCAAATGCTAAGCTTATTACAGAAGACTTAATTCCATCAAAATAATTTCATTAGTCAGGATCAGCATAACATACATTTATTATGTACACTTAAAACATTCCTTTTTTGTTAAATTGATTTTGACTAAATTAAATGAAATTACTTGCTTCTTAATAACATCCTTAACATTTTGCCGGATATGTATTTTTGCCATTACTCACCACAAATCCTTTCGGCGGGGGATACCAATTCATCGAATTTGCTTGTTTCGCTTCTGTTCAATGTTAGTAACATGTTTGAGGCTTAAGTAAAAATAACAGACATACAAACGCAGTGAAATGTCAGCCTACTTTCGTTTTGCTAAATGTACTCGTTAAACCATTACTGAGGCTCGTCAGAAATCTTTTTTGTTTTCGTGTGACCGACTTAATCGACAGAGGCGGCAACTTGGAAAGTATTTTGCAGCCATATGAAGTGGGATAAATATAACACAACGATTTTATAGTTTATCTTGAAAAACTACTTCATTTAATTTAGCACCATTATATTAGTTCTCCACCTTTGATTATGTTGGAGAAATTGACAGCTACTTGCGGAGAACAGGTTTGTACTGGTACAGAATCCAGGAACACTGGTTAGGTTAACTGCCCGCCGTTACATTGACTGAAATACTGTTGAAAAACGGCGTTAAACCAGAAACAAACGGAATCATGGCAAACATACCGCGAATGCAGCTATTGTACCATTTCTACTGCGGTAAGATAGGCGACAATAATTTACTTTCAAGTTACCGATTTTGTAGAATTTTATTAGGATAATTTTACACGCGTCATGGTTACAAAAGGGACTACGTCAGAAAGCGTTCCTATTGAATTCCTTCTTCGTGTATGTTTTGCGTATTGTTAATGTTTTGTTACGATTACAAGGTCAGTTGGTTTATTGTGTAACTATGCTCAGCCAGTATTGTACATGCACATATTTACATGTAAAGTGTTGTATAGGCGACTGCGTTCTTTGAATGTAGCTTTTCTTGTTGGGATTTTGCGCATTGTCTTTACCTGATTATTCTTTGATGCATAGCACCAGGTAGTTGGCTATGCATTTTGGAGCTTGCATGAAAACCATGATCCATATGGTCAGAAATAGCAGCTATTTGTTACAACTTTCACTTAAAAAGATCGATCGCATTGCGAAACATCACTCGAAGGGAGGTAACTAACCATTCTTCTAGCACCTTGAATTATTTGAATTACATGCAATTTTTCATTTACAACAATAATTTTGCAAGCATTCGTAGTTCTTGCTGAAAAATATATATATGCAGCGATGTGATTTTCGTCTTAGCACCAGACCTTTTTTCAAAGTTATAGAATTGTGGAACAAAAGTAAAAAGATGGCAATGTAAATAAAAGCTATTAACTAAATGTGTAAGGTATACCTGTCGGATAGTGTGCAAGATTTCATAAAACTATATTGAAATTAATATATTTCAGCTCAAAAGATATATATTCTGTAGCCTAGTAGTAGTAGTACATCCGCTTTGAGTGTGCGAAGTTGTGGGTTCGCTCCCTGACCTTACCAAAGGCAAGAAAATGGTACCAGTAGCTTCCTTGCTTGACGCTCATCATTAAGAGAATAGTACTAGACCAGTCCGGGACTGGTGGGGTATCATGTCGCTAGCCTACGGTGTGATATGTCTGTGAAGCATCACTATAAAGTTGGCTCGCTGTTACAAGTAGTCACCGTCGTCTATACAACTGAAAAATTGTTGGTATCGACGATAAACACGAACACGCCGACACAGGCACTGTTTTTCAAGAAACACTGACTTCATGAGATACGAATGTAACAGGGAGTAGATGTTGACTTTCTCTGTAGCCAGATAAGCTACATACAAAAACTATTATTGTACAAGTATTTAAACTAACATTTTTATTTCAATGTTGACATTGAATACATCCTTGACTGATAAAGTGCCAACACTGTGTTAACGTACAAGTTCCTCTTCTTTAATTTTTTCAATCACTTGTCCCTCACCGATGTGGGTTCGAGCCTTACTCGTGGCGTTGATTTATTTTGTTGGGTTTAACGTCGCACCGACACAATTATAGGTCATATGGCGAAATCCCAGCTTTTACGAAGGAGGAAGACCCCAGGTGCCCCTCCGTGCATTATTTCAACACAAGCGGGCACCTGGGACAAACCACCGACCTTCCGTAAGACAGCTGGATGGCTTCCTCACACTCGGGGCGTTGAATCCATCATGTGAGGAAGCCATCCAGCTGGCTAACGGAAGTTCAGTGGCTCTACCTAAGTGCCCGCTCCTGATTAAATAATGCACGGAGAGGGGCACTGAGGTCTTCCTCCACCACCAAAGCTGGAAACTCGCTATATGACTTGTAATTGTGTCGGTGCGACATTACCCCCAACAGAAAAAAAAAGATTAAAAACTACCTGCATTGCTGCGTTTACTTGCTAAAATTTAGAAGTACATACATGTAAATTTTACAGCGATATTTTTGCTTTGTAATCAACAAAAATTGCGAGAAGCTCAAATATGTAATGTAACATCAGTTCAATTCATACTTTCATCCGAATGAATACAATGTAAATGAATAAAAACTTTCCTAAATTAAATGATTAGTCAAATTCGTTTGCCTGACCTGATGCAAAGCTGTATTAAAATTTGAATTTTTTATTATTGTCAAGTATATGCCAAACGAAAGATGTCAGAACACAGACGAACATTTCGTCAAAATATTTTGATATTCATGAAAGACAAGAGTCCAAATGGAAGTGTGCATTTCTCATTATTGGCATTGTGGAGACGTTTATACTCTTTTAACGCCAAGATTGTTTCCTGTTCCGCTGCGGATCTGAAACTGATAAGTGGAAACATTTTCGGTGTAGATTTGTGATACAAATGTAATTGGATTACAGTATGTATGGAATAGAACGAAAAAATACGGATGCATTTCTCATCATTGTTTTTACTATCTTTAAACATAAATGTTTATTCCATTACAGGTTTTGAAGTTAGTCGTAGACTTTGATAACAGATTTTTAGATCACCTAGCTATTGTAATCGCTCACCGTCCGGCGTCCGTCCGTCCACACTTTCCTTTAAACATCTAAACCACCAAGCCAGTTTCGATGAAACTTCACAGGAATGTTCCTTAGATGGTCTTTAAAAATTGTTCAGAAAACTGAATTCGTTACAGAACTCTAGTTGCCATGGCAACCGGAAGGAAGATTGTCCAAAACAACAGGGCCTAGGGCTTTGATATTTGGTATGTAGCATTAGATTGTTCGCCCTAGGGTCAAATATGGCCAGGCCCTGGGGGTTACATGGTTTACATAGTATTACATAAGAAAAAATTTGAAAATCTTGTCCAAAACCAGAGCGCCTAGGGCTTTCATAATAAGTATGTAGCATCATCTAGTGGTCCTATTCTAAGATTGTTTAAATTATCCCCTAGGGTCTAAAATGGCCCGGCCTGGGGGTCATAAGGTCTTTACAGAGTTGTATAGGAAACAAAATGAAAATCTTCTAAACAATGTCCAAAACAACAGGGCCTAGGGCTTTGATATAAGGTATGTAGCATGGTCTTATTGTCCTCTACTAAGCTTGTTCAAAGTATCCCCCTGGGTTTAAGTATGGCCCCACCATGGGGGTCACATGGTTTATAAAGACCTGTATGGGAAAAAACTTTGAAAATCTTCTTGTCCAAAGCCGCAGGGCCTACGGCTTTGACATTTGGTATGTGGCATCATCTAATGGTCCTCTACCAAGTTTGTTCAAATTTCCCCCTAGGTTAAAATATGACCCCACCCCGGGGGTCACGTGGTTTATATATTTGGTATGTAGCATCATCTAGTGGTTCTCTACCAAGATTGTTAAAATTACAGCCATAGGGTCAAATATGGCCCGCCCTTAGTGTCACATTGTTTAGATAGACTTATATAGGGAAAAACTTTGAAACTACAGAGTCTAGGGCTTTGATATATGGTATGTAGCATCATCTATTGGTTCTCCACCAAATTTGTTTAAATTGTCCCCTAGGGTCAAATATGGCCCCGCTTCGGGTCACATGGTTTATATAGACTTTTAAGGGTTAGAATTACGCTTTGAGAAACAAAAATCAAACAACTCCAAACCATAGAAGGAAAGAGTTGTTTAACATGAAAATTGAACAGCATGTAAAACATGTATATTACTTTACGAAACAAGGGTCATTATACTGATATATAGATTGAATTCTGGAAAAGGACTACCTAAAGGGGTACCGCCTCGGTAGCCTAGTGGTAGAGCGTCCGCTTCGAGAGCGGGAGGTCGTGGGTTCGATCCCTGGCCGCGTCATACCAAAGACGTAAAAAATGGTACTAGTAGCTTCCTCGCTTGGCGCTTAGCATTAAGAGGATAGTGCTATAGTGAGAGAATATCGTGAAACCATTGTTCACTTTGTGATAAAAGCAACAAACTTTGCACATAGGTACCTGAAAGGATATCTTTCAATTTGAGCTATGGACCCATCTTGTAATTTTCAAAATGGCCATCATTTTAAAAATGGCCGCCAATATGGCTGCCAAACAACAGAAAATAAGTATGTATTAAGGTTTTGCTTAATTTACTAACATATTTTTCTCTGAATTTAACTATGTAATAGAGCACAAGTGTAAAGAAGTAATTATCAAAACAAAAATATGTATTGACAAGATGTTTGTTTTTCAAAATGGCTTCCACAATGGCCAAAAATCATAAAAGAACCATTTTTGTCACATTTGGCTGTATAAATTTGTACATGCAATACATCAGTACTTTAAAAGTTATATAATATGCTTCTGATAACTAATCCATAAGTTCATGGTATTATATTCAGATATTGTTACTAAATAACTGCTATACAGGGGCCTTAAGAGACCAGTAGTAATCGTACAATGAATCAACATTGTCCAACAATTTCGAAGGACCTCTGACTCAATTGCGCTATCCTCTGTAACAACTTCCCCTGCATGTGTAAAGAGCAGTGCACAAGAGTTCTGCTTTAATGCATTTGCATATTCCATGGCAACCGATCTCAAGACTGCAATCACACTTCAATAACTCCAGAAAAGATTCAGATGCGTGCGGGAGTGCTGTCAAAAATGGCTCCCATGTCTTATCAGGGTCTTTTGTCCAACTCAAATTATTGGAAAAAGGCAGTTCAAGAGAAGGCACAAGTGCCTGACCCCAGCAGCACTCTGCTTGGTATGCAACACGTCTAGTATATATTCTGTATTTGCTTTACCTAATGTTAGAGAATGATAAAATTAATAAACTTTATTTCTTTTTTTTACGGAATGAATCGTATTTCACCTTACAAGTCAAATTTAAGGATGACTACCTGTAATAGGCCTCAATTACACCAAAAGCGTACATACAGCTTGATAATGTAAGCTTTGAAAATGTCAAACGATAGAAATAATGTGCATATTGACAAGTTATATAGTGACAGAAGTTCTCAGAAAATTTCCTTTAGATTACTTCCCCTGATAATTTAGGTTTTTCATGAGTTATCTCCCAAGAAAACTAGAAAAAAAATGATTTTCTCCTTTTCCCTACGGTGAATTTTAGATTTCTTTTTGATATCTGTATCAGAATCATATAATGCAGCTTTCTACCGCAATTTTTTTTCGAAACTCAAGTTCAGATTCTTATAATCAAAGAAATTATATATTTCCAATAGGCATCAATGTTAACTTCAATACCGATTATCTCCCCCAAACAATTATAAAATTTGAAAAATCTCTTGGTGAAACGTTTTTAATTTTGAATGTCTTTAAAGTGACCAAATTTCATTTAAATATTACCATCCAGTTACAAGATATGAAATATGGCTATTACACCATGTTATCTTTAATGCAGATACCTTAAATTTTCACGAAAAATTGCAATCTGACGACGACAGGGACCGAGCCTGGGCATATAAATCGACAGAGAGTGACCGCAGTAAACTGTCCATATCTTTCTTTAAACTGAACATTTCTTGATGAAACTTTATAAGACATTTAGTACTGGATCGTGTTTCACAATATCAATGTAAAGTTGGAAAATGTGATACGAAGCATTCATCTAAACCAAAACAAACAAACAAGCCTACCAATAACCTTATCATCTGGGCAGTTACTGTTAATCCATGCATCTATCCAAACATTAGTGCTTATCGGAATACATTTACAGTTTTAAAAATCATTAAGCATAGCCCCGTTATGGTATATTCATTGATGGTATATAGGAAAGAGCACTTACCTAAGTATATCAGCAAATCTAAAATTGGTCACTTTTTTCACAAAAAACCTGAACAAGTAGTTTGTTTTGCTACGTACAAATGGGGTATAAATAACAAAGGGAAGTAATTTCACTAATTGCTTTCATTTATCAGCATTTATTATTATGTTGAAAACATTTCGTCTGACTAAATTAAAATTACGAAATAACGTCATGAAGAATAATCTACTTAAAAGTTCTTACATTTTGGACATGTTGGTGGCCATTTTGATTATGATGGCCATTATGAAAATTTCACGAATGTTCTATAGCCTATATTTTGACGAATGCAGTGCCAAGTTTGCTGCTTTTATCACAAAGTGAACAATTTCAGTGCTATCATCCATGATATTCTCTCACTATTAATAATTCTTTTTTTTTTACATGTCGGCGGCCATTTTGAAAATGGCGGCCATTTTGAAAATTTCAGGAAGGGTCTATAGCCTATATTTTGATGAATGCAATGCACAATAACTGTGCAAAGTTTGCTGCTTTTATCACAAAGTGAACAATTTCAGTGCTATCAAGCACGATATTCTCTCACTACTAGGACTGGTCAGCCCGGTGTCAGTATAATGTGACTGGGTGGGGTATCATGTCACGTGTCTACGGCGTGATATTCCAGTGAAGCAGCACTATAAAGTTGGGCATTGTGCTCACTGCTACAAGTAGACACCGTCGTTTATATGACGGAAAACGTTAAACCCGAACACACACACACCTAAAGGGGTCCCACTTCCGGACAGTCAAACACCTTTAAAAACGCATCATTTTCTAAGAACTGTTACTCATGTTCATTTTGATGCATTTGCAATAGCGTGCGAGTGGTGAAATTTCGCATAAGGTGGAACATAGTTTTCAGCAACTGTTTATCTTTATTTCTTTACAAAAGGCAGTCATTATCAAAGGGAGACAACTTTTTCCGAATATTTCAGGTACAAATGACGTTCATTTTCAAAGGGAGACAACTTTTAACGAATATCTTAAGTAACCGTCAAGAAAAAGTTGTTTGCCTTTGAAAATGAATGCCATTTGTAAAGAAATAAAGATAAACAATTGCTGAAAACTGTGTTCCATCTTGTTATGCGAAATTTCACCACTCGCACGCTATTGCAAATGCATCAAAACGAACATGTGTAACAGTTCTTTGAAAATGGTGTGTTTTTAAAGGCGTTTGACTGTCTGGAAGTGGGGTCCCTTTAGGCAGTCCTTTTCCGGAATTCAATGTTTAGATCAGTATACTGACACTTGTTTCGTAAAGTTATATACATGTTTTACATGCTGTTTAATTTTCATGTTAAACAACTATTTCCTTCTATGATTTGGTGTTGTTTGACTTTTGCTTCTCAAAGCGTAACTGAAACCCTTAAACGGAAAACGGAAAACTTTGATATTTGGTATGTAGCGTCATCTGGTGGTCCTCTACCAAGCTTTTCATATTATTCTCCTTGGGTCAAATATGGCTCCGCCCTGGGGGGTCACATGGTTTATATGGACTTCTATAGGGAAAACTTTGAAAATCTACTTATCCAAAAATACATGGCCTAGGGCTTTGATCTATAATATGTAACATTCTATAGTAGTCCTTTACTAAGATTGTTCAAATTATCTCCCTGTGGTCAAATATGGCCTCATCTGACATTTCACATTTTTATTTACATCTTTTTTTGCAATATTATTATGTTTGCAGCTGATATTTTAACACATACGTATATACATTTTCACATAAATGATTTTAGATGTGCTTTACATTTTTACATAAATGATTTAAAGTATACTTTACAATTGGCGTTTTCAATACAGCTTCTTCTCGGCGATATATGACCATTTTGTGTCGATTTGCTGTAAAACCAAACTCACTCATTTCCTTGGGCTTAAAATGGCCAGGAGTGTGTGTGTGGCGGGGGTGGGGGGTGGCACATGGTTTAAATAGACTTATAGAGGGAAAACCTTTTTTTTAAAAAAATCTTGCTTAAACCATAAGGCCCAGAGCTTAGATATTTAGTATGTGGCATGCTCTTGTGGTTATCCACCAAGATTGTTCAAATAATGACATAGGGTCAATATATGCCACGCCCGTGGGAGGGTTCTATGTTTGACATTGTCTTATTTGTGTTACATAGAATAGTCTTTAAACATTTCTTGTCCAAAACCACAAGACCCAGGCCTTAAATAATTGGTATTTAGTATTATCTAATGGTCAACTATCAAGTTTGTTCAAATCATGACAGTGTTTATATAGGGAAAAACCTTTAAATAAATTCTTCTCTGGAGACATAAGACTCAGAACTTAGATATTTGATATGTGGCATGCTTTAGTGGTTCTCTAACAAGGTTGTTCAAATGATGACCCTGAGATCAATATATGCCACGTTCGGATGATCCCTTGTTTTGCGTAGACATTTGTTGTTTTGAAGCAGTGGCAAAGAAATTTGCACCACAAGTATACTAGGTAAAACAAATTCTGCAACAAAACATGTTTTATGCTGTAACTGGACATTCTTGTATACCACACACAGCACTGAGGACGCCATCTCAACAAGTGTATTCTACTATCCAGAGCGAACTACGTAGTCCAACCGTAGGAAAACAAGTAAGTAAACCATTACTTATTGACTTTCAATTGTGTATTGATTAAATGAACATTATAATATTGTAAAAATGACCCTAAGTTATTTAATATCAACAAAAGGAATACAAAACTGGAATAACGCCATATCATGACTACGTGTAATGTAGAACCAACCGGGTAAACACGTAATTTACACATTCACTGAATGGTTTCCAACAGTTAAACTCTTTCTTTTTTCGGAAAACACCTTACGTCATTAAGTTATATCCATATAAGATATAAGGCGCAAATAACCAGCACACATTTTGCGCATGTGACCTGTCATTTTAGTTCACCAGAGTACAAAGTGCTCAAGGTGAGCTATTGTGACCGGTCATTAGAGAGTTTGAGATTTCAACCTTCGCCTTCCCCTTCAACGTCTCTTGCGAGGTTAACGTATAAAGTTGAAGTTCGATTAAAATTCCTCGAGATTTCAAACTTTAGAATGAACCTTACTTCTTTTAATCCGCCCATTCAATGTATCTGTAATTATGGCCGTTTTTTTTCGTGCATTTTGATAATATCAATTGTCCGAAAGGGCAGGACATTTACAAGAGGTTTTAAAAATGAAAATTAAATAAAAACATTTTAGTTAATATAACCATCGCATGGATATTAGTGCAATTACGATAAAAAACAACAAAAACGGGGGGGGGGGGGGGGGGGGGGGGCGCGGGAACGAACAATGTGAACAATGCAATGGTGTTGCTCCGAACATTTAGGTTTTATATGAAATGATGTCACATTTCGCTCACTTAATTCTTACAGAATGTCGTCGTACGATATAATAAAAATGATAATCATATCAACGTATTCTATTGTTGATGGTGTTCTTGAAAGATAATACAGTTAATATTTTTTAAACAAAAACATGAGACACCAACTATTACAAATGCAGTTCTCGATATATTTTGAAGTTAAGTTTAATATATGCGATAAAGCACAAAAGGCATGACCACAAAATATAAAGGACAGATTAATCCGTCATGCTGTTGACTAGTACTTCATAGTTTTTCTTAAAGGTTATTTTTACTTTGAATTGGTACTTTGTACATCGAATTCTTTAAAAGACGCGTTGATAACATGAGCCAATATACACAATTTATGAATGCATTAATGTAACATTTAACAAGCTTTGAAACAAATGTAAGACACCGAGTTTCAAGACCTTTTTTCTTTGTAAAATGTAAGAATCAAAGGGGAGATTGACCCACAATAGCCCTTTGTCAGGCTATGGGTCCGTGCATGTAAAGAATGGAGTAATAATCCCATGCGGCTAACTTCTCGCATCATCATATCATAGATATGAAATTGTCTGATACTTCAGAACGATTTTCCGTCTCACAAGTACCATTTTATGTTTATTATTAAATTGCAATTGTCGTATTAAGTGAAACGGATTGATTTTATTTGGAAGTGAAAATAAAATGTTGCGCCAAATGATAATCGCGCGTTATTATTCATTTTTCAAGTTAAATGACTGTCATGCCATTTGCCTCCATCCAGATTTCAGTCTTTGATGCCGAGTATGTGGACAGAGTAGATGTAAAAAGACTGAACTTTTGACTTTCGTGATATCACATCTTCGGATGTTCAAAACTTCACTTCATACGACAAAAAGGCTTGTATAATCGATACCGCCTGGGGACACAAATATGCAGTAGAAGTTAAAGTTTGAACAAAATCTCAAAGTTTCTCAAAATCAGTTGAAAGCTTCATACGTCCACGTTAAATTCATTGTATTTAGTTAAAATCATTAGCCATACAAAACTTCATTATTCTCATACTTATTGGTAGTGTTTCGCATCAAATTTAGTCTAATTATACATATGGATAATCGAATAACTTAATGAGCAGAAATCCTGAAATTAAGCTTTTTATTTCATATAGTAATAAAGAGAAGTCTTATGCTTACTTGATATTACATGGAAAACTTTAGTAGCAACGTCAGATATAAATAAAATACACGCATATCGGTGACGTTTTACCCCAAATATATATGAGAGATTTTGAAGGGGAAGGCGAAGGTTGAAATCTCATCAAACTCTCTATTGTCCGGCGTGCGTCGTCCGTCGTGCGTCGTCCAACATTTGCCTTGTGAACACTCTAGAGGCCACTTTGTGACCTAATCTTTATGAAATTTGGTCAGAATGTTAGTCTTGATGATCTCTAGGTCAAGTTCGAAACTGGTTTATGTGAGGTCAAAAACTAGGTCAGATCTAAGGAAAAGCGTGTGAACACTCTAGAGACCACATTTTTGACCCAATCTTTATGAACCTTGGTCAGAATGTTTGTCTTGATGATCTCTAGGTCAAGTTCGAAACTGGGTCATGTTGGGTCAAAAACTAGGTCATAGGTCAGATCAAAGGAAAAGCTTGTGAACACTCTAGAGACCACATTTGTGATCCAATCTTAATTAGACTTAGTCAGAATGTTAGTCTTGATGATATCTAGGTCGAGTTAGAAACTGAGTCATGTGAGGTCAAAAACTAGGTCAGTAGGTGAGATCAAAGGAAAAGCTTGTGAACACTCTACAGACCACATTTGTGACCCAATCTTGCTCAAGCTTGGTCAAAATGTTATTCTTGATAATTTCTAGGCCAAGATCGAAACTGGGTCATGTGGGGTTAAAACCTAGGTCAGTAGGTCAGATTAAAGAAATAGCTTGTGAACACTCTAGAGACCACATTAATTTTGTGAACCAGTCTTTATGAAACCTGGTCAGAATGTTAGTCTTGATGATCTCTAGGTCAAGTTCGAAACAGGGTCATGTGGGGTCAAAAACTAGGTCAGTAGGTCAGATCAAAGGAAAAGCTTGTGAACACTGTAGAGACCGCGTTTGTGACTCAATGTTTTTGAACTTTTGTCAGAATTGTGTGTGTGTGTGGTGCACGCGTTTGCATGCTGTGGGTTTCGTTTTGAGGAGGCTGCGTTTTTGGTGCGTGGCATTCCCTGTTTGATATTTGTCTTTGTTTTTGATGATCTCTAGGTCCAGTTTGAATCTGAATCATGTTGGGTCAAAAACTAGGTCAGTAGGTCAGATCAATGGAAAAGCTTGTGAACACTCTAGAGACCACATTTGTGATCCAATCTTTATGAAACTGGGTCAGAATGGAATGTTTGTCTTAATCTTTTCTAGGTCAAATTTGAATCTGGATCATGTGGGATCGAAAACTAGGGCATTAGGCCAGATCAAAGGAAAATCATTTCAACATTCTAGAGACCACAATTTAAGTTTGAAACTCATGAGGATTAGTCAGAACGTTTGTTTTGATAATCTATAGGTCAAGTTCGAACCTGGGTCATGTGGGGTCAAAAACTAGGTTACCCGGTCAAATCAAAGGAAAATCTTGTGAACATTTAGTCAGAATGTTTGTCTTGACGATCTTTAGAACAAGTTTGGCTCTTGGTCAAAAACTAGGCCAGATCAACTCTGGTGAGCGATATATAGGGCCATCATGGCCCTCTTGTTTATCAAAATGGCGGCCATCACGCTGTTAAAAACACGCGGCTGTGTTTTTATCCAGCTGGATTGAGTTTGTTAGGTATATTGTGTGTTTGACTTGATGACACCCTTTATAGTTTATCGAATGAATAAAAACGGGATTGTTCATTCAAAAAGACGTATTTCAAGCACTTAGACTGGGTCTGTTTACAATGGTTACAAGTCGTACATCGGTACGGATCATTTGCTGTACCTAATCTAGGTAGCACAGAAAGATCAGCGCTAATATCTTGACTCTCGGGGACGCTCCTGTTTCACAGAGACAGTAGAAACTTCTTGTGAAAGTGAAACAGGCGATGTTTTTGTCCTTACAAATGTTTTGCGGTTGAACACCAGTGTGCTTACGGACTCTGGGTTAAGAGATGACAGTACCGCCGGCTATAGAAAACACCCGTTCCGATGGTACGGCTGATGCTGGGTTTCATGTAAGCTTACGTGCAAGCATTGAAAGACACTAGTAAAATATGCGTCCGATAATCTATGTTCGATTATGATTGTTTGAACCACAACACGTGTTATGTCTACGTCAACAATTAAAATGGCTGATTATCGAACACATAAAGAAGCATGCATAGACACACATTTAGAAGTTTGTACCAAATATGTTTTCGATTATTGGATATATTAATAGTTAAAAACAAAGTGCGTGCGATTATCAGATACATTTTATTTTTATCATCGAAAAACAATAACATGAAAATGATAATTTGTATGCGATAATCGAACTTTGTATGCGTTAATCGAACAGAAATATAAACAACTAAACGCATATGTGTCCGATTATTGAACATAAAACTAGAACATTGACACAAAGCTACTGCCATATGTCACCTTAGTCATGAACAAGGGGCGATAACATGGAGTTAGATAAAACTGCTACATGTATCTAATAAGTCTGTGACTGTATCGTCTGTCTGAAAATTATCTTCATTACGGCACATGCATAAAAACCACTTGCATACTGTCAATGTGATTCAGAAACGGTTTTCGTCTTCTCGCTTATATTGCAAAAAGAATAGAGTCGGCAGCATAATTGTCACGTCATTCCCCAGTATTAAAATCATTATCCTATGTGATTCTGTTCAGATAAAAAGGTTTTTTGCACGCCATTATTATAACTTCCTAATACATAATTTTGTACGTGGCTAAGAATAAAAAATAAATGGAAACATCAGTGATCAATACACATTCTATTACTTTAAATATTTCTGTTTTCGCAGCTTCAAAGTTGCATCAGAAATTCTGTCTGGCAGGGAATAGCAATACGAGTCTGTTTGTGGTTATTCATAAAGTGTTATCAAAAATGGAAGTTCTAAAAAACCATCAATATGACTTAGTACATATTGGTTACAAAAATACATGAATTAAAGCCGACGGTGACCTAAAGGCACATTACTTATAAAGTTCTAGAATTGTAAATAATGCACGGCATAAATACAATTCAAGACATAATGTTTTCGTCACCGCAGGGAAGTAAAGTTACAAGATGTCTGACAGTTCTTGACAGGTTTATTCTGTGAAAGCCCTTTGCCGGTGAGTGGATTAGAAAATGCCGGCTGTATCTCCATGCAGAGGAGTACGATTCCCCGAAAATTGATTTCAAATTGTCTGTTTGCCGTGGGTGGCGGACCGTAAGCCAGAGAGGAGGGTCCTTGATGTTGAGGTGCCCCATAGCACCCCGGGGAGGTGATGCATGTTTGAATTACTTGTATGCGTCCCCTTTTCGGGGTGTGGGTACCAATAGACGTCTTTGGCCTCTAATTTAGTTTTTTTTGACGGTCGTATTGGCCCGGTACGATCAATCGGCTTGTCATGCCAAGCCCTAGGAAATCTCACTGTAACTACGCTTACATCTTATTCTTCATGTTAAATTGCAGCTATGTTTTCATTTCTACATTGCACAACTATTTTGGTTTTTTTTTTTTCAAAATAACGTTACACAAAATCAAATGAACTTTCCTTCTATTGTCGTATTTTACTGCGTTCGACAAACGTCATAGTACGTTCACATAAAATTTCTGAACACTTCATTGTAATATGTATTTCAATTTGTATGCTTAGGTAAAGTAGCAATCCCTTGAATCCCCTTATTGCACTTTTGCAATACATCTGGTGATATAAGCAAGATTGTAAAATACCTGGCCATGTATATCACTACAGTTTCCCTAACATGTATGAGTGGATATCCGCTCTGTTTACCTGTTCCCTTGTTGGCCTCCGCGGCGGGTGGGGCTGCGAGTGAAGAATTACAATAATTTAATATGAATAACCAAAACAAAAATAAACGACCGCATACCGAAACAGACTGACGGCATGGAAGGTGAAAATTCTTCTCACCGGCCTTTCACATCAAACGTTTCATTTCTGCGATTCCTTCTGATTCAATCAACTAACGAAAACTTTTAAATGAGAAGCATTTCAACTTTTGTAATTGAGAAAACTAATGAAAATACAGCTGGGGTACATAAATCATTCAAAAATTTACGTTCTAGAGATCTTCTCGTTGCAGTTGATAGAGCAGCCAACGCTCAAAACCTACTTGCTACATCATTTTTCAACCATCCATGTAAGTATGTTGCACTCTGTACTCTGAATTCCTCAAGAGGGGTCATTCGTTTTCCTGGTCTAGCTTCTATCAGAGACAAACATTGTGCAAGAACTTACTGCATAACATGTCACTGCTGCTAGATGCATCAAAATGAGGATTAGGCACAGAAATCAACACCAACACTATCATTCTAACATTTGGCATTCCGTTTCTCCCTTCTTTTATAAACGTTGGCTATCTGCATACAAAGTTACTACTACATACCCAATCGTCTTCCATTTTATAATTGTTTAAGTTTGGACTATCAAGGTGACCACATTTGCCCAAAGTGCGGCCAAAATGGCTATTCTCATGAACATGACATCGTCCATATAGTGTCAATTGCAGCGAGCTACATTCTGTCAAGTCTCGAGACTGCAAGACATGAAAGATCGAAAAGGAAGTTCTCCATGTCAAATTAACACAAGGCATTGGATTTCCTGTAGCTAAACTGCCAATGCGAAATGCATATCTCCGTCACTGACATCGACCTATTCCTCAATAACAAATTCTAACGCAAACAAATCAACAAAGTGTTTTGATGCGTCTACGGAAACTGCTTCTGTGCCTGTCCCAGACGTACTAAAAGCCTGCTCAGACACTGCCACCAATTGTACAAAATGTACCCAAGTATTCAAGTACACCGTCGTCAAAACTAAATGTTATGTCAACTTCCAATCAAGGTGGAGTTAGTCAAACACCCAAACAAAAATGACTTGAAATCTGGTGGGTTTGGAAAGGAATCTAATGATTGGTTTGGGAAGGGATCTAATGATCCCATACAAACCCATAACCGATTTACTTTTGATTGAAGGGGTGGAAGAGAACGATCCGCCGTTTTCTCCACCGTCCAGTTTAACTACCGGTAGCGCAAAGGATGTGAAGATCAAAAGGGTCCCACCTCCCGAATGAATGCAGCACTAATTTATTTATTATCCAGTCGTCCAATTTTTGTTTACCGTTTTAAACATGTGTTATTAGATGACAAGTAAAATTATCCAGTGGAATTGCCGTGGACTTTAAGCAAATTTTTATGAAATTCTCATCTTGTCAAAATACAATCCTTCACTTATGGGCCTTTAAAGTTAGTGAAACATTTTTAACGGAAACCGGCAAAATATCGTTCAGAAATTACTCAATGTATAATTTCGTTAATACTAATACTGACAGAGCTTCTAGTTGTACATCTATTATTATTATGAATAATGCATGTCCCTACAAATTATTCTTACTTACACGTTACATTGCATCGACCAATTACTCTCTGCTCTATCTTTGTACCTCTTAAATTTAAACTTTACATTGAAGATCATAACAATCTTGTAAAAGAATTACCATAGCCATGTTTTGCTTATGGGAGACTTTAATGGTCAGCATCAGTTTTAGGGCTGTTATAAAAGCAACACTAGAGGTCAAATTAGTGAAAATTGTATCGAAAGAAATGCCCTCATTTTATTAAATGATAAATCAAAAACGTATCTTCATCCTGCAACAGGTACCTTTTCTTCGCTTGATTTGAAAATTTGTCAACCGAACATTTTTCATTATTTTGAATGGAAAGTACTAGATGACTTGCATGGCAGTGATCATTTTCCAATTATTAGTTCAAATACTTCTTACTTCGACTTTGGAGAATTCTAATTTTTTTATGATCCTGTTGATCGGTGTTCTGTAACTTTATCCGATATTGCAGACAAGTCCATTCCAAAAAAACTTCAAGAAATGGTAAACATAAAAATAAACCATGGTATAATGATGATGGTAAAACTGCTGTACTGATTTTAGGCCAAACATAAACAAACACATTTTATTTAAATGGCAATCGTCTGGCAACAATGCTTCGTTCAATAAACTTTATGCTATTAAACCTACTTTGGATGAGTACACGTAGCACCAAGGGAACAGATCTGTTAGCAGGGAGGATGTTGTTCTTTTAAAGCAGATAGGAATTTATCAAAAAATCTGACATTTCATATTTTTATTTACATCTTTTGCAATATTATTATGTTTGCAGCTGATATTTTAACACATACGTATATACATTTTTTCATAACTGATTTTAGATATGCTTTACATTTTTACATGGATGATTTAAGGTATGCTTTACATTTTTACATAAAAGTTTATGCTTTACAGTTGGCGTTTGCAATATGACTTCTTCTCGGCGATATATGACTATTTTGTGTCGATTCGCCGTAAAATCCAACTCACTCACTCATTTACTCTTTCTCTGAATGTGTACATCGTTTGCAATATTATTACGTTTACAACAGTTACTGATATTTTAACACTATATACCAATATACGCTTTTTACATAAATGATTTTAGATATGCTTTAAAATGTATGTTTTCAATATAACACCTTTCTTTATTGATTCGACCTAAAACCCAACTCACTCAATATTTGTCTGGATTACTAATGGCGACACACACATGCACGCACGCACGTACACACGCGCGCACATATAGACAGACATACACACACTTTCTTTAAGTACGCTGAATTTCATTAAATCTTAGACATATAAGTTATTTTAGTTAAAAGTGCGATATTGAATGACAAGCATAATGACTAATTTCAGCAGACGACAACTGGTATAAATTATATTGCTTGTACGTAAACATAATTTAGATGTAGTAAAGATACTTTCACCTATTATAATAACATCTTGTTCATTGTGCTTACAACTTATATTGTTTCCTGAAAGTCTTTGTTTTAAGTGTAGATAAATATGTAAGCCCGCCCGCTTAGCTCAATAGGTAAGAGCGTTGGTTTACGGATTTCGGGGTCGCGAGTTCGATCCCCGGGCGGGGCATATGTTCTCCGCGACCATTGTGTCTGATATCATTAGTCCTCCACCTCTGATTCATGTGGGGAAGTTGGCAGTTACTTGCGGAGAACAGGTTTGTACTGGTACAGAATCCAGGAACACAGGTTAGGTTAACTGCCCGCTGTTACATGACTGAAATACTGTTGAAAAACGGCGTTAAACCCAAATCAATCAAACAAACAAACAAAGATAAATATGTATAATTAGTGCACAACGTTATAAAGCAAAGCATATTGATTAAATACTGTAATTATTCATGATTCATTTTCCATATATGTAATTTAAATTAAGCAATGTGGCAATAAAGGATATAGATAAGCTTTGTTTAAAATCCTTACGGTACTTTTAACAGTAATAACGTCCAGTCTTAAGAAAGGCTCAAGACAAAATCTCTGTCTGAATAATTCTAAAACACACCTGCGCCAATTGTTGGGCAATGCATTTGGCAAGCAAAGAAACTGAATTTAAGAAAATCGAATGTTTCATTTTCTAAAGAAGTTTTACAATAATAGTGCGCGATGCATTTGGCAAACAAAGAAGCTGAATTATAGATAATTAGAGAATGTTTCATTTTCTAAACAAACTTAAGAATTACTCATCTATAGACACACACATTACATTCTGTCACTACAATTGAATATTTTAGATAATTGAAACAAATGTTTTCGAAATAATTATATAAAGCATAACGTTGTTTGATATCTACGTGTCATTTTCCCCTCGACGCTCGGACGGAGAATACGCTTGAAACACTAGTTCTGCAAGTCTTTAAAATGCAATTTTACAATATCATCGCGTTTGGATTGACTGTTGCTGGGTGCTATTGTTGTAAGTACTTTCATAATTTATTAAATGAATACTGAAATAAAATGTAAGACATATTCTCGTTTTAAGTTATGCCGTTAACACTACAATATTTGAATAGCGTACATAGATGTATTTTATTTTAAAGGCACAGTCCTCCAGATCGTCCGAAAATAAACAGAAGATTTTTTCTAGATATCAGAAACGTAATATACGTATTTCTTTAGAATACTTTGAAAATTAATTACTGACAGACTATATGTTATGGAAACATGAGAATTAGTTGTTTTTAATACTTTTTACGATAAAAATCGAAAACGTTTGTAACGCTTTACGCGAGGTAAAAAACCTCGATTATAATATATATTTAACGCACTTTGAACACCTTGTCGACTGTGTGACAAGGATTTGGAAGTTAAACATTTGTAAAAGAAAATAAGTTACAAAGTTTACTTACTATTTAAAATTTGTAATCAACTCAGAATATGATTTCTAGGTATACAATACTTACGTAAAATCATAAAATAATGGTGCAGTTGTATTATTGACCGTTAGCACTGATTATTTAGAGCTACATGCTCTTGATCCAGAAAACATTCTTATAATTATTTTGTCATCCTGTCTATCGACAATTTCTTCTAAAATAGATATCATGTTTTAAATGAATATTTAAGTGAGCGACGAACATAATAAATAGGGAAACTGTTTGAAAATGTGATTGTGTAACGTAATTTGAAATGCATTTATGAAGTTGAAATACTTTGAATGCTTATCAAATATATTTAAAACCTTTTGCAGTTTGAAGGTATCACTTAGTCGTGTTCCTTAAAAGACAAGTTTTGAGTCATATATTTCATTTACACAATACCTATTGCTCTTTCTGTTATCTGGCATAATTTGTAAACTATTTTAAATATGCATAAAACAGGAAGTAATGGCATAACGTTATTTATCTAGATAAAGTTGAGCAAAGCCTGGACTCAACGTTCGGACATGAAAATTCATTTCTTAAATAATTGCCCTCCGTGAGTAAATCTAATAAAACGGTCATCTTACTATATTTCTCTAGTTAAAATATTATACTAAAATATTTGATACGTGACATTATTCCAAAAATGTCTTAAAATCAGCTTGACATTTGAGTGTCTCTTTTAATCACGGGCAGAGATCTAAAAAAAACACACGAACATATTACTCCTCTATGTATTACAATATGCTTTGAGGGTGGCTGCAAACAAATCCAATCCTACTCATAAAATCATTTTAAAACTAAACTATATACTTCGATTTGAGATTCGGTATGAGAATACACCAAAACAAATAAAATATTTTGGATTTCGCATAAAATCTTCCATGAGATAAACTGACTTTGAAATAGATGATACTACAGTTCTTTTGGATATGAAAACTTCCTTTTAAAGGCACTGACCTCCAAACTTTGGCTAAAAAGATATTTTTCTTTCATAAAAAAAATTGAAATTTGGTCATATTATGAACATTAGTTTATGAGTTATTGTTTCTAAACCATTTTAAAAAATGCCAAATGGGGGGAAAAAAGATGACCGCGTCGGGAATCGAACCCGGACTGCCGCGGCAGTAAATAAGATTTCCCTGTTGTTACCAATAGCGCTATGGAGGATTTAGTTTTCGTTCAATGCGCGTAAGATATATATATTAATTTTATAATCGAAGCAGTTTACCCCGAGTAAAGCGTTACAAACGCTTTTCGATTTTCAGCATAAAATTTAGTAACAAAAACTATTCGGCATGTGTTTCTGTAAGATAGTCTGTCGGTAATTAAGTTTTAAAGCATTCTTAAGAAATATGGCATTTTAGTTCTAGATATCCAACAAAAAAATCTGTCAGAAGATCTGGAGGTCAGTGCCTTCGGAAAGTCTGAAACAATTAAACCCTGAAATAATCACGTCCAAATATAATATAATAGTACTTATAAAGATTATTTCCCAATTTACACAGACGGTTCGAAAGTTGATTTAAATGTTGGCTGTGCTGCCGGCAGCCACCTTCCTCAATCAAAATTACGTTTGCCAAATAACGCCACATTTGTTTTCAGTCAAGGCAAATACTATTGATTTAGCCCTAAATTTTATATCAAAAATAGTGAAGAAAAAGAAATATTAATTTTTCCGACTCGCTTTATATTTACAATCAAATAACAACCGAAATATGGAAAATCCTTTCATCACGGGGTTCATGCACTATCTTTCAAAACGTCTATCAACTTTTGTTTGATTCCTAGTCATGTAGGTATTTATGGAAATGAGGATGCTGATACTGCAGCAAAGAAATCCCTTTTATTATCACAATCTAATTTAAAATTACCATATACTGATTTTAGGCCAAACATAAAAAATACATTTTATCTAAATGACACTCGTCTTGGAACAATGACTCATTATTATCTTCTGAACAAAGAAGATCAACCTCAGTGTGCACCATGTCAAACACCGCTTACCATTAATCATATTTTAATCGACTGTGTAGGCGTTTCTCCACAGCGCAGTACATACTATGACGTTCAGTCTTTTAAAGAATTGCTTGAAAATGTTTCTGTCGGCAATATTTTATCCTTTTTAAAGCAGACAGGCATTTATCACAAAATCTGAACGTTATATATTTCATTCAGAGCTTTTGCAATATTGTAGGGATAACGCATGTTTTTTCGTGTTATAACATCTGCAGAATCCCGAGGGACTGGTTGGTACCCGAGCCCGTTAGGGATTCTGAAGATGTTATAACACGAAAAGAACTTGCGCTAACGCTATTCTAGCAGAAAACGCTCAAAAACCAGGTGAATTAATATATTGTCCCTCAGCGTCATTAAATTTCGAGGAAATGCGCGGTAAAGTCTACGTTTTATCACGTTGACGTCATTTCATTTTGAACTATCCGTTTTGGGGCCGTGATGCGTTTACGCTTTGCCACGGAACATGCATATATAAAAAGGTGTTATAACAACGTGAGCGCGAGAATCTCTCTGTTAACATACGTTTCATCTCCTGTTAAAACACCCCCGAAAAGTGACAATAACCGCAGTTTTATGCTAGAATATTATGTTTACAATTGATATTTTTAACACTATATACGTATATACGCTTTATTGTTGAAAAAGACGTTAATCCCAAACACACACACACACACACACACACACACACAAATGATTTTAGATATGCTTTAAAATGTACGTTTTCAATATAACTTGTTCTCGGCAATAAATATATATAATATACAGTGCAGACACGAAACTTTGGACAGAAGCTGAAGTAAGTATTCTGCTGAAACAAACTAAGTGACACCTTTTTTCAGACAACAGGTTTTTTCATCACTTAGGTTTTTTGCGTAAATTTTGCGGGTATATAACTTTTAAGGCTCCAGATTTGAAGTCCGCTTTTATGAAAATAGTAGAGCATTTGCAAAGGGGCATGATGGATGTTGCATTTTGTAAAACCTGAATGAAATCTTGTATGCTATTTGTGGATTCGATTGGATCGTTACTCAGAGTTTTATTGATAATCTCAATTGCAAATTGGAAATCGCAGATTTGTCCATAAGCCCGGATGTGTTCTTGTTGGGTTTTAACGTCGCACCGACACAATTTTAGGTCATATGGTGACTTTCCAGCTTTGATGGTGGAGGAAGACCCCAGGTGCTCCTCCGTGCATTATTCCATCACGAGCGGGCACCTGGGTAGAACCACCGACCTTCCGTAAGCCAGCTGGATGGCTTCCTCACATGAAGAATTCAACGTCCCGAGTGAGGCTCGGACCCACATTGATGAGGGGCAAGTGATTTGAAGTCAGCGACCTTAACCACTCGGCCACGGAGGCCCCTCCTGATGTATTCGTACTGTCTTTAAATTAACAGAACACACAGGAAAAAAAAAACATTTTTAAGATTGAATGACAGTGAGACCTCAAACAGCGTTTATGGTTATTTACATGTAGATTTGGTTCATGATTATGATGATATTTTTGCCGAATTTTAACAGACTGAATGCGGTTCGTATGACGGTCATCTAGCGAATATTAACAGTGAAGCAGAAAATACATTCATTGTCAATGTTGTGGCGAATGGTAAGTGTCTGTAATATCTCGTAATGACACATGACAATTTCAGTACGAATTCCTGTTCTTCGTAATACTGTGATTTGGGCATTATCCGGCTGGTTGTTCTTATACATTACACTACCAGCTGGAGAACGCAGCGTTAAGAGAAAACGTAATCAAACGTAGACTGTCGAAAGTAATTTCGGGTCCATTACCTCAAAGCGTTTCGTTCAAAAATGTAATTTTAAAAGTAAAAAAGAAACATCCTAAACTCTGTTAAGTGTTGTTCTGTTCAGCGGAACTGCTGTTTAATGTAAGGTACATCGACACAATGAGCAATTATGGAGACTTTTAAGACAGAAGGAGCACATGTGGGCCTCTCGGAACATCTTGTCAGGCACATATCGAATCTGATATTATATTTTTATTACTGAAATTGTTTAGCGAATATTTCAGAGATAAGTTAAAGTCGAAAATAAGAAAATAATGATTAAAATATTTTTCAACGGTTATGTGATTTCCATTGTCACATCACGTGGTATTTGTGACCGCAGTGATTAATATACACCAAGGGAGATAATCACTGCTGGGTGTTTGATAGTAGACATGGAACTTAACCGGAACACGACGTGAAACGTCGTGCCTTCTTTCTGTTTACGGATTTCGATTTCTACACAACTCCCGAAAAAAGGAAATCAGTCTGGTAGAACCGAAATTTGACCTTATATTGGTTACTATACAAAATGTAATTGCATTTTCGTGTAGGTATAGCGTTGTAGATAATTAATCGTTCTGATGTGGAAATCGCACCATCGAGCATAAATGTCTGACAATTCTATAGGAAAAAGCGTTGGAGCCATCTGCTCAGACGTGTAAATTAAAGCGGCTGTAGTTTAAATTTCATTGTGATTTTGGTAGAAAAAAAATGGGAAAGAAGTTTATAAATATTTGGTGAAGTCAATTTTAATATGAGTAGTACTACCAGGTCAAAGAAGTGTTATTTTAATATGATTTTACAGTAAGTAAATGTGACAAGAGAAATCTCTCTTAGAAGATAATGACTCCCACCTTTCTCTTCTCTTTATGTCAGTTTTATCATATTTCTTTATAATGAGTTAAAGATTTTTTTTCTGAAATGCGTCTAGTTATATGTGGCAGCTCTTTAAAGTATTGTCAAATTTATAAGAATGTATAGGAAATACTATTTAGGTTCAGCTAGTTTTAAAACAATAACACGCATATTTGTTTCTAATGCAATGCAAAAAATAAATATAAATACTCATTGATAAGACTAAGTTTATCACTTATTGTTTGGTTCTAACAATATATAAAATACATTATGTAGTGTAAATACGTTGACATCCCAGACTAGAACGTATGTAATATAAAATGTCTATAGTATGAAATGAAAATAACGATGACTACATATACTTCATATCTATTGCAATATATAAGCTTAAGCTATTCGGTTTCTTGTTAGACAAATTCTCTTGTCCGTTACGACAGTTATCCTCGTTTCCATGAACACATAAAGATCGTGTACGGCAACAGAGCACAGTTGCATTGACATTGTATATCTACACATGACAGCTGACTCTCACCATGTTCACATGAATACGTGGTCAACATGAGAATTTCCCGTGGTGTATGTTGTACATTCGAAAGCACCGTGACGGGTAAACACGACTTGAGCTCTTCATGTTTTGTTCACCCATAGTGGACTGGTTCAAATAAGTTGCGGCGGATGCGGATCCACAGCGCGTTTCCACACAAAAGCTTAGGAATATGCTCGTTTCAAGTTTTCGCTGAATGATTCAGTCGTTTGGGCAGGTGCGCAAGCTTCGGACATTGAGATCGAACAATCAAGCCAGACTAAATAACATTATAACAAAGGATACTTACTATTTATTGAAATCATTACAAAGTGTATAAGTTTAACCAATCGCTCTATCTTTATATTAAATTTATTGGAAGGGTGTATTAGATAACCGACAAAATGCACTGTGTAACTGATAATATTTAAGTATATGTCACATTGTTTTGCTATAACTATGATACTGAACCTTTATTTATACTAGCTTCTACATATTTTGCGAGGCCGGCTTAGATTGGGCTGAATGATAGGGTAACGAATGACAATCATGTTTGGGTTTCATCAAATAATACTCCTATTTTTACGAACTGGGGTATGGATGAACCTAACGATGTCGCTGGGACACAAGGCTGTGTACAAATGTACCATACTGGACTGTGGAATGATATGCGCTGCTCATATTCTCGAAACTATATATGCAAACGCCCGGTTAATGGTGAGTATAGAAATTTTCCTCAAACTTAACAGAGATGGAATGTAAAACAGAAGATTTGCGTATTTGTTCTCAAGTTTTGTAATTAATTTATTATGTTTTGTCTGTGATAGAAATACTTCAGTGTAAATTTGCACGTCACTGATTAATCGCAAGCGTTGACGTATCGTCATTTATCCGGATAACCTAAATTGTCTTCAGGTAGTCGTTCATGCGAAAGTAAATAACACGCCAAAATTTTATTATTCGATTTGTTGAAACACGGATCCGGCGCACGGCGATCATATTTCAATGACGTTAAAGACGGTGCGCTTTCATTGTGATGCTTTCTTTAAGTTTGCATTAATTCATGTTTGTGAATTTATTTTATAAATTTTCATGAGCGATATTTAAGTCATAAGAATTTGTTTGGTTAGAACAGTAAAAATGTATGAACACTTATGACACGCATCTCGGACAGGGTACTCAACGTGAGAACTTGGTCTTTGCGTTAACGTTCATTCGCAGTTTCTCCGTTTTCTCCCTCCATCTTCTCTGTCTTTAAGTAATTCTGGACAATTTGAGAATCGTTTGTACCACCTAAAGATACATACACAGATGGCTGAACATTGTAGTGGCGTCTGCTTCATTAGTTTATGAATTTCAGTTGCTGTCCGCAAAAATTTCTCCATAACTAAGCAATTGTCCTAGTATCCGTGAGAGTCGTTTAAACGTTGTTTTCCTCCGCCACCCACATCGGAATGACGCCATACTCTAGATGCATGTCGCCCTGACGTGTTGCTGCACTTTGGGGTATTTTTGGGCAAACAAGTGTATTATTAGTGCGGACATTGGCGATCGAATTCAAATCACGACAGCTCAAAAAGCGACTGCGCCGGCGTAGCTTTATTATTTTTAGCTCACCTGAGCACGGTCTCATGGTGAGGTATTGTGATCATGCTGTATGTGTCCGTCCGTCCGTCCGTGCGTGCGTCCAGTCGTCCGTCGTCAACATTTGTGTTTAAACGACATCTACTCCAAAACCACTGAATAGATTTTGATGAAACTTTGGCATGGTGTTCCTTGACTGGTTCTCTACCAAAGTTGTTCAAACGGTTCTGCTTAGTTGCACACAGGGGCTGCCATAGCTAATAATAGAAAAAAACTTCAACTGATATCTCCTCCTAAACCGACGATCCGATTTTGAAATAATTCCACACAAATGGTCTTTATATTACCCTCTACCAAGATTGTTCAAATTATACGGATCCGTCAGAAAATATGGCCGACAGAGGGCGTGGTCAATTTCAACTTTGACCCTGATCTTTACTTAGTGACCTACTTTCACATTTGTGTAGCTACAGGCTTTAAAACTTGGACAACATGCATAGTTTTGTGCTCGAAAATGAAATACGACCTTAATTTTGACCTAGTGATCTACTTTCGCATTTCTGCAGCTACAGCCCTCAGATTTGGACTACATGCATAGATTTGTGTACCGAAATCAACTTTGACCTTGATCTTTACTTAGTGACCTTTTTTCACATTTTTGTAGCTACAGGCTTCAAAACTTGGATAACATGCATAGTTTTGTGCTCGGAAATGAAATATGACCTTAATTTTGACCTAGTGATCTACTTTCACATTTCTCAAGCTACAGCCTTCAAATATGGACCACATGCATAGTTGTGTGTATCGAAATGAAGTTTGACCTTTATCTTTACTTAGTGACCTACTTTCACATTTTTGTACCTACAGCCTTCAAATTTGGACCACATGCATAGGTTTGTGTACCGAAATAAACTTTGACATTGACACTGACCTAGTGAAGTACTTTCATATTTTTGAAGATACAGGCTTCAAACTTGGACCACATGCATTCTACTTCTCTGACTCAGTAATAGCTAGAACCTTGATTTTTTGTTTGTAATGTCAGAGTTGTACTGTCTAATAAAATCTGTAAAAAGATCCTTTGGAAGCAAAGAATGCAACCAAGAAGAATAATAGCAGACTCAGTTTGATTGAGTCTGTTCATGAGAGGTAATGAAATGTGCAACACCTCTCACGCCCTCTAGCACCGGCTTAAGCGGAACTCTATTACACATATGTTGAATGGAATCCATGATCCCAAAGGACCAGAAAATATAACAACACTGAATCCAAGTACGGGGAGACTTTTTACAGCCGCCATACGGCACTTAAATATTGATGTTGTGATAGTTAATAAAATCTGTAAAAAGATCCTTTGGAAGCAAAGAATGTAACCAAGAAGAATAATAGCAGACTCGGTTTGATTGAGTCTGTTCATGAGAGGTAATGAAATGTGCAAAACCTCTCACGCCCCCTAGCACCGGCTTAAGTGGAACTCTATTACACATATGTTGAATGGACTCCATGATCCCAAAGGACCATACCTATATAACAACACTATATAATAACTCATGCCCTAGGCTAAAGAACGTGCGTGACGGCTAACTCAGAAGAAACCTATCAATACTTGTACCATTACTAATCATGCAAACATACTTAAAGCCTTATACTCCGGTGAGCGCTTTAGGGTCAATGACCCTCTTATTTTATTTGCCTGGTTCGCTAACTATACTCTGAAGTTTCGAAAAGTCAGGTTTTAATAAAATTTTACATTGTAGAACAAAAAAAAATGATGCTAACGTGCAGACCTACTTTAATATATATCGCTAGAATATGTTTTAAGTGTATTTCGGTAGAAAATTTGTTAACTCTATAGTTGTGTTTAATTTTTTCCTCACTGCGTTTTACATTATTCCCCCAATTATTTATTATAATTACAACATAATGCTCTGCACACAGACTTTCCGTTTTGTAAATACGTGAATATGCTATCTGAAGAGAAACGTTTACTATCGTGGTCTATTCCATTAGTGTAAATGTTTCGTAACTTATTATCCATATGTTGATTGTTTATGCATTTTCAATAAAGTAATTTTAAACTTTAACTCTTACTATATCAGTAAACGATTTATGAAACGCATATTTGTAGATATACAGATAGACGATTTGATAAATGTATATCGGTAAAAGATATTGTAAATTGGTAATTAATTAAATAATCCCTTCACAAGTTAGTCGGTTGTTGCACGTTGCAGGTTGCCTGTCATTTTAGAATGAGCAGTGCCGTTACACGCAATTGTAAATGCATATATCATATCACATATAGCTTCTTCGTGTGTTTACTAATACTATCCAAATTGAATATAAACTTGCATTAGTATCTTGTTGACGTCGAGCATGTTGAGTAATAGGTTTGCCTTGTGGTGTGTATCGCAGGCTTAACAATTATTGCTATATTTCATAATGCGTTCGTTCAAGTACCATTATTGAATATGTTAGTTACCTATATCAAATAAAACATTAATTTTGTAACATCAGACTAACAACAACAATTTGCGCTTTAGATTTAGAAATAAATTCTTTTAACAGACTGGACTTTACGAAACTGCATAGAAAACAAAAGTGGTTTTATAATTTTAGGTTCGGTACACTTATGTTTTGCCTCAGACCTTTCTATTAAGAGTTTTTATAATATAAATGATTTTTGATGTTGTTGATTTGTTTATATGAGCCGCGCCATGAGAAAACCAACATAGTGGGTTTGCGACCAGCATGGATCCAGACCAGCCTGCGCATCCGCGCAGTCTGACCAGGATCCATGCTGTTCGCTTTCAAAGGCTATAGTAATTAGAGAAACTGTTAGCGAACAGCATGGATCCTGACCAGACTGCGCGGATGCGCAGGCTGGTCTGGATCCATGCTGGTCGCAAAGCCACTATGTTGGTTTTCTCATGGCACGGCTCATATCTTTGATTTTTATATATAAGGTGCGCTATTCAAGATGTTCCGTTTTCAGCGTTATGTACTTCGGTCTATTTTAAGTTACATCCATTTTATCGTCCATTTCAGATTTGTTCTAATAATGAACACTACGGTTGAAAAATCCAGTGTAAAATTTAGTATTATACTAAATATACTAATACTGATAAACATGTTTAAACTTGTCAATGAATGGGTATTTGAATTGTGCTTGCTTCAATATGAAATTCGTATTCGCTACAGAAACACGTTGTTCAAATCTTGTCAAACTAAATTTATGTTAACGTGCACGGTAGTTTCTTGAGGCTGTGTGCAATCGTTTTGTCTATATTACAGAGGTTTGCCCAGAGGGATGGGCCGCCTTCAACAGACGTTGCTACAAATACAGCGATACCGCTAAAACTTGGAATACGTCTCAAGTATGAGTTTATTAAGCATAAAATAGTTCATTTTTTACATGTACGTGGGACCATCATGTTTGTAATAGTTATTAAAAATCAAAATTTCAAGTTTCCAAAATTCTTCAGTTCTCTAAATGATCTGTATGACTATAACAATTGTTCAGTCAAAAAACACTGAAAGTCAAGCTCTTACTAAATGCATTGGTGATGTAGGGTGGGAGGGGAGTAAACATCGACCATTAATTACCTTTGATACATTGTATGAAGCTATCTCTGTAAAATTTCTATAGGCTGCATGTATGGCTGATGGCGGAGGACTTGCAGAAATTACTTGCTCTGATGTGAATGTATTCCTTGTAACTTTAACAGTCGGTTCCACAAGTAAGTAGCCTAATGTGACACTTGCCACTTTAGACATTATTTCAGGCACATGATATAACAATGGGTAGAACTACAGACCCACTAAAAGTCAACAAATGTAGGGAATCTTCAGCCGGAACAAATGGATATTTATCCACATAGGAACCTTGCCTCGCTTGTGACCTGTTAGCCAATTTTATTTTAGCATAAAACCAACTGAGGATACAATTTCAGCATGGATTAAAAATTCACTTTTTCCAAAAAAAAGGTAACGATCAAAATTTATTTGCAGCATAATGCTTTATCAAGTAGATGAATATGCCTGTCCAAACCCTACCCACAACGGCCAAATACTGTTCCAAAGAAACACTGTTAGAAAAGTCGAAATAGAATGAAAACAAACTTAAATGTACAAATGAATGTATGTGTAACGCAACCTTTTAACAGTTGCAGATGCTTGGATAGGGCTGAGGGTGGTTGATGACCAACATACATGGTTGCCATCGGGCAATGTTGCAACGTACTTCAACTGGGCACCTGGCGAACCTAACAATCATCATCTTCGGAAAACTGTATTGAAATGTATCAAGATGGGAAATGGAACGATCATAACTGTGAAAACGCCCGACGCTTCTTTTGTGAAAAACTGCCGACTGTCCGTGAGTACAGAAAATACTTGCTTACATTTTTCATTAGATATTCGCCGGTTTCTTCGAAAGTCTGTGGTGCGAAATAAATTGCTTCCGATAAGTGAACTTTCGATGATCGATCAAAGATTTTTATAGAATTCTGTTGGAATACACACAATGACTTGCATATACTGCATTTTTCTGCGACCTTTTGACGCAATAATCAACTACCTTAATTTAGGGTTTAGGTATATAGATATATGAATGTATCAATATAGTATATCAAGGTATTAGGATTTTAAACAATATAAACTTAAGGAATTTACATGTTTATTATACTGCGAAAATATTCCAAAAAGAACAATGATGTTTTGTCAAATTATTCATTTATGGACTGTTTTTGTTTTCTTTTCAGTTCCCTATGAATAAGAAATGCGTAGCGAATTGGACTTGAAGTGATCGGACAATGACCTAGATTTTTGCTGAAGATTTATTCTCATGTATAACCAAATATTTACAGTCATTTTCTTTTCTTTAATAATGTCTGTGTGACTTAAATTTGAAATTAACAAAAAAAGGATGGAAGTCAACAACTAATGGATGTTCTCCGTATGTCAAAGCTTTAATTGAATATAAACTTCAGAGTTCTTACACAAACTTATTAATAAGCAATCACGATTATTGCATTTTCGAGTTTGAAGGAATTTGTAACCTATAAGTTTGATAATAATTAGAGTTCATTCACAGAGCATAGTAAAATCGTTTGTTTTCTTTATTCTGTCCGTCCGTTGAAACACGCACGTAGCCTAGGTTCAGAAATTTTAGGCAGTAATCACTGTTGCTCATCACATTTCGTTGCCTAGGTTATTTCCTTTAGATGTTGATCACTGTGGTCCATTAGAGTTGCCTACGTCGGAACAATTTAAACTTTCATCACTGCAGCCCGTGACAGAAACTAGTCTAAACCTTTTATCGATTTGCAAATGTTTAAAAACTATTGCTAATTTCATCACATTGCGTAGCCTAGGTTTGGAAAATTAGAAATATTATTACTTTTGTCCGTCGCATGACGTGGTCGAGATTTGCAACTGTTTAAAACTATCAGTTCTGTCCTTCAGATTACGTAACCCTTGTTTAAAAATGTTCAAACATTATTCATGCTTTCCGTTACAGCTCGTAGTCTTTGTTTGGACCTGGTACACGGAGATACCATATCAATTCCATATTATAAAGATAACAACTTGAATGGCATATTTTAGCATTAAAAATCAGGGTTACGTTGTATGCTGAGTAATATTTGTTTTTACAAATTACGTTTAGGTCTTAAATTAATGTCTCCTTCCTTCGTAAGCTGTGGTTTGAGCATTATTTCATGCAAGATAATTATGCTATGTGCTATGGTCCGTCTACATGTTGTTTTAAAACCATTCTTATGCTATGTGTTCAGTGGCTCTTAAGAAGAAAGCAAATTCAGTGATATATTATATTTTCAGACTGGGGTGAATTTGTTGTGATATATGATGTCACGTATAATTATATTTCCTTCTATTTAATGTCTGGCATGAAAAAAAAACAAGCATACTGATATCGGGTTTGTCGGCCGTTTCTCATCTGATGCAGGATACTATACTATATCATGGTTACTTTAGATACATGAGTTTTACAAACGAATTCTGGTAAAATGTTGCAAACTTTTCAATAACTCAAGACTGTTTCTCAAAAAATGATAGTAACACCGCCTGAAGGAGACCTCTTTTGTTTACATCAGATTTCAATTTCTTAATATTCACAAGCAGATATTAGTTGTGGAATTATTGTACATTTATGCATTATTTTTTATAATGCGAACTTGTATTGTCGCGTATCTCACGTATAGGGAAGGCAACAAGGATGAATTTAATCATATCCCGAAATGCACACTATCTCTATTAAATATTGTGTTCTTTGAGATTCAATTAACTTTCAGAAAGAAAATATTTAGCTTTTCTAATCCCAGTCAGTTAAAAAGACTAAAACGTCACTGCTGTTTCGCGAGATATGAACAGAAAGTTTATATGCAAATTTTAAGCCAGTACGAATGTGTAGTACAGTTCGTGTGTGTTAATTATGCTCAAACTCCCTAACAGAGTTACGGACGTGACATGAAACATATGCTTTATGCTTTTGTCTTCAAATTATAACACTAACCTTGATGTAAGGTTATACATCGTATTTGCGACAGACATCATCCTGATATTAATAACGTTTATGCTGAGTGATTTTAATATCCTTACATCTAAGTTTAACACTTACATTGGAACAACTGATCTTGGTATTGCGCTTGACATATTCTCTCAATTTTTAAAACATTATGAAATAGAATTTAAATCCCTCTATGGTTGGCAGTGTAGTTTACTGACCGGACACGACACTGACCTTATACAATTTTTCATATCATGTATAACCTCTTAACATGACCTTGCGTTGAAATTAACGATCGGGATCTGAGGACAAAAGATTTTTGGCATTTATACTGATGAAATAAATTAACATTATCGACTAGACAGTCACAATTTTCCAAAGTAGAAAACTTTGTATCAAAACAAGAGTAATTTTGGGTATTAAAACTTTTTGTGAATCAATGCAAATAGTTTGTTTGAATAGTATAACAACCAGTTACTGTAGTCTGAACAGGCATATATATAGCGAAATACAATGACATTTTCATTAACTGTTTTATACTCGGATCATTCCTTTTGTTGACAACATCTGAAAACTGAAAAATATACTACCATATAATAACTAAATGTCCACCAATGAAAGTTATAAAATAATGTTCCTCTGTTTAAGATTTTGTCTGGCAATCAATATTTATCTCCCGTTTAACAAACAGACAGAGTATAAAACGGCTGATATGTAGTTTTATGTCTTTGTTTTAATCAGTTACACTTTTTGCTGCCACATTCATGAACATTCTCTTGTATATCTAATTTACTACTTTTTGCACTTGGATTACATTTGGTATCATCACGAGGTATTATGAGCGTAGACTGGCTAGCAGATCTAGTTCTTAATTCACAACACTTTTGATAAACGAATGTCACGATAAAAATAATTCCTTTGAAAATATGAATAATAAAATTACAAAACATGGCATATATTTTTCTCACAGAAAGAAATATCAATGATTTAACATACTGCTCTGAATGCAGTTTTAGACACATTTCACTCGAAAGAATTCTTATCACTGATATGTCTTTGGCTAGATCTATGGGCAGCTCCGAATGATTTGTTAATGAAAACACATCCGCACCATGGATGATGAGCAATGTCGTAACCTGTAGAAATCCTAGCGCTGCCGCTGTATGCAAGGGAGAGAACCCGTATTCGTCCTGAGAACTGACATTAGCGCCATGATTTAGCAACAGCTTCACTGAATCTAGATTATTCGTCAGTACAGCGTAATGCAAAGCTGTTAATCCCGTATGATTCCTTTGATTGAGATCAAATTCCGAACTTCGATAGCGCAATATATGTAATAATTCCATAACATCGCCATCTTGAATCACAGCATTTAAAATGGAGTCAACTGGAAACGAAATTCGCTTTGCGCTGTTAGATGACGTCATTTTTGGAAAAACTTCCTCTTCGTCGCTGTTATTTGTTTCTTCTTGCGCCTCCTCATTGTTTTTCACCACAGCAATTGCTTGCATCTTGATGTCCGCTGTAAGAGAGTGGAAACCGCATTTAGAACATTCTATATATCTAACACAACAGTTTGACATCTATATAGTCATAAATTATGTATCATAACATTACACTGTCGCAAAGCTTGGCAAAGTTGCACCTCTCTAAAAGCAAAATGTAATATATGGGATAAAATTACATTAATATAATTGACATCTATGCGATAAAAAAATTGTTGCTCCAGGTATTATATAGACTTAATCTACAAGCCAGTGTTATATGTGGTTTTGATGATAACAGTCTGAGAGCTTTCTTAATGATTATGTTATTTAGTATGCTTATTTTTTCATTTACACACGCTTAGTCCATATATCGGGGAAAATACAGATGATTATTTACTAATTGATGTGTATAACTTCATTATTAATATTCAAACCTGAGATCCCCATGTCTAAATTCACTGGAAAATAAAAATAAAACTTAAGGTAATTAATCATTAACCTCTCAAACTGTTCTAATAACAGTAAATCCTTATATATTGTACTTAATACGATAAAAACATTAACGCCACTTCATTCATCCATTGGGAACTATACCACACGGACACTACAGGCAATATCATATCTACAACATTTAACTTACTAGTTATTAATTTCATGTTACGTCAACCATTAAGTTTGCGCTTGTCATTAATTTGCTTAGGAGTATGATACACAAATGAGCCGTGCCATGAGAAAACCAACATAGTGGCTTTGCGACCAGCATGGATCCAGACCAGCCTGCGCATCCGCGCAGTCTGGTCAGTATCCATGCTGTTCGCTAACAGATTCTCCAATTCCAATAGGCTTTAAAAGCGAACAGCATGGAGCCTGACCAGACTGCGCGGATGCGCAGGCTGGTCTGGATCCATGCTGGTCGCAAAGCTACTATGTTGGTTTTCCCATGATGCGGCTCAAATGTTTTACCTTTCTCGTAGCTGTGTTGACCTTGTATGAACTTTTAGCAGTACAACGTGACAAATCTAGTCATTTTTTCAATATTACTAACAACTAAAATTTAGTACTTGCAATTATTTCTTATCAATATACATAGTTACATTCTTAATTTCTTTATAAATATGACTTTAAGTTACATTTTCTATGTGTTTTAAATTGCCCATATATTTACCTAAAGTACATACTGTTATTATCACATTACATACTTGGTCTAATAGGCGCTTAAACATGATTTAAACATTTCCAAATACTGCTCAATCATCACGTTTAGCTGCAAAGATCTTACTATCCAATATTCTTCTTCTAAAAGATCTCTGACTCCTCTATCATATTTCAGCCATTTTCTTCTGCACATAAAATAATATTACATGTACACTTAAAATAACACTTACAGTAGCCAAACAACGCCTTGACATAAACATAAAAAGTACATAAAAACCATCCATTCACAACAGTTACTGACATTTGAAATTACATGTAACATACATGCTTACCATAAGAAAAACAAACACAGTTATGTATTTATATGTTTAAATGAACAACTAACTCTTAGTCCAAATATAATTTTCCGAACGTTATTAATTTCTCGTGTTGACACGGATGATGTACGATGTTGACACGGATGATGTACGATGTTGTCATATGAAAAGATGATTTTGGAGTATCAACTTGACATTCTTAGATCTACATCATATGAGCCGTGTCATGAGAAAACCAACATAGTGGCTTTGCGACCAGCATGGATCCAGACCAGCCTGCGCATCCGCGCAGTCTGGTCAGGATCCATGCTGTTCGCTAACAGTTTCTCCAATTCCAATAGGCTTTAAAAGCGAACAGCATGGAGCCTGACCAGACTGCGCGGATGCGCAGGCTGGTCTGGATCCATGCTGGTCGCACACCCACTATGTTGGTTTTCTCATGGCACGGCTCAATTATAAGTTAAAGGTAACGTAATACGCTCCTTTAAAACCCTCTTCCAAAAAAAAAAACCTTCCAAATGTTTGCAATTTTTTATAATGTTTTAGAAAGTATGTAAAACCTGTATACATGTATCTTTAGATAGGTCTTTTTAACCTTCACCCTGCTAAATTTCTAAAATGGACTGGTCCGTCTTCCAATTTAGACAGTACCATTTATTATTCAAAGGGGTGTTCACTGAAAATGTACTGACTAAATAGCGAACAGCGCAGATTATGATCAGCCTGCCCGGTTGTGCATGCTGACCTTGGTCTGCACTGGCCGAAAAAGCAACATCACTTGCCACCAGCAGGCTAAAATTAAACAACATAAATACTAATCACAGTGTCTTTGATTACAAAAAGATACTTGGAGGACTGTTTCAAAAAAGGTCATAAGTTGTATCCCGAACTCTCCTGACTATGGTCACTTTTGAAATACAATTATTTCATAGCATATAACTTGTGTCTTTTTTTTTAAATGATGTCATAAATTCAATTTTATGACAGATCTACTTTAATAGTCTTTCGTTAAGATTCTAAGAACTTGAATCTAATTTAAATGATGTTTGTGAAACACCCAGACTGGCATCAGTCGTTAGAGTCATTGAATGTAAAGCACCTGGCCATAAAATCAATCCTCTCTGAAACCACTTTCTAAAACAATTTACAATATCTCTTGCCTCTGTCTCTAACGTTGAGATGAGCCTAGAGAGAAAATGTTTTTTCTGAGAAAATAATTTAGTGTCAGTGTGAAGAAATTAATATTATTACAGACTATTTGATCTCAACAGACTTTGTAAGTCTATGAAACACCTTACTCCTTCAAAGTTCAAACTAAGTAGGCTTCAGAAACGGGCCGCACGTCACTAAAGGTAACAAAATCTTGAAATATGTTGGTGATAGTTTATATGAGCACTTTCCCTACTTATCTGTAATGTAATGCATAAGACTATTTATTATATTTAAAGTGGCATTCTGCGAATCTTACTGCACAAAGTGTTTCTGGGTGAATGTTTTATAAAAGCAATTTTCGCATAAATATTTGAAGTTGACGCAATCGGACTAATAAAATAATAAAAAAAAAAGTTACCCAAGCAATAAACTAAGCAGTTGGATTTGAAAGAGTTTTTGACCGTCGGCTTTAGTGTATTTGTTAACTGGACTTCATTTTACACTTGGTCTAATTAACGGCTCGTATTTAGACAAACGTGAAACAAGAAATATCTTTAAAAATGATGGTCGGCGAATTGTAATAAGGAAAGAAGTTTATGAATTTTTCATCTAACATTCATCTTTCATCTAACATTTTGCAAAACTAAACACCGCACTTTAACAATTTAAATGGTTCTCTTTTAATTTTTCGCAAAGGTTTCGTAGGGTTGCAATTTTGTTTCGTTTATCCTTAGACGAATAATTACAGCAGTAGTTTGATGAAGATTCATGAAGCGGTTCATGAGAAGAGGTCATTAAACGTGTTTATATTTTTAGCTAAATTGGTCCCTTTCCCCATTTGTAACAAAATAGCAGGAGACCTTACGATATTGTTATCGAGTTTGATAAAAATCCATTACATTTTAGTGATTAATGCGAAGAAAGGCATATCTACTTTTAGCTATTGTGGTCCCTAATAGGGCCCAAGTTCCTATATAAATAAATTTGGAAAAGGACCTTATAATGATGCTCCAGACCAAGTATGACAAAGATCCACCAAGCTGTTCATGAGACGCTGTATATAAAGGCATTTCTAGTTTTAGCTCTAGCAGCCCCTAAAAGGGTTCAAATGTCCCAGCTGAACAAAGTTGGCTGCGGGCCTAATAAAGATGCTACAAATCAAGTTTGATTAGAATACATGAGAAAAAATCAGTTAAAGCATTTTTTTTTATTATTTTTATTTATTTCTGAAATAGGCCAACTGATCCCGCTTTAACAAATGCATACATTCGCTATTCGTGAATCTTTGGACAATAACGTCACACCTATAAAAAAAAGTGAAGGTCAAGCAAAACATACAATTGTAACTATTTCAATATATCTGTTTCATAAGCAAAGTTTGACCGTAGTCATATCATATAGATAACTGTATGCAGCGTACCTTCGTTTCAGTGTGTAATGAGATTCAGTCATTATATAGCATATATATAATAAAACAGATTTCAACTGAGTTCAATATTTGCATACCACACTAAAGAAAAAATATTCATATTTAATAAATCAGTTAAATAATTTATAACAAATATATCAAAGCAAACAAGTACTCATTTTAATATGCAGTCTGAATAAGTCACAAAAGTAAGAAACCTTTTCACATACAGACGACAATTTTAACAAGGAAAATCTTTTAAAAAGCACTTCTCTACATAAAAGACTCTTATCACACCCTTATTCATGTGATACGCAGACCGTATTCAGCTCTTTCTTTAATTTGATATATGTTGGTATTTGAACAGGTTTTTATCATATTTATTAAACTTACTTATCATTTTGAGATATATCAATATTCTTGCTAAATATACTGAGCCAAAATTAGCTTTAAGACTGTGAACAGCGTCGTTTAGGATAAACGCTTTGTCTACATTTCACTCAGCGTAGCACAATCAACAGAGTGAGAGAAATTGACACTCTCGTCCAATCAGGAAGAGTGTTACATAAATCTTCCATTTTGATAAATTATCTATAATGCGTTATCAAGTAGTTTGATTTGCAAACTGAAGTCATGTGGCATAGGTAACGGAAACGAATTTAGTCGCCGAAAAAAAATGGAATAAAAACGTTTAAAGTATCATGGACTCAAATTTCAGTATGAATAATTACTACATATTGTTTACGCAAACTTTTGAACAAATGAGCCGCGCCACGAGAAAACCAACGTAGTGCGTTTGCGACCAGCATGGATCCAGACCAGCCAGCGCATCCGCACAGTCTGGTCAGGATCCATGCTGTTCGTTTCAAAACCTATTGCCATGAGAGAAACCATTACCGAGCAGCATGGATGCGCAGGCTTGTCTGGATCCATGCTGGTCGCAAATGCACTATGTTGGTTTTCTCATGGCGCGGCTCAAATCCAATACTTGATCAAAATCTGATAAATCAACTTTAATGTTTAACAATAACTTGCATTATTTTGGGTAGCAGTTGTGACATAGAATGATTTCTATTTTTGCAAGAGTAATTGAAATAGATATACAAATGGTTGTGTTATTGCTGTTGTTAGCACTGAAGATGTATTAAAGAACAACATACAAAATGTATCTTCTTTGGACAAAAATTCGCTGCATGTACTAGCTTCATGTATTCAGTTCAGCTTCCGGTATTTGTAATACGTAACCATTAAGGAAATGAAATGACGGGCATAAACAATGTTATGAGCAATATGGCCATAGTAAAACGCACACCCTTTACACAATACGGTTTTATATCAGATATGGCCAAAAAGTCTGCTGTTTAAAACCTCTGATCAAAGGATAGGTAATTTCCCAATATTTTGTTATCTTTCATGATTGAAAGCAGGATCATGTCCGCATTTTATTATTTTATTGCGCAGTTCGAATGCGAATAGAGTTTTTCTTCAGACTTCACTGTTTTAAATACTTTGTTAACGATGCATGTTTTGATTGACTTCTAAGAATGCATTTATGCGTTAAATAGATTCTCTTATCACATGTATAAAACGTTTAAACACAAGAGAATACTACAGTGGGAAGAGGTTTAAGATAACGTGGCATTTTTTCTGAAATACCTCATACTTGAAATACATCAATTGCAACAATTGTAGGAAGGTTAAAAAATCACGGAATGAGAACATGCCAAAAACCTTTCAACATACTGATTGTCTTTTTCTTTCGGTAGTTTCTAACGATGTTCCATTACACGGTGTCGAAAAAGAGGTATGTATTTCACTTCAGATAATAAAACGTTAACAACTTGACAATGTTACATTTAAATGAATATTATACCTTTGTTAAACAAAAATGGGTTCTATTAAAATAACCATTTATTTACCCTTTGACTGAACGTTAATGTTACCAGTAAATTGATACATCTAAACTAGTTTTACAAGTATGTATTACTTTTATATTTCTTCATGGAACAGAATTTAGTTTTTTCTATATTACCAACAACCAGAAAAGAAATTTATTTCGCCCGACGTTAAGTAATCTTCACGTCAAACGTTTTGCACACAAAATCACATTCAGTAATTTTGTATAATAAATCATTTTTCATCAAATATTATCTATTTTGAAATCCCCCGCCCACTTTGCCTATGTTAGGATAGAGAAGCTATTTGTTAGATAGTATGTCAAAAATCGTCCGACATGCTTATCCAAACTTTTCCCAATTTTCGTATTACGCAAGCATGGACATTTTATATGTACGCACTACATACAAGTTGTTAAAATTTGTTTATACATGTATTTCAGAAGATATAAATCCTTGTTATATATAATTTCATCTATCAAAATAAAATTATATTGAAAAGTTGACACAATCATGTTGGTTAAAATACATCGCAGATTTAAATTGTAATATGTCCCTGTGGCGAATTATCTTTCCTTTTTTTTCACCCGTTTTTCTGAAACTATTTTGGCAAAGACCTAACACAAACATATAATATTGTTTTTTGATGTTTGACTATAAAAGCGACGTTTTACTTCCTTCGAAGTACACTATCTGCTCTTTCCACAGAGTATTAACCTAGCAAACTATACTTCAACGTTTTACTCCCTATGAAATCATTAACTTTATATTTAGAAAATAAAATGAATTTTGAGACGAAATGTGAATGAGATGCTTCAAAGAAAGATTAACAGTCATGCGCATAAAGTAAAAAGTGTTCTTAAAAACAGAATCATTAATTTTCATTTTGTAGATTCCTCAAGGAGAAGAAAATACAAATTAATTTCTCATTATTGCAATCAATAATTCTTGGGAAACGCTTCCAGATTTTTCTCTGATTATTAAAACAGCTATTTAATGATGTGTCCGGGATGAGTTTAGTTTAGATAAGAAAACAAAACGATTATTAAAGGTACAATATGTGTTTCAAAAAGGTTGTGCCATGTTTGCTGGATTCAAACCAGTATATATTATATCTTTTCTATGGGTCGAGGTCTTGCTTTTTTAATGTGGATAAATCAACATGTCTTGTGAAAGGCCGGTGGTTCTGTTAAGGTAGCCTTCCGTTTCTAACTCATACCAAGACGGCGTTCTAATTTTCTATCTAATCAATTTACAGCAAGAAAGTCGCAATTTCTCCTAAGATGTGGTCAGTGTAACATTACCATCCCACACCCAAGCTTAAAACAGCGTTAGCTCAGACCTGTCCATCAGACATAATCTAGAACTTATCATGATTTTTGAATTCATCGAAAAAAAAGGAAAGAGTTTCTATAGACTAATACAGGAAGGCGAAAACACGAAATTAGTAACGTACATTTGTACTGCCAGCCCCAATGCTTTTACACGATTTAGATACCGTTGACTGCGACATCACAATAACACGATGCTATAGCACGCCGAAACGATGCGTTAGCAGGAAAATACGACGCGACAACGCCATACTAATGTCATGCTGTAGTGTCGTGTGGTAGTAGAGTCGCATCTAGTTGCCGTGCTGTCATATGGTGTTATCATAATACCGCTCTTACATCTGCAGGGATTGGCAATACGACAATATTATAGTCCTATTGGAGCGAGTGAGTGAGTTGGGTTTTACGGCGAATCGACACAAAATGGTCATATATCGCCGAGAAGAAGTCATAAAAATTATTATTGCAAACGTCAATTATAAAGCATAAACATTGATGTAAAATGTAAAGCATACCTAAAATATCCATGTAAAAATGTAAAGAACACTCTGATTAATGTAAAACATATCTAAAAACATTCATGTAAAAATGTAAAGCATATCTAAAATCAGTTATGTAAAAATGTATATACGTGTGTTAAAATATCAGCTGCAAACATAACAACATTGCAAGATGTAAACAAAAATATGAAATGTTAGATTTTTTGATATATTCCTATCTGCTTTAAAAACGATAAAATATTTCCGACTGAAACTTTTTCAAATAACTCTTTCAAAGATTGAACGTCATAATATGTACTGCGTTGTGTAGCAAAGTCAACACAGTCGATTAGAATATGTTTAATAGTTAGCGGTGTTTGACATGGTACACATTTGGGTTGATCTTCTCTATTTAAAAGATAAGAATGAGTCAAACGGGCATGACCTATCCGACAGCGAGAAAGAACAACCTCCTCCCTACGAACAGATCTGTTCCCTTGGTGTCATTCCCCTAGAGTAGGTTTGATATCATGAAGTTTATTTAATGAAGCATTGTTCCATGACGATTGCCATTTAGATAAAATGTATTTGTTTATATTGGGCCTAAAATCGCTATGTGGTAATTTCAAACTAGATTGTGACAATAAAAGGGACAGTCACTTCTTTGTTGCAATATCAGCATCCTCGTTTCCATGAATACCAACATGACTGTGAATCCAACAAAATATGATAGACTTTTTGAAAGATAGTTCATGAACCCTGAGAAGAATATTTTGAATGAATGGATTTTCCGAATTTCGGTTATGAATTGACCGTAAAACAGAAAGCGAGTCCGAAAAGATAATGAATTTTCCTTCACTATTTTTGGAACGCGTTAAGAATTAAACCTGTCAATGTTTAAGCAAAGAAGTCCTGCCTCATTTCTATTCAGTCATATGTTACTAAGCTGTGTCCCTGCAACCTGTAATGCAAAATCAATGTTTTATTTTCATGGAAATTTTTAAATTCACTTTGATTTACGACATATTTAACATACGATGTGAAAATATATCTTAAATGTGTATTGGATAAGGTACATGAACTGATGTATTGTACTTGATATTATACTCTGGCTTGTTTACTTAGATATAACTATTATGAGCCGTGCCATGACAAAACCAACATAGTGGGTGTGCGACCAGCATGGATCCAGACCAGCCTGCGCATCCGCGCAGTCTGGTCAGGATCTATGCTGTTCGCTAATAGTTTATCCAATTCCAATAGGCTTTAAAAGCGAACAGCACGGATCCTGACCAGCCTGCGCGGATGCGCAGTCTGGTCTGGATCCATGCTGGTCGCAAACCCACTATGTTGGTTTTCTCATGGCACGGCTCATTATAAGTATGGGCGTTTCTGAACAGACTACGTATTTCTTACTTCATGCTGAGCGTAAAAGTTTGTCTTATCGCATACGCAGTGATAAAACAAGAGTGATGATAATGTGGCATTTTGCAGTTAATAGTTTGATAGACATCATAACAACAAAGAACTGCAATGCTTTTCAACGTTAACATAGACCAAATTATTGACTGATAGCTTGCCAAATACCACAAGAACATTTCTTTTTCTTTTTCGATGTCTAACTATTCCGATACTTTTCCACTTTGCAAGCATAATTTCGTGCTATAACAAACTGGGGATCGACCAAAACTGTCAATAAAACAAAAAAAATATATTTGAAAAACGGAAACAAAGACACAACTTACAATGGTTTGTAAACACTGAATCAACTAAAAGTGGCTGATTACTGTTATCTAGGTGTAAAGTTAGTGCGAAAATTTCTGTCAAAACATTGTCTGAATAACGCTTGAAAACATTTAATGTCTGCTAGGATTATTAAGTAGAGTAGTTTCAGACATAAGAATGGAAATGCCACGTGTTACCGATTTGGTTATACAATGCAAAGGGTGGGGCGTTTATGATTACAAAGAAACTGATAAAATCCTTGTAAAGTTTTGTAAAAGTATTCTTGGCGAATATCACCAAGCACCAAACGTAGCTGCATTGGTAGAGTTAAGCAGACTAACACTTGCTGTGATTTGTAAAGAAAGGGTTCTGAAGAAAACATAATCATAAATGCTGCACGTGCTAGTCACACTTGCATAGAATAAATATTTCCCTCCGCCAATGAGCTTACTGCATTTGTACCATGTAAACTTTACAGGAATGATATTACGGATATACACAGTGTTGTGTGCTATGTGGTCATATTAAAGAATATACCCTTTATACAACACAGCAAATTAGTTTATGCGTGTTTAATTAGGCATACACTTATTTGTGGAATGGAATTAGATACTTATTCCATTCCATTCCATTTCAGTATCTCATTCCATTCCATTCCATTCCAAACTTCCATTCATTTTGGTAATGCCCCAGAATATTTAATTGGAATCATGCATGTCAAGGGCAAACTAGCTTAAGAGTATGATGCAGTCTTGACAAGTAGTCTGAAGCTGTGGGATCTAATCTTGTCATGCTATTTTTCGTGTCCTCACCTACACAGTACTCTGTATAAGTTCAAATTGAATTGGATCCAAATGAGTTGCGATTTGTGTTTTGGAGTTTAACGCCCTGATTCAAATTTTTTTCATTCATATCAAGACGATTAGTTTAGTGACATACCGTTTCTGGGCAAGCTACCGCAGTTTACCAGTACTTGGTGCACAATTTCCCTTATTGGAACAGAGGTAGGGGGTGAAGGAACACCCTGACTAAATGCCATGGGAAATGCTACGACTCGGATTCGTAATTGAACCCACGTCCCCCCATGAGGGACCAGAGCTCCAAATGAACATCAGAATAAATAACTTGGCCCTATTTTTTAATGTTTCAAAGCAAAACAAATAATCCATTCTGATATCACTCGATCCCTATTCCACCCCCCCCCCCCCCCCCCCCCCCCCCCCCCACACTCTTCCTTTAATCAAATAAAATCAGACCCAAAAAGAATCTAATGACCTAATGACCTTGTTATTTCTGGCAAAACAACAATAACATAGCCATCTGAATAATTTCAAATATAACAATAAGACAATAACTGTGAGATAAATTTCTGCAAGAGATATCCCTTGAGATTGTCCAACAGCCAATTCTACCTGGGATCCTGGAAAACCTGGGATGGGCTCATGGGATGGGCTCGTGGGATGGGATGGGATGGGCTCAAGGACATGGGCTGAACTTATTTGCCCCTAAAATTTTCTCAGATTCTCGAAGGTTTCTTAAGGTGAACAGTTCTCTATAAAATAAATGATACTCCTGGGAATTTATGCCATACTGTCAATAAGATCTGGCCGAGAGTAACAAAATGGGTTAATGTCTTATTCTGTAGGCTAATAACAGTATATTGTTATCATTATTATTGTTAATTCTCTTGATTCAGTCAGTAGTACTCTTAATAAAACAGTAATAATTTTAAAGTAATGTTATGAAAAATAAAAACACGTAGACCAGTAATAATTTTAAAGTAATATTATGAAAATTAAAAAATATATACTTCTTGCATGTGTATTTATAATTGATACCTTTATGAAATAAAAGTAGACTTATTATTATAGCAGAAGAAATTGAATATCAAAACAAAACAATTTGGTATAATGAAGAATTATGAAGATAAAGGGTAGAATTACATGTATATATGTCACAGGGAGAAACATGATGAATTCAGCAGTTGACCTCTAACCCAAGTAAGAGAATGAACCTACAACATTAATGTTTGATGAAAATTCATTTTGAGAGAAAATATGAAATGGAACTTATGACAAATCAGTTCTGGTATTTTCTTTCTTTGTTTCCCTTCTTGGCAGCCAATACAGTTTGAGTCTCACTCTGGGAATTGTAATTACAGGCTGTGTCCCTGTTATCCTTAGCTGACCTCTTAATTGCCCAGTTGAACTTTTAATTCATGTTTCTCACTATATATTTCTCTGACCTTGGGCCCACGATCCCATGACCTTCAGCCCATCCCATCCCATCCCATCCCATGAGCCCATCCCACGAGCCCATCCCAGGTTTTCCAGGCTGCCATTCTACCTAAAGTTGAACTTTGGTTTGTCAATCTGTTACAAATGGCAATGAGATATGACCTAAAGATGTAAACAAATCAGTATGTTTTGGAATGGAATGGAATGGAAGGAGATAGTGAAATGGAATGGAATGGAATAAGTATCTCATTCCATTCCACAAATAAGTGTATGCCGTTTAATTAATATGGCTCAAAACCTACGCAAGGCCCCCGATTCGAAAATTGGTGTCCCATCATCTCCTTCCCTTTGATGTTTGAAGTCGGGATCAATTTTGTATTTTTGTTTTGTAGCATTGTCTGTGGATATAAGAAAAACAGATTCTCTTATCGCATACATCAAACATTTAAACACAAGAGATTGTTACAGCAGGAAGAAGTCGATGATAACGCGGCATTTTTCTGAAATGCCTAGATAAATACCATACTGCAAAAACAAATCAGTAATGTTGCAGTTACGATGTTACATAGTAGCCGCAACTTGACCGCGATGGTTGACCTTAGGCTGATTATTCATATCGATTATTTCATTGTAGAAATAAGGGGTGCTTAGGGTGGCCGTGTATATTTATATAGAATTAGTTTGTATATGGCGTTTTACGTAGACACCTTTTCAATAATAGGTTGTACAAAGTTCAACCATCGGGGTCAAGTTGCGTCCACTATACGATGTTAACAATGAACAAATCATTGAGTGATAAATACCATAAACCTTTCAAAAAGCTTTCTTTGTCTGTTTCTTTTTCTAACTGATGTTCCATTACACATGTCTAGGAAAACTGCATTTAGAATAGATATGTATTTCATTTCAGACACAGGAAAAAACTTACATTTATAAAAAAATATTAATTTTATCGTTGTTAAGCACTTTGTGTTGTTAATGATTTATCGACACTATGATGGTACGTAAATGTTTTCGGTAAGTTAATATCTTAAAACTAATGTAACAAGATTATAATAATTTTCATATTTCCTCACGGAACAGAAGTTTAGTGTCATAATTTAAAAGAAATCTTTAAAAATCTTCCCAGATATACTGTTAACAAAATTACGTACAGTACGTTTATATGATAGGTCATTTTTGCAAAATAACTGAAAACTGATGATTTTATAAAAAGGGATTTGACAAAAAAATCCCTGTTTGGGGGTAGTATACGCCGTTTAGAGTGTCTTTATTTTGACCAAATATCGGAGGACTATTTTGGAAATTGTCAACTTTGCAAAAAATCGCGGAATTTGTGACATGGATTAATCCATGCATTGGCAAAACCCCGAATAAAAGAAGCTATAATTTCCATTTTATCATGGTTTATTTCATCTGCGAATTCAGAAATCATTACTGATAATGAATGGATTAATCCATTATTCAGTCCAAATGAATTCCATACTTTGAAGAAATTTTTTTCACTTTATGTTCATTATAAAACATATGTAGAGTCAAAAGCATGGATTAATCCATCCTTTCTTCCTTGATAAAGATAAATTATTTTCTTCAAGTAGTGAAAACCTGTTACACTTTTCTAAAACTTCTACATACGATGCAGATATTGATGAAAAAGATGGATTAATCCATCCCTATCATATGCAATGAGAAAACATTGTAAGACCGTCTAAATTATATAATCAAAGACATGGATTAATCCATGCATTCTAGTGCTGTTTTCAAAACTGATAAATTATATTTTTCTTTCATGTAATGAAAACCTGTTCTTCGGCATGGATTAATCCATCTTTTCTTCATGCACTTTTCCAAAACTTCTACACGCGATGCAAGTATTGATAAAAAGATAGATTAATCCATCCCTATTATATATAATAAAAACAAATTGTAAGACCGTCTAAAATATATATGCAAAACATGGATTAATCCATGTATTTTGGTGTGCAAGTTTACAAAACTTGATAAAAGATAAAGTAATCCGTAACAATTTCATGTAGTTGAAAACCAGTTCGCGACAGGATTAATCCATCATTCTTCTTGCACATTTCACAAACTTTCTACATGCGATGCACATATTGATAAAAAGATGAATTAATCCACCCTATTATATATAATGAAAACAAATTGTAAGACCGTCTAAAATTATATATGCAAAACATGGATTAATCCATGTATTTTGGTGTGCAAGTTTACAAAACTTGATAAAAGATAAAGTAATCCGTAACAATTTCATGTAGTGAAAACCATTCGCGGACATGGATTAATCCATCATTTCTTCTTGCACATTTCACAAACTTCTACATGCGATGCACATATTGATAAAAGATGAATTAATCCACCCCTATTATATATAATGAAAACAAAATGTAAGACCATCTAAAATATATATGCAAAACATGGATTAATCCACGTATTTTGTGTGTGCAAGTTTACAAAACTTGATAAAAGATAAAATAATCCGTAACAATTTCATGTAGTGAAAACCAGTTCGCGACATGGATTAATCCATCATTTCTTCTTGCACATTTCACAAACTTCTACATGCGATGCACATATTGATAAAAAGATGAATTAATCCACCCTATTTATGTATAATGAAAACAAATTGTAAGACCGTCTTAAATATATATGCAAAACATGGATTAATCCATGTATTTTGGTGTGCAAGTTTACAAAACTTGATAAAAGATAAAATAATCCGTAACAATTTCATGTAGTGAAAACCAGTTCGCGGACATGGATTAATCCATCATTTCTTCTTGCACATTTCACAAACTTCTACATGCGATGCACATATTGATAAAAAGATGATTAATCCACCCCTAATTATACATAATGAAAACAAACTGTAAGGCCATCTGAAATATATAGCAAAACATGGATTAATCCATGCATTTTGGTGTGCAAGTTTACAAAACTTGATAAAAGATAAAGTAATCCGTAACAATTTCATGTAGTGAAACCAGTTCGCGGACATGGATTAATCCATCATTTCTTCTTGCACATTTCACAAACTTCTACATGCGATGCGCATATAGATAAAAAGATGAATTAATCCACCCCTATTATGTATAATGAAACAAATTGTAAGACCGTCTTAAATATATATGCAAAACATGGATAATCCATGTATTTTGGTGTGCAAGTTTACAAAACTTGATAAAAATAAAATAATCCGTAACAATTTCATGTAGTGAAAACCATTCGCGGACATGGATTAATCCATCATTTCTTCTTGCACATTTCACAAACTTCTACATGCGATGCACATATTGATAAAAAGATGGATTAATCCACCCCTATTATACATAATGAAAACAAACTGTAAGGCCATCTAAAATATATATGCAAAACATGGATTAATCCATGCATTTGGTGTGCAAGTTTACAAAACTTGATAAAAGATAAAGTATCCGTAACAATTTCATGTAGTGAAAACCATTCGCGACATGGATTAATCCATCATTTCTTCTTGCACATTCACAAACTTCTACATGCGATGCACAATAGATAAAAAGAGGATTAATCCACCCCTATTATGTATAATGAAAACAAATTGTAAGACCGTCTTAAATATATATGCAAAACATGGATTAATCCATGTATTTTGGTGTCAAGTTTACAAAACTTGATAAAAGATAAAATAATCCGTAACAATTTCATGTAGTGAAAACCAGTTCGCGGACATGGATTAATCCATCATTTCTTCTTGCACATTTCACAAACTCTACATGCGATGCACATATTGATAAAAAGATGGATTAATCCACCCCTATATACATAATTGAAAACAAATTGTAAGGCCATCTAAAATATATATGCAAAACATGGATTAATCTATGCATTTTGGTGTGCAAGTTACAAAACTTGATAAAAGATAAAGTAATCCGTAACTATTCATGTAGTGAAAACCATTCGCGGACATGGATTAATCCATCGTTTCTTCTTGCACATTTCAAAAACTTCTACGTGCGATGCACCTATTGATAAAAAGATGGATTAATCTACCCCTATTGTGATTATATAATAAAAACAAAGTGTAAGACCGTCTAAAATATATATGCAAAACATGGATTAGTCCATGCGTTTTTGGTGTTCAGTTTTCAAAACTTGATAAAAGATAAAGTATTCGAAATATTTCATGTATGAAAACCAGTTCTTGACATGGATTAATCCACCATTTCTTCTTGTACATTTCAAAAACTTCTACATGCGATGCACATATTGTATAAAAGGTGGCTTCATTTTACATTTAGTGAAGCAATTCTAAAACAGTCTCGGTCGTAAAATCAAAGACACGGATTAATCCATCTTTTATTCCAACACGTTTTCCAAATTTTCTGCATACAATGGTAATATTGGTTATTCTATCCATATTTCATGTAGTGAGAAAAAACAAACAAACAACATTTGCTGACAATCTCAAATGTTAAATCAAACCACCCCTTTCTAAACGTTGCGCGTACCTACATGATTTCTATGCTACAGCAGAGATTAATCCATCCCTCTATAAAAAATTGAAAACAGTAAAATAGGTTTTCAAGAAAAAAGGATAGATTATTCTATCAACTCATACATGTTTGGTTGGTTTTAAATGAAAATAATCATAATAGTCCAAAAATATTTTCTCATTTTTTCCCAGTTAGAACGAAGAAATTCGCATTCTTTGTGTCATAAACTCAATGGGCTTTTAGAAATTAATCTAGGTTAAAGGCTGTAAATAAATATTTCATCAGTGATTGAGGTTATACAAACCCTTTTAATTGCTGCCACCGTGGCTGGCTATTTTGTTTTAGATTTACACTGCCGTGTGACCAATATCCTATCGTCCGATTTTTCAAAATTCTTTTAAGCGTTAAAGTTGTTTGACGATGGCTCTCATACACAAAGCATCCTTCCTGTTTGATATAATATCAAACTGTAAAACTTTCTGCATGTTTCAGCTCGATTGTTCAGTTTATACAGCTTTTCATACGATAATATATTATTTTCATTTTTAGCCTAAATGAATCACAAAAATGATCAGTAATATACTACGTCATGCATTATCTTGATGTTTGTTTCTAATAATAGTAATACACAACATTTCACACATTAAATCCTGCGCCGTTCACGCATCAAATTAATTTAGCATCACTTCTTCAGATTTTCGATATTCACAGACATGCAAAAATGTCTTTATAAAGATCTATAGACTTCTCTATTTGCCGTCTGCTATGAAAGAGTAGAGTTATGAACGATAAAACCCATGGAAATATTCAGTTTCATGATCTCCATAAGTGTAATTTAATCTGTTGAGATACGAATATCATCGCTGCCATTCTCGCATACCATGGTTCCCCCGTAGTTCACATCTGACTTTTGTACGAACTTCTGAATGATAAAAAAGGCTGTCTGTCAGTATCTGCTGAATACTCCATAAGCATATTTCCATCGTGTGTCAACCTGAAATAATTAACACGCATTAAAATCTATAATAACAGACGCCGTGATCTTACAGTTCACAGATACCGAGATTGACAAAGGCTATAAAATGATCCGTGTGAAAATTAATAATTTATTATGAATAAAATCTGGTATGGGAGGGATGACATAGTTTAGTATCATTACGCACCATACCCATTCCATCGCGAAAAAAGAAAATAGATATTAAATTTTCCTACTGTAGTTGATACAAATTATCTAAAATGTTTCTATCTAGATAGTGTTTAGTAAAGTCATTTGCGTTTTATGGTTATAATTCATTAAACTGTAAATAACATTCCATATTAAATGCAATGTGTTCATACTCCTGTCACACATAGCCGGGCCAGTCCTTCCCTCAATTTAAGAGCTGTCTTCAAACTGAGACAAAAAGGGTAGAGATTTTTCAAGAAAGATTTTACCATCATAATTGTTTACTTTAAAGTACATAAAAATGCAGTGATGTGGTCTGCTGTTACTACTGCTGCTAAAATGTAGTTTTACTTCACCAAAATAACTAAACAAACAAATAAATTAATTAATTACACTTCTCATTCTGCTTCTATCAAAATGTCACAAATACATCCACAATGTAATCTTAACCAAACCTAGCCCAGCTCCGTAGCGATACCTTGTCAAAATTAGTGTCCCATAACCTGTCTGCCGTTATTGCCCTTAATTAGTGTTCCATAACCTGTCTGCAATGTTAGGACTTATTTAAGGGTATAAAATAGTAAAAAAGTTGTATCTTCTATATAAAATTAGCAATCTTCTGCGAGCTGTAAAATATACCCAGACCCATTTTAGAAAAGGATCACTAGCCTTATGTTCCTAAATGACCTATAAACCACAAAAGAACACCAAGAAAAGTAGATATTGTGTATCTTTTAATGTCAGAGATTTAATGTCTGACATGTCTACACCATGGAATATCTTCCAAACAGACAAAGTTCTAAATTGTGGGTAAGAATACATGTGTAAATATGTTTATTTACATTTCTTTAAAAGCTAAAAGCAAAAAAAACCTCCTTGAAATGCTACCAAAATGTCGGGTATAGGTCAATAATGAAATAAAAAAAAGACCTGTCTTATATAAAACATGAAAATGCCACTTTTACTGGGGAAAAATGGAGGATTATTTCTTTCCGCCATTATCTGGCTGCTTGATCACCTATATTTAGGACTACTGTACTTTAAAATGCAAAAAAATTCTCTCATGTACATTTTGATGAAATATGTGACAGTGACATGACAGGTTTATTTTTTACTTCAAAAAATAATTTTATACTTTCCTTATTCTTTGTGACTGTACAAGTTCCGATCGATATTTTTCTAACTTAATGTTTTAATTTTGTCCAAATGTGTGAAAATGATGTGTTTGCTAAAATAAAGATTTTGATTTTCAGTCTCGCGGTCAGTATAATATTTTTGCAAGGACTTTTTTTTTTAATCTAAAACGATTTTTATTTGATGTTTCTTTCTTCGTGTTTTATAGACAAGTAAAATAATCGTCATAACCGTCTAATCTGTTTGCGTTAAATTATTTTACAGGCATCCAGTATTCAAGTCCGTTAACTTTTCGCATCAATTAAAAAGCTTTACTTATTTTTTTAAGAAACTTCTTGTGAAAAATTTAACTGTAGCTGCTAACATTTCATAGCTAAAAACTTAAGCTATAGCAATGCTTTTATGACATGATCAAGTGTATTATTAGTCTCCCTTGGATTTACAACCCGAGAGCACGAGCACGGGTAGTATCTCCACCTCCTTGCCTGGAGGTATACGTTCACTGTGGCAACACTTATGATATTGTTTGATAACGAGCAAAATGTACATACAAACAAACTTTTCTATTATTTCGATTTTTAAAACATTTTAAAATGATCGCAATGAACGACATGTCCCTGTGGTCTTCTGGCCTTCGCTAAAACGACAATCTTTGGATCTATTACATGGTACTATGAAAACACATATTCATTTCAGGCCATTGTGAAAACACATATTTATGTTTGATTATTTCAGATCATTATGAAAACACGTATTTATATTTTTTATGTTTTTAAAAACATGTTAAGTATAGATTATCAGCCGAGTACGATATCTTTCTGCATGTGACACCATGAGCGCGGAGCTCCTGAGGTGTTTAATGAAGCTTGTCGGCAGGTCTTTCTTACACTTAAAGGCCGTCGATGTCCGGTTAACTCTGCGCCCTCGTGAAATTATACTTTTTGTTAGTTTTGGGTTTAACGTCATTTTCAACAGTATTTCAGTATGTAACGGAGGGCAGTTAGCCTTATCAGTGTACCAGTAAAAACCTGTTCTCAGCATTAACTGTCAACTTCCACAGATTAATCTGAGCGGGAGTACGAATGATTTCAGACACAATGTATTCTATCGAATCGTCACGGAGAACATACGCACCGTCCAGGATCCAACTCACGACCCATGATCCGTAGATCTGACTCCCCCTACTGAGCTAAGCGGTCGACTGTGAAACTGTACGCCAGACGTACAACCGTCTATCTGTATAAATAACGTTTAAACACACGGTTTGCTATAAGCTATTCCTTAATAAAAATTTCTTTCGTCCGTATTGAAAAATTATTACCATGTGCATGTTTGTGTTTGTGTTTGTATGTGTGTGTTGGGAGGGGCGGGGCGGCAAGCATACATTTCATGTCCTAAAATTGATATATCGGTTTGCTTCGCTCGCAAATTTATAATCGCTGAAATGTAGGGACCGACGACAGTCTCAACTTCATCTTATGAGCCGCAACATGAGAAAACCAACATGGTGGCTTTGCGACCAGTATGGATCCAGACCAGCTTGCGCATCCACGCATTCTGTCAGGATCCACTTTGTTCGCTTTCAAAGCATATTGCAATTAGAGAAACCGTTAGCGAACAGCATGGATCCTGACCAGACTGCGAGGATGCACAGACTGGTCTGGATCTATGCTGGTCGCAAAGTAAAAATATTGTTTTCTCATGGCGCAGCTCATATTGCTTTATGCCTCAAATAGTCACGCCCAGATTAAAAATGAGATTGCACTATTTCAATTACACATCAAAAACAATTGTCCGAGGGAGCATATTCATGGATCACGGTCCCCTAGAAAATCCGCCCTAATCTTGGATTCGTCCCTGTATATAATGCACTTTTACTGTGTATCACAAGTGCGCTCTTTTGGATTATGTAATTTTGAAAGAAAAATACACTGCAGAACAGCCAACTGATGAATAAATGTTGTAAAGAAGATAAAGCTGCAAATTGGAAGGCGCACTAGTACTTAATAAAATCTAAAAGTATCCAAATCTCATAGATTATCCTAAATGAAATTTAAGATATGATGCAGTGTAACATTCAGCTTCAGTATTTCATCCTGAACCAATTAATATACATTATTCTGTACTGAGTTGCCAATCATTCGAAATAACTATGTATATTGTATACATGCCTAATCAGTGGTAGTTAAAATGAAAGGAATGATTCTAGTTTTGAGTTTTTGTTGTTGTGTTTCTTTACAAGATCTGAATTACAGACCTACTCGAATAATTTACTAACAGATGACCCACTGTTTTTCAGAATAATTTGTGATGCACGTGCGCATGTCTCTAAGTGCACGTGAACAGGTTCTGGCTAGTGTAATAGAATAGCGGTTTACGTGCACATACAGGCCTTCCCGCGAGATATATATTGTTCATGCAGGTCTTTCCGAAATATATAGACCCTAGTAAACAAAGGAGTTGGTGTGTTAATTTATTTCGTAGTGACAGATATAATTTTTGATATAATACTTCGAAACAATATTACGTATACATCAAAACTGCTTACACTTAAGTCATGAATAGCGTAATTTTGACAGTAAATATGACGCTTAGATTACCCAATTTCTTAAGATGAAATATCATAAATATATTAAACTTCATTATTGCATTTTTTGAGATTGCAGTTTTGAACGAATGAATTAATTAATGTCTGTGTCGCCCAATTCATTCGTAAAGAAATTTGCTTATACGAAATGAAATTTTTTATCGGTACTGTAGTTGCTTTTTTCTTCCTTGCAACTTTTTTTTCTCGTTTAATTCCAATGGCATTCATGAAACATTTTTACATGATAAATTTTTTTCTTCGACTTTATTTCAATCCCTTGTAACATCAATGTTTGATATCAATCCCTTGTAACATCAATGTTTGATGTCGATTACTAATGAAATGATATTTAAATGAATTTTGATTGATTGATGGAATGAATGAATGAATGAATGAATTGTTTCCGGCTATATTCTGAATTTTTCATATCGATATTTCAAAATTTAGTCAGTTGAAATGTTCTTCATTCACTTTTATTTCGTTATACAGCAATTCGTAAGATCTACATTTTCATTGAAATACGAAGAAACTCGTGTTTCGGATGCACAAAAATATGTTTAATGATGTGTTCTTAAAAAAAGAATTAAACGCACTATTCATATTTTTTCTAATTCAGTTAATTAAAATTAAAAGATAATTATAAATCAAATATGTACTTACCCTATTGTCCAAGTCTTCCACTGAAGAATTAATGACAGAGTATATTCTCGAGTGCGGTCACTTCAACAGGATGTTATCGCCGCGGGCTAGATAAACACACAATGCGTGTTCCCGCTGATTGGACGATTCAATTAGCGGCGCAGGGTACTTTGCCTTTTATAATTAATGTGTATGATTTTAATGTAAATTAATGTTGAAACTGTTGAGACGGATTAATCAGTTTAATGCCTATGTAACATTTGATTAAAAGTATGTTAACATGTTAATGATCATGAACAATATCAGTACCACGGAAACAAAATAATCTTGCAACATAAAACATCTGCGGAATTACTTGGAAACGAAAAACATCAAAGGATATGAACACAAATTTCACTTTATGATTTTATAAGTAAATGCTGAATGACTGCTGTTACCTAATAATCAAAATACTATATCATCAAGATGGTAGCAGACGATATTTTATCAACTGAATGAAGGACAACGTGTTTGTTCGAATCTTTGGATGTTGACATATTATCATAATTATTTTGCATTGTATGCAAGAGTGTTGTAAAAGTGCAGACAACAGAATGGATTAATACATGCATTTGATTTTAACAATAGGGATGGATTAAATCGGATATTAACATTAAGTGGCAAAAAAGTTCGGACACGCGCAAGAAGAAATGATGGATTTATTCATGTCTTTGAAATATTTGTATTATACATCTATTTCCGTCAATATCAGCGTTCATTTAACTTCTACAAGTTTGAAAGAATGTAAAACGTTTGGCCTTTGAAATGACCGAAGGATATATTTTTACAACATGTCTGCGATTGGGATTGATTAAAAATTATTTTCCATCTGTATAGCGCTCTCTCGTATGTAAGGATCTGTGAATGTAAAGAAAATGATAAATTATAAATCCTTCTTAATTGCTTGTAATGAAAAATCTATCAATGAATATCAAAATTGAATGCAGAATTTTTTGAAAAGTGCAAGAAAGGATGGGTGACACGAAATCATTGATTTTGAATTTGTGATGGTCCGTGAATGTGGTTTTTTTTATTTTAATTTTGGAAATGTGCGCAAAAAGAAAGACTGAATTATTCCATGTCTTTAGCTTCCATTTGAAATAGTCCACGAAATGTGTTTTAACTATGCAAATCCATCTTTTTCTATCAATATTGAGGTCTGGCTCCAGATTTGCTAAATGATCGGTATTTTTTTTCTTTAAATAAACCTGGCCATTTAATCAACATTAGAATATGCAGTTTAGCCGGGAGTCGAATCCGGATTGCCTCGGCAAAAAAAAAAAAAAAAAAAAAAAAAAAAAAAAAATCTACCATCTTGACCAATACAGCATGGGGGAATTTGTAGAGGAACAGAACAGAACAGAACAGAACATATAATTTATTTCAACTTGTACATACGTGCATCGTTGTAACGTATACATAGTATACACACATATAACATTTTAATAGTCACGTAAACTATATATGGTACTACTTCTAGTTGATAAATAAACCAATATCAATCAAGTTACCACCAATACATAAATAGTCAAAAAAAATCCAGTCTAACTGAAACAGTAGTCGTTTAATCAGCGATTTATGAGGATGAACTTTATAACCGGCGGGTACTTATTTATCCATTACATTTATATACATGTACAAAATTCATAAAAGTGGTATTATGCGCATGTTTAAGCATTAATCCAGCTACTGCATTGTAGAGGCCTAGATCCACTACTATATATGTGTCCCCCCAATCTAATTAACAACTCCCATCTTATCTGTTGCTTATCAGCGATTATGTAACAGTAGTTGATTAAAGGGCAATTAGCACGGAAGGGGTCCCAGCTAGACCGTGAAGACGTGTGTAGTAGAGTTGAAAGAAATTGATTTTCCTTCGATCAATGTTGATTCAATACAAAATAATACCGTTTTAGAACTATATGCACGATGTAAAAATGATTTCTCTTATGAAAGTTACCTTGACATACTACCAAAAAATTTAAGAAGTTTTGTATCACGAATTAGACTGTCTGCCCATTCTCTTAAAATACATACAGGTAGATATGGTAGAAACAGAACACCAAGAAATGAACGTTACTGTGACTGTTGTAATTTACGTGATATCGAGGACGAATACCATTTCATATTGATTTGCCCTTGTTACTCACAAATAAGAAAACAATATATCAAAAAGTACTTCTTCAACCGGCCGTCAAGTTAAATTTATAGAATTGCTTAAATAGCAAATAAGACCATTCTTACCAGATATATTAAGGAAGCATTAACAATAAGAAAAGAAAAATTGTATAATATTCATCCTCATAATAGTCGATATGAAATAGGCAGGTTTGAGCTTTTGTGATAAGTTATCCCTGAATTAGCTGTTACCAATATTTATCATAAAATGATTTATCAGAACGATACCTATGTCAAAAATTTCGTCGTTGTTTTATTAGAAATTCGTGACTATATATGTGTATTATATTTTCTTATCTAATGACAATGCATGTACAACAAGTCATAAATAAAATATATGTTCTGTTCTGTTCTGTTCTGTTCTGTTGATTTTTATTATTATTATTATTGTTGTTGTTGTTGTTGTTGTTGTTTTTGTTGAAAATCTACGGTTTTCAAGTCTGAGACAAATGAACTCACAATATTCTGCAAGCATTTAAACAAAATTTTTAGATGAGTAAATGTTACATTTTTTATAAGATTTGAATTAGTGCACATCTCCAAACAGAACTCGAAAAAATAAAAACTTGATTTTTCCGTAAAAACCATTAATGAAATTTGTAACGTATTCCTAAATAGGTTTCTTATTATTTTATTATGATGTTTAATCAACAAATATTTTTTTTTCACAAAAAATGCACAAATATGTATTACGTGTTTTTAAAACAAAATTCAGTTTCCCCTTCTTACTAATTGATACAATACATTTGTAAGGTAGACTGACTTGACCCTAGTTTATTAGAACAGTCATCAGCCCCCAACTGTACCAATGAAGACAGAAATCACTTGGCCCACTAGGTCTTTAACGCCGGACCGTTGAAATAAATATTTATACACACGTAATTAAGGCAAATTTGAAATGCATGCTTAAGATCTTTGGTTTTAATATTGTTGAAATTATTTGGAAATCATTGAACTGAATGTACAATGAAGAAAGTTTGGAGATTACTTACAGACGGGGAATTTCGGTATTCTTTACCGCTGCTGGAAAAATCCATCTTACACCCTGGTGACTCTCGTGCTGTAATGACGTTCTACGAACTATATATATATATCGTTACCGTGCCCAGTGGTTAAGGCGTCCGCATCGGATAGGGAGGCCTAAGTTCGAGCCCCATGGGAGCGTTCGTCGTAGAATGTTTGTAATGGACTCGTTCCGAAAAGGCCGTTTCGTGAGCCGCAAGCTAGTTAAATGGTTACCGACATTTTTTCTGCCTGGCGCCTGGCATAGTAGTAGGATTTTGGAGGCAATTGTACGCACAATATAGGTGTCCCATAAGCCAAATTGGCTGGCCCTTTTAATAAACAAGAACTTTACCATTACCTTTTAATAGTAGAAGATCTATGTAGTAATTTATATTATATTATGGACGTTGGTTTCCCGAAAATATTATTTAAATACGCTGCTATAAGAAATAGTTCTAAAAAGAAAGCCGTTCGATAGCTTTTATTATTATTCTTATTATTTCTAAATATGATATCTGCAAGAAAGAGATTATATCACTGGTTTTAGGTGCAGATATCCGGCCCTCGAGTATATATTTACGCGGTAACTCGGCAGAGCCTCGGCCGGAAATTCCATCTGCACCAACAACCAGTGAAAGAATCGCATTAAATCCATGTCTTTTTTTATTTTTGTTTGGTAAGATCAGCAAATGTTGTTGTTTTGTTTTTTTTTGCACTAAAAGAACTGCAGATAGATTAATCCATCTTTGATTAATCAATGTCTTTGATTTTTTTCTTTTTTATTTTGATATGGTAAGCCAATGTTTTTATACTATAAGTAAATCAAATGCAGACTGATAAATCTTTTTTCTTTGTTTTTCAATTAATATCAACATTGAGTGTAAAAACTGGGAAAACATGGATTAATCCGTGTCTTTGATTTTATATAGTTAATGTGATCCGAGAATGTGCCTTTATTTAAGAAATAACTGTACAAAATAGTGTTTAACACTATTCATGCAGGATGGCGTTTATACGTCAGGCGTAATGATTTTTTCACGACGTATTATCGCCCGAATGTATAAAAGTGTTAAAACAGGTTTTGTTATAAATTATTTTGATTCTAATATGCCCTTAATCTAAAACAGCAGATACAATATAGTAGCGCTTTTTCTTGGTCGCAACCTAAACATCGAAGTTACCGCACTTAACATGACGTCATTGTAGCGTAAAGTGTTTCAACAAGAAAAGTACATTAGAATTCAATATAAAAATAAGAGATGGATTAATTCATAATTTCTATATTAATACACTGAATTTAAAAAAAGGTTTGGTAACTTGGAAGTAGAAAAGATGGATTAATCCAGGTCTTTTATGATTTTACATAAATTCGAAACGTTTCATACGGTTGCTTATGTGTTTTTCAATACATGCAACTGGATGGATTAATCCATCTTTTTCTATCGATATCAACAATGTGTGTAGCAATTATGGAGACATGATAGAAAAAAGATGAATTAATCTTTGTGTTTGATTTTACTTGTGAGACGTTCCACAAACATAAAATGGAAGGATTAATCCATCTTTTCTGACAATATTAGCATTGTTTTTACAAGTTGAAATAGACAGATTGATATATGCCTTTGTTTAACATTTTAGACGTCTTACAAATCTTTCCACTACACAAAATAGAGATGGATTAATCCATCATTTTCTATAATCAATGTTAGCACTGCTTAGTAGAAGTATTGATTTTCACATAATAAAATGAACGCATGGATTAATCCATGTTTTTGGTTTAACATTTTAGATAAACCGACATTACGTATTTCACAGTCAGTAAACAGTCCAAATGAAAGGATGGATTAATCCATGTATTATATTAAACATGAAGTGGACTGATAATATATTTGTTCAAACTAAAATGAGATAGAGTCGGAACAATATTTTTTTCACCAAATAAAATGGGGATGGATTAATCCATCTTTTTTACAATTAATGTTAGCCCTGTTAAGTAGAAATATTGGTTTCCTTAAAGACTGAATGCATGGATTAATCCATGTTATTATTTTACATTTTAGATTAACCGACAGTGTGTATTTCACAATGACATTGTAATAACAGTCCAAGATGAAAGGATGGATTAATCCATGTTTTATATTACACATGAAGTGGATTGATCATGTATTTGTTCAAACTAAAATGAGATAGAGTTGGAACAATATTTTTCCACAAAAATAAAATATGGATGGATTAATCATCTTTTTCTATAATTAATGCTGGCACTGTTCGTAGAAGTATTGATTCTTATAAAGTCAATGCATGGATTAATCCATGTTTTTGGTTTTACATTTTAGATAGACCTACATTGTGCATTTCACAGTCAGTAATGGCATTGTAATAACAATCCAGATGAAAGGATAGATTAATCCATCTTTATATTACACTTGAAGTGGACTGATCATGTATTTGAACAAACTAAAATGAGATAAAGTTGGAACAATTCTTGATTTCAGTCGATTGCGTTGCTTATTAGAGTTTTGCTGATTGTATGATGGATTAATCCATGTTTAAGATTGTATTGGTTTCTATATTTTGTAGAAATTATTTGGAAATGACTGGGACTGAATGATGGATTAATCCATGCACTGTTACCTGAAGATCTACGATAAATATTGGAGTTTTATTGTAAAGGCATTATCAGCAATGGATGTTATATTTGCAGATGGATTAATCCATGTTTATATAATGCACATGGAATAAAATTGAAATAATAGCTTACGTATTTTATTCGTTTGTTTGTCAATGCATGGATTAATCCATGTCATAACCTTAGCACTTATTTACAAATTCGACCATTTCCTAAATAGTCCTCCGTTATTTAGTCAAAATAAGGACACCCAAAATGGCGTATACTACCCCCAAACAGGGATTATTTTGTCAAATCCCTTTTTATAAAATCATCAGTTTGAAAATATTATAAGACTTAGAACCCATCCCCCAACACACGCACACACACACACGCAAACAAACACACTCCAACTCCCAGTGTGGGATGAGACTAAAGGTTGTCTGAAAACAGAACCATCTAATTTCGTAGATGCCTCGAGATGAACACCTCCAGGGTCATGAAAGAATGTCTAAATACTGGCAACAATCAATAACCCTACGTAAAACGATCCTAGCTTACACGCTTGACAAGTGTTCATCCACTTATAAATAAAATCTGTAAGAAGATCCTCTGGAAGTATAGAACGCAACCAAGTAAAAAATCGCAGACTCGGTTTGATTGAGTCTGTTCATCAGAGGTAGTGTAATGTGCAATACCCCTCATGCCCCCTAGCACCGGCTTAAGTGAAATTCTGTTATAGTAAAATTGAATATACTCCACGATCCCAAAGGACCAGAAAATTCACATTTTGCAAGATATGTAAACAAGAGGGTCGCTCACCTGAGTAATATTGCCTACATGTCATCAATATGTGTATGATGTTCATACATTTACATTCTATAGAAAGCTATGTTGTCTTTGAATATGGAGATCACCAAAATAGCCATTTTTACCCTTTCTGGGGCCATAAGCTCTAGAACCCATAGTGGAATATGGCTGGTTCAACAAAGGAACCGAGATCTTATAGTGATACAATTTGCGTTTAAGTTTGGTTAAAATACAATCTTAAATGAAACTGCTATTGTGCAGACAAGACCAAAATAGCCAATTTATGGCCCTTTCAGGGGCCGTAACTCTAGAATCCATAACTGAATACGGCTGGTTTAACAATAAAACCAAGATCTTATAATGATACAAGTTGTTTGCAATTTTGGTTAAAATCAAATCATAAATGAAACCACTATCGTGCAGACAATACCAAAATAACCAATTTTGCCCTTTCAGGGGCTGTAAGTCTTAAACCCATGGTTGGATATGGCTGGTTCAAGAATGGAACCAAGATCTGATAGTGATACAAGTTGTGTGCAAGTTTGGTTAAAATCAAATAATATGAGCCATGCCATGGGAAAACCAACATAGTGGGTTTGCGACCAGCATGGATCCAGACCAGCCTGCGCATCCGCGCAGTCTGGTCAGGATCCATGCTGTTCGCTAACAGTTTCTCCAATTCCAATAGGCTTTAAAAGCGAACAGCATGGAGCCTGACCAGACTGCGCGGATGCGCAGGCTGGTCTGGATCCATGCTGGTCGCAAACCCACTATGTTGGTTTTCCCATGGCACGGCTCATATTATACCACTATCTTGCAGACAAGAAAGTACTGCCAGACGCACGACGGACGACGGATACCAAGCGGTCACAAAAGCTCACCTTGAGCCTTTGGCTCAGGTGAGCTAAAAACGGGAGAAACGCAGTTCTGAAGGCGAAAATCTTGATTTTAAGAGTTAAAACAAAACCTACAGAATATACATAATATGTGCTTTGTACAGGTACTGCAGTGATGAATGGATGCTTTTTTTGAGCATGTATCTTAACAATTTGTTTGATGTGACAGGAATTTTTGAATACATGCTGTGGAAGTTTCTTTTTACAAGTACACGATAAAAACTCATAAGACTTGACTGTTATTAGTGATGGTAATGATTAATTTCGGCTAAACATCATACTGGAATTTTTGCAATAATGTTATAACATTTGTAAATGTTAGCATAGAAAAGCCATTTGTTAGATAGTATGCCAAAATTCTTTCAACCTAATTTTCGTCTCTTTCAGTGCTGAACTTTTCTCAATTTTCGTATTACACAAGAACTGACGTTTACATTTTGTTGTTTGTACTGTATTTCAAATAGTAAAAAATTCATTATTTATAATGTCATGTAATTAAATGAAATACTAAGAAATGCTTGAGAAATAAAATGCATATTTTAAGTGTATTATTTCACAGCAATGAAAAATATTTTCTATATTTTTACTGATTTTCAGGACCTACCTTAGCATTTTCACATACTTTTAGCATACCATAAACCTGTATATTATTTTACTTTTTTTTGTGATTAGAGACTCCCTTTGAAATACACTCGTTACACTTTCCAGAGATATTTTGCAAAATATTAATTTAGTATTTCATTAATTTTGAAATAGAATGAGTTCTGAGAGACCCCTTTAAATGTGGATGAGACACTTCAAAGAACTATTAACTGTCAAACGATGTTGAAGTGTTTGAAAAAGAACCATTTCATTTTGTAGATTTCTCGAGGCGAACATCCTAAACAACTGCAAATTAATTTCTCTTTATTGTTACCAATCAATAATTCTACGGAAACACTTCCAGCTATAAGTTTTCATCAGCTGTAAGTGATATGTCCGGGAGAAACGCACACTTTAGATATTTTTTTGTCTTAAGAGCTGAAAACAAATGTTATGTGTTTAAATACAATTAGATAAACCACTATTAATTTGCTTCATGAAACAAAGGATGAAAAGTATTTTACGCACATAAACTTTCTTTCAAGATCAAAGCTCTGATTCCTAATTTACATTAAATTTCGTACCTTCTTATTGCACATCCAACGGTGACTGTTAAAGTTATACAGCTTAACATGTTTATAATTACACGGAGTTGTCTACGCACCCCATTTCTGAGCAACGAAATATGTTTAAAATGTTTTATGCTTCTTGGCCGATGCGTTATGTTTGCTAGATTTAAACCATTTTATATTCCCTCAGTTCTATTTGTTCGGGTCTTGCTTTATTCAAATTTTGAAGATGTGAGAAGAATCAACATGATTGGATTTATCAAGGTACCATTCAAATCTGATTTGTACCAAGACCGACCTCTGAGTTTTATAATTTAAAGCTAGAAAGTTGCCATGTCTCCTGGGGTGCAATTATGTAACATAAAATCCAAAACAAAGAAATATCCATAGAACACACAATCAGACATACTAATCTAGGACGCATTATGAACTTTAGATTCAGTGGATAAGGGAAAGAGATGCATGTTCAACTAACGGGCAAAAAGAAACAAACGGAACGCAATAAGACGACATTAATATAGTACTCTCGGACTGCCAACCTCGACGACAAGACAATACGCTATTGCGCGATATTACCGTCGTGCTGTCGTCTGCGACACCACGGCAATATGATGCCAGTACGATATATTATGCCAATACGTCGCGATAGCACGGCAACACAGGTTAGACAGCACGGCAATACTATGCGATAACGCTATGAAGGATACGGGAATAAGTATATGACTTGTAATTTACTAGTTACTACATTGCCGAAAAAATACTCTGGTTTGTTTCCTAAATGCGAATATTTAGTATGGGATTTTCTGTACATCTTGCAAATTTCTTACTTCATGCTGAACGTAAAAGTTTGTCTTATCGCATATGCCATGATAAAAACAAAAGTGATGATAATGTAGCATTTTTCTGTAAAAGCTTGATAGGCATCATACAGGAAAGAATGCCAGAGTTTTCAATGTTAACAGAGAACAAATTATTGGCTGATAGTATGCTAAAAACATAACTTAGTTTTTGTCTTTCTCAATGTCTTACTATTCAGAGATTTTAAAACCCTACCAGCATTAGCATTTTACGGGATGGGGCAAGGTTTTTTTTCTTCACAGTAGAGTCTTTAACGCATTTTGTTTCGAAGATAAAATGGTCCATATTTTACAGTAATTACAGTTGAAAATCTTGTTCATTTATTCATTTCATTATTATAATAGAAATCGCCTACATATATCTAAGGCAAACAAGGAACATCTTTGCTATTTTGTGAACAGTTAACTAGGGAAAACATGTTCACTCCTTATTACCTTGTTGATTTACAGCTTATCAGCTATTCCATGATGTCTTTAGTCTTCATCTTGCTTCATTTGTACAGAGATGCACGAAATATCCATATGAAGGCAGAACCTAAAATGAAACATAACATAAGTTAGCCTGGATGTAACTTTTGACAGTGGTTTGGTTAGATGAACGATACAGATCTGACGACAATGAATTGCATTTGGAAGAGCTGCATACATCTTAAAGGAAGAAAATTGTAATATTTAGCTAGTTTAAATTCTCCCCCAGTAAAAATACAGCCAAACCTGTGTTAAAGACCACCTCTGAAATGAGACCACCTGGCTCTAAATACCATATGTTTTGTTTTCCATTTTAACATTAACAGGCTATTTTAACCTGTGAATAAAGACCACCTCCCAATAAATATCACATTTTGGCTCTCCCAAGGGTGGTCTTTATAGATAGGTTTAACTGTATGTTACAGTACATGTTTGTCTAAGAAGCAACGCCCATTACACGCATATACTAGCTATACAAGTTTATGCATTTGTACTTCCCTTCCATAAAACCTTATATTTTCGCGAGGCTAAAAGTTCGCTACTTTTTAATTTAGAATTAGTTCGCGAGGTGAAATATCCGCAACGTACGTGCAACATGTGATCATTTATATCAAAAGTAGCACTTTTGACCTATCTATTGCTTTGAATTAAGTAAGCGAACAGTGCGAAACAAATTTCTAATTTTGCAATTACTTAATATTTAAGTGTTTCCATACGAGCTAATATTAGCAAAGACAGTGGACTCGACTCCTAAAAATATTGACGTGAATACCTTAACAATATTAGCTACAATACAACTTGTGCATGCTAGCACGTTCTCGGTTAATGGTTCAAAGTTTATCAAACATTAAATTAACATGCTGTTTAGTGACGTTTAAGACAAAGGAACACAACGTTTTCCTTTTTTTTTATCTTATAAAGAGTTCATTTCGTTTCTCAAATCAATATCAAATGTATCTAAATTATGATGATATATATATGGCTTTACTGCCTGTTTATACAACAGGAAAACATTTGTCTTCCCTAACATAATTTAATGTCTGTCAATTTATGATCGTATATTATCTTAATGACATCATATTGCAAATTGTGTTGTCACCAGCGGACTTCATTACTAATAAATAACAGCTTTGTCAATGGTTCTGAGTGAAATACGGATATCGATCTGATTAAATGACATTCTAAATTGCAATAGTGTCTGACAAGAATTCCTATATTTTGTATTGCAATTTAAAGAGCCCGATAAGACTTGCCATTCGATTGATCAAAGGAATCGCGTTGTCTTCATGAAGCCTGTTTAACAAAAATGTTACAAAGTTTTTAGGGAAAACGGATGCAAATTTATACTAAAATTTAAACATTTGTTGGTTTACGCATACCACCGTATTAAAAGCTCTCTATAACATTTCTAATATCGTTTACAGGTTCGTTTTTAAGCTTTCTATCCACAATGGTGAAATTTCAAAAATAATTGTGACATATAGTTCCAAGCGAAATGCACGATATTACCGGGACAATGTTATTTAAAATCTTTATAGAAAAAACCTCATATCAAATATCATGTGATATATGGCTTGTTGTTATTAGGATCATAGAGTCCATTCAAAAGATGTGTTAGAGTTCCACTTAAACCGGTGCTAGGGGGCGTGGTTAGTTTTGCACATTTCATAACCTCTCATGTACAGACACAATCAAACGGAGTCTGCTATTATTCTGCTTGGATGCATTCTATTCCTCCAAAGGATCGTTTTACAAATTTTATTGTCAAATTGTAATTTAAATCTTAACACGTTTTTCCGAAATCCTATTACGCGATACAAAAAAAAAGGCGAGATCTTGAAGCAGTCAAATACAGAACAATTATAGTTCCTTCTGTTTAACAAACAAGAATAAATCTACTACAAAGAAAGCAATGTCAGTGTGTTTAAGAGAGAGTCAGATGCTCTATAAACTATAACACGTTAAAATGATAAGAGAAACACTCCAGAAATATCCGGATAGTTTGCGTAACATTTTGTAAATACTTTGTTAACATTGGTATATATAATATTTTGCTAATAAAGTGTTAGCTGTTCTGTAAATGCTTCGATGATATGCACTAGCTAATGCCTCAGTCACAAAACCGTACGATGTCCGTACGACTTTAAAAAGTCGTACAAGTCCACCAAATTTAGAATCCTAACGATCTCTGTACAATCGCAGCGTCTGGTCACAGTACCTACGGTCCCGTACGACCTTTAGAGGATGCAATCGTAGGATATCCGTACGGACATCGCAGACAAGTCGTGTGAAGCTCGCAAGGAGCCCGGTCGTACCTCGTACGGTGCTCCGTAGGTGCCGTGGTTTTATACCACCTTGAAGGAAGTCGTACTGAATCCTTACGGCGATCGTAACTCCCTTAGAGCCCTTTGCGGACATTGCACGTTCTCCGTACGGTATCTTTAATATCGTACGGACATCTTACGTTGACCGTGTAAGTCCCCTGCGATAGTCGCACGAGCATCGCCACGCCTCGCAGTTTTCCAAATCCAACCGGACATCGTGCGATGCCCATACGAGCTCTTCCTTGGCCCGTGCTGTTACCGTACGGGGCTCTTGCGAGCTGCTCCAGACTTCGAAAGTCTCTACGAGCTTATAGAGAACTCGGGACCTCGGTGAAACATTTACACCGAGTTTCCGAGTCCTCTACGAGTTAAAAATTCACACGACGTTCGTACGAGTCAACAATGTCCGTACGGACGCCGTAAGAGTTTGCCAAAATTCGACCGAATACCTACTCGTATGGAGCTCGTAGCGTTCTTGTGACCGGGGATTGACCTTTTAGAAACGGAGACAAGCTATCTATATGTTTTCTTACCACTACTGGACTTGTTTTGAATGACAGGAATGATCTTAATGCGTCGAAACATCTATGAAGTAACTAGAGATAACTGACGAAACAAGTATGTGTTTCAAGCGCATGCATTTATGAGAGGCGAAATGAAAATACTAGCAGTTCTAACAGCTACAAAAAAAAAAAAAAAAAAAAACAAAAAAACTATAAAAACTGTAGTGACATTCTCGTTGCCTGCTTCTTCGATTTATCTAAACAAATCTTACATCAAATTTGTAAACACATGGTAAGTAATGTCGAATATAATTTTTTTAAGTTTAAGTTAACTAAGTTTGTTGTGTTACCATATGTATTTCTTTTGTATGTGAGCATTTTAAATACGTTTCCCAAGATTTGGAATTGTTTTCTGGCTAGGGGTAATCATACAAATCAGCAAGAAGTGTGTCTCCTTAATGTATATCTTTTCATTTGACATTAATACCCTTTAATACAACATGTTAGACAAAAACAGATACGAACACTAAATTTAGTGGAGCACGACAGTTTTCGTTCAAATTTGGCTCCTAGAGAAACACTCTAACTGAGACAAAAGGAGTATTCAAACAATCAGCTGATATGTAATTAAGAGGCGTGATAGTGTGAGAGGATCCGATTCAAGTCGTGATTGAGGGACATTGTACACGCATTAAACCGTGTTGAGGGAAATCGTGGGTTCTGTCTAGACCGTCAATGTGCCAAAGGCGTTAAAAGTTGAACCAGTAGCTACATCACCTGAGCTTGGGATTATACGGGTTAGTGCTAAGTGTCAGTCTAGTGTGATTGGGTTGGGTATCCTATCGCTTATCTACACTACACCATGTATTTCTCATTTCGTATATAAAAACGTATCTTATAGAGATATTCTTGGCTGCGTAATATCATAACCCTGAGAAAAAATCAATGTTTGTCACTTCAAGAATTCAAAGTAGATTATCTTTACGACATTTTATTGCTGATTGCTTTATCACTAGCAGGCTTGATTGCTAGTGTTAATAACATGTTAGTCGGCAAAGGTGGCAGAATTGTGGCTATCGATCTAATGGGATGACATTTGATATTACTTTACTGGGAGCTTGACAAATATTTCTTCAAACATAATAAAACTGTTCTTCTGAATGAAAAATAATTGAAGTCAAAATTATTCTTAGTGTGCTCGTATAGCGACTGTGGGTGAGAGGTTAAAAAGCAGTTTCAAAAGTAAATTTTTTGTTGTCGTATCTGATGTAGATGCATCAATAAAACAGCATTAAAAATTGAATACAGACTGCTAACACCGTCATATTTTCGAAAAGTTATTACAGAATCTGTACTTGAAGTACAGACTTAGAAGTTGAATAAAACAGTACCTTTAATTTTTTGTTAAATATATTTACTTTCAAAAGCTTTAAGATAAAAAAACAAAACAGTTCTGTGTTAGGCAAAATGTACGGCAGCACTGGACTCTTGTTTTCCCCTTTATTATAACAGACAATTACAATAAAGGAAGAGTCTGTTCTTAAAACATTTACTCCGATAAGGATAACGGTGATGATAATATAAATAGTCGTGCTTCATTTCAATTTTCCTTAAAACTTGTATTAATATTATATATTACCTGTCATTCATATTTTAAGTGTATATAATATTAAGAATTATAATTTTACCGCATATTCACCAAACGACATTTATGACAACTAATAAAACAATAATTGTGAGTTATTATTTCGTAAGTCGTGTAATTAAAACATTCACTGAAATTTAAAAAAAAATGCATTAACATATATGGTACCAACTATAAATGCACGATACATGATGATGAGGCACTTAATAAATGTTACTGCCAAATTTTATTAATTATACTCAAAATAAGGTATTAGAAGTCGCACAATAATGATTTTGAGTACCATGATCATGATGAAGTTCGTTTTGCAACACAATACAATTCAACTTCAAGACAATCAAAACACTTGTGTAATTAAAGATAAATTACATTGCTTTTATGGTGATATGAAACTAATTTTCTAACATACTTACAGTACCTCAGAATCCGTTTTACTAGTGAACACATTTATTCCGTTCAGAATACCTTTCCTTCTTGAAATACACAGTTTTCCAATTGTATGTGCAATATTGTGAAACAGACTGCGTATTTGAAGCTAGATACTTAGATTTCCTCTTTAACCCTTACCCTGCTAAATATCTAAAATGGACCAGTCCATCATTCAATTTGGGCCATACCACTTATTATTCAAAGGGGTGTTCACTGAAAAATTACTGACTGAATAGCGAACAGTGCAGACCATGATCAGACTGCACGGATGTGCAGGCTGATCTTGGTCTGCACTGGTCGCAAAGGCAGAATCACTTGCCGCCAGCAGGCTAAGGGTTAATATACTATGTTTTTATGTATCACCACCGATCTTCAATAAAAGTAGGCACTACAGTCTGAAAGAAAGCTGCTAACTTAAACCCTTCATTCAAACATTCACATTGTTTTGTAGCAAAAACCCACATTGATTCTCTACGTGACAGAATGCAAGACGACTCTTAAGAGTCGTGATCTCAATGTATCTGTTTCTAGGCGCCATTTCTAAGTATTCAAGACTGCCAGTGTATCGAAGACAGATATGCACAGCGGAACAAATTGATAAAGACAGTGTTCTGTTGGCTGACAGAACAATATACTTCGATAGATAATATGTGTAATGGTTTAAAGTAATTGCGCAATATGCTCCGTACATGTACAATTACGTTAATTTGGCTCAAGTAAACTATGATGTAGTACTTGCACTGACAATTTATGAGTTTGATTAAGGCAATAAGGCCGAAACGTAGACAAAGCAAAAAGAGCGAATAAATATCAGTATAATTACATTTACTATCCCTTTGGATTTTATCAGTGATGATGTTTTTAGACAATGGAAATGATGATAGTTTTTGGTTGATATATATCGTCACATGCACTACGCGAAAAATGCAGTTATCTCCGTTTAATGTATAACAATTGTGCACGAGCTTGTAAACAGTAATCACAAGGTAATGGGTAAAGTGTATAATAATTCGTTAATTGTTTTTAAGCGTTGCACTCCGCGGGTGATAAGACATTTCGATGTTTTGTGGAAGTGGATGTTTGATGGTGTCTGATGGCAATCATCAACATAATAATTATGTAGATTAGGTATTGTACATATTGGTACGCTTCGCGTATTTGTTGTTAATACATGACCGTGTAAACAAACACAAATTTTCGAAAAAAAAGCAGAGAAACTATTGCAATGTGACAGGTATTCATATCTAAATACTCAACTATAAAAAAAATCGAAATATCTCAAAAGGCTTAAAGATGTTTATGCCTATGAAACTGGCCACAGTTTCTAAAATATTGTGTTGATAAATAAAGATCAATTTTTTAGAACATTTTATGACTAACTTCGGAATGGTTCTACGTAGCATTCACTTAATTCTATGAAATGCTAGTTTAAAAGTAAGAAAAACATGGTAAATATTCAAACAGTATACTGCACACTAAATCTCTCACGGTTATAATGCTTATCTCCATTTAAGTTGAAAAGGTCCAAGAACGAGAGACGTCATTCCATCCACTTGTCTGTCGTCCCATCGTTCGTACTTCTTAGTATGTCTCGCTATTCGTAATGTGATAAAACGCGTTCTGATCTGTTATTATGAAACTGTACCACCCACGATTGTAAAAAGAGATCTATGTTTGAATTATTGCGTTTATTCTTACAGTATTTCTTTCAGTGTTATAAAGCATCCGTTTGATAACCATATAATTATGTTATCATTTTCTCTAAAATATCCCAGATGGCTAAGAGTTTGTTATAGGAAAGAATTTTGTAACAACTTTTGATTAACTCAGTTGAGAATCTTCCACTTGTTAAAAGGGCATATGTATATATTTAGTTCGATGGGAACTGTTTAGGCGGTACCGAGGCCGTGCCGAGGCCGTGCCGAATTACCGCAAAACAGTGATGGATTCTTTTTCTTGCATAACGTAATTCTTCAGTTAATGGAAAAAATGAAATAAAACTAACGCTTTTCTTTTAAGCTCTATTCTAATATAATTGTGTATAAATTTTATTCATTCATTCATAAATTACAGCGGCTGTAAGATGAGTTTTTCCAGCACCGGCAAAAAACACGGGAACCTGCTGTCTGACATGCAAGAAGCAGCGATTCTAAGTGTTTTACACGATCGTGGGTGTCAATAAAACACTTGAAGAGATGTATGCTGACTTTTATGTGCCGCTAAGCTGAATATGGCACTGTTCATTTTATCGTTGATGTTAACAGTTTAAGTTTTAACCTTAACCTTTTATAGGATTGATATATCCAAAACTAAAACATTGCCATTTATATGAAAAACGTCACCAGATGTGTTTCCATTAGTATATCTACAAAAAAACACAGTTACTTAGCGAAACATAAAAATCATTACGCCATCAAGTTTATTTCAGATGCCTCTTATAAACCTGTTTTTGAAGCATAAAGAATATTTACTGCCGCCGCGACATGAATGTGAACTAATAGCTTTCAAGAATATTAACAGTTAGAGGCATAAGTGTCTGAAAGCAGTCATTTAATTTTGTACATTCCTTGAGGAGAAAACCTCCAAGAACACAGATGAATGTCTCAATATTGGCACCAATCAATAATTCTTCCAAAACGCCTCAAGCTTTCCGGTGGGGTAAGAGTGAGGTTAGGTGCACCATAAACCGGTTAGCTCCCCAGTGGTGGTTTTGCCACTGACCGTTCCAAGGCGGTGCCCCACTGTGTTCCTTTATTTGTTTGTCTTGTCATTGTGCGTTTGCTTTGTGTGGTGTGTGTGTGCGTGCATGTGCGTGTGCATGTGCATGTGTGTGTATGTGTGTTGACAAAGTGCGCGTGCGCGTCCGCGTGCTGGGTTTGCGTTTGGGGAGGCTGCGTTTTTAAAACGTGACTTTCCCTGTTGGATATTCCTCCTCGTTTTTACAAGTTTTCTACGTGAAAGTGAAGCAAGTCTCTGGGATACCCGCAGTAATTAGAATGAATATATTGATGAAAAGACACAATTATTGGCACATGTAATTAAAACATTACTCCCATATTCTACAAAAAAAATAGAGTAGAAGAGGACTGTTGAGATTAAATTATGAATTGCTTTTCGGAAAATAAGAACTTCTAGATTTGAGCTCGTGTTCACTTTTGTTTCTAGATCAAAGTTCTCCTCATTATTGTATAGGAAACGACGTTGGTTTCTGACACATGGTGATTGTTTACATTTTACCACTTCACCATGTTCACGTATATGAGCCTTTGGTTTGCTCACAATCCAGTCCTAACAGTTCATCATACTGTAAAGTTTCTAATATATCGCGTTTTAAGTTCGTAACGAAGAGATGATGGATCTCTTAAAAGAATGTGTAATTCCTCTAAAAATAATCAAGACTGTCTAAACAACTACGTAGTTAGTATCTGGGCAATAAGCAAGTTGTAATCACAGTATTCCAATCAAGAGTGAGAGAGTGAGTTGGGTTTTACGGCGAATCAACACAAAAAGGTCATATATTGCCGAGAAGAAATTATATTAAAAACGCCAATTGTAAAGCATATCTAAAATCATTTATGTAAAAATGTAAAGTTTATCTAAAATCATTTATGTAAAAGTGTATATACGTATGCGTTAAAAATATCAGCTGCAAATATAATAATATTGCAAAAGATGTGAATAAAAATATGAAATGTTCAGATTTTTTGATAAAGCCCTATCTGCTTTAAAAAAGATAAACTATTTCCGACTGGAACTTATTCAAGAGTATGTCATGTCGAAAGATGGTACCAAATTATATTCAGATTAACATTAGGCTTATGGTTCTGATGAAACAAGCCTATAATAAGCATGTTTAAAATCATGTTCTTTAATTTCATAGAAAAGACAAACAGTTTCACTATGGGCAAAATCCTGGAACCTTGTACCACGGCTCAAGGGAAATAGACATGTCCCATTCCCAATAAGATATCACGCCACACGAGGATTCGTGTTTAAAAGAAATGTGTTTAAACAATTCCTTTTCATAAACAATTCATTAACTGATATATTTTAAAATATTATTATAAGTATTTGTTGTTCCAGACTGATTCAAGTCGATTTCATCTCAAAATAAAAACAATTTGCAAATAATTGAAACCTACTGCGGAGCAGAATATATCTTTTGTCTGGTGTAAGTCTGGATAACCTTTGCATTTCAGATCAAAGTTACACATAATCAGTGACAGATAATGGAAAAGCTGCGATTTTAACACACTTCAAGAACGATAAATAAGTCTCAAGTTCCATTGAAATAAAGTCTTCTTTGTTTCTGATCTAACACAACGAGGCATGCTGGATGTATTTTATGTGTGTGTGTGCGTGGAAAATATAGTCATTCGATGAAAATACGGAAATTATAAAATATGTTTCCTACGCTATAAAAATTTAAACGTTGGTTCTACCTGTCCATTTAGGCAATGGACAATAGTAACAACAGTGGCATATTTATTTAATATATCATGTGAGGTCTCGTAAAATACACTTTAGTACTTCGCTGTTTTTCTAATACTGCATGTCTCAGTGAATCATATTTTCCTAAAATTCTTTTAATTAACCTGTTAGAACAGACCCAAGCTGTTTACAAAGGTTTATAAACAATGATAAATATTTATTATATTAACATTGGTGGGTATGTTAAACTTCATAAGATCTATACACCGTATGAACCTTATTGCCAGACAGACATCAATGCTTGCCTCTATTAATTCAGGTACGCCAAGCCAAGATCCGTCGAGATTTTTTTTAAATGACTGATTAGAATTAGTTAAATTCAAACAATGCACAATGTCTGTTATGAGAGTGTGCGCGCATTTCACTGAAATGTTTCTGTTCGATTACAAAAGACGATTTAGATGCTCATTGTTAAGAATAGTACACTAGTTTATTACTGTAACAGCGATGATGATAAAGGTAATTGTATTTTATCTTAATTTTCATTGTTCAAAGCTGTTAATTCATCCTTTAGTAATGTATTTATTAAGAATTGTATGGAAGAAGACATATCAAAATTGTCTTCACGCGACAATACAGTCACACGCCAACATAATTATGATGTTATTATATATTTGTGATGATAACGTTTGGTTAGTAAATAGATTAATGAAATGCACTGAAATATTTTAATAAACATTTTAGATGGTAACTATTAGGTAATTCGTGATAATAAGGTACCGAATACTCGTTCCTAGTTTATTAAAAATAATTAACCTAGTTTATTAAAAATAATTAGAAAGGCTATGCCTACAACGATTTTGAGTACGAAGATTATTAAAACGTTTGTTTTTCTAGATAGATAATTCCCATTGAAGTCAATGAAACAATTGATTTAAGAAATACAAATATTAACTAAATTGTTATGCATTAAACGTCTGTCCTACTCACATAACATCGAAGTATATAGAATCCTTATTGTCAGAGAACACGATTATTCCATTTCTTATACCTTTTCCACAATTAATCTGGATAGACGCTGCAGCAATTCCTGTAGCACACTATCATGAAATTAACCGCATCTCGCGCTGCATACGTGAATCAATCTACATCGTGACAGAAAGCAACATTTTATCAAACCCGTTCCATTTTTAAAATGTTTTTGGACGATAAGAAAAGAAAATAAATCGGACTTTCACGCTACTGTCAACCAAGGTCTTATCTCTATAAAACAGATTTAGATTTTAATATTATTACTTTCATATATCTGTATGTAAGCGAAATATATGTTCATTATTTTATTCATTAAAATTTATACTACTGAATTGACAACAGACAAACAAAGCGGAACTAATAGAGTAAGGCACTTTTCTGTTGGCTGGGAGAAGAATACTGTATTTGAAACAAGAAGAATACATACAATAGCCGAGGGTTATTCATCCGATTTTGATGAGCCGATCTGATTTATGCGCGATTCAAACGGTCGCGGGTTTTATCCAAAGTCGTAATATTTTAAAATCATTGAACTAGTAGCTCCTTTGCCTCGGCTCAACACTATTAAGATTGCTTGGTCCTGTGTCAGTATAGTGTGACCTGGTGTGGTATCTTGTCACGTGTCTATGGTGTGGTACATTAGACTTACAGCACTTAGACACTGGCTGGTCGTAAATCCTAACAGAAGTATTGATTTGATAAACTTATATGAATAGAACACATTAATTAACAAATAGGATATTACAGCAGCGGGAAAGTTCTAATCAGTAAATATTTATAATCATTTTCAAACCCAAGTTTTATCATTATATTCTATAAGCGGTGAGTACTCAAACATTAAAACATTAAATAAATGTGCACGAATAAATAAAACTTTTTTATAAATTAAAATGTTATCTTTTCAAAATTCTAAACGCCACTGACATGCCTGGAGATATGTTAAACTTTGTAGTCGTGCACATGGATCTATAAATAGCACTGCATGTTTGATACATGTTTAAAGTTGAGATAAAATTGGATTTTCTTCGAATAATACTGATGTTCATGTCAGATAGATGCTAGTTATACAGCTCTAATTCTGTGTATATCTTGTGAATTTCACTCGAATTTATTTTAGTATTTTCCTGCAAACTAATATTTGCAATAACGAGTATTTTTCCTAGAAACGTTAAGTAAATGTGATGATAATGATAGAACCTAATCGTGTGTATGTTAATATACTATCGGGAAGCTCTTAGTTAACTGCTTAAAATAGATAAAAATATTTTAGAAAATAAAGTTTGTATGGCGTAAGAGATAAAGCACAATATAAATTGCATTTTTTCTTTTGGTATTTTTAAATCTTACATATGGAGAGATATTTTATTTTGCTTCTAATACCTATGTAACATGTATTTAGCTGACATTCTGTGCTGCATTATTTTAAACATTTTGAAACCCTGAGAACGGTCCGTGTTTGACACTTTATTTTAACAGGGTATTACATTGGCCTTGCTGATTGCTTTGTCACTAGGTTTGTCGATATTGATATCAAAGCTATGGGAAAACATTTGATATTGTTTTATTGGCAAGCTTGATAGAAAATTTCTTCAAATGAGGTACACTTTCATTTGCAATGAATACATGTAGTATTACCGTCAATTTTTTCTCGTTGTTCATATATGTCAGTTCGAGCAGAGAAATGAAAAAGCTGTTTCAAAAAGTTAAATATTGTGGTATATGATGTAGATTTATCTTCACGTTCATAAAATTTAAGATAGATTGCCATCCCAATCACATTTTTGAAAATTTATTTTTGTACTATCTCTTAGACGCCAACAGTGCGTTCGTAATTAATAAAGCTAATATTTTTCAAGACTTCTTCCAGTTTCACAAAGGGCTCAATGCATTGAACTTTTAGGACCCGTTCCACTAAACTGTTCTTTTTCTCATAGAGTTACTCACCCACAAATTGTGAAAATTTTCAACACGCTCATTTCCACCACGTTAAGCATAGAATATATGAGACCAACTATTACTATACGGTACAAGATGATGAGGCACTTTATGTTCCTCCGAATTTTTATTAATGATACTGAAAATAAAGAATTAGAAGAGGTATTCAATAACTTATAAAATAATGACCTTAGTTTAGCAACACAAATTAATCCAACTTTAAGACAATGAAGTTATAGGACAGTTATATGAAACTAAGTAACATACTTACAGTATCTCAGAATCCGCCTTACAAATGAACAGTTTTATTCCATTCAGAATACCTTTCCAACAACTAATTCACTTCTGAAAATACAGTTTTCCAATTGTATGCTCACTGCATGTTAAAGCTAGATACTTAGATGTCCATCACATTATACGTTTTTTTTTATGTATCACTGCCGATCTTCAATAAAAGTAGACACTACAGCCTGAAAGAAAGCTATTATATTAAACCCTTCATTCAAACATTTACATTGTTTTGTAGCAAAAACCCACATTGATTATGTAAGATGACTCTTAAGAGTCGTGATCTCAATCTTGTTTCTAGGCGCCATTCCTAAGTATTCAAGACTGACAGTGTATCGAAGCGGAACAAATAGATTAAGACAGTGTTCTGTTGGCTAACAGAGTAACACACTTCAATAGAAAATATGTATAATGGTTTTAAGTAATTGCGCAAAATGCTTCGTACAAGTATGTCGCTCTGTTATGGCCGTCGTTGTTTCGCTCCTTCTCCCTGTAAATCAGAAAGGGCGATTGTGCGAAATACGATGGGAAGACGCGAGGATATGATCCGGTAAATGTTGATTTAACTCAAGTAAACTATGATGTAGTGTTTGTAATGGAACTTTATAATTTTTATGAAGGCCGGAAGGCCAAAACGTAGACAAAAAAGAAAAGAGAATAAATATTTACCACCCCTTTGGATTTCAACAGAAATAAATATTGTAAAATATGGTAATGATAGTTTGTTTGAAGTAATAAATGTTTGGTTGGTATATCTTGTCACATGTTCTATGTGAAAATGCAGTTATCTCCAGTTAATGTATAAAAGTTATGCACGAGCTTGTAAACATTAATCAGAAGGTAATACGTAAAGAATATAATAATTCGTTTATTTTCTTTTTAAGAGCTGTACTCCGCGGATGATTAAGACTTTTCGATGTTTTGTGGAAGTGGATCGTTGATGTTGTCGGATGGATGGCAATCAACAAAATATGTAGATTAAAAATTGTACAGACTGGTAAGCTTCTAGCATTTATAGTTAATACATGAGAGTGTAAACAAACAACCAATTTTTGAAAAAAAAGAAACTATTGCAGTGTGGCAGGTATTCATATCAAAATAACCAACTGTCAGAAAATCATAGTTTCCAAAATCAATTTTTCACAACATGTAAGGACTAAAATCGAAATGGATCTACGTAGCGTTCACTTTATTCTATGAAATGCTACTTTAAAAGGAAGAAAAACATGTTTGATATTTAAACAACATACTGTACGGTAAATCACTCTCGGTTATAATGCTTATCTCTTTGTAAGTTGAAGGATCTAAGTATCGCAGACGTCATTCAATCCGTTTGTCTGTACATGTCGTCCTATCGTATTTCTTAATATGTCTCGCTATTCGTAATGTCTAAATGGAGATTAGATAAACACGTTCTGAACTGTTATTATACCCCCACCAAACATGTTTTTTTGGGGGGGGGGGGGGGGGGGGGGGCGGGGTGAAGTTATACCAATCATGAAGTTTGTTTTACGTTTCTATATTATTCTAAGTATCTTAAAATTTCTTATGGTTGCCATTCTTCTGTGACAAGACCGTATTGTGGGGGTATAAGTCACTCCTGTGACAGTTCCAGTTATGAAATTGTACCACAATTGTGAAAACAGATCCACTTTTGCATTACAATTGCCTTTTTTATATTTTGTCAGTGTTTAAATGCATCTGTTAGATAACCATATTATTACATCATTATTTTCTCTAAAAAATCCCAGATAGATAAGATTTAGTTACAAGAAAGAGTTTTGTAACAACTGTTGATTAACTCATTTGAGAATCTTTCACTGGTTGAAAGTGCATATCGATATATCTGGCTCGAAGGTAACTGTTTAGGCGGTGTCGAGGTTTTGTCGAAATACCGCAAAACAGTGATGGATTCTTTTTCTTGCATAACGTATTCTTCAATTAATAGAAGAAATGAAATAAAACTAACGCTTTAAAAGCTCTATCTTAATATAGTTGTGTATGAATTTACTCATTCATTCATAAATTACAGCGTAAGAGTCCCAGGTGTAAGATGGGTTTTTCCATCACCGGCAAAAAAACCCCCACAGGAACATGCTGTCTGGCATGCAAGAAGCAGTGATTCGAAGTGTTTTACACGATCGTTGGTATCATTAAAACACTTGAAGAGATGTATGATGACTTTTATGTGTCACTAAGCTGCACATGGCACTGCTCATTTTATCGTTGATTTTAACATTTTAAGTTTTAACGTTCACCTTCCATACGATTGATATATCTAAAACTAAAAATATTGCAATTTATAAGAAAAACATCATCTGATATGTTTCCATTAGTATATCTACACAAAAACAGATATTTAGCGAAATACAAAAATTATATTCCATCAAGCTCATATCAGATGCCTCTTTTTTAAATAAAACATATAAGTCTCTGGAAACAGAGTCATCTTATCTTATAGATACCTGGAGGCAAAAACTTCCAAGAACAGAGATGAATGTCTCAATATTGGCACCAATCAATGGTTCTTCCAAAACGCCTCTAGCTTTCCGGTTTTACAAGCTAATAAAAAAGCTTGAAAGAGATGAAAGTCTCAGGGATACACGCAGTAATTAGAATGAATATCTTGGAAAAAAAGAACACAATAATTCGCACAGGCAGTTAAAGTATTACTCCCATATTAAATGAAAATAAAATAGAAAAGGTGAGATCATTTTATGCCTTGCTTTCGAAAAATTATAACTCTTCAAGATTTGAGCTTGTGTTATCTGTTGTTTCTAGATCAAAGTTCTCCTTATTATCGTTCGTAGCTTCATTTTTGCATATCTGATACATAGTGACTGTTTACGTTTCACCACTTCATCATGTTCATGCGTTCGTTTATCATCCAATCTTCCTGTTCTCCATGCTGTATAGAAGTTTCTTAGGCATCGCGTTTTCAATTCTATTCAAACTCAAATTATGAAGAAATGATGGATCGCTTTCAAGAATTTATAATCTGTCAAAAAAAAAAAAAAAAAAAAAAAAAAACCAACAACAAAACAATTAAGACTGCCTAAACAACTACGCAGTTAATATCTGGGCAATAAGTTATAATCACAGTTATACCAATCATGAAGTTTATCATTCAAGGAACTGGGTACGAAATGGTATCATATTATATTCAGATTAACAATCAAGGAAGCAATGAAAATCTACATGTATTGTCCATTCTTTGGCATTTCTGTTCAAAACTGATGTATTGACCAGTGATCTTGCAGAAGTGGGGAGGGTGTTGGGGGATACAAATCTACAAAATGCAGAGAAAATTGGACGAGATTCCAAATCATTTGAATGCTCTTATCGGCACTCATTTAAAGCATAAGAATACCAGCTCTAACGGGAGAAACACACAAACTACAAACAGTCATCCTGTATTCAATAAAATAAAATTTATAGGACGGATCTTTTGGTAGCATTGGATGTAACCCAGCAAAATAATAGCAGGCTGTGTTTTATAGAGTCTGTCTAAGTGAAGGAATGAAAAGTGAACACCTGTCACTAACATCAGGGTAATGTACCAGTAAACTACAAACATTTATTTATTTATCTAATTAGCGAACAGGTTCTGATTTCAAGTATGCATCATAGAAATAATCAAATAATTATAGCTTTTCAAGATATAACAATAACAAGACCAAAATATACATGTACTATATATTAACAATATGTGGCGTTAGTTAGATTGTCAATTTAATATATCAAAATGGAAAAATAGCCTAAAACGAAAGTGTGCAAAATCATGCACTTTCATTTCAGAGAAAAGACACATAGTTTCTATTGAAACATATGGGAAAATTACTGGAACCTTGTACTTGTTCCACGGCTCAATGGAAATAGCCATGTTCTATTCCCAATAGAGTACGTATCACGCCACACGAGAATTCTCTTAAATGTTCTGTTTAAAAGAATGAAATACAGTTCCTTTCCTTCATAAGTCAGTAACTAATGTAAATATTACTATAAATATTTGTTGTTCCAGACTGATTCAGGTCGATTTCGTCTCAAAATAAAAACAATTTGCAAATAATTGAAACCTACTGCAGAGCAGAATATACCTTTTGTTTGGTGTGTCTGGATTAACCTTTGCATTTTAGATCATTTTGTTAATAAACATTACACCTGATCAGTGACAGATGATGGAAAAGCTGTGAATTTAATACACCTCAAGAACGATAAATAAGTTTCAAGTTCCTTTGAAATAAAGTCTTCTTTGTTTCTGATCTAACACAAGAAGACAGGCTAGATGTATTTTCTGCTTGCTTGCGCCAAATAGGATACACGTTCATTTTATTAACAAACAGTAACAAAATATTCAATCCTTTACTTAAAATACGGCAATTATTAAATATATCTCCTTCCCTATAAAAACAATTCAAAAATAAGTTCTACCTGTCCATTTAAGCAATGGACAATAGCAATAGCGTGCCTTGTCTTATTTGTGTTCGGTTTAACGTCGCAGCGACATAATCATAGGTCATATGGCGACTTTCCAGCTTAGATGGTGGAGGAAGGCCCCATCGGGCACCTGGGCAGAACCACCGACCTTCCATAAGCCAGCTGGATGGCTTCCTCACATGAATAATTAATTCTACGCCCAGAGTGAGGCTCGAACCCACATCGATGAGGGTCACGTGATTTGAAGTCACAAACCTTAATCACTTGGCAACGGAGGCCCCATAATAGTGTGTATATTTATTTGATATAACATGTGAGATCTGGTAAAATTCACTTCAATACTTCTCCGTTTTTCTACTACTGTCTCAGTGAAAATTCTTTACTTTAAATAACCTGTTAGAACAGACCCAAACTGTTTACAAAGGTTTATAAACAATAATATTTATTCTATTAACACCGGTGGTATTATTGCAAGACAGACATCAATGCTTGCCTCAATTATTATAGGGACGCCAAGCCATGATCCGTTGAGATTTTCAATACGAGTGAATGAGTTAAATTCGTACAATGCATAATGTCTGCTTTGAGATTGTGGCCGCATTTCACAGAACTGTTTCTCTATCAAAAGGAAGGTTTGATTACAGAAGCCGATTCAGATGCTTTTCCTTAAAAACAGTACACTAGCCTATTATTGGAGCGGCGGTGTGATGACAAGTAATCGCATTTTGTCTTCATTTTCAATGAAACTTTCATCTTGTTCAAAAACGGTTCATTTATCCTTTAGCAGTGTATCTATTAAGAACTTTATCGAAGAAGACATATCAAAATTGTCTTCACGCGGCAATAAAGTCAAACGTCAATAAAGATATGTTATTTTCTATTTATGAAAACGTTTGGTTAGTAAATAGATTAAACGGAACAGACTGAAATAATTCAATAAACATGTTAGATGGTAACTGATACTATACGATTCATAATTATGAGGTACTGAATGTTCCTTCCTAGTTTCTGAAATGATATTGAAAATGAAAAATTAGAAATGCTATGAAATAAGTTATACGTCATCACAGATACAATGATACTGAGTATGAAGATAATAAAAACGTTTCGTTTTTCTAGATAATAATTTACGTTTAAGTCAATGAAAACAATACAAGTAGTTTTAACTACTTTTTTATGCATTAAGCGTCTGTCCTACTCACAAAATATTGAATTATATAGAATCCGTATTGCCAATGAACACGATTATTCCATTTCTTATACCTTTTCCACAACTAACACTGAAAACCACTGCAGCAATTCCTGTAGTACACTACTGTAAAATTAACATCTCGCGCTGCATACTTAATAATCCAGTCATGAATGGAGATACAATCTACATCGTGACTGAAAGCAATATTTTATCAAACATATTTAAAAATATTTTGGACGACAAGAGAAGAAAATAAATAAAAATGTTTTTTTCACGCTACCATCAACCAAAATCTTGCCTCTCTATTTAAAAGAATTCAAGTCGACTTTAAATTTTACTATTACTGCCTTCATTATATATATTTGTTTCTAAGTTCAAATGTTCATTCAATAGATAGACACAGAAAGCGTAACTAATAGAGTAATGCACTTTTCTGTTGGCTGGCAGAGAAAATACTGCATTTGAAAAAGAATATAAAAATATATACATTTGCCAAAGGTTATACCAGTCCTCTGATTTTGAGCTAATTCGTGATTAAATCGGTCGCATGTGTGATCCCAAACCTTAATATATTAAAATCGTTAAACTTGCAGCTCAACATTATAAAAATACTGTTGAGTGTACTTATCGGGTTTAACGTCTTTTTTAACAATTTTTCAGTCATATAAACGACGGGGAATAAAACTGTTGAAAAACAGCGTTAAACCCAAAACAAACAAACATAAAGGACAATTTATGTATTAGGAAACATTGATTTTGTATCATATAGTGTGATTAAGTGTGATCTCTTGTCACGTACCTATGGTGTAAGAGTACATCACTCTTATAGCACTTAATTCATAAGTAGACACTTCCAACACTTGATGATTGCACATAAGCGGTGAGTACTCAAACATGTGCAAGAATAAATAAAACTTTGATAAATTAAAATGTTATCTTTTCAAAATTCTAAACGCCACTGATATGCCTTGAGATATATTTGTAGTCGTGCGCATGGATCTATAAATACCAATGCATGTGTGATACATGTTTAAAGTTGAGATAAAATTGGATTATGTTCGGAATGGTTTCGGCAAAAATACTGATTTGCATGCCAGATAAGGTGCTAGTTTTAGAACATATCTTGTGAATTTCAATGTGAATTTATCATAGTATTTTCCTGCAAATTGATATTTGCATAAACGACTTTTAGAAATGTAACTCACCAAATCGTGTATGCATGTTATACTATATCGTGAAGCTCTTTGTTATTTGCTTAAAATATATTTAAGATATCTTAAACATAAAGTGTGTATGGCTTAACAGATAAAGGAAAAATATTAATTGCATTTTTTTATTTATAAAAACAATATATATATTCAGAGACATTTTATTTCGCTTCAAAAATCTATTGTATATGCTTATGTTGATATTCTGGGCTGGGTTATCGTAAACATTTTGGAACGCCGGTCACTTTATTATTATAGCGTATTTCTCGTTTATATACCTTATCGGAATTATATTACTGACTGCTTTGTCGCTAGCAATCTTGGTAGCAAGTTAATAACAAGTTTGTCGATGATGATGTTACAACTATGAGATTACATTTTATATTCTTTTATTCACTTCAATTCAATTTATGACCATGTTTACTGACAAGCTTGATAAAAATTCAAACTGTTAAGAATATATTAATTGCAATTGTCAATTTTTCTCGCTGTTCTCATAATGTCAAAGTTATCGTGGTATATGATGTAGACTTATCTTTACGTTAATGAATATAGATTGCCATCACCGTCACATTTTTTAAAAAAAATATTTTTGTACTATCTCTTAGAAAACAACAGTTTGTTCATTTTGATAAAATTATTTTCAAGACTACTTCAAAACAAAATCCAGTTTCGCACAGGGCTCAATGCATTGACCTTTATTGACGCGTTCCACTAAACTGGTGATATTTTCCAACATGTTCATTTCCACCACGTTTGGGATAGAACAAAATTTAGATATTGGTAGAATTGCAAGAAGAAAATAAATTTCCACCATTATTTCAAAAGCGTTGCAACATTTTACTACCTTCTGCAGATTATTTTTGGTTGTTTATAAGAATATCTTTAAAAAAATCTGATGTCAATAATTTTTACTACTAGTCACTTTCAGAGTACCCACCTTTTATGCATTTATGAGAGATATTATACAATTATCGACTTTTTCATACTAGGTTGATAAATCCTGATATCAACCTATGAAAAAGTCAATAATTGTTTTATAACATGAATAAATGTGTAGTCAGTCTTATTATTACAATTGTATCTTTAATAAAGATTAGACCAAATCAGGTTGATATTGGTTTTCCAAGCACCTACTTCGATCTATTTTTATTTTCATACTATTTATAACCCAAGATAAGTTGATATGATATGTACTCATTACTTTTCGAACCGTTTTCAGCCAATCAGAGAAACAACAGAATACAGTCATGTAATAATATTTTTTGCCTAAAGTGTGAGGGTAAGTCCCTTTGAAAAGAACAGACAAGTACAATTAAAGATAACAGTGTTTAACTGACTGCGATGGCGATAACATCGATGACGATAGAGATATTCATGTTTAATCTAGATTGAGTAAAATACTTTAATATTCAATAAAAACTATTTAAGTTACGTTTTCCTGTACTCAGCTTTTATAAAACAATGAAAACAATTGTTTTATGGTTAATTTATATCAGTAAATCTAATCTACTTACACCGTATTAAAAAGACAGAATCCTTTTTATAAGCGAATACGATAATTCCATTTCGAATGCATTTTCTACAATTCTTCAAGATCTTGTAACTTCTATAATTTACGTACGAAGCGGGGTAACATTGTATGTTTATCGTTATCACTGCCGATTTTCAATAAAAATTAAATGAAATCTTATAAGATTAAACCTGTTCCTACTCAAACATTTATATTGTTCGGTAGCAAGACAAGAGCATATAACTCACACTGAGTCTCTACGTGCTTCATGATCGTAAGTACATTTACCAAACTTCGATTGTTTTTTTTTTTATCATTTCGCATGTTTGTATCCGCACTTGCATTCCGTACTTTTATCAGTGATATAATCCAATGGAAATGTTTTCAGACATGCTATGATTAAAATAAGATTTAATCTTACTGCAAACGGGATCCGAGTTTAACAAAGTATAATATATCTTAAACATATCGCTCGCGTTTAAATGTGTATCAATGATAAAGGAATGGTAGACTTCTTTCCATATAATTGTCCGTCTGTGCGTTCATCGTTCACTTCTATTAAACAAGTAAAATCATTCGAAATTTCTACAGAGGATTTGAATAAATACTTTCAAATGTATTATAACGAAAATTCATTTTAACCTTTTACCCTGCTAATTTTCTAATTTCTTGTCTCATTCAATTTTGGCAGAACCATTTATATTATTCAAAGGGGTGTTTGCTGAAAATTCACTGACTGAACATCAAACAGTACAGAACAAGATGAGCCTGCAGGGATGTGCTCATCTTGTTCTGCACTGGTCGCAATAAAAGAATCACTTGCCGTCAGCATGGTAAAGGTTAATACCATTCGAAAATGATAAAGACAGGTATATGTCTGTCTTCGTTGTACTGTTAAAACAATTTGATGCGGAATTAGCTATATACATGTAGCACCTTTAATTTTCTTTAATCAGCTATACACTTCTGATATAATTAAGAACTACTTGTAAATACATGTTCTATTTGAGTAGATTATCTAATCGCATGTAGTTATTAAAACTCAAAAGATATAATAAAAGAAGCTGATAAAGTGGCATTTCCTGTTACAGTAGTTATATTATTGTTATTATTATTATACCAGATTTATATAGGAAACGCAGTCACAAAGGGCGCGAAATTCATCCTCTGCTAGTACAGACACAGAGCGATCTGACCATAGGGACAAAGTGCGATAAAGCCCCCAGAATAGATAGAGAGAACTCCTTTTTTTAGATACAGACCTGTCCGGCTAACTTAGCCTAGCTCTTTGCGAATAGACAGTCTGGATTTTTAACGTGCCCGATACACGTGAAGCCGTCTTTCCCGGGAAGAACCAGTACAGGCCTCTTAGTTAGGTGGGAGACACTCAATAGCATCTCAGAAATTTCCAGTGCCTGGACCGGGATTCGAACCCTGAACCTCAGGGTAGACAGTCAAGCATGTTACCACTAAACCACCGGCCCACAATAGTTTGAAGTTCTAACATTATTTTTATAATGTGAACATAGAATCGACTGATACCATTCGAAAACTCTTTCAAGATACTTTTGTCTTATTCCATGCTGTTTACAGTATCAGTTGACTATACTGTACAGTTTTTTGTCGGGTAATTTTGGAACAGCCAATTCTCGAGGAATCGATGAGACTTTTCAAAACTGTTGCCAGTGTTCGAGGGTAAAAATAGTAAAACGAAATCATATAGATAACCATATATTTACCTGATTATGGCTCTCAAAATCGATCTTTAAAATCAGTTTATGTTACAACTGCTAATTAGCCAAACAACGGTTTGAAACGCTTTAGTGATAGCATATAGATGGTAACAGTTAAGATTAATTCACCCTTCATGCAGGATTGATAACATTACCAAGAAACATTCAAAATTGTCAAAAATGGCAAATTGCTGTTCATATAAAGTACACAAGTCTTAAGTTTATCATTGAAGTTGTAGCTAACTGTATGTTTAAAAAATCAGATGATTCTGTTACAATTCAAATCGGTATAATTCTGTATAGAAATGTATCACAGACTCATCTACCATTTCATTTTATGCACTCGTTCAAAGTTACATTTAACTGGCTGTATAATCGACGGAAATTGCTAGTATACAAGTATGTAATAAGTCTATGACATCTTTACGAAATATACTTATACGTCTTAGATGCTGACTCTTTTTGGTTGCGGGTTTATCCCGCTACCAAAGTTAAGTGTATTTCTGACAATTATGTAGTATCTTTATTTGATTCCAAATCACATCCAAAGGAATATGTTCATATGCTACACAAAGTAGTCCCATTCATGAACAACGCGGATGAATTATCTTATCAATGATCAAGTAGTTCTTATTCATCCTCTATCCATTCACACTGGTCATTTAGATTATATAAGATCTGTCAATGATTAGGTATTTCAGCCCATGGTTACATCACTGACTTCCAGCTGTTCATGTAAGGTCAGGCAGAGTTTATCTTAGATATGAGGCACATTTAAGTATTTGTTTCTTATACATGTATATTTATAGATTGACATTTAAAATGAAAATAACTATAGCAAAACCCGCAACCACTAGACATCTCAAGGCTTTGATTATAACTAGCTCTCAATACTTGCAAGCCCGAGTATCTACTAGTCTTAGGCCTACTTCCTTAATATTCTACATGTCTGCCTATGACGTACGATATCTACAGTGTTGTCAAACGCAGTTCGGCTCAAATGCTGTATATGTATATACTTTAGTTACAATTATGACTGCAACCGTGATGATATACGTCGGTGATTACTAACCATATCTAAGATATCTAAGGAGTATATTGGGACAAAGCAAACAGAAAACAACAAAACATATTTACAAAAGCATGTACGAATTACCTTGCTTGCTGAAAGCTAGTCAGCTGTTACATGATGTCTATCTCTTTTATGAACGTTATACATGTACTGCAGTATTGCCCAAAATATCCGAGGGATGGTACAAGCTGAAATATAATAAAGTTTTCAGTTAACTATGGTGTAAGCTTTATAAGGTTGATTGTCTTGAAATAAAAAGTATCAACACGAGCATAAGTCTGGCGGCAATGCAAACTGAAAAGGTAGAAAATCCCATGCTTGAACTAGCTGAATTTCTAAACTCCAGTGGCATATATGGGCTCACCCCAGAGTATATATACACAGGTTAACCAATTCTGGGCATAACTTCAGCGCTAAACATGAGGTATATTTAATAACCTTTAAAACAAAATCAACTGAATAAATGAGAAAAGATTGCTTTCCCAGTGCTGTGCTCTTATGGCTTAGTTTTCAAGCCTTGTTCTGTGAAGTGAATGCAAATTCATTGACTCAAGCGTAGGGATACTTAGGCCTATAATGAGCCGCGCCATGGGAAAATCAACATAGTGGCTTTGCGACCAGCATGGATCCAGACCAGCCTGCGCATCCTCGCAGTCTGGTCAGGATCCATGCTGTTCGCTAACAGTTTCTCTAATTACTATAGGCTTTGAAAGCGAACAGCATGGATCCTGACCAGACTGCGCGGATGCGCAGGCTGGTCTGGATCCATGCTGGTCGCAAAGCCACTATGTTGGTTTTCTCATGGCACGGCTCAAATCTGTGAGAGATACTTTGGAAGCATAAAACGTATCCAAGCACTATAACAGAAGACTTGGTTTGATTGAATTAGTTCAGGTAAGGAAATATTAACACTGACTGAAGCGGAATTCTATTATACTAAAATCCATGATCACAAATAGTATTGGTAATCAACATATAATTGCTCGGTCTAGGTCAGGGTACAACAATCTTTGTGAAACCTTTCTTTTCGTTAATGAAAAAAACTTTTGATCAATCGTAAATGTCGGAAAAAGCATGCAATATATCTAGGATTGAACGCTCTTTTGAGAACATGTAATGGATTCCAACTTCCATTACAGTCTCTATCGTTTCCGATATATTGCAGTGAAATTTCCGATATATCGCAGTGAAATTTCCGTGATCTAGATGTGTTTCCTGTCCTTTTAGGTACTAGACAGAGAACATGTATCACACTCCAGCAAAATAAGAACAAGGCTTAATATGGTTCTGAGCGGTTTGAAATAACACGATTTTATGAATAAAATATGATATTAAAGCTATGACAGTAAATTAACAAAATGCAATTGTAAAATAAAATCAGTAAGGTTATTATCCAGAGAATATGGTGCTAAATTCGTAATCTTACTGTTTCAAATGTCCAAAGTGATAAAATGTGAATTGTGGACTATTTGCTATAATATGTGACTATGTACAAAACATGAGAAACAATAAGAATACAGATGATAAATCAATAGTCATGAGTATATTTCACAAATTTTATACTGATATGTCTTTTAACCATACGTTTTTATTATTCCAAATTGTACATTCATATTTTGTAGATTTCATATTGTGGTGTAACAGTCTAGAGCAAGGACTACAATATAATTAATTGTGTTATATTTCACAGTGAACAGAGCAAGGCTATACCATATGTACAAAATTAGACATAAGAGAAAACTAATATTCCTAATTATCAATCAACTTGAATGTAGTTTCAAATCTAACTGGCATCCCATGGTAAATGGCAAATTACGTAAAATCTGTGTACTATATTTTGGATTTAACGCCAAATGCGTTCGTAAGAATGTGCCCGATTTAAGACATTGAAGCAGACTAGATGTGTTGTCTGTCACTTTAAGTTAGAAAGAGTTCAGACTGATAATTTGTCAAAAACAGAAGAGATACACGATAATCATTTTTGCAAAGAAATGCAACATCATGGTTCTTTGCTTGATGAGATATAGAATTCTTCTGGTTTTAATCTCGCAACATTATGATTGTTCTATCAGTCGGTAGTGGCATAAGAGCAAATTAGTTGACAAGAAGAAAAATCTGATTATCATTTTTTGTGTTTAACTTATCCAGATGTTTTCATGTCATATTTTCGTAAAATCGTTGCTTTCCATGGATGGTAGCCAAATGTAAATAATAGCTGCATGCAACTGATCTAGTTTTGCTTTAGCTAAAGTTTACACATCAAAACATATTGAAACGGTTATTGGTAGTTGAAGTATTACTAAGCGAAATAATAGTATTCGAATCTCCTCTATATTTCTTCACTTCAAAATTACACCAAATGAATAAATAAATTGATGATTTCATGCGAATATGTAGTAAAGGACCAAAAAATTGGATTAAACAAGATTTATCCGCATCTTATTTACACATATGTCCTGGTTTCAGTTCAAATTAAAGTATATCAATGAATACAACTCATAACGCTCTATGTGATAATTTAAACTCGAATGTAATTGACTTATTTCAAGCATGCTTACTGTGTACATAAATAAAAAAACTGAAACTCCGAAAATATTTGAGCCGCGCCATGGGAAAACCAACATAGTGGGTATGCGACCAGCATGGATCCAGACCAGCCTGCGCATCCGCGCAGTCTGGTCAGGATCCATGCTGTTCGCTAACAGTTTCTCCAATTCCAATAGGCTTTAAAAGCGAACAGCATGGAGCCTGACCAGACTGCGCGGATGCGCAGGCTGGTCTGGATCCATGCTGGTCGCAAACCCACTATGTTGGTATTCTCATGGCACGGCTCATTTTATTCAAGGTAATGATAAGAATAGGTTGAAACACCTCGACTATAAGAACTGGTCTGTATGAACTATACCCAAACATCCTAAGTTCTGGGCTTATTAAGTTACAAGGCATTCTTTGCTAAGAGCAAAATAAATCTGCCTACTGTTAATATTCAAGGCTTCATTACCTGCTGATATGCTCTCAACAATTTGCCGCCATCAGTAAGTATATTATCTTTACGGCTTTGTAATGCTGATTGCTTTGTCACTAACAGAGATGGTTGCTTGCTGTAACATGATTGTCGACAGTAATGAGAGGAATGTGGATATTGATCCGATGAATGGGAAATGTTGTTTACTAGTATATTGCAATAATCGGTGCCTGATAAGAATGTCATTGAACATAATAGTCTCTATCTATTTTTTTCTCAAAAACATCTTAATAATGGACTAAATAATTCTCAGCAATTTTAACCAAAATATCATAAACGTCTGTGTAAAACAAAAAAAAAACCGACTTGATATTGATATATTTATTTAGGGATCTCGCGTTGTTTAGATAACTAGATAATGCTAAAAATATTGTATACAAGTACTTCAAAGTTTCCATATATGTTTTATACATACAAATATTCTGAGAAAGTTAACAGAATATGTGTTTTCTTGAGTTTTAACAAGGTGTTTTCATGATTTGACATAGTGACCTAGTTTCTGACCTCATGTAATCCAGTTCTAAGCAGTACCTAGATTTCATAGAAACAAGCATTCTGCGAAAAATTTAAGAAGATCAAATAATTAGAAAATATTGCAACAAGGTTTTCCAATTATTATAATAATGACCTAGTAACCTAGTATTATTTTTTATCTCAGATAACCCAGTTTTTAACCTATTCTATACTTTATTAAGACAAATGTTATCATGACAAAGTTTCACCAAGATGCGGTAGAAAATGTGACCTCTAAGTGTTAACAATGTTTTCCAAATAATCGACTGAGTGAGCTAGTTTTTGACCCAGATGACACAGCAACACACTTGCCCGATATATTATTGAGGGTCATATTCTAGCTAAATTTCATTAAGACTCGGCTACCATTGTGACCTCCAGAGTGTTAACAGTCACAGTGTTGACGACGCACGTATGACTGAAGACTACGGCCACAAGGTGATCGCAGACGCCCACCTTATGCGCAGATGAGTATAAAATGGTTATTAATGAGTTAGTAATCGACTTAAACACATATCATATTAATAGCAGTTATATTTTGTAAGTGCTCGTTCTGTGCTTTGAATGACATCAGTTACATCAGGATCTCCAAATGCAGAGGTGACAATTGTCACGCTTCAAATATCACTAAAGAAGTAACCGTATTAGATCAAGATGAATGAAAAGCAATAAGTGATTCATACATACGTATTCAACTTTAAGCATTCAGACATAGTATAAATATATATGCTCTTCTTAAAATTGAAATGTTTTAAATGGTTAGCGTGAATACATTGCATTATAGCGTCAATCGTGTAACTAGACAGAAATGATTCCTAGATGATACATTTATGAGAATGCTAAATGAATTTCCTGTCAGCTTTTACTGATAAAGAAAGTACCTTACAAGCATCAATGTATTTCCATTTCCTGTTTATTCAATTTATTTGGTATTAATGACGTCATAAAGTCTCATATCAAGCAGCTTAATATGTTAATTTGGTACATTGGCTTAATGCATAGCTTCACAATGATTGACGCACATGAGCGAAAAGTTGTATTTATTATCTTTTTATTAAACCGATTGCAAAAATGCTTAGGTGATATTCATGATGTTGACAACTATATTAGTGTTGTATTTTAATATTCTTGAAAACTATTTAAGTTTTTCCTTTTAAACAGAATTTGTTTTTATTCAGCATATCAAAATGTTCACCACTTTTTTTACAAAAGATCAACATATTATGTTATTATTTATTGTTTTTCGATGAAGTTGAGTAAGGTAATACATGAAATGAAATTAAAAACTAGTTTAACTACCATATCAGAGGACAGCTACATGTATATAACGATAAGCCACTAAATGCTTCCCCTAAATATCACTGAAAACATCAGACGAGACATTCAACAATGGCGGGACAATAATGATTGAGAGTATGGTGATTAAATACATAGGTTGTCTTGCAAAACAATTAAATTCAAGTTAAAACAATAGAAATATTGTTCAAAGGTAAATACAACTTACTTCTTTTATGTTGTTATAAATCTATGTTTCTCACCGTCTGACCGTAGTAAGTTTCTAAAATGACAGAATGCATTATACGCACATATAATTGTTCCGTTTAGATCTCTTTTCTACAATTAATTCACCTGTGCTTAATTAAGTTGTAAAAACAATGCGTTTAGCAGCTGGCTGCCTAAAATTCCATACTCATTCCACTGCCAATGCTTAATGAATGTAAAGTCTACAGAAAATAATTGTATTTTACCCATTCCATTTCAAACATTAGCAAGAAGAAAGCAAAATAACACACACTGATTTTCCAGATACATGATTGTACTATCAAATGTGTCTAAAACATATACCTAATACATATACGTGATTGATGTCAAACGCACGATTTAGTAAAGTACACCATGTTCTCAGTGAATTGTAGACATGCACAGCGAAAAAAAATATGCTGTGTGTTTGCGCCGTTTTCAACGGTATTTCAGCCAACGGTATTTCAGATATGTAAAAGCATGCAGTTAACTCAAACAGTGTTCCTGGATTCTGTATCAGTACAAACCTGTTCTCCTCAAGTAACTGCCAACTGCCTCGCATTTATCAGCGGTGGATGACTATTGATTTCAGACACAATGTCTTTTATCAAATCGTCAGGGAGAATATACGCCTCACCTGTTGATCGAACTCACGACCCCGAGGTCCGTAGATCTGCGCTCCCCTCTATTGAGCTAAGCGGGAGGGCTAGCGGAATTAATCAAAGAGCTATAAAAATAAATAGATTGGCAACTTGAAAGGCATATAGAGCAAATCTCGCCAACCTCCCGTGACAAAAAAACGAGATCTCGTTTACCGGAAGTGGCGCTTTCTCCACGCGCCATTTTGTATGCGAAAGCAATTATTCATCGGTAAAATAATTATCACCGTATGACCACGCTTCTTTCGATGGCAAAAAAAAAACGTGTACTTCGTGTCTTAAGACCATTTCAAATTAAACTAATTTTGTTTTAGAAGCTAACATGTATTTTAAATGTAGTTTTAAAGGTACAAATTGTAACTCCATGCTCGCCGATGTTTGTTTTTAGTAAGATAACGCCGAATCACGCTCTGACACGAGCTCACGCGAGATTACAGCCAGTTGCCATTCTGTGTATTTTATACTTCTTTGAATTAATATAGTAAGACAGTGCAGAGTATTACATTAAATGAAACAAGAAATATCTTTAAAAATGATGGTCGGCGAATTGTAATAAGGAAAGAAGTTTAGGAATTTTTCATCTAACATTCATCTTTCATCTAACATTTTTCAAATTGCAAAACTAAACACCGCACTTTAACAATTTAAATGGTTCTATTTTAATTTTTCGCAAAGGTTTCATAGGGTTGCAATTTTGTTTTGTTTATCCTTAGACGAATAATTACAGCAGTAGTTTGATGAAGGTTCATGAAGCGGTTCATGAGAAGAGGTCATTAAACGTGTTGATATTTTTAGCTAAATTTGTCCCTTTCCCCATTTGTAACAAAATAGCAGGGGACCTTACGATATTGTTACACATCGAGTTTGATAAAAATCCATTACATTTTAGTGGTTAATTCGAAGAAAGGCATATCTACTTTTAGCTATAGTGGTCCCTAATAGGGCCCAAGTTCTTATATAAATAAATTTGGAAGAGGACCTTATAATGATGCTCCAGACCAAGTATGACAAAGATCCACCAAGCTGTTCATGAGACGCTGTATAAAGGCATTTCTAGTTTTAGCTCTAGCAGCTCTTAAAAGGGGTCAAATGTCCCAGTTGAACAAAGTTGGCTGCGGGCCTAATAAAGATGCTACAAATCAAGTTTGATTAGAATACATAAGAAAAAATCAATTAAAGGACTTTTTTATTTATTATTTTTATTTATTTCTAAAATAGGCCAACTGATCCCGCTTTAACAAATGCATATTCGGTATTCACGAATCTTTGGACAATGACGTCACACCTATAAAAAAGTGAAGGTCAAGCAAAACATACAATAGTAATTATTTCAATATTTCTGTTACATAAGCAAAGTTTGACTGTAGTCATATCATATAGATAAACTGTATGCAGCGTACCTTCATTTCAGTGTAATGAGATTCACTCGTTATATAGCATATATATAATGAAATAGATTTCAACCGAGTTCAATATTTGCATATCATACTAAAGAAAAATATTCATATATAATAAATCAGTTAAATAATTTATAACAAATATATCAAAGCAAACAAGTACTCATTTTAATATGCAATCTGAATAAGTCACAAAAGCAAGAAACCTTTTCATATACAGACGACAATTGTAACAAGGAAAATCTTTTAAAAAGCACTTCTCTACATAAAAGACTCTTATCACACACTTATTCATGTGATACGCAGACCGTATTCAGCTCTTTCTTTAATTTGATATATGTTGGTATTTGAACAGGTTTTTATCATATTTATTAAACTTACTTATCATTTAGAGATATATCAATATTCTTGCTAAATATACTGAGCCAAAGTTAGCTTTAAAACTGTGAACAGCGTCGTTTAGGATAAACGCTTTGTCTACATTTCACTCAGTGTAGCACAATCAACAGAGTGAAGGAAATTTACACTCTCGTCCAATCAGGCAGAGTGTTGCATAAATCTTCCATTTTGATAAATTATCTATAACGCGTTATCAAGTAGTTTGATTTGCAAACTGAAGTCACATGGCATAAGAAACGAAAACGAATTTAGACGGCGTAGCCGAAAAAAATCTACTAATAAATATTTGTATGCAATCTAACTAAACCACAAAATATACGTAATAAAAATATCTTTGGTTTCATTTTTTATTTCTTGACGCACAACATGGAGTGGACTTAATCTTAATATCGACATACTGAAACATTGCACATACACAGCCTCTCTGTGGGATTATGTGTCAATACCGTTTATGAAAATATTTTTTTTTTAATTTTGTGGTAAATATGACATTCTTCAACACATGAAAGACAGTCACTGGTTATTAGGTACCTGCATATTTCATTTTTACTATTAAATAGTTTACATGTCTCCTTCGACGAATCTCAGGTCCATAGTCGGTGCTATATGACCGGTCCTCATTCAACACATGTTTATTGTGCTAATGTCAAAAATGAAAACAAAACTGTGTAAATCAATTTCTGATGTCGTGTAGTAAGACACTAATTGAATGACTTCGGACATCGGGCAACAGTTTTGAATATTGATCGACAAACAATAAGTCTATAAAGTGTGTTAGAAAGAAAAATTAATCATAAAATATACATTGTTTTTATGCGAAAAAATGTAGAAGAGGAGATATGTCAGCTATAGTAACCAATGGTATTTTTCGGACACTGACTAAAAGTTTTGAAATGAAAAGTAAGAAATTTTCTTTAGCAATGGCCACTATGCAATAGGTCATAACTTTCTTTTGTTCAAGATTTTATCTTCAGAGTAGAAGCTTTGTTATACGTTATAAAGGATTTTTTACTTTCCATCTAATTAGATTTATTACCTGTTTCTGTCCTTCCTGAAATAACCTGATTTTGATGTCTGTAAGACTCAAATCAATATCATGGAAAAGAAACCAATACGCCGTGTATTAGTGTATTTATCCTTAATCACCTTAATATTTTTAATGAAACCTGTTCAGAGTTCAGTCTAACTTTGAATAACGTGTTGAAAGGAAGAGTTCAAATAAAATATGTTAGATGACATAGCATTAGCAAAATAATATTAAAATATAGTTCACATTACATGAATTGTTCTCTAGGCTTCCAAATGATCTTACATTTAGTATAGATTTGAATGATTAAGTTCATAACTGGTATCGAAATCTACAACACCCATCAAGTCCCCTAGCACCAACAAATATAATATAAGGTAACAGTTTTCAAATTTGCTAAATTTGTAGCAAACACGTTTGTTTCAAAGTGATACAAATCTAAAACATCTTGACTTGAAGTTATGACAATTTTTAGAACGACCCACGCACATATAGGAAAATTGATCACGTCCCATGGTGGTAATCCTCTTTGAATGATTTGAACAATCTTCGTAGAAGGACATTGAAACATTGAACTTGCCTGGAGTTCAACTAAGTATTATGTCTTCTAATTAAATATGATCACATTCAAATTAATTCTCGTTATGTTCACATGGCCACAGCGACATAAGGTTAAAAGTGTAACGTAAAGGACACTTCAGATTCACATTTGAATATATATGCTGGTTTCTGGTGTCGCTTTAAATTGTATTACAAACATCGTTTTCAAGTACAGTCTTTAAATTTTCCGCACGTGGATTTATCAACATTGAATACAAAATGAGAGATGAAAAGTAGTTTCAAGAGAACAAACTAAAATTAGACTTGCTGCCATCCAATAATATTTCCATCAACGTAATAATTAGAATCTTTGCATCGTATTTCCTTTCTGTCAAACAAATGCGATACTAAAGCCGTCAGTCTCTTACAGCAGATAACGCAAGTTAAATATTAACATAAGACTTAAGTTCTCATAAAACCGCAAACAAATCTAAATGAATAAAAGTTTACAAACTTAATCCCAAAATACTAAAAATATGACATTATTACCACGTAAAGAGTCATGACATGTAACTCATGAACATTTTGGGCCGCACCATGAGAAAACCAACATGGTGCATTTGCGACCAGCATGGACACAGACCAGACTGCGCATCGCTAACGGTTTCTTTAATAGCAATAGGCTTTGAAAGCGAATAACATGGATCCTGACCAGACTGCGCGGTTCGGATCCATTCTGGTCGCAAGTGCACTATGTTGGTTTTCTCATGGTGCGGCTCAAATAACCTCGCATGAAATAGCCTTGACTTTAAGATCTATAGAGGTAATAGCGTATGACTCCTTTGCCCGATATCATATACCAGAAATTTGAAAATTGTTTTGTATTAAAGAAAAACAAAAACACTCCATAGATATATCTTTAATTCTTGTTATTTCCATAATGTCAGTGCAATACTTCAGTCTGCCTATACGGACTTGCAAATGGTTTAGAAATCAAGACACACCAGTAAATAGGAACTTTTTGAATGATTGGCACGAATTTAATGCATCGACGCATCAAAGAACCAGAAACGCTGAACAGATTCAGTTTATATCTTCCTAGTGTATGCATTAATAGGAAGCGACAATAATTTCTTGTCAGATCTAACAGACAGAGCAAAACAATAAACGCATCAGCTTTAGAAAGGCCTATATTTTTTTTCCATTTTCAACTTAAAAATGTTCTCAATTCATGTAAGAACATGGACGTGGTCATATCTTTAATATGTGGTCAGTTTAAAATTGGTACGACGTGCATGTACATATATAAGACAAAATACAACGTTAAGGCAATAAAAACAATTTCAAAGTTTATGGTGTTATAAAACTGTTACAAACTTACACAGTATCAATGATAATCCATTTCGATTACTTTCTTTCACAGCTTAGCCTATACATATCTGAAAATTAATGTCGGTGTTGTAAAACAGAACACACCGCGCTTCGCAGCTGGATCTTAAAATTTATGTTTTTCTATCTTATTGTCTATTTTCATTGACGATAACGTCTGAAGGAAAAAAACGCTCGTATAAATTATTAACAACTTCCGTTTCAAATATTTACATTGTTTCCTAGCTATAAGAAGCAACATCGATTTTCATTACTGTCAAACGAGTCTGAGACAAATATACCCAGTCACTGTTTGTGACAGAATGCAAAGAGATCTTTTTAAGCGCCACTCAAGGCTTTTTTCGTGACAAATAATATATACAGCAATGACCGCAGTTAAATATTTAATATTCCCTGTCTGTTGAATAATATGTACAGCAGAACTAATAGAGTGACTTAAGGCAGTTTTCTGTTGGCTACCAGAAAAAAAACTGTTACAGATAAAAACTTTAGAGATGTATATCAAGATAATAACTTTAATAATAATAGAAACGGTGATAATGCTAGAAGTAAGCATGAATCATGTTTTCGCATCTTCGTTAAAATATTATTTTCACTACAACTGAAGCAGAATAACCAAAAAGTGTTAAGCCTCTAAACATATATCTACACATACTGTATTCCATATCAAAATCTATGTAAGAGTTTTTGTTATATAAGCTCTGTCAAAGAGTAATCACTTTCTGTCCTCCAGCAAATGTTTGTGAAACAAAAAGGATATCTCTTAACCTACAAATTATAATAAATAATGGCCGCTGCAAAAAACAGATCATTACTTTTGATCCTAATTTCATTTAGAGAAGACGCATTGATATATGTTATTATGACTTTCCACTTTCAATGGGATTCTTTATCTGTTTCTACAAATATGTGTTTTATCCTAAACTAAGATAATTTTGATTTTTGCTACCCTCAAAGAAACTTGTACGACGCGCGTTGGTAAAATTGTGTAAATATATAATATGTAAAAACAGGAATATTAAGTTATTATACAGTTACTGTCTTATGTTGAGGTCGATATGTGTTTTTACGGACAATATCATTTTTACAGGTCCGTAAAAATACATATCGACCTCAACATTAGTCTATGATTGATATATTATATGCCCATATTTCATACATATAAGAAAAAGAGATATCACAAGTGTCATTATCACTTTTGCGGGTGAATATCGCTTTTTGCGGACCCACGCGTGCACTCCTTTCGACCAATCAAATGAGCGCATTTGAGAAGGGTATATAATATTGCCTGATGAATTTACAATTACTAGGCAAGTTGAAGAAAATATAGTAGAGGCTCCAGCAAAGATTTTTATTTTCCTAAGTCAGGGCTAAAACATTTAAATGTGTGAAGACTGTAACCGAAAGTTCTTTTTTTATTAAACTTACCCACTAATTATGCGTATGCTTGTCTTAAACAACGGTTTACAAATTAATACGCCGCTACTGGCTGATGTATGTTGTCAATACACAACCTTACATGCGTTTAGTGATTTGACTTGAAATAGTTTTTAAAAACTATAGAATAAAAAAAAATTAAAACTAAATGAATAAAGAGTAAGACTAACCTTACGATAAGTACATAAATTCGAATTATTGTTTAACACAAATTAATTTGCTGCTACATGTAAGTGAAGTTGTGCCTGAAGTTCAATTTCAAGGCGGATACCCATCCCCAAGAAACAACCATAAGGCCTATGTTAAATTATTCATTGATTAAGGAAATAGATAACCCTTTCCAGATTCAACTACAAAAAGATAAATCCCTTCACAAACGCTATGTAGGAGTCAACTTCCACTTCCTTGAGTGATTCCGTTTGGTAATTTCAAATACATTGTGACGGTCCCACATACCTAATAAAACACTTGCTTAAATATGTCTTATGTAGTTGTTTGTCAAAAAACAAAATGGAGTCGTTTCTAAAACAAAAATACTTGGAGATGTACGACAACGTTTTAATTCAGCACTCACCACTCACCACTAAAGCAACGTTTTAATTGATTCAGAAAAAGTAAATTTTTTTACAAAAATAACCACCATATCTTGGCCATTTTTACTACGATCAACTACGATTCTCAATTTACGAATTTTTATTTACAGATTCGTTCAAATTGTCATCGTAATCAAAGTAATATGAGCCGCGCCATGAGAAAACCAACATAGTGGCTTTGCGACCAGGATGGATCCAGACCAGCCTGCGCATCCGCGCTGTCTGTTCAGGATCCATGCTGTTCGCTTTCAAAACGTATAGCAATTAGAGAAACTGTTAGCCAACAGCATGGATCCTGACCAGACTGCGCGGATGCGCAGGCTGGTCTGGATCCCTGCTGGTCGCAAAGCCCTTAAGTTGGTTTTCCTATGGCGCGGCTCATATATAAGTCCTTTGGAAGCGTAGTGCACAGCCAAGCAGCTAAATGAGCAACAACTATCATTTTTCGTGCTCTCTACGCCATTAATTTGTATGGAAATGGTAATTATAATTAAGTAAGGCAAAGGCTAACAAAAATACTACAGACTTAAAATTTGTTTTTCTTCAGCTGTATATACAGATCTGCACTTAGAGAAATGGATCCTAAAAATAATCAGGTGTGCAAACACATTGTGCACTGGTACAGACATGTCAGTTACTCCTGAATTTTCTAGTAGTAGAGCTTACACGAATGCAGACTGTTTCACTACTAAAATAACAGAATTGCAGATATTGAGACTTAGATGATTCAACTGCAGTATTCTAACTCATTTAGCCGGGTTCTTTTTGGTCGGATTTCTAGTCACACCGACACAACTTTGGTCATATAACGACTTTTCATATTACGATCCTAGATGCACCCCCGGTCATTCAGATTTGGAACAATTTTAATAAAGGCTAGAATATGAAATATTCAGCCATGTAACTGATATCGTCATCGTCACTTGGAATGATCGTCTTGTTTATTTATTGCTTCAGAAATGACATAGAACATACTTTATTTCTTTTAACATTACCTAATTAGCTTTACAACTATGAAACAGACGAGTACACTTAACGTTTTCCAGCTATTCACATAACTCTTATTTTATGGCATCGCTTCACTAATGTGTAATGAATGAAAATTTCTGTAATATATTCAATAAAGTTTATGAACATTATATTGCATGATAGCTTCGTGCTTGACGAGATTTACAACTGTCTCGCATAAGTGAGACGGTTCATGTATTACGATAGGGTTTTGCTATGAAGACTAGCTAAAACTCCGAACATCTCCAAAAACAGGAAGTGCATGGCTTGCAGCTTCCCCTTTCATTAAAACATGAAGCCGGCGAAGAAACATAATGACACATTAAAGGCGAATTGTTCATTAAAAAGTGACAAATAGAAAATGGGTCTTTGAAATCAGATATTTTCCTTAATAATCCGCAGCTATCATTGATTAAAAAAAAAGCGTTCATTGTCGCAGAAAAAAAACCCCAATGAAAACTTGTTCAGTGAGGCGGAAAGGAAAAATGGGATTCCATTTCTGTCTTTCATCTCAAACAAACAACCAAGCGAGCCACTTTCAAAATTTTTAAAAGCTTACCTTGGTACTAAGCTTACGTTATATTTAATATGTTTCAAGACAATTGAAATATTGGTTTTTTGTTTCTATTCTGGTTTAGCATATTTTCAACAATTTTTCAATCATATACACAATGGTGTTTAATTACAGCAGTAAGCATAATGCACAATTCTATAGTGCTGCTACACTGGAATTTCACGCCGTAGGTGCCTGACATGATACCCATCCATCATTTTGTGCTGACACCGGGATGACCAGTCAATATTGGATTTTTTTATCCCCTCATTTTTATCTTTAGTCCCCCTTTAAGTATCTTTTACTTGTAAGCAATGGAAAACCTTTTAAAACTTCATGATTTCTAAACAAAATGTTCCACTAGCGATATTAACATCCCCCTCTAATCAATAATGTACCTCTAGCGACATTAAGTTTCCCTTATCGGAATTAGTCGTATAGTTTCCATTTCGAAATAAACAACACAGGACCATAAAGTAGTTTTGCATTTGAGATACCATTCTATATTTCTCCAAGTCTGTTATATAATGATAGTATCCAAACGACATTACGTGACCGATTGCTTTGTTTCTAGCAGACATATCTGACTTAAGTACTTGATCTTCTAACGAAGATCTAGAGAACGACCCATTCACATACGTCTTCTGTATATTTTGGTTTTACCAGTATTGCTATTTTATTTTAACCAATCAGACGACTTGTTCGAATGCAAAGAGTAAGAAAAATATGCAGTCATCCAAGGCTCGAACCGGTCCCTCACTACAAGCAAATGCTACCGATGAGCTGACGGTTATCTATTACATTTACTGAGTTAAAATTGAAATATGATTAAAAATACCAAGCACATTAATTTCAAATATTTAGAATTAAGTTCCCTGATTGCTAATGTGCAAGAACACTATTCATATTTCTCCAGTCCGTGTAGTAAATAGATAAGACTTTAGTCAGTTTGCTAGCAGACATAATTCCTACTTTATAATACATATGTCGACTGCACAGAAACAAAGCTATCTTCCTTTACTGTCTATTTTACTTTTAAAATTACTGTCTAATCCTTTACGGGACGCAAACACTTTCGTGCGCGTCAGGCCGCAAAAATTGTTAGTAGAAATAAACAGAAATCGAAAGAAAAATATATATAAGTTAGTCATTTAAAAGAAACAGGCTATAGTGAAGCCTATTCTATAGTCCTGGGGGAAAAGGAGTATTTGTCAGTGGCTGCAGAAATTATTGTATGACAGTGGATGATAATGACGGGACATCCTTGTGTGGTGGGGGGGGGGGGGGGGGGAGATCTTTCATGGGATTGCAACCAGATCGTTTGTAATTTTGTAAATGCGCCGGAGATCTAAACTACGCCATTTCGGTAGCAGGGCGGAATATTTGTCATCCTTTAACATTTCCTGATGATAGTTTAAATCCTTCCCAGTTTGCTCTTTTGTACAGTTGGATTTTTCGAGGCTTTTGGTAATTGGGAGATCGACCTACATACTCAAACCCCGTTATGTTACAATGGAACCCTAATATAAACGGCAACCACATTTTCCATAATTGCATATCAGGTGTATGGGATTAATGACGTCAGTTTTATGTGTTATCGCTGTAAAGTAAAATCATCAAGGACAAGATATTCACTTTTACGCAAGCCTAGAACAAATTTATATTTATGACCTTAGTACAAAGGTAGAAGTGTTGTCAAAAAAAAAAAATATTAAATTTGTATCAAAAAATATACACTCGTTCTTTCACGGAAATGATTATGCTTAAAGTTTAATAAATCAGTTTCTCTGCAGAAATAGTAGTACTTAAGTCTTTCATATCTGAAACATTCTTAGGTTGCACTTGCAATACGCTATTTAAAGACTTTACAAACTCGTCAAGGTTCTAATAAAGTTTAACAGCGAGACCCGTTCACAAAGCAAATTGCTTGCCTTATCTTAAAATGACCTTTATAAATTACAAAACCACAAAACGTTCGGGTAATGCATCTTTTAAAAAGATATTTTTGTCAAACCATGTCTTTACCACGGAAATCGAGAAAAATGTATGCTCAGAAGGTTTGATTATATAAATGTGATAAGGTTTCTGTCTAAGATACAGAAATTCTCTTCCAAAATTTTACCAAAATGTCACGTATAGACCTAAATAAGATACAAATTGACATGACCTAGTATATAAATGATGATAAAGCTAATTTTTACTTGGATAGAAATAAGATCTTTTTTTCTAGTAATTAATGCCGTGCTTCCTTTAAATGTACAATATGACTACGCCCACTGACTTTCATATGAAATGAGATGAGAACGTATTGCATTAAACACAGTCCTGGTAAAGAACTTTGAAACTTCGTATTTACAAAACTGTTATTATATATGTTGGTTATCGTATTTATACAAATCTCATTTGATAACATAGAAAGCATATATTAAGCAAAACAAGAAAAGAAATAAAGAGAGCAAGACTGGGTTAGAGACAGTTCATGAGTAATAATGAAATGTGCTAAATCGCCCATGCAGAACAGCATCTGCTTTAGTTGAACTCTTGCGGTAGCATTGAATGGACTTCATCATCTAAAAGATAATACTGAGTCAGTCGTCCAAATATGCACTTACACACAACATTTACAGACAACTGTTGTGAAGGTTACTTTTTCAAACCTGTAAGAGCCTCCCGAAATACAGACGGTTACCATGTAAATATTACGCTCAATTTATTGTACAAAATACACATTCTTCAAGTTATCTTGAGCAAATCAATTCCTTGTGCCTTGCAAGTTGTTGCTGTTTGACTATCGTAGAAATTACTCACGGTTCCTACATTATGCTACATACTATCCGAGTCTGAGTTTTTCTTATTACTAACACATTTGTCCGTCCTACTCTTATCGATAATTGGTTCCACGTCCTAATATTTGAAAAAAAACATTAAATGGATTGGAAATTTTTCCTCTCTTTAAAGACAAACACCTGCATTAAACAATAAAAAGATTATTCTCTTCTAAAACCTTCATTATCCTTTTTTGTTTAAAATACATTTCTTCTTCCTGAACAAATCATCTTGTCTGTCAGTTAATAACACATTTATCGTTACTAGATTATATTGCTGATTACTTTGTCGCCATTTGATTTGAGGCATATAATGGTAAGTGTAATGGCGCTGAAACTAACAAGAACATTTTTCTGATGATCAGGCAATCCCTGAAAATAATACTGAGTAAAGTAGATAGAATATTCTGACGCCTTAGGATTAAAAAAGAGTTTCGTACAGTGAAAGGTATGGAATCATCAAAAGGAAAAAGGTAAACATGAACCTTAATGCAATAGAAGAAAACAACCTACTTTTAACCACCTTCAAACGAAACTGAAAAAAAAACAACAACACATAAATATAGAAGTAAAACAATGTCTGTGACCATTTGGGCGATGACGAAGTTAAGTATTCCTAAACAAAATTATTTTGTGTTCTTAAGGCACTAGAACGAAATACAATTAGTTTTAAATTCAACACACTCTTGCATCTCAAAAGAAACGGCTCATACGTAAAAACGAGTATTCTATTTTCTGTTTCCAACAACTAATTCACTAGCGGGAAGGCTCTGTGTTTCTATCCAATGCATGTAGGCTGTCCTACTACACAACCTTTTTTCGCTACAATTTGTACAAGAGCCTGTGAATTCTGACGAATCACAATTTCATTACCCGCATAGTTCCTAGACTGTTATATTCTTCTGTAGCGATTGAATAATCGCCACAACCCGCATTGACCAAACAGATAATGTAAGATAACTTAAAAATTTATTTCTGTAGTATTATCTATATTCTTTATGAATCTGGTACCCTCAGTATTACAAACAACGTATTTTTCACAATCATTTAACATACTATTAGAAAAGCACTACTTTTTCATGAAGTCATTATTATTTTAGTTATTATAATAATTATGATTATCATTATTTAAGAAATAATGTATAGAAAGATCGTGTTTCAACGTTATCAATAAGGTTATACGTCCGCGGAATAATTTCACTCGAGCGTAGTGTATTAATTTAGGTAAAACATATACATTATTTCCATTCTTATATGCCCTTAGTTTGAAACAGAAGATGAAATACAGTAGCCCTCTTTTTTGGCCGCAACAAAAATATTTACGTCATCGCACGTTAACGTGACATCATTTTAGCGTGAGCATGTTTTAACAGAATTAGGCGTATTAGAATAGAATTTTCTGTTTCCTCGTATTTCATACGGTCTTTATTATTTTTTCTAAAAATAGCATAAAATGTGATGCTTTTACACAAAAATCTCTTATTTTAGTAATTTGAGCTAATTTAAAATTATATTTATTTATATTTTAATCAAATATTTTGCTTACCTAATTACAACGCATCCGAAAAGAAGTAACATATAATGTGAACACGATTATTCCATCTTGGATATCTTTTCAACAACCAATTTACCACTGAGAAGCTGCTGTTATTTATTAAAGACAAGATGCGTTTCACAGCTGCATTCTTAAAACCCATACATTAATTTATACTTTTTGCAATATTTCCATCGAACCTCCTTAAAGATTAAATCTGTGGTAGAAAGTAATATTTTGTTTAATATGTACAGTTTCTAGAGTACACACTATTCCACAGGGATAAAAGACTCATACTGTCCGCATAGATTTTCACGATGGAGTCATACCAGATGGAAACCGATATTCCCTAATCTGTCTGTTACAAGGTGTAAGAAGACGCTAAATTCTATCATGGTGTATCTGTTTCCCGGCGCCATTATCATGTTTATTACAAATGAGCCGCACCATGAGAAACCCAACATAGTGCATCTGCGACCAGCATGGATCCAGACGCGCAGTCTGGTCAGGATTTATGCTGTTCGATTTCAAGGTCTATTGCAATTAGAGAAACCGTTAGCGAACAGCACGGATCCTGACCAGACTGCGCGGAAGCGCAGGCTGGTCTGGATCCATGCTGGTCGCAAATGCACTATGTTGGTTTTCTCATGGTGCGGCTCAAATAACAAAAGGCTTCTATACGAGACAATGTATATACAGCAAAAGCTTATAAGGACTTCATCAAAGTCATATATTTGTCATCCAATTGCTCGTTCCATATTGAAAAATGTTGCAATTTACGTACATTTTAAGGTAGGAATTTGACTGTTGTGCGGTTGTTGATGTTTTTTTCTTCTTTTTTTCTGAGCAGCATCAATACAGTTTTATTAATATTACATAAGATTAAAGAAAACAATACACATTAATTTTGTTTAACTGAACAACTGTTAAAGTATTTATCAGATAAATATATAATAATTGCTTATTATATTTAGGTGTCTGCCCAATGCAAATGGAATAATAATTGCTTTACGGAAAACAGTGATTAGGACAATTTCTGCGGAACAAAATAAATCTTTTTTAACAGACATACAATAACTGTCTAATACACATATTTGAATTATTATTGGTAATAGAAATTATCTTTCGTTTACAAGCAGCATTAAGTATTTAAAACCTTTAAAATAGTTCTTAAAAAAACGTTGAATGAAAATGGAGTTAGCTTTGTAATTCTCCTGTTCTCTGAATATATATTACATACAAGGCTTCAGCATCAACTTGATCCTCCAGTATAGAAAAACAAATTAAAGAAATAAGAAAGATGTCGGACTTCCAGATGAGAAAATCAACTCACATCCAATTCCTGGAAAACTGCATTACAGATAACACTATACCAAAGGGTTTAAAATTAAACCTTAAAGTGCATGTTGGTGACAACAACAGACTTCAACAAGGAGTTAATAGAATTTTGCAAAAAACTTCACTTGAACTATGCCGAATGATAAAAGACGAGCATGCACTCCAGCTACATGAGTCAAAGGGAAAACTGACTGAAATGGAAAACAATCTTAGAGATTTGCTTTCGGACGAAGGTAAATTCAACGAAATTGCAGCTGAAATTTTCACAATAACAGAAGAGAAGAAAAACAAGATAATTGTGAGACAAGAAAAAAAGTTAAAATTTCTTCGAAATGAACAGAAACATGATGAAGTCATAATTACTGGTGAAGAATTACCACATCATGAGAAATCTTCAGCACAGAAGAAAAAGAAAAAGAAGAATGCAGAAATGAAGATGTGTCATAAACAAAATCGAAAGAATGATGAAACAATATCACATCAACAGTTAAAGACAGTTCAAACAAAAACTGACAAAAAGTCACAGCCACCTAAGCATGTTTCAAAGAATAAAAGTGCAGCTGTAAAACATGGCAACTCCAGAAATGGAAAAACCAAGTTTGAAACAAAAGTAGACTTACCTAAACAGAATGATGATACAAAAAAATCATCAGCGCCAGCAAACTCATACAAAAATGAGCAGTTTGACTTCAACACAAAAAGTACAAAAAACTCGAAAACCCTGGGCACCAACAAAACGAAAACCTATGCAGAGGCTGTACAACAGGGATTCAGTCAACAGGTCCAACTACAGAAGTCAATAGACGTAATAATTACGTGCCTGAAAAGTGTTCAAAAAACAGAAGATTTGTACGAATCCAAAACAGGAAAAAATGGAAAAAGCACAAGAAACATCAACAGGAAGTGGCGAGGGGGAAAAAGACAGTAGTTAACCTTTCGGGTCGCAAACTTACAAACACAGAATACAGACTCTTAGGGAAAGGTTTGACTTTTTGTCCAAAGTTAAAAAATCATGACAAGATCAAGCTTGCTGAACAAACTTTTAGATTTACACGTCGATTGCGCCTTAAAGAGTATTTCTATGACCTGTCTAATAATGAGAGTCATAATCATAGTACTAATAATTTGAATAATGATTATAGAGAAATGCCTTTTTTCAACAAGAAACAGTCTACTTTTACGCCAAAAAGTGGTCGTGACAAATATTTGGACTTCTATATTGAGGCCATTACACAAGAAATTTTAAGTTCTGTTTCCAATAAACGCAAGCATACAAATATTTCCCAAGATGAACTTGCATGCTTAAAGGGCCTGTCTCATGACCCAAGTATAATTATCAAAAAAGCTGATAAATCTGGTTCAGTAGTAGTTATGAATAGAGAAGACTATGTAAAAGAAGTTCAACGGCAATTGGATAATGATCAATATTATGAGAAGGTACAAACTGACTTCTCACCTGCAGCTATTCAGAACGTTATCAAATGTGTCGAAGAAATTGAAAACATCGAACCTAACATTAGGAATGAATTTGATGTTTTTCCAGAAAATCTGAGGACCCCACAATTTTACATATTGCCAAAAATCCATAAAACTTTTGATGATAATCTACCTCTTGGATACCCTGGCCGACCTATTGTGTCTGCATATGATTCATGCACGGATCATATATCTAAATACGTTGACCATATTCTGCAACCATTTGTGCAGTCCCTGCCGTCGTATATAAAAGACACAAATGATTTTATTACAAAGCTTAAACAGCATAAACTAAGCAACCATAAAACATTTCTAGTTACATTGGATGTTAATTCTTTGTATACAAATATCCCACACACTGAAGGTATAGAAGCATGCAAATATTTTTTTGGAAAATAGTAACTATAATGGTAGATTGTCAGTGGACAGTGTATGTAAACTTATACAAACTGTATTAGAAAACAACTTCTTCAAGTTTAATAATGATAATTATCTACAAAAAACTGGGACAGCTATGGGTAGTCCCATGGCTCCATCTTTTGCTTCCTTATTCATGGGTAAACTTGAACAATCTTTTCTTAATAGTTGTGAGTTGAAACCAGATGTTTGGTTTAGATTCTTGGATGATATTTTCATGCTCTGGAGTCATTCTTTAGATGAGCTTAAGAAATTTATTGAGTTGTTAAATACAGTTCATCCAATGATTAAGTTCACATATAACATATCTGAATCTGAAGTATCATTTTTAGATGTAGATGTTAGTATAGATGATGAACATAACATCAGCACCAATATACATGTCAAACCTACCAATATTCACCAGTATGTTGATTATAGTTCGTGCCATCCTAAAGCATGTAAGGATGGTATACCTTACAGTCAAGCTAAACGGTATCGCCGAATATGTTCTGATGAGAATCAATTTTTTGGTAATATCGAACAGCTTCGGCAACACTTCCTTGTTAGAAACTACCCAGAGTCTGTTATTAATACAGCATTTGAGAAAGTTATGTGTATGTCACAAGATGATGCACTTAGAGCCTCTGTAAAACAAGATCAAAATATTGTGCCTTTTGTAGTTGAGTACAACACATCTCTTCCTAATATTGGCAACATTATTAACAAATACTGGGATTTACTTCAGTTGTCAGATAATCCTGCTGTTCAAATGTTACATTTGTGTAAACCTACCATGGCTTTTAAACGTCCTATGAATTTGAAGGACATTCTAGTTAAAACTGACTTTCATATGTTGTCTGATGTTAATTTTACTTCGTCTAAATGTAATCGTTCAAGATGTTCACATTGTTCTTACATTACTGAAAGTGATAGTTTTAATAGCTCTCAGTGTAAGAAAACTTTCAAGCTTAAGAATAATGCAACTTGTAAAAGTTCAGATGTAATATATCTAATAACATGTAAGAAGTGTAAAATGCAATATGTAGGCCAAACTAGCCAGCAAGTTTGAAGACGCATGAATAAACATCGTTTTGATATTACAAGTTTTATCGATCCTGCATTTTCCAGTCATGTAGCAATTCATTTTAATCAAAATGGTCATAGGTTAAATGACTTTAGCTTTATGCCTATTGATGTTATCCATGATGATATGAGGAGGCTTCTAAAGGAAACTTACTGGATTCACAAACTTGATACTATTTTTCCAAAAGGAATGAATTCAAAAGTAATGTATAATTTTTCATAAATTTCTTCACTTCATAGTGTTTTCTGTTATGTAACACAAACTGTGGTTTTCTTAATGTCAGTTAGTACTGTTTTTGCTGGTATTTTCTTTTTTTGTCTATAACACAATTTACCCAGTGATTTCGTATCTTTGTGATCCTGTACTTACTGTTATTATGACTATTAACATTATTATTTTAAATAATGTCTATAATCTTACTATGTATTAAGTATAACCACTTTTATTTTTACTTTTGTCATAATATACTTTAAACAGTACTTTAGATATACATTTGTGTAAACATTATGTAGCCTATTGTACATTGTAATTTTTACGCCAAAACGTTTGTAACGTACCGTCATCTTTTATGACGTCATATATTCATGACGTTGTTTATTTCATATCATATTTGTTTACTTCCTGAAGAAGACTAATAAAAATAGTCGAAACGTTGAATGAAAATGGAGTTAGCTTTGTAATTCTCCTGTTCTCTTAAAAAAATGCTAATCATCCTCGTGCATTTTATTTTGATTAAGTTTTGGCCAAACACAGCCACGTTTTTTTTTAAACTAAATATAATACATTTTTTGGAAGTAGTGATTTTTTATACATATTCAAAAAGCACATGGAAATACGTATAATTAGTTGAATAAGCTAACATATAAATGGACCTTGCTTTACTAACAGCTGTATTAATAATTTAAAGAAAAATGAACGTTAAACTACTATAAGTCTGCCTTATTTAAAATCTCCACATAGCAGGGAATTGCAGACATGAAGAATAAAGAATTCAACAGTATTTATCAGTAGCATTATTATAAGCCGCAGCTTTTTGTTCTGAAATTTGTAATATCACATTCTGAAAAAACAACCCCCCCCCCCCCCAAAAAAAAAGACAACAACAACAAAAAACAACAACAAAGAAACATTCAATCAAGCTTATAACCAGATGATTTGTCGTCGTTATCACTGGGTTATTTATCACTTCAAACCTGAAATAGAACTTTCGCATCTCATTTCATTTCGTTTACCACATATAGATTGCTTATCAATAGATGGGATTGGTTACTGATACGTACGGTCTAAAAAATTCTCAGAGGTATGTCTGTTACATAACGACTGTCAAAGTATTTTATCGAAACGATACATTTAGGCTGATTGCTTTGTACGAAGTAGACTTAAATACTACTTAATAACACGTCTGTCGGTTCCACAAAACAATGAGGGTATTGGTCCAGTTTGTCGTATTACACTTAAAAATGTCTGATATGGTTTTAGTCTTTATACCGGCTTCAGTTTGATGGTTTATTTATTTTTTTTTTATTTACATTCACTATACATTTTTTATGGAAAGAAAAAAATGCGTTTATTTTCGTATAAACAATATTTGTGTGATAATATTAAGGACGTCATTCACAAAAACTAAGGGGAGCGGTGGTCTAGTGGATGAGGTGTCGACCGCTTAATCTAAAGGCCATGGGGTCGAGCCCCCCTAGGGACACGACCATGACTTATCATAAGACACCAGTACTGTTTTTTCCAGGAAGCGGACTCGAGAGTGGTTCCAAATAGCTTGAAGCTTTCATACAATCGAGCTGAAACAAATTAGTATAAACTAAACTAAACTAAATAATATGAACATAATGGCGTTATTCAAAACATTCTTTCAAACTTTGACGCAAAAAAATCAAAATGAACATTAAATCATAGCTTTAATCATTTTTTTCGGACGGTAAAGATCAAAACTGAATCGATTCGAATGTATTTTTTTTTCACTGAATCTAACAATATTTCAATTAGAAACCAGGAAGTGTATTTTTATCGGAAGGGGAATTACAATTGAACGTGGGCGGGTCTTTTGGCTGTTCTATTTAGATGGCGAAAAGATCGGTATCCTGACATTTGTTTTGATTTTCTGATACTCTAAGGAAACAGGCATATCTAATTTTGTAGCAAGTTACCGTAAAATGTAAATATAAGACTCGAATACTATTTTTGCGCGTTTTACGTGTTGAAACAGCATTGGAACTTCTTGAAAATCCATGAATCGCGTTATCACATAAAATAGCATTAAATTCTTAAGTACATTATCCCCGTCAGATTATAGAGCAAACAAGGAAGTTCCTACAAATACAGAAAACATGCCCATATGTACATGTATGAGATGCAGGAATTAAAGATTTGTTGGAATCTGCAACAACACGAGCGTGGCGAGAACAACAATGGAGAGAACCTAAATGTTCTTGTCCCATACTTCCTTAAATATGCATATTTTAACAGTACCAAAATATCTTTAAAAATCGCGCGTGAAAGCGTTTTATCTTGTATTTAACAGACTCTTCATCTACGGACATAGATATATGTGCTGATATTGTTTTTTCTTTATCTCAACTATTTATTTAAATTATACTTTCAAGGAAATGACCACAATAAAAAAACTTGAAATATAGTTTTATTCATCCAAAGTTCACATTGAGTGATACAACAACAAAACGAAAAGTAACTTTAAAAATCACATTAGCTAAAAGAATATTAACGGAGACTTTGTTTAAGCTTAATATATGAATGTCTATGCGATTCAATAGTAATTTTTTCAACTGTTTATTTTGTGCTTGGTTTCGCTTGCCTGTAATACTTAGAATTTCTGACAGTTGTCTTGCAAATAACTTCATTTGATCTGGTATATTTATTATCAAATCGAAAAGCAATAATTTACAATCCAAAGTGAAAATAGTTGTTCATGAGCCAGACATTATTGCGCTATATAGCTCTTGCTATTGTCTCATATATGCTGGTACTAACATCAAGGAGTACATTCAATATATCTGTAAAATACAGTCCAGCGTATGTCGACGCGAGATGTTGCACGTTCAATAACCTCTTAATAATAAATAATAATAACGCCGCGTCTGCCATTTTTTGCCTAAGTTCGTTTTATATGCTTCCGAACGGATCATTAAGAAGATCGTTTGTACGCATTTTTCAATTATTGCTTCAAATTTGAAGGGACCTGTTTAAATGAATGGTTTGACAGTATTTGTGATATTAGACAATTATAGCTATTTATTCATGCGTGTTTATGTCGTGTGAGAGATATTCATACTTTCTTAATCAATTTTTTTTTTTTAATATTGACAAAATAGTTCAGTTAACGGTATCGATAGGAAGGCAATAGAGCTGCGCGAGGTATTCTGTACTTAAACCCCTAATTAACAGACTAAATGCTACGGTGATTTTTATTTGTTTGATTGCGTTCCTTATTTCAAAATATTATCAGATAGCTTTTTCAAAAGTGTTTAATAAAATTGATGTTTTTTCCCAGACATCAGTTGATAAATTGATATGCTTCTTTCTTCTAAATTCTGTCACTTTAATCTGATGTATCTTAAGAACATTGCCCAGCTAACTACCTTATGAATTGCTGGCTTGATTTCTGGAAAATGATAGCTTTGACGAATCTCCTAAAAGGAATGAAAATGGCATTATTAAGCCAGAATTTACACCATAAAACATCGTGTGTCAGTAAAAGGATTCTCTTCAAAAAGAATAAAAATGTTTAGCTGTCAACGAAGACAGGGTCTAATTAATCATTTCTTTTTCATAAAACATCTTTTCTCAAACTGAAGAACGTTATTCCTGGTAATATTACATTATTCTTGACTGCGTTTTATGTTTCAAAAATCTTCAAGTGGGATAATCTCCTCGTCATGAACGGAACACCATTCCATTTTTATTGTGATAAATTGATCCGCACCTAATTGAATTTCACGATACTGTCGAACTTGTCTGTGACAGAATACAAAACGGTTGTCAATAGATTTTTTCTAATACCATCTATAAGACTGCTGTAAGAAGTTTTAATTTCGCATCAAGTATTTCTGTATCTACAATGTAGAATTTGCGTAAATCACGATGTTTCAAAGTTATACTAAGAACATAACTTAAACATAAATAATAAAAAGATAAGGGGAACTGCAAATATTGGCTGTAATCAAGATACAACAATTTGAACCAAAGGTAAATTATGATAAATCCAAAACGAATTATAGTTGTGTAGCTTTTTCAATGTCATACAAGATTTTCTAAACTATCGGATTATGAAGTAAAGCAAACAAATGAATTATAGAATCAGATTCGAAATGTCTATAATACATACATATTTGACATGAGCGATTTTGTGTGAGTAAAGGTATGGAAATCTATGCAACAATAAACCCGTTGCACTTTTTACATGGCATGTTCATTTTCATATACCAAAAATGACTAGATAAAGGAAAGAAATGGATTAAATGATTTCTTAAGTGCGTCCTTGTTTGCCTAGCTCTCGAATTGTTATGCACAAGCTTTGAACAGAACAGAGAACTCAAGTTAGGATTCTACGACAGTTAATAGATGCTTGCTTCGCATTCAAAACTAATTCATCTGTATAGTAAATAAAATCTCTATTATTCGCTTGCTATAAATTGTGTTCCATAAACTTGAAACTCATCTCTGTGAAAACTAGAGCCTGATTAATACAAAATAATATTTCAGGAGGAAATATAAATATACATAACAGATGTTCAGTCTCAATATGTAAGACGTTTATTTTGTTTATACTGTAGAATAACACCTGTGTTTTGACCTCTTTTCGGTTAAGCCTTCATAATTTTTTTCGTCATAAATAAAGCCTCATCCACATTTTGCAGTACTTCTGAGTTAAAGGTCAAGAAAGTCATGAACATTTTTTACAGACAATCGCATTAGTTTCTAGGATTTGGAACTTAATGATAATACTATAATTTTTTTTGAAACAATGAACGTACTATTCAAACAATTAAACTCCACTGCTATATTTCAATAAAGTAACGAAACACATGAGCTCATATACAAAAAGTATTTGACTTTGTATTAGACATTTGCGAATTAAGACGAACTATAGACTGTGGTCACCCTGGCAGATTAATATTTCAGTGGGACTATCTCAACATAATCATTATATTAGGTCTGGTAGGAAAACATGTTCATAATATTTGTCTGTCCGTCCGGTCGTCAGAGAAACTGTGTGTCACATATGGCCAATTTGAAAATAGTTTGACCTACTTTTATTGCAATTTACTAAAATGTTCTTCTACATTAGAAGTTGTGCATCTAAGACGAAACGTTAAAGATGAGCTAGTGTGTCCCTCGTCGTCATCGGATGAGAACAATTTTGATTTGAACACTCCATAGATCACAATGCCACTTGGTAAAAATGTTTGTCTTTACAAAATGTTGAACGAGTTTGAAACTGGGTCAAAAGTATGCGACAAGGCCTCTAGATGGTTTACAAAGATTTTTGATGATTTGACATTGTGACCTAGTTTTTATTCCCAGAAAACGCAATACTGAAACTGATCTATACCTCCTGAAGACAAATATTCTGACTTGATTTCAAATAAATCAAATAGAAATATTGCCTCTATAGTGCTAAGAAGGTTTTTCTATGATTTTACCTGGTGACTTATTTATTGAACGAAGATAACCGAATTTTATACTTTTCTGATTTTATAAAAAAAAACTGTCTAACCAGGCTTTATGCAGATCAGATAGAAATCTGGCCTTATGAGTGTTAGGAATGTCCTACTATGATATGACCTAGTGACCTACTTTCATATCCTATATAAACCCGTTTTAAATTTGTTCTACAATTTATAGAGAAATGTAAAAAGCATGATACCTAGCGTGTTAAGAATGTTTTCTATGATTTAATCTACGTGACCTACCTGTTAAAGCGGCATGCCTCCAGATCGTTCGACAACAAAAAAAAAATTATTTTTTTAGATATCTTGAAGTAAATGCTATATTTTTTAAGAAGGCTTTAAAACTTGATTACTGACAAACTTTATGTTACGGAAACACATGAGAATTTGCTGTTTTTACTACTTTTTACGATGAAAATCGAAAAGATTTTGTCACGCTTTTACTCCAGGTAAACTGTCTCAATTATAAATATCTATTTTGAAGACATTATTTACTACTTCAGCTATAGCGCTATTGGTTACGACGACGGGAAAATGTTTTTATTGCCGCGGCGGTCCGGGGTTCGATTCCCGACGCGGTCATCTTGATTTGGAACTTTTAAAATATTTTAGAAACAAAAATTCATATTCTAATGTTCGTTATATGACCAAACTTCAATTTGGTAGAAATATTATTTTTTAGCTAAATCTGGAGGCATGCTGCTTTAACGCCGGATGACAGTGTTTCAACCTTTATCTAGACTTGATTTTTATAAACGTTACCACTATGTTTCATATAAATCAAGTATTACTAAGCAATTTAGTTTCTAGAGTGTTAACAAGGCTTATCTATTATTTGACTCAGTGACCTACTTTTTGACCCAGTTTCGACCTACATTTGATAAAGTAAATAAATATTCAGACCCGGTTTCATGAGATCCTGGAGAAAATATCGCATCTTTTGTGTTAACAATGTTTTGTTTTTTTAAGATAAAATCTCGTCGCCCAGTTTTTGATGTCAGATAATCCTGTTTCAAACATCCTACCAAGGCTTCATAAAGATCGAAAATAAAATATGACCTCTAGTTTGTAAACGATGTTTTTATAAAACTTAACTCAGTGGTTGTTGATCCTAGATAATCCAGTTTCAAATTTATGTCGATTTTATAGACAAACATTCTGACCAGGTCTTATATAGGACAAGTATAAAATATTGAAGCTAGGTTGTTAACAAGTTACTTTTATGGTTTGACCTTGTCACATAGTTTTTGAGGCAGATGACCAAGTTTCAAAATTTGCTGATTTAAGACAACATTTTGACTAAGTTTAAGAACGACTTGGGTAAAATTGTCTCCTCTACAGCGTTAATTAATAGTGAGATTGTGAACGACAGACAACGACGGACGATGGACACATTGTTACTACAATAGCTCACTTTGAGCACTTTGTGCTCAGAAAGCTCGGACAACTCGTAATGTTGAACAACATTCCTATAGATTTTTATTGTGTTCGTTCAATACTTTTGGCAGTATGTGTAAAAAAAATTCTCTGACGGACAGAGACGGACGGATGAAAAGAAGTGATGGCTTTTTAACCAGGTTTTATCACCGTTGTGGGCATATTTTTTTCCAAATGCATATACTTTTGTTTTGATGGTCCCCTTTAAAAAATGATCGTCATAGGTGCGTCTTAATACGCAAATGTCTAATAAGACCATCCCTGCATAAAGCGGTCTGTCTTTTTCACAGACATTTCGACTTACACACTTATACGTTTGTAGTATATGTAATTACTTTCAATTTGTCAAGAGCATTAAGGATGTATAACTCATCCAATAAATGCATTATTTAAATTTAACCAGTCATTTAAAATGATAACACATGTTTCACTTCAATCACACCCACCTTAATATTTTGCTGTTTATATCTCGAAACATATGGATATAGGTAATGTTTGTTGAAGTAATCTATAAAATTACACCTGGCTCCACTTCAAGTATATTTTTGATATTTCTTCACTTGGAACATGAACCAATAGGTTGCGGCGGTTTAATGCGATTATGCAATAATTGATAAGCATGTTCGTATATATGTATATATGTCTATGTTATTGAAGCGAAACTGAGGATGAAAAGTAAAAACAAAGAATGAAAACGATGTCTGCGACGATCTGCATGGTGATGAAGTTATTTTTTTTTTAAACAAAATGATACGTTTTAAATCAAGACATTCTCACGTAGTTTTGTGCTGTTAAAATAAAGTATCCCAAAAGAAAGAGAACATAGACTTTTCTATCGACTGTCACAATGATATATTTCCTGAAATTAATTCACCAGTAATTAGGCTCTGTATTTCTTTCCATGCAGGCTTTTGTACAACACAATATGTTTTACTACAAAATGCCTATGAACCTCTGTATTCTAAAGATTGGAAAACACTTTAATTACTCGTAGTTTCTAGAATGTTATATATGTATCCTTTTGTAGTGATAAAATACTAGCTATCGCCACGGTCCACGTTGACCAGACAGATAATATATTAACTGAACACTGCATTACGCTAATATTATCTAATTTTCCTAAGAATATTGATAGCCTAAGTATAACAAACATAAGTGATCTTTCACAATCAATACATATAGAAAAACAATACTTACAGTTTTGAAAAACAAATCATTATTATTAATGTTGCTATAATCATTAATATTATTATCATAAAAGATATGGTATATATCTTCAAATTATACATCGTCTTTATAGTTGTTTCTTTCAGAAAAAATCACTCAAAAAATGTAACGCCCCTACACACAAAATCTCTGTCTTATTTTAGTACCTTTAGTTAATTATATTTCATTTATTTTGTAATATATTTGTGCTGCTTACCTTATTACAACGCATCCGATATACGGTAGTATATATGTGAACACGGTTATTCCATCTTTGATACCTTTTCATGAACAAAAACAAAAAAAACTACTGCGAAGCTGCTGTTCCTTATTAAAACAAGATGCGTTTCACAGCCGCATACCTAATACCCGTACATTAATATATTTTGCTATATTGCCATATTGCCATCGATCTTCCTTCAAGATTAGATCTGTGATAGATAGTAATATTTCATTTGAAATATACAGTTTTAGGAATACACATTATTCCACAGGGATAAAACAGCCATAATGTCCGCATAGATTTTCAAGATGAAATCTTACCAGACTGAAACCGATATTCCCTGGTCTCTGTGACAGGAGTTAAGGAGACGCTAAATACTATCATGGTGGTGTATCTGTTTCATAGCGCAATTATTATAGGTTGAGAAATATGCACGAGTTCTGCAGCGGAAATATTGCGCGACGTTAGGAGCGCAATATCATTCTGCGAAAGAACGAGTGCATATTTCTCGGTGCAAATCTAATAATATTTTTATTACATACGCATCTATACTTACAATTGGTTTATAAATTATATAAATTTGTTCTTAAGCCAGTCTGTGAGAACAGAATTGAAAATATCGTCGAAGAACGTTTAAGCGTGACGACATACATGAAACTGACGTCACAAATGACGTAACACACCCGATATGAAATATGAACGTCAATACCGAAAAATAATGACCTTTCAGGTTCCATTGAAACGTAACGGAGTTTATAAATGAGTATGTAATAATTTTGTTTATTACAAACCAAAAAGGCCTCTTTGCAAGAGATTATATACATATAGTAAAATTGTTACGTACTTCAACACATGCACGTATTGGTCATTCAAAGGCTCTGCATTGGTAAATGTTGTCATTTACGTACTTTTTGGGGGTTGAATTCAATAACGTTTGAATACCATATTAACTATTGTGTGTGTTTTTGTTGTTTCTGGACAACTTTTCTCCCGAGAATAAGGCACCAGATAAAACAATATACATTTATTTTGATAAACAGAACAACTGTTAAAGTATATTGCTTGTTGAGAGGTTTCTGCTCAGTGCATTCGGAATGTTTGTTTTTTTGCCTATTGGCTGAACGCAATAAGTTTCATTTAAAACGGAGAACAATAATTGAGGACAAATCAAATCATTTTAACAGACATTTCCTAGACATCGCGAGCAATAAACTTGTAATACATATATCCAACTATTTTTAGTATGCACTGCTTGTCTTTCATTTACAAGGAGTAATATGTATTTACAGCCTCTAATTAAATGAGAAGTGTTAATCCTTCCCGTCCGTTTTATGGCAAAACGCACCTACGGCTCTTAGAATTAAAAAAGTGATGAATTTAATACATGATTTGGAAATACTGACTATTTATACGTAAAAGTATAACTACTTGAACTAAGCTAACATTATAAAGGAAACTGGCTTTTCTTCAGCTGTATTTTATAAAGAAATAAATAAATCTGCAACACAAACTTTGAATTGTGAGACCCTAAAGATGCTTGTCCCATACTCTGAGCATACTTGAAAAGTACCAATACATTATCATTAAACATTTTGTTGTAAATTATATGAAACATAATGTTATCTACGAACCGATATTGTGTTCTTAATCTCAGCTGATTTATTTAAGGATACTTTTTATGAATGAGCACAATAGAAAACTTACAATATAAATTAATTTACCTCATATACACAAGTAAAATACTATAAATTGGAAGCGGAATTTAAGAACGTTTGGTTTTAGCTTAATACTAATATATGGATTTCTAAGCGTTTCAACAGCCATTACACCGACTGTATATGTTTGCTGTGTTACGCTTGCCCTCTCTGAAATACTTATCAACAGTTTCTTTTGCAAATAAATTCATTTGATCTGGTAAATATGTTTATCAGATTGGCAAGCAATAATTTGAAATCCCAGATGAAAACAGTTATTCATGAGCTAAATGATTTTTACGCATAAGGACTTTCACTGTTCTCTCATATATGTTTGACAATGTGCTTTGAGATCAATATTTTCAAAAATACAGTCCATCGTTATTCTATGACGGTGCACGATATGCTGCCCGTTTCAAAACCTCTCAAGATCAGCTTTAATAAATTCGCGCCTGCCGTTATTTTGTCTGATATTGTATTATATGTTTTCAAAAGAAGATCGTTCGAAAGCATTCTCAATTATTACTTCATATTTGATGGGACGCGTTTAAATAAATAATTTGAAGGTGTTCGTGCTAGAAACTGCAGACAATAGCTATAAATTTATTCCTCTATTAATGTAATTGGAACTGGCACTAAATAAATTATTTCAAATATTTTTAGTAATGGTATGCGGATGCGCAGGAAGGCGGTAGAGGTACGAGGGTCGTACCTCTCATTGACAGACTCAATGATAATTATTTTTGCCTTGTTTAGTTGCATCCAGTATTTCAAAATATAATCAAATATCATACAAAAGGTGAGCTGATTTTTTCATATTTTTATCCAGAACTTAATTATATATATATATATATTCAGTATAAAATAATTTGCCTTTATCATCTCTGAGAAATCATAAATCCTGTCACTTTTTGTGATTGTATCTTCAGGGCACTGTCCCACTGACAGTTTTCATACTTTGCAGGCTTGATTGCTAGATGAAAATAGCTTTGACGATTCTATTTAAAGGAATGTAGATGCCATTCTAATGCTAGAATACATCATGCGGCTGTAAAATGATCCCCTTCTCAAACAAAACAAAATTGTTAGCTGTCAAAAAAGACAAGGCCTGATTAATTATAGGCTTTTCATTGGGCTTCTTTTGTCAGACCCTTAAAGCCACATTCTTGGTAATATTACATTGGTTGCGTTTAATGTTTTCTAAGAATCTTCTTGTAAAATAATCTCCGTATCATGAACAGAACTCTATCACATTTTATATTGTGATAAACGAGCCGCGCCGCATTGATTTTCACGATACTGTCAACCTAGTCTGCAATAAATAGTCCCAAATATCTGTGTATGCGACAGAATTCAGGACGACTGTCAAATGGATTTTTAATACCATATATTTGTTTTCAACAAGATGGTTTTATTTCGCATTTAAGCAGTTCTGTCCATTCAGATAAAAATTATACAACATAGAATTTGCCTAACCCAAGATTTTTCATAACATCATGTGACGCTAAATAAGGCTGAAAAGATAGGGACTCAGACATATTAGAAAAAATATTGGCCTTAATCAAGTTTTCGTAATGGAGAAATATGGGAAAATCACACGTTGTCCTTGTTTGGATTAACATCACTCCCATAAAGTTATAGGTCATATGGCGACTTTTCAACTTTTGATGGCGGAGGAAGACCCCAGATGTCCTGAGTGGCCTGGGTAGAACCATCGACCTTCAATAAGCTAACTCTATGGATGGCTTTCTCACAAGAAGAATTCTACGCTAAAAGTGAGGCTCAAACCGACATCTGTTAGGGGCAAGTTATTCGAAATCAGCGACCTTAACCACTCGATCACGGAGGCCCCAAACACACCTGTGATGAGATTTTGCTTAAAAAATTCTACAATGTAGACATTGGTTATATTTCTCATAGGTGTTAATAATTTTTCATTTGGTTAAATGTATCCCATTGTATGTGGATCTATATGCTTACTATTCAGATATCTGTCCATAAATAAAGAGATCCGCAAAGTTTTACGGATAAATGACATTACGCAAACACGTGCGGATTTTAAACGTGCATAATTACCTTAATGTAGTTTCGAAGTTGATGTCATTCATTTTAATAAACAGTCATAAGGTTAATCAATTGTTGGGTAAGAATACTGTTAGTCATATAAAACATAAGTATGACAGATCTTGCGCTCCGTGAGTCGTCAGCCTTTAATTGCGGTCAACGTCTTGGATATATTTGTCTTTTCTATCACCTCTCGCTGACTTTTCATTAGCAACCGTTTGAACTACTTACTTACTGTGTTGTGTGTTTCATTAATTGATATGTTTCAGTTGATATGTTTTAAATTCTCTACATCACTAAATATTTACACAATTTTCAATGCGACTAAATGACTCCCGAGACGTGCGATGCAAACAACAATTAATTTCTTTCAGCTTACTTCCGCCTCATACGCCAAAATTACGCGATACATTGGTGCACTTGGCCCAGATGACTTTTTGACTGAGATTGTTACTTGTCAAATTCAAGTCATGACAGGTAAAAAAGCGCCAAACCGTCAGTGCGTATTCATAGTAATAACAAACATTATATGAGCTTGATTTATCTGAAGACATTATTAATATGAACAATTTAATGTTATATTACTAGAGCACTGCAAATTACAATGCCATATCCTTTGTTGCACAATACAGTATACACAAATAATAGGTGGCGTTTAGCAAAATAAAATGTACCTTATGTTTAACAGCCTTCGTCTAGTCTTACAGTGATTCTGTTTGCTTGTAGGAAGCCTGTCTGAACTGCCAGTATTAAAGAGTGAAATGATGCTTTAGTAAATAGTCATCTTAATATTAGTAAATGAAATCTATATAAAGACGATCCTTTTAAGAAGCGACTCTGGAAGCACTGGGCACAACCAAGTATTATAATAGCAAATATGGTTTGACTGAGTCTTTCAGAAAGAGGTAAAGAAAATGTGCAATTCCCCAGACCTAGCAATAACTTAAAAGTCAGATATTATACCAAAACTGAGTCAATATATTTAATAATTACCAGTATCTGTATTCTCTGAAGTAGCATTCACAGCACTGATTATATTTTTAGAAAGTATTCATATATAAATGTTATTAAGATGTTGCCGCCGACAAAATAATTAAATTTATCACACGTTTCTAACACTACTGGATGCACATGCCATTAAAAGGGTCATGATATTGGCCTTAATTTTTTCAAACGTTTTTTAACAGAGTTTTAACAGGTCACTTTAAAATTAACCCATTACTTCTTACTGTTTAATGGGATTTTCATGACCATAGTTTTAATGCCATACATTAAAAATGACTTTGATGGCCATGAAAAGCTGCTTAAAATAAACCATTAAAATAAGTAAACAGGCTCCTTAAAACTTCATGAAAATTTTTAATTGGCATGAAATTAATGTCCCATTAAAAAGTACCCCTTAATTCCACATTAATTAGTAAGAACTAATGGGGCCATTATTTTTTTTAATACTCTGTTAATGGCCGTTAATTATTAAAAAAATTGATTAATGGTCTCATTAAATATGTCAGATTCAATTTTAATGGGTTCATAATATTTAAATTGTATATCAAATTAAGGGCCATGAAAATTTGCCATCAGAATTAGACATCTTAAGATAATCAACTTCATATTAATATTTGCCGTATTGATTTAAACTACGTATTACTACACATGTAATAGTATCTATACATATGTCATATGTACTGTTTTGTAAAAAGCTAGAAGAATATTTGTTTCTTCTTTTTTTTCTCTTATTATTTTGTAATGTAAACACACGAAATGAGAAAATAAATGGATTCCGTATTGTATTGAGTTGTGCTGAGAAGGGTTTACAGGTACCGGTTTAATAGATCAAATGACCATGTAGGTAGTTTTAACTATTCAACATTATAATATTGACAAACATTCTGTACAAGTTTTTATTGGTACAGACATTAGGCATCAGGTGTATTCAAAAAGCAGCTGTTGATGACAATGTCAGCGCACAATGGGCAATCACAATTTAGCTCTACTTCAGTACTTTGTGCTCACATGCATGCACTTAACAGCAAATGTTTGACGGATTGCATCACAAGTAGCTTCTCCCATCTCCAATCAAGCGTACCACACTCTTTGATTCATTGAAACAAAGAAGCGATTGATCTGCCCATGCCCCAAATAAATTTAAATCAGACTATAAATCTTCACAATTATGTGTACTGTTCACTTCTCTATAAACCTTAGTTTCTACTCAAGGATTGGAAAATTTGAATATCTAAACTAGTATGAACACATTTTATAATGTAAATTCCTTACCCCACCCATTTTCTTATACAAATGCTGATTATTTGGACAAGAAAAACAAAGAACAGAAAAAATGGCAAGCATCAATACGTATTTACCCTTACCAAAATATTGTAGATTGATGCTATCAAATAAATTAATATGTTTTCATCCGACTTTCATTGAAATAAATCCGATTTTTTGTAGGAACACAATTTGGCAAACATTTGAAAAAATGGCGTAACTGCATCAAGGGGAAATAACTTTAATGCAACTATATATAACATCATGATATATTATAGACGATGTGTGCGTAGTATGTATTTAGTGTGATTAAAGTCCATTTTAGAAAAATATGAGACTGGAATTATAGGCATTCAATAGGAGAGCGAGCCAAAAACCAAAAAGAGAATATATACGAATCACATTTTACAGAATGTAGGATTTAATGGGTATTACATTGCTGTTAAGGGCCATTAAGTTTACTCTTAAATGCAATTGTACACAACCTGAACATTTAATGGGCATTAAATCAAATTTAAGGGTCATGAATAATCCTGTTAAATTCAAAGTATACAGAATTTCACTACTTTTTCAAAGCCATTAACTATTTTAGCTACCAAAAAAAATTTTTAATGGCATGATTCATGGTCAAAAGTGGGTGTTTTTAATGGTATTTTAACATGTAACCCATTAATATTGTGAAACCTGTTAAATAAAGTGATGCAAGAATTAATGGGGTTAATTAACGGTTTTTCCTATTTTAATGGATATTTTACAGGGTTTTAAACCATGTTTAATGGTATGTGCATCCAGTAGTGTAAGAGACAAATGTTTCGCTGATCTAGACTTTTGCAATCAATACAATGTAAACTGAAGCAACAAGGAGTGGATGAGAAAATGGTAACGAACATTTACACTGAGGGGTTTATCCTAACGACTAATTTATTTCTGATGATATTACCGTTGTTTAGAGTAAATTGTGAAAAGTAAATAGTAACTCAGTTGGCGTTTACGTTTAAACATACTGTGTGGATAGATCAAGTTCCAACAATTGCAATACCTTCGAATTGCGACATAGAATAACCTTTAAAACCAAAGCTAACAGCCGAGCTAATTAAAAGCGGACTCGGCTTGATTGAGTATGTTCACGAGATGCAATCAAATGTGCAACATCCCTGGTATAAATGTCACAGGCTTTAGCGAAACTCCATATTTCTAATATTGAGCACTGACGGTATACAAGTATAATATTTGGTCTGTCCAGTTCTGAGTGCAGCATTTCTTTCACTAATGTAATACCACTCGTGATCAAAAAGATGAGCGAAAAGCTTCGCAATAAATTCAGGATTAAGCACCCTTAGAGAACATTAAATAATTTCCTCTACTTTTTGGATTCCTCCACAGACTCTACTGTAATCGAATGAGATGATCTGGATGTCTACTTTTGTTTTTTGTCCTTTATAAGGGTTTACTTTAAATTTCAGGAATAAACGATACAATAATATTTGTTATTTTCATAACAAGTATAATTGTATCGTTTATTCCTGAAAATACACACAATTACTTAAAGTACGTAGGGCCTTCGGAAGCATACAAAGTTATCAAAAAATATAACAGCAGACTTGGTTTGAATGAGCCTGTTCATGACAAGTAATGGGGAGTGCACCGTCCCTCACGCCTTCTAGCATCGGCGTAAGTGGAAATATATTATAAAATAAACTAAGTAAAAGTGAATGTTCTCCATAACCCTAAAGACCCAGAAAATATAACAAAACTGAGTCATAAAAAGTAAAAATGAAATTGAAACAAATACAGTAACAATAAGCTTAACTTGTACCTTCCAGTTCTTAATATGTATGTACAAATAAATACTAGTAACCTTATAAAAAATTTTTGTTACTTTAGCTATCATGACCAAACAGTCTGCTAATAATTAAAAGACGATTTACGATGAAAGCAAAATATCATATACAACTATATGCAATATGTACAGCATTAAATCTCGGTGTACCAGCCTATGCATTTCGTTAAATTCAAAGTGACTAAAAGGTGAATCATGTTATGTCCAAACTTAATTATAGTTTTGTCGCATATTCCATACCCAAATGTTCTAAAATGTCGGATAGTGAACTATTTGGTATTTAGCAAATCAAATTCGAAATATCTGCACTATATGTAGATTTGACAAGAAAGACATTGTGAGTCAATAAGATCTATAAGATGATGGAACAAGCCATGGGACATTCAGTTATAGTTGCAATGTGACCTTGGCCTCATTGCACTACCTTTGTGAAAATAACTTGTTCATTTTGAATTTGCTGTTCGAAAAGATAAAGGGAATAAACTGATTACTTGTGTAACAGGTTCCCTTGCTCTGCGCTCGAGCTTTTATTCACAAGCTTTATATAGAACAGACAAAAATCATGGAATCCTACCATGATTTATAGAGGCTTCGCATTCAAACGAATTCAGCTAAATAAAAACATTTACCCGCTTGCTTTAAATTGTGCTCCAAAACATTGAAACTCGCATTGTTTAATCAAAGGCCTGAAGGGCCTGAGAGTCGGCTAATGATTGATGTACTGGTAGTATAGTCTACCAGTTTCAGTTTGGTTTTAGATTTTTTCCCCAACTGAACAGAGATTTTGTTACAATAGATGAAATGGACATTCAATCGATGCCTAGTAAAACTTTGATTGACATTATACAAGTATTTAAATCCAATATATTTCTCTAAAATTGAAGAGTGGTTCGCAAAAATAAAAATGTTGAAAGTACAAACTACAATTCGACAGCTGACACTAAGATACTGCCCATGACTATAAATATTTTTCCAGTAAACATTTGCTTCCGGCATTACCAAAACAGGCAATTATCGGCTGGTATATATTCGCACATGATAAAATTTGAATATGAAAATTTATATATTGAAATTTTATAGCGCGGATTGCCACATACAATTTGTAACGGATGGACGAAAGAACTGTTCAGATATTTTACAGATAAGGGGCCTGGCAATAACCGTGTCACACGCTAGGTATTGTTCAATCATATTATAAGGGATGTGAATTTAAAGTATACTTACTTTTGCGTTTAAAGATATGTAAATGTTGCTGAGTGTCAATATATAGTGTCATGAATGTTTACACTGACAGGAAAATTGCGCATTCGAAACTAAGAGAAGTTACTCGGACTAGCTACCAATTTCGGAAAAGATAACCAATATTAATAAATGCAGTTCTTTTTTAGTTAAAACCATCATTTATTCTATTTCAGACATGTTAACCCCTTCAAAACCATGTCAGTAGTCCCCAAGTCTATGTACTTTCAATTATCCGTTTTGATTCATGTAGACAGACAGGCCCAGGCTGGGCTGAAAAAATATTTGAGCCATTTTTACGTGGTCGGTAGCAGGGTGGGTTTGGGGAGGGGTGTTCCTTCCCGCTTTGAACTGCAGTCAGATTTTGAAATGGGCATTGTGGCAGGTGGTAAAAGGGCAAATGTATCAAACTGTAAAGTGGCAATATGGGGGGAGGGTGTGGGAGGATACCCCCTCCTGCAATTAGGGTTTGGGGTATCCCCACAAGGAAATTTTGAAAATGTAGACCCTTGATACAGCCTTTGGTGCGATTTCTAACTGAAAATTTTATGTTTCAATTTCTAAATATTACCTCTAGATTCTTTTTAGTATTACAATATTCAAAGTATGAATGACTGTCACTTCATATTTCTACTTTCAGATCATGCCTCAGCACTAGAATATAACTCTGATATTGATTCTATGTATGTATTATAAAAATAAATTCTAGAATCATTTCTGTTACAATAATATCTATCATGTCTGTTACTTTAATGTTTAAATTTCATAACACAGCTCGATATTTACCCAAAATATTATACCCTGATATGATTACACTTTCTTTTATACCGCCAAAATCTCCAGTTTCAACAATATGTTTTACAAATTGTGATGATATGAAGACAGTTTAGCAGCAATTGGCAGTATCTGATATTGAAGTTTACGGTGAAATTATTTAAATCATTTCATAAAAAAAAAATGTTTCGTTTCGTCAAAGCACTCTAACACAGACGATCTACTTTCGATTTCAAAAACTACAAGAAAATACAATTTAATGTTTCGCCGATTTGTTTGTTTCTCGAAAAAAAAGAAATAAAATCATTTTTAAAATCAGTAGTAATTAAACAAACCAGTAAGAGCTCTTTCTCGGGATAATTTATCCGCTTACTGACTGCAAAAATCAAGCCATGTGTCATCATGAAAAGCAGAATGGGTGACGGTTTCATTTTTTTGCGAACCTGAATCATAAGCAAATTATCCAAACCAGTCAAAATTCCAGAAAGGTTACGATCTAGATTCTTTCTAGTATTACAATATCCAAAGTATGACTGTCACTTCATCTTTTTACTTTCAGATCATGCCTCAGGACTAGAATACCAGTCTGACATAGATTATATGTAGGTGTAATAAAAATAAATTCTAGAATCATTTCTGTTACAATAATATCTATCATGTATGTTACATGAATGTAAAATTTCATAACACAGCTCGATATTTACCCAAAATATTATATCCGGATACGATTACATTTTCTCCATTTTCAACAATATATTTTACAAATTGTGATGATACAAAGACATTTAGCAGCAATTGGCAGTATCTGACATTGAAGTTTACGGTTAAATTACCTCTTATTTAAATCTTTTCATAAAAAAAGTTGTTTCGTTTCGTGAAAGCAGCCAAACTTAGACGATCTACTTTCGATTTCAAAAACTACAAGAAAATACAATTTAATGTTTCGCCGATTTGTTTATTTCTCGAAAAATAAGAATTAAAATCATTTTAATATCTGTAGTAACTAAACAAACCAGTAAGAGCTTCTTCTTCCGATAATTTATCCGTTTACTGACTGCAAAATTCATGTGTGTGTGCAGAAACCCACGCAAACTTTATAGAAATCATACGATGCGTGTATACGTTCAATGTGGGAGAATTAAGGCTGATCGGGATCGGCTATGTTACCTAACGCATCCAGACGATTCAGATTTTGTTTTTAAAAAAGCATTGTGTGCATTTCTGTAATTTTATATACGTTTTTATACGCTTAGAAATTATTAGACATGCGTATTTGCATTATTTCTATACGTAATTTACGCTAATACGCATCTTATCTGGAGCCCTGTGGAACTATTTTTTGTCTTTCGCTGGATGTTACGCAAGCTTTGCAAGCCTGCGCAATTCATAAAATGCACATTTATGCTTAATGAGTTACATTCGAGTATTGCACAATTACAAGTCATAAATATGACAGATTACATCGTATATTGGTCATAGCAAAGGGAATACACACAACTTAACTTCATTCATGCAGTGAACTGTTTGAAGTTTGAGAAATCTAATGGAACTACATCCCTTCACTGTGTTATTTGGTCCATTTAGACTTAGAGTCGCTGGACAGCAAGGACTCGTCAAAACGATTTCATCGTTTAGCCGACTCAAAAATGGAGTCTGATTAAAACAAAAGAACAGTTTAAGTATTGCAGTATGAGAACTACAAATCTACTAGACAGGTGTTAACTCTCAATATAAATGCAGTATTTTGTTCATCTTGTAGAACAACACCTGAATTATTTTACTTTTTTTCATTTAAGCTTTTTCTTCTTCATAAATAATAAAAGCTTTCTCCACATTTAGAAGTACTTTTTTGCGTACAAGCTCATGAACTTTTTACATAGACAATCTGGACTTGAGCATCTAATGTTTTAAGACTGTGAATTTTAAGATAATTTAAATCCGCTGTTATCTTTCAATAAAGTACTTATAACGTAAGTGTATTAGCTCAGCTACAGATAATTGATTTACTTCTTATCAAGATTATCACTGCATAGAATGGTCCGTTTATTTCAACAACATTTGATGAACCTTGAACTACATTCAGTCTTTACACTTAGTATTATGTATGTATATCGTAACACAATCCTAGTTGAATCGAAGTACATATTTTCTTTTTTTCCGCTTGCAAGAGCATGAACGGTACAAAGTAAAAATCTCACAAATCTTTCTCAAAATGAAAATACATTTTTCGCTCTAAGGCTAAATCAATTGAATGGAAACTTACAAGAGCTTTACTTCTATCCAGTCTACCACAAATTAACACGGTATTTATATCTTAAACATATGGAAATAGTTATAGTGTGTTGATATAAGCTGAGAAAAAATGCACCTGGATTCACTTAAAGTCTATTTTTGTCATATTTCTTCTCTTAAAAGATGAACCAAATGAAGTCAAATAATGTACTGCTTTTTAGTTGCTGCGGTTTCATAAACTAACAATAGCTGGAATTAGATAAGAGAATAGGCATTATTTGCCTGCAATTTATATGTATGCTGATCTGTTTTGGTTTCAGTTCAAACACAAAGCTCTGTATTAACAAAAACAAGGCCAACAAGAAAAGTAACTTCAAAGAACGTAGCCGCCTATACAGCACCAAATTGAAATTAATTTGATATATCGAGCTTGATATTTGCTCAAATGAAAGACTACTTGAAAAACATATTTCGTTCAGTGTTATATTAAGGACAGATGAAAATTGCTGAATCGGTACATTCTCTCTTAATCACAGGGGATTCTCAGAACTATATCAAATATCTGTAACTACGTTGATATTCATAGATTCATTTCCTGTTGTTGTGCTCTGAACAACTTATCGTCACTGAGAAAATGTCATGATTGTCACCGTATGAAATCATATCGCTGATTGCTTTGTCTCTATCAGAAATGATCGTTTTTTTTCCATATTTTTGTATCTCAATAGCAATCTTTATTTGCCTTTTAACAAGCATAAAATGCCTTCCCGTACTTTAGAATCAACTAATAATAATTGTTTTGCTTGGTTGCGTTCTATGCTTCTGTAGATTGAAATTAAAGCGATATAAATATTGACATAGAATAGAAATTTATATTGCAATAAAAATTTCCTAACATATAATATGTTTGTCTGGAGCTCCTATTACTGTTTTTATTCCAAGAAAATGTAATTTCGATCCAGTTAATTCGCTTTGTACTTAAAAACAACGGAGATTAATCTGTTACACAGTTTTCAGTTAAAATAAAGTCAGATGGATATTTATATATCTATTTAGGGACCTAGCGTTGTTTTATTGCAAGCTGTATGTAATAATGACCCAAAATTGTAAACTAGTACGTAGATGATATTGTTATCGAATTTTTAAAAACAAAATTTAAGAAATCGAGCGATAAAAGATTTACCTATAAACAGGGTTTTTGAATGCTTTATTAATTAATTGATTATTCTATTTGTGCACTGCGATAAAAAAGAGCCATGTTGTCCGACGTATAGGTTTGTACACACTTTTTAACATAAAAATGCCGTTTTGTGATACTTATAACATTATATATATATATATATAATTGAATTTTTCTTATAATGCTTTGATCCCTGGCTGGGGTGCATTCTCTCTGATGATTTGAGAAAAGACATTGTATCTGATATTATTCATCCTTCACTTATGATTCATGTTTGGAAGTTGGCAGTTATTTGCGGAGAGCAGGTTTTTACCTGTACAGAATCCAGGAACACTGTTTAGGTTAACTGCCCGACGTTAACTGAAAAACTCAAAACAAACAAACAAACAAGTTTTCTGATAAATGTTTTTGAAGGATTCACATCAATATACTGCACTTGTGCTTAAAATAGTGCTATCATGCACGACTGAAATTACTGAATCAAATACTAGTATATCTGCAAGGTGCATTGCATTCAAGAGAGGCGGAATGATTTGCCTGTCAGTTCTAACAGACAGAGAGAAAATCTCTAAGCACATAAATGTTATTCCCATTGCCTGTTTATTCAATTTATCTGAAATAAATGACGTCGTTCGCTATTTTAATAAGTGCCTGAAATGTTTCAAGCAGCATAATATGTCAATTACGTACATTTCCCAATGCATCATAACAAACCAGAATAAAATAATCATATTAAAACAGACACATATAATAAAACAACGAATTACTATTCTTAAAATATTGAAAAAAACTGACTGTGGTCGTGATAAGAATGATGATGACAACGGAAATGAAGTTGAAGTTTACTATGCATGACGAAAGGTCAAAGTTACTTCTCGTTTCTTGACGTAGTTGAATAATGAAATTAACAAGAAATATCTTTAAAAAAGATGGTCGGCGTGATATAACTGAAGCACAAGTTTCGTGCGCGGATCCAGCACGGTCCGACCCCCCCCCCCCCCCCCCCCGGCACTCCCAACCCTCTGGAAAATTTAGAAATTTAGAGCTTCATTTTCTGCATTCAGGTGCATTCTATGAGTATTTAAGAACACCTTTTCACTGCAATTCTATATAGAATATACCCCTTATTTTTCAAGGGCTAACGTGTTGAATTTGGGAAAATGATAAAATCAAGTTTTCTCGATGGTAAAATTCTTAGTTTCTTTTAGATAATTAATAAAATATGGATTATGACGGGGGTCGTATGTAGCAGCAGCCGCATATACTTTAAATGCGGTCCTAATGTTGTCTTTTTTAAAATTTTTTTCTTTCCATCTTGTCTTCTTTCCTTTTTTAAGGATTTTCCAGAGGGGGCCCGGACCCCCGGTCCCCCTCTCTGGATCCGCGCATGAGTTTTATATGGGCAGAAACCTGTATTTTAAATATTTTGGCAATGTTGAAAAGGGCCTCTGTGAAATTTTGTATAAATGAGGACAGTAGTTCTGAAGAAGACTTTGTTCAGAAATTGTGGAGGGACTCAGGACGGACACCAAACAATCACAAAAGCTCACTTTGAGCCTTTGGTGCTTAAAAGATGGTAACAGTAAGCAAACAATATTGAAATACGTTCTATACTTTATTTCTGGAATTGTTGGAAGCAACATGAACCCTTACCCTACTTCAGCTTATTATCAAATGTGTCTATCATTCAGAATATGTACAGTACTGTTTTCACCGGAAAGATTAATTTTACATTGAGAGTCTAAAATTTAACAGTATCGGACATGTTGTTGAAGGTTAGTAATGATTTGCACTGGTTAATGCAGGGTAAGAGTTATTGACTGTATAAAACAAATAACCTTTTTGTAAAAACAAAACTTAAGGAAGGGAAACTTAACAAAACAGAAATAACTTAACAAGAAAACTTAACAAAACAGAAATATGTCCGGATGAGCAGATGAATATTTGGTTACGCACACCTGTTCAAGTAGTACGCATACAACCCGATGGTGCTGTACTTATAGAGGTTATAGATGACGAACGCGTTGTCATTTAACTCAGTGTCACACAGGACTCAGAGTGAAGCATTTTCAGCCTTTCCTCCAATCAGCGCCACTCTTACAAAATCTCTTATTATGGCTGAAAATACCGAGAATACCTTACCAAGCAATCCGATTGGTACAATAATCGGCGACATAAGGTCATTCGAGGTCATAAAATCGTGCTTAATACGACACGCCGTAAAACAATTAACAGCCATATTTGAGGTCTGATACATAATGATTAGGCTCATAATGTTTGCCCTAACCAAGGCTATAAAACGTAAAGAATCGGCAAAGACAAACAATTAGGATTACGAATATGATGGTAATAAAAACAATGCTGCTATGCAAAATAATTTCACTTTAAGATATTAAAATATTGCTAAGGTAAATACAGTAATGTTGTAATAAAAATGAACTGTCTTCCAAAAAGACAGGATGGGATTAAAGTGAAACAATTATTCCATTTTGAAGCCTTTTTCCCACCGACAGTTCACCTCTGTTTGGACGATGTGCTTCCAGTCATGTATATTATTGTTAAAAGGAATGCATTAATCAGCTACATGTACGTACAAGTACTTTAAATCCCACATATAGATATCACTGCCAAGTTCCATAAATGTAAATTGTACAGAAAGCAATTGTATGTTCTCAGTTCTAATTCATTTACATTTGTTCAGAAATAAGAAAGCAAATTAACACATAGTGATATTCAAGATACTGCCACATTTGTCTAAAATTAAAAAGTAAGAGTAGGGCCTTTGGAATTATTGAGCGCAGCAAACAAAGCCAGGTCAACACATCGCAATGTAGGCCAACTACAGATAGAAAATGTAGTGAAAAGATAAGTATACGGGTTGTTCAAATATCAAGTAAATGTATAAATTATGTTAAATTCATGAATATAGGGATAGGGTTAAAAGGGAGGAGGGGAAAGCAAAAATTATAGAAGGCATAAAAGCAACATACATAACAAACAAAATGATATCAACAAATAGTGTAAGCAGGCCTACCATCCTGGAACGGCCAGCAAGCCATAAAAAGCAAACTGGGGTTTGAAAAGTGCTCGGGGCATGCCTACCCTACATTCATTTATTACCGAACATGTCAGATTAGACAATGTTAACAAAACAAAGCCACGTCTTGTCAAGACCCAACAACAATGACAATTTACCAGACCGTATGAAGTGAAACACATCGGCAATAGGGATAAATGCAGTTTATCAGTATATCAATATATTCAATAACTTGTTTGAAGTCTGAGCAACAAGAGAATAGCTTCTAGGCATGTTAATATACAAACTGCACTCCTTCCGTATTTGAAACATAAACAAAAATAACATAAACCTTATTTTAATGCATTACATAATGCACGTTTAGTACAGCGATATACCGATGCGTTCCTGCCTTTTGTTTTAGCATTTAGTATTTAAAGCAGCTAAAGGATTTTTTTCATATTTTTGTTGTTGATTAAGCATTGACTAAACACGGCACTTCTTTGAACTAAAAAGGTGATAAACTTAACACCTTTTTGTTTAAGTATAGACTATCTATACGTATCGTTTAGCGTATTGAATACACATAATTCCTTCTTATTTCACCTTTTCAAATATTTTTAATCAAGCTTAAAGTCATCATTTTTATTATTACCGGATACGAAGTCAGGATGATATAACTGAAAATGAAATAATTAAAAATCAAATTAGAACTGTCGCTTCTCATTTCTTTCTTCCTACCGTTACACAGTTTGATTAACAAATGAATATTATCTATAAAGAACAGAGATGAAGTTAGTTACTGATACGTGTGGTCAAATAAATTTCTTTGAGATATTATAATATCTGTTACAGGAACGGCATCGTTTTATCTTAACGACACAACGAGACTGATTGTTTTGTTGCAAGTAGGCTACTTAATTAGGTAAACGTTTGTCGATTGCACAAAAAGCAAATGAGGAAATCGATCAAGTAATTCCCCTATCACATTTAAATGTGTTTGGTGTGATTTTGGTTTTAATTACAGACAAACTATTACCAGTGCTCATTTTTGAATTGATGATACCTTCTTTTTTTTATTTTGTCTTTTGGCAGTTTTTGTATTATGCAGGCATCTTTACCTCAAATCCCCTCTGTTTAGTGCTGCCCATTGTTTTCTCGATTAGGGTTAGTTTAATATGATAACTGTTCCGTGTACACCACCATATGAACACATTCAGCAGATGCCTCTTAATTCGATTTTAATACATTTTTGTATTTGTAAGCTGCGTAACTACTGATTTCTACATCAACCCGGACCTATGGAAAGGCTCAGTCGAATATAAAAGCCGCAGGTCGCCGAAAAAGTAGCTTGCAACATTTTTCATCTTGCCGTGTTGAGTGACCTATGGAGTTTTTACATTATATGTCATACCGGCTTTGCAGTTCATTTGTTCATATTATACATATGTATTGGCGAGCAGTGCTTCTCCAATACCTTTTGTAATTGACTGTCCCTTTCAAATAAGTATACAAAAGTCATGAACGAAAGCTAAACGTTTTTTATATGAACAGACACTTCAGTTTATTTTACTTAATTTTTACTATATTTATAAACATAGAATTGTTTTATAAAGTTAACGAGAACCATTTGAATCGTCCAATATATCTTAATTCATGAGAAAAATAATATAAACGGAAAGTAAATTTAGCATCGTTTGTGATCTTAGCTTACATGATTTTCATTTTTACTGTTACATTAACGCAATTCCACATAAGCATAAGTGATAGGGGCATGAGGGATGTTGCACATTTATTTGACTCAATCAAACCAAGTCTGATATTGTATTGCTTGGTTCTATGCTTCCAAAGGATCTTTCCACAGATTTTATCTTACATACAGTCGAACTTCGATGGCTCGAACTCGAGGGTCCCGTGGAAATTAGTTCGAGTTTTCCGTTGTTCGAGCCATCCAAATGGCGGCCATTTTGAATTTGGGAATTCAAGGGCATGATGTGTTACACACCTTACATCGTAATATATTGTCATATTGTACCTAAATGTGTGTATGATACGATGATAAATAAAAAACGAACGCTGAAATATGCTTTATTATTTATTTTCAAACATGACATAGATACGAAAAGAAAAAACACATGCAGATAAAACACTAATATAATTATAATAATTTGGTGAAGACAGCATCAAATAGGAAGACATGAATAACAAACCTTTTTGAATCATAGTCCAGTACAAATATTATCAAATATATTGCTTTCCAGTAGCCGACTAAGCTATCCCCCCGTATCCGGGTCCTTTACTAAGTTGTTCAGCCATGCTAAAGCAGTATGAAAGTTGACGTCGGATCTCCTGTTTTTATGCAGAAAAAATAAAGACAGACGTAGTATGTACATTGCTCAGTCATTTTAAATAATTTTATTCGTATAAATCAAAGCCCATTAAAGCATTGAAGTGAACGAAAGTCACTTTGTTTAATTTGTTTGTCGTTTACCGACGCTAATTACGTAAGCGTGTGAAAATTACGCACGCGCCGGTTTAAGGGGAAGTTTGGCGAATGTCAGGCAGATGTGTGAAAAACATTGTAAACACAAGCCATCCCGGCAAAAATTGTCTGTTCGACTGAATAGGTGTAATTATCATATTTGTATATGCTTCAAAAAGCGTATATATAATTATATATTCTAACACGATCCGCAGCAATTGCTATATAAACATATAGCGAAATCGCCTATACATGAATCTACGATAAAATATGGTTGGCTGTTACATTTTACCCCCTACGATTGTGACCTAAGAGGTTCTACTTCTGTTCCATTACATGCGAATTATTTCAGGACTAAACGGTTGAAAATAACATTTCAAAAACAAATTATGATAAAAAGTCATACTGACTTATGTGTAGGACCGTAAAACACGTTTTGATCTGTACGAGCGAATTCAATTAGCTCCATTATGATTCAGCGGTGACGTCATAAATGTATGACATAAAGTATGACGTCATAATGATGTGACGTCATATAAAAGTTAAACTTGTAATCAACTAACCTATTTTGATTATTCTGTTCATAAATAATTTGCGAGCTGTTAGATAACTAGTTTATAAATACTTCTCAAAATTCTAATAAAAAAGGAATAATTATCTATACGTTCCATTGGCTATGCAACACTTTCTAACCATGGGGGTAAATTGTAACTGCATATGATCCGAATGACGCATTACGCTGAAAATGTAGTACTGTAAAATGCGAATTATTTGCTTTGTTAGAATCGAAATAATAAATATGTTCCAATAATTTTATCAGTTAATAAAATATGAGCAGTCGTTCGGATGCGAATAATTAAACCACTCGTGCAGCGCACTCGTGGTTTAATTATTACGCATCCAAACTCCTGCCCATATTTTATTAAGTGATAAAATATAGGAACAGATTTATTATTTCTTAAATATTATTTTCAATTATTTCTTCGAATTTGAAGGGAAACATATTAAATGAAGCGCGTGGGAGACTTTGTTCCAAAAGCAATGAGTAAAATAAGTACCAACATATTTTAATATTTCCTTTTAAAGCAAGCGGAATGTTTCATTAATGATATACGTAAGAAGACTGTAGTGGTGCGACATTTCAACAATCAATTCGAGTGTATTGTTGTTTTGCTTGTCAGCAATTTTTATTTCAAAGGATACTCTCATAGATTTTTCGATAGAAAGAACATTGTATGCCACTTTTATACAGAATCAGGTTCAATGTTTTAACCAAGAACTTCATTACCTGTTGATAAGGTTTAATGCTTCTTTGCTTCTCTGCTTAATCTTGAATTCTGTCACTTGTTTGTGGTTTCATCTTAAGGTCATTACCCAGTTGATTGCTTTGTTGCTTTGTAATTTGCAGGTTTCCATGCTAGATAAAAATATCTTTAGCGATTCTACTTAAAGGAATTAAGATGTCAACTCTAATGCCAAGATATTCACCCTACAGTACTGTTCGGCTGTGAAGATTCTCTTCAAATAGAACAAAAGGGTGCAGTCTTGTCAGCAAACACAGGATTTGATTAACAATAGCTTTTTTTCATAAGGGTTCTGTTGTCAAACTCTTGGTAATATTATCTAGTCTTCTGTTTGTGTTCTTGACTGCGTCTAATATTTCTATAGAATCTTCTATAGGAGTAATCTCTACATTATGAATAGAATACTATCGCATTTATTTTGTAATAAACGACACGGTCGCATTGATTTTCACCACACTGTCAACTTGGTCTGCAATGAATAATTCCTAATAAGTGTGTATGACAGAATGCAAGTCAACTTTAAACCGAATTTCTCTTATATCATCTTTTGTTTCTGGATCATTTCGCATTAAGGTCATTCTGTGTATTCAGAAAAAAAAGCCTACAAAAATTCAATGAAACCATAATTTCTCACAACATCAAGATATCCAACATCAAAATATCCTAATAAAATTCAGCCAAAATGAATACTAAACAGGTTCGTATCCTTCTTTTTTTCTGTTAAAATATCGACATTAGTCTAGTTTTAAACATGGACGCCTTTTGGAAAAATTAACAATTTTGATGACATTTCTGCGTGTAGAAATATCTCTACATCGTAGATTTTTAAAGCACATTCTCACGGTTGTAAATTTCCATATCATCTTTCATTTGGTAAGTTAAATATATGGTTACGTCCAAGTGTTTTTTTCTGAGATATCTCCCATTTATTACTTTAGTTATCCGCAAAATTCATTCAGATGTATTACAAATTTTAGATTTCTTTTCACATTTCAACATTTTTGTTTATATATTTCATTTTAAGAAAGATAAAAATGTTGCTAGTTTTATAACATTTTATAACTGTTTGGGTTTTTTAACATACATGTTACCGTTTATTGATGATATGATTTAAATTACTCTTTCGTCTGTCCAATCCTTGCTTTTATCTATATTTTACGGATAAACAACTTTTCAGTTTCTTAAACGTGCATAACTGTCTTAATTGAAATTTGAAAACTACTGTAATAAATAAGACATCGATTGTAAGATACGGTAAATAGCATACATACGTATGAAAATAGCTTTAAAAAGGATGACTCTATGAGTCGCCAGCATTTAATAGGGGTCTAAGTAGAGGTTTTGGTACATTTGTTTCCTCTTTAGACTTCGTTGACTTTTCGCGATTTTTGGTCGGATGCGACTGTTTTACCACTTGAAGAATAAGGATGAGTGCATTGTCTGCTTTATCTTTTATATGTTTCAGCTGTTGTTTCCCAAGTCAACGCACAAGTAAATAACTGCCCAATTTTCAATACAATGAAGTTACGACATAACCTGCCTTTTAAACATAGCTTACGTCTGCCTTCAATTTATGCATTAGGTACACGTAAACTTGAACGTGTTTGCTCGGATAATGACAAGCAGAAAACGGCTGTGCCGTCAATGCGTAGCCCTGGCAATTATACATTATCTTAAGCGCTTCATATGTCTTCAAAGATGAAAATTACAAGGACATGTTATACATGAGAATTACAACTTGCAATACAATATTCAATAGGAATAGGTGGCTTTGACAGCAAAGGTCTACGTTATTTGTGAACAACCTTTACATAGACAAATAATTATAGTGTTCATCTATGTTTGTAGGAAGCCGATTTTAATTGTCAATATTAAAAGTCTTTAAAGTTGTGTCTCTGTGAAATATTATGCACGTTATAGTGGGATATATATATAAAATTACTTAATAAGAATATCATAAAGTCGTATTTATGCTGGTATTCCTTTTGTTCTCTTTTCATGTGTTTATCAAATTTACCCTTATTAAGCAAAAACAAACAATAACATGAAACAATAACTCCTTTGTTAGAAAAAGGATGACACGCCCAGATAGACGCAGTTACTGGTGATTTTATATCATGACTTTAACCTCTGATACAAATACATGTTGTTGCGCTCTCGAAATGTACTTGGATTTACATTTTGTATAGTAAGAGAAAATATGCATCTGATTGCTGACCAGATTAACTGACTACTGTCCTGTGTTACTGAATGAATATTAATATCATCTTTTAATCTGTAAGAAGGTAACTTTGAAGCAATGAACACAACCGAGAAATATAACAGCAAACACGTTTAGATTGAGTCTGTTTGATATTGAGCAATATCCCTCACCCACTAGCTTCGACGTATTGGGGCAGAATTAATATATACGCGATATCTGCCTTCTTTAGCACAGAATGTATTGGAACTATTCATGGAATATATGTTGATAAATGAGATTAAGAGTTTTTGCCGCTGACTAAATAATTAGATTTATTACATGTTTCCAAGAGACAGATGTTTCCCAGAACTTATCTCATCTGGCTGTCTTTTACAATCAGTACATTGTAAGAGGAAGCGGCGGGTGTGGATCGGAAAATAATGACAAAATATATTGAATGTACTCCACGGTCCTAAAGGATCAGAACAAGGACATTGAATAAGCAAGCAACAAATTACATCACTTTATGAATGAAAATAAAAATATTAATGTTTATGATGATTACTATAATGATGATACTAAGAACTTAGGAGACTATGATAATGTTTAGTGTATTTGCGACTGATTAACGAATCGTTTGTTGTCTCAGTTTTTTTCTTTTAAAATAAAATTCTCCTAGTATATTTGTTTCTGCATTATGTAGCGAAAGAGCATTTTGACGTGCTATTATTATTTTCTTTTGTCAAGAAGTATCGAAAACCTTAAAGAAATATGTCGTTAATGATGTCGATGTATTTACATGAATGACGAAAATAATCACGACGGTGATGATGTATTTGTACATATCGTAATACTTGACGTGTAAATAACAACAAAAATTGCAAAGGTAAAAACATAGTCTTGTAATGTTGTTAGAGTATATTCCTTACCTAGAGAATACAAAAATCCAAGGAAACACACACACTACGTTTATTCCATTTCAAAATTATAGTTTTCCTAAACAAATTAAGTGGAAGCGTTGCTTCACTTCATGCCCGATCTTGTAAACACGCTGAGGTTTACAGCAGGCTACTTAGAAGCTCATAAAAACGTTTGTTTTCCTATACCACAAACATTCCTCACTGAAATATACTTAGAATCCTATATTTTTTTAAATACATTTGAAACATTGTACTTTTGTAGCGCTTTGCCAAACAATATTTGCATTGATTTTAACGACATTTTCAACGAAACAAAAAGCTAACAGTCCCTTGCCTCTTTATGCTGGAAATAATGAGAGGCAACTGTGACATTTTGCAGTTCTGTTTTGCCATTTTTAAAACTCCATTAATCAGCACGCTATTACAAATTGCAAAGCCTCCAAGCGACAGTAGAGAGGGAAATAAAAAAGATAGCTTTCTAGCATTACATTTCGAAGGTTTGATACATTCTAAATTTTGGCTTATTTAAATTGATTTAATTCGAAGTACTCTTGTTGACATATTAACTTGATGTCAGTACTATGTGAGCCTTCTCCAATTAAAGATATAAACGTAACGCAATTATAAGCAAGTAAATATGATTCTGAAATTTTGACGTGTTGTTGTTGATTCCATGTAAACAAGAGCCATGTTAGACATGGCCAATCCCCCCGCCGGGCATATTATAATTGAAGGCTAAAGTTCCTGGTAAGTTAGTGTCTGTTTTTTTTTTGGGGGGGGGGGGGGGGGGGAGAAGCTTTGAAAAACCGTTTAGTTGTGGTCCACATCACGGGTTTTAAAGATGTGGAGGAAAGAATTATTCAGTGGTGAAGTGGTTTACTGCTAAATTTTATTAATTTTCATGAATAGTATAGCTGTATGATGTTTTTCTATATGGCTACTGTAAAAAGAAGGAATGGAAAGCTAACAGGGAAAAAGAGTGCCAGAATGTCACAATATATGCCCGTCACAGCAAATTTCTTTACTCTAGCAGCTGTATTTGCAAATGGAATTTTAATTTTGTGGTTGTTTAGTAATCATTGTAAGTCTTTTGTTTTTCTTAGTCCACAAAAAAACTCCTTACCAGGTAGAGATGTCTTAAAATACACCTAAAATTGGAAAGTAACATCCAGGTTGTACCACAGAAAAGTGGTCTTGTTTTTTCCCTGTGGTCGATTATAAAAATGTTACAACATAAGTTATTTATAGTAACAACTAATGGAAGTCAATCTTAAAAAAAAAAAAAAAAAAAAAAAAAATGTAAGTCCACACAAAAATCTTAGCTAGGTAGAGATTGGTCAAAATACACCTCAAAATTGGATGTAGCATGCATGTTGTACTACTGAAAAGTGGTCTCGATTTTTCCTTACGACTAGTAATGAAAAAGTTACAATAAAAGCTATTTAAAGTAACAACAAAGGGAAGTAATTCTAAAGAAGGGAACTGCGCATGACACTTCGTCTCATGATGGTGTATAGTTGTGCCAAGTTACATCAAAATCCCTCCATGCATGAAGAAGAAATGCTTCGGACAAAGTCATTCTTGTATCTGACCTTTGGCGTCTAAGTGTGACCTTGACCTTAGACCTAGGGACCTGGTTCTTGCGCATGACACTCTGTCTTGCGTGGTGAACATTTGTGCCAAGTTATATCAAAATCCCTCTATGCATGAAGAAGAAGTGCTCCGGACAAGGTTTTCATTCTTGTATCCTTTGACCTCTAAGTGTGACCTTGACCTTAGAACTAGTGACCTGGTTCTTGCGCACGACACTCCATCTCGTGGTGGTGAACATTTGTGCCAAGATATATCAAAATCCCTCCATGCATGAAAAAGATATGCTGCAGACAATTGTTTTTAAGAAAATATGATAAAGGGGAATAACTCAAAAAGTAGGCAAGGTAGAGTCATTGTTCTTGCACACTGCACTTCCTCCTAATGTGTTCTATCAGTGTATGAAGTCTGAAGAAAATCCCTCGAGTACTTTTGGAGTAATGCTCCGGACAACATTTTTAAAGAAAAAATGATAAAGGGGAATAACTCAAAAAATAGGCATCGTAGAGTTATTGTTCTTGCACACTGCACTTTCTCCCAATGTGTTATATCAGTGTATGAAGTTTGAAGAAAATCCCTCTAGTACTTTTGGAGTTATGCTCCGGACAAATTTTTTTAAGAAAATATGATAAAGGGGAATAACTCAAAAAATATGCAAGGTAGAGTTATTGTTCTTGCACACTGCACTTCCTCCCAATGTGTTCTATCAGTGTATGAAGTCTGAAGAAAATCCCTCGAGTACTTTTGGAGTTATGCTCCGGACAAAATTTTTTAAGAAAATATGATAAAGGGGAATAGCTCAAAAATATGCAAGGTAGAGTTATTGTTCTTGCACACTGCACTTCCTCCCAATGTGTTCTATCAGTGTATGAAGTTTGAAGAAAATCCCTCCAGTACTTTTGGAGTTATGCTCCGGACAAACATCGTTGCGGACGCACGGACGGACGCACGGACGGAGAGCATTTCTAATATCCCCTTCGCCTTTGGCGGGGGGATAAATAAAACATCCTTTTACCCTCCCCACAGTAACTAACACTGCGACAGTAAAACGCACGATTCTAAGATATATTATGTCTCTAACATCTATTTCGATTGATTTAAATATACTGAATATAAAAAATCGTCAGTATACAGTCGTTACTTATTTGGAAATGTATTAATATTTGCTAAAAAAGGGAGTAAACGATCAATTTAGATTAAATGCACGATGAGCTTACCAAGAAATGGTGTTTTTAATTTATTCTATAATGTTACTATAAACTAATATGATCTTCCGTTGTATTTATATCACAATAATGACTGTTGTGATCATCAATTTATGATATGAAGATAGATTTAAAAACCCAAATAGAAATGAAGGAATTTAATTACCTCATTATATATATCGGGATGATAAAATAATTCTGGAACATATATGCGCATTGCTTGCCAACTCTAGTTAGTAAATATAGCAAATAAGCTTTCGTGTTAATACGCTTACCTTTAAATATCGTACAATACTGCCAATCAACCACGCTATCCATGCCAAGATTTTTTTTCTAATCAGTTAAAAACAGAAATAAGCCGCACGCAAAAGATTCGACGTTTACCCAAATTCAAGGTATAACTAAACATTGATGAGGTTTGCCATTCACTTGTTAAAGCAATTAAGTTTGTTTCGTAAACTTTCATTATACATATACGTTGCATAGACCCTGCTGGAATTGCTTCCAAAACAATTTCAAAACTAAATCGAAACAACAGTACAGATTTTATTTTGAAATACTCCTTATGATAAATGATATTATTACATCGAAAACATTCTCATAGCAGATTGTTCTTGAAATAATATGTAGCTTTTTTTGAATATCTAAAGAGAGTATGGCTTAGGGCATTCTATAGAATAGAAAAACACCCCCGAGAAAATACTTGCATATTTATACAAAGAATCAAGGTTATGTGTGTGATTGTGTTTGCAAAGTCATGCACATTGTTAAACAATAAAGAGCATTTTATTGTAATAATTTATAACTCGTTTAGGTATGTGTTATAATAAGCCGAGTTTAGGATTTATAACGAACACGACTGATACTTTCTTACTTTATTTTATAACACAAGTAAGCCTATCTCGGGAATATTCTATTTTAGTGTACTTTGTCATATAGCCACACCCAGACTTATAGAAATGATGAAATATAGTCTTTTTAAGCCACTGATAAAACGTCTCTATGAGAGGCGAAATGCATTTCCTGTCAGTTCGTAAGCTTTAACTAATTTATTCCCATTTCCTCATTATTTTTTTTTATCCGAGATTAATGACGTGAGCAAATCTTATATCAGTAGCAGTTGTACATAATTGAAATAAAAGCTTAAAGGGTCATACATATATACGGCTAAATGCATTTTTTTTATTTTCATTGCATGGAACATTTTAAAAACTATTCCTCTTGTTAAAATAGGCAAGTTCAATGTAAAGGGACAACAATTAAAATGTTCTTCCTCAAGAAAAAAAAAAAAAAAAAAAAAAAAACAGATACCAATTTAAGTGGCGATAATAATGGCGATGTTAACATTTTTTTTATCTCAACGACATTTTCATCTTAAATAAATCTAGATAAAATAAAATTAATGTAACTGAAAGTATTTCAAATGGTAATACATAATATTCTCTTCAGTGTGTGATAAAGTAATTGTATTAAACCCGTTACATTTCAAACGCATTTCCATTGTATTGTTGCATTAAGAACGCAAAATGTTCAATCATGATATTGATTTTCATGGTACTGTCAAATTAGCCTAAAATGGATAACTTATTAATCTCCTTGTGACATAAAGACACTCTAAATTTTGTGTATCATTCTTGGCGCTATTTATAAATATGTTAGCAATGACACAAACTGTATTCAATGTGATAGCAATGGACTCTTAACACAGTCAAGTATCTAATACTCCCTGCGTACTATCGACAGTCATAGACCTAACATATGTAAACAGTGTTGTGTTGGCTTGCAAACGTCTTTTCAACAACTTTTGGATCATATAATCAACGTGGTCCTTGTAGCAGTTGGCACAATGCCAAACGTTTTAGCGCTCTCTCACTAAAACACCACGTCACAGACACGTTGAAACCCACGACCTCACTCACTCGACGCTGACGCTCTACCACTCGTCTACCGAAGCGGTTGTATATATACGAGATACGTAGACTGGTTTTACAACTTTTTACCATTTCATGCAATTTGTATAACTGGTAACGTTATTACCAGTAATATTGCTCGCTAGCGGTTGTAATTATTGGAATAGAATAGCATTATAATTACACAGTACAAATTAAAGGTTATTTAATAACCATAAGTATTTATGACAGCAATACATATAAAATATACAAATGGTACTATGTTCTTATACAAAACATTAATATTTGAGTTCGCTTGAACCATACTACAAGAAACAATTTTCTCAAGTTCATCACATGACATTAACAATGTGACACTTTAAACAATGCTTCCTCTTTTGTAGACTTAAACAAATTACACCTCTGGAAGTAGGATTAGCAAACCTTTCTGTAAATTTACGTATACAGCTCTTACAGTGTTATAAAACGGACGAAGCCTTAAAAAGTGGTATTTGTTTTCTACGACATTATATTGCTGACTCCTTTGTCTCTGGCAAACTTGATTGCCTGGCAGGTTTGCCGTTGGTAATGACGGAGATGCGGTTATGGGTCTAATGAGAAGGTATTTCATATTGCAATAAAAGGTAAAAAGATAAGAATAGCTTCAAACGAAAATACCTTATCAAAAGTCAAATGTACAGTGTACTACTTCCTTCTATATATTATATATGTTATTTCTCGTTATTCTAATGTTTGTTTAAATGATTATGTTGGTGTCTTTTGTTGCATTACCTATGCCATAGCAGGGCAAATTGTTACCTCGCATAAAAGTATGATAACGTTTCTAAAAATAATGTATTAAAATAAGAAAGAACATAAAAGACTATATTAAACTATGTTGATAATTGATGCTATTCTCTTACTTACTAACATCTTTATTTAAGAAATAATAAGTTCCCAAACGTGGATTATCGTAGAATAACCCGAGTTTTGAGTTCTTATGCGTAACAATATATCACGTGATATATCGTATCGCATAAGAACGAAAAACTCGGGTTATTCTACAATAAATCACACTTGGGAACGTATTATTTCGATTCTAACACGACATATTAGTATCAACAGTATTAGAAAAAAAAGAAACTGCTTTTTACGACCGTGCTACGCACCTGGATCGGATGACGTCATTGCACGCGAGTGGTTTATTGGAGAATAACCCGAGATAGATTTTGCTGTGCATGTATGTAGGTTATTTGCAGGTCGTGTTAGAATTGCATTTATATCACTTATGTATTTAGTTATTATCAGCGCCATTAATTTAGGAATTTAGACATCTCATTATAAATATCGGGTTGAAAAAAAAACTTTTATGAGAACTTGCTGCAGTGTTTGTCAGCTCTGGCTCTTGATAAAGCTTTCGTGTTAATACATTTTCCTTTTTATTGTACAATACTACCACTCCATGCCAAGAGATTTCTGATTGTTTTCTTATCAGTTAAAAATATAAAAAGTTTTTGAATAGATTCTACGGTTACCCAGCTTCAATATTATGTCTCTAAACAAACAATAATACTATTACGTTGGATGCTGGTTGTTAGCTCATCACGATGATCAGAACTTAATGTTGAAAATATAGAATTATGAACAAAGTCTATACCGATAGTACAATAATGATAATCGATAGACAAAGTATTTCAACTCAACGACAAAGAATTTCTAAATTACTTACATATTATACACGGAGAATGAATTTATATCAAGTGAATTGAGTTATTCCATTCGAATTCGATTCCATTCCCACAACTATAACCCTTAGAAGATTATGTGCTTCAATTTAATACTAAGAACTAAATTCTATGGATTAAAATAGTTTTTGTTATATCACTGTCGATCTTCATTTGAAAATAAAGACTTCAGTGTAACAAAAAGTAAATCTGTTAAATCCTAGCCATTTCAAGCAAATCTGGATAATATGGTAGCATTAAGAAAGTGTTAGTTTATATTGATTTTCACGATACTGCCAAACGGTTCTGGTACAGATAAACTTAATCTCCGTGTGACAGACAGAGACTCTTAATTCTGTTATCTAAATTGTATCTGTTTCTTGGCAACATTTATACATATGTTAGCAATGCGACAAATTGCATTAACAATTATGTACTCCAACAATACTCCCTGTGTACTATGACAGGCATAAACAAACAGCGGACCTAACATATGTAAACAGCGTTTTTTGGCTTCCAAACAAATGTTACTTTTCAAAAACAATATGTAAGTTGTATCCACGATGTGCGAGAGTGTTCAACGTTTTTTTTTCAACAATTTTACAGTCATATTAACAACGGTGTCTACATGTAGCAGTGAGAACAATTGTTGCTTCATTATGATATCTGCCTTAGACGTGTGACATAATACCCCACCCAGTCACATTATATGTATTAACACCGGACTGACCAGTCTTAGTACTATCATCGTAATGCTTAGCGCCAAGTAAGGAAGCTACTTGCACCATTTATTTTTTCACGTCGACCAAAAGCCCATACCCTCACGCGCTCGAACTACCACTAGTTTACCGAGGTTGTATATACTAAGGGTGTTCAATAAATACGCAGACAGGTTCTACAACTTTTTCACCGTTTCGCGCACTTTTTTCCCCTCATGTTATAGTATTACCAATAACATACTTGCTATATCAACTGTAATTATTAGTCTAAGAATAGCATTACAGCATATTGTGTCAAATTAGAGGTTATTTAGTCACAACGGTGACGTCACTTCCTTTGAATTATAATATGATTACGCTTTGCCAAGAAGCGGGCACATGTTAAAAGATATGCTTAAAGCGCGTGAGCGCGAGAATCTCTCTGTTAACACATGTTAACTTTCCTGTTAAGACACCCTTGAAAACGATAAATACACGCTAGAATAAATAACTCTTCTACTTTTCAAAATGTTTTTCTTGTTAAACGAGTTTTACAGCAAGCTACTTCTAGGCTCATGTAAATGCAATTAAATTATAGAAAGACTGCCAAAGACTGAAGCAGCACATTAATTTACCCTGTTCATGCGATACACTTAAGCCTACCCTGACTTCAAAATGACACCGGTTTGTGGTATTTAGCAGGATTCGTGAGAATATGATTTTATAGATCTTACATGTTTACGGTGACTGCGGATGTTTTCTTTTTATTGCTTTGAAAATGGATAAATAACATAGTTCCTATGAAATGTGCATGTTTTAATTTTTACTTTCAATAGATTAAAAAATATCCTGTGGCCATCTTTCTCTAAAATATTTCATCCTTAGATATTTAACCCTTAGCCTGCTGGCGGCAAGTGATTCTGCCTTTGCGACCAGTGCAGACCAAGATCAGCCTGCACTGTTCGACATTTTGATAAGCGCCCCTTTTATCAGTTACTGGTACTGTCCAAATTGACAGATGGACAAGTTCATTATAGAAATTTAGCAGGGTAAGGGTTAATTCATGGGAAGGAAATCTTCATCAAATTAGGTTTATTTAATATTAAATTAGTTGTGTACGCACAGCTACATTCATAATTAAATGTCAGAAAGAAAACGTTGATCAATAAAAAAACTTCCAGTTTTTAGCAATTGTTCACATTTATACTGTGTTTAGCTATAGCAAACCTAATGCATGGTACTGTTAATACACACACACTTTTTGATTTCAAGTTTACATAAACTATAAATTATGTAGTAACTGTTCAGATTTTCAAATATGAAATTTGGATCTAATTTACCTTTAAAGGTATTGTCAAATTATCAAAAGATTTAAATGTACGAGTTCTAAAACATGTATGAAAAGACCAATAGTATTCTATATCTTTTGTGAATGGTAAACGAAACTTTTAAATTTGTCTCAAGAAAACAACTACCCTTCTTTTAATAACCACGTTAAGTCAATAAATAAGGTGACATTTTTGTTTTTGGCAAGTGCTACATGTATCTATAACTGTTGGCGAAATTCATTTACACGCAAACGATGAGTTTTAGATGTTACTGACGAAGATGTTGTGTTTATAAGTGTTAAAAAGTGATTATACTAATTCCAAGCAAGAACAACAAGTACTTTAAACAAAACAAAATCTACGTGTCACAAAGTCCGAGATCTGCCCTTGCCTAAATAACACAATCAATACATTAAAGAACATATATTATACGTTTATTCCATTTCAAAAAGTATCGAAATACAATTTTATCTTCAACGAAACTTATCTTCATAAACAATACTATCAACATTCTAAGATTCACAGAAGTTTACTTATTATTAATAAATGTTTTTTCTCTATATCACTGGCGATATCCAGTCCGTAATTTAGAATGACAAAGTTATCTCTCAAACTATTCAAGTGTGATGTGATTTGTAACAGAATTCCGCTAAGGCCGATGCTAGGGGGCGTGATGGGTGTTGTATATTTCATTACCTCTCATGAACAGGCTCAATCAAACCGAGTCTGCTATTATTTTGCTTGTTTGCTTTATGTGCTTAAAAAGGATCTTCTAGCAGATGCTACTGAAGATATTCCGTTGCCTAATGATGTGACATATATTGCCTTGTTGTATTTATTTCTGTATTTATTTCTTAACGCCAAATTTAAGCTTACATTTGCAAACTGCATTTGCCTCTAGCGGAAAGAAAGAAAACTAGCTGTCTTCTGTTTCATTTAGCTGTGAAATCAATACTTTTATCAGATCTCACAGTAGCAATCCAGTGGAACTTTGTAATTGATTCTAGAGTTACTACTTTTGTAATGAATTTCAGATCTTAAGCTGTAGATATGAAAAAGGTTTGAATCACGTTTATATGACATTATGTTTATATCTTCTATGGATTTAGCTGTCTATCATCTCCATTTCATATACATTTTAAGTGTCGTTACAAAGAAAGTATACGCTTTTAGCTTTCCGGTTTTACAAATTTTCTGCTACTAATTGAAACAAGTAGGGAGTAATGTGTGTGGGAGATACGAAGTACTTTAAGGTGTACAATACAGAACAAGCACATCAGATGGCATAAAGCTAGTAAGACATACAATGGGAAGGCTAGTTTAATACTGACCTGTAAGTCACTAATACCGACCTGTAAGTCATGAATACCGACCTGTAAGTCATGAATACTGACCTGTACGTCACGAATACTGACCTGTAAGTCACCAATACTGATCTGTAAGTCAATAATACTGACCTGTAAGTCACCAATACCGACCTGTAAGTCATGAATACTGACCTGTACGTCACGAATACTGACATGTAAGTCACCAATACTGATCTGTAAGTCAATAATACTGACCTGTAAGTCACCAGTACAGTACTGACCTGTAAGTCACCAATACTGACCTGTAAGTCACGAATACTGATCTGTAAATCAAGAATACTGACCTGTAAGTCACCAATACTGACCTGTAAGTCACCAATACTGATCTGTAAGTCAAGAATACTGACCTGCAAGTCACCAATACTGAGCTGTTTGTCAGTAAAACTACCAGTGATTTCCAAAAGAGGCCTTTGAGGCGAACGTCTTTGAAAAAATGTTTTGACGAACAAAAGGTATGCTTTAATTGTAATGTGTATGATCTAGATATATTTTCACTTATATAATGAAACCAATTTTACTGTTGATAGTGCAGGAACACATTAGTTTGCTGACAAAATGTCGTATCTGTCAGTTTCATTGGTAGTATATTATCTTAACGACATTTTAATGCCGATTGCTTTGTCTCCAGCAGACATGACTGCTTGTTATAACTTGTTTGGCGATGGCACTAAACATGTGGACATCGGTGTGACGAGATGACACTTGATAGAGTCTGATAATAAGATCTTCGAGCATAAAGTTGTTTTGTGACCAATGCATTGCTTTTTCTAAATGAACATTATCGTGGTTTCTTCCTTAAATAGCTCCTTTGGCTGAAAATTACAAAGGAAAAGTGAAAACAAAAATGAAAGCAGATTCAAATTAAAATCTGGATTTATTGTTGTATCTGATATGTTGCTTTTTTGTACAACGCATTAATCATAGTTTATTAAAACATTACCAGAATCGTCATATAAAACAGTGGGAAATATTATAAAGTGCTGCAATCACACGCAACTACTTACATAATATTATCAAACAAGAAATATCTTTAAAAATGATGGTCGGCGAATTGTAATAGGAATTTCAAAGAAGTTTATGAATTTTTCATCTAACATTCATCTTTCATCTAACATTTTTCAAATTGCAAAACTAAACACCGCACTTTAACAATTTAAATGGTTCTCTTTTAATTTTTCGCAAAGGTTTCGTAGGGTTGCAATTTTGATTCGTTTATCCTTAGACGAATAATTACAGCAGTAGTTTGATGAAGATTCATGAAGCGGTTCATGAGAAAAGGTCATTAAACGTGTTTATATTTTTAGCTAAATTTGTCCCTATCCCCATTTGTAACAAAATAGCAGGAGACCTTACGAAATTGTTACACATCGAGTTTGATAAAAATCCATTACATTTTAGTGGTTAATGCGAAGAAAGGCATATCTACTTTTATAGCTATCATGAGTGGTCCCTAATAGGGCCCAAGTTCCTTTATAAATAAATTTGGAAGAGGACCTTATAATGATGCTCCAGACAAAGTATGACAAAGATCCACCTGTTCATGAGACGCTGTATAAAGGCATTTCTAGTTTTAGCTCTAGCAGCCACTAAAAGGGGTTAAATGTCCCAGCTGAACAAAGTTGGCTGCGAGCCTAATAAAGATGCTACAAATCAAGTTTGATTAGAATACATGAGAAAAAATCAATTAAAGGATTTTTTTAATTTATTATTTTTATTTATTTCTAAAATAGGCCAACTGATCCCGCTTATATTCGCTATTCATGAATCTTTGGACAATGACGTCACACCTATAAAAAAAGTGAAGGTCAAGCAAAACATACAATTGTAATTATTTCAATATTTCTGTTTCATAAGCAAAGTTTGACCGTAGTCATATCACATAGATAAACTGTATGCAGCGTACCTTCATTTCAGTGTAATGAGATTCAGTCATTATATAGCATATATATAATAAAACAGATTTCAACTGAGTTCAATATTTGCATACCATACTAAAGAAAAATATTCATATATAATAAATCAGTTAAATAATTTATAACAAATATATCAAAGCAAACAAGTACTCATTTTAATATGCAATCTGAATAAGTCACAAAGGCAAGAAACCTTTTCATATACAGACGACAATTGTAACAAGGAAAGTCTTTTAAAAAGCACTTCTCTACATAAAAGACTCTTATCACACCCTTATTCATGTGATACGCAGACCGTATTCAGCTCTTTCTTTAATTTGATATATGTTGGTATTTGAACAGGTTTTTATCATATTTATTAAACTTACTTATCATTTTGAGATATATCAATATTCTTGCTAAATATACTGAGCCAAAGTTAGCTTTAAAACTGTGAACAGCGTCGTTTAGGATAAACGCTTTGTCTACATTTCACTCAGCGTAGCACAATCAACAGAGTGAAAGAAATTGACACTCTCGTTCAATCAGGCAGAGTGTTGCATAAATCTTCCATTTTGATAAATTATCTATAATGCGTTATCAAGTAGTTTGATTTGCAAACTGAAGTCACGTGGCATAGGTAACGAAAACCAATTTAGACGGCGTCGCCGAAAAAAAATGAAAGTACCCTATTGATAAAAATTCGAAACTTTTCAATTAGAGATTACCATAAAACCAGATTTTAAAAGGCCAAAAGTTTGTTAGTTTTAAAATTATATTTGATCTCGAGGTAGAATATTCGATATTCGCGAACAGCTAGTGCATAATAATGGAATACTTATAACAAAACAACGCTTTCTCAAACATTTATTTTCTAAAATATGTCTACTGTCAGCGAAATCAGCGCAAATAAATTATTAATGTTTATGTTTGATTCTAAAGTCTGTACTGTATACCTTGTCTGCTCTTAACGTAACTTTTTCTCTTAACATGCATAAAATTTGAAACTGCACGGATTTTGTCAATGGACCGTGTTTCGTGCAAACCTTTGCCCATTTTCATTCCTTGTAAGGTGTACGAAAGATATATTTCAGTCGTATATAAATGAAAAATAAATATCTTCGCTTTGTGGCTTAAACAAAGAGATGTAATTTTCAAAATTATACAGTTATGTGTAATAAGATTCCGTGTATTTGCATTACAAATTAAAAAAACAACTCCAATATTTCTACAAAGTACTTAAATAAGAATCTAAATTTAAAAGTATTATTTCATTACGATATACGTCATGGTACATACTTTTCACGTTACGTATTAACCGGGGACTGTAAAATAGGTATTAACCGGGGACAATAAAACAACCCCATAGATATCTAAAGTTGATAAAGACTGCTAAATATATAAAGGAGTTTGGTGCCAGAACATTCGGGCTGTATGTCACTTTCAGTATAAATTTAATAATTCCACACGTTCACAGATGGTCAGTCGCACTGACAATAAATGCATAAACGAATTCTTAAGAAGAAGAGTTATGCTTTTTCAGAGAAATGTTTCTTTGTAAGATCAGTGGTTAGAGCAGGATGACGGTATCAGTTTGTAGTAAAAATTGAACTTTTACATAGCAAAAGACGACATACATGGCTTATGTAATATATTTTGACCTGCTTGAACTGTTTCAGGTGTCACATACATCATTTTTATACTGTACGTCTCAACGCAAGTGAGAACCGCACACAACATTTCAAGCGTTTGTGATATCGGGCTACTATGACTTAAGTGTTTGTCTCTCTCTAGCATCGAAAATATATTTTCGTACGAAGCTTAATATAATAATATTGTATGTTAACATAATAAAACTATAGTTGATCACATCAGACAGTCCCGGCGTTCCATACTAGTTATCATCAGTTATTTGATTTAAACAAACTTTCATACGAAGGTGGTGGGTCGGCATATTTTTGTGCATCGGTTTGTGTAGAAGATTGTTGTTGAGCTGAATTTAAGTGTTTAAATTTGTTTCAGCAGTTGCACTTCTTGTATGCAAATTATTTCGGTTGTTTCCAAAGTCTGTCTGCATATGAGAAGAAGTATCGTATTAAATGATCTACAATTTGACGGGCTTCTCTGCCGAATCTGTTTGGAGGTTAGGGCATGCTGACGGTATCAGTTTGGAGTAAAACTTAAGATGTAAACATACGTGGCCTATGAATCTGGCGCTGGTAAAATTGTTTAAGCTGGCGCAAATCCCAATCTTATACTACTCAACGCCAGTGAGAACCGCACATGATATTAAAAGTCTTTGCAATATCGGGTCACTTTGACTTAAAAGTTTGTCCCTCTCTAGCATTGAAAATGTCTGTGTATGATCTACAAATTGAGGGGTTTTGCAGCCGGATCTGTTCTGGCATTAAGGCAGATTGACGGTAGCAGTTTGGTGTAAAAATTGAAATATTAACATACATGGCCTATGAAGTATATGTGGCACTGGTTGAATTGTCTCGGCTTCCACAGAACTCATCCGAATTCGACGCAAAACAAGCTAGAACCGCGCACAATATTACAAACCTTAGTAATATCAGGCCACTTGTTCCTCTCTAGCATTAAAATAGATATGTGTATTAAACTTAAGATCTACAATTTGAGAAGCCTCACTGCCGAATTGGTTCAATGGTAAGGGCAGGATGACGGTATCAATTAGGACTAAAAATTGAAATTTTTCATGATAGGAAAATCCTAGATATATGACCTGTGAAGTATAATTGACGTTGTTTGAATTGTCGCAGCTTTCAGAAAACTCATCCTTTATATGGCTCCAGGCATGTAAGAACAGCATACGGAATTACCTGTTTCAGGTCAGTATACTACTCAACGCAGGACTGAACCGCACTGGATATTACATGTTTTTTTTTTTTAATATCGGGCTACTATGAATTTAGTGTTTGTCCCTCTATTAAGGCTATGATTAAATTTACAATTTGAGAGCTTTTTTACCGTATTGGTTCAGTGGTTAAAGCAGGATGACTGTATTATATTGGACTAAGAATGAAATATTTACAGAGCAAGTGTTAATAAACATTGCCTGTGAAATATAGTTGACGCTGGTTGAATTGTTCAAGCTGTCACAGAACTCATCAAATTACAACTCAACACAAGTGAGAAACACATGCGATATTACAAGCCTTAGTAATATCGGCTACTATGAGATAGGTGGTTCTCCCTCTATAGCATTGACAATATATCTGTGATCTTCAAATTGAGGTGCCTCACTTCCGAATCGGTTCAGGAGTTAGGGTAGGATTATGGCATCAATTTGGAGTTAAAATTGAATGTTCACAGGGAAAATGTTAATATATGTGTTCCATGGAACATACATGTATATGGCACTGGTTAAATGGTCTCAGCTTTCACAAAACTCATCCATATACGACTCAACACAAGTAAGAACCGCACACGATGTTACAAACCTTAGTAATGTCTGACCACTATAACAAGTGTTTGTCTTTCTCTAGCATTGAAAACATATATGTGTATTAAGCTGATGATATTAAATTTGAGGGCCTCGCTGTCGAATCTGTTCGGAGGTTCGGGCAGAATGACAGTATCCATTTGGAGTAAAATTGAAATTTTACATAGCAAAAGTTATTATACATGGCATGTGAAAAATATTCGGCGCTTGTTGAATTGTTTCAGCTGTCACAGAAATCATCCGTATACGACTCAACACAAAAGAGAAACAAACGCGATATTATAAGCCGTTGTGATACCATGCTACTATGAATTAAGTTTGTGTCCCTCTCTAGCATTGAAAATATATATGTGTATTAAGCTAATGTTCTACATGTCTAGGGGCCTCACTGCCGCATCTGTTTAGCGGTAAGGGCAGGATGACATCAGTATCAATTAGAGTATTTTGAAATTTTCCATAGCAAAATCCTATATACATTGCCTGTGAAGTATATTTGACGCTGGTTGAATTGTCGCAGCTTTCAGAGAACTCACCAATTATACGACTCAAGGCAAGTTAGAACCGCTCGCAATATTACAATGTTTTATTATATCTGGTCACTTTGACTTAAGTGTTTGTCCTTCTCTAGCATTGAAAAATATCTGCGAATTAAGCTTATGATCTACCATTATAGGGGCTTTACTGCAGAATCTGTTTGGTGGCGATATAAATTTTGGAGTAAGTATTGAAAATTAAATAGCAAATGTTAACGTACGTGACATATGAAATATATATGGCGCTGGTTAAATTGTTGCAGCTTTCACAGAACACACATGCACGAGTCAACGCAAATAAGAACCGCACACGATATTACAAGCTTTAGTTATATCGGGTCACTACGATTTAAGTGTTTGTGCCTCTCCAACATGAAAAATACATCTGTGTATCAAGTTTATTATCTACAACTGGAGGGGCTTCACTGCCGAATTAGGTTCAGTGGTAAGGTTAGGATGACGGTATCTTTGTGGAGTTAAAATTGAATATTTACTGTGGAAAATGTTAATATACGCGTACTGATGAATATGTGTTGCACTGGAAAAAATGTCTCAGCTTTCACACTATGACTTAAGTGGCTGTTCATTATATTTTGTGTAGTATACGGAATAACTTCGCAGACACTAGTTTGTCAGTAATATCACTGATATCTAATTGGACATTTAAAAATCGTTCCATAAAATCGTATAAAATACGATAATAGCATTAATACTGAAAATACGACAGGAGGCGTGCAAACAATATCTGAAAGTTAAGGACGCTGTAATTGTACATTGTAATGCGACTACTAAAACAATCTATCGATACAAATACGTGCTGGGTTCCTCGAACATCCACAGCGTATGGAGTATTCAGGAGGTATGTTTGAGAAAGAGAGAACATTGCGAATATTTGATTGACGGTAGACTAAATACGTTACAACGTACGCCAGACGTCGTAATGGGTTTCACTTTAACTTGTTGCAGAATCATAACTCTTCTATATATGCGATGGTAATTTTCTGAGAGTATTCATGAATGCCCTAACTGTTAAATAACTTAAAAAGTCTTGTGAATTGATGACAGCTATTTCCCTTATTATTCTTACATTGTCGATTTATTGGGACAAATCTCGTAGACCACTGTAGCATCAAATTTAAGAAACTGTTAGTATTTGGGCTTTTACGAAGCATATAGTCAACAAAGCAGACTCGGTTTTGGTAATTTAATGTGTTCAAGAGCGTCCTCGGCCGAAACCGAACTGTAACATTGATAGGATGCCATATATACCAAAGGATTAGAAATTATAAACACAAAATTAAAGTATGGGGCGGCTTTTTACGGCGCCACACGGCACTTAATATAATTATATTCGGAAGGTGTGTCTATTTTATATACTATAATTATTTTAATAGCAGAAACAACGAAAGCAGATCTGATAAATAACGATCATATCGGCGAGTTACTATAATCTGATACTGTTGCATTTTGGAAAAAAAAATTATCTGTTGAACTGTCTAATGCAAATTGTCTTTTGCGCAGTTTCTTAACGCTCAGTCAGTTTCAGGTATGAAGACAGTGGGTAAGTCTCGGAAACTTCCACAGAGACAATTGGTGAGTCTCGGAAACTTCCCATAAAAAAGATTAAAGATGGACTATGTAAATCATTTTTCATTACAACTGTTGGTATGCACACTGGACAATGCAATATGGAACATGTTGAAATTTGCGTATATTTTCAATCCTAACACGACCAGCGAGCAACCTACATACATGTAGAGCAAAATCTATCTCGGGTTATTCTGCAATAAACCACTCGCGTGCAATGACGTCATCCAATCCAGGTGCGTAGCACGGTCGTAAAAAGTAGTTACCATTTTTTCTAACACTGTCGATACTAGAATGTCGTGTTAGAATAGAAATAACAAGTTCCCAAGTATGATTTATCGTAGAATAACCCAAGTTTTTCATTCTTTTGCGAAACAATATTATATCACTCAGGCATTCTTACGCATAAGAACTCAAAACACGGGTTATTCTACGATAAACCGCGTTTGGGAACTTATTCATTCTTAATTAAGAAAATACGTTTTGTAAATAGCTGGTTAAGAATGAAAGGAATAAGAAGATATGATCTTAAAGGCTAGAACAGATTTTCGAATTACAAGAAAAGAACTCTTCTTAAATCTAACCTGATATTACAGACAAAAAGCTAATGCTCTTCTATACATTTTGTCATCTTTTGTTGTTAAAATGCGCTTATATTAATGAGACCTCATCAGCAATGTCAGTTAATGAGTTTATTATAATTGTTTCTGAATAATGCTCTTAAAATTATTGTCGCCACTAAATTTGATACAGAGATGCTGAAATTAATGACGCTAAAAGAAATAAAAACCTTGATTTTATGAAAATACATTAAAATTTTTTTTGTTGTGTCAATCAGTAACTGACAAGAATTTTCTCTCAAAGATATTAAAATATGAGCTGATGACACATACAAACAGTTGTATAGAACATTAAATAGGTCTATGACGAGATGGATGATAATGAAGTTGATGATACTAGATTTAGGACATTACCACGAATACCAACAGCAACATACCTAATTTGGACAGTGTTTTAAATCGATGTTTTCTTGCACAATATAATGACATGAAATACTCCAAAAGAAAAAAAAGCATATATTTTAACATGATTGTTTTATTATTATAATTTCCGGTCCTTCAGGTTCGTGGTCTTCATTCAATTTTTCTGTATAATTTAGATCCGCTTACGACGGTGCAATGGAGACCTATTTTCTCATGTCAAGAACAGAATCAAAGATAATAAAAAGGACAATATCTCATTGCGGGAACGCAGTCTCAAAAAAGTGTATATATAGGTGTGTATCAAACTGATACGCTTTACAAAAACTGAATATTAAGCAAAAAATAAAACAAATAGATAACAAGGTCAAAACAACCCGAGTCTGCTATTAATTTGCTAGGTTCAGGATCTTCTCACTGATGTTATCACTACTGTTCCCACTTGGTAGACAATGTTCTTTATTTCATGTCAGCGTTTACAAAACACCGTTGTCCGTTTCAAGATGAATATTTAAAATTCTGTATAATACAGATAATTTTCGGTGCACAATTTATAGGTAAAATCACACCACATGTGTGTTGCTTATCCATGAAAATGTAATGCATTCTAATAGCAATCATATATTTTGCTTTGTTTTGTCTAATTTAAATTGCTTCTCAGATAATCGAGGTATTCAAGGCTGAGATATATGCAATCATGCAAACTGACCATTTAACATGTCACCTAATAAAAACCATCATGGCTATATAGAAAACCATGCTTGGCTTTGTAATAAACGCAAAACAGCTATTCGATGAACTGTGTCATAAGTTTCCCTCGACCATGTTTATGCACACAGGTTTTAAAAGACTTTTAATGCTGAGACCTTGTCTGTTAAAGATGACGCAGACATTGACAGATCGAAAACTGCTATTATAAAAGGAAAGCATCGCTGCTGTAAAGGTTATGGCAGAAAAGATACTAGACTAAGGGTGAAAAAAAAAGAATAGCCAGTAGTAATGGCTAACCAGACGGCAGCGTCTAAAGTCATTTGCACATGAGAAAGATTTGTGCCACATGGGTACAATATTTTGCTCTCTTCAGTTGGGATATTTTTAACGTCTGTACGCCCGTGGCAAGAAAATATTTACTTTAAGATATCATCTCCAGTCTGTCGATGTGTTATCTAACTACGTTGAAATACCAAGGTTTCCATTATTGCATTTACAACAAGTAATTCATCGCTAGGGAGACACCGTTTTTCACTTAATGTTATCTGTTTCACAGCAGGGTACTAATAAACTTGTAATATCTTCAAAGTATTACTGCATCGCAGAGCTTCTATAGGAATTATCTCTACATTCTAAATAGAAAACCACGGTATTGCATTTTACGATATTATAAACATCACGACGCACATTGATTTTCACTATATAATACTGTATTAAAAAGACTCTAGCCTCTATGTGACAGAACGCAAAACGACCGTAAACAGCATTACTTCGATATAATCTGTAGTTTACAGATCACAGAGGCTTCTTGGCGACAAATTAATATAGATTAATACGTGTAGTGTTTCTGCTGGTTTGTAGGAAAACTGCTTTAAATTTAAATATCAAACTTTCTAACGTTCTATTGTAACAGTTGTAATTTATACGGGATAAGTTTCTACTGGGCAATGAAAGAGAAAGTATAAGTAACATACAAACTCTCTTGGGAATATCTAGTAAAACTTGAATATTAATACGATATTCTGCTGAAGTATTCATAGAACATGGTTGGATAAATGTTATTTAGACTTTCCTTACTCTCAAAATAATTACTGAAATTATATGTTTCTATAGGGCAGACGTTTCTAATTATGCTGCAATTTTTAATCCAATCAATACAGAGCAAAGAAAAGAGACGGGGTGCGGACGGAGAAATACTGACAGAAGTTAACGAGAACGGCAGATTCATCTTTGACGTTTGATATTTACGTTATTAATATTGGAGAGAGTCAAGTGAGAACGTGAATACCGTTTATAAGGTATTCTTGTAATTTGTTTGTGTGTTTATATAGAACAAGTTCTAGCAAACCGAATAATTCCGCTGACGTAAACGGACCTGTTCGTTAAAGGATATGAACCAAAGTCATCGCATCTTTATGCACTTTAAATTGAATTAGAATATACACTTTGTTTGCAATTTACATATTCAAATAAAAAACAGTAGTACTTCTGAAAATAATGGGGTTATACATAATTGATACACATGTAAAGTAAGTACGAAGTTATACTGTAAATGTGTACATTCAGTTTAGATAGAAATGATCTTAATTTAAAGTGTACATTCAAGGGGTTTAGGGGATACAGAGCGGATACAAAATGGAAGGCCCAAACCTTTGACCTTGACTTGTGACCTTGACCTTGAGCCGACATGGCTGACTCATAAGTTATGCACATTGACTTGATAAGGTGATCATTTGACCCAAGTTTCATGATTATCCTTCAATGCTTTTAGGAGATATAGAGCGGACACATAATTGAAGGCTCAAACATTTGACCTCGAGTTGTGGCCTTGACCTTGAGCCAACATGGCTGACTCTTAAGTTATGCACATTGTCTTGAGGAGGTGATCATTTGACCCAAGTTTCATGATTATCCCCAAAGGGGTTTAGGAGATACAGAGCGGACACGAAATGGAAGGCTCAAACCCTTGACCTTGACCTTGAGCCGACATGGCTGACTCGTGGGTTCTGCAAGGGGATAAGGAGATACAGAGCGGACACAAAATGTTACAGCCGGACGGACGGATACCATTCCTATAACCCCTACCACCCGTGGAGAGGGATTAATAAAGAAGTAAGAAAAGGATATTTATTCAGGTGAATGACCTTAAATGTGTTTACTTTCTTCAAAGAAAACGTTTTCTTATGTCTTTTCATTTAGTAATCGAATGCGTAAGTTAAACGTGAGGATTTCATGATAATGTGTTTACGTAGATAATAAAATACGATGACAGTAATGTTATTTTTGGAACATGTTTTTTTTAATTATTCTACATGAAAAGTAAGGGAAAAACAAATTATTTTTCAACAGTGATCCTTCCGTAGGGTATCAAAAGTATGTAAAAACACACATGATATGTTTACTCCGTCTCAAAACTAATTCATATGTATATTTACTTCATATATAAAATTGTTAAACGGGACTCACTGCATTCCATGCATTTCTAATAAAACATATCTTTTTCTATACCATCAGCGATAATAACTGGAACAAATTCGTTGGTGTGAAAGTTTGTCCTGTAACTGTGAAAGTGGAACCGCTACGACAAACAAAATCTTCAATGATTTACACGACATTGTCAACGGCATAAAAACATATCACACATTCCCTAGTCTTTATCAGTAACAGATCATTCCAGACGACTTTTAACAGTATTACGTCGGTGTTTATTAACTACTGTGGCTTTTAACGATCTAGGGAAAATAGAAGGTGATCTATTACTCGGACGAACCTTTCTCCCTCTTGGTAGATAATGATACGTAATCGCGAACAAATGCAGACCATATTTACGGGTCTTCTACTTTAAAAGCTTTTCTATCCTGCTGTTAAGTTAAATATGAAATACCGTACAATATAAATGCAAAAATCGATTCAAAAACAGAGCGAAGAATAAGTAACCACAGGTGGAAGTAACGTATCTAGGATACAGTATGGATCCATGAGTCATATACACTTAAATACTTTAAAATGATAAATAAATGGTTTCTGCGAAAAACGTTGTCAAAAAGTCATGATTTTGACTTTTTTGCCCCTGTGACAATTAGCCATGAACAAGGTCATAAACAGCATTTTGACATGCGCATTGCTTCCAGGTCCGCATTTAAAAAAATCCTTATCAATGAATGGCCGTCTTTTGGGGAAATGAATAATCTTTCAGAAAAATGTTACTCCAAGGCGGCCAATCATTGACAAAGAAATATTGTTTTGAAAAAATACGGACCTGAAAGCAATGTACATGTCAAAAACATATTAAACACCTTTCTAATGACTCACTGTCACAGGGGCAAAAAAAAAAATTCAAAATGACTTTTTGGCATTTTGTTTTCTTAGAAAACATAATAAATCTAATATATTTAAGTGTATATAATATGGCCCATGGATCCATACTGTGTCCTAGGTACGTTACTGCCACATGTGCGTACGAAGCGGTAGTTTTCACTCTACCTGAATGAATCTCACAGATTTTTTGCACCAAAGTCTTACCCCTTAAACACATTAAGTACACTGTGCCAGTTAAAATTAGTGTTACAAGCAGTTAGAATAGGCTAAATGCAACTAACAAAACTAAAAATTAGGTTCAATCGTAATTAGTTACTTACAGATTCGCTATATAATTTTGCTTTCGTAAATTACCTTCGCCTACCATAGCCGCTTGTTTGTATTCTGGTACGAGCCGGATTTTATCGCTACGTTCGAAATACGTTAACTGATATAATGCCAATGAAATCGTTCTCTATACATCTGCCGTTTTGTCATCGAACATCATGGCAGGTAAAGATAATTTACAAAAGCAAAAAAAAAAAATGTTAATTGCACACGTGTAAGCAAGTAAGTGAACTGAACCTAGATTCTAGTCTTGTTTAGTTTGCATTAAGCTTGTTCTGACCGCTTGTAACGTTATTTTTAACTTGCACCGTGTATTTCTTGTGTTTTAGAGGACGACTTTGGTGCGGAAAATGTGTGACATTTATTCGGGTTGAGAGAAAACCACCGCTTCGTACGCCCTGCTCGCTTGTTGTGTGTAAACGGTTTGCCACTGGGCTTTGAAGATCTTTTTTCTGAAAGATTATTCAATTGCCCAAAACACAGCCGATCATTGATAAAGATTTTTTTTTATTGCGGACCTGGAAGCAATACGCATGTCTAAATGCTGTTTATAACCTTGTTAATAGCTCATTGTCACAGGGGCGAATGCATGTTCTACATCGAAAAACAAGTGGATATAGGGGAAATACTATTTAACAACATATTTGAATTATATTTATTCAGCTGATTTAAAACAAAATCAAGGTAGAAGGCATCTCATCCTTTGTTTATTTACAGGAAAACTTTGTGAATTGTCAGGATTCACAGCATGATGAAAAGTAAATCTACCAAACACATGTTAATTGTCAATTTGCATGCTCTACTTTGTTTACACTGGATATTATTAGACTTCTGATTGTAAAACTTAAATACCTCTACAAATTATCAATCAAATGCCGTAAGACCATTTTTTGTTTGAGAAAGACGAGCTTGAAGTACCGAAATGTTAATGATAAAACTAGACATACTGCTTTATAGAATCGCTTTTTGCCGTACTTAGTCTAATAAGTTTTATAAAGTAAATTTATGACTAGACTGAGCTCCTCAAGACAATCAAAATGTCACTAGACTGGCTCTCGTCCCTATGTTTGTTCTGTCATATTTTTCTTCGTTAATATTGGAAGTAACTCCAGCAGGTTCTTTCTATATTCACTGGATTTTTAATGCCCCTTGCTCCAAACATATGCATGGTTTAGCCATCAGATAAAATATTGCTATTTTAGAGGCTTAAAATTAACTTATAAAATGTCTGCAATGTTTATAAAAAAAGTAACCATGTAGCCAGTCTAAAATGATACAAAAAAGTAAATACTGTCGAAAACAGACCTACATCGTTTTTGAATAAAGCCAACGTGTAGAAAATTGTTGTCGCTTGGTATTAGATATATAATGTATTCCTTCTTGTTGCCAATGATAAAAAGCAAGCACATACATACGTCCAGATTGCATTTGTTTCTTTAACTTAATAATGTAAGTTCAATTTTTTTTTTCTCAAATTTTTAAAAAAGCAAATATTCTTTTCAATGCTCCCTATTCTGCGTCCAACATCAAGGGTTATTTCAATCCAAAATGTAAGAATTATATTAATCAAAGAGGCATAGACGAGTTCTTGACAGCTGCATCTAGGTGACGTATGTTTAAAGGTCAGGAAGGGAACAAATATCAATCTAAGGACTTGGAGTGATGTAAATCTGTTAATTCTTTGCGTGTAACTTGATTAGCTTTGTTATCGGTCTTACTGTCGGTTGATGTTTAACTGCACTAAAATGTGCTTTGTTTTTTTCTAATGTCGCTATCCTCATCTTTAATTTCAGTCGCTGATATTGATGTATGTACTACTATTTAAAATTTCTCTTCACCGAGAAATTTTGATATCAATGTTGTTTGACAGGACATGATCTTAAATTCACTCTAATATTAGTTACTTAAATTATAAAAACAATGAAATAAATCATTATTGCATGTACCATATCTTTTCACAAGAGGTTATTTGTTTTAAATAATACTGTGTTAATCAAGTATGGAATCCTATACACACGCATATATGCTTCAATTTATATTTATAAGTCATTATTTATAATGTAAAAGACTGAAAACAGGAAATAACATAAAATCTAATATTATTTAGTTGTGCTCAGAACAAAGATATGTTGCTGTCACATGCTATAATTACACTTTAACTGTTCTAAATGGACCGCGCCAGGAGAAAACCAACATAGTGCGTTTGCAACTAACATGGATCCAGACCAGGATCCATGCTGTTCGTTATCAAAGCCTATTGCAATTAAAGAAACCGTTAGCGAACAGCATGGATCCTGACCAGACTGCGCACTTTGTTGGTTTTCTCATGGTGTGGCTCATATATACTTAGGCAAGTTAGGTTTACACTGATGAGTATCTAATACTACTTTAGCCAGGAGTTATATTAAGTACACTGGTAAGTTGATAATCGTTTTCTCTATAATTATTTAGTACGAACTGGAATGATACACAAGGTCGAATTGTATTGAATTTCTCCTCAATCATTTTTTCAAAGAAATATTTCGAATTAGATTCTTCCCTTAAAGGTATACTAGACCCAGATTACATTTTCTACATATTAGCCGCGCAATGAGAAAACCAACATAGTGGCTTTGCGACCAGCATGGATCCAGACCAGCCTGCGCATCCGCACAGTCTGGTAAGGATCCATGCTGTTCGCTTTCAAAGTCTATTGCAATTAGAGAAACTGTTCCATTTTCTCATGGTGCGGCTCATATAGTTTAAGTACACATGAAATTAACATGTATATGTTTATTAACAAAAATATGTGTCAAGTTTAAAATATCACACATTTAATACATGTACTGCTAAACACAGTATAAATATGTACTACCGCGAAAAAACTGGAAGTTTTTTTAACAGCTGAATGCTGCTACACGTCTTTTACTTTGGGATGTAGCTCTGCAAACACAATTAAGGATAACATGGTGTAATGGGCCTCAATTTCACCAAAAGCATACATACAACTTGATAATTTAAGCTTTAAAAATGTCAAACGATAGAAATAAGGTGCATATTGACAAGTTATATAATGGCAGAAGTTCTCAAAAAATTCCTTTAGATTACCTCCCCTGATAATTTTGGTTTTTCATGAGTTATCTCCCCTGAAAGCTAGAAAAAAAAAAGAAAAGATTTTCTCCTTTTCCCTACGGAGAATTTTAGATTTCTTTTTGATACATTTAGTAAAGTTAGACACATTTCATAAGAGTTTTCTAGATTTCAAGTAAATATCCAAAGATGAAATATTTTCGTGACAGATGGGCATTAAATATCTTTAATAAACGAAAGAAAGTGTATTAAAACAAGTTGATATATATTATAAATGATAACGATACGTTTAATGCTATGACGAGATGTAAAGGCGATGTTGTGTTTGCACGTGAATTTCAAAATGAAAAAACTCGATGCACATTGAGGGAAAACCAACAAACATTTCAAAAAAAATTCAAACGCAAGGTACATGCTACTTTATTCTTTATTTGTGTTTCTTATGTATATACAATTTGAAGTATACGAGAAAACATTTACTACGTTTCGAATAATTGCAAAAACTAATTTGTCTGCGAGGAATCCATACGATAATTGTTAAACGAGATTCACATGATTCACAGCTTTCAACTGCTAAGCTAATAAAAATGTAAAAAAAAAAATCACAGAACATTAAAATCAAAGACGCTAGGGAAAGTGTTCGCTCATTCCAAAGTGGAATTAACCTGCTTAGGTGTTTGGACTGTAAAATATTGTAATTTTGACGCGCTACATTCTTTGTACTTCTTCAAATATTGCACTGATTTTCACGAATATATCAGTGCCATAAACGCAAATAAGACCCTACAGATAATGCCAGATGAACTTTTATAGTATTACTATATGTTCTTGTAATGTAAAAATATATGTCCAGCGTTTCCTTTATGGGTATACAGTATGCATATATATTCAATGTACACTATAAGAACCAGTGAGTATATTAAAAGTAACTTTTAAAAAACTTATATATTCTTGATAGTCTTATTACATTGATCAACCAAATCAATTCTATGTATTCTAATTCAGATAAAATGATGATTTCTCATTGCAGGGCATAAACGGAGGCCTGCGCGGCCGAGTGGATAAGCTTTCATGTGAGGAAGCATACGGGAGTTCGATGGTTACCAGGTGTAAACCCGTGCCTGAAATAATACCCGCTTGGACACATGCAGTTAAAAGCTTTACAATTACCAGTGATCGTGTTTATCAGATTAACTTAAACCGAACAAAGCCGAAAAAAGTATTAACGTAACGCCTTTTATACAATATCTCTTAAGGACATTACCTAAATTGACAGTAAAATCAAGTCTTATATGGCACTCATTTTTCCAGTAGTTTACCGCAGGTACCTGTTTAGAATATATGCTCCCACAAGAGCGTACATGTCACTGTCAAAAATGGGTATTTACTCATGAAGAACCTAACAAATGAAATTACATTATACCAACATAATTGTGCGCTCACCAGTTAAACAACTATTAGAAGCTTATCGTGTAAAATTGATTTACAGTATGTTTATTATTCAAATACTACATTCATTCATTGTGTAAAAGCATAAAAGCACATGTTCCAGTGTGTCACTGTACCACTCCTATAATGTAACAGTTTGAAGGGCCTTATTTCTTTATGGATTGTTCCAGTTAAAATGCTATTATGCGAATAGTTGCATTGAACATCATGATCACATAACTTCTATAACTTTCAAAATTTTATAAATTAACTTTCCGCTGTATTAGTTGCTATATAAAATCAATGAAATAGGCGTACTCTTGAGATTATTTTACTTAAACTTCCAAGTAAATAACAATATTCGCTGTGCATCAGCAGCCAGGAAAGAGTCACGATTCGTATTATTTTGGCTGTTTTTGCAATTTTCATTTTAAAAGCATTATACAAAAACAAAAAAGAAAACTTCTTGAACATTATATACGCAAACGACGTTTATTGTATTTAACGATATTAATAGCACAATTACTGAAATTGGCAGCTGCGCCAAAGTGTTGGCAGTTGGCAGTAATTAGTTTGAAAGAAACAACGTTTGAAAGAAACAACAGAAAAATATATATGAGAGGAAGTAAAAGTTATACATGTTGCTCATTTTTTTGCGAAAAACTATTTGAACTTTTGTTAGCGCCGTTCACAAATGCTAGCTGCTTGTTTTACTCCTTACAACATTACTCTGTTCAAAATCATAATTATGAATTAATTTCAACTTGTATTCCATCGTGATATACTCACAACAAAAGTGTACCTAAGAAAACATGTCTTAAAAAACTGAATAACCTGTTCTGAATGATTTTTCAGATTCCAATGATTTAAACTATTTTCTTTTAGATATTCATGCTGTAAAACATGACGAGCTTAGCAAAAGGTTTTTCCTTCGCTAATAAAGTTTGTTTTCCTATAACCACTGAGGATTCTACCCTAAAATAGAACTCTAGATATTAATGTATATTAACCCTACTCAGTATGAAACTAAGGAAAGCCGCAATGACCTTCATGTTTTTAAACGTATTATTTCAGTCTCTAGTCTTGATGTCTCGGTAAAAGAATGCAAGGTGACCGCAAGGTGAGTGTTAATAACATTTTTCTGATGTATCTGTCCTATAACGCCATGATTATTAATCTTGATATATCTGTCTGCTTCGGTAGTTAGTGAAAACTGAGATAGTTATACAAATAGCTGTCTAGCGTTTCCGATGGAAAATACCATTTTTGTTCAGATCGGAGCATATTTCTCTGTTTATTTCACTTCTATTCGCATTATTTTCGCAAAGCAACCTACATATGGGGACATATAGCGTGTACATAATACTGTCATTTTGAAAGCTTGACACTTTCCTTAATTAGGTTAAGTAGATACTTTGAAATGACTAATAATTGCTAGATCGAAATGACTTTTTATCATTCGATAATGATACGACTTAAGATGTACTAAACGAAAGTAAAATATGGTTCTAGATTTTAATATTTTACCTGTTTCTCCGAATGGCACTGTAAATATTTAAAAACTCAACTCAAAGAACTACTTTACATACATCAGATGTCAGTCCTAGATATATTTTAACAACACATTTATGACAACGTTCTATTACCTTTTAGTTTCATAATTGATTGTTTTGAAATTTCCATGATACGGAATGTTTATACGTATGGTCGTTTTAAAGAATCGTATCAAAACGGTGTAACTGAAAGCTATGAGGAGCTTGTGACCGAAATAAATAATAAAAGCATGTGATTTGAAAATGCAACATGTTTCCTAACAAAGACTTTCCTTATTTTCTATATCATGAATTATAATTCAATGTCAAAATACATTCGTATCCTCAATAATTTACAATGGTTGTAATGTAAAATATCACATTTTCAAAATAGATGCAGTAATTCAGAATTGTTATAGGTACATTAATACCGATGCTGACACTAAATTGTACATAATCATATCATCAATAAGTTTCAATGGTTGTAATACCAAAATACCATATTTTCAAAACAGATGCATTAGTTTAGAATTTAAAGGTACATAAATACCGATGGTGACACTGAATTTTACATTGTATACTTTAGTCAGTGAGGACCCCAACAAGTTTTAAAATTTCAATGTTTATTTAATGCAAATGTTGCAAAACTTTAAAGATATCTTAGTTAGCGCTTAAGCAAGATTTCACCAAAAGGTATGCATACTTGTTGTTTTCATGGTCAACTGGTTTGCACCCTAGTGCTTTTGACCACTGTGAGTTGGAAACCATGGGATTCCGTCATGTAAGATAGCCATATTGTTGGTTGCAGAGAATCGGTTGAAGTTTTGGATCTCTTTCCACCATTAAAGCCATACATTACAAGTTTGACGTTTGGGATCATGTAATCTCACAAGACAATAAAGGCCTTGCGAGTACAAATGACATCTGCTGAGTACATAGTATGACTGTTATAATTGTGTTAATACAGACAGTTCGCGCTTTTAGTAAATTGATAACGTATACTTGTTGTTAATATTATGTAGATGTAATGTTTTAGTGTCTAAAGAAAGTATGGTTTTAAATGTTTTACAGAAGTATTTCCTGGCATAACTGTAATCTCCAAATCACTCTTTTAAAAAAAGATAACCATGATTAATTCTTAATTAATTTTTGTGTAAAAGCTTCTTTTTTTTTTGCTAAAGATTTGATATTCCTTCATACAATGTTGAGCATGTACTTCAGTTTCATAACATCGTTACAAATTTAGATTTATTTGAATAATTTTTTTTTCTTCAAATTTTGTTGCCGACAGCTTTGGTTTTAGGGATTTTCCCACGGTGTCTTTTAACCGCTGTGTTAATTACATTTATTTCCGCAAGATGTTTTTCTCTCAAGAGAGTCTTTAAAGTATTGAAAACTGTAATGTGAGGTTAGCTCTACTTCAGAAATATTATATCTCCTTTTATGATTAGTCGCTGAATAAAATCATTGTTTGAAATCCATATGCGAAGGAATTATATCACGAGGGTGCAGTGCGAGTGATATATGATACGCATCAAAAGGACACTGATTTTATTCAAGAGCAAATATAAAGGGGTTTTCATTAAAATGTTTGCCTTTTTTTGGTTTCTTTTCCCTTCCGTCATCCCGTTTGCGCTATCTAAATTGAGAGTCAAAAAAATGTATTGTTGTATAATAACAAATTTACACCCTTATTTTTTTTAAAATAGGAAAGTGAATGGGTGTGTTGAATTTTCATTTGTTTTTTTCATGGATAACATAAGTTAGTTACTACAAGAAATTAATCTGGGTTTTCATATTTTAACCAATCCCGGTAAGTGAATTTTTTATTTACATTTTAGAAATAAAAAGGATGTGTACGGATATGGTATTTAAGAACTTTTTGGCTGACCTACTTACAGCTTTAAAAAAGCGGTTTAAAAAATATCTTAAACAAGAGCTCCTGCTGTCTAATGATTTTTTAAAAAGGCCCTTAAAACAATACTAGCTTTCATATACAAAAGCTTTAGAGACATTTTCTAAGTTTAAAAGGGGAATCAGTTTGCTAAAATGTAAGCCAGAGTTATGAACTTCCCATTTTGGTTTGTCCCATGATGCCAAAGCGGATGGAAAATCTGAAAAATCTAAGTTTTTCCTGAAAAATATCACATGAAAAAATTTAAGAAAAAATGTTTAGATAAAAGGGGCATATTTACAAAATAATTTTGTTTATTTAATTTGCCCCGTGAGGTCAGTCCGATCAAAAAATGTGTAAATTGTAAGGCAGTTGGCCCAAAGGTTTAATAACATCTACATGCACCCCCTTTAAAACCTAAATTTAATTTAAAGGGATAATTATGAAAAAATAAGCTTAAAAGAACGTTACGTTTCCCATGAGGAAAATCACGAGACTTTGAAGTTTGAAAGAAAAACCGGGCCCTGTAGTTCTAAAAAAACCTAACAGGAAAATTTTTTACCTAAAAACTTAATTAAAAAGGGTACGAAAGTCTGAATAAAAACTGAGTTATAAAAACTATTCGGGAGATATTTTAAAATCCCAAAAACCCTGTAAGTTAAAAATTCGGCCTAGAGTTTCGAGAAACCCTGCTTACTGAAAAACTTTAACCTAAAAAATTTAAAAAATGTCAATTTGACAAAAAAAAAGCTAGAGTTATGAAATTTGGGCCAGTAGGTCAGCAAATTATGCCAAAGACATGGTGAAGTTTAAAGCATTTGAACTGCATTTCTTGAAAAAACGCTTACATAAAAACACTGTGACGCGGACCCCGGGGAAAAAAAATTCCAAAAGCCCCTTGAAAATTTCAAATAGTCGGGTTAAAAAAATAATATTCAGGAGGGGAGACTGGGGTCTGAGCCTTCGGGGAAATGAAAAAACAAACCCTTTTTGGGCATAAAAAACTAAGGAATACCAATTACACTGGGAAAAAAGATCTTCATTAGCAAGACATCTGGAAAAAAAATGAGTACAAAAGGTAGGAATTGGGGAGATTACGTTAGGGGGAAACGACCCCTGGTCTTTAAAAAATGACCCAAGCCCTTTTAAATAAAAATGCTAAGTAAGAAACCCTGAATGGGGTTTAATTGAAAACCATGAGATCTACCCGAACCCCATTTTCACAGAATGGTATTCAATTTTTACATTTCAGAGTATATAAAGATACCGAAAAAATTTTATACCCCTCTTGGGTTCATTAAAAATTCGGCTGTATTTCTGAAAAACCTGCAAACATTAAAACTTTAACCTGAAATATGAAATTTTAAATTTTGACAAAATTAACTAAGTTTGAATCCCTATAGGCAAATTATCCCAAAGGGAATGTTAAGTTTGAAAGCATTTGAACTAGCAGTTCTTGAAAAACGCTTACATGAAAACACGTGCGCGGACCCGACGAAAGAAAAAAAAAAAGCCCCTTAAAATTTTAAAATGTGGGTTAAAATAATAAATATTCAAGGGAGACTTTGGGGTCTGACCTTGCAGCATGAAATTCAAAGCCTTTTGGCAAAAAAAAGTTAAGGAAATAACAGTTTACATAGTGTAAAAGATTTCATATGCGAACGAATCAAAAAAAACGTATATCTTATTTTTTCGTTTTAACCTATTCGTGCGAGTTTTCATTTCCACTTTTAGTTAGATCATGTCTAGTGTAATAGTGTAGTTTTATTACTTTACATCGCTATGACTTAGCTGGCCAGAAATACATATTTTTCGATTCAATGTTTTTACGCACATCTGACGTCATTTATATTACAGACATAAATTTAAAATACAACATATCATCTTTTTCAGAGGAAACCCAATGAAAAAAATTAGAAAGTTTTTAAACATGGATTAACCTTAGAAAGCTTGGAGTTGGTTTAGGGAGCAAAAAAGGGGGGGGAGGGGTTTTTAAGACCAGCCTTTGGAGTAGGGCAGGGGACTGCCCCACAGTTCAGAGTAGATAGTAGCAGTGACGACAATCTGGAAAAATAATGAGTACGAACTGGTTAGGAATTCGGGAGATTACTGCCTGTAGAGGGAAAACTGACCCGCTGGTCGTTAAAAATGCACCCAACGACCCTTTTAATAACTAAATGACGTAAGTAAGCAGACCTGTAGATGAGGTTTGAATTGAAACTCATGACTGATCTACCCGAACGCCCTTTTTACAGAATGGTATAAAATTATTACTTTTCAGATATTATATAGAGACCAAAAATTAAAAATTCTTATCCCTCTTCGTTACTTTAAACTTTGTTCATCTGCCAAAAGATAACGTACTTTTTTTAAGACATAACCATCGATTGCCTTTCTCCACTTAAGCTAATTTGTTCAATTAGTTTATATTTCACAAAAACTAGAAAAATTCCCAGCTGTTTTCTATTAACTGGTATTTGTTATCCCCCTTTAACTTCTCAACTAAAGAAATAAAAAATTAAAATAAAAATTTTTCCAAGGATGTAGAAGTACCGTTCTATTAAAATGAAATTTTAAGAGGTGCGATTGTTGAAACATTTATCGCACAGGCTACAATTCAAAAACGTTTTAAAGGGAGAACTTTTTTTGTGGAAATAATTTGCGTTGATTGAAATAGTCCCCAGTAAATTTTGATTTAAACGCACCCCAATTTTTTGGGTTTTTAAAATGTTGCCAAAAAGACATTCTTTGAAAAATTTGTTTTCCCTGAAATCATAAAAAATACTATCGGAACAAGTTTACTAATTTTTTTACCAACCCTTTGTAAATTTTGGCCTACTTTGAAGGTAACAATAACCAAAAGCAAATGTAATATACTAATTCCCCATCTTGTTTTTTAAAATTTTAAAACCCCCTGTCGAATTCAAAAGGGTTAAAATTTACATCCCGTTTTCCCTTGGGAAAAAAAAAAATATTTACGGGAAAGGGAAAATCTCTAAAAACCCTGATATCGATTCTTTTTCTATTTTTAAATTTAGGAAAGTAAATCCAGGGGCCTGGGAAATTTGACAAATGGGAATTTTAAACGCAAATCAAAGTCAAAATATCTGTTGCGACCGATTTAAAATTTTTTCAAATCTGGTAAATTTATGCTTTCTCGTTTACCTTTATCTGTCAGTCTTTAAAAAACGACGAAGAAACGGACCCTATGTTATTTAAACAGATCCCTTTTTACACTGTTCATACTTATTAAAGTTTTAAAACAAATGTTTTCCCGGGCCACAATTAACACCCCCTTTACCTAAAACATTTTTTTTTAAAATTTTTTTTCATGAACAAAGGATTGACTTTATGAGTACCTAGATTTTTCGGATAAAGGGTTTTTTCTTTCCTAAAAAATTTCCCCGAAAAAACCGAAGTTACTTTTATTTTAAAAAAATAAAACACCTTTTAAAAAATGTTTTTCAATTACAATAAAATTGTTTCCGATTAGAGTTTTAAAAAATACTCCTTTTACTGCGAATGTAAAAACCCCCAAAATTTTTCTATTCAGATGCAGGGCATGTCATTCCTGGGAATTTTTAATTGTTAAAGGGCAACGTATTCGAATTTTCTTTAAAAGACCTAAAAAAGAATTTCTTAACTATTGATTTTAATGCTTTTCGTGGTCAGATTGAAATCCATCGAAACCTTTTGTTTAAATGGGGTCGGGCGTGAGAACGCTGTCCCAATCATTAACATCTTGGAAAAAGGAAAATTTTTAACATTGTTAATTTTCCCCAATAAAAATTTTTCAAAAAGAACACCACTTTTAACCAAAAACCCAAGTTTACTTTAAACATTTTAAAAAAGGAAACCAAGAATTTCATTCTAATATTCTTAGTTCAGCGACAATGGGCCAACATTTACACATTTAGCCACATTATATTAATGTTTACAAAAAAGAACTAAATAGCCAAAATTATACTTGGTATTTTTGTTGAAAATAAATTGATTACGATCAATCATGAAATTTCTAATTTGAAAGTTCATATAACGTCACCAAATTAAACTCCGACCCTTATTGGGTTTCCTAAATGCTAAACACCATATAAAGCCGCTTCACGCTAATTCAAATTTGACAATCAAATTTTCAAAAATATTTCCCCCATGTCTAATCTTTTAAAGCCCAGTGGGAAAAATACGCGATAAAATTTTACGAGAATCTGGTAAACACTTTTTTTTGGGCGATTAAAAATTTTGGTGAAAACCGGAAAGTTGAAAAAAAAAATTACCCGGTTTTACAGTCAGACATCGTTTTTTTACTTTTTTATACCACTTTACCACATAATTAATAAAAGACAAAACTGCCCTAATCAAAAAAAACTTTTTCCGAGAGAATGCACATTTATTGCTTTATATTGTGTAAAATTTTTTTACTAAAAATAATAAACATTTACAATTGGACCTGTGACGAAGTTTGAAGCCCCTTTCCTTTTTATTGAAAAAATTTTCATCAGGTTTTGGGAAAGCGTTTTTTGACAAGTTGTTGGTATTCCCCGGAACAAATGGGGCACCCCTTTTTCGCAAATTTGTTTTATATTGTTTGAAAAAGACTTTTTTTGGCTCTCCCGATACGCAGGCAGAATTTAAAGGCATTAATAATACATCACGCATCTAGATGATATTTAAAAATGGATAACCGTTTTTGGGCAATTTGGGGGGTACTTTTAAACCCAGGGGGCTTCATTAAATTAAAATAAATTGGATACTGATGTTCATTTTTAGATTTTCATCTCTCTATTTATGACAATTTTTACAAAAAAATTTAACAAGAGGGGGTGATTTTAAAATTTTGTATTGTAAATTTTCCCCATTTGGATGGGGATGTACCTCAGGGACATCTTATGGGGGTTTTATTTTCCCAATTTAAATTTGGTTTGCCAAGCGTTAATCATGCAAGCATTTCAATAACTAACAATAAATTCAGGTAAACTTTTCACAAGGCTACCCTTATACAAATTGCGAAATTTTTCTAAATTTTTTTATCGTAATTCTGATTTGTTTTAAAAATTTTTAAAAGTAAATTTTAAAGACACTTCTGCAGAAGGTATTTTTAAAAAAACCCTTTTTTAGGGGTGTGATTTTTAAACTTGTAGATCTTGGGGGACGGAATTTTTCCCAATTTTTTTGGAAAAATTACAAAATTTTTTTTAAAGGGTTTCGACCCAACTGTTTTGAGACATACCGCATGTTTTGTGTTTTAACCCGTTTCAGTTGGACCTACGCTTCCCCTTTTATTGCGTCTGACGGGAAAAGGGGGGGGACCTATGATAAAGTTTTTTAAATCCTACCAAAAACTGAACTTTTTTGTATTTGTTTTGGGCCCGTTTCGTCGGGCCCTTAAGGGTGTTTCCTTGTTGCTGGTCTTTTGAAAAGGCATTGAGTACATAAAGTGTTTGGTTCTTAAATTTGTTTTTTATATTTTATACACGAGCATTTTTTTTGTTTTTCTGCCCTGCCTTTTGTTTCCATTTGTGTGAAAAAGATTATCTGGAGGAGATTTCTTTTTTTTACACTGTCCCGTCTTTGGAACATGGTGGGGGGAAAAGGGGTTTTGGGGGCACCCTAAACCGGTTTTTGGGTCCCCCCGTGGTGTTTTTTTTTCCCCTACCCTTTCCCAAGGGGGTGCCCCCCTGGGTTTCCCTTTTTTTGTTCGTTTCGTCTTTTGTGTTTGGGTTTGTGGGGCGTGTTGTTGTTTGTTTTGTCCTTATGTGTCTTTGGGTGTGTGTGTGTGGGTGAAGCGTTGCGTGTGGGGGTTTCGTTTTTGAGGAGGCTACGTTTTTTTTGGTGGCATTCCCTGTTTGAATTTTTCTTTGTTTTTTAATCTATCTAGTCAATACAAATTAAAATAGTTTTGTACAATGGGGCACCTTTTTGTAACCGTTACGGGGGATTTCAAAAAGGGGTAAAAAAACTTTTTCGACGTAACTATTGTTCAGGGGGGATTGAAACCCTTGGGTGGGGGGGAAGCAGCCATTAAAAACCCACCACTTTGATTTATACAGTTTGCCGGGGTTTTTGGATGAAAATAGCCATCTACCCCCTGATCCTGTCACTCCTTCAAAGCAGGTTTCAAAATTTATTCCCTCAAAGCAGGTTGAAATTATTAAATACATTAACACTGCTGACAGCGTCAAATTAAACCCAAATATCAGTTAAACAGTCTCAATATTTTCTATTTGTTTTTTCCCGTTGCTTCTGAGGAAAACTATTTTTCGTTTGTTAGGGCCTAATATATTTTGTTTTTATAAAGTGTTTTTTTTTTTATATCGTACTATTGAAATAAAAAAAAAAAAAAAAAAAAAAAAATTTGATAAAATTTGGATTTTATTTAAAGTAAAACCTTACATCATTTAAATAGTTTTAGCAAATAACTTTTTATTTACACTTCAGTATGTTTTTTTGATTTAATGCCCACCGAAAATTTGTAAATTTTTGTCCGTGCTGTAATTCTGTCATCCATGAGAATAGTTTGGCATAAATATATTAACCTTAATGAGACGACGTTTTATGTGTAACACTCAGACCCCTTTCTACAAGGTCAAGGTCACACTTAGAAGTCAAACAGTCTCTTTTGTGTCCGGATTGTAACTTTGCCATTCATCAAGAGGTTTTAAAAGTACTTAGCATAAATGTTTATCAAAATGAGAACCCTAGCTCCAAGGTCAAGGTGTTAACAGGGTTATTTTTGTGTCCGGTCCATATTTCTGCTATCCATGGAGGGATTTTGAAATATCTTGGCATAAATGGTAACTATAATCAGACAATGTGTCACGCGCAAGACCCAGATCCCTTGCTTCAAAGTTAGTGTCATATTTAGAAGTCATATCATAATAGATCTTTACGTGTCCGATATATAACTCTGTTATCTATGAGGGGGTTTTGAAACAACTTGGCATAAATGTTTACCATAAGGAGGCAATGTGTTACGCGCAAGACCCAGACCCCTAGCTCCAAGATCAAGTTTACACTTAGAAGTCAAGTGAAAGGTTAAGATCCGATTCGTAACTCTGTCATTAATCATGTTACAATCTAAATATTTTAAGATTTTGTGCCAATTGCAAATTAGCTCAGTGGTAAAGCATACAGTCCATGTTAAATCTTTTACCGTGTGGGTTCGAAACTCACCATCGACATTATTTTTTTTCTCCTAAACATTTAGATTCCTTCATGAACTATGTGACAACACTATCATAAGCCGATATGGCAGGTCAGAAAAGTTTACTATTATATCAAAGATGATATTGACTAAATGCATGCATTTAAGCCATGCAAATAATAAACATACTGTTGTTTTATATAAAGGCATACATACAAATACAAACCATCAAAGAATGAAAAAAATATGGGAATGAAAATGGAAACGAAAAGAAAACACACATACACACACACACAAAGACAAAACATGAAACAAACTCACGTAGATTCGACCCCACATAATGATTACGCGCAAGACCCAGACCCCTAGTTCCAAGACCAAGTTTACACTTAGAAGTCAAGTGAAAGGTTAAAAGGGTCTGTTTCATATCCGGTTCGTAACTCTGTCATTAATCAAGAAATTTCGAAATTAATTAGCAGAAATATTCCCCGATAACGAGAAAACGTCTCGTGCATAACAACCAGACCACTAGCTCCACGATCGATGCCACATTTAGAGGTTAACGATTTACATGGTGTGTTTCTTGTCAGTTCCATACCTATTCCGTCGATGAAGACATTTTAAAATTACATGGCATAAACGTTGACGTGTCAGACGCAAGTCCAAAATCTCTAGTTTCAAAGTCAAACTTAGATTAAAAAGCTAACATTTATGTTTCTTGTCCAGTCAATAACTCTGCCATCATCAAACATTATTTGTCACAATTTTCCCTATGATGAGTTAGTGTGTCATGTTCAAGACCCAGGTCCTAGCTCTAAGGTCAAGGTTACCTTCGGAGAAATTGTTTCTCTTGTCGAAAAATTAGTCATACCTTAACTATTCTGGCATATTTTGCGCATCAAACTGTAGCATTCTTTGACAAACCTCGGGGCGTTTGTCACTAATAGTGCCATCTCTTGTTTGAGCTTCAATTCTAACTTTGAGAGTTATATATATTTGTCTTATCCTTTAAAATGTCAAGGTCAGTAGTGGCTATTGTCAAGTTACCTTAAAGACACACCACTAACTAACTGTAACCTTTTGTATTTCCATAATGCTGTCTGACTCCTATTACTCTATACTTAGGATCTGAAAACGTGCTATTGATAGCCTCGTTCTGACGACCATTCCGTTAGCCAGACAGAAGGCTTACTTACAACATTTTGTAAGAATAAAAAATCTATATTTAGACTGGGTTTTTGATAGTTACATTTTTTTATGACGTTAAGTGTCAGCCGGTTAGCTCTGTCGGTAAAGCGTTAACTCTGTCGGTAGAGCACTTGCTCTGTAAGCGACTGGTCTCGGATTAGAGTCCCTGACAGCATACACATTTTTCTTAATCTTTGACATTCGAACAAATCGTCTCATTGGTTAAAATAAACAAAAATAGAATTGCGTAAAATAAAAATAGCAATTCTGGAAATCAAAATGTACAGAAGACGATTAAGAATGGGTCATTCTCGGATCTTCGTTTAGAAGATCAAGTACTTCAGTCAGATTGTTCCATAATTGTAATGATACATTTTTGTATGGAGAAATGAGAAATAACAAGTGTCTAATTACAGTTTGACAGTAACAGATATAAGGCTAAGACAATGTATTACTAAATATATTATTCAATTAATGTAGTAGTATGCGCGGTACTTCATGTATTAAGGTGAGTTTAGATCACACTTTGTTTCTATATACAGTGTAAGATAGTTATTATTCTATTTTTATAAAACTATACTGAGAAGAGAATGACTGAGTAAGTTTGCAGATGAAGTTATGAAAACCAGACTGAGCTTGTCCACCTGTCATCTTGTAGAATATTTGTATGATACCAGCATTACCAGAATTATTTGCACAAAGTTCATGTGGGAGGAAAAGGTAGACCACTAGGTATTGGTGGGTCTTTAACTCTTCTAACTTGTTAAATACCGATGGATAAAAATAAATGCTATAGCCTATAATTAACGGTCAATGCGAATACGTTAATGTTACACACCGATAGCCACACGAATACTACATGCAGATATAGACTTGCCACAGTTCTCTACTGCGAAAATCTAAAGTGGTAATTTTGACCGGGAATTCACGGCATGGCTAAGATAGAGAAGAGATAAACGCAGGCAGAACTTAAAGCCTTCTTTGCAAGACGTGAGATGGAATGGCTCGACCGCGGTAAAGGTTAGAACTGAATAACCTATACCTGGATTTGACTGAATTCAAACTCAAGCCAGTCAAGCTCAATAATTTATACCAAGACTTGTCTTTGAGTTTCATTTAGAAAGATTTAACAAATGTCTTTTTAGGTAGTGTAGTTCTCTAATGCCTTGACCCAATTTGATATGTTATTTGTTATGTGAAATTAAAAATCGTTCTCTAAACTGTATGCATGATTATGACATCAATTTACCCTCTAAGTTAAAATTAGGAATCATAAAAAGACGTATAACATTACAAAAAACAAAAAAAAAAAAAACAAAAAAAAAAAAACGTTTGTTACTCAATGCCAGAAGTGATTGTGGCAAGTTATAAGTAAGTAATAAGGCAGGGGTCACGATACAATACCACAAACTATGAAAGCGGGTGTATTAGAACCGCCCATGCTTAAATGTTCAAGCTTCAGAACTAAACAGAACCACTCAAAACAAGGATAAATGTCCAACAGAAAAAGCTACATTTCAAAAACGCAGCAAGGCCAATCAACACGACAAAAAAAGTGTTTGCAGGATCGGTTTGAATAAGCCTGTTCATGTACGGTAACCACTTTAGTGGAAATGCATACTACCTCCCACGCCTCCAAGTCTCGAGTTGAACAGAATAAAACATTTGCAAAACGATACGCTAGAGTACAATTTCATAAAAACAACGTATACTGACACGCAAGTAGTCCCCGGACAGAAATCGCATATATTTCGTCCTCACATGCCATGAATTCCCAGTCCAGTACTACCACTTTATATTACCGTAGAAGCGAACTATGGCAAGTCTATATCTGCATGTAGTTCTCGTGTGGCTATCGGTGTGTAACATTATCGTATTCGCATTAACCGTTAATTATAGGCTATAGTTATTATAGTATTTAATTTTATCATCGGTATTCAAGAAATTACTAGATGTGTTAGGCAAATAATATAAAATTGACAAACCAGTCTATGAACAGCTCAGTGTCCATATACCCGGTCTCAAATTTGGCGAATGCCCAGCTGTCCGGGATACCGTCCTTGTACTTCCTTTGAGGTAACGATCCCTGCAAAATGTGCATAATTTCATGTGTTTGTATTTGTTATTATTTTTCTGTGTGTAGAGACCATAGCATGTACAAATGTTATATTATTAGTACCCGGTTTTACAAGGATACATAGGATTTTCTGTTTTCATTTCAATTTTTAGTAATATACCATTCTGTTTCGTATTATAGATCTACCTTATAAATAACATAAATAACCATGGACGGCAAAAAGCGACCACCAGCACACACACACATATGAGCCGTGATATGATCTGTAGTCGATACTCTTTTCCGGGTGAATGATGAGTCTCTGGAACCAATTACTTTAGTTCGAGCTGCCTCCTTTCCCGTCCATCCGGTCTCATCTAAGTTAAAAATCTGAGAGTAATCATATAAATTCGTTCCAGAATATATTAGACATTTAAAGATCGCAGATGAAAGATTAAGGTTCATTGACTTTCTAAACACCGACTCTTATCGTAAGCCTGGCACAATTTGACAGTAATAGTCTCAATAATACTGTTCAGAGTATCCTAAACATTATGTACGGTACTGTTTAACATGACGATGGACTTTTTACGCTCATAAACACACCATGAAACGTATTTAACAAAAGAGAAGTATAAAAACACGTTTATTTGAGATGGCTTATCTTTTATGCCATTCTTGGTCAATACTTCATTAAGAAGGCAGAAATATTGATTCATAATTTTTGAATTCGACTTTGCTGCTCTCCCATGATCCTGATCTTGTGGTTTCCTCTCGCTGAGTTCTGGATGCCGCCCAAAGAACTTCCTGAACCATTGGTTTGAAGGGCCCTTTTCGGCATTAAATAATGACGGACGACCAGTCACCAGATGAATAAATTCTAATAATTAAACTTGAATAGTACATTGTATTAAAAAAAGCTTTCGTTTTCGATATTGACTGAAAACAGAATGTATTTTTATGCACCTGTAGACACTGATAATTTTGAAGTTCTTAAATATATCCGTTTATTTACTTTCTTATTTATTTACTTATTTACTTGTATATTCTTTTAATTCTTTTATTTATTCATTATTTACCAGATCTTAACAAAACATCTGCCCATCGCTCTTGTGAGAAGAAAGCCATGTTTTGACATATACGTCATGTAGTTGGCTAGGGTTGCTTCTTCCTCAGCTTGAGGCTGTCTAGCAGGGCCAAACGAAGTTTTCTGCCATTTACCGTTAATTCTATCCGACGGAGTTGATTTCGGCACGTCATATTCTCTCGATGCTTTTCGGATTGATAAGCGGTTCTGTCGAACCGCTGCAACAGCTTGCAGAATTTTTCCTCTTTTTCCATGAATTAGACTACATAAAAAAATAGTGTTCCGTTAAAAAATCTTTGAATCTAAGGTTTAGAAATTATTATAAACATGAGACTGAGCTTCTAAAGTGTTTTGCGACAAAAAATATACATGTAGATGTCGGGGTCGGGACCCTGTGGCAAAATGTTTAAACAGACAAGTTAGATATCACCGCTGTGCCACAACAGGCTTTTTCGATTTCTTTTTATTTATATATAGTAGCTTTACCATGCAGTTCTCAATCTTCAACACAGCTTACAAAGGGACACAATGCATATATAACAGTATAAAACAGACCGGCAGCATTTACTTCCCTTATCTAGAGCGGGTATCAAAGTATTCTACAAGTTAATTTTACAATAACTGGCTAATCGAACAAATTATGAAATATTTTGGCAAATTAGTATTGTTGTCACAAAGAAAATAAATTTTCTTGTTGAAAGTGTATGTATCGTCCGCTAGTCGTGAAGTAAAGACATGTAGCCTTAATTTTAAAACCCTCCAGATGGGCCTCTCTTGCGCATGCGCAATATAAACGGAAGCCCCGCCAGTGAAAATGTAAACAAGTAACCATGCGGTAGGATTTCCACGATTATTATTCGACGCCGCCCTGAAGGGGGTGTCGAGTATATGGGATACATTTTTATTTCGGACCCTGTAAAGATTGTAATGAATAGTTTCGGAGTGATAAACTGAACACAGTGAATAGTTTGTAAAAGGATCAACGATATTGCACAATACATTTTAGTGAATAAACAAAAAAACGGCAAAAAGAAAACATAAAATATGTATGTAATGCAACTTATTATGTGATTTAAAACAATGCTATCCGTCTTTCCTCTCCTTATTTGTAGAACATATTTTTTTATTTACAATTTCGTCAAAAATGTTGATCCGTTTATTGATAAGGTAAGTCAAGTTTTCTATTTCTATTCTTAGCATGACCTACTTACCTATCTCATTTTCTATAAATAGAACACACCGCAGATATACCATACTGCAACGCGTGAATCGCCTGGACAAGGGAGCGTTCGTGTATTTTACAATAATCTTGCAGTAAACTTCGAAGAGAATATTAAAAAAAACTATGGAAAATTACAATTTGCCTGCATAAAAATTCCTTGGAAAAAAAAAACGTATTTACAAAGTAAATAAAGGAATCAATAAGCATAGATATGTTGAAATGAACGAAGGAAGTGCCGCTGTTAACTTATTTTTACCTTTTGTCTTATTTTCTTTGTTGATAGGTACAATGATGTAATTTCAGAATGCGCACACTTTTGCAAATTCCTATTTCTATTTTTTTTTTCTTTTTTTTTTGCTTATGTGTCATATAGATCTACTCATTGTTTACAGATATACACTGCCAACTAAGGTGTGCAATAGGCTAAAGAGCATTTGGCTGAATTTGTCAGTGACAAGTTAATACTACTTTAAATGTGGTTAGATCGAAATATCAAAAGCCATGGGACCATAACTTATCAAAGCATCAGTGGCTTTAAAATAGAATTCCTTGTTGAATTTATATGTTCATTGATCTTATGTGACTAGTCAGTTGCTCTGGTTTTATTATATCTTGTTACTTGCTTGTTTTTTTTTTCTTTTTTTTTTCTTTTTAATTTAATAGATAGTTTTTGTATTTGTCCATTCCTGACAAAAAAAAAAAAAAAAAAAAAAAAAAAAAAACATTTTCATTGAAATATTTTCTACACTTTGGCAGTGGGTTATTATGCTTGCTAAATTTCTTGTAATATTAGATTTGAATCTAGACACTGACATACTCCTAGTAACCTTACAGTTCAACGAGGACTTCAAGTTTATCGTTCGTCCGAAAAAAAAAATGAATTCTATGGTATTCAAAAGTATATAAGAAAGATTCATGCTTTGTGAATAGGGGCAAAATAGAGATTATTTATGTTATATCATTCTTTTCTTGGACAAAATTTTCTGTTGTTTTTGGCAACGGAAACAGTAAATTGCTGTGTATAATCTGCATTCTGAAATCTATAATGTAGGTGACTAAGGTCCATAAAACTTCATCAGTAAATAGAAAACACTCATTACATTACATGATAATAAAAATAACGGTTTCTGTGAACCACAACTTTGAAATAATTTCAGCATTTCCTCATTTCCCAACAAACTGCATTTCTGTGAAACTTCGTGCACACGCTCCTGCATATAAGAACTTTTCACAGGAGGTGACCTTAGTTAGTGAAATAATTACTTTAATTTTGTATGTAAAGGGACCACCTACTCGCAATGTTAATGTCATTGCAGGTAGAGGATTTGTATTGCATGGTAAAACTTTTCTTTCATGTTTATTCTTCATGTTTTAAACAGTTTATAACATATATTGTTTTTTGTGCTAATGTGCTAATGTTGATAACTTGTAGCCAGTCAGAATAATAAAGTAATGATTAGGTGATTTCTCATATTGCAATAAATGTACTTCAGACACAACACTTGGCGGCGTCTTTAGTTTAGTTTAAACATAGTTTATTTCAAACAAAATTGCAATATTTACAATTCATGATACATGGTACATAAGATAATGCCTGAAAAAGGATCAGAGCCGAAAGCAACAGCTTATAGAGGTCTTCTCCTACAGAAACATATTGTTGTAGGTACAGTACGGCAGTGTTTATGATCTTGTCTGAAATATTATCTTTAAGCAATATAATAAATCTTAGCGCTTAGTCAAAGAACTATATATAAGAACAATATCAATAAAGGGGTACAAAAGTGAAATAAGCACCCATGGCTAATGAGTGTATAAGTTTAAAGTGAGATAAGCAGAGAAAGAAAGAGAATGCATTAAAGTATAAAGATTCATTCGGATTGTAAAATGGTGGCAGCCAGTTATATTACATAATCAAGTGCTCATGAAAATCTTCTACTTTCCATGATGTAGTTTTGAACTGCTTGAAATATCTGGAAGTTAATATCATCGCTGAGATTCCTGTCTCCATTCAGTAAGGTGTGAAGTGTTACAGTACAAAAGATGGAAGCAGTCTCAAGAAGACGGACTCTGATGTCACTATAACGGTGACATTCAAAGAAGAAATGATGGTTACTCTCCGTAGTGCCACATTGACAAAGAGGTGATGGATGAATGTTTTTTCTAAACAAATGCTGGTTTAAGGAGCTGCATTCAGTACGAAGACGAGCATGATGGACTTGCCATTTCCTGTCGCCTACGTAGAAGTATTTAGGACATTTCGATTCGTTCAATTTAAGCTGCGTCTTGAAGGAGGCCAGGGACGGTGAATTTTGTAGCTCTCTCGGAAGTTCATTCCAATCTCTCAGAGCCGATGGCAGAAAAGCATTATAGTAAAGGGATGTCCTTGTGTGGAATGACTGGATGTCATCGGCATTGCGTAGGTTATACCGAGAAGTTTCTCCAACAGACGGTGGGACTAAGGATGATAGGTAATCAGGAGTTAGGCCGTTTTTCATTTTGTATAGTAGAGTTAGTTTATGGTTTTGTCTTCGGCGCTCCAGGGAGTCCCAAGGAACTTCTCTGTTGAGTTCATTGAGAGACACAAGTTTAGTTGTCCCAGAAACGATGCGGGCAGCTTCATGCTGAATTTTGTCAAGTTCGAGTTTCTCATACTGCGTACAATTGATATAAACCACATCAGCATATTCAATAAGAGGTCTAATAAAAGATAAGTATATCACTTCTAGTGATCTTCTGTCAAGCTGAAACTTTAGTTTACGCATGATATGTATTCTTTTCCAGGCTCGCTCTTTAATAGAGTTTATATGAGAATGCCAGGAACAGTCATCAGAAAGATAGACTCCAAGATGTTTGTGTACAGTTACTGAAGAAATAGACTGATTATGCATAACAAGTGGTGGATGTAAGGGTTTGGATAACTTACGTGAGATGGTCATAGTTTCCGATTTGGAAGGATTAAAGGTAACTAACCATGTATCGGCCCAATTTGATATCCTATCAATGTCGGATTGGAGTATTTCTGCAGCCGAGACAGGGTGATCAACAATTATATGCAAGCTCGTATCATCAGCAAAAAGATGAACATTTGAACCCAAGTCGTCAACGATATCATTGATAAACACTAAAAATAAAAGAGGGCCAAGAATAGACCCTTGGGGTACTCCTGCGTTCACCGTAGACCAATTTGACTGGGTACCCGGTAAGACAACAGACTGGCGTCTGTTGAAGAGATAATCAGAAAACCAATTATGAAGACGTCCATCCAATCCAGCATTTTTTAACTTGAAGAGTAGATCTTTGTGCCATACTTTGTCAAAGGCTTTGCTTATATCAAAAAATACAGTTCGTACTTCTAGTCCATCATCGAGAGCTTTACAGAAGGTATTGTACAAGTATGTGAGCTGATTCACTGTTGAATCTCCTGGTGTGAACCCAGATTGTAAAGACGAAAGAAAGTTATTATCACGTAGAAAATTGAAAAGGTACTTAAATATAATGCGTTCAAATACCTTTTCTATGCAGCAAAGCAACGATATCGGTCGATAGTTGTTGGGTAAAGACGGGTCGCCTTTTTTGAATATAGCACAGACGTTAGCGTCTTTCCAAGTTTGAGGTACCTTGCTGCATTGTAGTGAAGAATTAAACAGGGAACAAAGAGGAAATTTAAGCACAGGAGCAGTTTCGCGCAATATACGGTTGCTAATTCCATCGGGTCCGGCAGCCTTGTTGATATTAAGGGACTTCAGGGCGTCTTCAACATCTTGAGGGGTAATAATAATAGAGTCAAGTTTGTTTCTTGGTTCTGGATAGTAAAAGTTAGGAAGGTCCTTATTGGAATCGTCAATCGATGCCTGTTTACAGAAGAAGTCATTCAATAGATCAGTTTTAGACTTAGAGTCAAAGACTAGCTCATGAGTGGCTGGGTTTATGAGTGGAGGAACAGTTTGTTTGTCAGATGGAGAAATGAAGTATTTAATAAGTTTCCACCAATCTTTGGTAGTAGCAGAATCAGATTTAAGCGAATCAGCCATTTTTAGGAAGTGATTTTGTTTAGCAGTACGGATAAGTGATACTATTTCATTACGTATTGTTCTGAATTTATTCCAATGAACAGGGTTCTGAGAATGCTTAGCTCTGCGGTAATACTTCTTACGTTTCAGAATTTGCTTTTTTATTTGTGTTGTGATCCATGGTTTATCATTAGGTTTAACATTTATAATTCTTGATGGTATGCACTCCTTTGAAAGTTCAAGTATTTTGTTTGTAACAAGTGAAGTATAAGTGTCAATATCATCATTCTTTAGTTGGTCCCAGTTTATGTCGCTGATTTTACGTCTGAGTGAGGTGTAGTCTCCCCGGTCGTATAGCCAAACAAACCGTTTAAAGGACTTGACATGAGGTTTAGAGAAGTTAAATAGTGAATAAATAGGACAATGGAACCGTTGGTTTTGATCTAGAACTGGTTCTCCAACACCAGAGGTTATAACTTTGTGGCTACATGAAACAAGAAAGAGATCCAGTATAGAAGAAGAGGACTCAGTAAAATGAGTTGGTTCGACAATGAGTTGCTCTAGGTTATACTGCTGACAAATAGAATGGAGTTTTCGAGTCATGTGTGGATTTGATTCATTAAAGTTAAAGTCGCCAGTGACAATGATGTCGGATATGCCTGTATCTACTGCCAACCCGAGCGAGTCTTCGATTAGATTTGTATGATATACGTTTGGAGGACGATAAAATACAGCGAACAAGATATGTTTAGAATGAGAAGGAATCAGTTCGATCCAGATACACTCCAAGCCCCTGGGTTCGAGATCTACCCTCCTTTTGTAGTGCAATGTTTCCTTCAAGTAAACAATTACACCACCGTAGCCATTTTCAGTTCTATCTTTCCTCTCTGGAGTGTGAAAGTTTTGAAGTACAATATCATTATCAGAGATGTTTTGATTTAACCATGTTTCTGTGAAGGCAAGAACATCAAACATACCAAACTCAGCTTCTAGAACATCAAACTTGTTCAGTAGGCTTTGAACATTGTATTGTAAACCGAGAAGCACCTAGTGCTTGTTATAATTTCTGATAGTGTGTTAGACATGGAGGAAACTATAGAAGAGGAGCTGTTAGAGGTTGTTAGCAGTGGGCCTGGATTCGGATGAACATCACCATCTGCAGCTAAAAGGAGACAAAGCCAAGATGTGCATCAATGAATTTCCTTGTACTCGTATGATAACCTGTGAACAAATGAACTTAATAAACTTCTCCAATACAAGCGTCTGTATGATTAGGCGCAAAAATATGTAGACGAATCGCGAAAATAGAGCGTTGCGTGAGCCTGTCCTGGGACTACTCGCGTGCTAGTAGTCCCCAGTTGAAATAATCAACAAGCCCTAAACGGGAAAAAATTCTAACAAAACTGGAATATAGAGAGGTGATCCGATACTATGGAGCCTGCATATCACAGAAAAAAATTAAGAACAAATTAAAAAGCAGGCACCATATTAAAATACACAAAACACCTTGAACCACTTGAATTTTTATGCTGATAAAGTAAAAAGATACACTAGTCTAATACTCTAGGGATCCAGGGTTGTTTTTTTGTTTTTTGATCATGGAGTCTATTTAAAGGCACTGACCTCCAGATTTGGCTAAAAATTATCTTTCTTTCAAATATTATGAACATTAGAATATAGAATATGAGTTTTTGTTTCTAAAATATTTTAAAAACTCCAAATCAAGAAAAAAAAAATGACCGCGTCGGGAATCGAACCCCGGACCGCCGCGGCAATAAAGACATTTATCCGTCGTCGTTACCAAAAGCGCTATAGCGGAATTAGTGAATTATGACTTCAAAATATAGGTATTTATAATCGAGACAGTTTACTTGGAGTAAAGCGTTGCAAACGCTTTTCGATTTTCATCGTAAAAAAGTAGTAAAAACAGCAAATTCTCATGTGTTTCATATAGATATAACTTTTTGTCCAGATATCTAAAGAAATATTTATTTTTTGTTGTCGAACGATAATATCTGTGTGAAAGAATTCCGCTTAAGCCGATGTGGGAATGTGAATGTTGTCGCACTTTCAATTACCTCTCACAAACACTCGCTCAAACACCGATAAACACCATGTTCGACGTTGCAGTATATGCTTTTCTTTATCCATGTCTAGAAGTAAAATACATTAATTTATTGCATAAATCTTCAGAAATGATAATCTCCCCTGGGATTGTTTTAAAATCCCAAGCGCATAAACATAGAAGCGATCTCAAACGTAAGGGTGGTAGGGCGACCAGCCATACCAACCCATATTTTGCCTGGATACAAAACTAAAAACAACAATGTTATTTCCTTTACAAATAATAAACATCACTTTAAACACTTAACAGTTCACCTTAATACTCTCTCAAAATAGCTTTTTTTACTATATTCTGTTATATCTTACAAAAATCTGTTTCTGGGGTCAAAAGATAAGGATGGGGAGGGTACATGTATATGATCGTCCCTCCCCCACCCCTCCCTCTCATAGTTCGGGGAATGGCCTTCTTGCTTCTACAGATATGAAGCGTTAATGTCTAGCGGTAGACTGGACAGCCACTGTCAGTTTTATGTGGCATGGTGAAGAATCGTGTCACATGTCTACAGCGACTTACTCCAGTGAGGCAGCGCTGTGAATGTGAGCATTACTGACATGTATATAGTTGACACTAAACAAAATACACAACCACACTTACGTCTCTGAAGAAAAAAGGTTGTTATTGTGGCAAATTATTATTAATAACCTAAATACCATATAACTTCCATTTTAGCAGGAAGATAACATTTATTTCTACCGCTACTAAAACGGTTATGAAGAGGAGGAAATTATAATTTTGTTTATTTTTAATTGACACACAATGATACTCATTGTTACTTTCAACCAGAAAATAAAACTTCTACTCCCTGATTGCAGGAAGCTTAATACGTAAGTATCCTTAGATTTTGGTCGCTCGTCACCTAACCACGCTTTTGAACAATGTTTTATGTGTCGGACTAAATGCGTATTTAAGCTATAATGATAAACATTGTGGATGAAATGTATGTTGTGGTGATCCTGTTTCAGTCTGTCACAGGTACCAAAACCATTTTTTCTTAAGATGATTATAATTCTGTCATTTAAAATTTGCAATATTATTACCGTTTTGAATGACATTTTAGTCGAAACTATTTGCCTGAGATCTGAATGGCACAAAGCGATAAGGTTTGGCTATTTCCCGGTCAGTCATTCAGTTATCGCTTTATTACATTACATCACATTCCTGTAACTTTTGACTTTATCCTAGCGAATACACGTACAAGTTGAATGAAAACCAATCATAGAGCAGAAACTATGGAGCGGCAATTCATATAAGGTGTAGTGTACTAGAAAACAAATATCGTTTGACTTCCAGTGAACAGTCAAACTAACGGCAAGCCGTTCAAAAAGTGTTTTATTACATGACATCACAAACAAATTTTCATATTGTAGAGATAGACCCTAAAATTTTCAATGATAGTAATACATTAAATAAATTCTAGAAATTGATTTCCAAGTCCTTGAAATAACCAAAAATGATTTCACAAATGTGAAGTTTATGATAGTTCTGTTAATATCAATAACAGAAGTTTTAATTTTCAATTTAAAGTTGTGATCCACAAAGAATGACAACTCTTGCCTTGGGCTAGTGCTTATAAGCAGAGATATCTATTACTTTACTTCCATTGCAATTACACAATTGAATGGAAAATGAAAACTGTTTTAGACACAATATCATACTTTTTTTGCACAACAAAAACATAACGGATTTATTCATTTGTGTTTGATTTACCCCTCAAAACATGGTTCCTATGATTCTGTCAACTTGTACATGGTAAAAAATTAACTTTTAACAAGACAATTACAAAATGAAGTACCAGTAAGTAACTAATAGTGCAGATAATACAGTTTTGCTTGTATCAAAATGTCACAATAGAAGCACTTTTGTAATACAGAACACCTGGTAGGATTAGTAAAGGTGCAATTATATTGATCTCTATTTCCTATGCCTACATATTGTTTTCAAGATTTGTTTTAAGGCTAGAAAAATGAAGTGTAAGAAAACCCTATAGATATGTCCAGCACAAACTATGGACCGGCGATTTATAAAAGGAGTTATGAAACAATATACACTTACTGCATTGCTTGCCGGTCAATAGTCAAAATTTAAGTCCGTGGTCTGAAATAGCTTTGATTATTGACCTGCAAACCGTTTAAAAACTTGTACAAATGTACTGTTCAACATTTTTCTTCAAGTTTTTATTATAAGCATTAGCAAAATTTAGTGTTGAACTATTAACCGGTCAACATTAATTTAGATAAGGAGTTATGTAAAATGATAATTGTTAGGTATGATTTCAAATGTTGTACATATACTTCTTCAATACATAGAAAGTCTTTATCATACGGTAAATTTAAATAAATGTATCTTTTTTGTTTTTGTTCATCAGAATATGAAACTGAATGCTTCACATATTTTTCACCTACATACAGTTTTTAATATAATTTTCTTAATTAGAATTAGCATCTGCATTCTAGTTTTTAACCATGAAATTCTTTTACTGTCCATAAATTTAATGACTGACTGCCAGGAAATATTGCAATAAAAACGATACTTTTTTTGTATCAATTTCAGTTGCGTTTGCAGGAACATTCTGTGTGAGATTCAGTAATGGATCCAGGGAATCACTATACTGCTCAACATCATGCTGTGGAGATGGATATAACAGCTACTGCTGTGACAGGTGTACTAGTCTTTGATACTGTTGTCAATACTATCTCAGAAAGCCCGCCCGCTTAGCTCAATAGGGGGACCGCAGATTTACTGATCGCAGGGCCGTATGTTCTCCGTTCCGAAAAGGCATCAATTGTCTGAAATAATTAGTCCTCAACCCCTGCATATGGGGAAGTTGACAGTTACTTGCGGAGAACAGGTTTATTCTGGAGCAGAATTCAGGAACACTAGTTAGGTTAACTGCACGCCGTTACATCTCTGAAATACTAGTACTGTAATAAAACAAATCTAGCTCAGAAGAAGGAGCGCATGACAGGCAATCGAGAGCCTCATATGAAGATCTGACTGAAGACATTACGTCTGCATTCCTTTGTCATCCTCTTTGTTTCATTCAAAATACAATACAACTTGTATACCACCGAAGGGAAGAGCAAAAGCTTGTCTCATAATACACCATATTTTGTAGCACAAAAGTACCTGAAAAAAAATGGTGTCTTAATTTGACGAGAGCTTTCGGGCAAGTTTGGCTGTACTTAAATCTGATGAATTATGTTAATTATGTTTTGTCTTCCGACCCATTTCTCCAGGTCCGAAATTAAGTCTGTCGTGGTGCGATTGTTGCATACTTTAGCTTGACCTGAGCATTTCGTTTGGTTTATGTATCCTCTTGTTCGATACCATTATGAAAGTAGAGAGTTATTCTGGTGGGATGTTTTTATTTACATCGTCTTGTAAGTTTGTGCACAAGTGAATTTATGGAAAGGTCGGGGTCGGGGTGTGGTTGGGAGATAGGAGTAGTTTCATGCAATTGTGATGCGTTTTCAGTTATACAGTAATAAATACTATCTTGCATTCTATCAAAATATATAAATAAAAAGGGTTCATCAAAAACGATAACAATACATTAAACATTATTTCAAATTCTCACAATTGCATGATAGCAGAAATCAGTATAACATTATTTATAGAAAACTATTAAATTTAAAAGGGATATGGTTTAATCCGAGAAACCTAGGTATCTCTTTGTATTAAGACGATGAAGGCATGTGTGAAGTTTCGTGAACAAAGTGTCTACATCCGACGCCGGGGTATAGCAATAGCTAATCAGACTTTTGCCGTGGCGTGCATAAACATTCATGTTTTAAGTAAAAAAAAATAACATGCAACAACGTTCCTTTTAAGATTCCTATCGATGGAGCTATGGTGGCCAGCTTCGATGTTTAAACTGAGGAAACTTTTATAAGGACATTCATATTAAGGTAGTTCTGCACGTTTGATGAACTGGAAGTAATGGTGTTGGGGCCTCCGTGGCCGAGTGGTTAAGGTCGCTGACTTCAAATCACTTGCCCCTCATCGATGTGGGTTCGAGCCTCTCTCGGGGCGTTGAATTCTTCATGTGAGGAAGCCAGCCAGCTGGCTTACGGAAAGTCTGTGGTTCTACCCAAATGCCCGCTCGTGATGAAATAATGCACGGAGGGGCATCTGGGGTCTTCCTGCACCATCAAAGCTGGGCCTATAAATGTGTGTTATCCAGAAAACGTAGAATAAAGCCTCGATTCGGTGTACGGCAATGAAAATCATTTTATGAATTAATGGCAACAGGTGAGTAAATTTATTACAAATGCACAGCTACTACCTATATAAAGTTGAAATATGATATTAAAACGTCTGACATGTTAAATAATTCCAAAACATGTCTGAAAATCAGCCCGAAATACGCGAATCCTTTTAATCATGGGCAAATATCTCGAAAACAAGCACATGGACGTACACATTTTATGTTAGTACCATATTATAGGTCATATGTTTATTTACGAATGTGAGAAGTTTCATTAAAATCCAGATTGTAGAAACAAAATATATTCGCGAAAATGTTATGAAAATCATGTCCAGAAATGAGACCGTGTTTTGAAGAGTATTGTCCCTTGATTATTGAGCCAAGTTGTTTAAATTTGATTGTTTCCCTTTATACCATTTTAACGCGAGTATCTCTCTTATCTTGATAATCTTGACTTTATACTGGTTTTGTTAGGGGTATTGTAACAACATGGAATGAGCGGAGTTTATAACTTGCCCGAGGCTACTTACTGTAACATAACGTTACATTGTAATTTCTTCAAATTGGTGATTTTGAATGGTAATCGGGTTTTTGTTTCAAAATTGAGAGTCGGGAATGTTATTCCAATTACTCGCGTAACTTTATGTATGTAACTTTATTATATCTTTTAAAGGCAAAAATATATGTGAATCATAAATTTAAAGTTAATGAATTAAACAAAGTAATTCATAAGTATTTTTTTTTTAATTTTAAATATTTGTATTCAAACATTTAATTTGAAATAACACTTTTTATTTAATTTGCCAAAGACGGACATTAGATCGACGTACAAGTCTATTTTCTGATATACATAACATTGCAATTTCTTCAAATTGGTGATTTTGAATGACAATCTGGTATTTGTTTCAAAATTGTCGGGAAGCATGTTATTCCCATTACGCAGAGTATTTTTTAAATATGTATTTATTTATTTTTAGGGCAAAATATGTGTATTTTGGGTCTCCTTAAAAAATGTCTTGTCACTCTTGTAAGTTTTAAATAACATGGATCCGTGGTATAAATGTATTTTACTTTACAATAATGTGAATTTGGATTTTGAACGGTAATATATATTATCAAAATTAATAACTTCATATCTATAATTTAGATTTTAACTTAAAAGTGTTTAGACAAGAGCCGTAATAATTGTCGCTAGCCGCGGGGCATGTCAGACAATCCGTGCTTTTCCCATAGACTCCCATTGTGAAACCTTTTGATAGGTCAAAAGTTTTCAAACGAGTCTATGGAAAAAATCGAGCACATGACCCTATCTTTTTATTTGCCGAGTTTTCTAAGTACATTCTGAAGTTTTGAAAAATATAAGAGTTTAATCAAATTCTACATTGTAGAAAAATATTTGATCCGAACGCGCAGAACTACCTTAAAGACAGATTTTACTGATTTGAATGTAATTTAAACGTTTAAAATAGGGAAGTGGTCAAACTTAACTTCCGATTTCTAGTAGACAACAGCATTGTTTAAATAAGCCGGTCATTCAGATATGATTGTTTTCCCCTTAAATTTACGGATGTCAACTTAGTGTCTTGTTACCACAAAAGAGAGATTAAAGTACCTCTTTCACTTTTATCGTTACAGTCATGAAGGACCTGTCGTAGGTATATCTGTTGGTATACTTGCAATCGTAGCAGTTGTTGTGTCAGGATGCGTGGTGTATTTCTGTTGTTGCCGCAAAGCTAAATGCTGTCGCCAGCAGGTCTAACCACCGCAGGTAAATATCTATGCTTCCGGTAATTTTAAAACGGTTAGCGTTTTGAAGAGCTTTTTTTCCGGTTCCGGTCAAGTCATGAATGGACGCCATTTTAGACAGCAAATGAAAATATATTTTCAAACGTCTCCAGAAGCATGTATAATTGTTCTATTTCAATGCTAAAACTAGTGATTTGACCGGAATGCCTTTTTACTCTTCTTACATTTGTATATATGTTAAAAACCCATGCTGTATTTCTTATACCTGGGTGAAATAAAAGTTTTGTTCTGTTCTGTTCTGTTCAGTTATGAACAGTACAATACATGAATTTGTGTTGTTTACACACAAGATCGATACATGTTCTTAAATTACCTTTACAAATACATTGTCTCCATGGAGTAATCAGTATGAGTTGTTTGTCGTTATACAGCTGTCCTAAAGAATAATCTGTTTCAAATCATTTCCAGATCCTTTAGAAGCAGAATAATTATAGCAGCCTCGGTTTGACTGAGTATACGCGCTACATACTGTTTATGATAATTTTTTTTTAAAATGCTGGATTTTGCTTTAAATTGTAAAATTCCACAGCCGGTATACAGGTTTGCCGGTTGAACAGCTTTTCATTGAGTTTCATATTTTTGGCTGAAATACTTCAGCACGTGCGCGACACAAATTTATCGGACTGAGCAAAAGGAAATTGTAAAAGGCCCTATAAATGGCACAAAAAAACCTTTATTTATTATAAAAAAGCAGGTCGTTTGGCGATCTGTGTAGTTTCCACTTTTTTATATTTTAACTTGTTTAACAAGAAATACACATCACTCGTGGTGTCTCAATACGAATGTGAACTGAACTGACAAGTAGCTGTGTAAATTTAGCCTGTATGTACGAAGTATGTAGTCTAAGAGATCTATGCTACTCGACCCGACATCCGCACTGGCGTCCGTTCAGCATCCAGACATTATTTTAAGTGTTGATACACTTACTGTTTATCTTTATAATAACTTGATGGATTTGCTTCAAACTATAAAATAGTTATTTCTCATCATCACATACATCATATGGGACAAGGGTCATTACTCTTGCACCAATATTTCATGTATTATGCCCACTTTTTTCTTAGAATTTCACGTTATTGTTTCGATGCACTTTCAATCTGTTATTACTAAGTGATTTTTTTTATTTAAACTTAAACTAGCTGTTCCATATCATCTACCACATTATATGACACAAGGGCCATAACTCGTGATGCACTCTTACTCAAACTCAGTTATTATTATGGATTTGAATTAAACCTTAAATACATTAATGTAGTTGTTTCACAATATTAGTCAAATGGTATGACGGTGCATTATTATTGCAAAATAATTAATGAATTATTCCCCTTTTATGTTTATGTTTTGATACACTTTCACTCTATCTCTGTTATTACTAAACACATTTGACTGGCGTAATATATTGTCCAATATTGTCATCGACGTTGGAGTCATTGAACACTCCACTGATAGATGATACTATCTAGCATCGAAATAGTCGAGCGTGCTGTCTCCTGTGCCTGCTCTTGTTTGACGTGCTTCGATATTCAGACGGAAAGCAAGCTTTGTGCCTCTTTTTAAGGTTTCAAAGTTACGTCTTCATTATAATGTATTAAATTTCTATGGAGTAAAAGCTAGTAATTGTAAGGAATGTTGAAATGATTAATTTATTACGTTTTATTAAAGGATCGATTTACACGAATGGTGTGCAGCCAAGCACTAGCAGGTTATGATGAAATTGGGATACTTGAATGCCGTATTCCCGCAACAACATCCAGCAGACACTATACAGAATTGGCAAGAGCCGTCACTACCGTACAGCTCCGGAACTTGCATATTAAAAACTTCAAGCGATGCCAGATGTACCTATTATTAGTGTTAATTTTATATTTCTATATTTAAAGAGTTTTAACAGGAATTCTCGCATAATGTTCACACCACTGTCATTTTATTGACAAGACATTGTTCATGTGCACGTTAAGATTTCTTCTTAGCGGGTCATACACTGATTTTAAAAAAGGCGAAATAAAACATATATTGCTCGCACTAAAATATTGGGCAATGATTTAAGACTTCTATTGTATTCATATTTAGATGGTAGCTTCATTTAAGAACTCACATCTCATGAAACTTTAGAATTGATACTGACGACAATCCATTTCAACAGGAAAACTAAATAAACAATTATAAATGTATAACAAAGTTGTACAACTGTTTATTTTCCTTGCTCAGTCATCTTAAAATCTTAAATCAACTTAGGCAGTGAAAAAAAATCTTATTTGCAGAATCTGCTCAAAACTCCCTCCAGAAAGTACTGCGTATATCTCCCCCGATGAAAAATGACTCTTCCCTGTACACCTCCTACGGCTATATGTAGTATCATTATAGATTGTCGCTCTATTACGGCTTTCTGTATCCTTTGAATGCAAAATGGTATATTGTTCCGGAACGTGTTTTTGTTTTTACTGGGTTTAACGTCACACCGACACAGTAATAAGGCATATGGCGACTTAATGGCTTAATCACATGAACTAATTCTGCAACTGAAAAGATGATATGAACCCACAAGATTAAATGGCAAATGATAAGAAGCCAGCGACTGTTACCACTCGTCTACGGAAGCATCCAGTAATCGGACACGGAAACAAAAAAACATTGGTAACAGTTCTAAATATAAATTCGATACATTGAGCCAGAGATATTCTCAGTCAGAAGGCACAACATATAGCAAATCAATGTCTCATTTGCTGAGGTCTGGATCTAATGTTGGTGTTACACATATCCTCCAGTCGCACACTCACTGTTATCTCATAAAAAAATCATCAACACATCTCACACCGCAGTCACATTTACATCTTGTTTTCAGATATGTATATAATTATATATAAAAATATTAAACAACTATGAAATGTACATACACGTGTGACTAGGACATCGGTAGACACATGACAATTCCACGACATTTGCGCGATATACTGTCGTGTGCGCATTACATATTGTGTAACGCGTTTTAAATTACCTGACAAAATGTAACAAGCCATTCAACGATTCCGCAACACTAGCGCACTAAAATGCTGTATGTCACTTTGCATGTCGTGTGTCGCGTCAAATTGTCGTGTTGAGTGCCGTGCGTCGCCATTGACACGCGACGAACGGCATTTGACGCGGCACTCGATTAGACAATGCGACGCGACACACGACATTGCGAAGTAAAACTTGATATTCATAGCGACATTTCGTGCTACAGGCGCTACACACAACAGTGCTTCAACGAAACTGTCCTTGCCCAGTTCGTCGTATCAAATGTCGCGTTACATTGTCGTGTTGTGTGTAGCGTCAAGTGTCACGCTCGGAGCCCGACACACAGCATTCTATGTGGCACTATGGATTCCGTAGTAATATGAAGGTGACGAATATGTCAATGAGGTACTCATAGAGATAAATGATTGTGACCCTTAACAAGACTTAGTTTACAGTTAATGTATTGCCCGTAAGTATTGACCTGATATTTATGAATATTCTTTGTTTCATTAAGTTAATTTTTGGTGTCTGAACCTTAATAGCGATAGCTATGAAAAAAAACAACAATAATATACATGTCTTAATATTTCTTGTCGCATGTGCAGATATAGCTGTGCGGAAAAAGCGTTCAGTTACCAATCTCAGGTTTGTGGGTTCAAGTCAACTGTGTGACCATATCTTTTTTTCAATTTCATATGTAAATTTAACAAAATGGAAAATTGTCACATGACCATGATTTACTGTTCATGGTTTGAAAGAAATACGCTACTATTCAACATTACTCTATACGTATGTGAAGAGTAAACCGTTCAACAAAATGTCGTCTAAGACCCTCGGGATCGGACTGAATTTCAACCAATGGGAACGTGCGTAGACGTCGTAGAGCTTATCACTACGTGGCGAGCCATTGGTTAACTATATCGGGTACTTTAATTAAAGCAGATATTGTAAGGATACAAATATCGCAAAAAAAATCAAAAACGCCTTTAACTATTGGCGAAGATTAATGTGATCAAGGTCAATACTTACGGGCTTAGCTTAAATCTAAAGTGATATGTTTATGCTGTTTTTAAATAACTGTAATTAAATACCAAGTGAATTGTCTGAAGGTCACTGAGACATTGATCTTTGACCAACTGTACCCACTGCAATATCGGTCAATACTCACCAAACCTATTCATCCTATGAAGCTTCACTCTAGACCAAAACTTTGTCGAGTTATTGAATAGTCTTGAGGTTATCGTGACCTTGACCTTTGTCCTATAACACCGAAAGCAATAGGCAAACGTTTTACAAAGTTGTACTACTATAGGCTTAAGCATTCTCTAGTTATTGATCGGAAACAAAACGGGTTTTTGACCAACAATGAGCAAAAGGATACACGCCCTTTTCTTCGAAAGACGGGAGAGGCGAGGTGGCGTTGGGGTCGAGCGCAGTATAGAAATTGAAGCGGATCATCTTGACAAAAACTCTTAAACACATGATGCAGATATTGTTTACAATCACGGGGATTCATACTTGGACATGATAGTTTCAACAATCTGCTCACATACATTAAAGTAGATGTATACTAAGTTCAATTTGAATTAAATAGATATCGTTGGAGTTAAGTACACAATGTACAAGTGTACAAGTTGCCATATGCTTAAGTTTCCATCTAAAATTAATTTATATATGTTGGCGTATAACATCCGCTCAAAAGGCAAAGAATTATTAATAAAAAATTGTGCACTTTTATTCGTTAATTCATGTTACTAAATCCTCAAGCATTCCGCTTGGCAGAGAATTATGGAAAAGGGTATTAAAATACATTCATCAACTGTCATATTAAGTTAAAAGTCGTCGATTCAAATGATTCGGAATAAAAACATAAAACCAGTAGAAAGTAATACAAATAACTTAAAGCTGCAAGAATAATTTGAATAAAAAAAGCTCCACTAACTAGCCCAAACATGGTGGTATCATGCAAAATGATTTAGTTTCCATAATTTCGCCAATTTGTATGCATTTCACTCGCCCAAACAAAGTGCCAGGGTCGTGAGAGGAGTTGCAACTTTCATTACCTCTCATAAACAGACTCGGTCAAATCGAGTCTACCACTATTTTGCTTGGTTGTGGCCTATGCTTCTAAATGATATTATCATAGATTTTATTGATTCCGCTTCACCTTCTCACACCTCCGTTTGCATGTTATGAATATGCGTCATACCTACACAAATGGTGATCATACGGCGATATAAACAGCGGAAGGCATTTTGGTAAAAGGTGACTCAAAGCAAAACACATGTCCGAAAAAACAATACATACCGGTTTTTCCATAATTATTTGACTGAAAATGTACCGTAAAATGCAATAAGATATTGAAACAAAAACCTTTAAAATAATGATAATAACATTATAATAATATATTTCTATATCTATGGCCATTCTAAAATACGCCATTTTTTAATATAATGTTAATTCTTTATACCCCCTTTATCTACGTATTAACAATGATATTTAACTGCAAATGTAGCAGCGAAATGGAGATTTCGTGAAATTGGCCACTCACACTTGAGGTCAGGTTTCCCCTGCCTCCCCCAGTAATCTGTCAACTTAAGTCTATACATCTCAACGGACCATATGTGGCGATCACATAATATGTTTTGTCACAATTTCAGTATGCTTTAAAAATGCATTTCTTACTACAAAAATATGATCTAAATACTAGAAGATTAGCAAGAGAGAAACTGACTGGGAACACCTCCGTGCGCTTGTAGTCGCGCATGTCATGGGTACAAAAAGATAAAAGAAAAGACACATGTAAACAATGGAACATGATTGAGGCTAAGCTGCATATCAATGTTACATGCTGTATTCATTGTATTGAAATTTAAGTGTTACAGATACAATATTGATAATTATGACACCAGAAGGCGCTCATGTTCTTGCTTTGGAAGTTTTCGTGAGACCGACGACGTCAGCTTGTGTCTATTGGTCGGGTAACCGGATGCATCGCCTAGCCTATCCTAACCTAGGCGTCCGGTAATCAACTTGACAAAGACTGGTGTATCGTTAAACCTTTAGAGGTATTTTATTTTATTGAGTACAGCTGATGTACCATTTACTTGTAAAAATACAGTAAAACTTGTATTTATTTTGTCTAATATTATTCTAATGTCGGTAGACTCACGCTCGTCGAAATCATGTTTGCTTAAGTAGTTGCGTAGAGTACTAGTATACCGATGCACTTACACCTTTTTGTTAAACAGCTACCGCGAACTGCGGAGGGCATAATTATATAAACCATATCCCCGTCCTTTACATTTATTTAAAAGAAAATATTATCATAAGAAAATGTCGTTTATGTGAAAAAATACATAATAATCGAAACCACAAAGACTACAATAATGAAATGAAGTTATTAATAAGTCACTAGACATACATACGGCAAAATCGTGTTTGTTTGAGTATATGGATGCACGTTTGATTTGGTAATTAGCTAGGCTAAGTCCTGAGATATAATAAGAGAATAAGTTTTGCGTCCGGTTACTGGATGCATAGAAACATGATGTCTGGTTACAGCACTAGTAACCACCACTTACTGAGGTAGTTAGTAAAAAATCGTTATTTCTTTTGATATACATTTTTTTAATTTTTAACAAAATTTATACAGTTGAATAAATGACATACAGCTAAATCTCTTGGTATGCATAGGGAAAGGTATGATGCATATTTATTATTGGCAAATACTGTGAAAGTGCAAGTCATATTGCGGCATGACCGAAAACATGATGAATAACACACACTAACGAAGAAGGCACGAGATTAACAATTGAATATCATATAATGACGAGGATATGTAAGTTTTCAATTATATATGAATTGGCCTTAAGTAACGAAACAAACTGCAGCTTTTGCCTCAATACCGATTCATAGTGAATGGTGCAGGGTTAGGAGTAACAACTATGGTCTCGGCTCTACCGAGCTATGGTATATACCGAGCAAGTACCTACTCTCTCGGAGTTGTTCCCATTGATCAGTTTATGACAGTTATAGATTTCTCATTGAATTTAATTTCGAATGTCAGTTGTCAGGACCAGATTCATTTGATAGAATGATTGCAGATGCGTTGATTGATACAAGGGATGGATAAGTAAGTTCAAATTTTAAATCTAAGCCGATTGTTAATACGCTTTCTTATCCGGTATTTAGAGCATTGAGAGTAAAAATGACATTTTTAGAATGTTAAAATCGTAATAAAACATGTTCTATAACCACACACACACACACACACACACACACACACACATATATATATATATATATATACCATTGTGTATTACGACATACTACTAGATTTTGTAATGTTTCGTTCATGGTCGGTTGAATCTCAGTCACTAATTTTAGAAACTACGTAAACTACTTTAACAGGATGTGTATAGTAGTCGCAACTTGACCGCGATGGTTGACCTTAGGCTGATTATTCATATCGATTATTTCATTGTAGAAATAAGGGGTGCTTAGCTAGGGTAGCCGTGTATATTTATATGGAATTAGTTTGTATACAGTGCAGTATCAAAGTATGTATACTTACATTTGATCAATTAAAACTTTCCAATACATAATTTATATTTACACAAATTTGTATTTCCATTTTCTCGTGCAGTTCGTGTTTTGTCAACAAAATTTCCTTGACATGTACAATACTGTGTATACAAGTAGCGTTGCCGTACATTACCGTTGAAAATGAATATGAAAAATAAATAAAATAAAAAAGTAACAACACAAACTATAATAAAAATGAAATAGCAAAAGACTAAAAACAGAAAAAAAGCTGAAAGAGATAAAACATTATTTTTTTTACAAATCACAGGGCTCGGACCTATTACTCTGTGTATAACTTAACAAAAACAAGTAATTGAATTCAAGCGTTTACACCACTGCAGTAAATCTATATCACGATAAATCTACATCAATTTTAAATTTATGAATGCAAAGAGATGAAGCGTTTTACGTACACTCCTTTTCAATAATAGGTTGTGCCTCATTATGTATTATAATACAAAGGTCAACCATCGGGGTCAAGTTGCATCCACTAGATGATATTCAAGTGATAATTTGTTCTATTTCCTTGATACGCATAAACTACTCCTATATTGAACCGGAAGAACAACAAGTTAAAGCATACCAAAAGTTCCTTCTAGGGCACATCTATATAAATATAAAATGACCATCTTGTAAAATTTTGGTTGCGATGTCTGTTTTATACTGCCAAAAAATATCAGGTAAGTATTTACGCAAGTTAAAAATTAGTTAAATCCAACAACAAATTAAATCTGTTACCTCTTTCAGTAGATTAAATACGGCAATAGCACATATCACTAGGTCACACTCAATGCGGTCATCCCTATTATTAGTAACAAACACTCCTGGCAGAGAGATTTTCCATCCGATGTGTAAATTTGTTGCCATAATTAGAGGGTCGCAATGGGGTTTGTTTTCATATATTAATCATGCATTTGAAGGTAACGATAATATTTTGTTGTTTACATTTAAATTTGCTGATATATGTCTATCTGGTGAATGTACATATGTTATGTTCAGGAGGAAATAAAAGAATCAATTAATCATCCTCGGGTTTAGTATTGTGTAACCCATGGATTCCCCCCAATTGAGAAAGAATATTTTAACGTCAGAGGTTATTTCTAAGGTCACGGAGTTTTATTGGCCGGCTTGTAATGACAACAGCTTTCGGTATCAGTAGCTCAGTCAAGTGTGACTTATTAAACTGTAATATTCCTTCTCAAAAGAAGGAATAATAAAACGTCCTGTTATCAGTGTTAGTCATAAAACAAGATTTTCAACAACTTATATGCTAAGATATAGTAATACAAAATGACGGATAGAATTTATTTCGTTGTGGTTTTATTCATTTGTGTCACAGGTAAATATTTCTTTTATGTAATTTAAACTGAGGGCTGTACGGTTACCTAAGCAGATTGAACACAAGACAGTAAGAATCAGTGATGAATATCCAATCGGAAGAGCTAAGTTCCTATGGCATATCTATCTGAATAGTCTGTGTTCAGACCTTATGTTTTGTTCACAGGAGATAACTCCTGAGGCAATACAAATTTTGTATCATTATGTCCCTTTTATTCTCAAAACATACGGTCTGTGCAAATCTGGTTTGAGCATCTCCTGAATCCTGGAGATCGACCTTTATCGAAGGTCAAGCTATTACAGCTGAAAATGATCATGTTACATGACCTGGTGGTTCTGGGATATTTATTGCCATTCACACATGTTTATAAACGACCCCTTGACCTGTAGATTACAGGGAGCACTTTGGTAAAAATTATTGAACTAGAAAGAATACCTAATGAATAATTGATATATAGTGGATTAATGCTGTTGTTTAACTTTTTATATATTATGTATTCTGTGTTTAAATTTGAATGATTTTTTAAAAAAAGATGTTGCACAGATGAAAATGCTTCTATACAATAATTCATGTCTTAATTGCTAAAATAAGGAAATGCTGATTGTAATCTACAATGGAAAAGAATACCCGGCAATAGGAGTTTTAAGAACAGAACTAACACCTTCCTACAAAACAGAAATCAGGTATAATGTGGGAAGAAGTGAAACTGCTCCCAAGGGACAAAAAGAAACTGACAACAGTTGGCAACCAAAACAATGATTTAGGTGTTTTATGAAACAACTGAAAAATATATCAGCCTATCACTGATCTGTTTCAATTCATTATTCTAAAATAAATTTCTTTATTTCGAAATAAATAAGCGTGATCTGTAAATAGTTTGCTTTGAATTTCTCTTTCTTGGTTTTCATTGACTTATTATGTACTAATAATACTGTATTATGTTTTGGTAAACATCCCTTTAAACAGTTAATGGTACTGTTCTAATTGAAAGATGGACAGGTTCATTATAGAAATTTAGCAGTGTAAGGGTTAAAAGATTTGCTTTGATAGATGATGTAATAATGTCTTATTAGTGCTTCAAAACAGTTCTATTAGCTTGAACATGCTTGGCATCCGCGTAAAATATGACAGTATATACTGCTGTGTCAAAAGTGTAAATGCGTCACAAACCAGCACTAAATGATATTCGTTCCTAAAAAAGTAGTTTTTTATATAAATTGTTGTGGGCTTACTTTGCAAATGCATGGCTTTGAGGCTGTGTTTGTGGTGCTGTGCTTCCAAGAAATCTACCCTTACCTATTATCTTTTATAAATCATTGCTAAAACGTAATATAAATGAACATGGCGTATTTGTCGTGTTCTAACCAACATACAAAATATCCAAAAGTACACAAATCTAACAGAACATAAAAAAGAGAAGTAACAGACAAATCTGAAGTCTAACTGGATTTAGAACGCATATCACGTCAAACTATGTATTTCGAGCCGTTCCATTTCATTTCAAACCACAGCTTTTTTGTGGTTACCATATCTTGCCATCCAAATTAATTGCCTAATTTTTTCAGTTCACTTAGAGATACTCATCATTAAGATAATGTAATTGCTTTTTTGCATTGTTTTAAAGAAAAGAAAGTAATATTCAAATCACTGAACTTAGTGCAAATATCGGTTAAAAACCAATAATTACCGGTATGTTGTTAGTACAAGGTAGATAAATGGTTTATAGCGGTGGAAGAACAATTCATCAAATAATAGTTTGTACTTTTTTTTCAAGGAATTTGTTTAATTTTTCGAAGTTTCTTTTCAAGAGTTTTACTTCAGTTTAGACCACAATCACTGTACGTGCTTGTGAACATGTAGAAAATATTATAAGTCTTCTTATAAACAATGCATTGGATAAGGGGTTTCACATTCTGAGTACATTTTCATATGTTTTTATTGAAAAGGGGAAAATCTGGGTGAATTTGCCAATTTCACAATAGATACACTACTTATTTGGCAGATGTGAAATAAGTACATGCACTTGTTAAAGGACGTGGCTTAAAGAAGCTGCATAAAATTTTGGGGTATTTTATCTTTTCAAGGAAAAATAAGTTTTCTAATACCACTTGCATTTGGTCTCCATTAAATGTTCATTAACATTAAGTCACTGTTAAATTTTGATTGGAAGGTAGGTGCATTTTCTTTCGGGTGGTGATCAAATATTCATGCATTAAGGCTTTCATTGCCGGTCAGTTACATATTGTGTGTGTTTTTGTTTAACATAACATTGACAGGAAAATGTGTCATTTGATGATTTTCCAGCCTTTCTGGTACTAGAGGAAGAATCCAGGCGCCCGTCAGGCACGTAAGAAACATTTTAAGAGTGGGGGCGGGAGGGCGGCACACATTTTGAAAGTCAGCCGACCTATAACAAACCCAGTTCCATGAAATGTTAAACAACGTTTCTTAAAAAAAATATTTTGGTTGTTAAAACATCAAAAACAACTACAAAACTGCAGAGCACAGCTAAAATTGACTCGTTGTCAAAAGATTGCTAAGAGAATTAACTTAATTGGTCAAATTATTGGAGGGGGGCACCCCCACCCCCCGTTCTTACGGCCATACCATTCCATGCATGGTACAAGAGGAAAACATCAGGTGCCCCTCCATGCATGGAACTAGAGAAAGACCTCAGGTTCCCCTCCATGCATGTTACCAGAGGAAGATCCCAGGTGCCCCTCCATGCATGGTACCAGAGGAAGTCCCCAGGTGCCTCTCCAGGCATGGTATTAAAGGAAGCCCAGGTGCCCCTCCATGCATGGTACTAAAGGAAGACTCCAGGTGCCCCACCATGCATGGTACTAAAGGAAGACCCCAGGTGCCCCTCCATACATGGTTCTAAAGGAAGATCCCAGGTACCCCTTCATGCATTGTTTCAAGCACAACCATCCAACTAGATGGCTTCCTCACCCGAGAGTTCTGTACCACAAGCAAGGTTTTCAACCCACAGGGGTGAGTTTAAACTCGAAACTCACTTTTTTAACTCGAAACTCACTCGAAATTCGCTTTTTAACTCAAAACTCACTGCTCAAAAAACAAAGAAATCCTCAAATTTATTTGAGCTATAGGTAGTTCGAACCAACTGAATTTCAAATATAATTAGGTAAGCTTTCTAGAGAAACATGATGTACTACATATCTTACTCAGCAATTGACTAAAGAAAGTATGGAGATGCTATGAATTACAGTCTTATGCTTTAATATTCAAAAAAAAAAAAAAAAAAAAATCACATTAATTGTATACCGTATGAAGATTTTATAAGGACCTTAGGTCAAGAGTATAGCAGGCTGAGTTCGTGCAGATGAAGTTGAATGTATCATAAACCTTTATACCATGCACTCAACGCTTTTTATCCATAAAACCTTTTTATATATACTACAAGACGGATATAACAGTCAAAAATATGTTTTTACTGTGTTTTTTTTTTTTGCCCCTAAAAACTAACCAAATCTGGGAGGTTAAGATGTTTACTAACTAGAAAATTTTAATACAATATTCAACAAGAGCTGTCAGTTGACAGCGCGCTCGACTATTCTCAGTGCTTGATAGTATAATATAAGCAATGAGTAAAACTTTAACATTACAATAAGCATATTCTAAGTCGAAAAGGGGCCATAATTAAGTCAAAATGCTTGATAGAGTTGCCTCCTCCTTTTTTACCGACTGGGGTCATGATGGTAAACAAGTATGCAAAATATGAAAGCAATATCTCAATGGACTTTGAAAATATCTGGGGTGGTACGCAAACTTTAACGTTTATTCTAAGTCGAAAAGGGGACATAATTCTATCAAAATGCTGGATAGAGTTGCCTCCTCCTTTTTACAGACTGGGGTCATGATGGTAAACAAGTATGCAAAATATGAAAGCAATATCTCAATGGACTTTGAAAATATTTGGGATGGTACGCAAACTTTAACATTTGTGTGACGACCACGCTCACACCGACGACTCCGGGGCGAGTAGGATAGCTCCCCTATTCTTCGAATAGTCAAGCTAAAAACACATCATAAAATGCATATATAGTATATTGCACATACTTTTTCAACTTAAAAAATCAAGGAAAACGAACATACTTAATTACGTTGTAAAACTTCTAATCCATTCTCTATAGCTGAATCCATTGTCAAAATATTCATTCTGCCTATGACTTCTTTTCTTATTATGCACTGTGCTATTAGATAAGACTTACTGGTATCAATAGTATAAATAGTTTATACATATTTATTTAATCTAACCAATAAGAAGACTATTATAATAATTAATATGATTTCAGTTAGGAATTATTGTTTTTACATAATTATGATTGAAGACAAAGGGCAATTCTGACCTTTTTAATTTTTTTGTGTATAATCAAAACTAGCCAGATTAAAATGAAAAACAGGATTAAACCTCAGCTCATGTGCTCACCACCTGTTAACTAAAGGCTGATATAGGAGAAATTTATTGCAGTGTGCCATACTGTGTGATCGGTCAGCTAACAGTTTATCACGAGATATCGGTCACAAGCTCTGACCAGAGTTTACCAGACTAGATAATCAGAGCCAAGACTGATGAAGTCAAAATATATAAAAGAATTATTTTTTCTAAAAAAAAAAGATTATCTAGTCGGTAGCCAGACTACTATCTGAACCATAACCCGAGAGCTATGTATGCATGGCTGTATACTTTATATATCATAAATATATGATATTAAAAAAGTAAAGTAAAACATATAAATACGAACAAGACGAAAGTTTAAGGATTTGTAACAGTCAGTTATCTGTTGTGCCCGTCAAAAGCAACGTTGAACAGACAGCAAAATATTGCCAGTGAAAAGAAGTAACACAATGTAAATGGTAATGGGCTGAAATTTAAACGTGCACCAGTAAATGTAAACATGACTTAATATCCTGGGTTCGTTTGTTTGTTTTGGGTTTAAAGCCGTTTATCAACAGTATTTCCGTTATGTAACGGCGGACAGTTAACCTAACCAGTGCTCCTGGATTTTGTACCTGGTCCAGTAAAAACCTGTTCTCCGCAAGTAACTGCCAACTTCCCCACATGAATCAGAGGTGGAGGACGAATGATTTCAGGCACAATGTCATTTATGACATTGTCACAGACAACATACGCGCCGCCTGGGGATTGAACTCACGACTCCGCGATCCATAGATCTGCGCTCTTTCTATTGTGCTAAGCAGGCGAGCGATCCTGGGTTCGAGTTCCAATCAGGAATTAAGTGTTATCAGTCTGAAACAGGATGGAATCCGACTTCTTTTTTGATTTAGCGAACAGAAAATATTTTAATTGGACCATTGTTTAGCAGATCATAAAACAACCTGTTTAATGCAAGGGTATGTAGACCTGTTAGATCAGATAAACTCACCATACACTTTTGTGTAAATAGAACAGGTTTTGTACATGTTCTGACACTTCCTTATTCTTAAATTTCAGTTGTACATGCCGGGGAATACTGTACAAAGAACAATCTACATGTATTTGGATCAATATTAAATTTGGACGACAGAATTTACTGCTCAACGTCTTGTTGTGGAGATAAATATAACAGATACTGCTGTGTCAGGTATATAGTTTTCCATAAAATTGCTCGTCCGGTTCGCTGTTTTAAATCGAGCTCATTGACCGGACGAGGGATTTTTTTCTCCAAAATGATTTATCATGTAAGTTTATGTGACCGCCTGCTGTATACTAAGAGGTGTATATGTAGAGCACAAGACTAACATGCGATAATAGACTAAAACATTTGAATTACTTGTTGTGTAGTCTGGCTACCGACTATATAATCTTTCTTATTTTTTAGAAAAAAAAAATTCTGACTTCATCTGTCCTGGCTCTGATTATCTATGTTTTGAGAGAACAAGGGACACAATTATACAAAATTTGAATAGCCTCAGGAGTTATCTCCTTTGAACAAAACATACGGTCTGAACACAGACTACTTGTTGGGTTATTCGTTTTTTTTCACTAGATGATAACCAGGAAAATAACCACCATAGCTTTAAGTTTGCTGTAAAACTGTTAAATCAAAAATCGTCCTTTATGGCAAAAGCTCGGATTTAATCAATGAAACAAATGATTTGGTACTTGAAATAATGTGCGCCTGACGCTAAATTTAAAACTTACTTTTGGATTTATTTGTTTGTTTTGGGTTTACGCAAATCTGTTCTCCACAAGTTACTGTCAACTTCCCCACATGTATCAGAGATGGCGGAGGAATGATACACAATGTCTTGTATCAAATCATCACGGAGAACAGACGCCTCGCCTGGGTGATCCAACTCATGACCTCGCGATCCGTAGATCAGCACTGTCTCTATTGAGCTAAGCAGGCAGGCTAAAACTTACTTTTGGACTGGGATTTTTTTTTTGCAATAAAACAAGTATGAAACTGACATTTGGAGTATAGCAGAAAGCTTTCCATGTTAATATTACAGAGGTCCTTAAATCATTATTTATCTCCGATTTTCAATAGTGCAACTGTTGTCAGCTCGAGGTTTTGATACTTAAACCGAATGATTTATAACTGTCTACATATTGCCATATTGTCATGTAGCGATTGTCAAATACATTAGAACAATAAACAGTTTTAAATGGATAAACTTATAGCGATTTAAACATGCCTCTAATTAAAGTAGTAATAAAGTGCATGATAATTATAGTATAATACTATATACAGTAAATGCGTATATAGATGATGAATCACTGGTTATGATAATAATTATTGAAGTTACAAGCCTCAAAAGCTAACTGATTACTTTTAAAGGCACTGGCCTCCAGATTTGGCTAAAGATAATCTTTCTTCCAAATTGAAGTTTGGTCGTATTATGAACATTAGAATATGAGTTTTTGTTTCTAAAATACTTTAAAAATTCCAAATCAAGAAAAAAAAGTGACCGCGTCGGGAATCGAACCGCGGACCGCCGCGGCAATAAAGACAATTTCCCGTCGTCGTAACAAATAGCGCCATAGCTGAATTAGTGGATTATCACTTCAAAATATAGATATTTATAAACGAGACATTTTACCTGGAGTAAAGCGTTACAAACGCTTTTCGATTTTCAATCGTTTTTTTGTTGGGATTAACGTCGCACCGACACAATTATAGGTCATATGGCGACTTTCCAGTTTTGATGGTGGAGGAAGACCCCAGGTGCCCCTCCGTGCATTATTTCATCACGAGCGGGCACCTGGGTAGAACCACCGACCTTCCGTAAGCCAGCAGGATGGCTTCCTCACATGAAGAATTTAACGCCCCAAGTGAGGCTCGAACCCACATCGGTGAGGGGCAAGTGATTTGAAGTCAGCGACCTCAATCACTCGGCCACGGAGGCTCCATTTTCAATCGTAAAAAGTAGTAAAATTCACATGTGTTTCCGTAACATATAGTTTATCAATAATTAAGTTTTAAAGCCTTTTTAAGAAATATAGCATTTATTTCAAGATATCTAAAAATATTTTTTGTTGTTGTCGATCTGGAGGCAGTCCCTTTAACAGGTTTGACAAAAAATGAAAGACGCAAAATAAAGTTTAATGACGGATAATGTCAAAAATAAGAGTTACATGTTAGTTAGAAATTGCAGTCTACGTCGTCGGTAAGACAAAATGACTGTATATCGTTGTTTTGTGGTTTGTTAAAATGTTCTCATGCCGCATTTAAAAAAAACAACAACCATGCATCACTCCTAAAACAGGGCGTTTCCCTCTACAAAGCTAACATCCATAAACGACGACAATCCAACGCAAAACATATGTTTTCCCCAGTGCTGAACATAGAATCTCCTAACCAATGTTACTGCCTGATTATTTGACCTTTGCTGTATTGTAAACTGGTACAATTTTAGTTTAGTAAGCAGTTTTGAAAATGCCACCACACATTTAAAAATAGCAGTGAGCGCAATGTCCAACTTGATAGTGCTGCCACACTGGAATATCACGCCGTAAACCCGTGACATGAAGGCACAAATCAGCCACCATATTATACGATACGGAAATATTATAGTGACCACAAAGGCCGTTCATGAGATTTATAATGCAGAGGTTATACATCAATTAATCAATAAAGCCGTGCAAATAAGAGAGAATATAAGAAATGGACAGGTGTATGAATATGTTTTCATTCTAATATGAAACACTTTTGTTAAACGTACCTGTGATCAAATACAAGCCAATGTAATTCATACCTGAATAAAAGCATTTAAAATGTCGTTATCTTATCCATAATCACCTTTTTGGCCGATTTGTATCTATGACGTTGTCTTTGCAGCAATACAGGACTCATCGTAGGTATTGTGCTTGGTGTAATTAGTCTTGTTGCAGTGATAGTGTCAGTGTTGGTGGCTGTATTCTGTTGCTGTCGAAAAAACAGAGGACAGACGGGACAGGTGTGTCAACCAGTAGGCGTAACAACTACAGGTAATACCATTTTTCCCTACGCCCTACTGTTTTAAGCGGATAGGAACAACCAAGTTACTGTTAATTTAACTATTAAAATACCGAGTGTCTGTCTGTTTCTTTTTCGACTGCTTATCTGTCCGTTCGTTTGTCTGATTTGCACTCATTTCAACTCTTGAAGGGACATTATAGAAACTTCAACTAATGGTTGTCGGCAATGAAAGAAAGCTTCAGTAATTTCCGATTTATATCCCAATTTTATATGCCCGTTTTGATAAAACGGACGTATTATGTGATGCCTCCCCGCCATCCAACCCCACCACCCAAAAAACCCCACAAGAACAACAACAACAAAAAACTCACTCTTAGTTTCTGGTGCCTAAGCATTCAATCATCGGCCACATAACATCGCCCCCTCCGACACATGTGCCATTTTTTCTTTGAATCTTACTGCCTTCTCACTTGACTTAAACCTTAAGGCGTATATTTCTTCGCTTTGTGGAACTCTTGTTTGTAGTAAGATTAAGTACGTGCCGGAGGACTGCGTTGTTTTTGAACTATTGTTTGTTTGTTTTTGGTTTTACGCCATTTTTCAACTGTATTTCAGGTATGTAACGGCGGCAGTTAACCTAACCAGTGTTCCTGGATTTTGAACCAGTAAAAACATGTTCTCCGCATATTACTGCCAACTTCCCCACATGAATCAGAGGTGGAGGCCGAATGATTTCAGGCATGTCTGTTATCAAATCATCAAGGAGAACATACGCCTCGCCCAGAGATCGAACCCACGACTCCGCGATCCGTAAATCTGCGCTCTCCGTATCGAGCTAAGCTTTTCGAACTATTGCATTACTAAGAAAAACATAATTATAAGATATGTTCATCTAGTGTATCAGCAGCTTTTAAGGGAGACTTTACTGCTTCGTACGTGTAATAATTTGTCATATCTTCAAAAAAGTATGCAAACACATTTCAGTCAAAAAATGTATATATTTCAGTACCGGTGTATGGTGTGCAGACAACCGCTGTAGGGTATGGACAAGTTGGTTATACAAATGTCGCATTTTCGCAACAAATACAGACAACAAACATGCCTGGTCCAGCAGATAATTCCCAGAAATGGCAACAGCCTCCACTTCCATACACTACTGCCGTCACAAGCTAAATCTAATACGTGGAAAAAGATGTCATTGAATTCGTTTAAAGCCGATATCATAAAAGTCAGTCATACATTAGTGTCAGAAGTATATATACAAATATTGTATTATTCTACTCAGCTGTGAATATCAGACTTTTCATCATTTACATTCATACTACATCTACTCGTCGTCCTACAATAGACAGTTGAACTAAAAATACAAGCTTCAAGTAGACACTACATATTTAATATGGTCACGGAGGCCCAAAATACTCTTCGAATAGTTAAGCTAAAAATACAGCTTTTTATTAGTTTTGGTTCAATTATTTTTCTGCAGAACTTTATAAAGCCTTTATTGATTATAAGTGAGGTAATGACAGCTGATTACATTTATTTAGTTTACAGTTGTTTATTTATTTTAAACTGATCACGTTGCAATGTCGTTTTTAGCTCACCCGAGCAATGATCAGGTGAGTTATTGTGATCGCTCGATGTCCGGCGTCTGTCTGTTTGTCTGTCGTTTGTCAACATTTAGATTGTGTATGCGATAGAGGCTGTAATTTTCATCTGATATTCGTGAAATTAATTCAGAATGATTGCCTTGATAAAATCTAGTTGAAATTTGAAAATAGATCATTTGGCTTCAAAAACTAGGTCACTAGGTCATATCAAAGAAAATACTTGTTTTAACTGAAGATACTACATTTATGGTCTAATCCTATGGATCATCTGGGGTCAAAAAGTAGGTCACTAGGTCAAATCAAAGAAAAACCTTGTGTATGCAGTAAAGGCTATATTTTTCAATTGATCTTCATGAAATTTGGTCAGAATAATTGCCTTGATAAAATCTAGTTGAAATTTGAATAAAGATCATCTGGAATCAAAAACTAGATCACTAGGTCATATCAAAGAAAATACTTGTTTAAACTCAAGACACCACATTTATGGTCCAATCCTAATGAAAATTGGCCAGAATATTTGATTCCATGAAATCATTAGGTCAAACATGTTTACACTGTTATGGTGTGTTTCTCAGGTGAGCGACCTAGGGTAATCTTGGCTCTTTTGTTTTGCTACATATTTATCAATTTTCTAATATTTTTGTTTCTCACAACGTTCATGTGTTACGTTATTTTCTTTTAAATTATTATTTATTTATTTGCTTTTAAATAAATGTTATACTTCACACTATTTTATTCATTTCTGTCATTATTCGTATTTTAAAATCGTACCATTGATTTGATTATTATAATTATAATAGTTTTCCAATCTCCTGATAATTCCTATATAACACAAACAAGTTTTAATGAAGTTTACATCTAAGAAGAATTCGGACATTTACTTTTGATATACGTGAAATACTTTAAAGCTGCCGTTTCTCTTATAGGAAGTTTAAAAGTAGCAAAGTTATGTATTATCCCTAGACCTATTTTTTTTTTAAATGAACGAGTTGCATTTTATTCGACACAAAAAAGGTCATATATCGTCGAGAAAAGGTATATCGTATTGAATTTCATTAAATATGTGAAGACATATATGTACATGTATTAAATCATAGCAATTTTGCAATAAATGAAAGTAAAAATATTTCATGTTAAGATTTCATATAAATATATCCCTAAGGTAAGTATTTTGTCTTATATTATTCTAATGTCGGTAGACTCACGTCGGACGAAATCATGTCTGTTTATGTAGTTGCATTAGAGTATATGCACTTACACCTTTTTGTTAAATAGCTTGTCGCTATATCTGTCGCGAAGTTCCATATCCCAATGTTCGATCGAGGCAGTTTAAATTAAATAGTTACTTCCATAGTGACGTAATAGATGATGTTCCGTAATCGCAAGCTGTCGTTTACACTGCAATGACAAGAGTGTCAAGGCTGAAAATTTTGCATCTCCGTAACATTAATTTTATTTAGAGGAAAATATTATCATAAAAAACGTCGTTCGTGTGAAAATAATTACTAGTTAATCGAAAATGATCAAATATAAGGGTAGATTTCCCGGATTCACAGAGCACCCGAAACACGGCCATAGAGCCATGCATCGCAAAATAGGTCCACAACAAAAAGAAGTTGTAACGGAAAAATATTGTATTGTACATGTAATATTGTATTGTTGCTTCCAAAATCCAAAGATAAGTAAATCACAAATATATGAAAAATACGGAAAAATGTTGGGTGGAGAGGTAAAGGGGAGATAAAAGGGTCGGATGTAGGGGGAAGGTGGATCAAGGATGAATATTCAACAGGGAAAGCCGCGTTCCTTAAACGAAATCACCTAACTCCAAAAACTACAATAATAAGCATCGCAATAAAGACTTAAGTCACTAAACATGCACTCGGCAAAATCGTACTTGTAGAGTACTATGCAGATGCACGTTTACATATATGGTAAACAGCTAGTCCTGAGATATAATAAGTGAATATCGTTTGCGTTCGGTTACCGGATGCATAAAATCATGGTATATGTATATGATAGACAACTCGTGCCGTTGTGAGAAAAGCGAGTTGTATAAGGTATGACGGTATAAAAAACATTTCTGCTTTGAGTCATATTAAATTGTCAAAGTCTTCGGTGTTTTATTTTACTTTTCCTTTCTTTCACTTGTTGCCAGACCATGTTCCTTGTATAAAATAATCCAAATCCTATAAGAAACACAGAAAAAACAACAACAATATGTCTACCACAATGCAAGACCACCGGCTAACTTCGAATGACATCACTATTGTAAACAATGTATTCTTCCGCAAAGTTTCCCAGCATCCTCAGCTGTCATTAAGCAAAACCAGATATAACCATCTTCAACTATTTATTGTAACAACAAAGGGAAGTAATTCTAAATAAGGGACCTGCGCATGACACTCCGTCTCATGATGGTGTACAGTTGTGCCAAGTGTGACCTTGACCGTAAGCTATTGGATATCATTAAAAGGGTTTACATGACCGAAATACAAAACTGGAATAACGTATACATATAAAAACCAACAATAAATAACAAGAAATTCCATCTATGACTACGTGTGTTGTAGAAAAATTCCAGCAGTTGTAACATTTTAGGCTCACTTATTTAAAAATAGACATGGCGTTTGGAGATAACGCACTCTCTGTCGTAGCTTACTTATCGGTGTAACACCTGATCAGCACGATCCTTACATTTGCAAACACGTAATAATTTATTTTATTTTGTTGGGTTTAACGTCGCACCGACACAATTATATGTCATATGGCGACTTTCCAACTTTGATGATTGAGGAAGACCCCCAGGTGCCCCTTCGTGTATTATTTCACGACGAGCGGGCACTTGGGTTGAACAACCGGCCTCCCGTAAGCCAGCTGGATGGTTACCTCACGTGAAGAATTCAACGCCTCGAGTGAGGGTCGAACTTAAATCTATGAGGGGCAAGTGATTTGAAGTCAGCAACCTTAACCACAGCCCGTAACAAAATAGAACAACAGTTACTACACAGGTATTAACTTATGTTGAGCTGTAAAAATGATACTGACTGAGGACGCAGTCCAAGGTCAATATCATTTTACAGGGCGGTAAAAACATATATTGACCGAAACATAAGTCTATATTTGTTATATTATATGCGCTTCTCAAATGCACTCATTTGACTGGCCCATATTTCATACACATAAAAAAAGTGATATCACAAGAATCATTTATCACTTTTGCGGGTCAATATCTCTTTTTGCGGACCCGCGCATGCTCCCCTTTCGCCAATCAAATGTCTTGAGTGCATTTGAGAAGGGTATATAATATTGCACCATATATTACAAGAAAAGCACGATATAGTAGAATGTGTTTGTATTCCTACGAGAGTCTACGCATTAACCTGTTAACTATAATATCGTATCGTTTTATACAGATTGTTGAAAAAGCAAGATTTAAGTATTTAAAGTGATTTCAAATAGAAATTGATAATTAGAACTCGATTATGTAATCTTATTTCCAGTAAGCTCTAGTCTATACTTCAAATACCAGATTATTTCAAACAACTGTAAATTCTTCTTATCGAACATGGTTACGTTCGATCTGCTAGATCGGAACCTTGCAATCATTTTGCATCGAAGTTTCTGTCATCGTGTTCCGCCATTATGTCCATTCGCGTGGGACAGTTTTGAGTAATTACAATTACTATGTCACTTGGTCGAAGTCGGTCGTTGTCTATCCTATACATATTACATGTAAATCGAAACCACCTACTCCAAAGACTATGATAATAAATATCTCAATAAAGACTTAAATCACTCGACATACATACGACACAATCGTGTTTGTTTGTGTTATTGGGTCGAGTATATGGATGCACGTTTACTTATTTGGTAAATAGCTCGTCCTGAGATATAATAAGAGAATATTTTTTTGCGTCCGGTTACTGGTTGCATAGAACAATGGTATACGTCTGGTTACTGCAACTTTATCCTAACTACCGATTCATACTGAACGGTGCAGGTTTAGTAATTATCCGGAAGAGTACCAATTATGGTTCTCGCCTCTGCCGGTGTAACATTAAATTTTGACCCCGTTGAAAATTGACCCCATGGGTCATTTTTCAACGTTGAGAATTGACTCTGCCAACATTACAACATTAAATTTTGATCAAAAAGTCGTTGAGACCTGATCAGTCGTTAAATTTTGATCAGTAATTGGGTCATTTTTTAACGGTTAGTTAAATTTCAGTTAAACGTCGGAGATCGTCTGTTTGTAGTTAGAGAAACACACTGGAAAGAACCAGAAACTATCGCAGGTTTGCTGGATAGCTTCTTTAAAATAATTTCACAAGGCCGAGTCCGGCCTCAAACTGACAACTTTGCCGAGGTAGGCGAGATCATCTATATGTTGGACAGTGACACTTGATTTTCGACAGGTGGGTGGGTGTGGGCACATCGAGACTTCCACACAGGAATCACCTTTTCAGATCATAACAAGATATTTTTTAGGGTTATATCTGTGAATTATAGTGATATAAGTGTAATACAAAGAGATATATTTTTTACGTTGTAAATATATGTCTTTATGCATCCTAATGCCAGGTTCGAAATACTTTTATCTCATAATTAGGATTTTATTTTACGAATTTGTATAAAAACTGAAATAGGGTCTTATCTTACACCAGGCAATTTTTCTCGTTAAATACAAAAACAAATACTTTCTTTTTTGTTAGATACACAATTGATACAATTATGTGTAATAAACATCCAGTTCAGTACTGTCTACTCGAACCAACGGCTCAAAATCGATGAGAGCTTTTGAATTTTACGTAAAATTCTGAAAAAATACAGAAATATTAATCTTTCATCTGTATGGTAATAGGCATATTGCGTAAGATTAATGGAATCAGTTTTCAATGTTGAAATATGACCTGCCGATAGTTGATCAGTTTTCAACGAGGGTCAAATTTTTACGCGTGGGTGGGTCATTAAATAACTGGAAGGGTCAATTTTCAATTGAAAATTGATCATTAATTCGTTGAAAAATGACCAATGGGGTCAAAATTTAATGTTACACCGGCCTTTTGTGCAGACAGAGCGGGTATCTATTTGCACGAAAGAAAATTGATCAATCTATGACGGCTGTAGATTTCTCATTGAATTTCGATTGTTAGTTGTCAGGACTAGCATATATAATTATATATACATATATATTTGATAGAATTATTGTAGACACGTTGATTGATACAAGGGATAGATAGTAAGTTCTAATTTCGCCCCTAGCTAGCTCCTATATATGTATGTGGAATATATCCAATGATACTTGACTTTATTTAGCACAGAATAAAAAACATGAACATTTCAAAACATTGGTCTTTTTGATGATCAGATCGTGATAGGTTTAAATAAGTCACATACAAAGATATTAGAAAGATTAGTAAAGGAAGCAATTAATTATTTCCCTTGGTCTATATATACATGTATATATTTTTACTCACTCTATGTCGTGAGTAAATCAATTATTCACTAATTTCATGTTCCTAACTACAAAAACAACAAACACAAATATAGGATACAGGTCTTAGTATTTGACAGCATTCCAATGTACAAAAAATACGAATATATTTGTCTTGCAAATGTCAGATGGTACGATGTTGTGCGATGTGTTGATGATCGACCAGTAGAAGTGGGGTAAATGTGGTTATCTTTATCTTTGTACACCACTCAGCCTGAAAACATACTATCAAAATTTAAGGCAAACATACAGTCAGATGTTCCTGAAATTCTAAACTGTAAAAATGTGCTTTCTATTAGGTCCCGAATGAACCAAATATAATAACTTGAACTCATCTTATCTAGAATAGTTAAACAGCATATAAGATGGGAATTCTGGTCTCTCTCAGCTTCGTTGAATAACCACAAAATAAGAAAAAAATGTTCAGTGTGTAAAACATAACATTCTTTTAAGGTAAAATCAAAATTAAAATGAAAACTAGCTCAAAAGAGGATAACGGCAATTTCCATTTGATAACGAAAGAAAAACATTGCATGGGAAAAAAACAGCATAAAATATATAGATATAGAATTAAATGCGTACTTGTGAATGTTACTTTTCTAAATGTAGATACCGAGTCTGGCATGAAGAATTCAAATGTTCTCATATAATGTTAAATGTATATCTGCCTTTAAAGTTCTAGTAATACATGAATACTCAACAGTAATAATTATCAAGGAACTGTTCATGTCTAAAGACCCTTGAAATATAAGGTACGTAACTGTGAACCCTATTTTCTATCAGAACATAAAGGAGACGTAATGTCTGGCCTGAGGAATCTCTCTAGAACTAAATGATTACTCTTGTTTAAATCACAGTCAAAAAGTCAAATCTGCCTTTGATATTCGAATACAGTTACAAGCCATCAGCAATAACTATTAAGAAACTTGAAATGTCTGTTAGGGTGGGTGGGAGGGAATAAACAAATAAGCAAAATACTTGTTATGCTGTCAAATATTCAACCTCGAGTGAAGAATATCATTTAACAACAAGTAAAAAAATTGCTGCAAGATGCAGCAAATAGATGGTCGCACGGCCCAAAAACAACAAAGTGTTTGACCTATATTCAAACTTGACCTAGATTTTATCAAGGCAATAATTCTGACCAAATTTCTTGAAGATCAATTGAAAAATACTGTCTCTATCGCATACACAAGGTTTTTCTTTGATTTGACCTATGACCTACATTTTGGCCCCAGATGACCCATATTCAAACTCGACCTAGATTTCAACAATGCAATCATTCTGACATAATTTGTATGAAGATCAACTTAAAAATACAGCCTCTATCGCATACACAAGGCTTTTCTTTGATTTGACATAGTGTCCTAGTTTTTGACCCCAGAAAATCCATTTTCGAACTTGGCCTAGATTTCATCAAGATAATCATTCTGACAAAATTTCATGAAGATCAGTTGAAAAATAAAGCCTCTATCGCATACACAAGCTAAATGTTGACAGAGGACAGACGCCGGACATCGAGTGATCACAAGAGCTAAAAAAGCCAAAGAGTACAAATATGCCCCCAAGAGTAAACAAAATAGTGGGGAATAAATTTATTTCAAGGTAAATACAGTATTACAGCAGTATAAGTAAATAAAATGCATTTTTATATTTTACCTGTAGATCTTCTATAAAAAAAAAAACTGGAAAAAGTTAACTTCACAACGCGACAGTTTGCACAGCCAGACCAGGATTCGAACCTGGAACCTCCCCAAAACACAAATTACCATATGTAATTTCCTCAATTTTGGGTTGCTCTGCCAACTGAGCTATCTGACCAGTGGAACTGCAATATGCTAGCAATATCACTTAAGATAAATATTCGATTTGTAGTTTTTAAAGCTGAAAGGGAGCATGAAAATGTGAAAAAAAATGGTAATGGGGATATTAGTAATCAAGTTTTCTACCAAGTCAACTCTGTATATAAGCTGATTTACCACCTTTTTTTCTATTGAGCCTGCTGAAATTCTCTCAAAAATATTAATTAAAATCCTCTTTTAATATTTTAAACAAGCAATGTCATAAATAAATACAAATTAGGTTAGAAAAAAAGTTTGTTTCCGGTTATAATCCCGACCTACCCTTAATTCCGATTCCTAATTCTTTTTCATTGCCTCGGAGGTTTTTTTTAAAATTTAATGTTTTAACAAAAAATTGAAAAACTGCACTTTTTATGTTTCAAACATAGTCAGTGATGTTAAAAATCAACTTACTCAAGGAAAAATCAGCAGGGGCTAAGGGTGTAACATACATCGGAATTCATTTTATCATGATACATCAGTTTGGCGATACGCGTATCGAATCATAGGTCTGTTTCACAATACAGAAACGATAAGTGAAAACTAGAAATATTGCATATCTTACATACAACCAGTGTTAAAGATAGTAACTAAAGAAATGTATCATTCCAAGAGTAGAGACATTGATTAATTTTTATTTTGTCACATAAATGCTTACTTACAATACTCAATTCGCGATATGTACCGTATCGTTGCATCTGTATCACGATACATATTGTATCATGAGACTAGCATATTGTTACACCCCTAGCAGGGGCCCAGTAGCCCATGGTTCCTAGATTTTGGGCTGGGACCCTAAATTGTTGGAGAAAATGCCAATATACCTAATGTTAAACATTTATTTTTGACAGTCTGGGCCCCTAAATAAAAATAGCCACTTTATATCCCTGTTACTGATGCTCTAAAGCAATAACTCCCTTATTCGTATTTTTGTACACAAAAATAGTTTCCGAAAGGTCCCACTTGATAATAAATTCCAGAATTTTTTTTTTTTTTTAAAATTACTGACCAGCTACCTACCTATTTTTCTTTAGCATGTTACTGGAAACATTTTTTGGCCTTACAGTACATGTATACCTAAATTGTAGTCATACAGGGTATCTTAAATACTATATGATTTTTAAGACGGGAAAGTCTGCAGATTGGAAAGTATGCCTACACTGTTTTTCAAAGTGAAAGCACCTAAGTGTATTTGAATGGGACTAAAATTACATTTTCATTTTTCATCGAGTGGGTGCGTAATCTCCCTATAAATCCATATCTACATTTACAGAAATACTCCCAACATTCAACAATTAATTTCTGATCATAACTGGGAGGTCAGGGCATTTGTTAAAAACTAGGGATATCGCACAAAATATGCAATTATAGCTTCTGTCACTCATGCAGAAAAACCTGAAAAAAGTGTTAGTGTCATAATCTAGGGCCTATATAAATCTTTATCACTTTAATTTTATGTCAAAAGCATTGATTTGTCAATACATTCATACACTTACAAGAGTCCAAAACACAATATTCGTCTTGTAATCAAAACTAGCAGAAAAGTAGTGGTTGTTATTTATCATCAGGAAGTACATGTATGTACCAGAAGACAGCGAGTCATAATTTTTCACGAGGTCTCAAGTCGCCCATTATCTGGACTATCATTGGACCTTATAATAAGACGAAATGCCCCCTTGTGCGTTTGACAGTTCGCTTTAATAATTGGAAAAACCTTGAACAGCGCCACCTGCCGAGTGTAACATATGTACATGTGTAGTAAATTCGCGTCGTAAGTCACATGGTCTATTCTAGGATTTCTTCGTTTTAAAATATATACTGTACAGTACATAGACCATCCATGATTTCAAAGATTTTTCTATCTATAATTTTACAGAACATACAAAATCCTAGACTTGTTATCTCTTTAGACAAGCTTATACATCGGATTATTTCGACTACCTATCTCTTCATACTGCCTCGCGCCTCTTGAAAATTCTCTCCAAGACACCGAGTCAAATTTGACGCGGTCTCAAATTGATAAATTAAAATGCCTAATGTTTCAGTAACTGTTTCAGACATTGGGAAATGTTTATAAATAGCTTCATTTAATAATTGGAAAAACCTTACACAGCGCCACCTGCCAAAAGTAGCATGTACGTGTAGTAAAATCGCGCCAAAAATCACGTGGTCTATTGTTTACACTATTCCGTCTTCAAAAACTTCACATTTATACACATTAAAAAATGATACTTTGACTGCAACTCACCTCTATAAACCTATTAAAATGCGTAACTATGCAAAAAGTCTTCTAAAGCATGCTATTTATTTATCAGGCTGGGCACATCTCCCGATCGGGGTAATTTACCTCGTTCGGGGTATTTTACCCCGATCGAGGTAAAAAACGAACAAAAGAAAACATAAAATACTAAAATTTTGACCGGAAGCGTGTAAAAGCGGTTTCTCTTCCATGTCTCGATGATTTCTAAGTGTAAAAACAAGGCAAATTAAACACATACATGTACATTTTTCTCTTGCATAAACTGCGCATTTTGGGTACAAAAATCACAATTTTTGAAAATACAGACAATACTGACCCCATACTATCACTTACACTTACAGATCAAGAATTATTATTCAACAGATCAACGCACCAAATCAATCGCCGCCATCTTGAAACGAATGGATATTTTCCGTGATGCACATATCCTGTTATTTCAATTGTTTTTAATAATTAGTACAGGGTGTACTCATAAAAAGTGAAACATCATGTGTTTTTTTATTAGTGTTTTTGTGTGGTTTGCTTGGCAAACCTTTTTCATTATGATGTGCATCCACGTAACACGTCACAATATTGCACGGTATTTTCGTGTCGTGAAAAGGAGTATCCAGTGCTGCCTTTACTATGCATGTAAGTATACTTTTTTTTAAATATTTACAACTACTTGGCAACCTGTTCATCGTCAGAGGAATCTGAAATGTAAATTGTATATTTAACATTAAACATTGCATTAAACAAGTATATGATTATCTTCAGAAAAGTATTTTAAATTCAGCGGTTTAGATAATCGTAACCCATATTTTTCAGAAAAACGCAAAGACAAAGGGTAACAACCCTGGAAAAAATATCAAAGGGCAAGAGTGTACAGCGAAAAAACACCACACGGGGCAAATGGGACAGACGTATGTGGAGGATCCAGGTGCGAGGTCGAAAACTGTATCAAAGAGGACACCAACTGTGATAAAGAAAGTAAGTTTACCGCTTGAATCTGTGTGACATTCTTCGCATGCAACATTTTCTGAAGAAGCATCTTCCAGTGCATTTACCACTTCTTTATAAAATTGTAGCATATCGTTCTTTGTTGATGCTAAATGTAAAAAATAAATAATATTATAATTGATAACTTTATTAATATTTTTTTATTATATCCGTATTGTTTTATAAAATCATAACAATTTACATGTCAGATGGATGAGATGTATAAAACTTCCCATACAAAGTGGTGGGCCAGATGGGAAGCAGAAAGTGGAGCTACGGGTAGTTACTGCTCTCCAGGATGTTCTTTTAGCGATGGTATTTATTTTTAATTACATTATGCTATTAAAATATATCACATACTAAAACAAAACTACTTTGTCTTGTCTCATAAAGTTTTATTCCTCTATGAAGGTTTTATCCTAAAACATATTAATAGGCGTTGATATTTCATACTTTAAAGGGGAAACACAAAATAAATCGGAAATATTAATAACTTTTATGTTGATAAAATGCAAATAAATATTATTTTAGGTGCCACGACTGTACAGGAGGTGGAAACGTCCAATCTTAGCATCGACGCAGAGAAAGCAAGTGGAATTGAATATCCTGCACCACCTGAACCAACAGATGTTGAAGTAAATGCGGAAGAGGAGGAAGGAGTCAGGAATAGAAGAAAAAAGATGAAACTGTCTGAGTGTAATATATGTGAAAAGTCACATGTAGGGAAAAGTAAGAAAGGGAAGGAGAAAAAACTGTGTAACTGGCTCAAGTGTGAAGTTTTTAATTGTGATTACTGGGTTCATGCTCTTTGTGTTGGATTTGTGTATAAAAAAGATTCAGATGTAAAGAATGTTCAGTATTATTGTCCGACACATATTAAAAGATTCATTTAATATTGTTTTTTTCTGTTTATAATTTTCTATTCTATTTATACCTTTAATCTTTATCCACTGTTCTTCGAGCACTAGCGCTTCTGTTACATTCCCTAATTCTCGAATTTCGCTTATAATATTTTCGATTATAGAGACAATGACTTCTTTGGTTTTTCTACCTATATCGTGGTATTTTTGTCGGTTTTCCTCAGTGACAAACACTGGTGTAAGTCCTAAATTCTTTTTTGGAATATTACCCCCGCGGGTATTCTGAAGGTATATCTGTACATTTTGGGTACATTTGCATTCAAAGTAAACTAGGTCTCTGTCCAGTTTTTGGCCGCTTAATGAAATATGTTCACTGAAAGAAAAAATATGTCATTCTTCAAATTATTCCATTTACCTGTAAAGTGGTAATGCTATCATTTTCCAGGAAAACGCATTAAGTACACTTTTTTTTAAAGTTTTTTTTTTTCAACAAATATGATAACAAAATATGTTAAAAATGAAATCATTATCTTAAAATAATATTTGCAAGTGACTGTTGACAATATTATTTTGGTCAATTCAAATGGAATACCTACACTTTTCCGTAATTTTTTGTGGATAAATATTCAGATTTCCTCAAATACACACGCCATTCTAATATTTCCTTACGAATGTCTCTCTGGTATATCGTGTCTGCCTTTGACTCTTTCAGAGCAAATTCGCTTACCAAACTGTCTTTGATCTGAATATTTCAGAGTTTAACATATATAGTTGAAGGTTTAATAGTAAATTGAAATATTTTTGTCTAAAGAATTTATTTCAAACGTATCCATATTAAGTTATATGCCATATATATTTAGTTCATCAGAGCAAAAAGTGCTTTGGTGAGCTATTGTGATCGCTCAGTGTCCAGCGTCCGTCCGTCTACAATTTCCTTTAAAAAATCTCCTCTAACCAACCAGGTTAATTTTGAAGAAACTTCATAAGGATGTTCACTGGATTGTCTTCTTTAAAAAACGTTCCAAAAAATTAATTCCATACACAACTTATGGCAACCGAAATGAAAAAATATATACATTTTAATTTTCAAAACCACATTTCATGGCGCTTTTCTATTTGGTACGTAGCATAATCTAATGCTCGTCTACCAAAATTGTTAAAATTATCCACCTACAGTGAAATATGAACTTCTTGTCATTAATATAATGTGTTTAATAGAACACTACAGAAAACCTCAGCAAGTGAAAACTTAATTCATCAAAATGATATCATATTTGGTTTTATAAACTGTTTAAAATTTGTGATTCAAAAGTAAACAGATTTAATTTTATAAATGATTACTTTATGCATAGTCTTTTAGGTCATAATAAATAATATTTAAAGTATTCATTTTAATGGGGTTACCTTATCAAGTGTATCTAAGCTTCTGCAAACCATAAGCCAGTGTGCTTCTGTCGGGATGCCAGGAGGTAGCCATCTTTTCGTTTTCCCGTTAATGGATTCTAAAATAAAATCTCCTCCTTCCCCTTTATTATTATTGCCACTAACAGAAAAACTTTCAGTCTTTTCAATAAATTCTTTTACGGGACCTGGTGCCAATACACGAACCTTTAGGTCTTTAAAAATAATTTCTTGGTAGTTTGTCATGTTTGTTACAAAAAATAATTTCATGAACATAGATCTTCCGGCCATGATAAATTTGTATTGTTTCTTCTTACTCCACACCGATATAAATATACAGCAAATACATAATTGAAGAGTGAGTCACATAAAAATCGGATATTAGGACCAGATCTTGATATGTAACCATAAAATCCTTGAATAGAAGGCTCAGATGTTTGAGCATAACACTCACAAATATATTGCCTAATTATTTCGTCCATTGTTCCAAACAAATATATCTTTATTATATGCCACGCTTTATGGTGGTCAGTGCAGTTGTAACAGCACACAAGGGCCCTTGGTGTTCTGTACCCCAATAACTTTGCCAAATCTTTAAAAGCAACTTCCCACAAAAGTTTGAATATTGCCTTAACGGCATTTATTTCAATATGTCCGGCACCTGGCATTATAAGTAAATTTCTTAAGTTATGATTTTCTGTCAGTAGTCTGGTCGATAAATTGTATGGTAAACCATCGCACCCGACAACTGCCCATTTCCGTCTACCATTGACACTTTGTATTTGAATTTGCTTGAAAAAATATGTTAAAATTTAATAATAGTTCATAATATAATAAATGGGTAAATACTTTTATGTTAAAACTAAGTTACGGTAAAATGACGTAACATTAACATACGATGATGTCATTTTTGTTACTAACAAGAAAGATTGCAACCATACGTATATTTCATGTACTTTTAGATAATAAACGCATATTGAAAGCAATATAGTGTATTGCAATATTATGAACAAGGTAAATTCATTCTATCAAAATTGATAATAGATCATAATGAAAATTTAATTAGGCTACAAAATGTTGATATTATTCCACGGACTATAGCCTCTTTCCGTGTATTGATAACGTTAAAACATAGTTTTTCTATACATTATTTGTTAGATAGAGAAACTTGTATTGCTTTCGAAAATACTTTAAAACAAACTTTCAGTATGTTTATTCACTTCAAGCAAATTATCGAAGATGACTTTTGAAATCAAACTAAAACCGCCACCACGAGTCATGCATCTTAACATTATAGTTTATAATACCTCAAGGACCCTTTTCACTGATGCATAGGAACATGGGTTGCACATTACAGGCTCTGCGATACCTAACTTCGGTGGATCAGTCGGATGGATACTAGGGACCCAGTCATAGTTGTCCAAACTATCCACTTCCATATTTCGATCAACGTCATCTTTGAGTTTAAAATAATAAAATATATATTTTTTACGATAATAGTTTTTTTCGGTGAATATTCATATTCAAGTAAAATTTTCGATTTTTAATACTGATCATGATATGAAGAAGAAACAGGTTTTCAATCCAAAATAAAATTTTAATTCAGATGATTAATAAGACTTTTTTCTCCTCTAATTTTTTAAAGAAGCTTTCTTATGCGCGTGTTATTCAATAAACAATATAGAACCTAATAACATAAATGTTAATCGCGGTTACGTACACGGTGATATAATGGAAATCACGCATGTACTTTACTTAAGATATTGAATCAGTACATTCATAGCGTGCTACCTTGAATATTTTTTTACGAATTTTTATTTACCGGATATTTTCGTATCAACATGATCCATTACAAGTCCATTTGCCTTGGTCATTTCGTCTTTAACTTTAAAAATCCTCTGCTGGATAAACTGGTCTCTGATATTTTTATAATTCTGTTCATTTTCATTCAAACATTTCTGTATTTTATCTACTGTATCTTTGGGGTCATCATGATCATACAGCCATTTACTTGGAGAAACATCTTCATTTTGTTGAATTAGTGGTTCTGCAGATGACGTTATATTCAATACTGTTGTCACTACACTGGCCTTTGTTTTATTATTATAGTTAACGCGCCAGTTTCTAGCAACAACCTGGTTGTTGTCAAAAAATATACATACATTGCCTGTTTCATTTTGACATATGGCCTTTTTCGACAATTTTTAAGCCACTCTGTCAGGCAAGAGTAGCTACCAGCTGAGGCATGGATGTTATTTAATTTTGTAACAAACTTACTACCTGTAATGTAGTAAGAAATTAAATTTTTGTAAAAATGGACTGGTGAAACCGTTGACAAATGGCGGGCTTTATAGAGTGAATCTACTGATCCTGCAATATACAAGTTTTTTTTATTATTTTCATCTATGGACTTCATATTGGCAGCAGCCATTAAAAAACTGGTAAGTATTTTATTTCTGCCTAAAATACAAATTCTTCACTTTGAAGTCGTCTTTGAAAACATCACTTTTATATTCTGTACTGATTTTCATAGCATCGTTCTGAACTGCACCTGATATTTTCGCACCAATCAATTTAACTGTGTTAATCAAAATGTCCTCTGAAATGTTATCATTTTCTAATTCTGAAAGAAATAGCTCATGCACTTGTTCTTTTCGTATTTTTTTCTGTGGCGGTTGCAGCATTAAAACATTTTCAGTATGATATAAGCATATGTTGCATACAGCTGTTGCTTTCTCAGAAATGATATTTTTTTCATTCATAAAATTTAAAGTTCCTACTTTAATTTTCTTGTGGGCAATTTTTACTAGTCTGTACTGTTTTCCATCAGTCAGCGAGTCATGTTCTGTACAGAAACACTTAGACATGATTATCTGTAATATAACATGGTATATTAAGTGTATTAGATATTGAATATTAATTTAATTCATATATGTATACAAGCGCGTAATTTGCGGAAGGACTTGATATGCTTTATCAATATATAATAGGGTATAATGCTATCATCCATTGACCCAACCACACTTATTTAAAATTTGTTACTATATGGACACTGTGTACTTTAACTTCCCCATTTATCTAAATACTTATTTACTTATTGAAATGTTCTGCTTATTTCAATACAACGTTCAAGGAGCAATCAATCCCTATAAAATTTCAATTAAAGTTTTCTTTCTATTTGGATTGATGCGTTGTTGAAATTTGATATCAAAATTACCATACACATCATATTTATAGCAGAACCTATTTCAATACTGAATTACGTTTTGAACCATTTACTCATTTTCATAAAAAGTTATTGTAGCTATATAGAGCCTTTGAACTACAATGCCTACATTTATATACAAGTAATAACAATGACATGGCGTATTTTTAAAATAACATATACATAATAAATGGCCACAAAGTTACATTAAATATCACGGTGATGTGTATTTTTTGGAATGTTCATCTTGTGTGTACTGCATATCAAGCATCCTAACAATTCCACCGAAAATGCATATAACATTAAATTCAAATATGTCTGCATAGAGGAAATACCATGTATCAAATGAGAATCAACAAAAAATTAAAAACATTAGTACTTTGGGAAACTTACTATCTTATCCTGGATCATGAAGATTTTTTTCTATATTATATATAAAGGTATCCCTCACTATACTATGTAAGTACTCCACCTTGTCACAATAGTATAAATTGTGTATATGTTGGTTGGGGTGGGGAAGAGAGTAATAACATGAATTCCACACTTTCTTCGTTTATTTTGCATTTAATTACATAATACAATTATAGATAATGCAAGTCACTGTCAATGAAGCTACTGGTTGTTAATACCGGTAAATAAATCACTTGTATCCGCGCTTCACTTGTTCGCAGTTATAACTTCAAACGTTATAGTAGGTAAAGTAAATAAAATGATGATTTATTATATCAACCACATAGTTTTAATAAACATTTTTTTTCTTTCAATAACTTAAATTGTATATTGTGATAATTTTTCGCACACCCTGTACTAATTAACATAAAACAATAGAATATTCCGTAATGTGCACCACGGATAGAATTTATTCACTTCAAAATGGCCGCTGTTGATATACTGGATTGAGTGGGAAAATTGTTTTGGCTAAATTTAAAGTGTAAGTGATAGTATGGGGTCAGTATTGTCTGTATTTTCAAAAATTGTGATTTTTGTACCCAAAATGCGCAGTTTATGCAAGAGAAAAATGTACATGTATGTGTTTAATTTGCCTTGTTTTTACACTTAGAAATCATCGAGACATGGAAGAGAAATCGCTTTTACACGCTTCCGGTCAAAATTTTAGTATTTTATGTTTTCTTTTGTTCGTTTTTTACCTCGATCGGGGTAAAATACCCCGAACGAGGTAAATTACCCCGATCGGGAGATGTGCCCAGCCTGTTTATGTTTCCTATTGATACTAACTTGTATAAGTAGGTCATCACTTAGGGTGACTCGCTAAGAGTTTGGTTTATTCTAAAATTTAGATCAACGCATGTGAATTGGCACTCAAAATGCATTTTTATCAAAAACAATATTGTTGGTAACAACTTACCTTGTTCTTGACAAAATCCACTACAAAATATTTTAATAAAAAAAGACGTTACACCGACTACACTTTATGTACAGCAAGAATGACATAATTTTCACTGCGCATGCGCGAATGGCCCTGCGCGAATAACTTGAAAGGCTGAAATTGATCAAATCCGATTCAATATAATGCAAATTCTGCAAATATTGCAAAATATAAACCAGAAGGAACAAAATTAGATAATATTAATTCCATTATTGTTGCGATTACACGTTAGAATATTCACTTTCTGAGTGTCAAACGAAAATTTAACAGAAATATGACTCGAAGGGAAAAAATTGTCAAATCCGAACCCATTGCACATTCTAAAACCACCTCATTATGCCCGGCCCTGATGGGCCGTGCAATCACTTATATAGTGCACTGAAAACATGAGAAAATCGTGAATTGCAAGCAGAAAACGCGGTAAAATAACTACCGGGAACTGGAGACAAATAGTTAGCAGACGATGAAAAACGTGAATAAGTATAGGATAGACAACGAGTGCCGTTGTCTACGGGATATATACAACGAGCAAAGCGAGTTGTATATATCCCGTAGACAACGGCACGAGTTGTCTATCCGACTTAGACCACGTGACATAAAAACTGCAATTATTGAAAACTCTCCCACGCGTTCTATAGAAATAAGGATTAACGTGTTTTTATAAGAGTAATATCATCTTTGTACCGTTAGCGCTTAATTGTCAGTGGGACACATGAAAGAATGCAGGTGTATAAATTCAGTTTTACTCAAATGCCGGATTTACTAAGATTTAACGTCCATTAACACTTTGAGTCATTTATTTGCAATCACAAAATTAATGCTAAACAGTTAAATATGGATTTCTCAAAAATACTCAAAATTGGACTGCATGCTGAACAATTAGTTTTTGTGAGGAGTTTGCATGTTGGCGAAACACGATGACAGATACGTTGATTCAAGAAGATAACCAGGTTATTTATTTATTTATTTATTTAGTTAGTTAGTTTTTTATTTGTTTACTTTGTTTATCAGGATATAGTTAGTGCGTAGATGCTCGTAGGACTACGAATACCTTTTACTATATCGTGCTCTTCTTGTAAGAATGATGTAGTTGTTTTACTTCCTAACTGGGCCAAGTTGTTCGAAACTTTAACGGGCTGTAATTTAGTTTAGTTTATTTTATACTAATTTGTTTTAGCTCGATTGTGATGAAAGCTTTAACTGTTTAAGCTTATTGTAACCACTCTCGAATCCGTTTCCTATGAAAACTAGTACTGGGGTAATATGAGAAGTCATTGTCGTGACCCCAATGATGCTCGAACCCACGACCACTGCATTAAGCTGTTAAACTAACCGCCTGTTAAATTTCTATTCAAGATACTAGTCTTGGTGGGTGGGAAACACTAGTATGATGTTTTAATTTTACTGTAAAGATGGTTTAGTGTTTATAATCCTTAACAAGTACATTTGATTTTCTAAGTTTTCTAAACTGTTGAAATCTACTGATAAAGTTAATCGACCGTTAACTCAATCGCCTGTTAAAGTTTCGAACAACTGGATCCAGTTGATTGCAAATGTGAGGATCGTGCTGACATGTCTTTTTTATAACAAGTGAACATAAAAAGTTACAATTGTTGGAAACGTTTCAGTGAATGTGTAAATTACGTTTTTACCCAGTTGGTTCTACACTACAAATATGTAGTTTATTGTAATTCAATTTTATTGATATCTAATAACATGGGGTCATTTTTACGATATTAATATTTAGACGTTGTCAACTGAATTTACCTCCATGTCAGTCTTATTTTTTATCCCATTGATAACTGGTGAGAATATTGCAAGGTCATTTAACTCCGGCGTTAGGCTGTATTGTTAGATGGTAAATTGACACGAAATTCACGCGTTTTTTGCCCAAGTTTCCCCCGATATATATACAACGCTACTGTTGTATATGAAATATAGACGGGTACAAGTCTGCTTTACGATTGGCTATTTACGGATTATCGTGGTCTAATTTTATATATATATTGGAGGATTTGGTATGGAACACCAGACTGGACATTAATGGGGAAAATGAAATAAAGCAATCAAAATATTAAAGGATTTACAGATACCGCTATTTTACCCTGCGACATTGAAACCGTGATAAAACATGCTCTATGACCCCAATACGACATATATTAACTTACTGCTGACAAAGGCGGAGAAGGTGGGACCCTGACCCCAATTGCAAGTGTCTGTGAAGTTGGCCAACTAATTCTCCTTATATAACTTATTCTGAAGTTATACAAATGTGTATTACGACATACTAGTTTCGATTATGGTCTAAATCATGACACGGTTGAATCTCAGTCACTAATTTGAGAACAACTTTAAAGGATGTGTAGATGATGCTCAAGTGATAGATTGTTGTAATTATTTTTTGATATGCTTAAACTACAACTCGTTTAAATGGGTCAACCGTGTTGTTGTACTTATAAAACAGACTGACCCAGTTTACAGTTTGGTCAGTGAGTGAGTGAGTTGGGTTTTACGGCGAATCGACACAAAATGGTCATATATCGCCGAACAGTTTGGTCAGGGCTACGGAAATGCAATGTATTTTGCAACTGAAATATTTCTATAAAATGATTTCTTCCCCTTCCGTTTGGATCCGTCAATGTTTATTGTTTGTCAATTGTATGATGGACTGTACTCCTACATTGAACCGGAAGAACAATAAAATGTCATGTTATCAGTTTTAGTCATAAAACAAGATTTTCAACAGCTTATAAGCTAAGATACAATAATACAAAAATGACGGATAAAATGTATTTCGTTGTAGTTGTATTCATTTGTGTCACAGGTAACTATATAGTTTTGTTTTCTTTTATGTAATTTAAACTGTGGGCTGTATGGTTACCTAAATAGATTGAACACAAGACAGTAAGAAACAGTGATAAATATCCAATTGGAAGAGCCAAGTTCCGATGGCATATCTACCTGAACCATAACCCGAGAGCTGTGTAGGCACGGATGTGTACTTCATGTATCATAAATATGTTTAAAACGTAAAGCATATAAATAGGAACAGGAAAAAACGAACAAAATGAAGAAAAAAATTCGTTTCACAGATGAACGAGTCACATATTATCTGTCAACAGACTAAAAAATGTTCTAAAACAAAGGAAAGTTATCATGTAGTATCAACATTTTCTATTTCATTTTGGAATTTAAGATTTAACTTTCCATCGTTCGACGTAATATATGTAGCAAAGATAGGTTTGGTTTGTGTAATTCTAATAACGTATTATTCCGCCTTATAAGGTCGGTATAGACTAGTTTTAAGATCAAGCCAGCAAGGAGTTTAAGGATTTCTAGGTTTATATACATACACCAAGAATAAATGTTTAAATAAGATGCATTTTCATCTGTTGTGCTTGTCAAAAGCAACGTTAAACAGACAGCAAAATATTGACTGTGATAAGAACTAACACAATGTAAAAGGTAATGAGCTGATATTAGACCTTTCTAACGTAAACGTAATTACGAAACGGAATACTGAATCCGTAAAATTTTAGGCTAATTTGTGGTCTATGGGAGACAATTTCATCCAATAGTAATGCACTAGTAATTTCCCTTAGACCATTATTTGCAAATAACATTTATGGATTCAGTATTCCGTTTCCGATTTACGTTTACGTTAGAAATGTCTATTTACGTGCAACAGTAAATGTAAACAATTTACTTAGTATCTCACGTGAGACATCCTGGGTTCTTTTTTAATCCCCCGCCACAAGTGGTGGTGGTGGTGGTGGGGGGGGGGGGGTATAGGAATGGTCTCCGTCCGTCCTTCCTTCTGTCCGTCCGTCTGTCCGTAACACTTTCGTGTCCACTCCATGTCTCCTAAACCCCTTGAAGGATTTTCATGAAACTTGGGTCAAATTATCACCTCATCAAGACGATGTGCAGAACCCACGAATCAGCCTTGTCCGCTCAAGGTCAATGTCACAACTAAAGGTCAAAGGTTTGAGCCTTCCATTTTGTGTCCGCTCTATATCTCCTAAACCCCTTGAAGGAATTTTATAAAACTTGGGTCAAATGATCACCTCAACAAGATGATGTGCAGAACCCATGAGTTAGCCATGCCGGCTCAAGGTCAAGGTCACAACTTTTAGGGTCAAAGGTTTCAGCCTTCCATTTTGTGTCCGCTCTATATTTCATAAACCCCTTGAAGGATTTTCATCAAACTTGGGTCAAATGATCACCTTATCAAGGCAATGTGCAGCACTTATGAGTCGGCCATGTCGGCTCAAGGTCAAGGTCACAGCTGAAGGTCAAAGGTTTGAGCCTTCCATTTTGTGTCTGCTCTGTATCTCCTAATTCCCTTAAAGGATTCATATGAAACTTGGGTCAAATGATCACCTCATCAAGGGATATGCAAAACGCATGAGTCAGCCATGCTGGCTCAAAGTCAAGTTCATAACTCGAGGTCAAAGGTCTGTGCCTTCCATTTTGTCTCCACTCTGTATTTCTTAAACCCCTTGAAGGAATTTTATAAAACTTGGGTCAAATGATCACCTCATCAAAACGATGCGCAGAACTGATAAGTCAGCCATGCCGGCCCAAGGTCAAAGTCATTACTTAGGGTCAAAGGTTTGAGCCTTCCATTTTGTGTCCACCCTGTATCTCCTAAACCCTTTGAAGGATTTTCATCAAACTTGGGTCAAATGATCTCATGAGTCAGCCATGTCAACTCAAGGTCAAGGTCACAACTCAAGGTCAAAGGTTTGAGCTCTCTATCTCCTTAACCCCTTGAAGGGTTTTTATGAAACTTTGGTCAAATGATCATCTCATCAAGACGTTGTGCAGAATTTATAAGTCAGCCATGTCAGTTCAAGGTCAAGGTCACAGCTAAAGGTCAAAGGTTTACCCTTTCACTATCCATTGCAGGGCCTTGTTGTGTTTGGTATAAATCCGTTTTCCAACAGTATTTCAGTTATGTATCAACGGAAAGTTAACCTTACCAGTGTTCCTGGATTATCTACTAGTACAAACCTGTTCTCCGCAAGTGATTGCCAACTTTCCCTCATGAATCAGAGGTGAAGGAGTGTTTGTTTGTTTTGGGTTTAACGCCGTTTTTCAACAGTATTTCAGTCATGTAATAGTGGGCATTTAGCCTCACCAGTGTTCCTTGATTCTGTATCAGTACAAACCTGTTCTCCGCAACTGTAACTGCCAACTTGGCCACATGAATTACTAGTATCAGAGATGGAGGACGAATGATTTCATTCCCGTGTCTTTTATCAAATCGTCACGGAGAACATACGCCCCGTCCTGGGATCGAACTAGCAACCCCGCGATCCGTAGACCAACGCTCTCCCTACTGAGCTAAGCGGGCGGGCTTTGAGGACGCATGATTTGATTTCAGACACAATTTTATCAATTCGTCAAGGACACCATATGCCCCACTTGATAAACTACGACCCTGGGATCTATAGATCTGCGCTCTACGCGGACAGGCGATCCTGGGTTCGAGTCCCAGTTATCAGTCTGAAAAAGAATGGAATCCGACTGCTTTTTCTTTTGAATATGCGAACAGTAAATAATTTAATTGGACCATTGTTTAGCCATCAGTATCATTACTGTCGTGTGTGTGTGTGTGTGTGTGTCTATTCGGGTTTAACGTCTTTTTCAACAATTTTTCAGTCATATAAACGACGGTGTCTGCTTGTAGCAGTGAGCACAATGCCCAACTTTATAGTGCTGCCTCACTGGAATATCACGCCGTAGACACGTGAAATGATACCCCACTCAGTCACATTATACTGCCACCGGGCTGACCAGTCCTAGAACTACCCTCTTAATGCTGAGCGCCAAGCGAGGAAGCTACTAGTACCATTTGTTTATGTCTTCAGCATCATTACTGAATTTCAAACAATTACATAAAATCTAATATATTATGTATTTTTGGTCTTGCAGTTAATCATTTCTCTAGTGTTCATAAGATGTTAATAGACGGCAATGTGGACTATTGCTGCTTGGGGCACACGAAACCTACACGTTAGCCTTAATGCAAGGGTATGTAGACCTGTAAAATAGGATATAACATCACATCTGTGTAAACAAATCAGGTTTTGTATGATCGACACTTCCTTATTCTAAATTTCAGTTGTACACGCCGGGGAATATTGTACAAAGAGCAATTATGGACCAGTATATGACGACAGAATTTACTGCTCAACGTCTTGTTGTGGAGATAAATATAAGAAATACTGCTGTAGCAGGTATATATTTTTCCAAATTGCTCGTCCGGTTCGCTGTTTAATTCGAGCTCATTGAACGGAGGAGGTTATTTTCTTTTCCAAAATGATTTAACAAGTTTATGTGACCGGCTGGTGTATATGTAGAGCACAAAGCAAACATGCGACAATAGACTAAAATATTACTTATTGGGTTTTTCATTGTTTCACTAGATGATAACCAGGAAAATAACTACCGCAACTTTAGTTTGCTGTGTATTGTTTTTGTTGGATTTAATGTCACAACGCCACAATTTAGGTCAAATGGCGACTTTCAAGCTTTGATGGTTGAAGAAGACCCCAGGTGCCCCTTATTTCATCACCAGCGGGCACCTGCGTAGAACCACCGACCTACCGTTAGCCAGCTGGATGGCTTCCACACGTGAAGAATTGAAATGTCCGGGTGAGGCTTGAACCCACATTGATGAGGGGCAAGTGATTCTAAGTCAGCTACCTTATCCACTCGACCACGGAGCCCCCCTTAGTTTAAACACATAGAACAAAAAATCGTCCTTGAAGGCAAAATCTCAGATTTAATAAATAAAACAGATGATTTGGTATTTGAAATTATATGCGCTTGATGCTAGAATTAACTTACTTTTGGATTTATTTGTTTGTTTCCGGATAAACATCGGTTTTCATCAGTGTTATGTAATGGTGGGCAATTAACCTAGATTCTGTACCAGTACAAATCTGTTCTCCGCAAGCTACTGCCAACACATGAATCAGAGTGGGACGACGGATGAATTAAGACACAATTTCTTATATAAAATCGTCACAGAGAACAGACGCCTCGCCCGAGGATCGAACTCGCGACACGTAGATCTGCACTGTCTCTACTGAGCTAAGCGGGCAGGCTAAAACTAATTAGTATTACAGACGTTCTTAGATTATTATTTATCTCCGATTTTTCAATAGTGCAACTGTTGTTTGCTCGGGGTTTTAATACTTAAAACCTAATGTATACGCTGTTTAAATATTGCCATATTGTCATGTAGCGATTGTCAAATACATTAAAACAATAAACAGTTTCAAATGGATGAACGTCTGTGAATAAAGTAGTAATTCAAGTGCATGATAATTATAGTAAATAGATTAAATGCGTATATAGATGAAGAATCACTGGTTATAATAATAACTATTGAAGTTGCAAGCCTCAAAAGCTAAATTACTCTAACAGGTTTGATTAAGAATGTTGAAAAACGCAAAATAAAGGATAATGTCAAAAGTAATTTTAGTTAGTAACAACAACAACAACAACATTTTATTAGCAAACTTCGACAAGAACTTGCCTTTGGCTAATGAACAGAAAAAAGAAAATACTGATACAATAGATATGTAATCATACACGACATGTTATGAAAATGTTGATAGTAAGTATATAATAGCATGTACATATAGCGGCAGCATGAACAGAAAAAGGTAATATTACCCATAAACAGTTATCATAATTATTAAGTACATAATTACACCTCTGCATTTCTGATACTATATGCTTCTTTAAGGTATTTACAAATATTCAAAATAGTTTTCCTTTTATTTGAATTCATCAGACAGTTAAATAAATTGACATTTGGCCACGAAATGCGTGGCAAAAATTTGGTACGGATATTAGAATATTTTTGACAAGTCATTAAGAAGTGATATTCCGACTCAACAACATTGTAATTGCAATTTCGACACACCCTATATATTCTATCGGTTCCTACGTATCTCCCAGTTTCTATAGCTAGAGAATGAGCTGATAATCTGAAACAAGTGAATAGTTTTCTCAAATAATCATTATCAATAAAATCAAGATACTTTTTATATCTAAATTCAGTTTTAAATTTTACATAGTAATCTAGTTTTGTCATACTATGAACAATACCACTCCACTCTTGTTTAAACTGATCTCTTAGTCTGCATTTCAATATATCAAAAGTGATGTTCTCTTGAAAGTTATGCCACAAGTAGCCGTATCCGATACCATCAATAAGAAATTTAATATTTATTGCCCAAAAAGTACATCTTTCATTATATAATTCTTCGTACTGAAGTTGAAAAATCTTATACATAAGCGATCCTGTATCATTCCTTATTTTCGTCCAATAATTTAATACTCTCTCTTTACATAAAACAGATATAGGGTATCTTCCAAGTTCTCCTAAAACGGCCATAATTGGGGTAGATGCTTTAACTCCAAGAATCTTTTTACAGAACTTCACTTGAATTCTATCTAGAACATCTGTGTTATAGATGCTAAAAACTTCTGCACAGTATAATAAACTCGGCTCAACCATTCTGTCAAAAAGTAAGAGTTTAGCTTTAACGTCAAATAATAGAATATAAGCTATTTACCGCCTTTAATGCCTGTTCTGCTAAGGATTTCATTGCCTCTAGCATTGACCTATTGTATTTAAAATTAACTCCAAGGTAACAAAAAATGTTTCAACAATTTCTAATTAGTAATTGCAGTAGTTTACGTCGTCGGTAAGACAATATGAATGTGTATCGTTCTGTTTGTTTGTTTGTTTGTGTTAAGTTTTACGCCGTTTTTCAGTGTAACGGCGGACAGTTAACCTAATCAGTGTTCCAGGATTCTATACCAGTATAAACATTTTCTTTGCAAGTAAGTGTCAACTTCCCAACATGAATTACCGGAGATGGACGTCGAATGATTTCAGACACAATGTCGTTTATCAAATCGTCACGGAGAACATAATTATGCCCCGCACAGGGATCTACCTCACGAATGCGCGATCCGTACACAAACGCTCTTCCTACTGATCTAAGCTGGCGGGCTGTGTAACGTTCTGTTTTGTGGTTTGTTAAATTTCCTCATGCCGCACTTAAAAACAAAACAGCAAACAGCCATCCTAAAATAGGGCGTTTCCCCCTACAAAGCTACCATCCGTAAACAAAGGCAGTCCAGCGCAAAAAGAAAGTTTTTCCCCCAATGCTGATCTCCTAACCAATGCTACTGCCTGATTTTTTTACCTTTGCTACTGGTACTACCTTTGATTTAGTCAGCAGTTTTGAAAATGCAAACACAAATTTAAAAATCGCATTGAGCGCAATGCCCACCTTGATAGTGCTGCCACGCTAGAATATCACGCCGTAAACCTGCGACATGATGGCACAAATTAGCCACTACAACATACGGTACGGATTTCGTATCCCATGAATATTTTAGTGACCTCAAACGTTGTCCATGAGATTTAAATGCAAAGTTATACACCAGTTAATTAAAGCCGTAATATATGAAATAAATATATTTTTATATGGAATATGGAACACTTTTGCTATGTTAAACGTACATGTGATCAAATACACGCCAATGTAATTCATACCTGAATAAAACATTCAATCTTTTGACCCGCCCGCTTAGCTCAATAGGGAGAGCGTTGGTCTACGGATCGCGGGGTCGCGAGTTAGATCCTCGAGCAGGGCGTATGTTCTCCGTGACTATTTGATAAAAGATACTGTGTCTGAAATCATTCGTCCTCCACCTCTGATATTCATGTGGGGATGTTGGCAGTTTCTTGCAGAGAACAGGTTTGTACTGGTAAAGAATCCAGGAACACTGGTTAGGCTAACTGCCCGCCATTACATGACTGAAATGCTGTTGAAAAACGGCGTTAAATACAAAACAAACAAATCAATTTTTTGCCGATTTGTATCTATGAGGTTGTCATTGCAGCGTTGCTGTACCAGGACTCATTGTGCTTGGTGTTATTGGACTTGTAGTACTGATAGGGTCAGTGTTAGTGGCTGTATTTTGTTGCTGTCGAAAAACTAGAGGACATACGGGATGGTTGTGTCAACCAGCGGGCGTAACAACTATAGGTGACACCATTTTTCCTTCGCCCTACTGTTTTTAAGCGGTCAGGAACAACCAAGTTACCGTTAATTTTAGTACTGAAATACCGAGTGTCTGTCAGTCTCTTTTTCGACTGCTTATCTGTCCGTTCGTTTGTCTGATTTGCACTTATTTCAACATTTGAAGGGACATTATAGAAACTTCAATAAATGGCTGTCGGCAATGAAAAGAATCTTTAGTAATTTCCGATTCATATCCCAATTTTATATGCTCGTTTGATAAAATAGACGAATTATGTGCTGTGATAATGTAATGTAATGCACCCCCTCCCTCAAACCCATGACCCCGCGATCCGTAGATCTGCGATTTCCCTATCGTGCTAAGCGGGCGGGCTTCTCGAACTGTTGTATTACTAAGAAATACATATTATAAGATATCTTCATTTAGGGTATCACCAGCTTTTAAGGGAGACTATACGGCTTCGTACGTGTAACAATTTCTCATATCTTTAAAAATGTATGCGAACACGTTTCAATATCGAACAGTGTATATATTTCAGTACCGGTGTATGGTGTGCAGACAACCGCTTTAGGGTATGGACAAGTTGGATATACAAATGTCGCGTTTCCGCAACAGATACAGACAACACACATGCCTGGCCCAGCAGATAATTCCCAGAAATGGCAACAACCTCCATACAATACTGCCGTCACAAGCTAAATCTTATTCGTTAAAAATGGTCATTATAATGATAATGTCATTGACTGCATTTAAAGACGATATCATAACAGTCAGTCATACATTTGCGTCAGAAGTATATTATTAGTCCCCTATCCTGTTACCAACAAGCTGTGTTACAATTTTATCGTGCCGACTTCCCTTTACTTCCATCATGCTATAATCGAAACATTATTGTAAATTAACAAAGCTACTTACAGTGCAGTCTGGAATCCTGCAATCATTTGTTTGGTCATCATATTTTTATAGTTGATTAACACCAGCAATAAAATGCACAATGACCTGTATTTTGACTAAATTACAAAACACAAAAGCTCATTTACAAATGTTATAAACTGGTTTAGATAAGAAATTCTGTTCCATCCTTTCAAAAATCACTAGATTTGATGATGTCAGAAGTGTGTTAGAACTTCGGCTTTCATCCCGTTTCCTGTTAAATCCTTTATCGTGCATGTAGATAAATGATAAAACAATAAACTGCTGAATATCAAATGTAATAATTCCTTTGTTTTACCATGATTTAATTTAAAACGAGATTTGAACGGCCGTGTCTCTCATAAATTACTACTAGAATGAAAACGGCAAGTTAAATTTACTCTCGTTTTTCGATACCTATAGCAGGAGCTAATTAATAATCTGACTTGATTCAATGACGCCAGCGATTCGGCAGCCATTTTGTTTTTTATAAAAATTCATATCTGAAATGTACTTGCAGGATATGGAATATATCCTGTCTCTACGTGACGTCTATTGAGCAATAGAAATGCAAGAAACTTGATATTTGGTATGTAGCATCATATAGTAGGCCTCTACCAAGATTTTTCGAGGATGAAATATGGCCCTGCCCGGGGGGGGGGGGGGGGCACATGGTTTATATAGACTTGTATGAGAAAAAAACTTCAAAAAACCATCTTGTCTGAAACGACAACACCTAGGCTTTTGATATTTGGTATGTAGCATTGCCTTGTGGTTCTGTAAAAAGACTGTTCAAATTATTCCCCTGGGGTGAAAAGAGGCCCTACCACGGGGTTCCCTAGTTTTACATAGACATATACAGGAAAAAACTTTAAAATTCTTCTTGCCTGAAATTGCAAGGCCTATGCTTTTGATATTTGGTATGTTGCATTGCCTAGTGGTCTACTACCAAAATTGTTCAAATTATGTCCCTGGGGTGAAAGAGGCCCTGTCCTGTGGGTCCCAAGTTTTACATAGACTTATATAGGAAAAAACTTGAAAAATCTTCTTGTCTGAAAGTGCAAGGCCTATGCTTTGACATTTTTATGTACCATTGCCTAGTTGATCTCTAACAAGTTTGTTCGAATTATGCCCCTGGGGTGAATTGATATAAGTTATATAGGGAAAAATACTTCAAAAATTATCGGATCATATTTCCTAGACTGTTTAATTATATTTACCTGATGACCCCAAGTGATAAGGGTCACCCGACTGTGACCTTGACCTATTGACCTACTTCCTTGTTTTTTATGATACAGCCTTGAAATTTGGATGACATGTACAGTTTTGCACACCAATCTTAAAACTGACTTTCAGTGACCCTGAATATGACCTACTGACCAACCTTCTTGTTTTTTGAAGCTTTAGCAAAGAAATTTGTTCAAGCAAGCAACTTAACTCAGGAGAGCGATATAGGGCCATCATGGCCCTCTTGTTGAAAGCTTCCGGGCAATAAACTCTTATCTTTAATTTCTAGCTCACCTGAGCCAAAGGCTCAGGGTCAGCTATTGTGATCGCTCACCGTCCGGCATCGGTCCACACTTTCCTTTATACAACATCTCCTCCAAAACCACCTGGCAAATTCTGATGAAACTTCACAGGGATGTTCCTTGAATGGTCTTATTTAAAAATTGTTCAAAGAATGAATTTCATACAAAACTCTGGTTGCCATGGCAACCGTAAGGAAAAACTTTAAAAAATCTTCTTGTCCAAAACCCCAGATCAGGATATTTAATATTTTCAAATTATGCCCCCAGGGTGAAAACAGGCCCCGCCTCGGGGGTCTCAAGTTTTACATAGATTTATATAGGATCAAAACATTTAAAAATCTTCTTGTCTGAAACCACAAGACCTAGGCCTTTGTTGTTTGGTATGTAGCATTGCCGTGTGGTCCAAGATTTTTCAAATTATGCCCCTCGGGTGGAAAAGAGGCTTCGCCCCGGCGGTCTCATGTTTCACATAGACTTATATAGGGGAAAAATCTTCTCGTCTGAAACTGCAAGGCCTACGCTTTTGGTATTTGGTATGTTGCACTGCCTTATGGTCTTCTATCAAGATAGTTCAAATTATGCCTCTGGGGTAAAAAGAGGGGTCCAAAGTTTTACATACTTACATTGGAAAAAAACTTTTTAAAATATTCTTCACTGAAAGTTCAAGGCCTAGGCTTTTGATATTAGGTGTGTAGCATTGCCTAGTGTTTCTCTTACAAGACTGTTCAAATTATGCCCCTGTGGTGAAGAGGCTCTGCCCCGAGGGTCACTTGGTTTTTATTATGATTTATATAGGAAAAAATACTTAAAATAATATCTGATCATATTTCCTAGACTGTTTTATTATAATTACCTGATGACCCCAAGTAATTAGGGATCACTTGACTGTAACCTGACCTGCTGACCTACTTTCTTGTTTTTAAGATGCAGCCTCGAAATATTAACGACGTATTCAGTTTTGCACACAGATCTTAAAACTGACTTTCAGTGAACATGAACGTGACCTATTTACATACTTTCTTAATACATGATTGTATTTTAGCATCCGTTTGACATTTGAAATATGTAATAACTGTTCATATTACTCAGTTGAGCGATCTAACAGCGTATTTCACCGGTCAAGATATGTTCAATTTGATAAAGTCTTGCTTTGAATATTCAGGAGCACTTACTCTTCATCAAGACGTATTTTTTAGTTGTTGATATCTTTAGGTTACATTTTAAAAATAGGTCTAAGCTGTTATAGTTATTCCTACATTTGAAAGTGTTTTTATTTAATTCAAAAGCTGATGAGCAAGTGATTCGAACTCAGCTAACTCTAACTACAAAACTGTAATAAACTGCAAAAGGTGTAGTCATTTTTCCAAACTGTATTGTTTTGTACCTTTTGATAATATTAATGCTACCCACATGAGTTGATCGTTTCTGTAAAATTATGACAAATCTAGTACATGCATACAATGCGCTCTCAAGGAATGTGAAGAATATATTTCAGTGTCATAATTTTCAAGTCTTAAATGAACTGCTTCAAAGTCTAATATTTTCATCTTTTTGATATGATGAACCATAGGCAAACACCAAGGGAGGGCCATATATTTGATATATGGGTGTATATATATATAGTTGTAACACGCTTGGCTGCCAATCCAGAGGTCCGGGGTTCGAAACCCGGTCCAGGAACTGGAAATTTCTGAGATGCTCTTGAGTGTCTCCCACCTGACTAAGAAGCCTGTACTGGTTCTTCCCAGGAAAGACGGCTTAGCGTGTATCGGTGCTATACACTGGGCACGTTAAAGAACCAGACTGTCTATTCGCAAAGAGCTAGGCTAAGTTAGCCGGACAGGCCTGTATCTCTCTCTGTTCTCTCTGTCTGTTCTGGGGGCTTTATCGCACTCTGTTCCTCTGGTCAGATCGCTCTGTGTCTGTACTAGTAGAGGATGAATTTCGCGCCCTGTGTGGCTGCGTTTGCTATATGTGAAGCACCTTTGAACGTGTTTATCATGAAAAGGGCGCTGTATAAATCTGGTATAATAATAATAACACGATAGAGACCACATTTTGCAATCAACTTTAATCAAATTTGCACACAACTTGTATTGGCATAATATCTCGATTCTTTTCGAAGACTGGCCAGATCCCGTCATGGGTGTTAGAGTTATAGCCCCTTATAGGGCCAAAATTTGCTATTTTTGGCTTGTGAACATGATAGGGACCACATTTGCAGTCAACTTGAATCAAACTTGTATTGGCATAATATATGTTCCTTTCGAATATTTGCCAGATCCCATCATGGGTTCCAGAGTTATGGCCCCTTAATTGGCCTAAGTTTGCTATTTGGCTTTTGCAGCCATATAGAGACTTCATTTATGGTTTGATTTGATATAAACTTGCAAATATCTTCAACAACAATTAATGTTGGATTCCATGATGAATTTGTCAGATCCAGTCATAGGTTCCGGAGTTATGGCCCCTGACTGACCCCTGAAAGAGCCAAAATTTGTTAATTTTTACCTTGTGAACACGATAGAAGTGATATATTTGATTTTAACTACACTTACACACAACTTAAGTCACAATAAGATCTCAGTTCTTTTCGAAAAACGGCTAGATTCCATCATGGGTTCTGGAGTTACTGCCCCTGAAATGGTCAAAATTTTCTAGTTTGGCCCTTTCAGCTATATAGAGGTTTCATTTATGCTTTGATTTGATACAAACTTGCATACTATAGAATGGTTATCTTGATGATTTCTAGGCCTGGATCGAAACTGAGTCATGTCGGGTCAGAAACTAGGTCATCAGGTGAAATCAAAGGAAAAGTTTGTTAACAACCTATAGGCCACTTGTATGCCCTATCTTCATGAAACATGGTCAGAATGTTTATCCTGATGATTTCTAGGCCAAATTTGAAACTCGGTCAAATGAGGTCAAAAACTAGGTCGACCGGTCAACTCAAAGGAAAAACTTGTTAACACTCTTAAGGCCGCAGTAATGACCCTGTCTTCATGAAACTTTGTCAGAATGTTTATCTTGATGATTCCTAGGCTAATGTTAAAACTGAGTCATATTGGGGTCAAAAACTAGGTCACCTGGTCAAATCAAAGGAAAAGCTTGTTAACACTCTTGTTCATTTGATGTGCATGAAACTTGGTCAGAATGTTTGTGTGCATGGAATATCGTACGAATTTTTATCTGGGTCATGTAGGGTCAAAAACTAGGTCACCAGGTTAACTCAAAGAACTCAACGATTTGTAACGGGAAAGTTTCTTCTTTTGTCCCTTTACATAAAACGTTAAAACTGTGCCATTATTTTATCCCTGTTAATTTGAACGTGTTTTCAAGAACTTTTGAACCAACTCTGGTGAGTTGTTATGTTTTTTTTATTTCTATTTTGCAGTAACGTTGGACTTATTGGCATAAGTATTGGATCAATTCTGCTAGTCGTTACTGTTGTTACAGTGTTTGTTGTAATTTGTTGTTGTTGTAAGAAATCTCGTGGACAGCCAGGACAGGTGTTTCAACCAGCAAGTGTAACAACAACAGGTAGGCAGCATTCCTCATATCCTATGATATTATAATTATTAAATATACAATTTAGCACTGAAGTATCTTTTTTCTATTGATCCACCGCTGCCGCCGCCGTCACAGCAGCAGAGCAGCGAGCGCTTGCGCTCTGTAACGCCGCATAACAGCATCGCCGCATAAACGTGTTTTTGCGTTTATGCGGTGATTTTTAACACATAAACAGGACTTTCTTATGTGGCCAGAAGGCACACTTTTGCCGCATAAAAAAAAACAAAGACGATTTCGGGAGTTTCTTGTTGTTTTTTTTTTCATATAGACAAAGAAGGAAAATTGCAAACTGTTCCATAGAAATTTTTTTTTAAACTTGGTATGATTATAGAAAATCACATCAGGAAGAAATTTATGAGAAAAAAGTCGGGGGTCACCGTCCTACTTTTTGAGTTATCTGCCCTTGAATCTGAGAGTTTTGCTATTTTATGTCGTTTTCAAGGGCAGATAACTCAAAATCAAGCTTACTGATACTTCATACAATTTCATATTCTTGTTTGTTATCTCAATTTCAGACATTCTGCAAAGTTTTAAATAATTCTTTCAAATAGAATTATTGCTATACTTCAATGAGTAAGCATATTGCTTTTTCCTTGAAAAAAGGGAGATAATTTGAAAAAAAAATCTATTTGTTCGCGTAAGAGACTATTGAAAGATATCTGTCTGATGAAAGTTCTGTAAAGTTGGTACAATGACACGGAATAAAGTAAGAACCATTTATTTCAAATGACAATTGGTATGACTAGACGCAACTTTAAGTTATCTGCCCTTGAAAATGACCTAAAATAGTAAAAATCTCAGATTCGAGGGCAGATAACTCAAAAAGTAGGACGGTGACCCCCGATTTTTTTCTCATAAATTTCTTCCTGAGGTAATTTTCTATAATCATGCCAAGTTTAAGAAAATTCTATGGAACAGTTTGTAATTTTCCTTCCTTGTCAAAAAACATGAAACTCCCGAAATCGTCTTTAAAACACATACTAGTACAATAGTGGTTGATAAAGTTTCGTCAAGATCGGACTTAGTTTTTTGTGTCCACATTACCAAGCTTTGAACTAGACTTTTAGAGACGTAAATTCTGACAAAGATTTAGTAAGATCGGTTTAAATGTGAACCAAACCAATTGATCTTTCTGCAAAAACGTTTGAAATGACGTTTGGCCCAACTAAAGGCGGGAATATATGTTACGACAAAGCACATCACCGTCATTTGGGACAATCAGAAAATTGAATCGTCGTATGACGTAACATATATTCTCGCCTTTTTGTCAGACTGACGGGCTTGTACCCTTGACAATGCACACGTTCAACGTCATTTCAAACGTTTCTAGAAAAGTCAATTGTTAACGACGGACAAACAAATCCAACAATCCTCACAGCTCCACATGTGCTCTTTGTGCTCAGATGAGCTAAGAATTATTTCCTTGTCAAGAACCACTGGTAATTGTGCCATTTTGAAATTTATTCACGTCTAGGTCATCAGTGTATATCTCTGGTTACCAGGGCAACGAAAGGAAAACTTTTGAAGATTATATTGTTTCCAAGAATTTCACCACAACATTAGTTTTGGGCACTTGAACAAGAGGAGTCAGATGACTGATATAGGGTCATCATGGACGTCTTTCTTTCATTGATTGTGTTTTATGCACTAGTCATTTGTAACCAAGAAAATGTAGATGTGAACACTCCAAGGGGAGTAATAATTTATTTTCAACTTTCAATTTTGGCTCAACTTAAAAATATTACCTTAAAACACGTTTATGCGGCGATGCTGCTATGCGGCGTTACAGCGCTCCCAAATGCGCTCCCGGCCACCACAGCAGCAGCAGCAATCACAAACAGAGGAGAAGGAGGAGGAGGGAATATGAGGAGGATGAGGGTGGTGGCTGCTGCTGCTGCTGTGGTGGCCGGGAGCGCATTTAGGAGCACCAGGAGCGCATTTAAAAGCGCCGGGAGTGCATTTAGGAGCGCCGGGAGCGCAAGCCCTCGCTGCTCTGGCGGTGGCGGTGGATCAATAGAAAAAAGATACTTCAGTGTTAAATTGTATATTTAATAATTATAATACCTTAGACAGCTGAAGCGAATGGATTGCATTCATTGATTGATAAAGAAGCAGACGACAAAGGGGTTAATATTTTACCAGGTATAATTCCTTTTGTCGTTATTAAAGCAGACACTATTTTACAGTCTACTAAGCTTGAGGATTAAACATCAATATTATAGAACTTGTCGCGTGTTTAACCTTATAATCAATAGGTGTGAACCATATACTTTGAAATCTTTTATGACTAGTAAAAGCATTTATTCTTTAAATTGTACCATTTTATAGAACGGTATCATTTCCTTGAAGGAGTCCCATTGGAAGGAAGTAAACATGATGAGTGACATTTACATCTATCTACAAAGTGACGATTAAATTGGATTAAATTTAATTTGGTTAACTAATCAACTTTATGTGCCGACCAGTGTGACGACCGGTGTATCTTCTGTGAGGTAAGATTAGTTGTGTATATTGTGTTGAACATATTTAACTTACAGAAATCAATTTTTTGTAGAAAATGATAGACTCTGTATATCAACGGATTACAGTTCCGTGAAAATTGTTGGAACTGGCATAAAACAGAATCGCATTATCTAGATACATCTGGGATTATTTTCATCATGATAAAATCTTAATATCAAATCCAAGTGATGTTTAAATATTAATGTACTGATTATACACTCATAGACTTTTAAAATCGGTCACGACTATAACTGTGACATTTTTTAATAATATTTAAATTACACGACTGTTTCATTCCTAAAAATTTTAAGATTTGATTTTGCCTCTCAGTTTAGATTTCAGCGCATATAAAATCTGGCGAAATCAACATCCTTATAAGTTTTTCGTTTATTAATCATACTAAATATTAATATTTTTTACTGAGAATTGACATGCACACGTAGAAATATATTCTTGATAAAAGCTTAAAAGGATTTTCAAATACCCGTCACTTTAAAATTTACGTCTTGATTTTACTGTCACTTGAGATTTCCGCGCATGTAGAATCGGGCGAAATCAAGACCCGTATACGTTTTTCGCTTCAAAACCACCCTAAATATAAATAATTTTCTTGAAAATTAACACGCAAACGTATATTTATATTTCTGATAAAAGCTTAAAAGGATTTTAAAAATAATTCATTACTTTAAATTTTATGACTTGATTTTGTATGTCACTGACCATCTGGCAAAATCAACACCCGTATATATTTTTTGTTTCTAATTAATACTAAGTATAAATATTTTTTCTTGAAAATTGACATGTACACGTAGAAATATATTCTTAATAAAAGCTTAAAAGGATTTTAAAAAGTTTTCATCACTTCAGATTTTATGTCTTGATTTTGCCTGTCACATGAGATTTCTTCGCATATAAAATCTGGCAAAATCAACACCCGTATACGTTTTTCGTTTGAAAACCAAACTATATATCAATATTTTTTCTTGAAAATTGACATGCACACTAAGAAATATATTCTAAATAAAACCCTAAAAGGATTTTTTTTTTAAATCATTACTTTAATTTTATGTCTTGATTTTGCCTGTCACTTGAAATTTCTGCGCATATAGAATCTGGCGAAATCAACACCCGTATACGTTTTTCGTTTCAAAACCACCTTATATATAAATATGTTTTCTTGAAAATTGACATGCAAACTTAGAAATATATTCTAAATAAAAGCCTGAAAAGATTTAAAAAAGAAAATTAATCACTTTAAATTTTATGTCTTGATTTTACCTGTCACTTGAGATTTCCGCGCATGTTGAATCGGGCGAAATCTAGACCCGTATACGTTTCTCTCTTCAAAACCACCCTAAATATAAATATTTTTTCCTGAAAATTGACATGCACATGTAGATTTATATTTGTAATAAAAATTAGTTTACATTTTATTTCTAGGTTTTGCTAATTTGATTAGATTTCGCTATTCAGTCATACCATATAAGTTGTTTTTGTGCTTAAAATGTACTATATATATTTCATGTTTTTAGTTTGATGTTGATAGTCCGATGTGTTAAGAAAAAAGGATCTGGAGCAACAGCGAATTCAGCTTTTTATGGGGAAAGTTCATGAATAATTAATTACTAAGGCTGTCTTGGTTTGTTGACGTTTGATGTGTATCAAACATCTATTATGAAGGCGTCTCGGTAATGACGAAAGCGCCCTCTGCAGACTGAATAAATTACAGTTTTTAGGAAGAACGATTCTGATTGGCTTTAGAATTAGAAACAACTGTTTTGATTGGTTGTTTATCTTTGTGATTCCCCGGATGAAGCTCATAACAAATTACGGTGGGTGGGGGTAATTCCTGAATGAAAAACGTTTATATCAGCGATTGGAAAGCGTTTGAAGGCGATACCCCATGTAGCAGCTACGCAATGTTTTTGACAAGACAGATCTGTTTATTAGTAGAGAAAAGTATTTTAATAGACGAACAGGCTGTCGGTAGTTTTCGTGCGTAAGTACGATGCAAACCGGAAAGTAAACAAACAAAATGAAAGTAGAAAAGAAAATCATCACAATAGTACTCTTAACCACCACTCTACTGAGGTACATGTAGTTAGTAAAAATCGATTTTTAAATACTGTGAAAGTGCAAGTCGCATTGCGGCATGACCGTAAACATGATTAATAACAAGACTGAATGTCATATAATGGCGAGGATATGTAACACTTATACAAGGGGTGATCGCAAAGTTCGTATAAATTGCTCATAATTTAATTTTATTCCAATACACACCTGAAACTGTATGATCAAAAAGATCAATTTATTTGCATATAAAGTAAGTTCTAATTTTAAAGCTGAGTCGACTACTGTTTCCAATTATTAATTTAGCGCTTTCCCATCCAGTATTCAGAGAATCGAGAGTAACATGATAAAACGTGTTCAATAACCACCTTATTGCTGACAAAGGCGGAGAAGGTGGGACCCTGACCTCAGGGGCCGTATTCATAAAGCATCTTAAGTATAAGTATAAGAAATTGACTATTTACTTAAGTATTACTTAGGTAAGAAATTTATTTTACTTAAGTGTATTTGTTATTCATAAAACAACTTAACAAGTAATTCTTGGCTTTTATTGTAGACGAAAACATTTAAAAAACAACATTAATTTAAGACAGATACAACATGCAAAATTATGTTTAAAGTGCTTTTATCTGAAAAACAACACTTTAATTGTACTCACGACGCCATTTTGTTTTTTGACTTTAGTCATTTCTTACGTATCTTAAGTTTAAGATGTTTTATGAATAGGACTTAAGTTTTTTTACTTAGACTTAAGGTGAAATCAGCACAGACTTAAGTAAAATCTTCAACTTATACTTAAGATGCTTTATAAATACGGCCCCTGGTGTCTATGAAGTTGGCCAACATACTATCCTTATTTAATTTATTTCGAAGTTATACAAATGTGTATTACGACATACCTCTAGATTTCGTAATGTTTCGTTCATGGTGTAAATCATTACACAGTTGGGATCAGTCACTAATTTTAGAAACTACGTAAACAATTTTAACGGATGTGTATAGATGAAAGTGATAAATTATTGTATTTACCATCTTGATAAGTTGATACGCATAAACTACTCTTATATTGAACCGGAAAAACAATAAAACGTCCAGTTATCAGTGTTAGTCATAATATAAGATTTTCAACAGCTTATACGTGAAGATATAGTAATACAACGAAATGACGGATAAAGTGTATTTCATTGTGGTTTTATTCATTTGTGTCACAGGTAACTATTTACTTTTGTTTCCTTTTATGTAGCTTAAACTGGGCTGTCCGATTACCTAAATAGGTTGAACACAAGACAGTAAGAATCAGTGATGCATATCCAATCGGAGGAGCCAAGTTCCGATGGCATATCTACCTGAATCATAACCTGAGAGCTCTGTATGCATAACCGTTTACTTTTTGTATCGTAAATATATCAAAACATAAAACACAAAAAAAGTAATACATAAATACGAACGGGACGAAACGAACAAAAATGAAGAAAACAACAACAACTTGTTTCACATATAAGCGAGTCAAATATTCTCGACAGACTTAGTCTAATGAAATGTGTTAAAGCAAAGGAAAGTTGTCATGTAGTATGAAACATTTTTTATTTCATTTTAGAATTTCCATCGTAAGGCATAATATATGTTTCAAAGATGGGTTTGGTTTGTGTATTGTATTCCGCCTTATAAGGTCAATATAGGATAGTTTTAAGTCAGATATATATACATATACCTACAATAAATGTTTAATAAGGTCATTTTCATCTGTTGCAACGTTAAACAGACAGCAAAATATTGACTGCGACAAGAAGTAACACAATGTAAAAGGTAATGAGTTGAAATTTAAACGTGCGCCTGTAAATGTAAACAATTTACTTCATATCTCATGTGACAGATCCTGGGTTCGTTTGTTTGTTTTGGGTTTAAATCCATTTTCCAACAGTATTTCAGTTATGAAACCACGGACTGTTAACCTAACCAGCACTCCTGGATTCTGTACGAGTAAAAACCATTTCTCCGCAAGTAACTGCCGACTTCCCCACATGAATCAAAGGTTAAAGACGAAAGATTTCAACCAAACATATTTTATGACATCGTCACGGACAACATACGCCCCGCCCGGGGATTGAACTCACGACCGCGCAATAGATCTGCGCTCTTCCTATTGAGCTTAACGGGCTGGCGATACTGGTTTCGAGTCCCAGTCAGGACTTATAAGTTTTATAAGTCTGAAACAGCATCGGATCCGACAGTTTGGACCATTGTTTAGCAATCAGTATCATTACTGAATTTCAAACGATTACATAAAGTCTAATATATTACGTTCTTTCGATCTTGCTCTATGTTTCCATTAAGTGTTCAGACGGCAATATGAAGTATGCGCATGTGTATTCTGTAAACAAACATTACCGCTTGTGGCACACGAAAACTACACGTTTCATATAGTAAAACAGCCTGTTTAATGCAGGGTAAGTAGACCTGTTAGATCAGATAAACTCGCCATACGGAAGTATTACTTTTGTGTAAATAGATCAGGTTTTCTATATGTTGTATGATTGACACTTCCTTATTCTTATATTTTAGTTGTACATGCCGGGGAATATTGTACAAAGAACAATTATGGATCAATCTTTGACGACACAATGTACTGCGCAACGTCTTGTTGTGGAGATAAATATAACAGATACTGCTGTGTCAGGTATATAATTTTCCACCCGGAGCTTTAAGTTTGCTGTAATACTGTTAAATCAAACATCGTTCTTTAATAATAGCAAAAATTCAGATTTAATCAATGAAAAAAATGATTTGGTACTTACAATAATGTGCAACTGACGCTAAATTTAAAACTTACTTTTGTATTTGTTTGTTTGTTTTGGGTTTAACACCGTTTTTCAACAGTGTCTTGTGATGGCGGTCAGTTAACCTAACTAGTTCTCCTAGATTCTGTATCAGTACAAATATGTTCTTCGCAAGTTACTGCCAACTTACCCGCATTAATCAGAGTTGGAGGAAGAATGATTTAAGACACAATGTCTTATATCAAATTGTCACCGAGAACAGACGCCCTGGGATCCAACTCACAATCTCGCGATCCGTTGATCCGCTCTGTCCCTATTGAACTAAGCAGGCAGGCTAAAACTAACTGTTTGACTGGGACTTTTAATGCATCAAGGCAGTCTGAAAGACAGCTAAATCCCCCGCCACTGCTAAGGATAGTGAAAGGGTAAACCTTTGATCTTTAGCTGTGACCTAGACATTTAACTGACATGGCTGACTCATGAATTCTGCACAACTTCTTGATGAGGTGATCATTTGATCCAAGTTTCATGAAAATCCTTCAAGGGATTTAGGAGATACAGAGATCAAACCTTTGACCTTGAGTTGTGATCTTGACTTTTAGTTGATATGGCTGGCTCATGAGTTCTTGTTGAGGTGATCATTTGTTCCAAGTTTGATGAAAATCCTTCAAGGGGTTAAGGAGATACAAAGTGGACACAAAATGAAAGGCTAAAACCTTTGACTCTAAGTTGTGACCTTGACCTTGAGCCGGCATGGCTGACTTATAAGTTCTGCACATTGTTTTGATGAGGTGATCATTTGACCCAAGATTCATATGAATCCTTCAAGGGAATTAGGAGATACAGAGCAGACACAAAATGGAAGGCTCAAACCTTTGACCTTCAGTTGTGACCTTGACCTTGGGCCGGCATGGCTGACTCATACGTTTTGCACATTGCCTTGATGAGGTGATCATTTGACCCAAGTTTGATGAAAATCCTTCAAGGGGTTAAGGAGATATTGAGTGGACACAAAATGGAAGGCTCAAACCTTTCACCCTCAGTTTTGACCTTGACCTTGAGCCGGCATGGTTGACTCATGGGTTCTGCACATCGTCTTGATGAGGTGATCATTTGACCCAAATTTTATAAAATTCCTTCAAGGGGTTTAGGATATATAGAGCGGACACAAAATGGAAGGCTCAAACCTTTCACCCTAAGTCGGGCCTTGACCTTGAGCCGGCATGGCTGACTCATGGCTTCTGCACATGGTCTTGATGAGGTGGTTATTTGACCGAAGTTTTATAAACGTCCTTGAAAGGGGTTTAGGAGATATAGAGCGGACACAAAATGGAAGGCTCAAACATTTGACCTTGAGTTGTGTCCTTGACCTTGAGTCGACATGGCTGACTTATGGGTTCTGCACATTGTCTTGATGAGGTAATCATTTGACCCAAGTTTCATGAAAATCCTTCAAGGGGTTTAGGAAATATGGAGCAGACACGAAAGTGTTACGGACAGACGGACGGAAGGATGGACGGATACCATTCCTATGACCCCACCACTTGTGGCGGGAGAATTAATAAATCAAGTATGAAACTGACATTTGGAGTACAGCAGAAAGCTTTCCATGTTAATATTACAGAGGTCCTTAAATCATTATTTATCTCCGATTTTCAATAGTGCATCTGTTGTTTGCTCGAGGTTTTGATACTTAAACCTACTGTTTACTCTGTATATTTATAAGTGTTTACATATTGTCATGTAGCGATTGTCAGATACGTTAGAACAATAAAGTTTTAATGGGATAACTTAAAGCAATTTAAACATGCACCTAATTAAAGGAGTGATTCAAGTGCATGCTTATTATAGTATAATACTATATACAGTAAACGCTTATATAGATGACGAATCACTGGTTATAATAATAATAATTGAAGTTACAAGCCTAAAAATCTAACTGATTACTTCTGACAGGTTTGATGAAAAATGAAAGACGCAAAATAAAGTTTAATGACGGATAATGTCAAAAATAAAAGTTATATTTTACTTAGTTATTGCAGTCTACGTCGTTGGTAAGACAAAGGGACTGTATATCGTTCTTGTTCCTGGATTGTTAAAATGTTCTCATTTTAAAAACAAAACAGCAGGCAGCCATCTTAAAACAGGGCTTTTCTCCCTACAAAGTTACCATCCGTAAGGCAATCCAACGCAAAAAATGGTTTTCCCTATACTGAACTTAGAATCTCCTAACCAATGTTACGGCTTGTTTTTGTTTAACCTTGCTGTTTTTGTAAACTGGTACAATTTTGGTTAAGGCAGTTTTGAAAATGCCATCACAAATAACAGTAAGCGCAATGCCCAACTTGATAGTGCTGCCACACTTGATTATCACGCCGTAAAAATGATGGCACAAATAAGCCACTATAATATACGGTTACGGATTTCGTTTCCCATGAATATTATAGTGACCTCAAATGTCGTCCATGAGATTTATAATGCAGAGGTTATACACCAATTGATCAATAAAGCCGTGCAAATAAGAGCAAATATAAGAAATGAACAGGTGTGTGAATGTGTTTTCATTCTAATATGAAACTTTTTATTGTTAAACGTACCTGAGAACAAATACAAGCCAATGTAATTCATACCTGTATAAAAGCATTTAAAATGTCGTTATCTTATCTATAATCAACTTTTTGGCCAAATTGTATCTATGACGTTGTTTTTACAGCAATACAGGACTCGTCGTAGGCATTGTGCTGGGTGTAATTGGTCTTGTTGCAGTGATAGTGTCAGTGTTGGTGGCTGTATTCTGTTGCTGTCGAAAAACCAGAGGACAGACGGGTCAGGTGTGTCAACCAGTAGGCGTAGCAACTACAGGTAACACCATTTCTTTCCTACGCTGAACTGTTCTTAAGGAGATAGGAACAACCAATTTACTGTTAATATTAGCATTAAAATTGTATGTGTATGTCTGTTTCTTTTTTGACTACTTGTCTGTTCGTTTGTCTGATTTGCACTCATTTCAACTCTTGAAACTTATGACACTAATGGCTGTCGGCAATGAAATACAGCTTTAGTAATTTTCAATTTATATCCAAATTTTATATGCCCGTTTAAATAGAATGGATGTATTATGTGATGTGATTATGTAATATGGTACCCCCCCCCCCCCCCCCCCCAAAAAAAAAAAAAAAAGAAAAAGACTCACTTTAAGTTTCTTGTGCCTAAGCATTGCGTCATCACTACAAAAACCCAAAACTCCCACCCACCGACGCATTAAAATTACCCCTCCTTCACATGCACCTAATTCTTCCCCATCTGACTTAAATCATAGGGCGTTTATTTCTTTGCTTTGCAGAACTCTTGTTTGTCGTAAGATTAAGATAAGTGTCGGAGGACTGAGTTGTTTTCGAACTATTGTTTGTTTGTTTCGGGTTTTACGCCACTTTTTCAACAGTATTTCAGTTATGTAACGGCTGTCAGTTAACTTAACCAGTGTTTCTTGATTTTAAACCAGTACAAACCTGTTCTCCGCAGGTAACTGCCAACTTCCCGGCCAAATGATTTCGGACACGTCTTTTATCAAATCGTCACGTAGAAATACGCCTTGCCCAGGGATCGAACCCACAATCCCGCGATCCGTAAATCTGTGCTGCTCTCCCTTTTCAGCTATTGTATGTGTGTGTATGTTCGGGTTTAACGCCTTTTTCAACAATTTTTCAGTCATATAAACGACGGTGTCTGCTTGTAGCAGTGAGCACAATGCCCAACTTTATAGTGCTGCCTCACTGGAATATCATGCCGTAGAGACGTTGCATGATACCCGACCCAGTCACATTAAACTGACACTGGGCTGACCAGTCCTAGCACTATCCCCGAGCACCAAGCGAGGAAGCTGCTAGTACCATTTTTTACGTCTTTGATATGACGCAGTCGGGGAACGAACACACGACCTCCCGCACTCGAAGCGGACGCTCTACCACTAGGCTACCGGGGCGGTTCAGCTATTGTATTACTAAAATACATAATTATAAGATATGTTCATTCAGAGTATCACCAGCTTTTGAGGGAGACTATACTGCTTCGTACGTGTAGTTATTTCTCATATCTTCAAAAAGTATGCAAACAAATTCAGTCAAACAATGTATATATTTCAGTACCGGTGTATGGCGTGCAGACAACCGCTGTAGGGTATGGACAAGTTGGATATACAAATGTCGCATTTCCGCAACAAGTGCAGACAACAAACATGCCTGGTCCAGCAGATAATTCCCAGAAATGGCAACAGCCCCCACCTCCATACAATACTGCCGTCACAAGCTAACTCTAATACATGGAAAAATGGTCATAATAATGATAATTTTATTGACAATCATTTAAAGACGATATCATAAAAGTCAGTCTTAAGAAGTATATATACAAATATTGAATTATTCTACTTAACATCGGATATGAGACTTTTCTTCATTTACATTCATACTGCTTCTACTCGTCATCCAACATTACGCTGTGGAACTAAAATAAAATCTTCAAGTAGGCACTACATAATTATTTTCGATAACCATATGGCAACGGAAGCCCCAAATATTCTTCAAATAGTTGAGCTAAAATACAGCTTTTTGTAGGTTTTGGTTTAATTATTTTTCTGCTTAAATTCATAAAGCCTGTATTGATTATAGACAAGGTGATGACGGCTGATAATTGCATTTTATTTAGTTTATAGTGTTTATTCATTTTAAACTGATCGCGTTGCAATAGGATGTGGTGAGGAGGCGTTCATTGGCTATATTCTAATCAATCAACTAATATTTTTGTTTCTCACACACTTTCAAGTGTTACGTTATTTTGTTTGCTATTTATTAAATTTGCCTCTAAATAAATGTTTTACTCCACACAATTTTCCCCCTTTCTGTCGTTATTCTTAATTAATTTTAAAAACCGTGCCATTGATTTTATAGTTTACATATATCTTTACTTATTTACTTATAATTTCTATATGCACATACACAAATACAAGGTTGGGTTCATAGGTCATATGGCAACTTTCCAGCTTTGATGGCTGAGGAAGACCCCCAGGGGCCCTTCTGTGCTTTTGGTGGGTACCTGGGTTGAACCACGGCCCTTCCGCAAGCCAGCATGATGGCTTCCTCACACGAAGAATTCAGCGTTCCGTGTGAGGCTCGAGCCTACATCAGTGAGGGGCAAGTTGTTAAAAGTCAGCGACCTTAGCGCCACCCGGCCGTGGAGGCCCCTAAAAACAATTTCTAATGAAGTTTACATCTAACAAGAAATTCAGTCATTTACTTTCGATATAACTGAAACTCCTCCTTTAGTTTATCGTTTCTCTTACAGGAAGTTTAAAATGTTTTACCCACAAACCTACTTCTTTAAATGAATGAATTGGATTATACGGCGAATCGAGGAGGTCATATATATAATTAAAAAGTTTTTAACGTACATCGAAATAAAACGTTGAATATAATTTACGGACAGACATGTATTTAAAATCAAACTATATCAATTGTAAATATAATAATTTCGCAATAACCTTAAGCAAAAGTAGTCATGTTAAGAGTTTATAATATATTCCTCACTGTTTCGATTTACGTTCCTAATGACTGGATACACCAGTTTTATTCTACACCTGTTATGCTCAAAATTGATGAATGCGGAATTAAAAAAAAAAGGTAATTTTCTGTCGTTTACGAAAATCATCTATGCAGTTTAGAAGATAAGATCATTGAACTCCATACGCAGTAGGGGAAACTTCCCGTTCGGGAAATTATTTATGGGTTTTTCCCTACTTCCCGAACAGGAAGCTTGTTACTTATTATAGTAACATGTTTCCAGTTCGGGAAGTAAAACCACTATATTGTGTGTAGGTTTATTAAAAATGCCCTGTGCATAAGACTATACATGAGATCTCCAAATTGAATACTAGTATGTCATATTGAACTTAAAAGACATATCTAGATTTCTACCATTCAGATGTTTTTAATGTCTTAGTATTTTTGTAATTTCCCATTGCCCTTTTTCTTAATGAACTGCAAAAAACAAAACAAAACAAAAAACAAAAAAAACCCCAAAAAAACAAAAAACAGGGTTTCCTAATTTGGCAACCTAACTTCTTGATCTGGAAATTCTTCTTATTTGTGAAAACGAGTGGTACATATTTTATCATACTAAATGGAATATCAAGCCAAAGTCATAAGAACCAGGCCCCGTGTTCACAAACCATTTTTTGGTCTCAGCTGAGTTTGAGTTTGAAATTTTGATATCAATTTTACTAAAACTTCAAGGTTAAATTCCAACTGAGACTGACTATCAATACTGAATAGTCACTTGAATAAAGTTATTAACTTAAAATTTCGTTTTAAACATGCTATTTAGATATAAATGACAAATAAAGTTTCATTATCAAACTCAGCTGAGACTGAAATTGTTTTGTGAACACGGGGCCAGAAGTAACACTCAAATAAAACTTGATAAACTATAGAAATATGAAAATTACAAAATTAGTGTCATATTGCACTCCTACATTGAAAACTTTTGTACAGAATGCAATGAAAGTACATCAAGCAACACAGACCGATACTATTGAACACAAGTGTATAGGTACAGCTTTTACCTTAATTGATACCAAATCTTTCTTTCAGTTAGAAGTTCACAGTATCTAGTATGATACAAAGTGGTATTTAGAAATACTAAAAACAGAATGATGTTTGATGCTAGATGTTTATCAATTAATGTAAAGCGCTGATTTTGTTCATGGGGGATACTTAACGCTTTTCCAGATTGTTTTTATTCTTCGCATGAATATATTACAAAAACAATTAGTTGTCAAGGTGATACCAAATGTATTTGTCAAAACAAATTTTTTTAACAAACTTTCGAAATTCGAACGAGTAGCTATAAGACAACTGACAGGGAAACAATTTGACAGATACTGTCATACAATAGAACCAAAAATATCATTAAATTAAAGTCAGTTCTTTAGGTAACTTATTATACATGTTAATATAACAGTATTACAAAACACAACAAGAAGTATAAAATGGGTTTACTTATAATGACATAGAAAGATAGCAGTGACAAGTCCCTATAAGCTCATTGTTTGGTTTCAAAGTATATATTGTTTTGGAATATATAATTTTCATATTTTTGTTTACTTTTCTTGTTCGGTTCAACACAGTCTGGGAGATTATCTGTTGCCTTTGTACTTGGGCGTGCAGAAAAAGAAGACATATTAAGCGATTGTAATGCTGTATCAGCTATTAATAGAGACATAAAATCTTTGATTAACTTGGATTTTGATAAATATAAAAGTGAAAGAAACAAAGTAGTTACATCTTTTCTTGAAGGTATCACATCTGACACAGTGAAAACCCCAAATACAGTAAGAGCATGTGCTGCAAAGTCTCACAGTCTCCAGTTTTCTTTATGATAAATATTTTACAATATCAAGCAGCACAAGGTAAATTGTCTGTCAATATAGGTTTCAGTTTTTTAGTTTTAGACAAAGTAAAACTGGCGATGGTGTCACCATTGATTAAAGTTTTTTTATAAAGTCAAATATCTCTGTTACTATCAAATCTATTGTTTCAATCTTAAAATTGTTATTTATTATCAAATTCTACACCAATCCACATAACTCTAATTTGACTTTTGACAGAGTTATGCCCCCTTTTAGCTTTGATCTTTTTGTTTAATTTAATGATGAAATCAAATTTCTCTGTTACTATCAAAGCTTTTGATTTGAAAATTAAAACAATTATTTACTATCAAAGTCTACACCAGGATAAAACAATCCCCGTAACACTGATTTACATTTTGACAGAGTTACCCCTTTTTATTTAGAATTGTTTGGTTCAAGTTTTTGATAAAGTCAAATATTTCTGTTACTATCAAAGATTTTGACTTGAAACTTAAAATAATTATTTACTATCAAAGTCTTCACAAGGAAAAACAATCCCCATAACCCTGATTTGAATTTTGACTAAATTATGCCCCTTTTTAACGATTGTTTTTTGTTAAAATTTGTACTGGCAAAGCCCTACTACAAAGTCAAGCAATGAGAAAAGCTGAGCGTGCTGTCTTATGGACAGCTCTTGTTATCAATCTTGTTACTATCCTACATGAATGAAGTGACTGACATCACAGGGAACTTAGCAATTGCAAATTCTCCTGTCTGACTGTATAGTAGCCTTTGACAATGAACAAATAGTAAAAGAAACATGGTCAGTTTAAGCTGGTAACAAAGTTAATGCATCAGTTGAAACATCATTTTGTGCAGTAGATTTGCATTCAGAACATGTCCGTTTGACAAGGATATACACCCAAATAGCTGGTTTCGATATAGTAAAAACTTATAAAAAGTAGAAGATGTTAATCATGTTAATAATAAAACAGGCCAGTATTATGGTTCAGTTTATGACACAAATTATGAATATTTATACAGTTGTTTAAAATTATTTTTGAAGAGCAAAGATCGGTTCTGCACTTGTTGAATGCAATTTTTCTAATAGGATCGACAATGATAGAAACTGAACAACAGAAAAGTCAAGAAATATCATGTGCATTATGTAGCAACACATCCAAGAGATTACAAAAAAGTGTGATACATGTAAAGTAAATCTAAGTGAAAAACAAAAAAGGATTCAATGAGGCAGGGTGTTTTCTTTGCAACACAAGAGCCCTGTCTATGGGTGCCGTCAAGTGCTGGACAATATGTAAGAAAAGAGTTACAGTTCAGATTTTCTAAGTACAAAATGGCCGTAATTCTGATAAAATGCAGGTTAGAGTCATGGTTTTTGAACTACCTAGTCCCTAATGATGATAAAAGTGTGCAAAGTTTCAAAGTTGTAGCTGTTATAGTTTTTGAGAAAATGTGACAAAAAAAATTTACCAAGAAACTCAAATTTTCCAAGTACAATAAAGAACCATATTTTATCAAAATGATCTAGTTTTAGATATCTTCTAGTGGTTAGATATTTGAGGCGATAAGAGTTGAAAATTTGAAATGTTGCTCCCAAACGTGACCTTAAACTTGGACCTGTGACTTTGTTGGTATTCTACACAGACATAGTATGAGGTCACAATCAGATATTTTATGAACAAGCTGAGAGTTTGATAATCGGAGCGACACAAAGTGAACTCTTCACCTTTGACAACCAAATGTTATATTGATCTTCACCTGGGACCTAATGACCAGGGTTGTATACACTGTACGTCGAGGTTGATGATAACTGATTATCAAGTACTTTGAAGATCTTCCAAGTAATTGTGCTTTGTATGTTTTTAACAAACCACGTATGATTTTGATATCATGTTAAAGCTTTGTTACTCCGACATAAATTTCAAACTATTTTTTTTGTTATAGTGCTCTGTGGGCACATGCCAGTAGAAGTATTTCTAGTTGTACAAAAAGTTCTAAGTCAAACACTGATAACCTCGGTTTTCTAATGAATTTGAAAATGAAATTTAAACTAAGGACACGATATTCTAAAGCACATGACCATATTCATTATAAACTTTCAAGCATTTTACAAAAGATAGCAGGTTCACGATTTCGGTGACTAACCACAGTCACTGTAGGTATGAAAGTCACTGTAGTTTCGTAACAATTTTAGTTAAATTTAAAAACCCTGTCGTAGGGGTAATTCGTATAATGAGTATACAACAACGTTGTTCCAGGTTCGACTTTTCAATGACGTATAAACAGGATGTGACGTCAATGTCACATATATATTTGCAGAAAACACTAGACGCCAGACGACGTGATTCGACGTCGCGGTAAATTCACGACATTCTTCGGGCCGCCAAATGCTAATTCAAAAGTAAATAAATTCAAAAATATAATATGCACGAGAATAATCATAACAGCCCGATGAGTAAGTGAAAAGGTACACGTACTACAAACACACTAGTAAACAGTCATTTCACCTGTATTGTCACTCGGTTTGAATTATCTCCAGTGGGTACAGTCTTACAATAGGAAGTGAAGAAATTCCATCACCAATCCTAACCCGTGCCGCTCTCTTCAGTCCATCGGTTCCGGTAATAAGTTCGTTAACTATAGCTAGGTTCCACATTAGATGTGTTTTAAAATCATGGCGAACTTGGACAAGATCTGCAACACGTACCGTCTGTAAGTTAGGTCCGCTAATCCGGTGATACTCCCTCAGGGCCGTCAAGTTTTCGTATTTCCATCGGTAACTGTAGTTTTCAATAATCTGCGTGTGTCGTTTAGCTCGGCGCGTGATTTTTTCACTTCAATGTTGGTGTCGTTGAATGGCAATGAAGTAAGACGCCGGCCATGAAGTAGATATGGTGGGTTAAGTGGTACTGGGTCGTCGACGAGGATACGTACGTCAATGGACGATTATTGATTATTCCTTCTACCTCCGTGATCACAGATTGTAGTGTTATCGTGTCTACGCAAGCTCGCCTAAGAACTTTCGTCATTGTTGTCTTGGTAACCCCTTATCTTTCCCTCCCACCATCCGCCATACCAAGGAACTCTGCCATTCGGTTCCTCTCTCACTAAGGGTAGTTTGCAAACATACTGATGAAAATGGACGTCTAATGTGGATAGCGGCGGCGTGGAAGGTAATGGCATTGTCTGATATAATAAGGTTTGGTACTAGTCGTCTGGTAAAACACGTCTGAATGCTAACATAAACGATTCCTCTGAAAGGTCGGGTACAATTTCTAAGTGTACAGCTCGGGTGCTAGCACATGTAAAAAGACAGATGTACACTTTTCTCGTTTCGCCAATTCTCTCTTTGACTGCCAAGGTTCCAGTAAAGTCAGCGCCGGTAACTGTAAATGGAGGTACATCTTTCACACGTACAGCCGGAAGTGACGGAGATACGGGTGTGCGATAAGGATTCCCAGATATTTACGGCAAATTACACATGAATGCAGAAACACATTGGCGTATGGCTGTAATCCAGTACTTCTGACGCAGGTATGTCACAGTTTGATTCACGCCGGCAAGGGATTGTAGGTAGTGGGCGTCAAGGAAAAGTAGTCTATCGCATGTGTAGCAGGTAGAAAGTATCATGGAGCTGAACGTTGTGTGTTCTCCCAACGCAGCGAATTATACCGTTTTATCCAAAAACAATCTTATCTGCCGCAGTATGGAAGCCTTTTTTCCCTTTTCGTTTATATTTTTGATGATGTCGCTGTAATGGCTTATTTTGACATGTATATAACCATACATTCTCGGCGTTTCTTAGCTCTTGAACAGTTAAATTTCCAACACTTAGATTTTCTGTTGAACCCTGTTTGCATTTGTAATAAATCGTATGACGAACGCAGTAACTCGCAGCAACTTCCAGTACCAAAATATCAATTGAAACAACACGTTATTGAAATGCGTCAATATGTATATGCAGAGATATGTGGTGTCATACTTTTATAAGTATGAATTCATGATGTCAAACAACTGCTAATGTACATCAAACTTTAATGTTGACTGTGTTAGTTTACTGAAAACTATTACTTGTTTCAAATACCTTATAAGTACTACATGTTTAACTCATATAAAAATGTCTACTGGCTCAATGTATGTATAGAATTGACGAGTAAGAAGCTTTACATCCGTTTAAACTTACCAAAGCTTCTCAGTAAAGTTTCGCAGGTACGACAATAGTATTATTTCTTGCCAAGCAGTCTATATTTCACCAGAAAGTGATGTAAACATAGTTTACTTCTATACAGCGAAATGTGTTAAATCTCGTAAATATGGATGTTAAATAAAAAAGTACACAATTTATTGTTTTATACATTTGTTGAAGAATGATCATGTAAGAATGGGAAGTACTTTTGTAAATGATGTAATAAAATGTAAATGACTATTTTCAATTCATGTTTTTGTATATGAGTATCAAAAAGTTTCCGTCTACTGTACGATTATAACAGGAGCAAAACGAACCTTTGGATTTGACGAAAGTTATGATCTGATTATTATCAGAGACTGTTACCAGAATAAATTGCAAAACAAATGTTGTTCGAAAGGATTTACATTTGAGGGATTCGGCAACAAAAGTACAAAGATGATTAAACATCATTCAATATCTTCAATTTGGGTGGAAAGATAAACCTTTTCAAACGTCTGCAGACTTATCTTTTTTATTTGTATTAATGCTCATAACGCCACAATTGTTTTTAATGAACAAACATATTTCAGAAATTAAAAAGGAATCCTTCCTTTCCATTATACATTGGGTGCTCAGTATTAAGCTTTGTAAATTGTAAAAACATCTAATGAATTACCATAGACACCGCTACTGTATAAGAGCACCTACTACAAAAAGATCAACAGAACTCCTAACAAATAATACATACATTTTTCTTATAAAATTTGATAAGTTGCAATAAGTAAATGAAGTATTTTGTTCCTATCACCGTGACATTCGCCTTTGTCGAACAGTTGACAACCCAAAGGTGCAGATATAATTAGCACATGTTTCAAAAATTGAAATGTATGGATGTCTTTACTGTAACCAAAATAATACATTGGGCATGATGAAAAAGGGCCGTATCATTTTATGAAGAAACAATGTTGCATTTATTAAGATGACATGAAGAAAGCAGGTTTATTGTTGCCTTAATCAAAATATTTAACATTTGGACAAAATGCTTTTGATATAGGTCAATGAGCAAGTTTTTAGAAAAACATATTTTACCAACATTCGTTTATCAGTGGTTAACATAAAACAGGAAGATAAAAGATAGATAACGTTACGTGTTTTAATTTGGAAAAGACAAATGCGATAACGCGAAAATACACAAAGATAGAGCTTCATTTAGTGATATTTTAAACGAGTAGTGTACATAAAAGAAAATGGCGTACAAACTTTTGTTTGGAATTCTTACGATCTTATGTTTCACAGGTATTTTGTATTTAATCAAAGTATACACGTCACTTGTAAGGCAAAGAGACTGTTTAAAAATCAACGTAAAAAAATGATCATGGCTTGTAAAGGACAAAAACATGTATTAAGTTAAACTCTCGTCGTCGCGGGCATTTAGTTAAAGTAGATTCAAAATATTGTTTTGAAAAAAAAAGATATTATTCCTGGCAGAAGCCAAGACACGGTTTGGAAATGTCATATAAATCGTCAACGGAGTATCGTCTACGGCTCTATAGTCCAGTATTTTATCAGTTTGACAATTTAAAGAGAAGTTCGAGGCTTTATTTCAAATGAAAACCAGCGTAGTTGATGTATCTGAAATGTAATTTTAAAATTTTGTACCATGCTATTGTAGTTTTGACTTTACTTGAAAAACAAATGACAGGTTGAGAAATTATTGTCGTAACTTCCTATTTTACAAGGAGATAGTGGCAATCCCGTATTGCATTATAAATGCATGAATCGGTGTCTTACATTTTTGTATCTCCAAGTAAACAATGATAAAACGATGATAGCTATAATCTAATAAATGAATACTTATCCCCTGGTTTTATTTACCTGAAATGAAAGCGAAATCTAATTATTTTCAAAACGATAAAAACTACTCGCCCACAGTGTGGGTGAAATCTCTCAACATGTTCATTTAAACCAGTTTTGGCAAAGAATGTATATATGACACTAAAAAATGAGAAGATGGGTGTGACTATACATTCAAATACAGTTGTTATGCGTGTCTTGATTATATTTTGCTATATTAGGTGCACCAATTTTTTTTATTTTGAATACTCAGATAATCGGTATTATACATTCTAAAGAAATGCAGACAAAAGTGAAAGATATGGCATTAGAAAATTTCATCAAAATCTTGTTTTTGGTTTATTAACAGAAAAAAGGCTTTCATACTGTTCTGTGCGCATATTACTTAATAATTTTATAAAAGTAAATGAGATTGACATGCCAGTACAAACGTCCAATGCTCCATCTATAGGGCAAATTACGTAGCATCACACTTTTATAAACTTCACCAATCGGCATATCTTTCAGTGTGGTTCTCTGCTTAAGGTATTTTCACAATGTTTATTTTTCCAAGAAAGAAGTTAAGATCGACCACAAGGCGATGCATATCATAATCATATGTGAGAATATTTTGATAATTCAGTAAAAAGTGGTACTATGGCTTTACAATTTGCATTAATTTTTGTTCTATGCACTGAGACGTAGCATCATAATTCGAACACATATGCCCAACAGTTCAGCATGGCAATTACTGCATTGAATACAAAGATGCATAAACATATATTTCTGCCGTACTTATTCAAGTCGCTGATATTAATGGAAAAGAATAATAATTATATTTTATATTATACTTTTTTTTGCAGTCAGCGCTGATTTATTTTTCAGAAGCGGCGAATGGGATAAAGTGTTCGTATTACGAGTCTGGCAGTTACTGGTCTGACCAGACTACGAAATATATATATTGTGACAGCAGCTGTTGCGGTGATATGTACAACAGATATTGCTGCGATTTTAGGTATTGATGATAGATAAAATCCTAATCAAAATGACCTTCTACGATATATACTTATCTTATTGGGTTAGTGGACTTGCTGTAGAATGTACACGCTCGTTTGTACTGCTAGGCGCTTTGCCGTAATTGGTCTGGTATATTGTGGTGGTGATTAGTTCGTATATATTCTCTCTACTTATATATTACCGGTACTTTATAAAGAGACATGATAACTGAGATTTGTTCGTATGACTTCTGTCTAATTATATATATAATATTATATAAGGTCATTTTGTCCAGCACTAGATAATACTTTATAATGAGACATGATAACAGAGATTTGAGTATACATGCAAATGTTGTTGTGATGGTTAGTTCGTATGACTTCTCTCTAAATATATAATATATATATACATGTATAAGGTTATTTTGTCGAGCTCTGTATGGGCGGCTGCATTGTTTCAATGTTGCTTTTCTTGTTGGACTTTTGTCATTTTTTAAACTTTTTTTTTTCAAAGTTTTTGACGGTTTTATCAATTAACAAATCTTTAAAGAATGATACGTGAGGTTTGAAACAAATCATTAAAGAATATAATATTAACATGACTTCACCTACTAGACCCATAATGATAAAACTGCAGACTCAGCAACGATGAAACATGAGCTACTATTGATGTCGTACATGTCGTAAGTCCACGTTAAATCTCAGTCATGTAATGGCTTGAAACCATTCAAATATAGCATTTAATCAGATCGTTTCTGATAACAGAATGGAGTATCGTCAATGTTAAAAAAGCCATTAACCGCAGTAAATGTACATGCAATTTAATGTTAACCCCATACGATTTGTTTTAAATGGTTACAGATATACAACAAACAATAAAATGACTTAAAGAGGACAATAACTCCTCACGAATGTTTTTACTTTTTCCCGAGGACTATTTTCAGTTAGGGAAAATTCTCAAAAACTTTAAAAAGTTTATGCAAAATCGTTCTGTCCATCGAAATGTCAGTTCTTCCAAATCATTAACACTTTTATGTTTTTCTCCTTTAATTGTCCAACACCTTGAGCCCTGTTATATTTGAAGCTTTTGAATCGACACACGCTGATAAGTTGTGATACTTTATGTCTACTTTGCAGTAACGTTGGACTTATTATTGGCATAAGTATTGGATCAATTCTTCTAGTCGCTACTGTTGTTACAGTGTTTGTTGTTATTTGTTGTTGCTGTAAGAGGTCTCGGGGACAGCCAGGACAGGTGTTTCAACCAGCAAGTGTAACAACAACAACAAGTATGCATATACATGTTTTTTTTTGTATAATATAGACAATAGTTATCAATTAACTTGATATGTTATTCTCGTCATATGCTAAATAATTATATAATATCAAAATGCTGAAGCATGCGGAAAAATGTGGACTCAGTTCTAAAATTTGCTTTATATTCTTCTGTTTTATATAAATCATTATGTAATGATAAATGAAATCAAATATCTAAGATTTAAGTTTGCTTATAATTGTATCTTTAAATGGAGATAAAGCAGTTCTTGCAAAACCATGATGATACAAAATTGCATATTTCAAACACTACTACTCGTACTATGATGCATGAACTGCCACAGTTAGGTTTTAAGGGTTTTAAAGGGTGTTTGTGTGTTCGGGTTTAACGTCTTTTTCAACAATTTTTCAGTCATATAAACGACGGTGTCTACTTGTAGCAGTGAGCACAATGCCCAACTTTATAGTGCTGCCTCACTGGAATATCATGCCGTAGACACGTGGCATGATACCCCACCCAGTCACATTATACTGATACCGGGCTGACCAGTCCTAGCACTATCCCCTTAATGCTGAGCGCCAAGCGAGGAAGCTGCTAGTACCATTTTTTACGTCTTTGGTGGTTTTAAAGGGAGGTAAACACACACAGAAGATGTCAACATTCTCAAAGTAATTAAAAATATCTGAAATGATTATTACCAAAAATCATAGGTAAGGGAAAATGCAGTATCAGTTTAAATGGCGGATTTATTATAGTGTTTAAAAAGAACGGCTTAGTCTGAACACAAAATAACCATCTGATACTGATTCAGGCAAATACAATGAAAGGTTGATTTTACGTTTCAGTTCACGGTATGCAAACAGTTCCGTCAACTGGCTTTGGACAAACTGGATACATCAATGGTGCATACCCACAACAAATACAGACAGCAAATATGGTTCCTGGTACAGCGCAGAAATGGCAAGAGCCTCCGCCGGAATACACCGCCACAAACAATATCTAGAGCTATCGATGCATATGGCGCAACAGTAATATTGTGCCTACTTTCATGTTATTTGCTTTATTACCTTCCCTCATGCGAATTCCAAACATTGTAGACCATTACATTTCAAAATAATTATGCATACACATACTGGTACAGGACACATAAGAAAGACTTTCTAGATTGAAATTACAATACAGTTTTACTATTGATTGTGTAGTGAAATACAACGACAGTTCGTACTTTGTTTTGTAGAGGAAATAGAACATCTTTTTTCAAACTTGCTTTATCACAAAGTATATTATACTTGTAATTGTGTGTCCGACATACTTATCTAGTAGTAGGTACTTGGAGTAAAAAACCGAAAGGATACATTATTATCTTGCTTGAAATATAGCATCATTTTTTTTTTATTTCTGACAGTTTTAGCTTCATTACATGTTTTGTAACACTTTCACCATGGGAGTACCTAGAAAAAATATTCGACTCAACTATAATTATTATAATTATTATATTAGATCTATTATTATTATTATACCAGATCTATAATAATCGTTATAAAACAATTAGTTTGCTATTATTCTGTATTAAATCATACTATATAGATAAAGTCTGTATTTGTAGTTAATTTGTTTTGCATATTTATCCAATTAATTTATTGCAACAGGCTTTTGTTTTACTACGAGATCTGTCAATGTACTACATGAAATAAAATGATTTATGTTGTAGTTGTTATTAATTTGGTTTGTATTTAATAGCTTAAGATTAAGAAAAATGTTTTATTCTGCTTTCTACTGTCAATAAATAGTACATCCTAGAACGGAAGTTATTGTAAGTCATATGTGCTGCTTTGTTAAAAAGATAATACGAGGGGTGTTCAAAAAGTTTTGAGACTGTAGCAATAGAATAAAAACAACAAAAGATATGAAATTCAATTCTATTTTAATCCCTCAAAATAGTTTCCACGAACACGAATACACTTCTGAAGTCGATCGATCCACCTCCGGAAAGCGTCAGAGTAGTCCCCCTTAGTGATACCCAAAAGGCACTGATATAGCGCACTTCCCAGCGCGCTGCGTGATGCGTAACGTCGCCCAGACAGCCGCTTCTTGACTTCAGGGAAGAGAAAAAAAGTCACATGGACTGAGTCCATGCGTAGCAGAAATTCTTCTGCGGATCCGCATACTAACAGATATGCGGATTTTATTGCACGGTCGTATATATAAAATTTAACTTTCTATATAAAAGGAAATATACAGTCGCTTTCAATAGAAATTTAAATTCCAACCAGTATTCCCATAAAATGTACACCTCCTTTCAATAGAAACGTTTTATTTTAATATTTGTTATGGACCCACGTTTCAAATTTCATTCCGTATTTCTTCCGTATTTCATTGTTTACCTCTTTATCATTCGTTTCTTATTAGCTGTCGGCTAACCAAACGGTCTCTCTTCAGTTACACGACCTGCCCTTAGGAGTCGAACCTTCGGCTTGCGGGAGAGACGCTTATCTATTTTGGCCACTGTAGATATATAGAGGTATATTTTGTTCATATTAATGCAGAATCAAACTGAAGAAGTTGGAATATAAAAATAAGACACAGACCCCACGAATTCTTAATACTCGTAACTAAAGCATTTAACGTCAGTTACAACATTCGAAAATTTTAGGAAAACGTTGTAAACTTGGGTCTTTATATAACGGTTGCATTAAGGAAGCTTAAAGGGAAAGCCACAAAAGGTTTCTAGCTCAGAAAATCATCATTAATATGGCATAAAATGAGCGTGGTTCCACAAATGGGCGTACCATTTGTTTTAAGAAACATCTTAATTTTTATGTAAAATGCAGTCATAAATCAATATCATGATATCTTGTGAGACAATTTTTCCTTCTATGCTCATTTGGCAGAATGTTTGTTTGGTGACTTTCTACAATTTTTTAAAATCGTCTATACATATTTGTCTCCCCCATATGGGGTCTTATTTCTTCATATATGATGTTGCCACTTTGAACATCTTCTTTACAATGTCTAAATAGCTTGTTCGACTTCAGAATAAATCATTAACCGCAATACCTTATCGTATATTTTTTCTATATTGCATGTGAATATTTAGCTAAGACTGTTCACACTTTTGACTTCGACATCTTATCTCGATCGCACGACATCTTATCTCGACCATACGACATTTTATTTTGAATGTACTTCTTATTTCGAGCTCTCGGGATTATTTAATTTTGAATAAAAATAAGTGTGCGTCCTAAACGTACCTCTATACACACCTCCAACTGTTTTTAACCGAATTTTGGACACAGCTGCATTAGTGGGGTTCTCGTCGCATGAAGTTATTAGTAATATTATAGTCTATCTACGGATAAATGGATAGAGATATTTTCATTTTTTTTTAGTTTAAGGTGTTTTGGAATGATGAAATAATACAACAAAACATATGCTGCATTTTACTGATGGTTCACTCGATATACGAAGTCTGTGCGACAGCTATATTAACTTCGCAAATATTTACTTATAATCGCAACCTTGTACAATGGTCTCAAATGTAAGAACTTTTGTAACCGTACAAAATGCATAAGAAAATAGAAAAAGTGGAAACTCAACAGGTCGCTGAACACAACAAAAACGAAAATGTTGCAGGCTCGGTTTGATTGAGGCTGTTCATTTTTATGAAATATATCCAATATGTCATACAGACACGCGTTTGGGTGATTTGATCCAGCGACTGAGAAGACGCAAGTTTTGGATTCAGTGTTATTATATTTTCTGGTCCTTTGGGATCATAGAGTCTATTCAATAGATATGTGATAGAGTTCCGCTTATGCCGGTGCTAGGGGACGTGAAAGGTGTTGTATATTTCATTACCTCTCATGAACAGACTCAATCAAACCGAGTCTGTATTATTCTGCTTGGTTGGTTGCATTCTATGCTTCCAAAGGCTCTTTTTACCGATTTAATTATACTATCATAACAGCAATCTTTAAGTGCCGTGTAACGGCTGTAAAAAGTGTCCCCGTACTTGGATTCAGTGTAAATATATTTTCTGTTCCTTTTGGATTATGGATTCCATTCAATATATGTGTAATAGAGTTCCGCTAAGTCCGGTGCTAGGGGGCGTGAGAGGTGTTGCACATTTCATTACCTCTCATGAACAAACTAAATCAAACACAGTCTGCTATTATTTGCTTGGTTGCATTCTATGCTTCCATAGGATCGTTTTACAGATTTCATTAAATACAACCCCGGATTTTATTTGTTGCCAAAGCTCTGTACCGACAAGCGTTCCATTGATTTGATCAATCGACAAAAAAAACGATTTTTCAAATAACATCCCGGATTTTATTAGTTTCCGGAGCCCTGTACCGACAAGCGTTCAGCGACTGAGCAGACATTTTTCAATAACACACCGTCTGTTATTCTTTTCCAAAGTCCTGTATCGCCAAACGTTTCAGTGAATCCAACTTAAATCTAACGATTCCTCCCTTTTCATGTATTATGTCTTGTTTCGAAGAAAACAAGTTGGCTTTGATGCTATAGATTAAAAGTATGTTCATTCTTTGTACCAAATCAAGGGGGGAAACTATGTTTTTACTGAGTCAATGGGGATAATACAATATGTGAGCAAAGATATGCTAGTTAATCATTGTGTGAAGTTTGGTGATTCTAGCTGAAATACTTTTTGAGTTTTAAGCATTTTCATTTTTTTTGGTCAAACAAATCAAGAGGAAACTAAGGGTAAACTCTGCCTAAACGCGGTCAAAGTGGACAATACTATGTGTGAGCAAAGGCTACGTGCTAATTAATAAATATTTGATTTTGGTGATTCTATCTGAAATTGTTTTTGAATTATAAGAATTTTCATTTTTTTTCAAGCACGTCAAGGTGAAAACTCTACTTTTACTGGGTCAAGAGGATATAACTAAGTTTGAGCAAAGGGCATATGCTAATTAATAATCATTTAAGGTTTGATGATTCTAGCTTAAATACTTTTTTAATAATAGGCATTTTCAATATTTCGGACGGACGGGCGAACAGCTGGACGGACAACATCAAACCAATATCCCTCCGCTTTCGACGCAGGATAATAATACCCTATTCACTAAGACGAACATGGTGATCAAGGGTTGAAAGACTTTATTTACGTAATTTGCCGATTTTCTTGCATTTCAAACAACGTGCTGCGGGGGCGTAAGAAGAGTTAAAATAACGCAATCAAATAGGGTATACTATCATTTTGCTTGGTGGCGTTCTATGCTTCTTGAGGTTTTTCTCACAGTTTTTAGCAAGGGTCTCGTCAGAAAATGAAAATGTTTCACCGAGCTCCCGAGTTCTCTATGAGCTCTTAGAGATTTTCAAAGTCGATAGCAGCTCGCAAGAGCCCTGTACGGGAACGTCACGGGCCCTGGAAGAGATCGTACGGGTATCGCACAATGTCCGTGTGGATTTGGAAAACTGCGAGGCTTGCCGATGCTCGCACTACTATCGCAGGGGACTCGCATTCTCAACGTACGATGTCCGTACGATATTAAGGACACCGTGCGGAGAACGTGCGATGTCCGCCTTGGCTCGCAGGGCGTTACGATCGCCGTACGGGCTCCGTACGACTTCCTTGGTGATTCAAGGTGGTATAAAAACGTGAATATATTTTAAGTTCTCCAAGTATTGTCGAGGCGTGGTACAGAATGGAGACACATCGTCTCAGACTGATGCACTTGCTGGTTTATTTTTGTCGCAGGGACAACGTACGAGCGCCGTACAAGCCAACGGGCTCCGTACGACTTGTCTGCGATGTCCGTACGGATATCCTACGATTACATCCTCTAAAGATCGTGCGGGACCCATAGGTACTGCGACCAGACGCTACGATTTTACAAAGACCGTAAGGATTCTAAAATTGGTGGACTCGTAACGGACATCGTACGGTTTTGTGTCCGAGGCATAAATGTGATCACGCTATCGAGGAATAACCGACTGCACCAGAACTAGAGCAAGATGGTCCGTAAACTTATTAGAACATTTTTAGAATTATTGAAACAAAGCACATGTTTTGTTATTATAAACACGCAAATGTATAATATATAATATATTCTCTTCATTCCCTTATATTTGATATTTAGGTACTACTGTGAAATCATTAATATTCGTGGGGGACTAATTTTCGTGGATTTCGTGGTTGAGTCAATCCACGAAATTTAATCCCAACGAACAAGTAAATTTCCCATTCATTTTATGTTCAAAAGTTGAAATCCACGAATTCATATCCCCATGAAATTGCCGTTTTGACCAAAACCACGAAATTTCATGCCCACGAAATTAAATGATTTCACAGTATATTGAAGAAGAAAATAAAGACAAAATTAAATGCATCAATCAAAACTTGTTAAAATGTTAAAAAGCTTGAAAATTGGCTGACTGGAATGGCCTAACTGACAAGCTATTTTCTGTGATTACCAAGGACACGAATATTTGCACTATATCTCCGTACCAAAGACGACGCATCCTATTAGTATTAGTTGAAAGCGCAAAATCATTTGTAATCACATGCTACATGTATTATTTACTTTTGTAATTAATGCATTTATCTATTTCAACGTTTCAGGGACTACATATTGATACCGTCTAAAAAGTGTATCACGCCAGATTAACCCGCTCTGATGAAAGGGGCTTAAATGTGTGCTGGGGAAGTGCAGAAATATAAACAGTAGTAATGTACATTCAGCAATTGCCGTTGTTTTGTTTTCGTTAACTGTCTAGTTGCTAAAATATCATTTGGATTTTGAAAATTTAAACAATCCCTTACACAAGATAAATCGTTGAAACTGTTGTTAACAAGTTAAAACATGAATATTATAGTTTGCTATATACCTTCTGAAGTATATTAAAGCTTAAAAATTACACATTTTATGCCTTACTTTACTTTGACCCTGAATGTGTTTGCCTCTGTATGCTTAGTTCTCAATAATTGACAATATTTGGACTTGATACGGAACTGAAAACAAAGTTCCGAAGCTTTGTAATATTTAAAATTATTGAGTTTAAAATTCTGTAAAAAGATAATATGAAATAAGGCAATGCCTCAATCGGGAATCGTTACAGTCCATCAGCTTGCCCAGAAATATTCGTTTGTATCAATTTACAGGTAGATTTTGGAATAAAAAACAATACTGCCCATAGTTGTACTGATGTACAAGACGATGCGGTTCGGACAAGTTATGTGGACGCTTATTACGCACAAGGAAAAAGCGTATTCTTCCAAAAAAATCCGAAGTCAGACGCTCTGTGCACGTGCCGGAAGACCACATAAATTTTTTTAATTCGATAGTATATCTCATTCGATATATATCGCATGTTACCGTAGCGACGAAAATCGGTAGAATCGATTCCCTATTAAAGGTTAAGACAACTACATGTACAAATGCTTGGGAACTTGCATGATATCCCCTTTATGTTATGAGATATGTAAAGATTATTAAATATGTGTTTAAATTAGTAAAAACTGATAACATAATATTGCAGCATGCATATAGAATTGCATATGATGACTAGTTGGTAAGATTAACTGGTTGTCAAAGGTGAAAAAACTATTATCGGATTATGGTTTTACGTATGTTTGGGAATCACCCGATACTGTATGTGATAAGAAATTTGTTTTATATTTTAAACAACGTGTGATTGATTGCTGTGTCCAAGGCTGGTATGTTGGCAAGCAAAATAGTTCTGTTTTAGAATTATACAATAAATTAATATTAAATGCGTTTTGAGTATGAAAAATACTTGGACATCTTACCTAGTAATCTAAGAAGTTATTTAACCAAAACCACTTTCTGAGAATTCAAACAGGCCGGTATGGTACAATGAGAAGCGAGAGAAATCAGCGTTATTGTATATATTGTGATAAGCATGACATTGAGGACGAATATCATTTTATTTTGATTTGCCCATGTTACTCTGATTTGAGAAAATTGTATATTAAAAATATAACTATATTAGACCAAGCATGTTTAAAATTGAATTATAAAGAACTGACAAGAAAGAAATTTTATCAAAATATGTTAAACACGCTCTGTCTTTGAGAACATTTGTTACACATATATAACAGCCCATCCTCTCAGAAGTTTAGAGGAATATTATTATAATTATAATCTACATTGTATATGTATTTTATTTGTAAATTTGTTTTATGATGATGTGCCTGTGGTACAAGTCAAATAAAATATCTGTTCTGTTCTGTTCTGTTCTGTAATACGCTTATTTCTAACGAAGGAAAACAAAACATTCAAATAATTTGTATTTATTGCAACAGATTCTAGAATACTCAATACTCTTGATAAAAGTAAAAACTAAATACAGAAATATTTTATAATATATGTTACAAAATAGCTATAATGAAATTTATATTTTATACAAAATGTACTTTAATTCAAAAGGACTATGCGCTAACGGGTAAGACAGGGTTAAAATGGAAGTATAGAAAAAGATGAAGGAATATTACCTAATTATATAACTAAGTTATTGCTATCACCAATATTGACATATTATCAAAATCGCAAAGCTTCAAAATGAACAGAAGTCAGAGAACAATAACTATGAAAACCTTTTAACAACTTCTAAAGAATCGTTTGAAAGAACTACATCTAACTTGATATGTAGCAACGTTATCACGTCCTCTTCAAAATCTGTAAAATATGGGAGCTCTGCCTCTCTTAGGAGCCACTATGCCCCAAAATATAAGTCCTGTAAACGACATCTTCTCATCAACCGCTCGATGGACCTTCATCAAATTTGGTCTTTAGCATCACTAAAAGTAACTCACCGAAATTTCTTCAAATGGTGTCGCTTGGTCCCTTATAAAGGCCACCAGAGCTAAAAATATAAAATATCTGAAAAGAAACCTTTTCTGATAAACTTTTTACTTGGTCTGTAGCATCTGTGTAAGTTCTGGTTCAAATTTTTTAGATCTTCAAAACGTCTAATGCATCGTTGTAAGGCCCTCTTTCAAACTTCTTAAAATTCCTTTTAGCGGCAACTTGAGCTAAATAATTATAGAAATCATTATACCTGTTAACAACTTCTAATGAACCGTTGGATGCAGATTGCTGAGAGACCTTACAAAAATGATCCCGGGTAAAATATTTGGAACGAAATGGAGACAACTCCGCTAAGACTTTAAGATAGGCTTAGGTGACTATTGACCGAGTACCTCATGCAAACCATGCACATTTTACCTCTAGGCAAGAAAATAAACATGCATAATTACTACACGGATTAGCAATCTGAATAGAAAACTATTTAAAGATCAAATCAGTGAATGCACTGGGAAAAGTGTGACATTTTCTGTGGTGAAATTTGTCAACAAACAGACGATGTTTTTGAAAAAGTCAAAACCCATAGAATTTCACAAGGTAAAATATGTTGAAAAGGCTACTGCTGGAAAGAGAACAATCTCTACTACTCATATATATGCGTCAAAGTATGGGAAAATATTTCGAAATATGAGAAAATTAAGGAAGTCAGTTTCAGGACTGTTAGATGCATGACTGTGTTATCCTGCATAGCATTTAACATCGATAGGTTACTTTTCCATTGTACTGATATAACATGGACAGGATTAGAATTGATAAACGGTGTTCACTCAACAGTTTCATTATATAAACAGATTGCTTCCCTTGTGTACATGTAAAAAGAGCTTAGTGTAAGTCTCTACTGTGTGCATTTCATTCACCCAGTTTTAAAGGCCTAGCATATTATGTTTGAACTAATTGTCATCTATCACACTTATTTAAGTAATCAACATATACTTAAACTTTCGACACCTGGAGCATAAATTGTTCCTCTAGCCTGTTCAAGCTCTGAAACTCAGGTGAGCGACTCATGGCCATCATGGCCCATTTTAATTAATGCTCATGACACCAAAGACTGGCCCCCGTCCCTATGTTTGTTCTTATTTACATATATATAAGTTTTATTCATTAAGAGTGAAGTAACTACAGCAAGTTGTTTCTACATTGACATTTTTATTGCCCCTGACTCAGAACATGTATGGTTCAGCCATCAGATAAAATAGGCTATTTTAGAGACTTAAACTTTTCTTATAAAATGTTTGCAATATTTATATAAAAAATAAGCATGCAGCCAGGGAGTCAGGCTAATGGCGCCATAATTGTCTTAATAAACAAACACATTTCAAAATTAAAAAAAAAAATTATTTCCAATATGTTTGACCGTATCACTTCAAGAAGAAATAACGTTGAATTTCTGCAGAGCAGGCCTATTGTTGTCTTATAATCAAACATTTATCATTTGGACAAAATGCTTTCGATATAGGTCAACAAGCAAGTTTTGGGAAACACTGTTTATCGCCATTCATTTATCAGTGATTAACACGAAACAGGAAGAAAAAAGATACTTAAAATCCCGTGTATTGAATTTGGAAAGGCTAAATGCGATAACGCGAAGATAAATATGATAAAACTTCATTTTGTGTGATATTTTAAACAGGTAGTGTACATAATACAAAATGGCGTACAACCTTTTGCTTGGAATTCTTACGGTCTTATGTTTCACAGGTATTTGTATTTCATTTATTTAAGTATAAAGTCACGTTATTTGAAAGGCAAAGAAACTGTTTAAATCAATGTAAAGTAAAAACAATTGATATTGACATAAGTATGTACTAAGTTAAACTCTCGTCGTCGCGGGCATTTAGTTAAAGTAGATTTGAAATATTGTTTTGAAAAGAAAGATATTATTCCTGGCAGAAGCCAAGACACGGTTAGGAAATGTCATATAAATCGTCAACGGAATATTGTATTACAGCTCTATGGTTTGTTATTAATTTGTCTCTTTGGCAATTTTTAAAGAAGTTCGAGGCTTTATTTCAAATGAAAACCAGCATAGTTGATATAATTGAAATGTATTTCTAAAACTTTGTCTTAAAAATGGTATGCTATTGTAGTTTGATTTTACTCGAAAAAAAATTAAAGGCTGAAAAATTATTGTCGTGACTTCCTATTTTAAAACGAGATAGAGGCAATCCCATATTGCATGATACATGCATGAATCGGTGTCTTACATTGTTGTATCTCTAAGTAAACAATGAAAACTGCAAACATGGTAAACAATGATAGAGAACACTTTTCATCTAAGACATTAGAAGATAAAGTAAATTCGACCACACATGAAACGGCGTCAATGTCAAAGCTTTATTACACTAGTTTATTTTATGTTAACTTCTGAAATACTGAAAATTATCAAAGATTATTTCCCTATCTCACTCAAAGTGCCGCATTTTTTCCAGAAAAAAGTTATCTTCCCCACAAAAAATTCCATAATTACCTCCCTTTGTTGCTTTGTAAATACTGACCACCCTACGGCTATCATACAGGAGTCATGTACAGCTAGACAATCCTGTATAGAACAGCTTAGATATACTTTCAAAGCAAAAGTTGTCACGCTCTAGAAATGTTACCTTCGTTGCTTGCTTTTTTTATACTTTTCAGCTGCGTACTGTCGTTTTGAACCTTATCTTGGCGACAGCACATTTAGTTGGTTACTTAGTTAATTGTCACAAGACAACAACTCGATCAGCCTTAAGTAATATGCCAGCATTTTCGCCGAAGTCGTTTTCCAGCCAGGAACAGGTTTGGTTTGTCTTCGTTGGCGTTTTCAGTTGTGTCTATCCCGTTTTCGAGTCAATTTTCGTTACACTATGCAGCTCCTTGAAGAATATTTCCTAGCTATCTCTTAGACTAATAAAACCATGAAAATATTGAATTGTCTCCCTTATCAGTGACGATACACTGGAAACTAACAAATATCCTCTATAATTATAATACCAAATATTTGTTATGGCTTTATTTCACTCCTACGACGTGGAACGTGTGATCAGAAGATTTTTCACAAGGTTTCATTTACGTGTTAAAGAAATAAATTAATTGAAAGCGTAAGACTAAGTTGTAAATTAAAATCTAATAATTTTCAAAAGTTTAATACTTGCAACTTTTACGTTAATTTCCGATTAAAATGCTTTAAACTTATATAGATAAAGCTGTTAAACGTGCACTGGCTGTATCTTGTGCCTTGTTGGGGTGCGCGAAATTTATTCATTTTTTTAATATGCAGATAATCATTATTTTTTTTTCTCCCAGATTTACATTCTTACGACTTGTAGACAATGACAAGTTTATTAGAAAATTCCATCAAAATCTTCCTTTTGGCTGATTTACAGAAAGAAGCATTTCATATTGTTTTTTAGCGCTAAACATATTTAGCATATTACTAATATGAATGTGAATAATATTGACATGTCAGTACAAACGTACGCACCATATTACGTAATATCATAAATTCATATATGTAAAGAAAATCTGATACTATCTTTGTACGTTTTAAGATATTACTATGCTACTAAATTAAGATCGTCCACTTGTTGATTTGTCCTTGTGGGATAATATTTTGACAATATAAAGTGATTGTAAGACTAAAAAAATAAAAGTTTCATGCGATATATTTTATATTTGTTTGCAGTCCACGCTGATTTCTTTTCAGAAGCGGTGAATGGGATAAGGTGTTCGTATTACGACTATAAATATGGCTGGACTTACAGCAAGGTTACAAAGTATAAGTATTGTGCCAGCAGCTGTTGTGGTGATATGGACAATAGATATTGTTGTAAAATTAGTGAAATTAGTGAAATTAACAGGTATTGATGACAGTTACAATCCTTATCAAAATGACCTTCTGATAGAATAGTTTGATTTAAAAGTTGTGTCAGCTGGTTAAGTCTAGAAAGGCTAATACGAACTTTCAGATTTAAACCTTTGACGGCCACAAAATATTGAAGCAGTACTATTTGTATTTCATATATATACAGTCTGAGTTGAAATTAAAATCTTTTGTAAGGTATTATTATAGCTGTTTAATATCAAATATAAATGGACATACAAATAGAAACTTTAGTGGGTTAAAGATTTAGACATACATGTACGTATCGATGAATAAACATTAATTGATAAAGGACATCTCGAACTTTAATTTCAGAAAGTAGTAAAATGTTTCTTTTTTGTATACCCCTACATCACCTGAGAACAATGACACAGAAATAGTTTCGGCCGAAAGTAGCTTAAAATAGGCTACTTTATATACAATTAAAAACATAAGTTTCTTTTATTTTCAATGCTGTAGACGTATCTTTCTCGTCTAGTGTCCGTGTGAAATTGGTTAAAGCTGTTACCCTAACAGACAGTTATTGATATCCCACCCAAACTTAAACCCGCAAAAATGTACAATATCACCTTTCTACTACAAAGTAAAAAAGAAGACAAATTCCCTAAATTTTTACTTCACGTTTGGCCGTAATTATCTCATTATTATGTAATAACGCTATTTTCTGTTAAAAACGAGATATTTAATCATCAAAACGAGAAAAGATAATGATAAAAGATCTCGCAACTTAGTCGTGATAAGAAGTTCACTTTTAACGATTAAATCTCTTTGACCGTTGTGTCTCTGGGCTTGACTTTCAAGTTCCAAGCACGAGATGCAAATTATAATTGCAAATTTTCGTTACTTTTGATGCTGGATGTTCTCATACAGATTTCAGCCATAAAAGTGAAATGTAAAGTAAAACGTTTGTTTCTTTTGTAACAGTTGTTGTTTTGGGTTTTGAAAAAAACATTATTTTGCAATTTTCACGAGATTTCCTTTCTAAAGTACATTTTCTTATGATATAGTTATAATAATAATAATATAAAAAGGTGTCTTCAATTTCAAAAACTTCATTGTTTTACCCATAGAGAGCTTCAAAAAGGAATTGGAACACTGCATATGTTTCATTTTGTGCTTAAAGAAGTAAAAATAAAAATACAAACAGCATGTAACAGAATTTTAAGATCAAACAATAAGGTTCCCCTCTTCAACATTTAAACAAAACTTTTAAATAAAATAAAATAAATTTGAGATAAATTTTTGTTACTAAATACTAACACTCTGAGAGAAACAGGCAATTTCAAGGTATGATCGTGTCTGTTTAATTGCTTGATTAAATTTGAAACATATATACATACGTATTAGCATGTCTTCACCTGGACCCATCATGACAAAACTGAAGACTCAGCACCGACGAAACATGAGCAACTATTGATGTACAAATCATACGAGGGGCATTTCAAAAGTAATGCAACTGGGGTAATAAAAAGCGCGCGTTTGATAAATTTTAATTTAATTACGCGTCATACCGTCAAATCAATCATCCTTGCTACGTACACAAAGTTGCAAACGTTTAATCCAATTTTTAAAGACATTTTCATACTCATACCCATCATACACTGATAAACAGCGGTTCCCAGGGCCTGTCGGGACCTAACATGTCTACCAGCTAATAATGTCAGAAAACTGCTTTCTATGGTATTTTCAAATTGAAAACATTTTAAGCAGATTTCTGGCTGTTTTAAGTCGGACACGTTTTTGCTTATCCGACAATAAATGAGGGATCCATCTAGCTGTATTCAAATTTTTATTTTCAATTACGTTTTAGTATGCGGAATACATTTGCGGCTGAGATACCATCTGTTAAACAGTTAGTCTTGCGTCAGACTTAACTACATCGCATACTTTTTCGAACATATTGTTAGAAGTGGCATTACAAGGACGTCCAGGTTTTGGTGCATCATTATTGGAGTCAAAGCCGCTTTTAAACTTCTTAACCCATCTCGTGACTGTGACAAACGACACTTCATTCTGCCCATAAACATCGCATAAGTCCTTAAAAATCTCCTTCGCAGATACGCCAAGCTTACACCGAGTCTTTATATAACCTCGAATTTCAGCTGCCTTTACACTTTTCTTGCCTACCATTTTTACTATAATGTCAATGACTATCTGTTGCTTTTGATAAAGTATTAGCGATAATACAGCATGTACACATGTAAATTTAGCATCTGTGTGTAGAGAATGGATTTCTCGTTATACCGGTACGCTTTTTATGTGAATCCCGTGCAAAGCAAGGCGGCACGATAATCAGTTGCTGCATTATTTTTTAAATGCGCCTCGTAAGTCAAAGTTACATGTTAACCTTGTAATGGCGCTTGAAACTATTCAACTATAACAAAATCAAATATATTTTAAACGTTTTAAAAACAGCATTGAGTATCGTCAGTGTTAAAAAAGCTTTTAACAGCAATAAATGTTTATGCAATTAAATTTTAGCTCCTTCCGACCTGTATTAGTGAATTACAGAGATACAATTCAATGAATTGTATCTGCCTTAAAGAGGAAAACAACTCGTCAGTTGTATAACATCACAATGTCTCGACTTCTCGCGAGCACCATGTTTAAGTCAGAGAAAATTTTCAAACAATATATTATGTAAACTGTTGCGTGGCGTATAGATTTGTCCTTTCGTTCACCTAACGGACAGCTTCCTTCTTTTGTCCCTTTACTTAAAATGTAAGACTGTGCAACTCTTTTATCCCTGTTATTTGTGAAGTGTTTTTAAAGAACTTTTGAACCGACAGACTCTGGTCAGTTGTTATACTTTATTTCTATTTTGCAGTAACGTTGGACTTATTGTTGGCATAAGTATTGGATCAATTCTTCTAGTCGTTACTGTTGTTACAGTGTTTGTTGTTATTTGTTGTTGTTGTAACAAGTCTCGGGGGCAGACAGGACAGGTGGTTCAACCAGCAAGTGTAACAACAACAACTGGTAAGCAGTATTCCTTATAGTCTTGTCTTATGTTAACAATAAACAATTCAAACTGATATGTAACCCACCGGCTTAGCTCAATAGGGAGAGCGCAGATCTTCGGATCGCGGGGTCGTGAGTTCGATCCCCGGGTGGGGCGTATGTTCTCCGTTAAGATTTAATAAAATAACTTGTGTCTGAAAGCATTCCTCCTCCACCTCTGATTCAGGTGGGGAAGTTGGAAGTTACTTGTGACTTGTTTTGCATCCAGGAACACTGGTTAGGTTAACTGTTCGTCGTTATATATCTGTAATGCTGTTGAACCCAAAGCAAATAATACTTAATATGTCATTCGTAATGATGTGCAAATGGATATATTAATCCAAATGTTGAAGCAAGCGGATAAATGTGGACTTAAGTTTACTTTGTATTTTATGGTTTTATGTAAATTATCATATGATGACGAATTCAAGCATATCATTTTCATCCATTACAGCAAAAGTTGAAGTGCAAGTACGCTTATAACCGTAATACATTTATTAAATACTTTACATTCTGAAAGTTATTATAATTCTTACTAAAACAGTGAGAGAAAAATGTAGCCAAATTCAAAACATTATTTTTATAATTTATTATGCCAAATATATGTAGCAGTCTTTTCATGCACATGTACACGATCAAAAGAGCTTTACAGAATACGTTGTCAAAATACAATCTGACAAATTCAACAAAAACAAAACATATATATTATTACATAACAATAAACATGAATGTAAAACATATAGATAAAACAAAATAAAACAATATATATATTCAAAAGAATTCAAGTGACCCTAGGAAAAATACTGGTCTAAGCTGTACCATGAAAAGAAAAAATGTATTGGTCAGTTTGCGAAATGTTGAAGAAATAAGTGGGTTTCTAGCAGGCTTTTGGAAGCAGCCAGCATGTCAGTTTCATAATCTTAAAGGGAAGGGATTTATAACAACCGAATTATGAGCCTTTAAGAAGAGCGGAAATGGCTGAACACGAAATTACTGATCCTGACAAATATTTTGAAAGGTCGATATCATGTTTCAGTTCATGGCATGCAGTCAGTACCATCGACAAGCTATGGACAAACTGGATACATCAATGGTGCATACCCACTGCAAATACAGACAGCAAATATGGTTCCTGGAACAGCGCAGAAATGGCAAGAGCCTCCGCCGGAATACACAACAAACAATATCTAGAACAATTGATGCATACAGTAATGCCCTGCTTACGATAATGTTATTTGCTTCGTTACCTTCCGTTTTGTGAATGTTATACTTTGTAGACTGTACATTGCGCTTAACAATATGCGTACCAAATCATACAGGACACGCAGAATTGAAATATCAATTTTGTTTTAGGAGTCATTGTGTACTGAAATACTACGGTTGCTCATACTCTGATTTGTAGAAAAATAGAATTACCTTTTTTAAGTCTTAATCTGTCATAAATTATGTTTTATTTGTACTTGTAATTGTGTGTCAGACATACTAGTAGGTACTTTTGGTAAAAAACAAAGTGATGATATATTTGTATCTTGCTTGAAATATAGCAGCATTTTGTAAATTAAAGTGATGATATATATGTATCTTGCTTGAAATATAGCAGCATTTTGTAATTTTAACAAATCTAGCTTAATTACATTCACCACTGAGAGTACCTAGAAAAGATATTCGACAGAGCTATAATAATCATTAGAGGCTCATAATGCCTTTGTCTATGTTGTTATGAACAGAAGTTAATACTGATTTCTTGTTAATCCTGTTTTCAATAATTGGTTTCTCTAATATTTGTTATAGGTTCGAATATTGTTTAACATAATAGGAAGTTTTATTAAACTCATTGTTTCTTATTACCTCCCTTTATGGTTCTAACGGAATAAATTCATGTGCAGTAATGAAAGTAGTGTTGAAAAAGTTAAAGCCTTATGGAACTTTAAGAAACAATTTGTTTGCTATTATTCTGTATATAGATAAAATAAATGTCTTTATTTGTAGTAAACTTTTCTTGCATATTTATCCAGGTATTTCATCGCATTAAGCTCTTTTACTACGAGAACTATTTGACTTTAACAACAATGTATATGAAATAAAATCATTCATGTTGTACCTGTTATTCATTGGTTTGTATTATAGCTTAAGATTTAAAAAAAATGTTTTATTCTGCTTTCTTCCCGAAACTCAATAAATAGTACATCCTAAAAAGGAAGTTATTGTAAGTGATATGGGCTGCTTTGATGTATGTCCACTGTGTTCATTGATGTTCGATCTGATTTAACAAATGTTTGATTTGATAATCTATACAGAAAAAGATATTTTTGCAACAATATGATTAATGCGAAAAATTCGTATTATAAGTTTTTGGTTCAGTTTCTTCCAGTTTCTGTCCTTAAAGAGAAAGGCAACGTTGTTTTTATTAACTTTGTCTGTTAGGATTTCTTTGATCTTTAAAGACTGAAAAAAAATCAAAATGGGCTTAAAAATGAAAAAAATGAAAAAAATGAACATTTCAATATTTGATCAAGATGGTAACCATTTTGTTTCAATAGTAACATTTGATAAAATATTGCACTAAATTTTCTAGATTTTCTTAAAATTCAACTGCCATAATGAGCATTTTTCAATAGTAATCCTATTTTAGAAATTCATTCAGCGTTATGTACGGCTTGAGGAAGTCTTCATATAGAACGTCTTATTGTAAGAAATTCTTTACCTTTTAAAATCAATTTTAAGTGATTTTACGAAATTAAGGAGCGATTCTGTTATCTTGCCAAGATTCTAAATATACTTTAAACTAATATATAATGGTTTGCATTTCAATTACTCGGCAGTTAAGCGACTGACTTCCCTAGTTGTCAGATCGAAGATAGTCCAATGTCCGTTTAGATTTATGGCTAGATTTACTGGATGGAACACCAAATACCTTAGGGTATACATGTATTATGTTCTACATACAATTAGCAAACTTCTGAGAGCTGTAACACATAGCCAGGCCCATTTAAAAACGATTACTAGCCTTATGTCCTTAAATGACCTGTAAACCACAAAAGAACACCAAGAAAAGTAGGGGTCATGTATCTTGTAAGAGATATTTTTTGTCTAACAGGTCAAAACTATGGAATATCTTCCAAACTGACAGCTAAAATGTGGGTATGAACACATGTGTAATTAGGTTTGTTTACATTTCTTTAAATGCAACACATCTCCTTGAAAATGCTACCAAAATGTCAGGTATAGGTCCACAATGAAATAAAAAAAGGACCTGGCTTACACTAAACATGAAAATGCCACTTTAACTGGGAAAAATGGAGGATTCTTTCTTTCCGCCATCATCCGACTAGCCCGGAAGTGTTGCTTGATTTTTTTTCATTACCAATTTAGTACTATTGTACCATAGCGATATCTATTACAGAAAACCTGTTAGCATATTTTTGTCCACAACTTGTCCAAAAATGCATAAAATATTTCTTTATAGAATATAAAATGTACTTTTTAATTAGTTTTGTTTTACAATCTATGTGCTTGTGAAAGAAAAATCAGAGAAAAGTGAGATATCATATCTCAGTGATGCCTTAAAATGAAATTCCAGCCAAGAAAATAAACATTTTGCAGCAACAAAATCACGCTTAACACCTTCTGTTTCTCAATAGTTTACGTAGTACAACGGCCTATACCCATACTTTCCACATATTGTACTACACAGCCTCATCAGAAATAATGAAGTGTGTTCCAAATCCAATCGCACAATTTCTTATACAACCCCCAGAAACCTGCCCTTTATCTGATAATTGTGCGGTGTTGAACGGAGGAACATGCATTTTCCTGTAACATTACATCCTTGCTTTAGAAATAAAACATAGTTCCATCAGAAACTCCTAATATGGCTGACATCTGAGACCTGAAATCCTTTGCATGACCAAAAACAGGGGTAGGGTGTGACTTCTACACAATAGCATATCTTTAAATTATTTTGTTTCTGAGTGTATTTTGTGTATGCAGGCGCTCTACCACTAGGCTACCAAGGCGGTTTCGTCGTTCATGTTCAGATTTTCAATTAAAAGATAAAGCATTTTCACTTCACCTCTGTTACTACCAGTCAAATTTGTTCCAAATTAAAAAAACTTCCTCACTAGCAGCAGTATATATGGTCTGAAGTATTTAACTAAGGTTGTTGGACAATTTGTCAAACTACTCCAACTTGCTGTTCTGTGTGAGATGATATTATAATAACGAGACAAAGAGGCCAAGTATACCAGCCTGCAGGTGTTGATAAATGTGGATGATTTTAAGTAGGTAATACGAGATAAGTATTGACGAAAAAACGATATTGCATTTACTAGTATGCGAAAAACAAAGAAATCAGGTTTATTAATGTCTTTATCAGTGCTTAATTTTTTTTATAGTTTATAAGCTCTGTATGGATATAGGCCTGTGTTTCCTATTTCCATGTGGAGCGATGTATGTGCGACTGTTTGTGTTTTTCTTGGTTGACTTTTATTCAACGAATAAGCGAGATGCAAATATAACACTATTTTTACAACAAACTTTCTACCGGTACTTCGCTACTCGATATAAATTTGTTCTTTAGGCAGGGTAAAATTGAAAACAACTGCCATTATAGAGTTTTGTCAGGCTTTTTGTCTGAACCAAACGACCAGCTAGCTATTCTTGATCAGTATACAACGAACTGGCTAAAAAAACGCTTTAACGATATTATGGATTTCTTTTATTCTTGTGTTTCTAATGTTAGAAAGGAAGATAGCGGAATCCATTTTTTAAGAACACGAAATCACAAAGGATAATGCTGGGTCTAAGTAAAGGACTGGTTTCGTAATTGTGTGTATTTCATGAAATAGACCGTGTATCCTTAGTATAGACATGATACTCCTTAAAATGTCAACCAAATTAACTGCAAAAAGTATAACCGTTGGTTTTTAACGCTTTGTTTAAGGCCTGAAATCGAATTTCAAATAAACAGATTAGATGCTTGCAAAGTTTTTGGCATAAGAAAATAGCTTTTCTCAAAACTGTATGCTGTTATTTTTATTTAGATACAGCAAATGTTTATTTTCGCAACAAAATGCATGGTATGTGTCTTCCAAAATTGCATAGTATAGAAAAACATAGTTTCAAACATTTTTGTTCTATACCATGTGTATACTGATAAGTATATTATTGGTATAGAATTAGCGTAGAATTGGTATTTATTTAATAAAGATATATTTTCTGTTGTGCCCATACAAGAAGCGTTCCAATTTGACCCAGAGACTCAGAAGAGATGATTCTTTTTAAAATAACACCCGAGCTATTATTCTCTTCCAAAGCCCCGTGCAATGATTTGATCGAGAGACTGAGATGAGCATTTTTTGAATAACGCACCGTCTGTTAATCGTTTCAAAAACCCCAGACAGCCAAGCGTTCCAATGCCTTGATCCAGCGACTGAAACGACCTTTTTAGAGTAACATCTAGGGTCCTGTTACACAAAACTTATTTGCGTACGAAGTTCGCAAGTATTTTTCGTACGAAAAGCGTTGAACTTCGTAGATCTGTTTCACAAAACTTTCGTACAAAGTCAATGAGAATGTTGGTAAAATTGTTTCGTACGAACTTTTTTTACAGAGAGTGATCAGGCCTTTTTTCTGTAAATTAAATGATAGAAATGCATTTCATATTGATGAAATATCAACTTGGATGATATCATTGTAGAAATTCTTTTTAACACCTCTAAAATTCTATTTTTGAAATCTTAAATTGGACATTCCCTCGAAACAAAGTTGTTTTTTTTCAGAAAAAAAAAACAACTGCGTTTACATGTGTAGGTATATGTGATAAGATTTGCGGATGCGCATACTAACATATATGTGAGGTTTTTGTCATGTATACAAAATTTAACTTAAAGTGTGTATATGAAAGAAAATGTCCAGTCTCTTTCAATGGAAACACAATTAGTGCCTGTTATGGATACACGTTTCAAATTCCATCCAGTATTTCCTTGTTTACTTGCAACATTTAACTTTATATAAATATGAAATGAAATGTAAAATCGCGTTCAATAGGAACGCATCTAATGTTTGTTATGGACACAGTATTTCCTTGTATTCTTACTTTATCATTCGTTTCTTATTAGCCGTTGGCTAATCAAACGGTCTCTCTTCAGTAACAGGACCTGCCCTAAAAGGCCTCGAACCTTCGGATTGCGGGACAGGCGTTTTATCCATTTTGGCCATTAGATAAATAGAGGTAAATATTGTTCATATTAATGCATAATCAAACTGAAGAAGTTTTATCAACTTCAATGAAACAAAAGGTTTTCTAGCTCAGACAATCATCATTAATAAGGCATAAAACGAGCGTGCTTCCACAAAAGGGCGTAACATTTTTTAAAACAAAATCTTTATTTGTAAGTGAAATTAAAAATGCAGTCATAAATTAATATAATGATATTTTATGAGACATTTATTCCTTCTTTTTTCATGCGTGACTACGATGGTGTATTTGGGAAACACACTTATTTATTTACATAAAATTATCTCGAAAGCCCGGCATAATGCGTCGTAAGTTCAAGATAAGATGTAATGTGCTCGAAATAAGATTTCATATGCTTGAGATAAGATGTCGGTCATTTCAGACATGCAATAAACAACATACGAAGAACAGTTTTGATTGTAATTATTCTAAAATCGAACAAGCTGTTTCAAAGTTATTTGGCAGAATGTTTCTTTGATGACTTTCTACAACTTTTTAAGTCGTCTTCTCCACCACAGGCGGTCTTATTTTTTCTACATATATGAAGTGGACAGGCACTTTGAACATCTTCTTGACAATGTCTAAATAGCTTGTTCGACTTCAGAATAAATCATTAACCGCAATACCTTATCAAATAGTTTGTTTTCTATATGTCTTGGCAAAACAATATGTCATGTGAACATTTAGCTAAGACTGTTCACACTTTTCAATTTCGATATCTTATCTCGATCGCACGACATCTTATCTCGAGCATACGACATTTTATTTTGAATGTACTTCTTATTTCGAGAGCTCGGGAAAATTTAATTTTGAATAAATAAGTGTGTGTCCTAAACTTACCTCTATACACACCTCCGACTGTTGCTAACCGAATTTTGGACACAGCTCCATTAGTGGGGTTTTCGTATGACTTTATTAGTAATATTATAGTGTATCTACGGATAAATGTGATAGGGGTATTTTCATTTTTTAGTTTAAAGTGTTTTGGAATGATGAAATAGTACAATAAAACATATGCTGCATATACGAAGTATGTGCGACAGCTATATCAACTTTGCAAGTATTTACTTCGCAACTTCATACGATGGTCTCAAATGTAAGAACTTTTGTAATCGTACAAAATGCGTAAGAAGTTCATACGATGAAAACCTATCGTACGAAGTTTTGTGAAATATGTCCCATCCTACAGACAAGCGTTTGGATGACTTGATCCAGCGAAGATGCAAGTTTTGGATTCAGTGTTATTATATTTTCTGGTCCTTTGGGATCATGGAGTCCATTCAGTACATGTAGCTTTTATATGTGTAATAAGTTCCGCTTAAGCTTGTGCTAGAGGGTGGGGTGGGGGGGGGGGGGGGGGCGTTGCAAATTTCATTACCTCTCATGAACAGACTCAATCAAACCGAGTCTGCTATTATTCTGCTTGGTTACATTCTATGCTTCTAAAGGATCTTTTTACATATTTTATTAACTATCACAACCGCAATCTTTAAGCGCCGTGTGGCGGCTGTAAAAGGTCTTTCCGTACTTAGATTCAGTGTTATTATATTTTCTGTTCCTTTGGGATCATGGAGTCCATTCAATATGTGTAATAGAGTCCCGCTTAGTCCGGTGCTGGGGGGCGTGAGAGGTGTTGCACATTTCATTACTTCTCACGAACAGACTCAATCAAACCAAGTCTGCTATTAATCTGCTTGGGTGCATTCTATGCTTCCAAAGGATCTTTTTACATGTTTTATTAAATTGATTCGATCAAATGACAAAAAAGACGCTTATTCAAATAACACCCCGGATTTTATTAGTTTCCGGAGCCCTGTACCGACAAACGTTCTATTGAGTTGATCAATCGACAAAAAAGACGCTTTTTCAAATAACACCCGGATTTTATTAGTTTCCGGAGCCCTGTATCGACAAGCGTTCAGCGACTGAGCAGACATTTTTCAATAATACACCGTCTGTTATTCTTTTCCAAAGTCCTGTATCGCCCAACGTTTCAGTGAGTCCTGTTTTATATCTTGTTCCGAAGAAAACAAGTGGCTTTGCTGTTATAGATTAAAAGTATTTTCATTTTTTTACCAAATCAAGGGGGAAATGTTTTACTGTGTCAAGGGGGGTAATACAACATGTAATAAAACTGATACGAGGGATTTTCGTGAAAGAATGGCAACGAATCTTCGATAATTTTAAAAGTTTATGACAGTTCACAAATTTACTTTGTTTATTACATTGTTGTCTAATCTAAAGGAAAACTACCACGAAACCGTTAAAAATTATAATTATACATATATATTATTTTTACCATAAAACATACAAAATAGAAAACACACACACACACACAAAATAAAATCCACGAACTATCATCTACTGAAATCTTTTATAATAAGCTCTCGAGATCTATCATAAAATGTCTTTTCTTTCAAGTTTTTCAAGAATGATTGACAGTAAATATTGTGTGACGATGGGAATCTTTAAGAAGCAGACAGCCTGATGTAAAGCGTTTAAACAGGACATGGCGAACTATTTTCTATATCTGTGGTCATTCTGAAATACCTTTAACAAAATTATTTTATTGTTTTGTTCCGGCTTTATCTCTATATTTTTATCAAGGATATTTATTATAAAATGCAAATTTTGTGAAACCTTAATTAATCACAGGCGTACCTGGATGATTTGAACTGTACGCCAGATATGAGCAAAATAGCTACCAACCAAGCAGAGATGTTGCGAGTGTGGGGTAGGTGAGGGACAGGATCTCCATCTCTCGGCGATTTGGGTTTTTTTGGCCTCCCCTTGAAAATGTTGAACATTTCTCGGCAAGAGATGCGTTCTCTTGCTATATTCCAGCTTTAATGTATTTTGCTTGTCACATTTATATTTAGTACATATTACAAAGATAATCATTTAAATTAACAGTTTATCACACCGCTCATGCTTTTAATGGCAGGGATTGTGACAGTGTCAAAAATTGCAACTGGAGCAGCCCCGGATATTTTGAGGAATATAACCATTTTTCGTATAGAGTCCTATGAACTTTACTCTGGAAAGTGTGTGCTTCAATAGCTCGATCTCTCTGGCACGATACTTGGCCATATTAGTATTCATTAATAATCTTATCTAAGATCGTAAAATGTTTTATATCTATTTCGCAGATTTTTCTTGAATTACTTCGATACAGCGATAAATAACAAAAAAATTATGCCAGACTTGGAAGGTTGAAAAAGCATAGTTCTGTGAATTGCTCTATACAATACACTCAAGGACACAACAACTTTAAATCAACAGTAACAGTAGATATATGGCCATGTTTCAAAATATTTGCGTTCTATGATATAATTTATTGTGCAACTGCCAAGACCCGCGCATGCATAATGTGTATCGCCAAAGGAACAATGTTTCTGTTAGGGTAACTGCATCTAAACTCTACCTAATCCCAACTGCTACACATGTGAACACATCACATATTCGAACCGTGTGCAAAACTGTTTTTATCATTATTTATCTATTTATTTATTCATTAATTTTGGTTTATTTAATATCCTCTACAATCTGAATATTGCATAGGCAATAATCACATATTAAAGGACACACTAGTTTTTTTGTTGTTATCGTTTTTGAAATCTTCGTCAATATTTAATTTCACGCATGACTTCTGCATCCGCAATTTGACGGTATTTTGACAAAATTTAATACATTTACATACACATTGCAAATATTTCAAGTTTTCTCACGCGAAACGTAACTTTTTTCTAGTTAATGTAAACAACATCTAATATTGGCAAACGCAAGTTCAAACTTCGTAAATTGCTACATCCAATTAGTATACATGTACATTAAATATAAATCATTGATTAGACTTTTCGTACCAGTGATAAATATTTATACTGTGTTTAGCTTTACATGTATTTTGTCTTATGTTAAACCTATTGCACAGTACTGTTAATTCTATGTTATGATATATGGTAATAGTTCATATTTTCAGAATGTAAAATTCGGATCTAGTATACCTTTGAGATACGGACTGTAGCTTGTATCCGCTCGTATCTTTCGAAACCCCGCACAAGGTGTCTATTTTTTTTATAGCGGTAAGCAATCAAACTGGCTTCGGGAACAATTCATGGCTCTATCCAGGTACCAGTTCATGGCTTAAGTTATGTCCGAAGAAGGCACCCGTTGTTTCCTCCTAACATAAAACACAATTAAAAGCTGGTTAGTTCTTTTGAGACACAAACACGAACTTGTAAAATGTTGCAAGTTTAATTGATCATCTTATACTAAACGTGCTAAACATTTCAGGGTTTACCTGTATATTTTCCATGGCATTAATACACTTGCTTTACATTCATTATTCGAATGTTTCTACTTAAGTTTGCCATTTGGGCATTTTGGTTATTGAAGACATATCTACGCAAAATTTCTTCTATAGAAAAATCTTTAACCAAGGGATACACAATATACCCATGTGTAATTAAGATCATATGACAGGATTGTGAAAACCTTCACAAGTTCAATTAAAGATATACGATATATGCAATTAATATGATATTATCGACACCAGTTGTTATGTCCGTAGGTTTGTTCACTTTTGCGCTATTGGTTACAAAATTCCATAGATGAAAATTGATGATCATGAGAACTGCAAACTGCAAATATGATATACAGATAAAAACACTGTCAGTAGGACCAGTTTTCATTTGTAAAATTGTTTGCGTGTAAGCAGTATATGATTTAGAAGGAAGAAATATATAAATAGATGTATCGTTCGAATGTGTTGACACTGGTCCTTCCTGGGCAGTGCTGTTAGTATTTTTTTAGCTCGTTGTCAGTTTGTGTACTGGTGCGTGCTAGCGTGTTTCTATTTGTGGCAGACCTATTTGGCGATCTGTGCCTCTGGCTGTGTTTGCTGAGCTCTATACTTCCATGAAATCTACACTTACCTTTTATGATTTTCTATATTCACGATTATTAAAAAACACAAATCAGTTTAATATTTCAAAAACGAATTTGATAATTTCATTAAGATGATATTTGTTCAAATGAAGGACTTTCAATAGCCACTTAACCTCCGTAGGCTTTACATTTGATGGCGTATTTAGCATTTACGGTGCCCGGAATTCGAATTGTACGCACAGGCGTATTGGCGTATGCCCAGGTACGCCTTATTTCGCAGAAATTAAATATATAATTTACGAAACACTATTTGAGCCGCGCCATGAGAAAACCAACATAGTGGCTTTGCGACCAGCATGGATCTAGACCAGCCTGCGCATCCGCGCAGTCTGGTCAGGATCCATACTGTTCGCTTTCAAAACCCATTGCAATTAGAGAAACTGTTAGCGAACAGCATGGATCCTGACCAGACTGCGCGGATGCGCAGGCTAGTTTGGATCCATGCTGGTCGCAAAACCACTATGTTGGTTTTCTCATGACGCGGCTCATTTTATATTCTGAATCATATGACTGCATGTTGAGTCTAAGTCACTTATTTAAGAAACTACGTAAACAACGTTTAAGGATGTGTAGATGTGATTCAAATGGTTAACTGTGGTATTTACCATCTTGACACGCATCATCTACTCCTTTACCTAACCGGAAGAACAATAAATTAATATTTATTCAAACAAGATTTACAACAGTTTGTAAGCTAAGATATAGCAATACAAAGTGATGGATAAAATGTTTTCCCTTGTGGTTTTGTTCGTTTGTGTCACAGGTAAATATTTACTTCGTTTTCCTTATACATATTAATCTTTATTGTGGCCCTTAAAGGTCCATTACTAAGGGAAAGTGAGTTGGCAATTTTTTTCATAGCCAGTGCATAGACTTCTGCAAGACACTAAATAATGAAGACTGGCAGGTCAAAATTTACAGAAGGTCTTTGGAACTCAAAGAAATGTATGTGTATTATGTTGAAATTTCAATGAATCGACAGAATGACCCCCCAGGTCTTTTTAACTTTCTTCATACTTCATAGAAAAATAATTGTACATATACTGCGATTTATTTCGAATTTCTATATACCAACTTTCATTTTCCAATAAAATGAAATAGTTTCTGTGCTTTTTAAAAGAAATTAAAATGTTCACTTTCCTTAGTATTGGACCTTTAAGGTCAAACTAAGCTATACTATTAAACCCAAGACTGTAAAAAAGACAAGTGTAGAATATCCAGTCGAAAGAGCAGTGTTCCGAAAACACAGCTTCTCGAACCGTAACCCGAGAGGTATGCATGCATTGCTGTGTATTTCATATACTCAACAATTTTTAAAAAGTAAAACATATTGATATGAACAGGACGAATCGAATAAAAATGAAGAACAAAACAACTAATTTTACGAACCAGTCAAATGTTCTCGGCAGACTGTTAAATAAAGCCTCAAATATGTATTATAATAACAGCAAAGGAAAAAAGGAAAGTTGCCAAGCTCGTATGAAAGATTTTGTACTTCGTTTTGGAATTCAATGTCAAAACTAGGTTTAGATGCTGTGACATTAATAACATATTCTGCGTCAATATACACGAAGTTACAGCAACACAGTAAAGTTCAAATTCAAGCCGGAAAGGAATTTAAGGATTTCAATAGACATATTCCTGAAAAATTGGTTTATTTTCTTAACTGTTGTGACTGTCAAAGCGACGTTAAGTAATGAGAAATGAATAAACATTTGCATGTATTTCAACATAAAAGTACGGTACTGTCTGTAACTCTTGATCTATAATACATCCAAGGTGTGTTTTTGTTTTTTACTATTTAAAGGATAATTATGTAGATCTGTTAAGTCGATAATCTCGCTGTACGGAAGTTAATGAATATAGCGTATCTGTATAACTTTTGTGTAAATAGACTAGATTTTATATGGCTGTAACTTCCGTAAAAAGATTTAAATTTCAGTTGTACATGCTGGGCAATATTGTATAAAGAAAACGCATGGGTCAATCTTTGACAGATCAGTGTACTGCTCAACAGCTTGTTGTGGAGATAGATATAACAGATACTGCTGTCACAGTGACAGGTAAACAGGTGCCATTGCAATTGGTCGTTCGGCTTGATAGCTAAGTAGATATCATTAATTAATTGAAAAGTCGTGATTTTGTTGCCCGGATAAGGATTTATTTCTTTAATGATTTAGTACATAAAGTTTTTTTTGACCTCCCTAGTAGGTGTCTATAGAGTTCAAGATACATCTTGGGTCTTTCGCTGGAGGTTTATCATGAAAATAGCCATCACAGCTATGTAAAGGATTTTAAATAAAAAAAATCGTCCTTAAAGGCAAACGTTCAGGTTTGTCTATGAAAAAAGATGATATTATGGTGCGTTAGACGTTAAATTTTGAATGTTATTATTATAGAAGGTCTTTAAAGTTAAATTATTATCTATCTCCGATTTTCAATCGTACATCTGCTATTTAATCTGAACGTCTGCATTTAAATTTTATCCTGATGCTGTGAGCCGTGCCATGAGAAATCAACATAGTGGGTTTGCGACCAGCATGGATCCAGACCAGCCTGCGCATCCGCGCAGTCTGGTCAGGATCCATGCTGTTTGCTAACAGTTTCTCCAATTCCAATAGGCTTTAAAAGCGAACAGCATTAATCCTGACCAGACTGCGCGGATGCGCAGGCTGGTCTGGATCCATGCTGGTCGCAAAGGCGCTGTGTTGGTTTTCTCATGGCACGGCTCATGTAATGTTCACGCTGTATGATTATCTGTTTACACATTCCCATGTCAAATTTCATTTAATACCGGTATGTCATATAGTGATTTTCAAGTACTTAAGTACAGTAAGTAATTTTAAATGCATAGCGAAATTTTAATTTAATAGAAGTGCGACTCATTCATGTACTAATTTAAAAGCTTGATAAGGCGTAAAAAATTGTTTGTTTCGGTATCCCGACCTACCCTAAATTTTTGACCCGACCCTAAATGTTTTTGTGGCCTTGGAGAATATATTTTTTGAACAAACAGTTGAAAAACTGCACTTTTTATGCTTTAAACATGGCCAGTGATGTTAGAAATCAACTTACTGATGCTCTAAAAGCATAACCACCTTATTTGTATTCGTTTTCACACAAAAGTAATTTTCGAAAAGTCTCCCTTAATAAAAAAAAAATAATAATAAAAAATTCCGACCTACCTACCCTATTTTTTTAGCATGTTACCGGAAACAAAGAATTCTTTTAGGCCTAAGTATATTAGATACAGTAAATGCATAGTAAGATTAAGATTAATAATTGAAAGGTAGAGGAGCTACTTGTGCAACACATTATTGTATGCTTTAACTGATGAAAGACACAAAATAATGTTTAAAGGGACTGGAATCCAGATTGATGATTAAAATGGATCTTTCTTTAAAACTGAGATGATCATATTATGGACATCAGTTTCAGTTACTGAACTATTTTAAAAAATGCTTTATGAATGAAAAAATATGTCTGAGTCGGGAATCGAACCCGTGTTGCCCACACATAGTGGGTTTGGACGAGCTACGATAGTCCTTGTTGCATTTGGCCTTATTTCAGACCGAGGCAGGGTCGTACCTGGTCCAAGCCCCAAGTATCTGTGGGGTTGTCTATGCACTAAAACTTCCCTACCATTGTGACTAATATACAAAAGATGAAGTCGTACTTGACGACTGTTTACATAAATCTTTATAATTCAGGCAGTTTACCTCCGGCTTTCGGTGCAATGTTGAATACACTACAAATAATGTGTTTACATAAGGATATAATTTATTAATAACTAAGTTTAAAAGTCTTTTTAAAACGGGAAGTTTAAAAAAAAAACTACATTGTAGTTATCAAGTTCAGTGTATTTTGACGGTAAGAAAATACAATTGTCAAATATCATGCTATTATTATGTGGTTAACTTAAATGAGCTCATACTGTTTTATAAAAAAATGTTCGTTCGTAAACAAGAGCTGTATGTCAAACTTATATAACCCCTATGATGGCCTGCCGGACGCAAGATGGTATTTGATTTTTGTATAATGTTACTTTATTCTTTGACAAACTCAACAAGAAGGTCATAACGGCCCTAGATCGCTCACCTGAGTAAAACTACTTGCTTGTCAATGAACACTTTTAGTTGACCATCGACTGTAGGCCGAGACGTTCTTTAGTTATAAAAGGGAATCCGTGTTCAATGTAAAGGTCATTGTGATAAAAAAAATAGGGGATATCTACTGACCGTAGGCGATCACCCTATGACGTTTGAATATTGTGATACCTTTTGACTGGAAACAAAATAGTCGACTTAAATACGGACGGACCGACCAACACTGGGCAAAGCAATATTCAGGGGGATATAGATATACAGATACCGATTTCTTTTCTTGTTACTATTTTATTGATCACAAAGCCGGAAAACTCATGAAATCATAACACTCTGTTGTCAAATGTGTTATCATACGTCACACAATCATGTGATATATTTGCATCCTACCGGTTTTTGTTTGTTTTTTTTTTATGACGGGGGAATGGTAGCGCTTGTGATAACAGTATTTCAATTGTGTAACTTCGGACACAGTCGCCACAGAGGAAAACACGCCTCGCACCGAGATGGAAATAAAACCGAGCGATCTGAGTTCTTCCTTGGCTAATGAGCGGGCGGGCAAGTATCTTATCAGACACTGCCTATAAAAACACGGTACCACAAGACGTTAGAACGCCTGCTGCCCCAATATATGCCATTAATAGCAGATCGTTCAAGATACTTTTAAATGCAAACGTTATATACATCGATATTCCACCAAAGAAACAAATAATAAGAACGAAATATAAAAATGGACAGGTGTATGAATATATATATATTTCTGGTATGAAAACACGTTAAAAGTACATATGACCACACGCATGCTAATGTACCTCATTCCTAAGTAAAACAACTTAAAACATTGTCATTGTTTAAGAAATAATAAGTTCCCAAGCGTGGTTTATCGTAGAATAACGCGTGTTTTGAGTTCTTATGCGTAAGAATATATCACGAAGGCCGTATGCCTGAATGATATATTGTTTCGCATAAGAACGAAACACTCGCGTTATTCTACGATAAATCACACTTGGGAAATTATTATTCCGATTCTAAGACGACATGCTAGTATCAACAGTGTTGGAAAATGTGGTTACTACTTTTTAAGACATGAACTACACTTCGTGCTACGCACCTAGACCATTCTATACATAGAGGATGACGTTACTACTTTGCACGCGCATGGGTTATCGCAAAATTACTGTTGATTGATTTTCTCCTATGTGTATATAAGATATTTACTGGTCGTGTTAGAATTCTTGATTAAACACTTTCTTAGCCATAACAAACAATTTGCCGTCATACCTGAATAAATACAACCAAAACATCGTCCTTAAGTAATATCATACTTGACTTCCACCTAAATAAAAGCAACCAAAACATCGTCCTTGATCAAGTAATATGACTGCAAATATCAACCTAATTAAAAGCAACTAAAACATCCTCATTTTGTCTTGGTTAAATAAAATCTTAGTAATAATCAAGATATTGGCAGAATGTATATCTGTTTTTGTTGGTTTTACAGAAATACAGGTGGAGTCATCGTAGGAATTGTGCTTGGTGTAATTGGACTTGTAGCAGTGATAGTGTCAGTGTTGGTTGCTGTATTCTGTTGCTGTCGAAAAACCAGAGGACAGACCGGACAAGTGTGTCAACCAGCAGGTGTTACAACAACAGGTTACTTTAATTTTTCCTTATCTCTTTTGATGTTTTAAACGAAAGAGGAGTCCAGTCAAATTACAGCTACTTTTAGTACTGTATCCTTTCCAAAGCAAGCGGAAGATAAGATATTACATGTAACTTGCCATATGTCTGGGTTTTTTATTTCAAGTCTTGAAGGGATATTTTACTAGGGTCATCCGGCAGCAATGATATAATATTTTAGCTCTGTCTTCAGTAATTTCCTAATTATCGCCCAATTGTATACGTCCGTTTTGAAAATTAGATGCCCAAGGGCAACATGTCGAGCCCACCAGCTGTCGAAAAGACTGGGAGTTGCACACGAAACTCTGTCTCACTGAGACAAACAATTGTGCCAAATAAAACAGTCGTGCCAGGTTATTTTATAATCCCACATTGAATGACGAAGTTATTGTCCGGACAAGGTCAATTATAGCCATATTTGAACTTTAAACTCCAAGTGTGACCTTTAAGATATTGACGCCGGTGTTGCACGCAACACACCATCTCATGGATGTAAACAATTGTTCTAAGTTATTTTATAATCCTACATTCAATGACGAAGTTATTGTCTGGACAAGGTCAATTATAGCCATATTTGACCTTAAAACTCAAAGTGTGAGCTTGACCTTTAAGATATTGACACGGGTGTTGCACGCGACACGCCGTCTCATGGTGGTAAACGATTGTGCCAAGTTATTTTAAAATCCCACAATCAGTGACAAACGAATGGTCCATACAAAGAAATCCGGACGGACGCATTGACGCATGCACGCCCGCACATACACCGAACAGCCATTTGGACAACTATGTCTTCGCTCCCTTACGGGCTCGACAAGAACGGACTTATCATGTTCATCTGTTCGTCTGTTTGTCTGTCATATTTCGTGTTCGGAGTGCAACTATATAACTGTTCAAGGTATTGACTTAATATTTGGCATCAGGTAGATGGTGCAGTTTATATGAGTCAAACTAGGCCAGTAGATCAAAAGTCAATGTCCACATTTAGTTCAAATGTCAATTCTGTCCATCGATTTTTCCTTAACACAACTCTAAAGCTATTCAATGAATGACTTTAATATGTGAATATTGGTGGGTGGCAATGAAATGAATTAAAGACTGCAACGTTCTAAGTAAAAGAACGCCATACCCTTTCATTAACCACCTACCCCTTCAGCGCATCCCCCCTACCAAAAACAAAATATATATAAATGAGTTCAACTTTAATGTGCCTTAGTATTCCATCCCCATCGCCGGACAACCTCCCTGCCCCCAGTTCCTATATACTAGTAGCTTTAAAGAGTGTACGTGTTGATAATTTTTCACTTCCTTAAAAATGTATGCAAATACGTTTCAATCGAAAAAAAATGTATCTATTTCAGTACCGGTGTATGGTGTGCAGACTACCGCTGTAGGTTATGGACAAGCTGGATATACAAATGCTGCGTTTCCGCAACAAATACAAACAACAAACATGCCTGGTTCAGCAGTTAATTCCCAGAAATGGCAACAACCCCCACCTTCATACAATACTGTCGTCACAAGTTAAATCTCATATGTGGGAAAAATGGTCATAATAATAATTTCATTGACTTCATTTATAGACGATATCAAATTCGGCTAAAAGTCAGTCGTGCATGCGTCAAAGATTAAACTATTGTACATAACAGTGGTCATCAGAATTTTCAAAATTTATCTTCATACTTGACATACGTATATTCGTCGTCTTGTATTTGGGCAGTGGAACTAAAAATGCAAACTTCAAATAGGCACTACCTATTTACTTGGCTATGGAGGTCCCCAACTTTCTTCCAATAGTCGAGCTAAAAGCACAGCTTTTTATTTGTATTGGTTCAATTATTTTTCTGCGAACTTAACAAAACTTGATTATAAGTGAGGTTGTGATGACGGCTGATGATATCATTTAATTTAGTTTATTTTGTTTGTGTAGATTTCTATTCCTTTTTAAATTGATCACGCTGCAATAGGAGGATATATAATAATCAATTAATAATTTTCGTTTCTCATGCATTTTCATGTGTTATCTTATTTTTTTACTATTAATTTTAGCTTTTAAATAAATGTTTTACTCCAAACTATTTTTGACCCTTCTGTCGTTATTCTTTATTGATAGTTTACTTATCTCCTGAAGATAATTTCTATACAACACACTAACAAAGTTTTGATGAACTTTACATCCAACAACAGTTCAGTCGTTTACTTCAGAATCTGATATACCTGAAACACTTTTTAATCTACCGTTTCTCTTACAGGAAGTTTAAAAGGTTGCATATATATTATCCCCAAACCAAAATTTTTAAATGAACGAGTTGGATTGTACGGCGAATTGACACAAAAAGGTCATATATCGCCGAGAAAAGGTTAGATTGAAAACGTTCATCGAATCAAATTTCATTTAATATGTGAAGACATGTACATAGTATCAAATCATATCAGTTGTAAGTATAGCAATTTTGCAAAAAATGTAAGTAAAAGTATATCATGTTAAGGTTTTATATTTCTCATTGTTCAGACTCATTTTTAACGGAAACGTTCCTAATGACTCTTTTCTAAGGATTCTTCAGTTTTCTGTACACTCATGTTATGTTGTTTATGATAAATGTTTACAAAGGCTTTTCCAATTTGAAGAATTCGGAAAATGTCCAAAAAAAAAAGAAAGAAAAACAAAGTGGAGCGAGCGAGTGCATTTTTATTTCAACTTTTTTTCCAGTTTTTCTTTTGAGATTTTTCGATTGAGCGAGGAGGATATTTTCCTATCATTTTTTATCTGACGCCGACTATCTTAATAGGACATTTCCAAATAAGACCACTGCGTAGGAAAAAATCTATTAAAGTGGACAGATTGTCCGCAAAAGACTGATAAATTGACATATTTTTGATGTATAGATTTACAGATTGAGTGTATAGAATCAGCTAAAATTAACTACCATTGACCACTTGCCTGTAAAAAGTGTAGTCATTTCCCTAGACTATGGATATGGTTTTATACTTCTTGACAATGCTGTCTACATTGAATCGACCTTTTCTGTAAAATTATGATAAATCTAGTAAACATTGCGCTCTCAAAGAATTCGGGGTGTCATAATTGTTCAAATCATAAGTAAACTGCTACAAAGCTTTTGCCCTACTGGACCCAGTATGAATTTTCACAATTTAAAGACAAAGCGTTATTTAGTTATTAAGCTGGATACATTTTAAGTCTCGACGTCACTGTGACCTTCGACTTTGACACCAAAATCAATAGAGGCCATCTTCTGACGACCACAGGCATTCATCGTCTGTAAACCGAGACGTTATTTAGTTATAGGAAGGAATCCGTTTGCAATGTAATAGTCATTGTGATCTTTACATACTAAATCCTCCCCCCACCAAAAAAAAAATAAATAAATAAAAATAGGTTATATCTACTGACCTATATTGCGAAACCAAGCATTCTCTAGTTATTAATCGGAAACCAGTAAATCGACTTACAGACGGACGGACAAAGGCGGAACACTCCTTAAACTACAAACTACACATACGTGATATTTTAGTATCCTGCCAGTATATTTTTTTATTGTGACGGGGGAATGGTAGTGCGTTTTTCAACAGTATTTCAGTTGTGTAACTTCAGACACAACGTCACATAGAGGAAAACATGCCTCTCCTCGGGATCAAAATAAAAACCCTGAGATCTGCGTTTTCCCACTACACAGCAACATTCCAGACTGTATGATTTTATGGATCTTTTTTGTTAAATTGTGATAAATCTAGTGAACATTCACTACTGAATGCACATACCATTAAACATGGTTTAAAACCCTGTAAAATATCCATTAAAATAGGAAAAACCGTTAATTAACCCCATTAATTCTTGCATCACTTTATTTAACAGGTTTCACAATATTAATGGGTTACATGTTAAAATACCATTAAAACACCCATTTTTGACCATGAATCATGCCATTAAAAATTTAGTTTGGTAGCTAAAATAGTTAATGGCTTTGAAAAAATAGTGAAATTCTGTATATTTTGAATTTAACAGGATTATTCATGGCCCTTAAATTTTATTTAATGCCCATTAAATGTTCAGGTTGTGTACGATTTCATTTTAAGAGTAAACTTAATGGCCCTTAAAAGCAATGTAATGCCCATTTAATCCGACATTCTGTAAATTGTGATTCGTATATATTCTCTTTTTGGTTTTTGGCTTGCCCTCCTATTGAATGCTTATAATTCCAGTCTCATATTGTTCTAAAATGGACTTTAATCACAATAAATACATACTACGCACACATCGTCTATAATATATCATGATGTTATATTTAGTTGCATTAAAGTTATTTCCCCTTGATGCAGTTACGCCATTATTTTTCAAATGTTTGCCAAATTGTGTTCCTACAAAAATCGGATTTATTTCAATGAAAGTCGGATGAAAACGTATTAATTTATTTGATTACATCAATCTACAATATTTTGGTAAGGGTAAATACGTATTGATGCATGCCACTTTTTCTGTTCTTTGTTTTTCTTGTCCAAATAATCAGCATTTGTATAAGAAAATGGGTGGGGTAAGGAATTTACATTATAAAATGTGTTCAGACTAGTTTAGATTTTCAAATTTTCCAATCCTTGAGTAGAAACTAAGGTTTTTAGAGAAGTGAACAGTACACATAATTGTGAAGATTTACAGTCTGATTTAAATTCATTTGGGGCATGGGCAGATCAATCGCTTCTTCATTTCAATGAATCAAAGATTGTGGTACGCTTGATTGGGGAGGAGGGAAGCTACTTGTGATGCAATCCCTCAAACATTTGCTCTTAGCTGTTAAAGTGCATGCACCTGAGCACAAAGTACTGAAGTAGAGCTAAATTGTGATTGCCCATTGTGCGCTGACATTGTCATCAACAATTGATTTTTGAATACCCCTGATGCCTAATGTCTGTACCAATAAAAACTCAGTATGTTTGTCAATATTATAATGTTGACTTGTTAAAACTACCCACATGGTCACTTGATCTTTTAAACTGGTACCTGTAAACCCTTCTCAGTATAACACAATACAATACAATATCCATTTATTTTCTCATTTCATATGAAAATATGACAGAATAAGAAGGTGTGACCAGTACGCTTGATTGGAGATGGGAGAAGCTACTTGTGATGCAATCCCTCAAACATTTGCTCCTAGCTGTTTAAGTGCATGCACGTGAGCACAGAGAACTGAAGAAGAGCTAAATTGTGATTGCCCATTGTGCGCTGACATTGTCATCAACAGTTGCTTTTTGAATACACCTGATGCCTAATGTCTGTACCAATAAAAACTGTTTGTCAATATTATAATGTTAATAATTGAAACTATAGAACTATACATGTATGCGGAGGCTTTAATTGTCGATGGGTAGAGTAAGATGATTATAACAGCCGTTGATGATATACCCATTCGCACTGTTGCTGAATTTAAAAGCATTTGGTTCCTACCACCGCCGCTTTCGTCGAAAAGTTTTACAACCAAACGAGCACACAGAATTAGCTAGCACCTGTTTCAAGAATGTCTTTTCTTCAACCGAAATAATACTATGTGCATGATGAAAGAAGGTGTATTATGTGTTGGTCGTATCCTTTTATGGCGAAATAGTGTTGCATTTATGCAGACGACATGAAGAAAGCAGACTTATTGTTGTCTTAATCAAATGTTTAACATTTGGACAAAATGTTTAATGCTTACGATGTAGGTCAACATGCAAGTTTTTGGAAACACTGCTTTATCACCATTCGTTTGTCAATGCTTAACATGAAGATACTGGACATTACGTGTATTGAATTTTGAAAAGACATAATTAATGCGATAACAGGAAGATATCAATGATAAAACATCATTTTGTGTGATATTCGAAACGGGTAGTGAACATAAAACAAAATGGTGTACAAACTTTTCTTTGGAGTTCTTACGGTCTTATGTTTCACAGGTATTTGTATTTAATTGAAGTAAACACTTAATTGGACAGGCAAAGTGACTGGTTAAATCAATGTCAATCTTGTAAAGGACAAAAGTATGAACTTAGTTAAACTCTCGTCGTCGCTGGCATTTTATTTAAAGTAGATTTGATATTGTTTTAAAAAGACAGATATTATTCCTGGCAGAAGCTAAAACACGGTTAGGAAATGTCATATAACACGTCAACGGAATATCGCCTACAGCTCTATAGTTTGTTATTAATTTGTCTCTTTGGCAATTTATAAAGAAGTTCGAGGATTTATTTCAATTGAAAACAAACATAGTTGATAAAATTGAAATGTATTTGTAAAATTTTGTCTTAAATACGGTATGCTATTGTAGTTTGATTTTACTCGAAAACAAATTACAGGTTAAGAAAGTATTGTCGTGACTTTCTATTTTAAAACAAATGCACCGCCTTGCGGGTGCAGACGCTCATCTGATTCTTTTTGTCCCTATATAATAGAAATATTGTCTTACCCGTGCGTTTTTATGATATTTTTAAAGTCAAAAAGGGGCCATGATTCTTGCAAAAAGCAGGATGGAGTTATGTTTCTTGCTGTATAGAGTCAGCTTTTGATGGTGAAGTGTTGCAAGATTTAAAGCAATAACTTTGATAGTTTAGGAGAAAAGCTGACCTAAACACAAAACTTAACCCAAAAATCTGATTTTTAAGTCCAAAAGGGGCAAGAATTCTTGCAAATTGCAATATAGAGTTACGGTACTTGCTGTGCAGAGTCAGCTTATAATGGCAAATAACTCTTCCAAGTTTTAAAGCAATAGCCATGACCGTTAAAGAGAAAAGTTGATCTAAATGCAAAACTTAACCATGAAATCTGATATTTTGTAACTAAAGTTCAAAAATGGTAATAATTCTTGCAAAAATGAAGATTCTTGCTGTACAGAGTCAACTATGGATGGTAAACAAGAGTTGCAAGTTTTAAAGCAATAGCTTTGATAGTTTAGGAGAAAAGCTGACCTAAACATAAAACTTAACCAGCCGACGCCGACGCCGACGCCGATCAAGTGATGACAATAATTCATACTTTTTCCCCACAAAATCAAACGAGCTAACGAGATAGAGGCAATCCCATATTGCATGATACATGCATTAATCGGTGTCTCACATTGTTGTATCTCTAAGTAAACAGTGAAAGTTGTAAACATGGTAAACAGTGATAGATAACACTTTTCATCTAAGTTAAATAGAGGATATTATATGAGTGTCTTTCATACTGAATTTTTCAAACAATTGAATATAATAATAAAATGCGAGGCTCTGCTGAGCATTTTACCAGTTTTATTCAATGAGTTTAATAAATTTTATGTGGAAAGACACAAATGTAATATTCGTTTTATCACATGTAAGCATTTCCTGTTGACACATCAAAATTCCGTATTTTTTTAAATATTACAGACCAATTAAATTCGACCACACATAAAACGGCGTCAATGACAAAGCTTTATTACACTAGTTGATTATAGCTAACGCATAAAAAAATTGAAAATTATCAGTGAGATATCTTCTTATCTCTCTCTTTCAGAAAAAGTTATCTTCCCTGCAATAAAAATACACAATTACCTCCCTTTGTTGCCTCTGTGAATACTGACCACCCTATGCCTATCCTACACGAGTCATGTACAGCTGGTCAATCATGTATAGAACAGCTTAGCTATACTTACAAAGCAAAAGTAGTAATGCTCTAGGAATGATACCTTCGTTGCTTGTTTTGTATACTTTTCAGCTGTGTACTGTCGTTTTGAACATTATCTTTGCGACAGCACATTTGTTGGTTGTTGTCTTAGTTAATTGTCAAGACAACAACTCAGCTTTACGTGATATGTCAGCATTTTCGCCGAAATCGTTTTCCAGCCAGGAAAGTTTTGTCTTCATTGGCGTTGGCAGTTGTGTCTATCCCGTTTTCCCGTAATTTTGTGTTACACTTTGCAGCTCCTAGAGTAATATTTCCTAGCTATCCATGAAAATATTGAATTGTCTCCCTTATCGGTGACGATATACTGGAAACAAACAAATATCCTCTATGTAATAACAAATTTATGTTATGGCTTTATTTCACTATTACGACGTCAAACCTGCGATCAGATTATTTGTCACGAATGTTTCTCATTGCAGAGTTGGTGCAGCCGTTCGGCGCATGCGCGGAATTATTATCAAATGGAACGCACGGCAAAAATACTCATTTTTTTGCGTGTCCGCATGCATTTAGTGTATAATGTGCATAATATATTGACTAAAGGTTAGGGTTAGAATCACCATGGTTACAAAATATATACATTTAAGGTATTTTTGTTCAAATTTAGTTAATCCGGTATATACCGGAGTCTGTAATATATCACGGGCGCACCAACTCTGTATTTAGTCATAACCATTTGTCACAAGGTTTCAGTTACGTGTTAAAGTAATAAATCAATTAAAAGAAATTTTCAAAAGTTTAATACCTAAAACGTTTACGCTAACTTCCGCTTAAACTTCTTTAAACTTATATACTAGATAAAGCTGTTCAAAGTGCATTGGCTGTATCTTGTGCCTTGTTGGGGTGCGCGAAAATTTATTCATTTTTGAATATTCTGATAATCAATATTTTTTCTCCCAGATTTACATTCTAAAGAAATGTAGACAATGACAAGTTTATTAGAAAATTCGATCAAAAGCTTCCTTTTGGCTGATTACAGATATAAGCATTTCATATTGTTTTGTGCACTAAAAAATTTAGCATATTACTAATATGAATGTGAACAATATTGGCATGTTAGTACAAACGTCCGATGCACCATAAAATCATAAATTCATACATGTAAAGACAATCTGATACTGTCTTAAGTTTGTATTTTTTTAAAGATATTACTATGCTATTAAGTTAAGATAGGTCACTTGTTGCATTTTTCTTGTGGGAGAATATTTTGACAATATAAAGTGATTATAAGACTAAACATATATATGTATTATGTTATATATACTACATTTGTGTGCAGTCCACGCTGATTTCTTTTCAGAAGTGGTGAATGGGATAAGGTGTTCGTATTACGACTATGACAGGGCTTACAGCAAGGTTACAAAGTATAAGTATTGCGACAGCGGCTGTTGCGGTGATATGAACAATAGATATTGTTGTTACAGGTACTAATTGCAGTTACAATCCTTATCAAAATGATCTTCTGGATGGATGGGTGGATGGATGGACGGACGGATGGATTGACCGATCGATCGATCAATCGATCGATAGATAGTGCTATATTGACAGCTGACTTGTTTGAATGTGACATTTTCTGTTGAACATTTGTCATTTTTTAAATTTTGAAATCCGTTAACGAAACAAAGCATAAAAAAGTGATACGCAAGCTTCTTGGAAATACTTTTCTGGAAATGTAGCCGTATAGATTTTAGGGGTAGATCTGACTTTGACCAAAACTGGCCCCAATATTATCAGAAAAATGAAAATCAAAGAGTATAGTTTACCAAATAATAGTTAACGAGATTATTTATTGTTACATCGAAATATCTCCTCTTAAAACGAGATATTAACTCGTCAAAACGAAAAAACGTATTGCAGCTATACCCGTGCTAAGGGCAATTGTGAAAGATCTCGCAACTAAGTGACAACGAGCTAATTTTTAACAGATGAAAGTCTTTGACCGTTGCACGTGATGCATATTAAATTCTATTTTTGTTACGTTTGATATTGGATATTCGCACAGTTTTTGCAGATTTTAGCCATAGAAGTGAAATGTACGTTCAAGTAAAATATATGTTTCTTTTAAAACTGAAAAAGCAAAAAATTTGTTTCCTTTCTTTTTCTTTTTGGGTTTGTTCAACATACGTTTGCAATTTTCAAAAACATACATTTGATAATGAGGTCTTCAAAGCTCGAAAACTCCATTCCTTCACACATGGAGAGCTTTGCAATGATGCATATTATTATGTTATTTATGGAAAAGAAAAACATGTGACAGAACTTTTAAATCAAGCGGTGAGGTTTCTCTCTTCAACCGTTGATTTCAACAGGAATATCAAAAGCAGAAATAAAATTGAATTGAATTCCTTTTGCATCCATCTAATAGAGAAAAAACATTAAGGTACAAAGACTTTTTCTGAGCACGCTTGTTTCATTGATTGATCAAATTTGACACCAAAAGAAAAAATGTAAAGTTTAACACATTTATGAGCATGTCTTAATTTAAAAATAGACTCATCCTTGTGTTTAAAATACTTGACATGTATAAACTGCAAACTCAGTAAAGACGAAACATGAGCAACTATATAATTCTTTTTAATTTCAACAAATGTTCATGCAATTTAGTTTTATCTCCGTCCGACTTGTTTTAGTGAAGTACAGAGTCACAAATCAATGAATTGTCTTTGCCTCAAAAAGGGAAATAACTCCACAATTTTACAACACGAATGTTTTGACTGTTTCGTGAGGACCATGTTCTAAGTCAGAGGAAATTTTCAAACAATCTAATATGTAAACTTTTGCGTTGCATATCTATTTGTAACGGGAAAGTTTCTTCTTATGTCCCTTTACCCAAAACGTAATAACTATGCCATTATTTTATCCCTGTTAATTTGAACGTGTTTTAAAGAACTTTTGAACCAACTCTGGTGAGTTGCTACGTTTTTTATTTCTATTTTGCAGTAACGTTGGACTTATTATTGGCATAAGTATTGGATCAATTCTGCTAGTCGTTACTGTTGTTACAGTGTTTGTTGTAATTTGTTGTTGTTGTAAGAAGTCTCGTGGACAGCCAGGACAGGTGTTTCAACCAGCAAGTGTAACAACAACAGGTAAGCAGCATTCCTCATATCTTTGTATTCTGTGAGCAATCGGTTTATCTTAATGATATGTAGCCAATATGGAGAGTGCAGACCTTCGGATCGCGGGGTCGTGAGTTCGATCATGTTCTCAGATACGATTTAATAAAATAAATTGTATCTGAAATCATTCTTCCTCCAGCTCTGATTCATTTTAGGATTTTGGCAGTTACTTGCGACTTGTTCTGATATAGAATCCAGGAACACTATTTAGGTTAACTGCCCGTCGTTACATGACTGTAATCTTGTTGAAAAACAAATGATTTTAATAAAAATTATGTAATTCCTTATTATGTGCAAATGAATATATTAACAAGTGAAGAAATGTGGACTTAGTTCTAAAGGTTACTTTGTATTATTTTTGTGTTATGTATATTATCGTATGATGACGAATTCAAGCATATCATTTTTATCCATTTATTCAGCATATGGTTAAAGTTCAAATACGCTTATAGCCATTATACTTTACATTCTGAAAGTAATCACAATTCGTACCAAACACAGTAAGTGAGAGAAGAAATACAGCCAAAGGACTTCGGACACTATCATATGCTTCTAGCCTACATTTCAAATGCAAATTTCTCCTTAAGTATTTAAACAATACCCAAAGCGTCTCGAGTCAGTGATAAACCAATGTATTAGTTAATTTATTACAGCAGAAACTGATTTGTATCTGTTCCTATCAAGATGTTTTTCTTATTTTATCTGGGCCAGGGTATATTTTCTTGAAAAAATAAAATGTTTAAATTTCCGTGAAAATATAATGTCATCACTTTACGGAAGTTTTAAATATTTTAATTCCAGTCGAAAAAAGTGACAAAATCTGTTTATTTAAGGAAAAAATAACATTTTAAGATTAAAATCCTATAAATAAATAAAAAAGGGAACGATATTTTTCCAAACAACCTGTACTTGATTTATCTATACACTGTTCATAATGTAAAGTTATTGACGCATTACATTGTGTGAATAGGTATACATGTATAAGTGACCGGTCAGTTTTATTACAGTGGTTCAGGTAGTTATTTAAGTACATGTACATGTCTGTATAGCTCTGTTATAAGTGATGGCAGCTATTTGTGTGATGTATAACATTAATAATAAGAAAAGTCAGTAATCTTATCAAGGCCGTAGGGTGGGATTTTTTTAGGATAAGTACCAGTGGCACACATAATATTTGAGCCGCGCCATGAGAAAACCAACATAGTGCAATTGCCACCAGCATTGATCGATCCTGATCAGCCTGCATATCTGCGCAGTCTAGTCAGGATCAATGCTGTTCGCTAACAGTTTGTCTTATTCCAATAGACTTTGAAAGCAAACAGCATGGATCCTGACCAGACTACGCAGATGCTCAGGCTGGTCTGGATCCATGCTGGTCGCAAAGCCACTATGTTGGTTTTCTCATAGCACGGCTCATTTAGCTTAAACATGTAATAAAAATGTATCCGAAATGACAGTTCTATCTGAGGCTTGCCTAAGGAAGCTGGATCGGAAAAAGTTAAATCCGGATAAGTCTGACAACAACCCATCTATAGATAATGTTGTCTATTCAGGGCTGAAGTTGTGGGCAAAACATATTCGAAAAGTTGAAGCAGGTCGCTGCTTAAAAGTTCCACCTGAAACTCGGCTGGACCGTTTAGTTCGTGTTCGCGTCTAGCCGTATTTGTATATGCCATCTGCATGGAAAGTGACTTGACACATCACTTTCGTGGCATCACACTGAATGTGAAACCGTCACTGATATGACCTGCCAAGAAACTACTGTTCTTGACCTATGCATCACAGGCATATCAATGCCAAGCTTTATTTCTGTTGGATAGACTATAGTCAGGATCAGATAAAATGCTGTGCACATATTGCCCCTTTTTTGTTGTGTTTAGGCCTAGTCCGCCGCAAAGAAAATCTTCAATTCAGTTTTTACTGAAGGAAGAACATGAAGTGATGAATGCGTGTCACATGTAGTATGTGTCTAAAAGAAATAAATATAAATGCACAGAAAAAGATGAAGAAATAAAGAAATGAAAAAAATATAAAAAATACAAAAAAAAAAAAAAAAAAAAATAATAATAAAAACAAAATGGAAAACAAATTACATCCTGGTATGCGCGTCGCGAGGAGGGAATGCAGAAGATTACCTGGTGTGTTGCTAGTATTTTACAGCACACATTTGCCAATCTACTACAACAAACAAACAGGATATGCGGATGAAAATTTAACCCAATGAATAATAATGAATTAACAGTATTTGCTTCTCTCACTACTCTACATGTATAACATGCCTATATGTGCCCATTCAAACATTTGTATAGTATTTTAGTTACAAACAGATGTAAAAATATGTGACTATCAAATTATTAAAAATGAATATAAAAAGTATTGGTTACTTTACATTTGGGAACACCCTGTAGTTATATTTTTTGTTTAAAAGTACTGTTCCACCCCTTGCATCAACACAATAGTCACAGAAAATGTGTATAATTAATATCTACATATGCTGGTCAAATATGGTTTTGATGCACGGGGGGGAACAATGTTCTTTGAAGCAAAATAGCTTTTATATGTATATAACAGGGTACGTAATTCTATTTAGAGCAAAAATTACCATTTTATGAAAAAATATTGAAAAATTTGACTTTAAGAAATAATCTCAAATGTGTATTTTGATGGTATATGTAATTAAATACTTATTTCTTAGTGGTTTATTTTTCACTCTTGGAGTCGGCAAATTCATATAGAAAGTGTCCGAAGTCCTTTAAATTATTGTTATCATTATTATTGTTATTATGCCAAATTTATGTACCACTCTTTTCATGCACATGTACACGTTCAAAAAAACTTTACAGAATACGTTGCCAAAACTACAAACTGACAAATTCAACACAAACAAAAATATATTATTTTACATTAACAAAAAATATGAATGTAAAACATATAGATAAAACAAAATAAAACAAACATATATACATATTTAAAAGAATTCAAGTGACCCAAAGAAAATACAGGTCTACGCTGTACCATGAAAAGAAAAAATGTATTGGTCAGTTTGAGAAATGTTGAAAAAGAAGGTATTTTTAGCAGGCTCTTGTAAGCAGCCAGCGCATCAGCTTCCCTAATCGTTAAGTGAAGGAAATTTAAAACAACAGAAATATGAGCCTTTAAAAGACCGCCAACGGCTGAACACGAAATTACTGATCCTGACAAATATTTTGAAAGGTCTATGTTTCAGTTCATGGTATGCAGACAATACCACCGACTTTGGATTCATCAATGGTGCATACCCACAGCTAATACAGACAGCAAATATGGTTCCTGGAACAGCGCAGACATGGCAAGAGCCTCCGTCGGTAACCACTACCACAAACAATATCTAGAACCATTAATTCATACGGCGCAACAATAGTGCCGCGGATACGTTTATTACCTTCCGTCTTAGGAATTTTTACTTTGTAGTTTGTAAACTGAGCTAAAAATATGCGTATCAAATCATACCGGACACGCAGAATTGAAATATAATTTTTCTTTCATGAGCCATTGTGTACTACGGTTGCTCATACTCTTTTGTAGAGAAATAGAATAATTATACTTTTTTTTCATGTTTTATTCTTCAAAAATATGTTATACATGTACTTGTAATTGTAATTGTGCAATTGTGCGTCAGACATATTATTAGGTACTTTTGGTGAAAAACAGTGATGATATATTTGTATCTTACTTGAAACATAGCAGCATTTTGTAATTTTGACAAATCAAGCTTAATTATATTCACCACTGAGAGTTCCTAAAGAAAACATTCGACAGAGCTATAATAATTTTTTAAGAAACAGTTTGTTTGTTATTATTCTGTATATACACTCAGCTAAAGTTCTAACTCCACACTTTTGAAATATGGTTTTTTTTCTTGCTATAGCCGGTAATATATCTATTTGTCGTACATATCGTCCTACAGATAACCGATATTATTTCAAACAAATAGCCCCATCTTCACTGATTTCCACCGTGCACGTGCATTACGTGCTTTTCATGTTTATATATCTACCGGTCTCTCTACACGGTCCAAAATATGTATATATGAAATCTGTGTGATTAGTCCACATTGAAAAACATAAAAGTTTCCAGTTTTTACAAGTATATGCCGGATGACGTTAGATGAGAAAGGGTGCGCCGTAGGTATGTTCCAGAGTGGCATATCAAACCGAGAGGTACACGCTTAAACAACATGTTTTATATGAAATAATATTCGAAAACTAGTTCGAACGAAAATAACATTCGTATGCTACCGTGGTGTTCAAAGTCTGCTGACTTGAACCCCATTGAACACCGGTGGGATGAACTTGGGCGAAGAGTCAGGAGTCTGAGACCTGTTCCTCGCAATCTCCATGAACTACAAAATGCTGTTGTAAGAACATGGAATGCTATTCCACAGGTGCGTATCCGACTGTTCATTCGATTCATGCGTTCCAGGTGTACAGCCGTTATTAATGCTGTCAGAGGTCACACGAGATACTAAGATCTCGGATTGTGTGACTTTTCATTTTGAGGATTGTACTGTTCAAATTGTTCAGGCTTCATAGAATTTGCCATTTTACGCAATTGTTTCATGAATTACCTTTATTAAACATTTGATCTATGTAGTGTCCAACTTTTGTTGAAATATGTCCAAAGGTTAGCGAGATATCTCCAAAATTGTAGGTGTGGAGTTAGAATTTTTGTATAGATAAAATGAATGTCTTTATTTGTAGTAAACCTTTCTTGCATATTTATCCATGTATTTCATCCTATTAAGCTCTTTTACTGCGAGAAGTATTTGGGTACCTAATAGAAATGTCTAAAAAATGGCATTCGCTTGGTATATTCTTAAAGTTGACCTTGTTTTGCACTGTGTTGCAACTTTTACCGTGCCCTTTTTGTAAATTTTGTATAATTTATGATATTTCCTCAAGCTCAAGTAGAGACACTCATTGTCAAAATTGTTTGCAGGGAATTCATTAAACCATAAATGTTGATGAAAGAAACGTCAAACTATTGGTAAACAATTATAAAACACAAAATAAAGTATCATTTTTTTCTAGCGTATTTTTTTCTAGGGTGCCTCGAGTAAAAGGCTTTAATAAGACAGAATGTTATATGTAACTTCAACATTGAAAAATTAAGTTAGAGTCCTGAGGACTGTTTAGATTTTTTCTCTTCAATTTTAATTCACTTTGAACAGAATTAATCACTTATCAAATCAAAAATATCCAATTTTGTACAAATAAATCAAAAATAAGTTTTGAAAAAAGTAAAACTTACTAAAAAAAGGAATATAAGGAAAAGAAATGTGGTTCCAGTGGGGCTTGAACCTATGCCACTTGAAAAATTTAATTATTGTAGGAATTGAATACTCTTCAAAAGGAAGTACACTATTAAGTATCTAATACGAGAACCTTAACTACAATGTACACGAAATAAAATCATTCCTGTTGTACAGTACCTGTTTTTTATTTGGTTTGTAATATAGTTTAAGATTAAAAAAAATATGTTTTATTCTGCTTTCTTCCCGAAGCTCAGAACTCTCAATAAATAGTACATCCTAGAACGAAAGTTATTGTAAGTGATATGTGCTGCTTTGTTAAAAAGATAAATATAAATAAATATATGTTCACTACGTTCATTGATCTGTGTTCGGTTTTAACACAGAAAAAGATATTTTTGCAACAATTAGTTTTTGGTCCAGTTTCTTCCAGTTTCTGGCCTTAAGGAAGTACGAGCGTTTTTTTTTTTTTCAGGATACCCGCCATTTTGAAAAAATGTTTCTTCAAATATTGCCTTCCAACAAAAGTTTTGCCGAAAATTAATGCTAAATCATTAAAATATGGCCAATAAAGTACCATTTAAGCAAATAGATTCTGCTTTTTGCGAAAAAAAAAAATGTCACCCTTATTTTTGGCTGGCCTTTGTCTAAAATTGACGTAAGTTTTACAACGGGGTAGGGGTAGGTAATTTCTAATATCTATGAAATTAGATCAGGTTTCGTTTTGATATTTTCCTGACTGATACATATAATGATAAGCTATAATTGAAATAAAAATTTTCAAGATATCTCTTTATTTTATCTGGAAAATATAAATTAAATAAAAAAGAACACAATATATCAAAATTCACCAGTTTTTGACAGTTTTTTCTTAATAAATCTCTTAGATGCACGGTGACCCCTACTTTTTTCTTTCCATTTTAAAGCATTTGTGTGCGTCATTAAAGCTGCAAAATATTTTTAAAATCTTATCGTCAGAAATTTTTTTGTAGATCTAAATACATTTTTTCCATTGAAAATAAAGTGGGTGGGGTAATTATGTCAACATGTAAAAATGAAAGAGATTTGTTTGTGACATTTATGCTTATATAATACTGACATCACCTTGTATTCATATTAACCTGTAAGACATGAAATCCCTATAACATTAAATGGGATATTTTATGTTTTATAAAGTACAACCATTTTTTCAATTTTACAAAATTTCAGAAATGCTTAAACAGTGGGTGTACAAAATGCCCTATAAAATTAAAACGAGTTCGGTGACCTATGTTTTTTCTTTTCTTGTTTGTCTTTAAAAACTAATGTTCTTCAAGCTCACAGAGTATGAAAAAATTCTTAACGTTAGAAAAAATTCGATCGTACATCCTTAAAGAGAAAGATTACATCGTTTTTATTAACTTTGACTGTTAGGATTTCTTTGATCTTTAAAGACAGTAAAACAATCAAAATCGGCTTAAAATGAAAAACAAATGAACATTTCAATATTTGATCAAAATGGCAACCATTTTGTTTCCATGGTAACAATTGATAAAATGTTGGACTAAATTTTCTAGATTTTCTTAAATTTCAACTGCCAAATGACTATTTCTTCTATTATAGTAATCCTATTTTAAAAATTCCTTCAGCGTTTGAACGGCTTGAGGAAGACTTTCATATAGAACATCTTATTGTAAGGAATTTTTTACCCTATAAGATAAAGTTTAAGTGATTTTATGAAATTAAGGAATGATTCTGTCATCTTGCCAAGATTCTAAATATACATTAAGCTAATGCATAATGGTTTGCATTTCCATTACTCGGTAGGTAAGTGGCTGACTTCCCTAGTTGTAAGAATGCACGTTTAGATGTATGACTAGATTCGTTGGATGGAATACCTAATACCATGATAGCGATTTCTATTTTATAATAAGCATATTTTTGTTCACAACTTGTCTAGAATTGCTTAAAACATTTTTCTGTATAAAATATACTTTTAATTCTAGTTCTTTCTTTGACAATTCTATCTCAGTGGTGCCTTAAAATGGAATTCCAGCCAAGAAAATAAACATTGCAGCAACAGAATCACGCCTAACGACCTTCTGTTTCTCAATAGTTAACGTACCACAACGGCCTATACCCATACTTTCCATATATTGTAGTACACAGCCTCATCAGAAATGAAGTTGTTTTCAAATTAAAATCGTTCAATTTCTTATACAACCCCCAGGAACCTGCTCTTTATATGTTAATTGTGCAGTGTTGAACATATGAAGTAGCATTTTCCTGTAACTATACATTCTTATTTTAGAAAAAAGAAACATAGTTCCATGAGAAACTCATAACATGGCTGACATTTTAGATCTGAAATCCGTGGTCTGACCTGCAGGTACTGAAAAATGTGGATGTTTTTAAGTTAGGATAAACTTAACAGCTAGTACGAGATATTAGGTATTGATTAAGAAAGGATATTGCATTTATGCAAACGAAAAACAAAGAAATCAGGTTTATTATTGTCTTTATTAATGCTTAATGTTTTAGTTTTTAAGCTCTGTGTTCCCTATTTTCATGTGGGGTGATGCATGTGCGGCTGTATGTGTTTTTCTTGGTTGACATTCATTCCACGTATGAGCGAGATACAAAGATAATAGTATTTCTATAACATACTTAGCCACTTGAAATAAACTTAAATAGGCAGTGTTAAATTGAAAATATTGCCGTTATAGAGTTTTATCAGGCTTCTTGTCTGGACGAAACGAATGCTTTTCTGCGACTAGCTATACTTGATCATCATGCAACGACTGGCTAACAAAACGCTTTGATGATTTTGATTCTTGTGTTTCACAGGTATAGCATTTTATTTATTAGAAAGGACGATAGCGGAAATCCTTTTTTTTTTTCAAAGAAAACGAAATCACAAAGGATAATATTGAGTTTTAAATAAAAAACTGGTAAATTCGTCATTGTGTGTATTCAATGAAATAAACTGTGTATCCTTAGTTACAGACATGAAAGACCTTGAACTTGAACTGTCAATCAAATTAGATGCAAAAAGTATAACGGCTGAATTTTAACGCTTTGTTTTAGGCCTGAAATCGAATTTCAACTTAACATATAGATGCTAGCTTACATGTAGTTCATGTCGTAGGAAAATAGCTAGTTGACACAAAAACTGTGTATGCTGCTATTTTTTGTATTATTTAAATACACCAAATGCTTTTTTTTTTCGTAGCAAAATGCATGATAGTGTCTTCCGATATTGCATAGTATAGAAAAACATAGTTTTAATGAAATTTGTAAAAAATCCTTTGGAAGCACAGAATGCAACCTAGAAAAATAATACTATTTGCATACTCGGTTTGATAGAGTCTGTTCAAACATTGTTGTTCTATACTGATTAGTGTATTATTGGTATAGAATTAGCGTAGCATTGATATTTATTTAAAACAATATGTTGTGCAAACGTTCCAATTTGTTCCAGTTACTCAGAAGAGATGACCCTTTTTAATATAACATCCGAGCTGTTATTCCTTTCCAAAGCCCGTACAGACAAGCGTTGCAATGATTTGATTGAGGGACTGAGATGACCATTTTTTTTGCATAACGCATCGTGTGTTAATCGTTTCAAAAAACCCATACAACTAAGCGTTCCAATGATTTGATCCAGCGACTGGAAAGACATTTTTTTTAAGAAATATCCAGAGGCCAGTTTTACAAAACTTTTTGAGTACGAAGTTCGCAAGATTTTTCGTACGAAAAATGTACGGAAAATTTTTAGGAGTTCGTAGGTCTCGTTCACAAAACTAGCGTACGAAGTCAGTGCGAATGTTGGTAAGATTATTTCGTACGAATCATTTCTTACAAAGAGTGATCATGCCTTTCTTTCTCTGTACTGATAGAAATGTATTTCATATTTAATTTAATGAAGTATCAACTTGGATTGTATAATTGTAGATAAAAAGAATCTATTTATAAAATCTTAATTTGAACATTCGCTCGAAACATAACTTTTTTTTCAGAATGTATAGGTAAATGTTATAAGATTTTTTGAGTCCTTACGTAGCAGAAATTCTTTTGCGGATGTGCATTCTAACAGATATGCGGATTTTTGTTTTTGCACAGTCATGTATATAAAATTTAACTTTGTATATGAAAGAAAATGTAGAGACGCTTTCAATGGAAACCCATTTAGTGTCTGCCATGGTTACAAGTTTCAAATTCTATCCAGTATTTCCTTGTTTACTTACAACATTTAACTTTATATTATTATGAAATAAAATGTGCAATCGCTTTCAATAGAAACACATCTAATGTTTGTTATTGACACAGTATTTCATAGCTTACTTACTTTATCAGTCGTTTCTTTTTTATTAGCTGTTGCCTAATCAAACCTGCCCTCAGAAGGTCTCGAACATTCGGCTTGCGGGACAGATACTTTATACATTTTGGCCACTGTAGATATATAGAGGTATATACTGTTCATATTAATGAAAAATCAAACTGAAGAAATTTTATAAAACTTCAATGAATATAAAAAAGACACAATCCTCCCGAATTCATAATACTTGTAACTAAAAAATCATTTTAACGTCTGTTGCTACATTCGAAATTCAAAGAAAAACGTCGTACACTTGGGTCCTTATATTACGTTTTCTTTAAGATATTTTCAAGGGAAAGCCACAAAAGGTTTTCTATCTCAGAAAATCATCATAAATATGGCAAAAAAAGCGTGTTTCCACAAATGTGCGTATCATTTTTAAAGAAACATCTGTATTTGTATGTAAAATACAGTCGTAAATCAATATATTATTAAAATGATATTTTATGAGACAATTATTTCTTCTTTTTCATGCGTGACCACGGTTGTATGTTTATGTACACATGTTTTCTTACATATAATTATCTCGAACGCTCGACATAATGCGTGGTGAATCCAAGATAATATGTAATGCGCTCGAAATAAGATTTCGTATGCTCGAGAATTAAAGAATGCCGATGCGCTCAACATGCAATAGATAACACACAAAGAACAATATTGATTGTAACTATTTTTAAATCCAACAAGCAATTTCAAACAAAGTTATTTGGCAGAATGTTTCTTTGATAACTTTCTACATTTTTTTTTTAAAAATTGTTACTTGTCAGGCACAACAATATAGTATTTGTATGGTGTCTATACATATTTGTCTCCACCATAGGCGGTCTTACTTTTCTGCAAATGAAGTGGACACTTTAAACATATTCTTGACATTGTTCGACTTCAGAATAAATCTTTAACCGCAATAATTTATCAAATAGATTTTTTCTATACGTCTTGGCAAAACAATATGTCAAAATGGGAAAATATTTGGGAAAATATAAGTATGTATAATTAATATTATACATTCGCCAAATGTTTTCCCAGTTATAGTTAGCAACATCGAACACACATTTTAAAGAGGGGTAATAACTTTATTTTGATTGCATCATAAATGAATAAACACTATTTTGATAATTAAATGGCAATTAATACAGACTTAAGAGGTAGTGGGAGACAACCCTATCTAGAATAAAGATATATCCAGTGAATAGTAGTGTCCCCTGTGTTTGTCAATATTCAGTTCTTCCTTGTTTTGCTTATTATAAAACATAATGCGCACAGTAAACCCTCATATTTAAACTTCAGTGCAGACTTTACAATATATATATATACATTATATATTGAGAGCAGACGTAATTTTTAAATACTTACATATTAAGTTTTCGTCATTGTAACATGACCAAATACAGCACATTATGTACTGGTATAATTCTCTAAAAATAGGTATAATAATATAAGGGTAGTTTTATAATGCGGTTCATAGTATACTAACCTAGTAAACAAAATGGAGGACAAAATATTATTTGTCAATATATTGCGTATTAGTTTTACACGTACAACGTTAAGCATGTTCTTTCCTTGTATAAGACAGTCATTTTGTTTAAACATGCATTTAATTGAAGAGCTATCCGTTTAATATGAAATACTGTTACAATGTTTAACTGTGGCTATTGGAAAATGTCAAATTTAAATAGAATAAAGAATAACAGCTATTTAGTGTGTTGTAACCTTGCCAATAGCGCATAAAATACAGAGCTTATCGGGATCAAATATGTAATAATACATATTCAAAGAACTATTAACAAAACATACGTACTTTCAAAGATCTTTTAGTGTTTGTTTCTGAATAATATAGACGAACACCGATGAGTCGCTACGCAGCGCGTTCAAGCGGAAAAAAAATTTGTTATCATATTCTTTATAAAAAAAAGCTTGACCTAACCAAAATAGCCGATGCACATTCTATACAATTATATTTATCCAGCCATTCTAATGTACTGCACATTTTCCTTATATTTTTTTTTTTTATTTTTGCTGAACATTAGACAAATTTATCTCGATATTTATCCGCTAAATTATATGCGAATGCGTGATGTAAATCAGCAGAAATTTCTAACCAAAATATAAAAACCATTTATTGCATACCTTTATAAATTCTATCACAATACGGCTTGTATTTCACTAGTAAAATCGAGCAAGCAGAATTTTTTGGTATTTCATGCAGCAGCACGTTACAATAGTCCATCCGTGATGTTACCAGGGAGTTTACTAGAGATTTTGTTGAGTCAGTTGTTAGATATTTTCTTATGTGACCAATTTGTCTGATCTGATCATAACACGATCTGGATACCGAGTTTATGTGCTGTTCCATGTCTAATCTCGCGTCAAGCATTGCCACAAGGTTCCTTACACAGGGCGATGGTTTTATTTCAGAGTCGCCAACAGTAATTGTGACGGTTTCAACAAGATGAGCAGTTTTGTTTGATGCGAAAACTATCACTTCCGTCTTATCTGTATTTAGCTTGATCATGTTGCTGTGCATCCATGACACAATTTCCTGAAGACACGCTTCAACACGATATATTGTGTCTGTTTGAGATTGCTTATTTGTTGGTCTGAACGATCGGTATAATTGCGAATCCTCAGCATAAAAGTGATGTTTAAGTCCAACAGGCTTCATGTACATGGTGTAAAATTTGGATCGTAGTACTGAACCCTTGGGAACACTGAAACGCATGTGGACTGGTTTTGATAGTTTCCAGTCTATACACACACCGTTTGATAACGATCAGTGAGATATGATTTCATCCAAGAGAGAGGTTTATCAGCAATTCCGAAGTGATGTTCAAGACGGTGTAACAATGCTGCGTGGTCTATTGTATCAAAAACTGCTGACAAATCAAGTAGCACTAATACTGAGACCTCGCCTTGGTCCAGGGATTCGAGGATATCATTTTGTACTTTCACTAAGGCCGTCTCGGTTGAATGGAATTTACTGTATTCTGACTGTTGATCTTCGTGCAGATTAGTTTGTGTTAAATGTTCTTCAATACGAGAATTGACCACTTTTTCTACAATTTTGGAAACATATGGTAAATTTGACACTGGTCTGTAGTTCTTCAAGATATTTTCATCAGGATTTTGTGTCTTCAAGAGAGGTCGTATACGAGAGCTTTTGAAAGATTTTGGTACGGTTTAAGTTTCCAATGATAAGTAAGTTCACTACTTTTGTTACATTGGTGAAAGTTCGTCTGTGCATGATTTTAAAAGCCAAGTAGGAATTGGGTCGAGCTCGCATGATTTATTCGGTGAACTGTTAATAAGCTTTTTGACTTCTTCTTATGATGCTGGACTGAAACTCGTTAAGCGACTAATATCAGTGTTCGATTGCGTTTCCGTTTCTATATCGGCTGTGTTTGAATTTGATTAAATTTGTGATGTTATTTCGTTCCGAATGCCTTTAACTTTTTCAATAAAGAAATCACTAAATTCCTGGTCATATAATGGTCATGTAAATGCCCTTGTTTATTTGTCGAAAAAGTAACGTACGATTTATATGTATGAAAGTATAAATATATAAACCATTATCAGATGTAAATGTTCGAGATTAACGAAATAAAGAACATGTGATTTCCTGATAAATGGTACGAAGTGTGTTACCACTTGACTAGAAGTATACAAAGATGTATGAAAATCATAGAACAGTAAATAAAGAGGGTAGGAACTTTCAATTCGGTTGTAGCTACCTTAAAACAATATATTAAATGGGAATAGTGACATGTTCAAAGTGTGGTGTAGGGGATGGAGGTGGGAAAATCGAAATGTTCTTTGTTTACAGAGCGCCCACGCGAAAAAGGACTGGTCAGAACTGGTTTAATCCAGTTTGATGATTGACAGCTTCTAACTAAATTCTGACATCCGGTATCCATCCCTCCCATATGCCGTCATAAAATGCGCTATGCCTGGACATAGCTTCTCTTTATGACACTTATGGGAGAAAGCAAGACATGAAATACTGTTGTGATTTATGGTCATTCCATAAAAATCGAAATCCTTTCTGTGTTTACTGAGCGCCCACGCGGAAAAGGCTTGTGAGAACTGGTTTAATCCAGTTTGATGATTGACAGCTTCTAACTAAATTCTGATATCCGGCATCCGTCCCTCCCATATGCCGTCATAAAATGCGCTAAGCCTTGACATAGCTTCTCTCTATGGTCAAATTTGTCAACAAACATACTTTTTTTAAAAAAAAAAGTCACAACCCACACAATTTCACAAGGTAAAATATGTTAAACTGGCTACTGTTGGAAAGAAAACAATCTCTTCTTTTCATAGATTTGCGTCAAAGTATTGGAAAATACCTAGAAATATGAGAAAGTTAAGCAAATCAATTTCAGGACCGTTAGATGCATGACTGTTTCATCCTCCATAGCTTTTAACATCGATAGATTACTTTTCCATTGTACTGATATAACATGGACAGGATTAGAATCACTCAACAATTTCACTATAAAAACAGACTGTTTCCCTTGTGCAAAACGAGCTTAGTGTAAGTCTTTACTGTGTGCATTTCTTTCACCCAGTTTTAAAAGTCTAGGAAGCATATTATGTTTGAACTAATTGTCATCTGACACACTAATTTAAATACTAATCAACATATACTTAAACTTTCGACACCTGGAGCATATTATGTTCCTTTTCCAAAGTTGCTAGCTCTCTAGCCTGTTCAAGCTCAAAAACTCATGTGAGCGACCCAGGGCCATCGTGGCCGATTGGAATTAATGCTCATTACACCATAACCTGGCTCCCGTCCCTATATTTGTTCTTATTGTCATATATATATAAGTTGTATTCATTGAGAGGGAAGTGTCTCCGAACATGTATGGTTCAGCCATCAGATAAAATAGGCTATTTTAGAGGCTTAAATTTTTCTTATAAAATGTTTGCAGTATTTATATAGAGGATATTATATGAGTGTCTTTTCATATTGTATTTATTAAACGAGTTTAATGAAATAATAAAATGCGAGAATCTGCCGAGCATTTATCAGTTTAATAACTTCAATGTGGAAAGTCACAAATGTAATATGTTTTTTATCATATGTTAGCTTTTCCTGTCGAAACATAAAAACTACTTTCTTTTACTAATATAAACAAGTCAATTTGACCAACGTCTCCTTAAGAAATAATTTATAGCAAAAGAGTGTTTTAACACTATTTATGCACGATGGGCGGTTAAACGTCGGGCTCAATAATATAACGAGGGCGCAACCCGAGTGAAATTATTTGTACGACATATTTCCGCTCGAGTGTATAAACATGATAAATAGTGTTAAAACACGGTTTTGCTATAAATTATTTCGATCTAATATGCTCTTGATCTAAAACAGTAGATAAAAATACAGTAGCGCTCTTTCCTGGTCGCAACAAAAGCATTGACGCCACTGCACGTTAACGTGACGTCATTCTAGCGTAAGAGTGTTTTGGAAGAGAAAAGCATATTAGAATATACTTTAAACGACGTCGACGTCAAAGCTTTATTACACTAGTGTATTATCATTTATATGTAATGGCTTCCGCGACGTCAAACATGTGATAAATAAAAATAATCATGCAGCCAGGGAGTCAGGCTAATTACGCAACAATTATGTTAATAAACAAAAATATTTCAGAAATTAAAACAAAATATATTTCCATTATGTTTGGCCGTATCATTTCAAGAAGAAAAACCGTTGAATTCCTGCAGACGACATGAATAAAGCAGGCATATTGCTGTCTTATAATCAAATGTTTAACATTTGGACAAAATATTTTCGATTTAGGTCAACAAGCAAGTTTTTGGAAATACTGTTTATCACCATTATCAGTAATTAAAATGAAACAGGAAGAAAGAAGATAATTAACATTACGTGTAATTAAGTTGGAAAGGCTAAAAGCGATAATGCGAAGATAAATACATGTATGATAAAACTTCATCTTGTGTGATATCTTAAACGGGCAGTATTCATAAAACAAAATGGCGTACAAACTTTTGTTTGGAATTCTTACTGTCTTTTGTTGCACAGGTATTTGTATTTCATTTATTGTATCCCCCGAACAACGAAGTTGTAAGGGGGTATACTGGTTTCAGGTTGTCTGTCTGTCCGTCAGTCTGTAGACAAAATCTTGTGCGCACCATCTCTCCACATCCCCTCGACACAATTTAATGAAATTTCATACAAGTGATCAGTAACAACAGTAGTTGTGCATGGTGCATGTTAGGTTCTTTCAGAAACAAAATTGCTGAGTTTCGGGACTTTGTTTTTTGTTACTTTACTCTATACATAGAATCTGCAATTATATGCAATTTTGTGCGCGCTAAATCTCCTGACCCTATGCACACAATTTAATAAAACTTCACACAAGTGATCAGTAGTAACCCTAGTTGTGCATGGTGCATGTTGGTTTTTTTTTTTCAGAAAAAAAATCTGGCCAGTTTTGGGACTTTGTTTTTTGTTACTATACTATATACATACGGTCTGCATATGCAGTCTTGTGCGCGCCTAATCTCCTGAACCCTTGCACACAATTTAATGAAACTTCACACAAGTGATCAACCCTAGTTGTGCATGGTGTATGTTATTTTCTTGTAGATACATATTCTGCAGAGTTATGAGACTTTGTTTTTGTTACAATACTATATACTTAGAGTCTGCATATGGAATCTTGTGAGCGCCTAATCTCCTGAACCATTGAACACAATTTAATGAAACTTCACACAAGTGATCAGTATCAACCTTACTTGTGCAAATTGCATATTATGTTCTTTCAGAAAAATACTTTGCAGAGTTATGGGACTTTGATTTTTGTTACTATACTATATACATTATATACATACAGTCCACACAATTATACAATCTTGTATGCGTAAAATTGCAATGTACATTGTCAGTGCATGCAGGGGTACACTCATCACCTTCAGTGATAACTCTAGTTTAAGTATAAAGTCATGTTATTTGAAAGGCAAAGAAACTAATTAAATCAATGTAAAGTAAAACTATTGATATTGACATAAGTATGTACTAAGTTAAACTCTCTCTCGCGGATATTAGTTAAAGTAGATTTGAAATATTGTTTTGAAAAGAAAGATACTATTCCTGGCAAGAGCCAAGACATGGTTAGGAAATGTGATATAATACGCCAACGGAATGTCATCTACGGCTCTAAAGTTTAATATTTATTTGTCTGCTTGAGTTCGAGGCTTTACTTTAAATGAAAACCAGCATAGTTGATATAATTGAAATGATTTTGCAAAACTTTGTTTTAAATACGGTAGTCTATTGTAGTTTGATTTTACTCGAAAAATAAATTACAGATCGAGAAAGTATTGTAATTACATCCTATATTAACACGAGATACAAGCTATCCCATATTTCATGATACATGCATGAATCGGTGTGTCACATTTTTGTATCTCTAAGTAAACAATCAAAGCTGTAAACATGGTAAACACTGATAGATAATTCTTTTCATCTAAGATAAATAGAGATATTATATGAGTGTCTTTTCATACTGAATGTATCAAACAATTGAATAAAACAATAAAATGCGAGGCTCTGCTGAGCATTTTACCAGTTTTATTCAACGGGTTTAATAAATTTAATGAGGAAAGGCACAAATGTAATATTCTTTCAAGCACATGACTGTATACTTTTCCTGTCAGAACATCAACATTTCCTATGTTATACCTATAACAGACCAAGTAAATTTGACCACATATAAAACGGCGTCAGTTTCAAAGCTTTATTACCATAATTTATTTTATGCTAACTTATGAAATACTGAAAATAATTAATGAGATATTTCCCTATGTCGCTCACATTGCCGCAATTGTTTTCAGAAAAAAAATCTTCCCTGCAAAAAATTCCATGATAACATTCCTTTGTTGCATTTGTAAATACTGACCACCCTACGGCCATCCTACGCGAGTCATGTACAGCTAGACAATCCTGTATAGAACACAGCTAAGCTTTACCTTCAAAGCAAAAGTAATCATGCTCTAGAAATGTTACCTTCGTTGCTTGTTTTTTTTTTATACTTTTCTGTTGTGTACTGTCGTTGTGAACCTTATCATGGTGACAGCACATTTAGTTGGTTGTTGTCTTAGTTAATTGTCACAGGACAACAACTCATCCTTATGTATTATGCCAGCATTTTCGCCGAAGTCGTTTCCAGCCAGAAACAGGTTTGTCTTTGTCGGCGTTGTCAGTTGTGTCTATCCCGTTTTTGTGTCATTTTTCGTTACACTATGCAGCTCCATGAAATATATTTCCTAGCCCTCTTTTAGACTAATAAATCCATGAAAATATTGAATTGTCTCCCTTGTCGGTGACGGTACACTGAAAACAAAAAATATCCTCTATGTAATACAAAGTTTGTGTTATGGCTTTATTTCACTCCTACGATGTCAAACCTGTGATCAGAAGACTTTTCACAAGTTTTCATTTACGTGTTAATGCAATGAATTATTTGAAAGCGTTAGTTGTAAATTAAAATCTAATAATTTTCAGAAGTTCAATACTTACAACGTTTACGTTAATTTCCGTTGAAAATGCTTTAACTTATATAGAAAAATCTGTTAAACGTGCCTTGGCTGTATCTTGTGCCTTGTTTGAGTGCGCGAAATTTACTCATTTTTTAATATTCAGATAATCAGTATTTCCCAAAATCTGATACTATCTATGTATTATTAAGACACTAATATGATAATTAAGTTAAGATCGGCCACTTATTGATTTGTTTTTCTGGGAGATTATTTTGACAATATAAAGTGATTATAAGACTAAAAAATATAAATGTATTATGTTATATATTCTACATTTGTGTGCAGTCCACGCTGATTTTTTTTCAGAAGCGGTGAATGGGATAAAGTGTTCGTATTACGACTATGATTATGACTGGACATACAGCAAGGTTACAAAGTATAAGTATTGTGACAGAGGCTGTTGCGGTGATATGAACAATAGATATTGCTGTGACGTTTACAGGTACTGATGGCATTTACAAACCTTAACAAAATGACCTTCTGGATGGATGGATGGATGGGTGCGTGGATGGATGGGCGGGTGGATGGATTTTGCGTGGATGGGCTGGTGGGTGGATAGATAGATAGATAGATAGATAGATAGATAGAAAGATCAAAGTGTATAGATTACCAAAACGTAGTTGAGATTATTTATTGTTATATCGAAATATATTCTCTAAAAACGAGATAATAAATTGTCAAAACGAGAAAAATATTGCAGTAATACCCGTGGTACGGGTAATTGTAAAAGATCTCGCAACTAAGTGACAACGAACTGATTTAAAAAATAAATCTCTTTGACCGTTGTATTTCTGAAATTGTCGTCAATGTCCAAGACCAAGATGCATTTCAAATTGAAATTTTTGTTACGTTTGATGTTGGATATTCTGATACATATTTCAGCCATAAAAGTTAAATGTACGTTCAAGTAAAATATTTGTTTCTTTTAAAACTGAAAAAATAAAACATTTGTTTCTTTTCTTGTTCTTTTCGTTTTGTAAAACATAAGTTTGCAATTTTTACGAGATTTCAAAAAAACATTTGGTTATGATTTAACTATAATAAAGTCTTCAAAGCTCAAAACTTCATTCATTTACCCATGGAGAGCTTTACAATGATACGTATTGTATGTTATTAATAAAGAAGAAAAAAGAAAGGAAAAAAACATGGGACAGAATTTTAAAATCAAGTGGAAAGGTTTCTTTATTCAACCGCTGAATAAATCGGAATATCAAAAGCAGAAATAAAATTTTATTAAATTCTATTTTTATCACTTAATACTTTTAAAGCAAACATTATGGAAAACTGCCTTTTCTCAGCACGCCTGTTTCATTGTTTGATCAAATTTGAAAAAAAGAAGAACAAAAAAATAAAAATAAATAAAAAATGTAAAACTTAATAGTCACATTTATGAGTATGTCTTAAAATAGATTCATCACTGTGTTTAAAATACCTGTATAAAACTGCAGACTCAAGAAAGACTAAAATAGGTAAATATTGATTCGCAAATCATAAGATATAAAATATAAGATATCTAATTTAAACGTTTTTGAAAACAGCATTGAGTATCGCAAATGTTAGATTTTTAAAATAACTCCGCAGTTGTACATCACGAGGACCATATTCTAAGTCATTTTCTATTATGTAAACATTTGCGTTGCGTATTGATTTGTAATGAAAAAGCGTCTTCTTTTGAAACGTAAAACTGTGCAATACTTTTATCCCTGTTATTTTGGACGTGCTTTTAAAGAACTCTGGAACCAACTTTTATGAGTTGTGATACTTTATTATTTCTATTTTGCAGTAACGTTGGACTTATTATTGGCACAAGTATTGGATCAATTGTTCTAGTCGCTGCTGTTGTTACTGTGTTTGTTGTTATTTTTTGTTGTTATAAGAGGTCTCGTGGACAGCCAGTACAGGTGTTTCAACCAGCAGGCGTAACAACAACAGGTAGGCTATATCACTTATATCTTTGTATTCTATGAGCAAACGATTTAACTTAATAATATTTACCCAATAGGGAGAGTCAAGATATTTGGATCGCGGGATCGTGAGGTTTTCTCAAATACGATTTAATGAAATAAACTGTGTCTGAAATCATTCTTCCTCCACCTCTGATTCATGTGGGGAAGTTGGTAGTTACTTGCGACTTGCTCTGATATAGAATCCGGGAACACTGGTTAGGTTAACTGCCCGTCGCTACATAACCGAAATCTTGTTGAAAAAACCAAAAAAATTAATGATATTAATTATGTAATTCCTTATTATGTGCAAATGAATATATTAATCTAAATGTTGAAAAGGGTGGAGAAATATGGACTAAGTTCTAAAGTTTACTTTGTATTATCGTATGATGACGAACTCAAGCATAGCATATCATTTTCATCCATTTACACAGCACATAGTTGAAGTTCAAATGCGCTTATAACCGTAATAATTTATATTCTGAAAGTAAATAGGATTCTTACCAAACACAGTAAGTGAAAGAAAATATACAGCTAAATTAGAATTATTATTATTATTATTCCAAATTTATGTAACACTCCTTTCATGCCCATATATACGTTCAGAAGAGCTTTACAGAATACGTTGCCAAAATACAATCTGACAAATTCAACACAACCAAATATATATATTTTTCATAAACAAAATAAAACATAAATGTAAAACATATAGATATAACAAACATATAAACATATTTAAAAGAATTCAAGAGACCATAGGAAAAAAAAGAAAAGAAAAAATATTGGTCAGTTTGAGAAATGTTGAACAAAGACGTTCTTTTTAGCAGACTTTTGGAAGCGGCCAGCATGTCAGCTTCCTTAATAATAACAGAATGGAAATTTAAAACAACAGCATTGTGAGCCGTTAAAAAGAGCGTCAATGGCTGAACACGAAATAACTAATCTTGACAAATATTTTGAAAGGTCTATGTTTCAGTTCATGGTCTGCAGACAATACCAATGACAACCTTTGGACAAACTGGATACAACAATGGTGCATACCCACAGCAAATACAGACAGCAAATATGGATCCTGGAACAGCGCAGAAATGGCAAGAGCCTCCATCGGAATACACCACTATAAACAATATCTAGAACCATTAATTCATATGGCGCAACAGTAATGCCGTGGTTACATTAATGTTATGTGATTTATTACCTTTCGTTTTAGGAATTTTATACTTTGTAGATTGTGTCCACTGCGCTTAAACATATGCGTATCAAATCATACCGGAAACGCAGAATTGAAATATATATATTGTTTTACGAGTCATTGTGTAGTGAAATACTACGGTTGCTTATACTCTTTTGTACAAATATAGAGTCTTTTTTTCTGCCATATATTATGCTATGCATGTACTTGTTATTGTGTGTCAGACATACTAGTAGGTACTTCTGATATTACCAAATAAAGTGATGATATACATGTATTTGTATCTTGCTTGAACGCATGTTGCAACATAGAAACATTTTGTAATTTTGACAATGCTGGCTAAATTACATTAACCACTGAGTGTACCTGCCTGAGAAAATATTGGACGGAGCTATAATAATCGTTATGAAACAATTTGTTTGTTATTACTCTGTATATAGGTCAAAAATGTCTTTATTTGTAGTCAACCTTTCCTGCGTATTTATCCAGGTATTTCATTGCGTTAATCTCTTTAACTACGAGAACAATTTGATTTAAATGTATTAGATTCCTTATAGAAATGTTTAAACAATAAAATTCGCTTGGTATATTCTTAATGTAACACTTCTTGAACATTTAGAGCAGAAACATCAAAGGGAAATAATATATTGGGTAGTTCGTATTTTGGGTTATTTCATTTTAACATTCGGCAGAGGGTTGCTAAATAATGATCCATGATACTGGTCGCAAAAAAACACAATCTGACAACCTGCAAATACATGTAACAGAATGCAAATATTTAAGCCCTGACCGGAACTGGAACCAAGGACCACTCACACTTAAGGCAGACACTCTACCACTTCCCTATAACAGCAGTAGCTATAGCTAGGCTATTTAGGTGCACCCCTATTCTCTACCAGACTACATTACGTAAACTGGGACAATTTGTGACAATAACATGTTTGGTGTACTCCAGAACATCGGCGTATTGACCTTGTTACCTAACGGCAAGTTTTGTGTTACACCAAAATATAACGTAATTTTGTCAACATTTTAATCGGCCAAAACTACCCGAATTAGTTAGTTTAGTTTAGTTGATACTAATTTGTTTTAGCTCGACTGTGATGAAAGCTTCACGCTTATTGTAACGACTCTCGGGTCCACTTCCTGGAAAAGTCAGTACTGCTGTCATATGATAAGTCATGGTCGTGATCCCAGTTGGACTCGAACCCACGACCCCTAGATTTAGCGGCTGACACCTTATCCACTAGACCACCGCTCCCCTTAACTGACCCAATTCCTTTAACTTGCACCGAATATTTTATATTTGCCCTTTTAGCAGCAGGAGAACGGCAGAGAGTGCGAGAGTTGTCCAAAATTTAATGTAAGCATTAACTTTAGGAGCTTCGAGAGGATTTCAATCGGTAGGAAATTACTGTTACAAACAATACATTTTTACACCACACGAAGTCATTAGCATTTACTGTCAATCAGTATTATGACTAAGATTAACTGTCATTCATTCATTTCATGAATTAGACAAAGTCCTTTGTTCACTTTTTAAGTCGTATCCGGTGCACATGTAATAACCACTATGTTTGCAAAATGTACGCGAAAAACACTTGTACGGTCCATAATCTACTGTCACTGCAGTTACACTTTATATTTCATATGATCGGCGTAAAATGTTCCGCTCAAGCCAAGCTACGGGGCGCAAGTGGTATAACGCATTTCATTACCTGTCATCAAAGACTGGGGAGTGTCAAAGAACTTGTAAAAAGCCATTTTTAAATGTTGTTTTCTTTGTACTATAAATGCATGTGTATATAAATATGTAAGCAATAATATAATTTTAAACTGAAGTTACCAGACGAGAAGAATCCGCTTGGTTTGGGCTCTTATTTCAAAGAACCGTAACATGCAACATGCATATAGGAAATTTTATTTAATATAGAAAACATATTATCCTAATATACAGCTGTTATATTTATTATTAACGTTTTAGTACGAGGGTCCTGGAAAAGTTTTGTCGTTGGGTTTGGATTTCTTACGTGATACGTTTTATCAAAATTATCTTTATTTCAAACCTTTATAGTATTCCCCATTTACCTAAACACAGTTTTGTAACCTTTTTATCCAATCACAAAAAAGCAGATAAATCGTCTTCTTTTAGTATCTGCTTGGTCCACTGATTATTAATGCTTCCAAGAGAACTTCTGAACTTATATTTCTTTCCAGAAAGCATTTGCTTAAGTCTTAGAAATAAAAACGCCACAGAGACTTAGGTCAGGTGTAAAAGGCAGATGATTTACAACGTCCACCTTTTCAGAAACAAAAAAAAAAAAAAGACTTAACAACCTCGCACTTGTATGTGATGTGAATGGATTCCTGACCATCCTTTGCTTGGACGTTTCTTATTGTAAAACTTTTTCACTTTCTTCAGTACAGAGTTCTTGTAGTGTCGTCCAGTACCTGACTGTATGACCAGATAGACTAGGCACTTGAACGACTGGTCCACAAAATTGAAAACAATTGCGTACAACATCCTTTTCGAAGTTATGGTTCTCTTGGCAATACAAAATGTTTTTGCTTCCATTGCTTATTATCAGCACTTTCATGTGGAAAAAACATGTGCACCCAGGTTTATTCACCTGTTAGCTAGTTAGAAATAGCCCATCTAGTAAGTCTTTGTATGTTTTCACAGGTTCCCTGACACATATAAGGCAATGTTTCTTTTGCTCCTCAGTGAGCAAATGAGGTACCCACCTAGCGCAAACCTTTCTCAGTTCCAAACGACTTTTCAGAATTGTTGGGGTCACTAGGACTAAAAATAGAGGTACATTTAAACGACTTCCTCTTATCAACCGTTCGATTGATCTTCATCAAATCTGGTCTTTAGCATTCATTGGAAGAACTCTCCTTACTGTTCAAATGGTGGCGCTTTGTCCCTTTTAAAGGCTATCCGAGCTAAAAATAAAATACCGTTAACAACCTCTTCTCATGAACTGCTTAACTTGGTCTGTAGCATCATTGTAAGGTCCAAATTTAACAAATAAAATATTTCGTTCCTACCACCGTCGCTTTTGTCGAAATGTTTAACAACCCAAACGTGCAGACAGAATTAGCACATGTTTCAAAAATATCTTTACTGTAACCGAAAAAATACTAAGTGCATGATGAAAGATGGTGTATGTGTTGACCGTATCATTGCAAGAAGAAATGATGCTGCATCTCTGCGGACGACAAAATGCTTCCTATTCTTGATATAGGTCAAGAAGCAAGCTTTTGGATACACTGTTTATTACCATTCGTTTATCAGTGCTGAACATGAAACAGGAAGAAAGAAGAATCTTGACATTATGTGTATTTAACTTGGAACGGACAAATGCGATAACACAAAATAACTTTTAGCAAGTATCAATGATAAGACTTCATTTTATGTTATAGTCTAAACGTGTAGTGTACATAAAAATGGCTTACAAACTTTTGTTTGGAGTTCTTACGATCTTGTGTTTCACAGGTATTTATCATGTTTATATTTAATTAAAGTGTACACATAATTGGACAGGCAAATTGACTGTTTAAATCATTGCCAAATAAAAAAAAATCATCTTGTAAAAAGACATATTAAGTAAGTATTAAGTTAAACTCTCCTCGTAGCGGGCATCTTAAATAATGTAGTTAATTTAAAAAATAGATTTAAAATATTGTTTTGAAAAGAAAGATTTTATTCCTTGCAGAAGCCAAGACACGGTTAGGAAGTATCATATAAAATCGTCAACGATATATCGTCTACGGCTCTATAGCTATAGATATTTATGTGTATGTTTAACAATTTAAAAAAATGAGTTCGAGGCTTTATTTCAAATGAAAACAAGAAAATTTGATATAACTAAAATGCACTCGTAACACTGTGTTTACTGTATACTGCTGTAGTTTGATTTTACTAGTCTAAGAGAAAAAGTTTCAGGTTGAGATAGTAGTATCGCGACCTCCTATATTAACACGAGATACAAGCTAGCCCATATCTCATGATACATGCATGAATAGGTGTCTAACCATACTAACATTAGTGTATCTCTAAGTAAACAATGAAAGATGTAGTAAAACGTGGTAAACGTTGATAGACTGATAAAACTTTTTATCTAAGATAAATAGAGAATATTATATGAGTGTCAAGCACACTGAACTAAAATTTTATCACAAGGTTGAAGAAAATATTAAAACGCGAGGTTCTGCTGGGTACAAATGTTATATTCTTATTGTCACTTAAAAGTTTTTCTTGTATCTTTTTTGTTGGATTTCACGTCGCATCGAGACATGATAGATCATATGGCGACTTTCCAGCTTTTAATGGTGGAGGAAGACGCCAGGTGCCCTTCCGTGCAGTATTTCATCACGAGCGGTTTTTACTTATAACAGATCAAGCCAATTCGATAAACGTCTCCCATATATAAAACAGCGCCAACGTCAAAGCTTTTTTACACTAGGTATTCTATGCTTACTTGTAAAAATAAAACAAACAAAAAAAATAAAAAAACACGAAAATTATAGGTGAGATATTTCCCTATCTCAGTCACAGTGCCAAACTTCTTTTTCCTCAGAACAAAAATTATCTCCCCTGGAAAAAATCCATAATTATTTCCCTTTGTTGCCGTTTGAAATACTGATGACCGCATGGCTATCCTAAAATTTAAAGTATCCGATCCGCAAACACGTAAAATTTAGATGCCAGGTGGCCCCATGTGTGTTTTATTAGTATCATTTGAAAAAGCCATGTCTGCTGACCAAGAATTAGCAAATAAAATGAGGATATATAATATGCACGAAACACTACAGCAATGTTTTGACTGCTTAATGATAAGTATTACACTGTGATTATTATAATTATTATACCAGATTTGTACAGCGCCCTTTTCATGATAAACACGTACAAAGGCGCTTTACAGCACTGCAGCCACACAGAGCGCGAACTCATCCTCTACTAGTACAGACACAGAGCGATCTGACCAGAGGGACAGAGTGATAAAGCCCCCGGAACAGACAGAGAGAATTTTTCAGATACAGACGTGTCCGGCTAACGTAGCCTAGTTTTTTTCGAATAAACAGTCTTGTTCTTTAACGTGCCCGGTGTATAGCACCGAAACACGCGAAGCCGTCTTTCCTAGGAAGAACCAGTACAGGCCTCTAGTTAGGTGGGAGACACTCAAGAGCATCTTAGAAATTTCCAGTGCCTGGACTGGAATACGAACCCCGGACCTCTGGATTGACAGTCAAGCGTGTTACCACTAGACCACCGGACCACCTCAGTTAATATAATTATTATAACTGGATTTCTGTTGAAGTATCATCGAAAACTATAAAGTAAAAAGTTAAAGTAAAATTTCTGTAAAATATTTCTGTAATGTAATTTATATGTTCCTTTTCAGTAGACTATACACTTTCAAATGATACCAAAATCATATGAGCTTACCAGCTATCAATATGTTTTATAGCAATGTAATATATAACTTGATTATTTGTGGATCGGCTAGTATTACCTTAAAGCCACAGGTATTCAAATTATATTGTGTGTATGCAACCCATGGGTAACAGTTAACGACCACGCGCCACATTTTACCACGCAAAACCACAGGTATTTTATATAGAATTATATATACATTACATACCTCTTCTTTTGTTAGACAGATGTATATATTTTTCTGAAAGACCTGTTTGAACAAAAGAATTCTCGTGCAAAGTTCTAGCTGTTCTGACCCAGACCTGGGCACGTGAAAAGTGAAAAAATGATGAAAAAGCATCTATTTAAGGTACATTCTATAGCCAAAATATTGACATTTTAGTGCTTTTCTTTACTACCATTTTGCGAGGTTTTACTGAAGAATAACACAATTTGATGAATGAAATGCCTTTTGAAATTGATTAAGCTCTCTTTTGAAGTATATATCTTGAACAATAAATGCCAACTTTTACCTGAAAATCCAGACAGAAGACAGAAAAAGTATTTTTTAGGAGGTCATGTTTTTTCAAAATCGACAGCTACTACACGCAAGCAGTATTCTGTTTAAAATTGTGACCAAAACCTACCTAAATGAAAGATCTACTTCCTGCGAGCAATCATTTTTTAAATAAATTTGATGAAAAGGCCTGTTAGAGCCGATCATTTCAGATAATTTTTAGTTTCTCTTTTTTTCATACACACATCATCATTTCACTATTGATTTGAAATAAACATGTGTATTTATGATAAAAATCCATAATATCGTTACAAGGGCAATACACATAAATGTCAGATGTGTCAATTTTATTTTTAGAAACGGTTGCGGTCACAAAGTAATTGACAGAATAAAATGTAAATTTCAGCATATTTTTTCACACAAAAATGTGTTTGTGCGTAGAAATGTGATCAGGCTGAGCACATGGCCTTATGGATTACATAATTTTCGGCGCTTAACGTAAAAACAGTTTAAGGACATGATTCACAAACATTCAATTTATGCTTAAATGTACATGCGATACATTATGCATATGAATATAGTTCACGATAGTATCGCATATGGAAGTAACTGGAATAAATTTGGACTATTTCCTTCGGGTGTTTACATGACTGTGCTGTCAAAAGGCCTCCCATGTGTTTACATATTTTGACAGGTCGAGTTGCTCTTGCAGGAACGACGATAAGGTAAGTTTACAAATTAATTAATTTGCAACGAGTACAAAACAAGGTTGATAATCAGTCGTCTGTATTTCAAGACCTGGAAACGATTTTCCCAGTCATTTAAATGGGTGGAGAACATAGCATACCGGTATCATATGGGTATATATATATTTGCATGCAGCCTACTGTCACCAGTTTAGATAAATCATTAGATGCAGAATTAACGCATTGGCCCATTGTTTTAGCTATACTCGTAGATAGTAAATCGATCAGAATGGGTCATTGTCATAGCACATGAAATGTTTATGCACTTGTTGCATTCAAATTGACATAATTTGAAACTTAGTATTTAAAGTTAGTAAGAAGATGGCCAGAAACCCTTTGCATAAATTAATACGTGTATGATTGGACGTGAGGCTGAATCATACGGTTAGCTATGACGTTAAAACCGTGAATTTCATTCGTCTTGTGTTTGTTTCAGATGAATACCTGCACCATGGAAATAGTATAGATCTTATTTTTTAAACTGTCGTGGAACCTGTGTTCAGCTCACACATTTCCTATTCAACAGGAATGTATGATGGACACCAACAGTACAGAAAGGTGAATGTCAATTTTCTATATACAGTAGAGTCTACAATATTCTTGTATGAAAAAGAAACGATGTCTGTAAGTAAGCAAACGAAAGGATACCTCTGCCAAGCTGAAAAGGTCAAGGTTCTGAATGAAGCATGGTCATGACTTAAATATTAACAAATTGATACAAGTTGACTGACAATTACATAGATTACACCAGATTAATAAGTAGAATAATAATTATTTTTCATGACATGCATGCATGAATTTTTCAACTACATCAACTGTGCTGTAGGTCTAATTAAAGAAGTGAAGCTAGATCTACATGAGTAGTTTCAAAATACATGAATTCACACTTGTCAAGATTCCATGTAATGTTAATTTCTGATAATTATTTTTCGTATGGCATGTATAAATTGTACAACTACATTAAAATTTGTACATCAACTGTGATGTATGCCTAATTAAAGAAGTGAAGCTACACCATTAGTTTCAAAATACATAAATTCACACTTGTCAAGATTCCATATAATATTAATTTCCTTATACTCATAGTTTTGTTATACTGTACTTATTTCAGATGAAGATGTAAATTGATCCAAGTAAACAATGGGAAAATATATGCTATAATTACCAAGAAGAAGACTGCATTTTTATACAGGTAGGTGCGAGTGTTTTGAAAATAAATGTGACATTTACTAAAGCATTTATTAAACTAACTATAATAATTGATTTTAGATTTATGTATTTCTCAAAATTGTTTTTATATAAAGTGTCAGCAATTGAATTTTAAAGAGAAAGCACATTTAATTGTGAAAGTAAAATTTATGTATATATAAATGTGCATTTTGGTCTTTTATTGCAGTTGAAGTATGATATGGTGAATAAATACCCTCAATGCAGCCTTGTGGAGCTTTTGCTAGACCATGAACAGTAGACATAAAAAAGGTACAGGATAGTTGCTGCTTTTATTAAATTCTTTCATGTATATACTAATTATCAGTTCATTTGAAACATGGTACACAACATCAGCATGAAGTGGACAGGGCTATCAAATTTGATTATTTGTTCCTTCAGTTAATATGCCATTTGTTTATTTTTAAATTATTATATCACAGCTACCTTGATACCTTGTGTATTAAAGCTCCTTCTGCAAATTCAGTCAGATTCAAATAGATCATGGTATACTTCATGGCCAGGCAGCAGACATACACATACTATAGTGAACTTTACATCTGGTGACCCATTTCTAAACTTATGGCCCTTTTTGGACTTTGAATTAAATACATACTACAGTATATACTCAGCTCCTCCCCCACTTTTCCAATACCCTTGTAACTTGTTATACATATTTACCATAAATGTCAGGGCCTTTATCTATTTCAGGGATGTTATGCCCCCCCCCCCCCCCCCCCTCCCTTAAAATATAACATTTATTTTTGTATTTAATGTACTCCTCTCCTCCTACAGTTTTCATACTGTGTCACAATGTAAATGTAAGTTGAAATGAAATTATCAACATGAAGTAGGCATGCACATATTGCCAGACTTCAATTTCAGGTTACTTTCTCTTGAATTATGTCCTTTACTTTAAAATATCACAAATACACTTGTACATTGTGTAGGCCTACTCATAGTTTCAAACAATTCAAAAGAAATAGTTATATTATCAGCTTGAAGTGATCATGTGCATAGTGTTAGTTGAAAATGAACGCGTATGAAGACATAATTATAGACAAATATATATCAATAAAATTCATAGGTTTTAGTCTTCATTACTTGTACAGGGTACTGTTTTACCACTTCTTAATAAAGTCATGACATTTTCTTAATAATATCTGTCAGACTTATATTGTTATAATTCTAAGAGATAACATTTTAGATTTTGTATTCTAAAATTTATAGTTGTTATGAACAAATGAAACATGTAGGATTTATACTAAGTGTAAAAATAACTTTTTTTTTTCATTTCAGATGCTCATCTAAAGGACCACAAGTGTTTGAAGCATTGGTCAACAACAAAAAAGCAACTGAACTATTCAGTCTTAGGAATTTTGCCAGAATAGAGCACAATTTTGTGCTCTCTGCTATCTCCTAAGTACTGTTATATTCTCAGCATGAATTAGCCATAACTAATTGCTGACCACTGCTGGTGAAAGATAATACTACTTGATAAACTGCTCCAGATGTTTTATGCTGGTGCATGTGAGATTTCATTGTAGTATGTAGAAAATTTAGTCTTCAGTGAAATAATCAGTCACAATTAATTTTTTAAGCATGTATATTTATTCAGAGAAACTTCAGAATTTTTTTTTTCAATAAAACACAGAATCAAATTTACACAGGTTAAATTTCAATTGCAGAGTCTCTGATCACTGGTTTTGTTATAAACTATATTTATCAGTATTTAATGTAACAAATGCTTAAACGACCCAAAACATCTATTCTCTAAGAGATGTTTTCAGTTACAGTCAAAATTGAAATTGAATTTAAGACAGTACATGTATACTTGTGATACTGTAAAAAGAGAAATGGGTGAAAATAATAACAGGATCTTCACAGAATAAAAAGTGTTGTTACAAACTGACAAATTAAAGATTAACAAAAGCATTACGAAACGATTACTAATCTGACTGTTTTGAGTAAGTGAATTTTATTAAACAAATTTCTAAAACATAAATTTATATATCTTATCTACTGTTTTAGATTAAGGGCATATTAGAATCGAAACAATCTATTGCAAAAGAGTAATTTAACACTATTTATACATTTGGGCGGTAATACGTAGAGAACTTTAGAAACTTTAAGTCCGTCTTTGAGACTGAAAATTATGTAAAACAGCGTCTACCATTCCATTATCGTAGAGCAATGGCTTTATTTAGGTGTGGTGTAGCACCAATTCGACTAGAAACTGGGAGGTATGAAAACATACCTATACAAAAAAGAACCTGTTTTAACTGTACTGATCTTGTTGAAGATGAAAAACATGTCTTTTTACACTGTCCACTCTACATGCAATCTAGGGAAGAGTTGTATACATCTATCAGAACTATTGTTAGTAATTTTGAAAATTTATCTGATGACGAGAAATTAAATACTTTATTTGCAAACCATTGTATTGCTAAGTTTACAGCCAAAGCCTGCTTTAACATTTTAAAACATGGAAGAAGTTTAGTCTACTGTAGATAATATGTATATTTTATAGTAGGACTATCATATTTTATATGTACATGGTAGTAAAAGGATGTTGTGAATTTGACATCTTATATCAAATTTGATTTGACAGGATGAATTTCTTTTAAATCATTTTAGAAGTACTATTTTAGTTGTTTTAGCTTGTCCGATCACAGGAGGAAATAAATGAAATCTACAAGAGGCGGTTGACCTTTGTCTTATAAAAGCAAAGCCAAGGTAACGCCTCTCGGATCTCGGTTTATAATTACCTCTTTCCAGTTGTCAAGAAATAGATCGGTTCACAACATCTTTTTTATTGTATTTTATTTTTAGCTCGACTAGTCGAAGAATATGGGAGCTATCCTACTCGCCCCGGTGTCGGCGTTAGTATGAGCGTCACACAAAGGTTAAAGTTTGCGAACCACCCCAAATATTTTCAAAGTTCATTGAGATATTGCTTTCATATTTTGCATACTTGTTTACCCCATTCTGTAAACAGGAGCAGACAACTCTATCAAGCATTTTGACTGAATTATGACCCCTAGGCCTTTTCAACTTAGAATATGCTTATTGTAATGTTTATGTTTGCGTACCACCCCAAATATTTTCAAAGTCCTTTGAGATATTGCTTTCATATTTTGTGTACTTGTTTACCATCATGACCCCAGTCTGTAAATAGGAGCAGACAACTCTATCAAGCATTTTGACTGAATTATGACCCCTTTTCGACTTAGAATATGCTTATTGGAATGTTAAAGTTTGCGTACCACCCCAAATATTTTCCAAGTCCATTGGGATATTGCTTTCATATTTTGCATAGTTGTTTACAATCATGACCTCAGTCTGTAAACAGGAGCAGACAACTCTATCAAGCATTTTGACGGAATTATGGCCCCTTTTCGTCTTAGAATATGTTTATTGGATTGTTAAAAGTTTACTAATAGCTTATATTGTACTACCAAGCACTGAGAATAGTCGAGCGTGCTGTCAACTGACAGCTGTTGTTTTTAAAAATGTTTTAGAAATAAAATGACATGTATAGTATAAATAACAGAAATATTAATTAAAGTAAGCTATGCTTACCCGTCTCTTGTAGTTCTGTTAAGAATGGCATATGTATTTTAATAAGATTTTATTATGTTTTATTGTGACATACATACGATAAGACGTAAATAAACTATTGAATTGAATTGAATTGAATACGTATACGTCGTACAGCTCTCGTGAAGTAATTACACCCGACGCATAACCGCCCATCATGCATAGATAGTGTTATAACACTCTTTTGCTGTTAATTATTTCTTAAATAATATCAGAGAGAATACGTCACATTATCTTGAATGTTCGACTTATCATCTTGAGAGATCGACTTATCATCCAAACAATAGATGTAATATCTCAGTTTTAACTTTGACTTATAATCCAAGAGTACCGCATATTGCTTAAGCACTCACTAAAAATATTGCATGCTTGAAATGATTCTTAAAAAAGTTCGAAATTGCAACTTGAACATTAGAAGTCAAGAGCTCGATTTGCCATTTGCTTGATATAACGATTCAATACATTTCTGCCGCACTGGAGGTGATAGGCCGAGCCGGAAACTAACTGTACTGGTTTCATAATTAAGGAATTCCCCACACCGTAGATATTCTACATCTTTTATTCTTACATTTTTCAACTGTATCTCGAATGTAATTATTTAATCATAAAAATAAGTGTGTGACTGAATGACATACTGTTAAAGGCACTGGTCTCCAGATTTGGCTAAAAATAATCTTTCTTTCAAATTGATCATCATGATGTTTGGTCATACCTTGAACATTAGAATATGAAATTTATTTTCTAAAATATTTGAAAAATTCAAAATCAAGAAAAAAAGATGACCGTGGACTGCTGCGACAATAAAAACATTTTCCCGTCTTCGTAACCAGTAACGCTATAGCTAAAGTAGTGACTAATGACTGCAAAATATAGATATTTATAATCGAGACAGTTTACCAGGAGTAATAGCGTGACAAACGCTTTTTGATTTTCATCGTAAAAAGTAGTAAAAACAGCAAATTCTCATGTGTTTCCATAACATAAAGTTTGTCAGTAATTAAGTTTTAAAGCCTTCTTCAGAAATGCAGCATTTATTTCAAGATATCTTAAAAATATTTTTTTTTGTCGAACAATCTGGAGGCATGCCGCTTTAAAGTTCTAACATAAAATTTGACACTTGTTGAAATATACCATTGCATATGGTTTGAAGAGAAAGCAATCATGGGGAAAATGAAAATTATGGAATTATTAAAATTTAATGAGATAAACTTGCAGAAACTTATCATCTCTGTATGATGTGGAACATTCTTTCCTCACAAACAACAATGAAAACAGTCCGAGTAAACAAATCAAGTCAAGATATTACATTATACATGTGGAATATGTATTTTGAAAAAAATCCTGGACATGTGATACATGGTTGTCCTTATCTAAGGAGAAAATCTGCAACAGGTCTGTAATTGATATGTGCTATAAATTACTGACCAGTGTAGGGGCCATGACATTATCAATTACATTAATTGCCTGAAAATAGATAGCATGCTGAGAGCAGAGGAACAGAAGATTTTGGATATCTTGGCATAATTCCTAAGACTGTATTTGATGGATAATACAGAATGTACAATCAGATTTCAAGAATCAGAGAAATATAAGTGTCAAGTGTTAGGGAGATAGGAAAATAAGCATCATGCATGAAGAACCTGCCTTAGATTAATTTGCAAAATACATTGAAATCTCACAATTGCTAATGGAAGTTAAGAATGGTGTACTCCTCTGGAAAATATGTGTCTAGACAGTACTGCAACAACATTTTGTTTATTGTACATAAAAATTGTAACATGGTTACATGAATAATACAAAACATGTAATCATATTTCCAGACACAAATTGGGAGAATCAGAGAAGAAATATCAAGAATTAGGGAAAAAGAAATATCTGTCATGCATGAAGAACCGGCTTTATATTAATTTACAAAATGCTTTGAAGCCTCAAAACCGTTAATGACATTATACATATTGAAGATTACAAACGGGCATTTTGATAAATCCTATACTGGCACAATATTTTTTTCAATTCACTGAGCCTAGTTCTACATAAACAATGTAACTTAATAATGTAGTCTTTGAAAAAGTATAAGTCTTTCATACTTGTTTTATAGAAAACGTTTCATGATTTTTCAATGTAAATGTGCTATTGCTTTTTTTTTTTGTGGTGTGGAAAGTGAGATTCAAATAATGTTTTTCGCATTGTCAGTATTTTTTCCATTATTGGGTGGATTTTTAGCTCACCAGAGCACAAATTGCTCAAGGTGAGCTATTGTGACTGGTCATTGTCCGGCGTCCGTCAACATTTGCCTTGTGATCCCTCTACTAGAGGCCACATTTGTAACCCAATGAATGTTAGTCTTGATGATCTCTAGGTCCAATCTTTATGAAACTTGGTCAGAATGTTAGTCTTGGTGATCTTAAGGTCAGTTTCGAAACTGGGTATTGTGGGGTCAAAAACTAGGTCAGTAGGTCAGATCAAAGGGAAAGCTTGTGAACACTCTAGAGACCACATTTTTGACCCAATTTTTATGAAACTTAGTCAGCATGTTAGTCTTGATGATCTCTAGGTCAAATGTGAAACTGGGTTATGTGGAGTCAAAACCTAAGTGAGTAGGTCAGATCAAAGAAAAAGCTTGTGTACAATCAAGAGACCACATTTTTGACCCAATCTTTATGAAACTTGGTTGGAATGTTAATCTTGATGATCTATAAGACAAGTGTGAAACTGGGTCATGTTAGATAAAAAACTAGGTCACCTGGTCAAATCAAAGGAAAAGCTTGTGAACAATCTAGAGGCCACAGTTGTGTCCAAATATTTATGAAACTTAGTCAAAAAGTTTGGCTCGATGATTTCTAGGCTAAGTTCGAATCTGGGTCATGTGTGGTCAAAAACTAGGTCACCCGGTCAAATCAAGGGAAAAGCTTGTGAACACTCTAGAGGCGACAGTTGTAACCAAATCCTTATGAAATTTAATCAGAATGTTTGTCTTGATGATCTTTAGGTCAAGTTCATCTCTTGGTCATGTGGGGTCAAAAACTAGGTCAGTTGGCTCTGGTGAGCAATATATAGGGCCATCATGGCCCTCTTGTCAAATTACTTGGCAGGGTTATTAAATGTTATATTTCGATGTGACACATGCTAGATTAAAATGATAGTCAAGGTCACAATTAAGTAGTCAATAACTAAACTTTTTCTGTCTGTAACTTTTTTGCTGACCTGAGCACAAAGTGCTCAAAGGTGAGCTTTTGTGATCCCCCTGTGTCCGTCGTCCGTCCGTCGTCAACAATTTGACTGTTACCACTCTCGAGGTCACAATTTTGGCCCAATCTTAATGAAACGAATTTGATATTTGGTCATCTGGGGTCAAAAACTAGGTCACCAGGTCAAATCAAAGGAAAAGCTTGTTAGCAATCTAGAGGCCACATTTATGACTATATCTTCATGCAACTTTGTCAGAATGTAAATCTTGATGATCTTTAGGTTAATTATGAATCTGGGTTAGATGAGGTCAAAAACTAGGTCGCCGGGTCAAATCAAAGGAAAAGCTTGTTAATGCTCTAAAGGCCACATTTATGACTTACCTTCATGAAAGTTGGTCAGAATGTTAACCTTGATTATGTTGAAGTCAAGTTTAAATTTAGGTCAAAAGGAGTCAGAAACTAGGTTACCAGGTCAAATCAAGGGTAAGCTTGTTACATTCTAAGAGGCCACATTTACGACTATACCTTGGTCAGAATGTTAACCTTGACGATCTTTAGGCCAAGGTTAAATCTGGGTCAGGTGGGGTCAAAAACTAGGTCACCAGGTCAAATCAAAGGAAAAGCTTGTTAACACTCTGGAAGCCACATCTATGACTGTATCTTCATGAAACTTGGTCAGAATGTTAACCTTGATTATCTTTAGGTCATGTTTAAATTTAGGTCAAGTTGTCATAAACTAGGTCACCAGGTCAAATCAAGGATAAGCTTGTTACACTCTAGAGGCCACATTTATTACTATACCTTAGTCAGACTGTTAACCGTGACGATCTTTAGGTCAATCTGGGCCAGGTGGGGTCAAAAGCAAGGTCACCAGGTCAAATAAAAGGAAAACCTAGTTAACAGTCAAGAAGCCACATTTATGATCAGACTATAATGAAACTTGGTCAGAATGTTAATCTTGATGACCTTTAGGTCAAAGTCAAATCTGGGTCAGGTGGGGTCAAAAACTGGGTCACCAGGTCAAATCAAAGGAAAAGCTTGTTAACACCCTAGAGACCACTGTATCTTCATGAAACTTGGTCAGAATGTTAATCTTGATGAACTTTAGGTCAAGTTTGAATCTGGGTCATGTGGAATGTGACCTACTGACCTACTTTTTTTTAAGATACAGCCTTGAAATTTGGATGACATGTTCAGTTTTGCACACCGATCTTAAAACCGACTTCGGTTACCATGAATGTTACCTACTAACCTACTTTCTTCAGGTTAGTGATACAGGGCCTTCAGGGCCCTCTTGGTATGAATGTGTTGAAGCTCACATAACTTGGGCAAATATTCATCATAACAAGATGACATGTATGTAAAATTCATGACTCAGACTTCTAGCTCTAGGTTAGTGTTATATATAGAAGCTCGTTTTAAACAAGGTTAAAATGAAATCAGCTTACTACGTTATGAAATCTTTTAAAGCATACTTATTCCAAGATATATAATAAACTTTTTTTATGTCTCCGGTGTCAAAGAACTTAACTCATACAGTTGCCATCAAATTCATATAAAATCTGTTTACATCATCAACATGAATGCATCGGGACTTCTATGCCTAATTATTTTTTCTGGAGTTGTTGCCCTTTTGGACCTCGAAATAATTCCATCACATTGTAAACCTAAGTCCTACAGTTTCCATCCAACTGAATTGAAACTTGGTATACATCAACGGCATGAACTGGATATGTACATGTTGTCCTGACTTTTATGATCGATTATTTTGTCTGGAGTTATGGCCCTTCTTTGACGACTAATGACAACTACATTGTAGTTTCCTACATTTCTGTTCATTTCAATTGAAACTTGTTAAGCATCATGGACATTATGTAAACATGTGCATTTGTTTTGTGTTCAGTTGTTTTAGCTGAATAACATTATTGAGCCGTCGGTATATACTACATTATTGAATGAAATATTTTCTATCAACACCATTCTAGTTCCTTTTGCAACCTCCATGAAGGAATATTGTCAAACTGTACAGATAAGGGGAAGTAACACTGTTTTGGAGTTCAGTTCCTTTTGTAGCACAACTTTCTATGCATAATTGTGTATTGATAATATATACTTTTAGTTATGTGGACATGCATGAATTTGTTATGCTGCAAAATAAAAATGTTGTCATAAATTACTTAACTTGTTGTCCCTTTCATTCTTTTTATCATTAATAGCACAGGCATTAACAGAAGATGCTGTGTACTAAAACATTTCGTTTGTGAATATGTTCTACCTAATTATAAAAAAGGTAATCTTGTTTCCAAGACATTGTGTAAAAAGAAATCCTACATCCGAGTGTCTATCATCAGTCTTGTAAAGAAATGCAAGGCCGTCCGCTTAACTCAATAGGGAGAGCTTTGGTCTACGGATCGCGAGGCGTATGTTCTTTGTGACGGTTCGATTAAAGACATTGAGTCTGAAATCATTCGTCCTCCACCTCTGATAATTCATGTGGGGAGGTTGACAGTCACTTGCGGAGAACAGGTTTGTACTGGTACAGAATCAAGGAACACTGGTTAGGTTAACTGCTTGCCGTTACATGACTGAAATACTGAAAACGTCATTAAACTCAAAACAAACAGATCCAAAGTATTACAAGTTCACAACGAGGAACACAGCTAGGCAGTCAGGCAAAATGTGCTTTCAGTTTCAGTTGTCGGTAGTTTGTAAATGTTGCGATTTCGTGGCTTCTCGGCAGTACTTGTTTATGTAGAGGAACAGCTAAACAATAATTATTAATGATATTGGTTCCCCAAACTTATTCTGTCAGTGATATGTTTTTCAAAAACTTCTGAGATAAACCCGAAGGCCTTAAAAAATCGTCCAAAGGAATGCATATGTTTTAACAGCGGAGTGTCCTATATTCATCAAAGTTGCACCCAGCTATTTTGGCAATAATATTTTCTCAAAATTTAGACCAGAGGCCACCATTACATATCTATTTTCAAACTTTTGCCGGGTGAGAACACCCTGAAACCTACTCCCGATCGGAACTATGCGTCTCGCTGGTTGCACATTCGTTCTAAACTAGAGCCTAACCCCACCAAATAAAGATATTTCTGGATCCGGACCTGCCCTTAGGCATGACTAAGGCCTTTTAGGTCACTGTCTAGTGTCCGAATTGATTCTCCTAACCTCAAGTGTCGGAAACGCTATTTGCAATGTAGAATATATTTCCTGTGAAGAAGCTATCCAACAGACTCCTGGAAATCGTAAGGTGCACTAAACTGTACACAAAATGTTCAGACAGGCACTCCTTCATATAACTCGGACGAGGGATCTAGCAAAGTTTTACAACATTTTAGCTTATCAACGAAGTCAGCGGAGATCATAAAGTCAATATGTTGTCAGGCTTAAGATGCAGGCGTGCTAAAACCCCTAAATGAAGACCTTTATTGACATAATTACTTTTATTTGATATAATAGAGCTCCATCAGGTTTGAATAGTTTAAATGGCTGCGATATGTATTTCTGCGTACAGACTGAAGGTTTAAATGACTTGTCTGGTAGTCGTATTATTCAAAAGACGTAATGGTCTTGAAAGTAAGAAATTTTACAAAGCTTGGAACGATAACGCTTTTATTAAATTAAAAAAAGACCGTTTGAAAAAAGTAAAATAGTTCAATGAAGCAGATGATTTAGATTTGATTTGAGGTTGTAGAATATTTTGACAAAAAAAAAAAAACAAAAAAAAAAACCTGTTAATTATTCTTGAAATATTATTTGACTGTACTATTTGAATAGTGTTATTGGATCTTTCACACTTGTCGAGAATTATTATCCATAAAGAACTATCCCTTAAGGTAAATAACGTGAAGAACTATCCTTTATTATATTTGGCGGGAATCGAACACGATTTCTCCGTGCAATTTTCATATTTATAGCAACTAAAAAGTAGTCCGTCATGTCAACAAAGGACGATGAAAACAATCGTTTGAAGCATTCTAAAGTGTATTTTTAAACGTAAATCGTCAGCCTTTTGAAAACAATTAGGGTAATTTAAAGGGTGGCAGGAACTAGATACATGTCTTGTCTGTCTGTAAATACATTTAAAACGGACTCCGCACGTATTTTGAAGCAGCCCTTGATTTTGAAAAAACATGACCAATTTTGTTATCAAATTCTTTATCGTACGACTTATGAAAGAGTCGTAGTCGTAGTTTGACTATCTGATCGTAAACTTCGTTCCAAGACGAATTCATTGGTATATACTTTTTATAACTTTTGTTCAGTAACAAACCCGCAAATCTAAATTATTTAGACCCACCCTTTTTCCAATAGAATGAACCTTAACGCATAAATATGTTTCAATAACATGTTTTTATGGTGATTGTATTATGACTGATCATGATTACCTAATAAAATAGTCAGTGGTAAAAAATCGGATTTTCAAGAAAAAGTACATGATTTTATTAACATTTCTTCTTACACGTATGCATGATTAAAATAAGAAAAGAAAATATAATTTCCACATAAAGCCGCAAAAATGAGAGGAATAAATATGTATGTGAAATCAAAATAATTAGTGAAAATAAAGAATATCACCGAGGCAGACAAAAAAAGTTTTATAATTCACCATTTTCCAATATATTCCACTCATAACAATATTTTCAGAAAAACTGAATACTAAGCAAGACATATTTTAATCATAAAGGCAAAGGATTGTTGCAGTTTGTACTCTTTATAATTACGAGCATTTCTTATACTGCGCAAGTATTGATCCATACAATTTCTAAATATATATGAATATTTCTATGTTTAAAAAAATCTATTTAAATTTATTGCTTTAAATGTGTGAAGTATCAAGTCAACCATTTATATAGTTTCCTAGTTATACTCAGGACGATCTTTTATACTAAGAGGATACATTATAAAACTTAGAGTCAGGTTCTTCAAAACATCACTTCTTTCAAAGTAGGGAGACCATTTTCGAATCAGTACCGGACAAACTTTCTAAAACCTTCTTGCTCGGACATGTAGACAATTAAGCGCTTTACGAAAATAAAAACGCTGTTCATTCTAACAGACCGTGAACAAACTATTAGCATACATTTTCAGTACCTCATGACATTTGAATAGAGGTTTACAACTTACTTTGACGCGGACTGTGGACAGCGGACTGCGTACTTACAGTAGGGGTTTTCTCAAAGTATTTAAAGATTCGCAGAAAAGAAAACATACTTAGAGTATATATGATTCTTTTACCTATATATGTAGTAACTTTTGCCTTCACTACAAATTAGTGTATTGTGATATAATTATCTGCTATTATGCAATACCTACGTTTGAAAATACCTGGATAGTGAACAGTCTACATTTAAAACACGTAATCGCAATATTCAGATGTCATCTAAATACTCTATCGAATTTTACTTGCGTTAAGCAGGATCTTCAATTATCCGTATGCTTTAAGATTTTGTTTTTATATTTTGAGACATTTCTGGCGTTACTTAACCTCCGCGTGAATCGAACGACATGACAGTCATGTGAAGTTTCGAACCCACTGTACTATAATACCTTACCTTAATATGTTCATGCATTCAAAATATAACTTGAAACATGGATTTGAAGATAACGGCGATTCCTGGTTTTAATATGTGTCCGTCAATACAGTTCCTAGACTAGTTTTTCCTAGCAACAAAATAAGAAAAAATGCGGTACAAAATATTATTGTGAAAACAAAAAATCTTTCTGAATGAAATGAAAGTCCGTTTAATTTTGGTTGCACAGTATTAAATACCGTGTTCTCGTAGACTTCTGTACGAAAAAGGCAATTGTTTTTCATTACTTTTGATAATTGTATCTAATGTTCGATAAAAAAGAAATTTTACTGAAATATCTTGAATGATTTCGTTCAACACTTTGTCTAAATATACAGAAAGTTCTCATACATGTATCTTTCAACCCCGTCGAAACGAGACCCAATCCATTACCATATTTTAGCTAAAACATTCTGACTTAGTTCTGTATCAGCATGTTTGAAAATAAACAAAGGAAATAGCTTCTTCATATTTTCATAATCTGATATCAGAATTGCAGGTTAAAAATTGTTTTAAATTTACTATCTTAAAGTGACTACTCAGTATGGATTATCAGTTTCAACAGGAATTTAATCTTTAAGTACTATTAAAACTGGCTGTCAAAATGTCGATCTAAATCCAAGCGGAGACCGAAAATTGTTTTGTGAACATTAGGCATAGGACGCGTCCAAGGTCAAATTCAGATCATATTCAAAAATGTTTTATGGCCAGTTCATGCATAGAATTGTCAACGAAATTATATTTTTGACACCATTTGAACAATTCTATGTGGTCATTTGATACAACCAGCTTAGTAGTCAATACTAGCCTTTATCATTATTGACAAAACCTTTTTAGTCGAGTACCTATTCGAACACATGCATACATATGGTATGTGTAGATACTCGGCTTTGGGGAACTTGGACAAAGATTTAAACTCATGAAAACTCACAGTATATATTGGTTTAATAATGTACAATGTAGCCATCTTTTATATCCTGATAACGTGACCGGGAAAACTGAATGTATTCAGTACCGTATAAAAATGCATTTGTAGGGTTTAAAATAGTTCAGAATATACATGTATAATATCAAATAAGACATTTTTCACCGCGGTGCATTAAATTGTCACGCATTCAAAATTGTGCGTCGTACAATTATAGCATTTCAGAGATCCGAGTGCAATAATACGAAACTATGTTTCAAAAATCACTATATAGTTACATTCGTTGATACCGAATATTCAACTAACTTGTAATACATATTGTTCTGTTAGGCTGGCGATTATTATTCTGCATAAACCTTTCAGGTAATATTTGATGGGGTAATATACCTTCCTATATAAACTAAAGTACGAGAACAATTATGACGCATTAACTTCTACGAATAAACGATACATTTGTATGTCGGTGATGATAAAGATAAAGGTCTTTACTACAGAGAAAGTCCTCGTACTCGGTCGATATCCTATACATAAACTCTATTTTGACAGGCGTCATTGTTTCATGCTTTTTCAGTGACAATTTAAGGTTAAACGGTGGGACTGGAGCAGGTCTTTAAAGACGCGTCACAAATTAACTGTATTCTTTTGTATTTCCATGATGGTAATTATACATGCTTTGCATGAAGAAATGAGAAATAACAAGTATCTCATTAAAGATTGACAGTAAAATATATAAGGCCAAGATAATGTGTTTTAATGTCTAAATAATTTTAAAAGGTAATGTAATAGTATGTACAGTACTTTATGTATTAAGGGGTGTTCAGACCACATTTTGTTTCTACAGTGTAAGATATTTGTTATTTTATGATTATAAAACTATACTGAAAAGAGGATAACTGAATAAGTTTGCAGATGAAGTTATGAAAACAGGGCCTATTTGTTTTCGTTGGCGTTGACAGTTTTGTCTGTCTCGTTTTCGCGTCAAATTTCGTTATGCTATGCAGCTCCTAGAAGAATATTTCCTACCTAGCTCAAGTAAATCCATGCAAATATTAAATTTTCTGCCTAATTGGTGAGGATATACTAGAAACAAACAAACATCTTCTGTGTAATACCAAACTGATGTTGTGGCTTTAATTCATTCCTACGACGTCAAACATGTGAACAGAAGAGTTTCTACAATATTTAACTTTCGTGAAAGCATTAGTTATAAATAAAAACCTAGTGTAATACTTACAAATTAATTTCTACTTTATTTATATAAGATAAAGCCGTTAAACTTGCCTTGGCTTTCGGGGTATTAGCGAAAGTTATTCATTTTTTGAATATTCAGATAATCAGTATTTTTTTCTCCCAGATTTACATCCTAAGGAAATGCAGACAGAATATATGAAAATGACAAGTTTATTAGAAAATTATTATCAAAAGCTTGCTTATGGCTGACTTACAGAAAAAAATCTTCATATATATATGCGCTACAAAATATTTAGCATATTTAATTTACTAATATAAATGTAGGTTTAAATATTGACATGTCAGTAAAAAGGTCCAATGCACCATATTATGTAGTATCATAAATTCGTACAGGTAAATCTGATACTTTCCTTATAGCTTTTTTTCAGATATTACTATGCTACTAAGTTAAGATCTGTCACTTGTTGATTTGTTAATGTGAAAGAATATTTTGACAATATAAAGTGATTATAAGACTAAAAAGATATAAGTATTATGTTATATTTTACATTTTATGTGTAGTCCACACTGATGTCTTTTCAGAAGCGGTGAATGGGATCAGATGTTCGTATTACGACTCTGAATACACTTACGACTATGAATGGACGTACAGCAAGGTTACGAAGTATAAGTATTGTGACAGCAGCTGTTGCGGTGATATGCAAAACAGAGTTTGTTGTGACATTAACAGGTATTGATGCCAGTAACAATCCTTATCAAAATGACCTTCTGACAGAAAAATATTAAAAGTTGTGGCAGCTACGGCTTAAACGAACTTTCAGATTTAAACCTTTGACGGCCACAAAAATTTGAAACAATACTATTTATATTTCATATACAGTCTAATTTGGTTGAAATAAAAACCAACAACATATTTTTTGTGAGGTATTATTATAGCTGTTTAGTACATGAGTACCAATAAATAGTAACAATCGTGTGCTGAAAATGCTTCTGTTATCGTATTGCCTCATACATTATCACATTATCATAATTGGCGCCGTGGCCATTATCGATAATGGCCCTGACGTTAGCGCGGGAAACTAACGTCCATAAACAGAAATGACGTCATGGTGTTTCATGGAGGTAAATCAGCGAATATTTCAGTTTTAGTTTAATAATAATATCATCTTAAGAGTAACGTCGTGTATTCTTCGTGAAATAACTTATATCTTTAAACTATGCAATAAGCATGAAAATACAACTATACTATTAAGGCATTTGATTTTATACGGTTTATAACCTCTTATACATATAATATAGAAACTGAAAAGCTGAATTATTATACATGTAGAGCCTACATGCTAGTACCTATAAAAATGACACACTAAACATTTCTTTCTAGATTTATAGGTAAACATGTAATAAATAGGTAAATACATGGGAGAGCGTAGCCTTTGAGTGATAAACATGACACACAAAACATTTCTTTCTATATTATAGGTAAACATGTAATAAATAGGTAAATACATGGGAGAGCGTAGCCTTTGAGTGATAATGGCCCTGAAAGAAGATAATAGCCCTCGAGCTATTATCACCTTGCCAGGACCATTATCACTCAAAGGCACCACTCTCCCATTCATTAACCTATACTTAATATTATATATAAATAGAAATAAAACAACGAAACTTTGGTGGGTTAAAGGTTTACACATACATATCAATGAATTGATTGATAAAGGACATCTCGAACTTCCATTTCAGAAAGAAGTAAAATGTTTCGTTGTTGTATACCCTTACACCACCTGAGAAAAATGTCACACAAATAGTTTCCGAAAGTAGCTTAAAATACGCTACGTAATGTATAATTAGAAAACATAATATTTTCCTTTATTTCTGATGCTGTAGACGTATCTTTCTCGTCTAGTGTCCTTAAGAAATTGATTAAAGCTGTTACGCCTAACAGACAGCTATTGATATCTTTCCCGAACTTACACCCGCAGAAATATGCAATATCATATTTCGACAGTAACTACAAAGTAAAAATGAAGACAAAGTCCCTAAATGTTTTCACGTTTCGGTTTTATCACGAGAAAGTTTGGCCGTAATAACCTTATTGTTATGATATGGTTTTCTTGTAATAACACTATTTTCTTTTGAAAACAAGTCTTTAGATATTTAATCGTCAAAAACGAGAAAAGATAACAGTTAAAGATCTCGCAACTAAGTCGTGATAAAAAGTTTTTTTTAACGGTTGAATCTCTTTGACCGTTGTATCGCTGGTCTTGTCTTCCAAGTTCCAAGGATGAGATGCATTTTAAATTGCAGTCACGGCGCACGACGATCATATTTCAACGACGTTATAAACGTCGTGCCTTAATTGCGATGCTTTCATTAAATTTGCATTAATTCATTATGTAAAATTCTTTTACAACTTTTCATGAGCAATACTTAAGTCATTACAAGCTGTTTGGTTAGAATACTAAAATGTATAAACACTTATGCTACGTATCGCAGACAGAGTACTCAACTTGAGTACTTGATCTTTATCTACGGCGTCATTCATCGGCGTTAACGTCCATTTGCAGATTTTCCCTCCATCTTCGCTGTCTTTAAGCAATTCTGGACCATTTGAGAATCGTTTGTACAACTTGAAGATAAAGACACAGATGACTGAGCATTGTTGTGGCGTCTGCTTTGTTTGTTTATGAATTGTAGTTACTGTTCGCTAAAATTGCTCCATAACTAGCAACTGTCTTATTAACTATGCGAGTCGATGACGACATTACATGCATTATACACATTTATACTCACTTAGTTCAAACGTTGTTTTCTTCCGCCTCGAACGTCGGAATGACGCCATACTCCAGGTGCATGTCACCATGACGTGTTGCTGCACTGGCGTATTTTCCGGCAAACAAGTGTTAGTATTAGTGCGAACATTAGCTATCGAATTAAAATCACGACAAATAAATACGCAGTGTGTGAATTTGTATGTGTAGCTATGGTCATTAAAACGTTCAACGCGCTTTGCTTACCAGCAAAAATGTTACAAAAAGTATGACCAAGTTATAGAAAGATTGCGAATTACAACGATGTATTTAATATTGCTTTTTACCCTTTATGCGATATTTGACAGCAAAAGTCTGCGTGATTTTTTAACAGCCCTCTTCAAAGTGAAATGTAAAGAAAACGTTTATGTCTTTTGTAGCAGTTTTGTGTTTATTTTGAAATAAAACATGATTTTGCAATTTTCACGGTATTTTTATTTTTAAAATACATTTTCTTATGATATAGTTATCATAACAATAATATAAAACGGGGTTTTCAAATTCAAAAACTTCATTTTTACCCATAGAGAACCTTAGAACACTGCACATATTTCATTTTGTTCTTTAAGAAGTAAAAATAAAAATACACACACCATATTTAGAATTTTAAACAAAACTTTAAAAGCAAAAATAAATTTTGTTTCTAAATACTAACGGTCTGAGAGAAAAGGGCCATTTCAAGGTGCGATCGTGTCTGTTTAATTGCTTGATTAAACTTGAAATATATATATATATATATATATATATATACATACGTTTCAGCATGTCTTCACCCGGACCCATCATGATAAAACTGAAGACTCTGCACCGACGAAACATAAGAAACTATTGATGTTAATACCATACGTCAAAGTTGAATTTTAACATTGCAATGGTGCTTGAAACTATTCACTACAACAAAACCAGACATATTTAAACGTTTCTGGAAACAGCATTGAGTATCATCAATGTTTAAAAAAGCTTGAAATTGCAATAAATATTTATGTAATTAAATTTTACCTCCCTCCAACCTGCATTAGCGGATTAAAGAGATATAAATCAATGAATTGTCTTTGCCTTGCCTTAAACATCACAATGTCTCAACTTTCCACGAGGACCATGTTTAAGATAGAGAAATTTTCAAATAATCTATTATTCTGTAAATTTTTGTGTGGCATATCGATTTTTTTTCTTTCGTTCATCTAACGGACAAGTTTCTTCTTTTTTCCCTTTACTGAAAATGTAAGACTGTTCAACTCTTTTATCCCTGAAATTTGGGACATGTTTTTTAAAGAACTTTTGAACCCACAGCTGGTAACTTATTATATTTTATTTCTATTTTGCAGTAACGTTGGACTTATTATTGGCATAACTATTGGATCAATTCTTCTAGTCGTTACTGTTGTTACAGTGTTTGTTGTTATTTGTTGTTGTTGTTGTTGTTGTAAGAAGTCTCGTGGACAGCAAGGGCAGGTGTTTCAACCAGCAAGTGTAACAACAACAACAACAGGTAAGAGTATCTTTTATATTCTGGTATACTTTGAACAATAAACAATTCAACGTAATATGTAGCCCGTCCGCTTAGCCCAATAGGGAAATATCCAAGGATCGCGGGTCGTGAGTTCGAACCCCGTACGGGGCGTATGTTCTCCATTATGATGCAACAAGATAAATTGTGTCTGAAGTCATTCTTTCTCCACCCCTGATTCATTGGGGGAAGCTGGCAGTAACCTGCGACTTATTTTGATATAAAATCCAGGACCACTAGTTAAGGTAATTGCCCGGTGTTATATAACAGTAATGATGTTGATAAACGGCGTTAAATCCAAGACAATTAATACTTCATATATAATTCTTCATCTAAATGAATATTACATAAATTCAAATTTTGAAACAAGCGGGTAAATGTGGACTGTAGTGCATTTTATTTGACTTGGCGGGGCGGAGTTAATCTTTGGCTTATGCAAATATTGGAAATCACAAAAAAAACGAGCAAAGTAGGTAGAGCTACAGTGGTTACAATGTAAGGTAGACGGCCAGTGAATAAGAAATCAGGTTGCCGAATATACTACATATCATGCACTATAACGCAGTGAACCGTCGCGAAACCACGTCCCGACAGGTCGATTAAAATGGACTATAAGTTCTTAAGTTTATTTTGTATTCTTTTTGTAATGTTTATTATGGTTTGGTGACGAGTTCAAGTTAAAATACGCTTTTAACCGTAATACTTATATAATAACATTCTTAAAGTAATTATAATTCTTACAAAAAACAGCAAAAGAGTGAAAAATGCAGCCTTTAAGTCATTATTATTATCGTTATTATTATTATGCCGAATTTACATAGCATTCTTTTCATGCACATATACACGTTCAAAAGAGCTTTTAGAATACATTGCAAAAATACAACCTGACAAATTCAACACAAACAAAAAATATATTTTATTTACTTTAACAAAAAAAAAGATATGAATGTAAAACATATAAATAAAACACAACATGACATATACACATATTCAAAAGAAGGAAAACAACACTGTTCTACGCTGTAACATTTAAAGAAAAAAAATGTATTGGTCAGTTTGGGGAAAGGTTGCAACCTCGCCCTACACCCCCCCACCCCCTCCCGAAAATAGGGTTTTAACCGGCTTTTGAAAGCAGCCAGCGTATCAGCCTCCCTTATCTTATCAGGAAGGGAATTTAAAACAACAGAATAAACAGCATAATGAGCCTTTAAAAAGAGCGGCAATCACTATGGCTGAACACGAAATTACAGATCCTGACAAATATTTTGAAAAGTTGATATCATGTTTCAGTTCATGGCATGCAGACAATACCACCGACAAGCTTTGGACAATCTGGATTCATCAATGGTGCATATCCACTGCAAATACAGACAGCAAATATGGCTCCTGGTATAGCGCAGAAATGGCAAGAACCTCCGCCGCAATACACAACCACAAACAATATCTAGATCCGTTGATTCATACGGCGCAACAATAATGTTAATGTTATTTGCTGTATTACCTTCCGTTTTGTGAACTTTAAACTTTGCAGATTGTGCATTGCGCTTAAAAATATGTGTACCAAATGATACCAAACAGGCATAATTGAAATATCTATTTTGTTTTATGAATTATTATGTACTAAAATACTACGGTTGCTCATACTCTGAAAAATACTATAACTACTTTTTCAAGTCTTTCTTCTGTCAAATTATGTTATATATGTACTTGTAATTGTGTGTCAGACATATTAGTAGGTACTTTTGGTAAAAAAAACCAAAGTGATGATATAATTGTATTTTGCATCAAATATAGCAACATTTTTTAATATTGACAAATCTAACTTAATTACATTCACCACTTAGAGTACATAAAGAAAACATTCGACAAAGCTATAATAATTAACTTTAAAATTTAAGAGACAATTCGTTTGTTATTATTCTGTATATAGATAATTTAAAACAAAATTAATGTCTTTATTTGTAGTAAACCTTTTTGGCATATTTATCAAGGTATTTCATTGCATTAAGCTCATTTACTACGAGAACTATTTGACTTTAACAACATTGTACACGAAATAGAAATATTCATGTTGTGGATGTTATTCAACTGGTTTATTATTGTAGCTTGAAATTTTAAAATCTATGTTTTATTCTGCTTTTTTCTCGAAACTCAGAAGTGATAATAAATAGTACATCCTAGAACGGAAGTAATTGTCTTAAAAGACGAAAATGGATATGTGCGATAATATATATTCACCATGCTCAGTGATCTGTTTTCTGTTTTAACAAATGCTAGTTTTGATATCCTGCACAGTATGGATATTTTTGCAACAATTAGATCAATACAGAAAAGTGGTACATGTATTTATAAGTTTTCCCAGTTTCTTCCATTTGCCTTTAAAAAGAAAGGCAGCGATGTTTTTATTAACTTTGACTATTATGATTTCTTTAATGTTTAAAGACAGCCAAAAAGATCAAAATTGGTTTAATAATAAAAAATTGACATTTCAATTTTTGATCAAAATGACAACAATTTTGTTTTCATAGTAACATTTTTAAATGGCGGACTAGAGTGTCTAGGATTTCTTAAATTTCCAATTGCAATACAATTTTAATAGTGATTTTATTCAAAAATGCCTTCAGGGTATGAACGGCTTTCGTATAAAATAAACTTATTGTCAGGTATTCCTGAACTTTAAGATCAAGTTTAAATGATTTTGTTAATCTATGGAACGCTTGCCGTCTTGGCAAGATTCCAGATAAACAATAGGTTAATGATTTAAGTATTAAATACGCGGGTGTTAAGCGATTTGTTTCCTAGTTGTAAGACCAAAGATAGTCCAACGTCCATTTAGTTGAGTGCCTAGATGCCTGATTGGAACATATAATATTATAGCGATATCTACATGATCTATTATTGAAAGCTTTTAAGCCTGTTTTTGTTGTTTAAAACATGGCCAAAACATTCTTAAAGTATTTTCATATAGAACTTAAAGTGACTATTCAAATATCAGTTCTGCCTTAAAATGAAACTCCGGCCAAAGAAGTAAATATTGCCCCAAAGTTGTCACGGTTAACGATCTTGTTTCTCACTGTCATTGTCACCTTTTCATGCGTAGCACAATTGCCTATGCCCATTACGTCCGCATAAGTAGAGCTCAACCTGACCAGTATTAAAAGTGTTTTTTTTTCCAATGTCTAATTGCACCATTTCTTATACAACCCCAGGTATTAAATGCTCTTTGCTTAGTAATTTGTGCAGTGTTGAACAGATGCACCTTGCATTTTCGTTCTTATGAGAAACAATATATCACTCAGGCCTACGACCTTCGTGATATATTCTACGCATAAGAACTTAGAACTCGGGTTATTCTACAATAAACCACGTTTGGGAATTATTATTTCTGAAACAACAACTGAATTGAAAAGCTACATATTAATATCGTATGGTTTCGCTTTCCTCTAGTGATGCACTTTCTTTAAAAAGATGTGCTTTTAAAGTAGATTTAAAATTTGATTTACTTTTTATACCTTTTAGGCTGCTTGGCAGAGCATTACAGTCTGAAATTGCCTGACATAAGAATGTCTTTGACCCAAAGGATGAAAATTTAGGAACTAAGGTACTACAAAATTGTTCTTACTGAATTTTGTCTTGAATTATATTGAATGCATGATTCAGACGGAGTTTCTTCGCTCTATCACATACTTGTAGGTTCAATGTATAAATGTTACAACAAAATATGCACACATAGGTCGATGTCCCAGAAAGGTCGTCAATGAAAAACATTACTTTTTGAGAAAACTGAAAAGAACAATATATTTTCTTTCACAGATTTCTTACCGGTACTAATCTGATTCATATTGTAACCTCACTGAAGCTTTAAAAAACTGAAAGTACTGGTTGTCTTATACTGCTGACAATATTTAAACGAATTCTTTTACGCCTTTTCGCAGTCGTAAATAGTGACAGGTCATATCTGTTACATACGATCTATTTATTATATAATTGTTGTATCAAGAATAACATGATATGCCATTTTAAATATGGAGTTTATGTATTATTTTATGCTGGCCAACCTTTTTTAAAGCACTGCAAAGTGCATTACCACAATTGTCAGTTTGCTGGCCATTCTCTACATTTTCGAAGTCCCCTTATGTAAAAGGATCAGTTTTGTTTCACAGATAAGCTCTGAAACCAAACAATATTGCTTTGGGACTGAAGAGATCATTTCTTTCAAAGCAGGACGTGATGTTGAAAGGTAGAATATGTTCTAACATTTCATAGGCAATGCATGTTAAGGATATAGGCCTATAGTTTCAAGCCTCGGACTTTCGGCCTTCCTTGTATACTGGATCGAAGCGACTGCATTCTTCCATCTACTGGGCCTTGACCAGTTTTAAGCGATAATTTGAATATATCTTGTTATCACTAGAGCTGTTTTAGGTAAATCTTCTTGGGTAGTCTCGCAGAGGCTTTATTAGGATTTCACCCCTTCAATGACTTAACCATGCTATTTTATACCATGTTCTTTGAATTAGGATAACGCACTTCGTTGTACATAAGATGACAGTTAACTAAAGAAAAATGATATCTGAAAGGAGAGGACCCGTGGTTGGGGCTTAATACTGTTATATCGTAATGTAAGTAAGCGTGGTAAGTAGTTGGTCGTCTGTGACCATCCCAGTGTTGACTGCAAAGAAAAATTCCATGTCCGGTTAAAACCCATTATTTTATATGCATATATGGAAATAATTACGTATAAGAAATGTCCGTTTTGGCACTATATTTAGCGTACTGCTGGTTTTCGATTCAATATGTCATTTCAAAAGTCTTAGTATGCATGCAAAATGCATTTCCCAAGCTACAATATGATACCTTTCTATTATATTTCTGCCGATAACTTCGTATTGTAATTGTGTAATTGTAAATACTTGTTTTGTTTACTTTCAAATAGTTTCTAGTACCCCATATTTATCTGGGTTAACCTTCACTGACCAGTCTTTTTCCTATGCTTCTAGGGAACGGAGATCATTTTGCAGACGTTTTGTAACAAGTGAGGACTTACGCATATTAAAACACACAATGGCGTTATGTGCAAATAATCTACTGTTACTTGTAATGAAGTGGTACATTGTTAAGGTAAATCAAGAAAAGACGGGGGCCTATTGCTTAACCTGAGGAACTGCTGCGACAACAGGTAGAGTGCATGTGGGAAAACCGTAAACAACGACACTTTGGGATCTGTCTTTGAGTAATGACTATGTGCTCTCTGGTGCTAATGGATGAACTCCAAGTGGAGTATATGTACTATTTTATGGTGGCCAACATGTTTGAAAGCGCTAGCAAAGTGCATTACCATAATTGTCTGTTTGCTGGCCATTCTCTAGATTCTTGAAGTCCTCTTTGGTAAAAGGATAAGTTTTGTTTCACAGATAAGCTCTGAAGCCAAACAGTATTGGTTTGGGACTGAAGAGATCATTTCTATTAAAGCAGTACGTGATGTTGAAAGCTAGAATATGTTCCATCATTACACAGGCAGTACACGTTAGGATATAGGCCTATAGTTTCTAGCCTCGGACCTTTGGCCTTCCTTGAATACTGGATAAAGGCGACTGCGTTCTTCCATCTGCTGGGGCTTGACCAGTTGTAAGCGATAATATAAATATACAGTACAACCTCTCCAGGGCGGCTCTCTCTTTAGCAAATACCTCTCTACAACAACGTCATTAAAATTCCCTAAGTGGAAATATACTATAAAATTTACCTTTCCAGAACAAGAGCCTTTGCATAACAGTGAATATTTGTATCTCCCAAAGGGTGTTGCTCTAGAGAGTTTGTTAACTTGTATAACTTGTTATGACTAGAGCTTTCCTTTGGTGAATCTCCTTGAGTAGTCTCGCAGAAGCTTTATTAGGATTTCACCCCTTCCATGACTTAAACATGCTATTTCATACTACTTTCTTTGAATTGGGATTATGCACTTCGTTGTACGTAAGATGAAAGTCAACCAACGAAAAATGATATCTGAAGGGAGGGGACCCTTGGTTGGGGCTTAATATTGTTATATCGTTATGTAACTAAGTAGTTGGTCCTCTAGGAACATCCCAGTGTTGACTTCAAAGAAAAATTCCATGTCCCGAATTCGGGTAAATACCATTATTTTCTAGGCACATATGCATATAATTACGTATAAGAAATGTCCGTTTTAGCACTATATTTAGAGAACTGCTGCTCTCCGATTCAATGTGTCATTTCACAAGTCTTAGTATCCGTGCAAAGTACATGTACTAAGCTAGAGTATGATGCCTTTCTATTATATTTCTGCCGATAACAAGGCCCAGGAGAACTCCGAGATATTGGCTTCATAGTGTCATGTCGTAATTGTGTAATTGTAAATACTTGTTTTGTTTACTTTCAAAAAGTTTCTAGTACACCATGTTTATCTAGGTTAACCTTCACTGACCAGTCCTTTTCCTATGCTTCTAGGGAACGGAGATCATTTTGCAGAATTTGTGTAACAAAGTAGGATTTCCGCATATTAAGAGTCATATTCATTACCAGACATGCAGATCTGACCTTGGCAAAACCCCAGAAGCTGTCTTTAGTTCGTGCCCGGGCTATCTCAGAAGCTGTCCTGGATGCATATTTCAAGGAGCTTGACTCAGTTATTAAAAAATCATGGCCTGATGGACAAACCTGAAAATATATGGAAAGTTGACGAGTCTGGTCTTCTCATGGAGCATAGGTCTACTAATGTCCTTTGTGGAAAAGGTTCTGTATCGCAAGCTGTTACCAGTAGCAGGTGACAAAGAGTTACCATAATTGCTGCTGGGAGTGCTGTTGGCAACAGGGTGCCCCCTTACTATAACTCCCAGGCAAAAGATGGAAATCTGACTTCCTTGATGGTGCTTGCCCTGGATCTGCAGGAACAATGCCTGACTCTGGATGGTCAAATTCTTTGATCTTTCTGGACTATTTAAAAATGCAATTCAGCAAATATGTACCCAACAGTAATGAACCAGTGTTACTCCTGTTCGATGGACATAAGTCCCATGTAAATATGACCTTGAAAGAATGGGGGGAATCAAGAAATGTAGTGTTCTTAGTTATTACTCCACATACATCGCACATTACTCAGCCTCTGAACGTGGGCTGTTTTGGGCCTATGAAAAGTGCATACCACAGCGAGTGCCAGGCATACATGAGGAGAACACCTGGTATGCAGATCAATTAGCTGAATATCGCTGAACTATCTGGCAAGGCATATAACAATGCTGTCACTCCGGCCAATCTTATTGCAGCCTTCAAAAAGTCAGGAATGTATCCCATAAATAGGGACCAATTAACTCCATCACAAACTGCCCCTTCTGTAATCTATCAGGAAGCGGTCAATGAAGTAGACACAACTGAAGAAAACACAACTGGTACTGAAAATGAAAAAGAACTAAGTTTCCTAGATCAAAGAAAAATAACAAAGGTACTGCAAGCCCAAAAGAAAAGGAAAGTTCCACCAGCCGTCCACGGTAACCTCATGTCACCAACCAAGTCTTCAAAACTGAAAAGGCCGTCTGAAAGCAGTCTTCAAATTAAACCTGAAAATGAAAACAAATCCAGTTCAAAGAAACTGTAAAGTCCTCTAAACCTGTTGAAAAACAAATCTCCACTGCCTGGAACATCTGGCCTGAACCTGAAAACCACAAGTAGCATACCAGTGGACATCGACTCAGACAGTGACAGTTATGTTGAGGATGATGAAACAGACAATTGTGTTGTATGCAAAAAGAGCTCACCAGATGCCTTCACATGTGCTTACACTACTGAAATAATCAAGTAGGGCAGATGTGACTCTTGCTCAGGATGGGTACACCTAAAATATTGTACACCAGTTAGAGTTTTGAGGCGTGGTGTCACATTCATTTGTCCATTATGTGACATGAAACCTTAAATGCAAGAAAATAGCTTCAAATATTGGACAGAAGTGCAAAAGAAAACTGTAATTATAAAAGTTGAAAAAATGAAATGTAATAATTTACCTTATTTTGACGTTAAAGGTCAGAAGTTTTGTACAGTAGTATTGAATTCTGCCCTGCACTAGATTTTTCTGTCTTCTGATTGGCTAATATTCAGTTTCACGGTAATAGGTACAAATGTATATTGACTAAACAAAGATGGCGGCCCACATGGACTTTTTGTTGACTCGGTAGTTGTCAAGTTTTAGAATACATTTTGAAATGTTTGCACTTAATTTAAATAGAAGTGTTGCAATGTTATGATAAAACATTATTCTATGTTATTCATTACCTTGGTATATATCGCGAGCCTGATAACAAATAAGATTCCCGGTAATTGGTGTACCCGGTATACTTGATTTGTTTACTTTCAATTAGCCTCTAGTACCCCATATTTATCTGGGTTAACCTTCACTGACCAATCCTTTTCCTATGCTTCTAGGGAACGGAGATCATTTTGCAGAATTTGTGTAACAAGTTAGGATTTCCGCATATTATAACACACAATGGTGTTATGTGCAAATAATCTACTGTTACTTTTAATGGAGTCGGTAAATTGTTTAGGTATATCAGAAAGAGACAGGGGCTTATAGCTTAACCCGAGGAACTGCAGCGACAACAGGTAGAGTGCATGTGGGACAGCCGTAAACAATGACACTTTGGGATTTCTGGATCTGATGCTAATGGATGGACTCCCAGTGGAGTTTATGTATTATTTTATGCTGGCCAACCTTTTTGGAAGCGCTGGCAAGGTGCATTACCATAATTGTCAGTATGCTGGCCATTCTCTAGATTCTCGAAGACCTCATGTGTAAAAGTGAAAAGTTTTGTTTCACAGATAAACTCTGAACTGGAACAATATTGGTTATGAGACTGAAGAGACAATTTCTGTCAAATTAGAACGTGCTGTTGAAATCTAGAATATGTTACATCATTTCACAGATGCTAGCCTCGGAATATTGGCCTTCCTAGTATACTGGATCGAAGCGACTGCATTCTTCCATCCACTGGGGTATGACCAGGTTTAGGCGATAGTTTGAATATCTTTTTATGACTAGAGCTGTCCTTCGGTGAATCTCCTTGTGTAGTATCGCAGAGATTTTATTAGGAGTCACCCCTTCAATAACTTACCCATGCAATTTCATACTATGTTTCTTAAACTGGGATTACGCACTTCGTTGTACAGAAGATTAAAGTTAACCAATAAAAAGTGATATCTGAAAGGAGAGCACCGTGGTTGGGGCTTAATATTGTTTTATCGTTATGTTAGTAAGTAGTTGGTCTTCTAGGACCATCCCAGTGTTGACTGCAAAGAAAAATTCCATGTCCCGAATTCGGGTAAAAACCGTTCTTTTCTACGCATTTATGCTTATGATTACGTATAAGAAATATACATTTTTGTACTATATTTAGCGTACTGCTGCTCACCGATTCAATGCGTCATTTCAAACATCTTAGTATCCGTGAAAAGTACATGTGCCAAGCTACAGTATGATACCTTTCTATTATATTTCTGCCGAAAACAAGGCCCAGGAGAACCCCGTTCGTGCATCATTATGATACAATCAAGGATTTAATTTAACACGTAAAATGTAGGTGCCCACTGAGACATTTGCTTTATATTGTCATGTCGTAATCGTGTAATTGTAAATACCTGTTTTGTTTACTTTCAAATAGCCTCTGGTACCCAATATTTATCTGGGTTAACCTTCACTGACCAGTCCTTTTCCTATGCTTCTAGGGAACGGAGATCATTTTGCAGAATTTGTGTAACAAGTTAGGATTTCCGCATATTAAAACACACAATGGTGTTTTGTGCAAATAATCTACTGTTACTTGTAATGAAGTCGGTAAACTGTTAAGGTAAATCAGGAAGAGACAGGGGCCTTTTGCTTAACCCTGCGGAACTGCAGCGACAACAGGTAGAGTGCATGTGGGACAGCCGTAAACAACGACACTTTGGGATCTGTCTTTTAGTAATGACTTTGTGCTGTCTGATGCTAATGGATGGACTCCCAGTGGAGTTTATGTATTATTTTATGGTGGCCAACCTTTTTGGAAGCGCTTGCAAAGTGCATTACCATAATTGTCAGTTTGCTGGCCATTCTCTAGATTCTCGAAGACCTCATGTGTAAAAGTGATAAGTTTTGTTTCACAGATAAGCTCTGAACTGAAACAATATTGGTTATGAAACTGAAGAGACCATTTCTGTCAAATTAGGACGTGCTGTTGTTGAAAGCTAGAATATGTTACATCATTTCACAGTCCTATAGGTGCTAGCCTCGGAGTTTTGGCCTTCCTAGTATACTGGATCGAAGGGACTGCACTCTTCCATCCACTGGAGTTTGACCAGTTTTAAGCGATAGTTTGAATATCGTTTTATGACTAGAGCTGTCCTTCGGTGAATCTTCTAAGACCGTCGCATGCAAAGAAAAAATCCCTCTTCATGAATTCTGGTAAATATCGTTGTTTTCTATGCACATATGCCATTTACTGACTCCATTAAAAGTAATAGTAGATTATTTGCATAGATTCCGTATGGCAAATATATTAGATTCCTTATCGGCCCAGCCCCGCCCATTCAAATATTTCTGGATCCAGGTCTATTAGTTCAAGAGGAAAAGAGTGTTTTCAATAATTACTTTATTCAATATGTATACAACGGTTACGGTTGATAAATACAAATGGCAGTTTCTTAACTGTGCTTTACCATGCCGGAAAAGTTTGTTTAAATTCCATTCAAAACTTTCATGTAATTCACTATAATTATGACTTTTCAAAAAAAAAAAAAAAAAAAAGGAAAGTAGATAAAGTTTTCATGAACATTGCACTACATCTGAATAGCTAACGTTTCCGCAAGACCAATTCAATGGTTTTTGAGTTATGCTCTGGAGACAGTGAAGATGCATAAGGTCTTTCGTGAGAATAAGTTGTTGAAAGATATTTCTAATTTAGATCAGGTGGCACCTAAAGGGCTAAGCGTCACCATTTGAGCAACATTGCAAGAGGACATATACAACAAAATGTGTACAAATGGTACAAAGTTTGATGAAGCTCCATAAAAAGTTCATGAAAAATGTCATTTAAAGGTATTCCTCTTATAAGCTCTAGCTGCTCTTATAAGGGACCTAGCGCACGCTTTTGGGCAAATTTGGGAGTGGACTTACCATGATGCTACAAACAAAACTTGATAAGGACCCATCATGCAGTTCATGAGAAGAAGAAATTTAAAGATATTTTAGCTCGAGTGTCCCATTAAAGGGACAAAGCACCACAAAATTGAAAAATGAAAACTTGGCAGAGGACCTTATAGTGACATTTAAGAATAAGTTTGATAAGATAAACCAAGCGGCTTACGGGAAGAAGTCGTTTAAAGGTGTTTCAATTGTTAGCTCCATTGGCCCCTTAAAAAGTTGGCAAGCGCCCATATTAGAACAAAACTATGAAAGGGCCTTATAATGATGTTAAAAAGTTGGATGAATTTCAAACAAGTGGTTCATGAGAAGACGTTCTTTTAGCTCTAGTGGCCCTTGAGGTGGATTGCGCCTAATTTGAAGTTATTGGGTCCCGTTTCAACATTTTGTTAAACATTAAAATTCAGCATATTCCTCATATAATGCGTATTTCACTTTTTTGATATGTCTGAAACTTTTTTCTCTTCAAACACGACCACTGACGTCCATTTTTGAACAACCATGATTACACGTTGGACTGTTTTCGTAAATCGCTTTATTCATTAAACAAATATCGATTAGCTTGTTACTCGTCATATTTTTATTTTAAAATGTCTTTAAACTGGTGTATACTATGGTGGCATATTTCTGCCAACCACATATCCACTTATTTATGTAAACAGTTTTCTCTAAAAATGACACATATCCAGTTATTATCTGGCAAGTGGCAAAATTGCGTGTTAATCAGATAATTATGTTAACAGGACAAAACTGCCTGTCAATTAGTGCCCACTTCTGCCACACACATATTCACATAAATAAGTGGTTATTGTGAAAGTTGTCTTGATATCCAGTTAATATTCATACCCAACTTGGAGATTAACAGTTAGACTTTTCGTCCCCTGTACGGTATACGGAATGAATGCGTGTATGTCCCTTTATGTATTTTCATTCATTCCGTAATTACGGGATATTGCTAATCATAACTAAGTGACAAAAAATCGAGATACCTAGTTAACGTAAGTGAATATGTGGATGGCAGTAAAGGCCACCAACAGCAGGTTTGTCCTGTTAAGATACTTATGTGGATAACACTCAGTTTTGCCACTTGTCATATAATAACTGAATAAGTGACATTTTTACGAAACATTTCGAGATAAATAAGTGGATGTGGTTGGCAGAAAAACATTATGTATGCCACCATAGTACGAGTAATCTGTGGAGATCATTTTAACGTTAAAGTCGATATTTACATTAAAGTGAAGTCAAAGCGACAAATATGACATTGAGTTTTGAATATAAAGTTTGCCTTAATCTTGTCTCATATAAAACCCAAACGATAGAATTTGAGAAAATACTAACATGATGATGAAAATTTTATTTTCTGTCTATTGGTGGAATAAAATTATGGGGTCACCGAACATTACATAACGCTATCCCTACCCGCAAATCACAACATAGTTTACTTTTCGTGTTTTTATGATATATCTCTATTTTACACTCGCATTCATCAGAGGCTCACCACAGACGTGAAACGAATCATGGTACGTGAGAAAGAAGTTTTTTTAACTGTTAAACTGGCGATTTCAGTATGCCGAACGTTTTACATGCACTAGTGCGACAAGTTTGCGTAAAATACTGATCAGGTTATTTTTGAAAATCTCTTTGAATATATTTTCTATATATTAATGATTATTTTTTCATCTTTCTCTTATTCAAAGTACCAATGGACAAGTTTTCCGTTGTAATACGCAGCTAAAATGAAGAATTTATGCATATGCAACTGTATGTGTAGTTCAGAGTTTTCACACTTGAAACATCATTATTGTAAAATATCATAGTTCAATATTTAATTTATATAACAAGTTCAAATATTTAAAAGTTTGTGATTTCAGATGTATGACCGCCGCCATGAAAGTAAATGTTGTTTGAATCTTGTTTTTCTTGTTTTTATCCCTAACACTCCCTAAGCACGCATGCATGCACGCACGCTCATCACAAGGTAATCCATTTTTACTATTTCGTTTCTTACTTATCCATCCTAGTAAAGTATGACAATGGGATTAGTTTCCATTGGCTTGTCCGGATAATTATTCGCTCCATGCAAATGTTCACCTTTACTGACGGCGGATTCGGTTAACTTTTCATTATTTTGAAAGTTTATACCGCAGCCGCTATTTGAAATAAAGCATAACTTCTATAATTTCCGTGACCATGATATAAGAGATACTATCCCAAAGTTACATATACGCGTTAGCGTATCCTTATAAACTTCCGATGAGTGTACTGGTAAATTGTTTTGAAATTGTTAACTTCAGAACTTGACGCCACAGACGGTTATCAAAATGAAAAGTGAACCCTTACACAATATGCACGTACTCGTACAAATCCTTATATTTCGTAAATACGAAAGCAGAGGTTGCAAGTTTGAGCCGCCGGTCCTCCGTACAAAGTTACGATTCTTGAATCACACAAACAGATAGTTGCAACATAGAACTAAACATGTTTAACATTCAACCGCTGTTGAATTACAGCGAGTTTCAGTCACAACCGCTGTTTTCTTTCTGTCTTTTACTTCATCCGCTGAGCGCAGGTCTATAAATCGTGAGTTCGATTCCCGGCTAGGGTTTGACGACTTGGTAGAAGGCACGTATCCGAAATAATTCGTCACTTGAAATTCTAATTCATGATTTCTGGCTAAAATTAGTTGGAATGATGCATTTTGGGTGATAGTTATGCATGTTTTACCGGTGGAGCATGTTTGTGAAAAAAGAAACCAAAAAAAAAAAAAAAAATACATCACTGCCGGACTAGGGTATCAGAGTTCAAAGAGATAAAAGTGCCTAAAAGTGATGGTCAACATGTATTGACCATATCGACATTATTGATAAATCCCATTTTCCGGTATTTCCGTACATAGGGTCAGCGGGGTCGGCGAGATTAACCGATATAAAGACCGTGTACAATTTTTTTTGCAAAAATAATCTGTTTATCTTGAAAAATACAAATAAGTTCACACCTTCGGTATCGAGCCACGGAAGCGGCAGTGTAGAATAAAAGATAAAATTTCAAAAATAAAGTAAACTTTGAAGATATTTTTGCTATATCTTAATTACAACAATGTTTAATGATAATCTGCAATACTTTTTTTTATTCATTTTCTTTGTTTAAAACTTTAAAAAAGGATAATCTAAACACTACCGCCATGTAGCGTAATGGCCGATACCCACCTCACCGTGAAAACGGGAACGGGCGTTTATTAGTGGTTTATACCGGAAAACGGGATTTTATCCATAATGTCGATATCGAGATTGTTGCAGTTTTATGATAGGCCTTGGATAGTTCTTCAATCCAGAGAAGAAGATATCAAAGGTTTTCAAAAATGTTAGGAAAGGCCCATAACACAGAAAACTACAATGTGGGCCAATGGGAAATGATTTGTTTTTTCCATTGAACTTATTCGTTTCCAACGCCCCGTTCAGACAAACATTCTAATGATTTAATCCAGCGACTAAGAAGACGCTTTACAAGCGTTCTAATGATTTAATCCAGCGACTTAGAAGACGCGTAATACAAGCGTTCTACTGATTTGATCCAGCGACTAAGAAGACGCCTTACAAGCGTTCTAATGATTTGATCCAGCGACTAAGAAGACGCTTTACAAGCGTTCTAATGATTTGATCCAGCGACTTAGAACACGCTAAATACAAGCGTTCTATTGATTTGATCCAATGACTAAGAAGACGTTTATTCCGGTTTTTATAAAATTTTGTTTTCGAAGCCTGGTACCAACAAGCATTCCATTGATTTGATCCAGTGATAACAAAGGCATTGTTTGATAACACCCCGGATGCTCACTGGCCTCTGTTATTTGTATATTGTCTTGAAAATATTTCACAACCCACATTGTAATTATCATAGAAATAACCCTTCTAATTTAAGTTCACAGGTTTTAGAAATGTTTTATAAAAGTACATTATTAATTTTTCTTTTGAATTTCTCTTTGTCGCAAGTATTATTCTAACGAGCATCCAAAAGCTGCTACGCACCTGAATATCCAAATCCTGTAATATGATCTGTACTAAATGTGTCAAAAATTTATCACCGCCCGTATGAATGTAGGGGAGAACGGGGTTATATGTGCCATAACGAGAGTAACGACAATGCTCCCTCACGTGATATTCCTCGAACTTCCACGGGCTACCTGCTAGAGGTGCACCGGCCACTGCAACAACCTGAGCTCGAGCCACGTATGCCAGATAGTGCTGATAGCAACACCGGCTACGTGAACACTGGACAGTAGGACCTCACGGGTTCTGTGGCGTTCTGTGAACCGTGTCTGAATTTGCCTTGTTCCTCTAAGCAGAGGGTTTGGGTACATTTACAAAGTTCATATGAGCCGCGCCATGAGAAAACCAACATAGTGGCTTTGCGATCAGCAGTCTGGTCAGGATCCATGCTGTTCGCTAACGATTTTTGTAATTGCTATAGGTTTCGAAGGCGAACAGCATGGATCCTGACCAGACTGCGCGGATGCTGATCGCAAAGCCACTATGTTGGTTTTCTCATGGCGCGGCTCATATGAACTTTGTAAATGTACCCAAACCCTCTGCTTAGAGGAACAAGGCAAATTCAGACACGGTTCACAGAACGCCACAAGCTGGTCTGGATCCATGCTGGTCGCAAACCCACTATGTTGGTTTTCTCATGGCACGCCTTATATGTTGTATATGGCTCGTTCCGTTCACAACTTTAATTTCTTTTAGTTTCAGTATTCATCTATGTCCGTTTTATAGTTACAGTACTTGTCTATGTCCGTTCATAAGTTTAAGTCTACTTAAGGGGCAAGGGGAGACAACCCTATCTGGAAAAAAGAGATATCTAGAGAATGGTATTGTTCCCTGTGTTTGTTTATATTCAGTTCTTCCAACGTTGTCCGTAAGTATTGACCCGGCACGTTTTCGTTAATTTGTGCAATATTTGTATCCTGAAAATATCTATACAGCGCAACCTCTGTAGAGCAACACCCTTTAGGAGATACAAATATTAACTGTTATGTACAGGTTATTGTTCTAGAGAGGTAAATTTGATGGAATATTTCAGCTTAGGGAAATTTTGATGATGTTGATATAGAGAGGTTTTTGCTCAAGAGAGGGCCGCTCTGTAGAAGTTGTACTGTATTACTAATTTAAAGTAACATATACAGTTAACCGATGACATGGTGGCGTAGTGGAATGATGACGTTACCGCGGATTTGAAATCAGCTTAGATAATTTTTAATGTAATGTTATCGATAACTGTTTTATTGTTATACTATTTTATGTATCATATTTTATGAATTTTTATTGTTTCTCATGTAGTTTTTATTTTCTAGAAATGCTGGTGACAAGTAATTTGTCTTTGTATCTAAAATAATTTTAAAACTTTTTTTCCCCCAATTTTTCTACTATCGTTAAATATGATAACTTTCAATAAATGAACCATAAAATCACGATACGTTTGATCAGATAACATGATATGTTGTAAGTTTACATATAAAAATGGAAAAACTAAAAATAAAGTCAGATATAGGACTCGAACCCACAACCCTGAGATTGACAGCTAAACGTTTTGTCTAAACAGCTACCTGTGCATGCGACATTATCGCTATGTCAATAAAGAATTATATATGCAATAATTATCGCTATATTATTTACGGAAATACACGGAATTTTTCACGAATGCCAGGTCAATACTTACGGACAATACACTCTTTTTATTTAAACTTCAGTGCATACTTCACAATACATACACATTTTATACTGAAAGCAGACGGTATTTTGAAATACTTACATAAGCTCTCGTCATTGTCATACATGGCCTTTATACAATCCATTCTTTACGGGTATAATTTTCTAAAAATAGATGTAATAATATACGGGTAGTCTTTTAGTGTGGTACTTAGCGAACAAAATGGAGGGAAGATTATTGTTTGGCATTATCTTGTGTATTAGTTTTACAGGTAAAACTTTAAACGTTTTCTTCCTTGTATAAGACAGGTATTTTATTTAAACGTTTATGTATTTAATTGAAGAACTATTCGTTGAATATGTAGTATTGTTACAGTGCTTATAGTATGAAACTCTATGCGACTATTTAATACCTGTTTTACTCCTCTGCTAAAGAAAGATCGGAACAGAACCAGAACATACATTTTATCTAGGTCTATTTTGAACATTAACAGTTCGTCATTAAATGAATGTATCAAGCACCACTTATTATTAAACATAATATTAGTTTTGATTGCGGAGACTTCACTCCACGGAGCTCTGCATACTTTGACATTCAGTCTTGAATAAAACAGTTGTTTAAAACGGGGTTTGATCAACAATATTTGATATTTTTACAGCAGACAGGCATCTGTCATAAAATGTAATCATGAATAATTCTTATTCACATCTACTCCGATGGTATAGTGTTAACTGGTATTTTTGACACTACGTACATGTTTTACATAAATGTTTTAAGAATGATTTTCAGTTTTGCTTTCTGAAATAACTTCTTCTCTAGGATATATGAACTTCGCCGTTAAATCCTACTCACTCAAAATATTATTTAATTATCATGCGAAACTGACAGACATACATATTCTTCTTAAAGATATTATTGAATAAACTGCGTGAACACATTCTGAATAGGACGATTTCGTAATTCGTATTTATTAGAAATAGATAAAGCGACAGATACAATTGTAAGAAAATTGATATAATCGTCAAAGATCTCGGTTAATATCTTCACAGGAAAACCTTTGATTGCATACAACGCTATTTACTATCTTCTGTATTTAAATTTTATTAAATGTAAATATTAATGAAATTACGTTAATACATACAATATCCATACAATAATCGTTTATGGGAATGTTATCTTGATATAAATATTTGGCAATAAATATCAGACATTAATTGAATAAATAGAACATTAAACAGAACATTTGCTAAATTTAGAATATCAGTAGCATAAATTATGACAGATACAGTCAACAAATTATTTGATACGTATGGGTATATTTGCGCCTTTAAAGTTGTAAATAACAATTGTATTCAACCTGTTTTAGGTATAGTTCGATTTCGAGGACAGCGATGTTTTTGTACTTTTCATGATTCAGTTTTATACTGGCTCCTACCTAAATAAGGCAAGGTATACGTACAATGTAAAGTATGCTGATTCCGAGTATGTAAATTGAACTTTGAAACGTCAACATCAAACCATAGATACCTAAGCATTTTTGACATTGAGTGTCCGTTACCGTGTACCTAAAATTGTTGTGTTCATGAATGTAATAAGATCCCGTTTCTAGAATGTCGAGTTAACACAACAGGTATAGTCAGAATAATTTATGATCTATATATACTTTACCGCCACAGCCTTTCAATAATTCAATTATTCAACAATTGTTGAAGCATGTACGTAGTCCAAAGCATGTCATTATATATAAAACAAATGAAGTGAGAAAACGTACAAAGCACATTTAAGACTTAGCCTTCCTTTTTTGAGAATAAGAAATCGAACCACACCAAGTCATGGAAAGAAAGGTTCGTAACATCTCACGAAACAAACACACGATGCAACATGATTATACATTTCATGGCCAAATCCTTGAAACCGTAACAAATGCAATATACCTTGGTGTAAACTTTAGATAAATACATCTCCTTAAACACTCATATTAATAAAATCTGCACAACAGCAAACAGAACAATTCGTTTCTTAAAATGTAATATCTACACATCCCCTGGCCTACAGTTTCCTATAATTAGAAAGTTTCCTTTTTTTCCAAGTGCTCTGGTCTAAGACTCTCACCTGAAATTGTTCTTCTGCCTACGCCTGAAATTTTCAAGCAGAATACCAACATACATACAGCTAGTTGTAGCAAAGTGCGTTTATAACCTGATTTTACTACTCTTGTCTGTATACTAGTATCTAACACTTTTTAAGTGTTTTCAGTCTCACTTTCTCACTTTGACATCTCACTGTCAATATACTTCTGTAAAGATCTTTCACTTGCACCGACTGCGCATCCTCTGAAAGGGGAGTAAAGCAGCGAACGAAGATACATAGATAGATGTATACCATTCTACAAAACAGCTGTCAGTTTACTGATATACAATGAATTCCAGAAAAGGGCTGCATAAAAAGGTTACACTTTCGACAGTCAGGTGCCTTCAAAAACTCACCATTTTAACAGAACTGTTATATGTCTTTGTCTGATACATTTGCATAATGTCCGTGTGCTGAAATTTCACATAAGATTTCAGCAATTGTTAGTTTTATTTCTTAACAAATGGTATTTAATTTTTTAAAAGGGAACAACATTTTGAGAATATTTTAAGTATCAGTCGTACGGGACAGTACGACAGAACAATAAATGGGCAGGTAGATTGTTGGTAAAGATATTGTCTGTTTATCAAAAATGTTTTGAAGATATTATTCTAAACCTTAATACGGGGTATCCGTGGCCGAGTGGTTAAAGTCGCTGACTTCAAATCACTTGCCCCTCATCAATGTTGGTTCGAGCCCCACTCGGGGCGTTGAATTCTTCACGTGAGGAAGCCATCCAGCTGGCTTACGGAAGGCCGGTGGTTCTACTCAGGTGCCCGCTCGTGATGAAATAATGCACAGAGGGGCACCTGGGGTCTTCCTCCACCATTAAAGCTGGAAAGTCGCCATATGACCTATCCTGTGTCGATGCGACGTTAAATAATAAAAAATCAATCTTAAATAAAACTCTAATTCTAATTCTGTTTTTATCTCTTGAAGTGGTGGCCGGCCAACGATAAAACAAACCGGTAAGAGGCGAAACGTTTGATACGCATATTCTAGGGACTTATATGTAGCAATGTTTCAGTTGGTAGAGTCAAAAGATCTCAGATCTGGGGACGCCTTGTCTCGTAGGATAGCCTTTTACAATAATTGACCAGCAACTTCCCAAAGAATGTTAGAGACTCTTGTAACAAGAAACGGAAAACGTTCCAATTCCTGAAGAATCCTTGGCACTTCCAACTTCCTTTTATAAAACACGTCTATCTGAATGAACTTTTATAAAACACATCAACTCTATCTGAATGAAAGTAAGTAGCTTTAATTGTAGTGGTGGGGATATGCTCGTGACCACCGATTTCGTTGTCCGACCATAATATAGAAAGTTTCGTAAACTATGTGTTGTTGACAATTTATTACGTTTATTTTCTGTACCATAGGTATATTTGCTGGGGAGTGGTGCACTGACTACAACACTGACAGCAGTGATTGGTGGGACCATGATGCCAACACAATCTGGTGTGAGGAAGGTTGTTGTGGCGATGGCTGGGACCAGCACTGTTGTATCAGTGGGTAAGTAAATATAGGAGTTGCTTCTCACAAAAAAAAAAAACTATTGTCGTTAGAGCCGTCTAAATGTATTTTATTTAAAAAATGTTGGTTATCATAAGATGAATGGACGTTTTCCCCTTTCCCTCCTCACTTTATCCCCAGCAGAAAAATATGAAATCTATTTTGAAATACATTTTTTCCTGGTAAGATACTATAGAATGTCAAAACTTGAAATGAAAAGGAAATGTTTAATTCACATGTAATATCATTTGATATTTCTTTCTCTTTTTTTTGTGAAAAATACCTCACTTTTTTAAAAACTTATTGCACAAGTAATAGTAGAAGTACAAACCACCACACTTTTCAACGCGGAATAAGTTATGATAAGTACATGTACATAAAAAGCAAAAACATCAATGCGAAAGTAACCCTGAAAACTGAGCTTATCTTTTACAAACTAACAGAAGATCAATACAGCTTTGTTTTCACGCACGAGTCAATACCTTTTATTTCACAATGTTATAGATCATATGTACATTCACGACTGTGATTATCTATAAAATCTATATCGTAGAAAACTTTCGAATGGCGAAAAATGACAAAATTGTATTCCTTCGACAGATTCTCAATACGAAAACTTGTGTTAGGTCTTTTCATTTAAGCCTGACAAAAACAAAAATCAAGCACACAGCCATCTGAGTTTTCTTAGTAGATTCTGTCTTTTATTTTTTGAAAAATAGCAGAGTTTTAACAGAACGTGCAGGAATGCCTTTTCACAATTACTGTCTTCATAAAAGTTTTTTTCTCTTCCTGTTATGATACTGAAGTTTGATGATACTGAGTTATAACACATTATTCCTGTTTCAGTGAAGCTGCCATGATAATTGGCATCGTGATAGGGTCGATAGCCCTTGTAGCAATAATTGTTTCAGTGTTGGTAGCAGTATTCTGTTGCTGCCGGAAGTCTAGAGGGCGTGCTGGACAGGTGTGTCAGCCTAATGGAGCACAGACAACCACAGGTAGGTATACAGTAAACACTTACTGAACAATTCGCGGATCAGTAATCAAACTATTTGCTCGAGGTACGAAGGTAAATGGTTTTGTACATAGACTTGCAGGATATTAAAGCTTTTTGGGTTGTTTTCTCATTTTAAGTAATATGTATTTTGCATGGAAATAATTCTTGAAACATTTCTTTTTCTAATTAGTACTAAAACCTTTTATGAAAAGACATTTCCACCCTGCTTGTCCATAACAACAGTGCACAATAATCTATAATAGATAATTTCTATGATATAATGTCAAATGAGTACATTTTAAAGGCGAACTGTATTATCAAAATTGCAAGCAAAACAATACTTTACATCAAAAAAGATATTGTCTTTGTTAAAATCGTATTCTTGAACTTAACCCTTAGTGATATGAAGTGTGTTTACAGTCAAACCTGTGTCAAGAAACCAGCCTGAGCTGCAACACAAGCTTGCAGCTTAATAGTGCTATAAGGCAAGTGTCTGTGTAAGACTAGCTGAAATTAGAACAGAAGGTCACTTAGGGAAGTCAGCTGACTAACTGCTTAAAGCCAGTGGTTACTTTATAAAGCAGCTGGCTTAGACATGTTTAACTTGTACATGAAAGTGGTTGTTCGCTCATTGGTACTTTGTAATAGCCTCACAAACAAAACAATGCAATTACTAATTTCTAACTTTTTTCACCTGCAAATTGACATCAAATCCCAGTGAATGCCAAGAAACACTAATTAATGGAAAGTAAGTGGGATCTTCAACGCATAGACATTAAATGTGTTTCCTTCTGGCAAAGCAAGAATATTATCAGTGGCTTTACATTTATCAGTTGCGCTCTGTTTATGTACCCCTATATCTTTCTTATATAACTTTAATACATGAGAAATTGTATAATCAATCATACAATAGGTTAATGTTCCTAGTTTGTAGAAATCAGGGTATATGGATACAATAGAACTTTAGGGTCCATTATATTCAGTTATCCTTGTTTATCCTTTGCAACTTGCGTAAAGAGAAAACTTATTGAGAAAATCCTACCCTGCATATTATGTTTCAATCTTTTTTATAAAGAAAAATAAGAAAATGACTCTAACCATTTGTATGATTATTAAAAACTCATTAAATTTACATTTTCAGTTCAAATGCAAGGTATGTCAGCGACGAATATGGCTTATGGGCAAGTGGGATATAATGGTGCAGTCAACTATCCAGTTGTTACTACTTCAAACATGGCACCTTCTACAGTACAGCAATGGCAGCCGCCATCCTATGATCAGGTCTATCCGAACAAAGAACAGTCATTAACCCATTGAGAGGCGAAGAGTTAATGAAACATTGTTTCATGCAAATGAAGTTTCGTTACTTTTTACATTTCGTTCTTTTAAATTGATAGACTTTCGTTCTTTCAAAAGATATTCTTTTGATCCAGTTACACTGTTACAGTTACGTAAGAGAATGATCCCCGCAATGGTAAATAACGAAAGACGTGTTGTTTTAAACACAGCTTCGCCTCTCGATTCGTATCTTTCCCTTATCACAAGATACTAACTGAAAGATATTGATAGCTACAACTCCTTCAGCATCTTGTCCTTCTCTTGTTTCTTGTTGTGCTTTGCTAAGGTTTGTGTTAAAAATCATTTTTTTATTTCGCAGTTTTTACTTGAGAAACCATGTATGATGAAAACCTGAGTGTCATATGTGCCTACCTTTTTATATATTAATGCATCTTAAGTATCATACTTTCAATTATAAACGTGTGGATGTACATTTAATTGTTGTTAGTTTTTTGTTTATAATTATGCATAATATGTGTTATGCAACACAGTATCTTACAATAACTTTTTAAGAAGTACGTTTATTTTTAAAACCATTTATTACTTATATTTTACAGGATGAAAATCGTATTTTGCAATATTCGAAACGACGATATCTATTAAAAGTGTTAGTATTACTGCTATGGAAACTATATCCATATTGTGGAAGGAGCAAGATCTGAACATGCATGTGTAGTTTATATTTTCATTCATTGTACATTTTCGTTGCAAATAAATTGCAATCATTACACTGGCACATCGTTAGTTATAATTACACTGAAAATATATACTGTCACACATTCTTTTCACAAAACGTGGATTCTGCAATAAAGCAGTTTCTTTTACGAAACCCGATTGATAGATAGATGATAATTTGTAGAACATGCAGGTCCATTTCATATTTAGTTTATAAATTTTTCCCGTCCGTTCTTCCATCTGCTAGTGTCAACATGCCCATCCTATGACTTCTTTAAGCTTTAGCAGTTTATCACCGAACCACAGACATATTGGTAAACAAACAACGTTTTACCAAACATCTACCTGTCAAATACATGTTTCACAGTTTGGTCTTGCGCGACTAGATGCTTAAAATTATCTGCTAAAATTTCCTCACCAACCCTTCATAAAGAATGCCAATTGTAAAGAAAAACAAATTACGAAAACTACGTTTACCTAGTTACGTGGAATTTCGGCACTTGGATATTATTGCAAAAGCATCAAAACGAAGATATATAATAAAGTTTTTAAAAGCACTAAATTGTCCTAAAGTGTGGCATCTTTATCCAGTTACATGTTTTATATGCTCTTCAATTTTCATGTAAAACAACTCTTTCATTCTATGATTAGACGTTGTTTAAATATTTTTAAACATCCGGCCAGACAGAGAGATAAGACAACTTACAACAAATTATAACCGGCTGCGACCTGAAGTTGCAAGGATTCGTAGAAAAGGCTCGCCACAAGACATGGTCTTGCGTAGTCCCATCAGTGAAAGTGGATGATTTTCGATCATGTTCATAAACCTTCTTATTGCCTAAAAATGAACAAAATATGAACATTTCAATATTTTATCAGAATGACAACAATTTTGTTTCCACGGTAACATTTAATTAAATGTTGGACTAAATGTTCTAGATTTTCTTAAATTTCAACTGCCATATTATTATTTTTTCAATATTAATCGATTCCTACTTTGAAAAAAAAATTCCGCGTCATGAACGGGTAAAGGAAGTATTTCATATAAAACATCTAATTAAACTGTTGTCAGCTAAATTTTGGACATAGCTACATGTGATTTGTGCATTAGGGGGATTCTCAAGGGAAGTTACTAATAGTCTATCTGCAGATATATATGATAGGAGTATTTTAATTCTTTAATTTAAAGTGTTTATGGGAAAATGAAAATATTTCAAATAATGTTCTGCATTCTACTGATGTTTTACCACGTATACGAAGTCTGTGCGACAACTAATTCAACTTCTCAAATATTTAATTAAGTTCGCAACTAAGAGCTTTTGTTATACTATGAAATGCGTAAAAAGCCTGTATGAGGAAAACCTACCGTACGAAGTTTTGTGAAAAGGCCCCAGGCTGTTATTCATTTCCTAAAGGTTATAACACACTAAATAGTTGTTGTTCTTTATTCTGTATAAAATTGACCTAATTCCAATGACCGCACACACACGGGAAACCCATTTTAAATTTCTGTAACCTACATTTCTTGAAGAATATTGTCGTACTAACTAAAAATCAAAAGAAAAGTGGGGTCATGTTTGATGCAAGAAAATATTTCATCAAACACACAACTGCAAAATCAGCTAAAAAATGAGACCCCAAATTATACTGGTGGGGGTATATCTACGTTTCCATGAAAAATTTTGTAATGTTGTTATTTCATTATGAAAATGCTACCTACATGTCAAGCATAGTTCTGTCAGTGATTTTAGCAAAAAAAAATTGCAAAGAAAATAAGGAAAATAGCTCTACAGAAGAAAAAACGAGGACTATTTGTATCCGCCATTATGCGACTACCATTTTTTTTCGCGCCATTTTTAGTGTCTGTATGCCTAAACCCAGTACAGACAAGCGTTCAAGCGATTTGATCCAATTTGAGGCCGACAAGACGCTTTTGAAAAATAACACTCGGATTTTATTCGTCCCCAACGCCATGTACTGACAAGCGTTCCATTGTTTTGATCCAGGGGCAGAGAAAAACGCTTTTAAATAACACCCGGATTTAATCCGTCCCAAAGCCTTGTGCTGACAAGGTCACATTGGATTTTGCGACGAGAAGACGCTTTTTAAATAACACCCCGGATTTTTCCTTTCCAGAGCCCTGCACCGACAAGCGTTCAATTGATTTTATCAAGCGACAGAAAAGACGCCTTATTTTAAATTACATACGGATTTTTTTCCGTTCCAGAACCCTGTACCGACAAGCGTTCCATTGATATGATCCAACGACAGAGAATACGATTTTTTAGATATTAACAAGTGTCTATTATTCTTTCTAAACTCCTGCTCAGCAAGCGTTTATTGATTTGATCCAGTGCTTGTCGACATTTTCAAAAACCCCTGATGTTATTTGTACGACGATCGTCAAATTTGCCACCTTAAATAATCTAATAGTAAAACAACTTACAAATCAATTTTTTTAGAAAAACATTTATTTCAGTAAATAAAAGTAACAGATCAATAAAATTATTTAAATAGTTTATATTTTCACTTTTCGAAATGAAACCCCTTTCCAACGCCCCCCTTTCCTCCCCCCCCCCCCCCCTCACGGGCCCTCAAAAAAAGCAGTTTTTCTAACGCGCACCCAAGAGTTGTAACGCACCTGAATACCAACATTATTTCGATTATGTAGATTTTACATAACAGCATTGATTTTACAGCAGTCTGCTGCTGTAGATTTCAATTTACACCTGTAAAACGACTGGTAAACAGTTCGAATTATTATGCAAACGAGATACAGCTGTAAAAAAAACCTACAGCTTTAAAAATGAAAAAGTTACAGCTGTAGAAATATTATAGGTGTTAAAAGAAGGCAAAAATTAAAGTTCGAATAATGAATATTATACAAAATTCTTCCCAGTTATAGGTAGCAACATCTAACAAACATTTCAAAGAGGGATAACAACTTTATTTTGATGATATCATAAATAAATAAACATTATTATTACGATGAACCACAATCAGTACCGTCTTTACGGGTAAGAAGAGACAACCCTATATAGAATAAAGAGATATCTAGTGAATGATATGGTCCCCTATGTTTGTTTATCTATCTAAACTTCAGTGCAGACACTTTTACCTTGTCTTTACAAGAGATACAAGTTTTACATTGTAAAATACCGATACATTGTAGGTGTATTGAGAGGAGACGGGGTTTTGAAATACTTACATAAGCTCTCGTCATTGTCACATGACAAAAATACAATACATGTACAATACATTCTTTACGGGTATCATTTACGCAAAAATTAATTCGCACCCATGGGATGTACGCACGCATTAGGTGTACATTATACTGACTAAAGTTAGGCTTAGGCTTAGGTTTAGGTGTACATTCAATGCGTGTGTACGTTCAATATGGGAGAATTAATTCCTGCCTTATAATTTATAGAGCGGAATCTCTAAAAATAGATTATAATAATATACGGGTAGTCTTAACTTGTGGTACATAGCAAAGAAAATGGACGGCAAAATATTGTTTCTCTTTATATTGTCTATTACTTTAAAAGGTAAAATGTTTAACATTTTCTTTACTTGAATAAAACTATTACTTTATCTAGACATACATGTATTTAACTGAAGCATTATTCGTTTAATATGTAGTATTGTTGGAGTGTTTAAAGATATTCGTTTAATACGGAAGTGCTGTTACATGGTTTAAAATTTTTATCATTTTATGTGATACGCTTTATGCGGCCATTTTATACCCGTTTCACTAATCTTCTAAAGAAAGGTCAACTTGAATGTAAATTATCTCAAGCACCATTTACTATTAAACATGTTTTAGTACTGATTGTGGGGACTTCACACAAAAAAGCAGTAGATACTTTGGTGTTCAATCTTTAATTAAAAGAGTTGTTTGAAACGGTTTCTACCAAACATATTTTATCTTTTTCAAAGTAGACAGGCATCTGTCTTAAAATCTCAAACAGAAATGTTTTATTATTTTTATTATGTTTTTATGTTAACTGATATTTTTTAACATTACATGAAAAATATTTTTTTGAAATGTTTTTCAGTTTTCGCATCCAAAATAACTTCTTTTCGGGGATATATGACCGTTTGTGTCAATCCAATTCACTAAAAATTATCATATTATTCTTCTTAAAGATATAACTGATGAAAGTTTTGTAAAATTATGTGTCGATAATTGTGCATGAAAACACTCTGAATAGGGTGATTTTCGTAATTCGTATTCAAAAATATTGTTATAATAAGCAAAGATCTCTCGCCATGATACTCGTATCGGTCCGTTATAAGTTTCCGTATTTAACTATTACTTAAACATTAAATGTAAATTCGTTTATCATGTTTATAGCTATAGAATAATCGATTTTAGAATATTTATAGGGGAATGTTATTTGATATTTATATTTGGTCGTGCACGCTAGTATATTATGTACGTGCATGCCAAATAAAAGGGACGTTAAACAGGTTTTAATTTAAGATATCAGTAGCTTAAATTATGACGGATACAGTCAACAAATTATTTGATAAACATGGGTACTTTTTGCGCATTTAAAGTTATAAATAACATGTTTTAGGTATTATTTGACACTGAGTGTTCGTCTTCATGTAATTAAAACTGTTATGTTTATGTAATAATATCCCGTTTCTAAAATGAATTTACACAACAGGAATAGTCAGAACAATTTATGATATATAACATACTTCACCGCCATAGCCTTTTAATAATTCATCAATTGTTGAAGTATGTACGTAGTCTAAAGTATGTCATATATGAAATAAACAAAGTAAGAAAACTTACAAAGCACATTTAACACACTGGCACAATCTTAATCAGATCAGATGGTTCAAACATTGTTTGAGTGGTGACTCTTACGCAGTGGACGAAATGACATATGAACACTACTGTACAATCAGACAGAGGAAGGAGATTTTTGTCAGTGATTGAGAAAATCGCATTATATACAATGCTTATCTAAATCAAGTAACTATTTAAACACTTCCTATTCAAAGGGCTACTTCTTAATTTAAAGACAAAGCATGCATATTTTCATAAAAGTATTCGTGTTCGTATATTTCTGCAAAAAAATGGGCCGAAAACCAATCCCATCGCATTTATGAAATTGTGTCGTTATGCAACGCCTAAATTGGAAACCGTTCTACTTCTTAACGATCGAGCATTTTTTATCCTCATGAAAAAGATGTCCTGACCCTATACAAGTTCCATTCTAATGTTATTGTATTCGTAATTTTATTTCGTTTTACATTAGATAAATGTCTTGATATTCAGGAAACGACCATTAATTATCACCCTAATTATAGTTCTGGATACTCTTAGGATTATTATTTATGTTAAGATAGTAGACCTAATATAGTGAACCTCCTTTTGAAGAGTATTCAGTTCCTACCATAAACGTACTTTGACTAATTTTTCGAGAAGACCTAGTCGCACTAGGACCAAACGTTTTTTATTTATATTTCTTTTTTCTTAGTAAGCTTAACAGTTTTCAAGGCTTATAATTGATTTATTGTACAAAATATCAAATTTAATTTCACTGGTAAGAAACTATAAGATTGCTTAATTTAGTCAAAATAAGAAATAAAAAGATACTAAATATTGCATTTGGTATTTAGTCGTGAACCTTAACAGATTATGCACTATTCTAATATGCTTGCCTCTGTTAAAACACTCCTGCGCTAAAATGACGTCACATTAACGTGCGGTGACGTCAAAGTTTTTGTTGTTACCAAGAAAGAGCGCTTCTATATTTTATCTACTGTTTTAGATTAAGTTCATATTAGAATCGAAATAATTTATAGCATAAACGTATTTTAACACTATTTATGCACGGTGGGTGGTGATACGTCGTTCAAATATTTTCACGAGGGCTGCGCCCTCGTGAAATCATTACGCCCGACGTATAACCACCCACCGTGTATAAATAGTGTTAAAGCACTCTTTTGCTATAAATTATTTCTTAAATAACAGCAGAAATAAACAACCATAGATATTACACCATATATTTGCGTAATACAAGATTTAAGTTGGCAAACATTTCAGGAAGTGTCGTTAACGATATGTAATATAGATCGTTTTCGATGATATCTATTTCTTAAATTTATACTTGTCTTTACAAAAGTGTTACACTGATAGCTTCTAGCATAGTTCGTCATTCTTTACTGTCTCGATCTCTTACACTTTTGCGTTTTATTTTTGTACTGCTATATGTATTTGTATTTTGAATGCTTTGTATTTAGACAAGTTAAAAGGACACTAGTTATAATTTATCAAATAACTATATGTTTACGTCCCTTGCGTTTTACAACAGACAGTTAATCAAAGATTAATATATTTTACGAACATAAAATGAAAAGAAGACATTTTCAAGTCGGTAACCAACATTTGTAAATTAATCAATAATCGCAGCTTTTAAATTAATCGATCCCCGAATAGTTGTTAGACTTATAAGTAGTTATAGAATCACTATTGTCTGTATTTTTAGTAAAGATAATTATATATATTTATAGAGTTTATAACGCTTATTCTCTGTACCACAGGCATATCGGCCGGGCAGTACTGCACGGAATATGATAGTGATGACTGGTTTGACAGTGACCCTTACAACAGAATCTGGTGTGAGAATGGTTGTTGTGGCGACAGCTGGGACCAGCACTGTTGTATCAGTGGGTAAGTAAGTGTAGAGGGCTGCTTAACATAGTCATCATAATGTTTTGTTGATAGAACGGCCCAAAGGTACATGTATGTGTTATTAAAAAGATTAAGAGATTAATGCGTGTCGTTATATAAAAGGACTTGTTTCAGAAGAAAAAAACAGAAACAAAAACAAAAAAAAACAACAAAAAAAAAACAAGAAAAATAGACAAAACAACAAAGACTAACAACAACAAAACCCATTCAAACATAAAATACCATGCAACAACAACAAAATGAAAATTTTACTCTAAAGATTTTAGTAAGTATTAAGTATTACGGACCAGTCTTATTACAGAATATACTTTATGAGTAAGATATATGCGTTATGTTTTAAGGCGTAAGTAAAGAGGTTTGCGATTTTTCTACATGTTGGACAGATCACTTTTAGTCTCAATGATCATTTGTGTGTTTTCCTGAAACATATTCTACATAGACCTCCTGAAGTACCTGCTTATGCTTTCATCAGTAGTAGTTTTTGTTGTTGTTTCAGTGAGGGTTTTTTTTTCGTTTTTTTAGTATTTGTTCGCTTTTCATTGATACGTTTTCACTTAGTCTTCATTTCCTTTTTTTCTACAAAAAACCGTCAATATGATTAATTTTAGATTAGGAAAATTGTTCCTGAAGTTGCCATGATGTAACACCCATACAATTAAATTTTTCAGACATTTGTACACCATATCATACACTTACTGAATGGCTTGCCGGTCAGTTGTCATGTACATGACGTCAGTAATAAATTTGAGGAAATGTAAGCCTAGTAAAAATGTATTGAATAAAAACCGGTCAAATAGTTTGACCTTTAGACCGGCAATTTATATAAGGAGACGTGTAACAATACAGTAAACAATGAAGATAATCAATAAAATAATATGATTAAATTACATAAATTATACTGTCAATATATTGACACATTAATTTCCTAGATTTCGAAACATTTGACATAATTCAGAAGGAGTGCTTCCTGAGGAAACGGCTCTGTAATGATAATAGAGCTTATGTATGGAACGCCGCAAAACAGTAGTGTATAAAAACTAACACACCTTCACCAGACTTGGAGCAGAACTAGTTATGACAGATATCAATAAAGTACAAATATCAAGGCGAAAACACAGCGCCTAAAATTGTCGTACATTAATACCTTGTGACAAGCACATTTTAATAGGTTATCATCCAAATTAGCCGTAACAAGTGAAAGAGCAGCATTTCATGACGAAAAATCCATATTGCCTGCCTGTGGCGGGATTCAAACACAGGTCGCTCGTCCAATGCTCTAACCACTGAGCCAAAGAGTCGACTACCTGGCGCGTTAGCAACCATAACGCTTCCCCACTTCAAAGAAGTCATCATTTATGATGACGTGCAAGCCATTTTGGAATAGAAAGTGCCTATTACGACAAAGGATTCAACTCCAAAGAGTCAACTCCCTTGCCAAAGAATGGATTTAAACGTGCAGGCTATGTGTAAGCGAACGAAACACTCTGAACATCCAGATCTTTACACTTTATTCGTAACTACGCTCCTCCTGAAAATATCTGATGTTTACACAATGAATCGTAATTACGACATATAAAATGGCTGAAGTAATTTTCTTTCGGTTATGATAAAGTAGTTTGATGATACTGAATTTTAGTATATTAGTTCTATTTCAGTGAAGCTGGCATGATAATTGGCATCGTGATAGGGTCGATAGCTCTTGTAGCAATAATTGTTTCAGTGTTGGTAGCAGTATTCTGTTGCTGCCGGAAGTCTAGAGGGCGTGCTGGACAGGTGTGTCAGCCTGCTGGAGCACAGACAACCACAGGTATCCAGTAAACACTTATTGAATAACTTGCGGGTCAGTAATCAAAGTATTTGCTCGAGATACGAATAATACATTTATAATGTATAATTGACTGGCAACTACTCAAGCTTTTTGGGTTTTTCATCTCCTTTTTAATAATTTGTATTCTGCCTGGAAACTTTTAAACAGAATTTGTTTCCAGTTAGTACAAAAGCTTTTTATATGAAAATACGTTCCTCCCTGTTTTTTCATAACAAAAACAATCCACCATAATCTATTATTCAGTCATTCTTATTCATGCTCTTCTCAGTTTGTGTGAATGTCGAAAGTATCTGAAACTATAGGACGACAAAAAGAGAAATGAATTATACTGGCAATATCCTACCCGGTATATAATTTTTTTTTTCTTGTAAAAAGTAAGATACTTTTAGCCATTTGTATGATTTTTTAATTCAATGTATTTACTAATTTTAGTTCAAATGCAAGGTATGCCAGCGACGAATATGGCTTATGGACAAGTGGGATATAATGGTGCAGTCAACTATCCAGTTGTTACTACTTCAAACATGGCTCCTGCTACAGTACAACAATGGCAGCCGCCACCCTATGATCAGGTCTATCCGAACAAAGAACAGTCAAACACCTACTGATTTACCGTGATAGGCGAGAAGTTAATGAAACATTGTTTAAGACAGAGTTTCGTTTATTTAGACATTCATTCTTTTTTAAATTGAAAGACTTTCGTTCTTTCAGAAGATATACGTTTGTTATTGTTACAGTGGTGCTTAGACATAGCTTTAGATAATAATCCCGCCGGGATAAATAAAGAAAGACGTATTGTTTTAAACACAGCTTTGCCTCTTGGTTCGTATCTTTCCCTTATCTTAAAGATATTGAAAGATACGTCACCATTCCTTTAGCATCTTGTCCTAGTTTTGCTGTCCTTTCACTAAACTTGTTTTGTTAAGCTTTGTGTTACAAATCATTGTTTTATTTCGCAGTTATTACTTGAGAAACCATGGATGATGAAAACTTGAGTGTAGTATGTGTTTTCCTTACTATATAATGTATCTAAAATATATATTGACATATTCACGAATAAACATACATAATTATAAACGTTTCCATTTTACAAAGTTCTTGTTTACGTTTATTTCTTACTATATTTAATTGTTGTTAATTTTTCGTTTATAATTATCAATGAAATGTATTATGCAAGACAGTGTGATAGAACAACATTTAAAGAAGTACAATCATTTTAAAACCTTTTATTAGTTATGTTGTAAGGATAAAAATCGTATTTTGCAATATTCGAAATGACGAAATATTTTTTAAATTAATAATGTTACTACATGTACTAAGAAAACTTTATTTACACTGTGGAAAGAGCTATAGATCTAAACTTATAAGTATTATATATTAATTCATTCCTTGTAATTTTTTGTTGAAAATAAATTGCTGTATCGTTACATTAACACATTGTTAGTTATAATTACACGAAAAGTATATACATATCTGTCACACATTTATTTCGCAAAAGGTGGATTCTGCGATAAAGCAAAGTTTCTTTTACGAAACCCGATTGATAGATAGATGATAATTTGTAAAATATGCAGGTCCATCTCATACTTAGTTTTGATTTTTTTTCCCGTCCGTTCGTCAGTCTGCTAGTCTCAACATGCGGATCCTGTGACTTCTTTAAGATTTAGCAGTATACCACACCGCAAAGTATAAACAAACAACTTCTTTACCATCAATCTGCGTGTCAAATACATGTTGTGCAGTACTGTTAATAAGAAGGTCACAGGTCAAGGTCACAGCATGTCATATTTTACGTCCAAGGCATAACGTAATAATCATTCAAGGTATTGACTTAAAATTTGTCATAAAGGTCACACTCAGCGCACTCGTGAGATCCGATATGGCAAAATCCACTCGAGCCGAATACAGGATCCCAGATCGAGTTACTGTTATAATAACCCTATTATATTTACTTGCGTAATACAGGAATAAAGTTAAATTAGTTTAGAAGGCAAAGTTTTCATGAAGTTTTGTAATACAATCGTGTTCGTTGATATCTATTTATTTAATTTATACGTGTGTCTTCTACAATAGTGTTACAGTGATATATAGCATAGTTCGTCATTCCCTACTTCCTCGATCTCTGGCACTAGTGACCCTTAGACCTCTGGCTCTAGTGACCCTTAATAACTTATTCAGTTTTATTCGTACTGTTATACGCATTTGTATACTGCTGAATGCTTTGTATTCAGACAAGTTAATTGACTCTGGTTATTAAAAGATTACGTCCCTTGCGTTTTACAACAAATAGTTAATCAAAGATAAATAGCTATACTTCCGTGGATATGTAAAGGTAAAATATGAAATACAAAAATTTAATAGAAAACATAGACAATAGTTAATAAATCGATAGTTACAGCTATCGATAGCTTTTAGATTAATCCGTCCCCAATTGTTAGACCTATAAGTAATGACAGAACCACCATTGTCTGTTTTATTCAGATAAAGATAACATGTGCGTTTTACAACAAATAGTTAATCAAAGATAAATAGCTATGTTTCCGTGGATATGTAAAGGTAAAATATGAAATACAAACATTTAATAGAAGACATAGACAATAGTTAATAAATCGATAATTACAGCTATCGATAGCTTTTAAATTAATCCGTCCCCAATTGTTAGACCTATAAGTAATGACAGAACCACCATTGTCTGTTTTATTCAGATAAAGATAACATGTAAAGATAAATTGTTAACAGTAGTTTCATGCATATTTTAACCCCTTAATTTACTATATTTTCTCGTAAGGTCAGTGTAGCTTAGTGGCATACTACATCTCGGTCAAGTAACTGTCGTTGGATGTCTTGTTGACGAGTTGGAAGCACATACATGTATATCTTAGTCATTTTTTTCAGCTATTTTTGTAATAAATTCCTAGTAATTGTAGATATATTAAATACTTGCCGATTTTGACAAGATTTTCAGTAGATAAATGTTTTGGACCGATGGTCCATGAACTTTAATTTCAAAGGATTGTATGTTTAATCGATTCAAAAACGAAACGGCGAGGAGTTTATTTCGCCAACCAGTACTGATAAGCATAATTTAAAATGCTGCCAAATGAAGTTTGTTTTCTGAAGTTCAGTTTCAAATACCAATACTCACCAAGCATACGTTATGCCTAGGTTAAACTCATAATGGATATTTCACTGCTTTTTGAAAGAATGCCAAACGTAAAGAATTAACAAGTCAAACGGTTAATCGCGGCCAGAAATTTGTACAAACCGGACAGAAGTTGCGAAATTGTCATTTGTGCAGGAAAGAAGCGTTTTCCATAATGTCCAGTACTGGACAGGTATAGTGACCATGCACGGACACAGCCAATTTTCTCAGAGGGGGTCCGATCCCCTGCCCCACCCACCCTGGAAATTTTGAAATTTAGCACTTCATTTTTTTGCATTCTGGGACAGTTTTATGGACTAACCTGTTAAATTTGGGAAAATGATAAAATCAAGCTTTCTTGAAGGTAAAATTCTTAGTTTCTTTTAGATAAATAATATGAATTATGTCGGGGTCGTATGTAGCAGCAGCCGCATATACTTTACATGCAGTCCTAATGTTGCCTTTTTCGAAAAACATTTTCTTTTCTTCTTGTCTTCTTTCCTTTTTTAAAGATTTTCCAAAGGGGGTCCGGACCCCCGGTCCCCCACCCCCCCCCTCCCGCCAACCCTCTGGATCCGCGCATGGTGACATATCAAGCTTTCTGTTTATGCAGGTAAACTTGTGTTTGGTTAAATTTCAACAGAGCACAATTGTCTGAACAGTGTACAAACTCATTACTGTTTTTTCAGGCAAGGGTGGAAAAAAGTGATAGACAATGAAAGCAGTAACATTTTTATTAAAAAAACCCAAAAAAACAATGAGACAAACATTTCCAACATCTTTAGACGGTTAAAAAATCCCATGTTAAACATACGATAAAGCCCGAAACGCGTGAAAATGTTCCGAATGTAAATCGGGTGAAGTAGGCGCTCTATGTATAGAGTTAGATTATGCGTCTAGATACTGTACCAGAGGGGTCGGTCAGTTGTGGGTTATTGATTAAACTGGGCGAGTCTACTTACTTATTAATTGAGGATGAAAAAAAAAACGTGTTTTTTTTTTAATGTTGCTCTTAAACAAGGGTGGCTGTTGAGCTACTAAAAGTACAACAACTGTTACAGTTAATTCACAACAAATCGTACGGTATGTTTTATAATCAGTAGAAGCTAGTCGTATTTACGCTTATGAGACCTGTTTCACCCATATGTAAAGAATTCACAGGTCCGTCATGAAATATTTTCCCCAGCGCGCATATACTTCACCTATTCAATATGATCGCGGCCGGCCGCGATCAACAATACATGAGAACTACGTCAAACCTTGATACATGAAATTTTAGCACTAGTCTTGTATACTATTGAAAATGCATCGAAACGAAGATATAGGACGGTTCTTTTAAATTGCGAGTTTTTAAAGGCACTGATTTTTCCGAATGCGTGGCCTCTTTATCCAGTTACATGTTTTACATGATTTAAAACAACTCTTTCCTTTTATGACTCACGTTTAAAAACCTACTCATTGCTTAAAAATGACAAAATATGAACATTACAATATTTCATCAGAATGTCAACATTTTTGTTTCCATGGTAACATTTGATAAAATGTGGGACTAGATTTTCTTAAATTTCAACTGCCATTATTATTTTTCAATAGTAATCTCACTTTAAACAAGAGCTGTCGGAGGACAGCAACGCTCGATTATTCAACAGTCTAGTCAATTGAATGAATATTAAAGTCCAAAAAGCGGCATAATTTTGTAAAATTGCAACACAGGTTAAGAAACCTGCATATCAGCTCATGACAATAGACAATTGTGTGAAATTTCAATTCATTCCCATTAGCGGGTACTGAAACACCAGCTTTTACATACAAAACCTTAACCAAAAATTTCTTAGAAAAAAAAAGCCATGATTTTGTAAAAATGAAAAGTAGAGTTATGGAACCTGTGCAATGCATGTCAGATCATCACAGTGAACAAGTGTGTGAGGTTTTAATCCATTCTCATTAATTGGTACTGAGATACCAGTTTACATACAAAACCTTATCCAAAACTTTAAGTCGAAAAAGGGGCGTAATTTTGTAACCCAGTACAGACAAGCGTTCAAGAGATTTGAACCAGCAACTTTTTGAAGTAACCTTCAAATTTTATTAGTTCTTAACGCCATGTATTTACAAGCGTCCCATTATTTTGATCCAGGGGCAGGGAAGACGCTAAAAAAGAAAAAGAAAAAAAAACCCCATGATTTAATTCATTCCCAACGCCTTCTACTGACAAGCGACAGAGAAGACATTCTTTTTAAATAGCACCTCCTTTTCCAGAGCTCTGCACCGACAAGCGTTCAATTGATTTTATCCAGCGACAGGAAAGACGCTATTTTTAAAAAATAAACCCCGGATTTTTTTTTCGTTCCAGAGCTCTGTACAGACAAGCGTTCCATTGATTTAATCTGACGACAGAGACGACGCTAAAGCCCTATTCAAGATATCAAAACAGCGTCTATCATTTGTTTCTACATGCGAATCAATGATTTGATCCAGTGCATGTGCAGACATTTTTCAAACACACCCGAATATTATTCGTTTCCAAAGTCCTGCATTGCCAAGCGTTCAAATTTGACCACCTTAAATCTAACAGGTTTTTATCTCTCGTTTTGAAGAAAACAAGTGGCCCTAAATTCTTGCAGTTTATACAGATTTTAAAAGATATTTTTAAACCTAAAGACGTTTTTCATTTTTCTTTGACCTCTTTCCAAAAAAAGTTATTCTTACTTGCACCCAAGAGTTGCTACGCACCTGAATACTAAAATTATTTTAGGCATGTTCATGCAGAAATCGTTTCCTAACGGATCTATGATACATAGTATCCTGTACGAAATATTACAGCTGTAGAAGACCTGTATTTTTGTTCAAAATGAAAATCAAGATTATTTCAAATATACACATGTAGATTTTACAAAATTGATTTTACAGCTGTAGATTTCAATTTACACCTGTAACAGTAAACAGTTCGAATTATTGTTTTTATGCAAACGAGATACAGCTGTAAAGATAAACCTACAGCTGTAAAAATAAAAAAAAACGTACAGCTGTAGAAATATTATAGATGTTGAAAGAAGGCATTATTTTAAGGGACTTAAGCAGTGGTACAAAATGTTTACGAATTGAAAGCCTCTATAAACTGTAGCAGTTACTAAAACAATGGCAAAATAAATGGTTTAGTAAGTAAAGAAAAATGTGTAATATGTTTACAGTATAGAGATTGCACAATTCAACTGTAGGATGCAAAATAGAAACTTACTACATGTATCTGATCTTGATTATAAAACCTTCTTTGTCATGAAAACATAATTATGACAATCTCGTAATTATTTCTTATACTTATTGGCATCAAATATAGTGTAAACAGTTAATGTATGTACCTATACATGTCCTTATAAGTATATTAGATAATTAAACATTTGCACTTACTCAATACTACTTTGTATTCAAATATTTAAGATGATGTGATGTCTCTGTGAACTTCAGTTATATTCCGCCAAAATGCATTCAAGATGGATTACAGCACTAAATGTTTCCCTGAGGCGCCAAAAAAGTTACAGCTGTAATTTTGAGACCAGTTTACAGATGTAACTTCAACTGAGATATTTTGCAGTTTTATTTTTGAGCCCTTTACCTTTTACATGTGTAAATGTAAACTGCATTTCTGGTCATATCTTATTTACAGGTCCTTTAAAGTTGTAATTTTAAAATTAAACAGGTTTTTACATACTTTTTACAGCTGTAAAACAGGTCCGATTTTTGTATAGATTATGTCAAACTTTGCACAGAGACAACAAAGTCTAAAAGAAAGACATTAAACTAAACATGTATAACAAAGGGTGGTGTCGGAGGTTATGTAGCAGAGATTGGAGGACAATATCAAGAAGCTGAACAAACCTTTTTGCGTGTTGGTGAATGCCGATGGATGATGGGAGAGGTATAATATTGGCCGTGAAACTTGAAGTACACGTATTTTATTTTCATAACATATTTGTTCACAGTTTTGGTAATAAAACAAACTACCGACAGTTTTTGGGGTTTATTTGGTCGGGTAGGAGTAGAGGGGCAGTTTCATGAACTGTAAAAAAAATTAAGACAAACATTTCTTTTTAGGCGGATGGGCTGTAAATAGGACGGTGTGCGACTGTTTGTGTATGTGATGGTGGGCAGATGTAATGGACGGACGCAAAAACAGATGTATGAACAGTAGTTCGAAATTAATACGAAGTTGTTCTTCAGAAGCATTTATCGCTGTAAATGTCTAAGTCTAATTGTGTTGCATTATCTTGAACAAAATACTTAAAACATTTTATAAGATGCTCACTTAATAAATTAGACACTGATTAAGTAAATATATATTTTATCATCATATGACGAGAAAACCATTCTGTATCCTGTGTATTTTCGTCTAGGTCGGCATTGTAAAAATGTTGGTGTGGTTAAAACATTTATCCCTATCCTAGAACTAGTTAAAGATTAGCCGCTTACTGTTACAACGCGTTATTTTAATTTCTGTCAACGTATTTTACGTGACGTCATACGCCGTTTGTGTTATAACCGTCCGGTTTGTGACGTGGACATACTAGTAGCCCTTCAGAGATGAAAATGAGGCCAGGAACGCCAACCCTGTGTATCAATCCAAAACTGAATTTATCAAAACTTTTATCGAAGTACAAATGACTGCATTTTGTCAAAAAATTACTGCAAGTATAGTTCATTATAATGTTTTACGTCCAGAAAAGTTAAAAGTATAAACTTTGTGTAGACTAATTAAAAGTTTTCTCTTTGAAAACAAAATTGTAAATAGTTATTGTTTTAAAACTGTTTTTATACATTTTAACTAGCCTAAAGCTACTTAAAAGTGAATGGATATCTTCATTGCCAAATATTGCAATCTGTTGTTACTAGATAAAGTTTTTGACGTTAGCGATATTTGTTCGTTTCTATGTAAAGATTAAAAATATCATTCACGAGTGAACACCTGATGCATTATTTTCACGAGTGACATAGCCATGATATGGTGTTCATGAGTGAGATATTTTGATCTTACATGTGAAACAAACAAACTTTCCTTTTTCAATATATGTCAGCCCAATATTTCGATATTTCACTGAAAAAACATTTGATAATTTATTTGATTCCCAAAAAGGTCTAAACTACGGTTGTTTACTTCGACAAACTTAGCAATAAGTATCCTAAATGATACTGATTTTAAGGACCTACTCCGCGGCTATTCAAATTCTATTGTGTGTATGTAACCCATGATTACAACAGGTAACAGTTAACGGCCACGCGCCACATCTAAGCACGCAAAACCACAAGTATTCTGTATAGAATTTTATATTAAATAGTCTCTATTTTGACAGGCGTCACTGTTCATAGTCAGGATTTTCATGTGTTTTTTCAGTGACAATTTAAGGTTAAAAGGTAGGACTGGAGCAGGTCTTTAAGAGATGTTTGACACCTCGAGTGCAGAGCGCGAAACTATTGTATTTTGTTCTTACGAATAATGAATATTAAACAAAACTCTTTCCAGTTATAGGTAGCAACATAGAACAAACATTTCAAAGAGGGATAACAACTTTATTTTGGTGATATCAAAAATGAATGAAACATATTATTATTACGATTAAACGACACCTTGCCACAATACCGTCTTTACGGCTAAGGAAAGACAATCCTTTTTAAAATAAAGATATATCTAGTGAATGATATTGTCCCTTATGTCTGTTTATTGCTAAAAGTAGAGCATTCTATTTAAACTTTAGAAGAGATACAAGTTTTGCATTGCAAAATACAGAAACATTGCAGTTCTATTGAAAAAAGATGAGATTTTGAAATACTTACATAAGCTCTCGTCATTGTCACATGACAAAAATACAATACATTCTTTACGGGTATCATTTACGCAAACATTAATTCGCACGCATTGGGTGTACGTAATACTGACTAAAGGTTAGGCTAACGTTTAAGTGTACATTCAATGCGTGTGTACGTTCAACGTGAGAGAATTAATTCTTTCCTTAGAATTTATAGAGCGGAAGCTCTAAAAATAGATATAATAATATACGGGTAGTCTTAACTTGTGGTATATAGAAAAAGAAAATGGACGACAAAATATTGTTCCTCGTTATATTGTCTCTTACTTTAAAAGGTAAAACATTAAACATTTTCTTTACTTGAATAATACTAGCATTTTATTTAAACATATATGTAATGTAACTGAAGAATTATTTGTTTCATATGTAGTATTGTTATAGTATTTAAAAAGATTCGTTTGATATCATGGTAGTACTGTAACAGGATTTAAAATTCATATTATTTCATGTGACACGCCTTATGCGGCCATTTTATACCCGTTTGACTGATCTTCTGAAGAAAGGTCAACTTGAATGTAAATCATCTGAAGCACCACTTACTATTAAACGTGTTTTTGTTTTGATTGTGGGGATTTCACTCAACAAAGCAGTACATACTTTGATGTTTGATTAAAAGAGTAGTTTGAAACAGTTTCTACCGACCATATTTCATCTTTTTCAAGGCAGACAGGCATCTATCTTCAAATCTCAAAACGATTTTTTTTTATTCATTATTATTTTTACGATCATGTTATTATGTTAACTGATATTTTTAACATTACATAAATTTTAAAGTCTTTTTAAAAAATGTTTTTCAGTTTTCGTATCCAAAGTAACTTATAACCGTGCGTTAAATCAAACTAGCTCAAAATATCTTTTTACTGTATTAACAATTATGCAGACTGATTCGTCTTAAAGATATAACTGAAGACAGATTTGTAAAAAAATATGTTGATAAATTTCTGAATATGGCTATTTCGTAATTCGTATTAAATGATGTTGAGATAATCAACAAAGATCTCTTAATATCTTCGTAGGAAAACCATTGATTACTCACAGCGCCACGATATTTTCGATAATGCACTGATATCGGTCCGCAATATCTTTCAGTATTTAACTATTACTTAACATGAGGGCTTTAAATATTAAATGTAAACATGTAATGAAATTCTGTTTATATTCGTCTTATGAGAGCAATAGAATAATCGATTTTACAATATCTATATGGGAATGTTACTTTATATTAATATTTGGTCGTGCACGCTAGTAATATGTGTATGTGCATGTCAAGTAAAAGGAACCTTAAACAAAACAGTTTTTAGTTTAAACTATCAGTTTACAGTTCGTTTTCGTAAACATCCTGTTTGTAAACGTTAAATATTACGTTTTGTAACTTAATCTCAGGGTTCCATATTCTAGTGTGTCTTCTATAAGAAAAACGTTAGCTCAAGCTAAACCAAAACATAATCAAGAAGTATAAAGGTCATTTAGTAAGTTGAGAAATTTTGGTTTCAAAACGTGTAAACACGCATGACCTAGTAATCGAACTGTAGCTTAAACTATGTCAGAAAACAGTCAACAAAATATTTGATATGCATGGGTACTTTCCGCACATTTAAAGTTATAAATAGCAGTTGTATTCAACGTGTTGTAGGTAGATACCTGTTCCCATTATTTGACATCGAGAGTTAGTACTCATGTACTTAAAACTGAAAGTTGCGTTTATGTACTAAATAAATGATATCCCGTTTCTAGAATGAATTAACACAAGAGGTGTAGTCAGAATAATTTACAATCTATATATACTTTACCGCCATAGCTTTTTAATAATTCAACAATTGTTGAAGCATGCACGTAGTCTACAGTATGTCATATATAAAATAAATGAAGTAAGAAAACTTACAAATCATAATGAACACACTGGACTAAGCTCAATTGCAACGTTGTTTAAGTGACAACTCTTGCGCAGAACCAGTGGACGAAATGATACATTTCCGGGCTTGTTAGTATGATTTAGATAAATTTCTACCCGTTATTATATAGTTATATACCTACTCGAATGAAAACGATAGGTGCGCATAGAGCGCAAATGCGCGCGGATCTTAGCACATGTGTTCATTTAGAATGTGTGCAGTTTATTCGAACACTTTTCGGCAGAGGAAAGTCTTTTGTCAGTTTTTGAGAACACAGCGCATCATATTCAGTGCTTATCTTGATCAAGTAATTTTTGAAACACTTCATTTTCAAAGGACTGTTTCTTGACTTAAACACAAAACATGTTTTGTTCAAAGAATTGTTCGGGTATGTTTGTTAAAAGTGGGCTTAAACCCTAACGCAACACAGTTAGGAGTGTGTCGCTACGCAACATATTCAAGCGGAAACCATTCTGCTTCTTAACTATTGAGCTTTATCCCTCTTTGTCGTCCTGACCTCATACAAAATTACTTAAACACGTCCCATTCTAATACATTGTTACAGTACATGTATTTTGAATTTCGCTTAACATTAGATATTTTTTATATTCACGAAACGGTCATTACACGTATCTACTAACATCTAATAATAGTTCTGGGCACTCCTGGTGCTACCATTTGTGTTAAGATATATTTTTATAACATGTTTTTCAGTGAATTATCGAAATATTAGAGAGAAATATAACTGTATTTTTACACTGTAAAATGATAAAATATATTTTCAATTGTATGAAACTATAAAAGTGGTAAAATTTTGTCAAAGTATGAAATGAAAAGAATTTTTTACCTGTAAGATCAAATATTTTTCACTCAAGAGCACCACATCTTACATTTTCACTGGCGGCTGTGTCACTCGTGAATATATTACATCAGGGGCCGTATTCATAAAGCATCTTAAGTATAAGTTTTGACTTAATTTGAAGATTTTACTTAAGTCTGTGGTGATTTCAGCTTAAGTCTAAGTAAAAAACTTAAGTCCTATTCATAAAACAGCTTAAACTTAAGATACGTAAGAAATGACTTATGTCAGAAAACAAAATAGCGTCGTGAGTACGATTAAAGTGTTGTTTTTCAGATAAAAGCCCTTTAAACATAATTGTGCATGTTGTATCTGTCTGAAATTAATGTTGTTTTTTTTAGTGTTTTCGTCCACAATAAAAGCTAAGAATTACTTATTAAGTTGTTATATGAATAACAAATATACTTAAGTAAAATAAATTTCTTGCCTAAGTAATACTTAAGTAAATAATCAATTTCTTATACTTATACCTAAGATGCTTTATGAATACGGCCCCTGGTGTTCAGTCGTGAACCATAACAGGTGATATAACAGCAGAAATGAACAACTAAATGTTATAAATATTACATCATGTATTTGCGTAATACATGAATTAAGTTAAGTGAGTTTAAACTGTCCATGTATTGTCGCTAACGATATGTACAGTTCGATTACTAGGTCATACGTGTATAAACGTTTTCAAACTAAAATTTCTCTACTTGCAAAATGACCTTTCTACTTTTTGATTATGTTTTGGTTTAGCTTGAGCTCACGTTTTCCTTATACAAGACACACTAAAATATGGAACCCTGAGTAAAGGTTACAAAACGCAATCTTTCATGTTTACAAACATGATGTTTACGAAAACCAACTATAATACAATCGTTTTCGTTGTATCTATTTATTTAATTTCTACCTGTGTCTTACAGTGATACCCTATATCATAGTTCGTCATTCTCTCCTGTCTCGATCTCTTACACTGGTGACACTTCTTAACTTAATATGTTTTTCTTTTCGTACTGGTATATCATTTGTATACAGCTGTATGCTTTGTACTCAAACAAGTTGAATGACTCTGCTTATAATTTATTAAATAACTAAAAGTTCCCGTCACTTGCGTTTCACAACAGATAGTTTATCAAAGATAAATATATTTTACGTACACAAATGAAAAAAAAATCATTTAATTTATCTATTCGGTAGCGAACATTTGTAAACTAATCAATAACCGAAGCTTTTAACTTTATCGATCCCCAAATGTTAGTTCGACTTATAAGTAATAATAGAATCACAAGTTAGTCTGTATTATTCATCATAACGTGTTAAATTAAGTTTAAGATTTATTTAACGTCACATATAAATCATATACATGTACTACATGAGTAACAAATCTCTTGTGCAATACACTAACTTGGTATGCAGTAACAAACCTAGGCTTGTTTAACCTCCTGGTGCAACTTAAACCGGTTTAAGCTCCCCAGTGGTGTTTTTGCCACTGACCGTTCCAAGGCGGTGCCCCACTGTGTTCCTTTATTTGTTCGTTTTGTCCTGATGTGTTGGCTTTGTGTGTGTGTGTGTGTTCCTTTGTTTGTTCGTTTTGTCCTAATGTGTTGGCTGTGTGTGTGTGTGGTGCACGCATCTGCGTGCTGTGGGTTTCGTTTTGTGGAGGCTGCGTTTTTGGTGCATGGCATTCCCTGTTTGATATTTGTCTTTGTTTTAATACTGATAATTAGTGCCTAGCAAGGAAGCTACCAGTACCATTTTTTCACGTCTTCGATAGGACGCGGCCAGGGATCGAACCCCGACTTTCCGCATTCGCAGTGGGCACACTACCATAGAGCTATTGAGGTGGTGCAATAGGAAGAACAAACGATTATAAAGCAAATCAAACAAAGACGTAACCTGTGAAACTCAAATACACAGGGCTTTTACGAAGGGATGTTTCAGTTGGTGTGGGAGCGGGAGAACAGTGAAAATCCAATTGTTCCTGAAACTGTCATGGCTCTTTCTCCTTTCTTTTGTAAAACACGTCTAAACATATCTTCATGGTACTCTCATCTGAATGAATATTAGTAATTTTAGTTGGAGTAGCGGGGATTTGCTCGTGACCCCCGACTTATAGTCCAAAGACACCTTATGAAAAGTTAGATAGGGAGAGCGCAGATCGCGGGGTCACGATCTCGATCTCGGGCGCGACGTACTATATTGACGATTGATAAAAGACGTTATGTCTGAAATCATTCGTTCTCCAACTCTGATTCATGCATGTGGGGAAGTCGGCAATTACTTGCGGAGAACAGGTTTGTACTGGTACAGAAACAAGGAACACTAGTTAGGTTAATTGCACGCCGTAACATAACTGAAAGACTGTTGAAAAACGGTGTTAAACCCAAAACAAACAAACAAACAAACAAAAATTTTGAAAGTTTCGTGAAATACGTGTGGTTGATATACGCTTATTTTCTGTACCGCAGGTATAGTTGCCGGGGAGTGGTGCATTGAATATGACAGTGATTGGTGGGATGACGATTCGAACAGAATCTGGTGTGAGCAAGGTTGTTGTGGCGACAGCTGGGACCAGTACTGTTGTATCAGTGGGTAAGTAAATATAGAATCTGATTCACACAAGCACACATTTTATGTTAGTCAAAGAACAGTCCATAGGTATGTGTTATTAAAAAGATTAATGGTTGGTGTTATTAGACGAAGGGACTTCTTTTCATTCAAACGTCAAAAAGAAATGTTAGTGTATATTCTTTTAAAAAATTTCGAAACATTTGTTATTTGCCAGAAGGCGCGCTACCTACATAAAGGGCTTTATAATGATACAAGAGGTTATATATGCAACGCCCCATTTCGTTCTGTGTATCAAAATATTGTTATTTTGTCAAAGAAAAATATTGCTATTATTTTCAAAACATATGTTGACACAAACAATAATAGTGTGTACAAACCACCATACTTGTTAACGCGGAACAAGTTATAGAAAGTATTCAGAAAGTTAAAATATCAATGCAAAAGTAGCCCTTTAAACTGTCGTGCATCGTTAACTTGTGTCTAGTGCATAATATATAATAGGATTATTATAACAGAAGCTCGATCTGGGATGCTGTATTCGACTCGAGTGGATTTTGCCAGAACGGATTTCACCAGGCGCGGAAGCTCAGAGTGTGGTCCGGTCTTGCATAATCCGGGAGAGCCGAATACAATAACCCAGATCTGGCTATTGTTATAATGAGCCTTTTATTACATACCTTCACCTTTTTTTTTGTTTTGTTACAGAATGAAATCTTCAATGTTTATTTATGTGTGTTATTTATAAAACTGTGTCAGGTCTTGCATGTTAAATGAAAGTAATCTGACAACATACAATACAAAAGGTAGAATACGGATTTTTTCCTGCCTGTTCATATTAATGTGTGAAATACATGCCACATTTTTGACAGAATTTATATAGGTATTAATGAAATAGGTGATTATCTTTTGCTAACGAACACCAGATCATTACAGCTGCATTCTTGCGAACACATCTGGCGAAACGTTATATCCGGATACGTTTGATAATGTTTGGTATTGTAGATAATGTAGAATGAAGCCTGGATTCGGTATACGGAAATTCTATTGAATTAATGGCAACCCGTCAGTACAGATTTTTAAACGGCAACGTTGCTATCTTTCTATGAGCCGTGCCATGAGAAAACCAACATAGTGGGTATGCGACCAGCATGGATCCAGACCAGCCTGCGCATCGGCGCAGTCTGGTCAGGATCCATGCTGTTCGCTAACAGTTTCTCTAATTGCAATAGACTTTTAAAGCGAACAGCATGGATCCTGACCAGACTGCGTGGATGCGCAGGCTGGTCTGGATCCATGCTGGTCGCAAACACACTATGTTGGTTTTCTCATGGCACGGCTCATATATATTAAAGTTTGACAAGTTAAATATCACGATATAAAGATAATGTCTTGAAATCAGTTTGAAAAGTGTAGATCTTCTATATCATGCCAGAAACAAGCAAACGGACCTGTACATTTTATTTCACCACAATATAAATCATGCTTATTCACGACTAAGAGAAGATTTATTACAATCTACATTGAAGAAACATTTCTATTCGTGAAAAAGTTAACAAAACTGTGATTTTCCTACAGATTCTCACAATGAAAACTTGTTTGAGGTCCAAACTTTCAATAAAGTCTTGCAAAAACTCAAGCACACGACCCTGTCTTTTTTATTAGCCGATTTTTCAAAGCAAATTCTGATATTTTTTTGAGGGGTAAAATATCAGTGTTCTACATTCTAGATTTTTAATCAGAACGTGCAAATGCAGATCTGTCTTAATACAATCGTTACTTTCTTTATCAAATGATTGAAGTTATTTTCGCCCGATATGATACTACAGTTTGATGATACTGAGTTTTGATATAATTATAATTTCTATTTCAGGGAAGTTGGCATGATAATTGGCATCGTGCTAGGGTCGATAGCTCTTGTGGCAATAATTGTTTCAGTGTTGGTAGCAGTATTCTGTTGCTGCCGAAAGTCTAGAGGGCGTGCTGGACAGGTGTGTCAACCTGCTGGAGCACAGACAACTACAGGTATACCGTAAACAGTAACTGAACAATTTGCGGGTTAGTTATCAAACTATTTGCTCGAGTTACGAAGGCAAATAGTTTTGTATAATTCACTGGCAAGCTACTCAAGTGTTTTAGGTTTTTCATCTCCTTTTTAATAATTTGTAATCTACATGGAAATAACTTTTAAACATAATTTGTTTCCAGTTAGTACAAAAGCTTTTTTTATGAAAATACATTCCTCCTTGCTTTTCCATAACAACAACAATCCACCATAATCTATTATTCAGTCTTTCTTATTCCTGCTTCTCAGTTTGCGTGAATGTCGAAAGTATCTGAAACTATAGGACGACAAAAAGAGAAATGAATTATACTGGCAATATCCTACCCGGTATATATAATATATATATTAAAAATGTAAGATAATTTTAATCATTTGTATGAAGTATTAACACATTATTTTTACTAATTTTAGTTCAAATGCAAGGTATGCCGGTAACGAATATGGCTTATGGGCAAGTGGGATATAATGGGGCAGTTAACTATCCAGTTGTTACTACTTCAAACATGGCTCCTGCTACAGTACAACAATGGCAGCCGCCGCCCTATGATCAGGTCTATCCGAACAAAGAACAGTCGAACACCCACTGATTTACCGTGATAGGCGAGGAGTTAATGAAACATTGTTTAAGACAGATAGAGTTTCGTTTATTTAGACATTCATTCTTTTTAAATTGATAGACTTTCGTTCTTTCAGAAGATATACTTTTGTTATTGTTACAATGGTGCTTAGACCTAGCTTTAGATAATAATCCCGCCGGGATAAATAAAGAAAGACGCGTTGTTTTAAACACAGCTTTGCCTCTTGGTTCGTATCTTTCCCTTATCTTAAAGATATTGGATGATACGTTACCATTCCTGTAGCATCTTGTCCTAGTTTTGTTGTCCCTTCACTAAACTTGTTTTGCTAAGCTTTGTGTTACAAATCATTTTTTTATTTCGCAGTTGTTACTTGAGAAACCATGGATGATGAAAACTTGAGTGTAGTATGTGTTTTCCTTACTATATAATGTATCTGAAATATATATTCACATTCGCGAATAAACATACATATAAACGTTTCCATTTTACAAAGTTCTTGTTTACGTTTATTTCTTGCTATATTTAATTGTTGTTAATTTTTCGTTTATAATTATCAATGAAATGTATTATGCAAGACAGTGTCATACAACAACATTTAAAGAAGTACAATCATTTTAAAACCTTTTATTAGTTATATTGTAAGGATAAAAATCGTATTTTGCAATATTCGAAATGACGAAATATTTTTTAAATGAATATTGTTACTACTAAGAAAACTTTATTTACACTGTGGAAAGAGCTATAGATCTAAACTTATAAGTATTGTATATTTTTTCATTCATTGTAAATATTTGTTGAAAATAAATTGCTGTGTCGTTACATTAACACATTGTTAGTTATAATTACGCGAAAAGTATATACATATCTGTCACACATTTATTTTGCAAAAGGTAGATTCTGCGATAAAGCAAAGTTTCTTTTACAAAACCCGATTGATAGATAGATGATAATTTGTGAAATATGCAGGTCCATCTCATATTTAGTTCTGATTTTTTCCCGTCCGTTCGTCAATCTGCTAGTCTCAACATGCGGATCCTGTGACTTCTTTAAGATTTTTTTTGATTGGGTTTAACGTCGCACCGACACAATTATAGGTCATATGGCGACTTTCCAGCTTTTGATGGGAGAGGAAGACCCCAGGTGCCCCTTCGTGCATTTTTTCATCACGAGCTGGTACCTGGGTAGAACCACCGACCTTCCGTAAGCCAGCTGGATGGCTTCCTCACATGAAGAATTCAACGCCCCGAGTGAGGCTCGAACCCACATCGATGAGGGGCAAGTGATTTGCGATCAGCGACCTTAATCACTCGGCCGCGGAGGCCCCTTCTTTAAGATTTAGCAGTATATCACCGAACAAAAGAGTATAAACAAACAACTTCTTTACCAACAATCTACATGTCAAATACATGTTGTGCAGTACTGTTAATAAGTAGGTCACAGGTCAAGGTCACAGCATGTCATATTTTGTGTCCAAGGCATAACGTAATAATCGTTCAAGGTATTGACTTAAAATTTGTCATAAAGATCACACTCAGCGCACTCGTGAGATCCGATATGGCAAAATCCACTCGAGTCGAATACAGCATCCCAGACCGAGCTACTGTTATAATAACCCTTTTATATTTACTTGCGTAATACAGTAATAAAGTTAAATTAGTTTAGAAGGCAAAGTTTTCATGAGGTTTTGCGATACAATCGTGTTCATTGATATCTATTTATTTAATTTATACGTGTGTCTTCTACAACAGTGTTACAGTGATAGAGTATAGCATAGTTCGTCATTCCCTACATCCTCGATCTCTGGCACTAGTGACCCTTGGACCTCTGGCACTAGTGACCCTTAATAACTTATTCAGTTTTTTCGTACTGTTATACGCATTTGTATACTGCTGAATGTTTTGTATTCAGACAAGTTAATTGACTCCGGTTATATTTAATTAATAAATTACTAAACAATTACGTCCCTTGCGTTTTACAACAAATAGTTAATCAAAGATAAATAGCTATATTTACAAGAATTTAATAATAAAAAAACCCATAGACAATAGTATATAAATCGATAATTACAGCTATCGATAGCTTTTAAATCAGTCCGTCCCCAATTGTTAGACCTATAAGTAATGACAGAACCACCATTGTCTGTTTTATTCAAATAAAGATAACATGTAAAGGTAAGTTGTTAACAGTGGTTTCATGCATATTTGAACCCTTTAATTTACTATATTTTCTCGTAAGGTCAGTGTAGCTTTAGTGGCATACTACATCTCGGTCAGGTAACTGTCGTTGGATGTCTTGTTGGCGAGTTGGAAGCACATATATCATAGATACCCGCTGGTGCCCTCACAAGACAGCAGTTTGTGCATGCGCAGTGGAAGCGAAATCTCCCGGTCATTTTGACAGCTATTTTTGTAAAAAAAAATCCTAGTAATTGTAGATATATTAAATACTTGCCGATTTTGACAAGATTTTCAGTAGTTAAATGTTTTGGACCGATGGCACTTGAACTTTAATTTCAAGGGATTGAATGTTTAATCGATTTAAAAACGAAACGGTGTGAGGTTATCAATGTGGCGAGTTTATTTCGCCAACCAGTACTGATAATTAAGCATAATTTAAAATGCTGCCAAAGGAAGTTTTTTTTTCTGAATACCAATCAAATACCAATCCTCACCAAGCATACGTTATACTGCCTAAGTTAAATTCATACAGAATATTTCACTACTTTTTGCATTCGGTAACCTTCCTTCCTATATTTTGTTTGTTTTGTTTGTTTTGGGTTTAACGCCGTTTCAACAGTATTTCTGTTACGTAATGGCGGGCTGTTAACCTAACCAGTGTTCTGTACCAGTACAAACCTGTTCTCTGTAAGTAACTGCCAACTTCCCCACATGAATCAGAGGCGGAGGACGAATGATTTTTGACACAATGTCTTTTATCAAATCGTCACGGAGAACATATGACCCGCCCGAAGATCGAACTCACGACCCCACGATCCGTAGATCGGCGCTCTCCCTATTGAGCTAAATGAGCGGCTTCTTCCTTTCTAGATGCAATATTCCTTGATTCGCAGGCCAGGATTCAAAAAAAATAATATTTGATTGTGGTGGGGGACATCAGTTGAAAATGAAGGCGTCATCGGCGAAGCGCCAAAAGGGGACATGTACGGAAGTGGCCCTCTGCATGTGTTAGGTTGGGTCCGGGTCTCCCCTTGGACATTTTTCAAATACATATACGAAATGATGGGCTCTGATGCATTTTACCAAAGATATTATTTAATTTCATCGTCTCAGATATTCAAGCCAATGCCGACTATGGCTCTAAAACATTTCAGATTTTGGGTAACGGTCGATGTTCTTACTTATAATGACCACTAGACTACTGCCCGTATTTGTTAAGAACTATACACAATATAAGACGAAATCGGAGCAAAAACGCGTCTAAAAAGAGGAAATATAAACATGTTCTTTGTCCCGAACATGCAGTGTAAATTTGGGTTGTACGGGACTTATGAACATCGATTTCAAGTACTTTCCTGGTACTAACCATGTATAAGCTTTACTTTCAAGGCCAGGGTATTAAGGGACATAAAAGAATAACGATGTTTGCTTTTTGTAAAAGTTAGTCTTCGGCCGGAATATAATGCTAACGTTCAACATATGAAAGACTGAAAGATTCTGAGAACCTAGTGGGAATTTTAAAGATTACGGAGTGTCAAAGGCATATGGTTTATAATGACAGGGCATGTGATGCTGAAACAAAAAACCGACTTCTGATTTGTTTAAAAATAACGTAATTCTTGTTCGGTTTTAAAATCGTTTTTATAGCACATACTTCTTATAACGTTTAAATAGATGCACTTTCATATTTTCATACTTTATCAAATAAGCAATTCTGATTAACATCTAAATATAACATCTAAATATAATATGTTTGAGATGTTCACGTAAACTCGTGCATGGCACGACAAGATCCAAATAACTTTATTTCAAATCAGCTGCGGGTATCACTACATTTATTCAGATATTTTGCAAACAGAAAGTTGAAAACTGTACGTTTACTAAATATGGTGGATAAAATATTATTTTTTATTTTCGTGTCAGTGAGTTATACAGGTAAAATATTTAACCTTTACTTCAATTTCAAATCTTCTTTTTTGCAGTTTTATTTAAAGCTAATCGTCCACAATTTGGGTGAATATTTTAACATATTCATTTCCAAAACGTTTGGCATAGAGTGTATATATGACAATGGTAAAGTGGGTGAAAGTAAAAATGAGATCTTGGTAAAAATGCAAGAAGAATGTAAATTTTCTGCACTGTTTCAAAAGTGTTACAAAAGTTTACTACCTTCTGCACAATAATTTTATATTTGTTGTTTTGCAAAATTTTTATGTCAGTAAGTTTTTACCAATAGTCACTTTCAATGTATTAACTTTTTATGAATTTTTGTGAGAATTTTTTTCCGTCTAAAATGCGTGTATTTGTCCCTTTAATATATTAAAATTAACTAAAAAATACACATTCATCAATTTTCCCACAAAGTCGCACTTGAAAATGATATGTGCATATTTTGAACATTATCACATTGAATGTGTTTAAACATGTGCTCAAATAAAAACATTTCAATATACATATTTTGAAATATATTGATATCAACAATTTTACCTTACGTCGGGATAAAAGACTGTACATTGTCCGCACATACGATAAGCTTGATTTCTCGTCACACTAAATGTATCATGTCTCATTTAGTTTATTAAATAAATGGTACATGTAATACTATGCTTTTAACAGTAAAATTGCTTGCAGCTGTAAATGAAATATATCTTGATAATGTAATATATATTTTTTTCATTTAGTATTTTCATCGTCCATGTTACAGAATTTAAGGTAGTGAACCCGAAATAGAGATCGGTAATTTCTGTTCAATTGTGTTTTACCTCGTTTGTGATTTCGGCATTGTCCGGTTGTTACGGAAACCAGTGCACATATGAGCTACATTTTGAGCCGAAGAATACCAAAGTAAGACACCACAGAATAGGAAATCGCACATTAATAGCCGTCCACGACCTTAACTCGTAATTGTATCTTTCAGACATTTGTCAACATATTAGGAATAATATTCATACTTAACCCTTAGCCTGCTAAATTTCTATAATGGACTGGTCCATCATTCAATTTGGGCAATACCATTTATTATTCGAAGGGGTGTTTACTGAAAATTTACTGACTGAATAGCGAACAGTGCAGACCATGATCAGACTGCAGGGATGTGCAGGCTGATCTTGGTCTGCACTGGTCGCAAAGGCAGAATTACTGCCGCCAGCAGGCAAAGGGTCAACTAAAGAAAAATGTAATACATTTATCTTCTTTTATCTTTAAACTTTCCGTACCTGACAAACTGCATCACCTAAGAAACATTCTTCAAATATTAAACTAATTTACAAGACGCTTAATTGGTACATTAACTGACAATAATAGCCATATAAATCAACGTATTTTTTCCGCCGTAGGACTTAATTTCGGCGAAAATGAAATTAATGCGAAAAATGTAGAGATTGCTTAAAACATACAATACTCAACAAAAATGTTTATGTGTAAATGTGCGACTGTCTATTTATCTGACAGCGTAATGTAAATGATATGACGTAGGCGACGGTGTTGTCTGTCTTAACGTTAACGAAACGAGAACGTTACGTTAGAGTGACCGTGAACTACATATTTATTGTTTCTGTTAATTAGCAAGCTATAATGCATAGTTTTATGGTGTATTTTTGTTGTAAATAAACGGGAATAAATATTTACAAATGTACGTCTGAGAATGGATTTAATTTGTTGTGTGCTGATCATATTACCATATATAACAGGTAAGAAACGATGCATGACTTTTCTTTCGTACTCCAATGTCAAAGGGTTGAATACAAATAGATTTAATTGTTATTTTCAATAACATGTAAATCATTTGTACTTAGTCGCTTTTACTTTCTTGCTATTCTTTGGGAATATGTACGTGAATAGTATGAAAAATCATGACCGAATCCTAGTAGGTACGAATATTCTTGTGGTATCATTTTCGGTACAAGACAGACCTCAAAATATCAAGATTTTATTATGAGTCACGTATCAGTTAGATGACCGTGTGCATGCGTTATGAAATACCCGTCCGTCCACTAGAAAGTTTTAGGTTTATCACCTGTGTATCTCTGTTTAATAGAGGTGTTGCTATTTATTGTTGGACTGTTGATAGTTGTAGGATTTCGTTTTGTTTTATTTTTATTAAGCGTCTATGGTGCCACGATTTAGAATATTGTTTCTCGTAATTGCATGAGCCTTTCACGCTCCGCAGTTTTAAACGTTAAAACAGCATTTTAGCGGACGCTACCAACACGGTGACCTTCAGTAGCGATGTTTAACCTTTGTGTAATAAATTCATAATTTTAATGGTTATAAATGTTGCAAATGACAAGTTCAAGCTTTTCTTTATATAGTTTTGTATAAGAACTTTATGATAACGAAAATGTGTCGGAACGAGTACTGCTGCACTGGCGCCGACTGTTTGTATTTGCCATGATCACTGAATAACTAGGTACAGTCCGTTTTCGTAAACATGATGTTTGTAAACATTAAATATTGCGTTTTGTAACCTAAACTCAGGGTTCAATCTTTTAGTGTGTCTTGTATAAGAAAGACGTGAGCTTAAGCTAAAACAAAACATATTCAAAAAGTAGAAAGGTCATTCTGTAAATAGAGAAAATTTGATTTGAAAACATATAAACACGGATGACCTAGTAAACGAACTGTAGTATATATAGGTCCTTATTGACAACCGGCCATTTCCGTATGATTATGTATTTTCCGAATGTTACTTTGGCATTCTTCGGCGGTTTTAAGTCAATGGATTTCCGTACCTATCGGAAAATGCCGGACTTTTACGATCAAGTTGTCGGACTGTCGGACGCATCGTTTTAAAATAAATTAGGTATACAATCAGGTAAGGGTAGACTTTTCCGGAAGCACAGAGCAAAAAAAAAAACCTGTTGTAATCAAGCATTTTTAAAACAAATACAAATTTGAAATTTAGGGTATCCTTTAAATCATGATGTCTTCTGAGGATTGCGCAAAAGTAACAAGACGACATTGGAATATCAGGATAGATATTTTAGATTTATGTTAACTTGGAAATGATTATCATGGTCATGCAAGTATATGAATGTATACTTATCTCTCATCTGTTAACACTCATTCCGATCTCATATTGTAAATACAAATACTGCCATACTTTTAAGGAGGTTGATTGAAATTTCAAACCTGGTTTCCGTATAAACATCTTTTTTTCTAATGTTCGACATGTCTTACAACTTAAATATTTACAACTCTGACATGCATGCTTACTTTTCATGATTTTGCACAAAGAAAATTGCTTTAAAACTCAATGCGAATTTTATCTTATTACTACCAACGTAATATGAGCCGTGCCATGAGAAAACCAACATAGTGGCTTTGCGACCAGCATGGATCCAGACCAGCCTGCGCATCCGCGCAGTCTGGTCAGGATCCATGCTGTTCGCTAAATTATGGTTTCTTCGATTGCAATAAGGTTTGAAAGCGAAGAACATGGATCCTGACCAGACTGTGCGGATGCTATGTTGGTTTTCTCATGGCACGGCTCAATTATAATGATAATATTTCCAGTTTATGGATTTATCATATGATAGATATTGCAAAGACCGCTTTTAGATATTGAAATATACTATTTTCAGTTTGATAAATGTTTTATTTTTGTCCGTGAAATATTACACATTATCATGGATCTAGATCATGTTTTAAATCTATTTACATTTCTATGAAGAAAAGCAGCGAATGCTTGGTTATCTCCCTTGAATTTTCATGCTGGCAAAGTAACATATCCGAAAGAAAGTCAGAGTATGATTTTTCCTGTCACAAATGACCATTTAACAAGTCTTCCTCTTTGACTTGCGGGGCCGATAGGTTGAAGTCACTGCTTTCTAATCCTTCATATTTGGAAGCCATCTAGCTGGCTTACGGAAAGTCAGTGGTTCTACCCAGGTGACCCCCACCCCCCCTCTCCCCCGTGCCTGAAATAATGCCAAGAGGGGCACCTGGGGGCCTTCCTCCACCATCAAAAGCTAGGAAAGTAAGGTGTATCGGTGTGATTCTAGGCCCAACAGAAACAATCTTGATTGAAGAAAAGATTTTGTCACTAATCCACTGAATTTGTTGTTTCCACAGAGGTGTACGCGCGGCACTGGTGTGAAGTATACGACCCGGACTCCCTAGAACCGCTTCCTGAGAAGATATGGTGTGACACGGGGTGCTGCGGATCCCGTAACGACACCCATTGCTGTAGCGTTAAGTAAGTTTATCGTCTATATTGCTTTTAGAACTGTTAACAGTTCACATTTGTTGAGCATTTTATATAAGTATACGTGATTGACTGCATTTTCATGCCGACATTTGAAAGTTTATGAAAAGTCGTTCTGGTATGAAAGCTCCTTGTCTGTTGAATATCTAAAGACTTGAGCAATACAATCTATAAAGTGTATGCAACATTCCATTAAAATGAATAATATTTGAGAATACTTCAATTATGTACAAAACTAAAGTGATTTATTAATATCATTTACTTTGTTTTGTTTGTTTTGGGTTTAACGCCGTTTTTCAACAGTAACGGCGGGCAGTTAACCTTATCAGTATTCCTGGATTCTGTATCAGTACAAACATGTTCTCCGCAAGTAGCTGCCAACTTCCACACATGATTTATCAGAGGTGGAGGACGAATGATTTCAGACACAATGTCTTTTATCAAATCGTCACGAAGAACATACGCCCCGATCGAGCTCGCGACCCCGCGATCCGTAGACCAACGCTCTTCCTACTGAGCTAAGCGGGCGGGCTTTATAATAACTTTGTGCCTTTATCCATATGCCTTTATCCATATATCGTACATATCATAAGACGTCATTCTACATGAGACAGGTGAAATGCAAATTCGAGCCTGATATTAAATCGGAATTAAATGGAAATGGCCTGGGCGTTGATACAGCAAGACTGACAGTTAATACAAATGTTATATTTCCGTGCTATCATATCTTTCGTACAATTATTCCTTAAAGTAAGTTAAATGTTAAGTTTGAGATGCGGAAGTCAGGATATTCTGCGCTTGTTCGGAGATTAAATACATGTTGAATAAATTCTGGCATTTGGAAAACTGCAATGTATGTCAAAAAATCAGCTCGAAAACTGTGGATGTAATAATAATGTATGTCAAAAATCAGCTCGAAAATTGTGGATATGATAATAATGTATGTCAAAAAATCAGCTCGAAAATTGTGGATGTAATAATAATGTATGTCAAAAAATCAGCTCGAAAACTGTGGATGTAATAAAAATGTATTTCAAAAATCAGCTCGAAAACTGTGGATGTAATAATACATTGGTAGATTTCTCATAGGGCCTATGTCCTTTTTTCAGGTTATACCTGTATGAAAAGAATGGAAGACTCACAACAGTGAACAAATTCCTTTGTTGTATTTTGTACAATTTTTTTTTAAACACGAGAAACTTTAAATCTCATCAAAACTATTTACATATAAAAATAATGTGGAGAAAATGTGTTATGTATCATTAAGCAAAAAATCAGACACACTGTACTCTCTTTATATGGACTGAACTGTGTCCGTACGTCTTGTGTGTAAGGAAAATGATTTATTTGTTTATTTTCTGAGAACTTTCAAATTTGCTAAAATCATCTTGAAGTTCTTAATCTGGTAGCAAGATTGATGAAGGGAACCCATCACTTCAAATAATACACATGTACTGTTTTCTATTTGTTCTAGCTGTATTTCATTCTTACTTTTTTTCAGGTCTGAATTTGCCATCGTCGAGGGTGTCCTAGGTGCATTGGGAGGATTTTTCCTGTTACTTGCAATAGTCATCACGGCATGTTGTTGCAGGTCATATTATCGCAAGACCAGGAGTCACGAGATAACTACCATACCGGTAGGCACTGAAATTGTCACAGGTACGTGTTCATTTTCGTTTCCTTATGCCTTTTTTTTGTTTTAGTGCCGTGGGGGTCGGGGTGTGGGGGAGGAGGGAGAGGTGTTGGGATGGGGATAAATGCACAGACCCGTTAGGTCCTATATGTCGATATTTCAGCTTTTTTTGACAGCGGAGGGGACCACAAGTGCCGCTTCCTGAATTATATTTAGCACGAACTGGTACTTGGTTACGGCTTTCTCGCATAACAGAATCCTACATGTTTTCAACAGCCACTTGTTAAAGGGGGTCAGTCACACTTATAGCAACAATTTATGGCATTTTTAACTTTTCATATGGTCTGTTAGAGACCCGTTTAATGAACAAAAAGTCCCATTACATAATGTTTGGTACTAATGATAAACATATGCCCTATTGATTCGTTTTAAAGCTTGTAATTATCGACCTCGCTTTATCATGAAATTATCTAAAACAGATATCGGGATATTTCAACAAACTTTATCTAGCGTCTGAATTCAGTTATATTGTACTTCAAGTCTGTCAGATGGGCATAGGGAGGTAATAATTTTTTTTCTAAAAAATGCATTTCTAATGAATTTCAGCAAAGTAATGTTTATATATTTTTTTATGGATTCCGAATATTAACACATATATAATGCAAGAGAGCTTGATATTTAGAACATTCTATTCACCGGCTAAAGTAACTCTATCTTAGTTAGGCAACCGGGATATGGAAAGTTTGATAACATCACTTATGAAAATCTTATCTGCTTTAAATGCTTTGTGAATACAAAATGTGTAAGTGATCAGATATTGATAACATTTGATTAACATCCATGAAGCAAATTTGTCATCTGCGAGAATTTATAAATGTATGTGTCTTCACGCTCCAGGACCCTTCCAGTACGAATAATGACGCGAGTTATAACTATTAGAACTTACTGAAATATATCATTTAAAATGACTAATGACAATTCTTTTCTTTCTATTTCCAGATATCAAAGCGCATCAAAATGGAATTATATAGTGTACATGTAAATAATAATAGTGACGTTATATTACCATTATTATATGGCACGCACGCTTCCAACGAAATCTGCTAAAATACTATCTGGCTTCAGGGAGCGAAAATTTACAATATGGAACTTCATATCAACAGTCCATTTAAAAGACATGAACGCTGTTTATCATACAAATCTAGACAACCATTTAGAAAGAGGAGTATACAAAATTACATTGTACATCACTAGCACAGGAATCGGAGTTAGGGCGTGGCTACCAAAGTCCCCGAGGGATTCTGCAAATGTTATAACAGGAGAAAAACATGCATGCGTTAACGCTAGTCTTCATAAACGTGTAATGCTAAACTAAATGAATATCATGTCGATAAGCGTACACCACCATAGAATTGTCCAGCCTGACAGTATGATGCAACGCTGTAGATGTAGAAACTTCCTCTTTTTTAGTTATGCTTAACAGAGCCGTTACACCGAGACGTTTCAATGGAATGAGCATATATACTCTTCTTGTTACAGTGCAAATGTAGACATTTCCTTTGTTTTAGTTATGCTTTACAGAGCCGTTACACCTAGTCGTTTCAATGGAATGAGCATATATACTCTTTTGTGACAATGCAGATGTACATTTCCTTTGTTTTAGTTATGCTTAACAGAGCCTTTACACCTAAACGTTTCAATGGAATGAGCATATATACTCTTCTTGTTACAGTGCAGATGTAGACATTTCCTTTGTTTTAATTATGCTTAACAGAGCCGTTACACCTAGACGTTTCAATGGAATGAGCATATATACTCTTCTTGTTACAATGCAGATGTAGACATTTCCTTTGTTTTAGTTATGCTTAACAGAGCCTTTACACCTAAACGTTTCAGTGGAATGAGCATATGTTCTCTTCTTGTTACAATGCAGATGTAGACATTTCCTTTGGTTTAGTTATGCTTAACAGAGCCTTTACACCTAAACGTTTCAATGGAATGAGCATATGTACTCTTTTTGTTAACACATCTCTCTACCATTCAAAAGACTTGAAAACTAAAATGATAGCAGCTAAATGCCAGCCTGTCCATAAACGTGTGTTTTTACAATGGCACGTCTGTTGCATTTCCTTTAGGCTGCCTGTGTCGGGACAATATGCCAGATTTCTGGTCACATGTTATTCAACATTAAAATTTAAATACGTTCCATTTAAAACGAGATGAAAATATTCCTTAAATTGATTTACCAAATCGTTTTAATGTTTAATTAAAATGACGGAAATGTAACCACATGTTACTTAAAATAGAATAGTATGAATGGCTTAAAGATTTTATGTCCGCAGCCTCAAGCTAAATTCGAACATTACAATCGTCGCATAAAAATTAATTAAAGTTCATTCATGTACTTGATCTTTTTATATTATTACACATGTATGTCAAGAAGTGGTTTGAGATATTAAGTTTTGAATAATATAATTACTTCACACGTGATGAAATCTATTTTAAGCCTGAGAGGACAGTTGCCTCTACTGTAATGTGTACATAATGAAATGTTGCATTGCATTTTATAATGTACATTTTTTGTACATTATGCTTTGTTTATATTTATATTTTTATGCTGTTTGCAAACCTTAATACATGTTCGTGTATTGTGTTTGTCATCCATTATCAAGATTAAAAACATTTTTATACAGTCCATTATCGTGTTTCTTAAACATATACATGTGTACTTATATATGTTAAAATAAACGAGTGTCAGGAAGTATTCAATATATTTTTAATTCAAGAAATATTATATTTAATTTAGTGATTTGACGTTGAACGTCATTGTTCGGAGTTCAGGAATTATATCACGAGGGTGCAGCCCAAGTGATAATAATAATACGGAAGTGATTTAATTCAAGAGCAAATCAATAAATGAAATATATTATTACGATTTTAACACGTAAATAGGGTTATTATCTACATCTTTTAAGATATCCACCTAATATTTGTCTGTTTTGGGAGGTTTGTGACGTACAAAGTGTGTGTTGCATATTAACAGACAGTTTTAGTCTTTTTTTGTTTAATAGTGCTATGAATCGGGCCATGTCAGAATACTTGCTTTACAAGTCTACATCACAACCGTTTAACACGTTTTGGCAATCAGTTCTCCGTAAGATCTTAAACACAAACATCCCATCATCCACCACTGACTCGTGCAACAAGAGGGGATACAGCTTTACATATGCAAACAAAATCATCAGCAAAATGAAGTGATACCCATACATTATTGCTGATATTATTCACCGCATACATAAAGAAAATTAACTACTAGTAAATGAATAATGTACGTGACATACGTGAACACCAGGGGCGGATCCAGGATTTTGGCTTATGGAGGCCGCGAAATTCGCAAAAGGATTTGCGGCCTTTTTTTAAAAAATTGTTTTGCCTTGTATACTTCATTATGATGCAATCTGAAAACACAAACATTTGACCACGTAGATAGCGTTCCTATTTACTTGATTTCCGTACCTCTCCAAAATGCTACAGAGTTGATAAAAGTTTTGAAATAAACCCGACATCTTTTACTATAGCGAGTAGCGTCTCAATTTTGGGCTACCAATAATATATGTTCGTCTTTTTTGTGGCTATTTCATTTCGCATTTTTTCAGCTCTTTTTTTTCAAGAAAGTTGAAATGCCACATACATTGTTAGTTTTCATCGAGAACTTTCAAGTTTCTACAAAGATATATAGACATTTAATGAAAAGCACACTCTACCTATATACAAGCAAGGCTAAATACTGTGGTAATTTTCTGCAGTATGAATATTTTTCATTACATTTTACTTGCATTGTGAGATATGATTCATTAATCCCCCGCCGTGGCGGAGGGATTATAGGAATGGTCTGCGTCCGTCCTTCCGTCCGTCCGCCCTTCCGTCCGTCTTTCTGTCCGTCCTTCCGTCCGTAACAAAATCGTGTCCGGTCCATATCTCCTAAACCCCTTGAAGGATTTTCATGAAACTTGGGTCAAATGATCACCTCATCAAGACGATGTGCAGAACCCATCAGTCAGCCTTGTCGGTTCAAGGTCAAGGTCACAACTCAAGGTCAAAGGTTTGAGTCTGCCATTTTGTGTCCGCTCTATATCTCCTAAACCCCTTGAAGGAATTTTATAAAACTTGGGTCAAATAATCAACTCATCAAGACGATGTGCAGAACCCATGAGTCAGCCATGCCGGCTCAAGGTCAAGGTCATAACTCAAGGTCAAAGGTTTGAGCCTTCCATTTTGTGTCCGCTCTATATCTCTTAAACCCCTTGAAGGAATTTTATAAAACTTGGGTCAAATGATCACCTCATCAAGACAATGTGCAGAACCCATGAGTCAGTCATGCCGGCTCAAGGTCAAGGTCACAACTTAGGGTCAAAAGTTTGAGCCTTCCATTTTGTGTCTGCTCTATATCTCCTAAACCCCTTGAAGGATTTTTATCAAACTTGGGTCAAACGATAACCTCATCAAGGCGATGTGCAGAACTTATGAGTCAGCCATTTCGGCTCAAGGTCAAGGTCACAACTGAAGGTCAAAGGTTTGAGCCTTCCATTTCGTGTCCGCTCTATATCTCCTAAACCCCTTGAAGGAATTTTATAAAACTTGGGTCAAATGATTACCTCATCAGAACGATGTGCAGAAATTATGAGTCAACCATGCCAGCTCAAGGTCAAGGTCACAACTAAGGGTAGAAGGTTTGAGCCTTCCATTTGGTGTCCACTCTGTATCTCCTTAACCCCTTGAAGGATTTTCATCAAACTTGGGTCAAATGATCACCTCATCAAGAACTCATGAGTCAGCCATGTCAACTCAAGGTCAAGGTCACAACTGAAGGTCAAAGGTTTCAGCTCTGTATCTCCTAAACCCCTTGAAGGATTTTCATGAAACTTTGGTCAAATGATCACCTCATCAAGATGTTGTGCAGAATTCATGAGTCAGCCATGTCAGTTCAAGGTCAAGGTCACAGCTAAAATCAAAGGTTTACCCTTTCACTATCTATAGCAGTGGCGGGGGATTTAGCTGTCTTTCAGACTGCCTTGTTTCATACTGAATTAGAGCCAATTGGAAGCATTTTGTACAATTTTTGACATTTAAGGGACAGAAATTGTTGTTGTTGTTTTTTTTTTACCCAGAAGCCGCCGGAAAAGTAGACACACACAGCCGAAACATGGTCATTTTTTTTTCAAATTTTTCTTGATTATTTTGCATTGAAAACGTCATTTGATATCATATCCAACAAATCAGTGACTACTATTACTAATTGTGATGTGTTTCAAAAACTTTTTATTTCCGTTATTACAAGTTAAAGATCACTAACTTACATTATTCTTTGTTTTGTATATAAAACAACCATTACAGATCTGATATACGTACCTTCATCGAAAACACTTTTTCCTACACTTACTTTTCATGCAGTTCTTTTATAAATCTACCGAAAAAACAAATAGAAAGAAAATAGGAGGTTGAATAGTTCTTGGTGAAATTCCAGTTAATAGTTGTCTGCTACCCCAGAAAGACGCATATTTGCTTTTAATCACAAAATAAACCCCTTCTACAAAATCTGCTGTAGTTGGAAATAAAACATAACGGCATCACATGTATGCAGAATGCATTATAAGCACACATTCTATACGAAAATGCGCCAAAATTTGAATAATTACAAGGAACTAATTACTACGTACTTCTTTCAACCACACCATGGAAGCAAATTTTTGACCGAATTACTGACCTTATTCCCATTACAGAAAAGCTCGAATTAAAGTCTTATGTGAAAAGAAACATGCAAAAAATATCACGTAAGCGCTTTAGTCGGTACGGAGTTTTGAATATCCTGTAATTCAGTTCTATTCCCTATACTTTTGTTCACAAAACATGTTATGGCTCGAAGCCATGCCGCTGCAGCCGTTTAATCCAGAATCTAAGAAGCATATTAATTCTATTTTGTTGATAGATTATGATTTGTATCGAAATAATACTATAATCTCTTGGGAGTAATGGTTCCTTCTGGCAAACATCATTTCACGCATCTAGAATAGCATTATCTGGACCAAACGAACGTGTTTTATTTTGTTTCGTATTATTTTTTTTTCTAGTTATTTTATACTATATTCGTATATTTTATGTCAGATGATTATTTAAGAAAATCGTTTGGAAGAGACAAACAAGCAAAATGATAACATACTCGGTTACAGGGTCTTTTTACAGCTTTTATTTTAGAGTAAGTTTATGAGAGGTCACGGAAAGCGCAACTGCCATTACACTCCCTTCCTCCCCACCCCCAGTAGCATCCAGATTTAGTGGAATTCTTTATACAGAATACTTTCTTGCACACTTGACCATATTTCCGGTAATTTTACTAATGCCAGTAAAACCCAACCCAACTTGCTGTTAATGACAAGTAACAGTTTATGCATTGTTTATGTAAAATACGAAATCAAATACCATGATAGTTCCTCTTTCTTCCTTTTAGTACATTTCTCAATTAAAAATGTTAGTTTTCCATAACACATAACGTAACGCAACAAATAATGAAACTAAGCCGAAACTATGTAGTTGTGCGCCTTTGAAAAATATGGTGTCCAAATCATAACAGTAAACCTAATATGAATTTTTATATGTAAGTTTAGCTACCCACGTTCGAAAAAAAACAGACTACAAACTCAAAATCTCAAACGATATCTTAGCAGTTTGATGACAAATAGTTTGAACAAACATTATCCCTAACGTAGTGAACGTTTACAAGCAACTAAATATGTCACACCTAGTGCCAGATAGCCGTGATATTAAAAAGTATCAATCGTAATAAAATCTGTGAAGATCCTTGTTATCATAGATATATCACATCTCTACAGCAGATGGGTATATGATAATAAGTAACGGGTTAAACTATACGGTCGAATGGTGATGAGATAAATCCACCACGCAACTTAAATTATGGAAAATAAGGAATATGCTAAAACCCTAGACATAATTTGGTTTGTGGACAAACTCTCAATCTTGGTTGACATTTCTCAATCTCAAACTAAAGGATCTAAATACTAAGCAGTAGATTCATTATCTCATTAGATTACAAAAAATGTAACTCATTTATCTAAATAAAAAATGAAACATTATACTTTCATTTTCATTCTTTTTCTTTTTTATTTTAATTTCGGGATGCGCATGGTACTGATTGTGAAATAGTTCAACAGACAATTTTTATTTGTCGCTTTCAACAATAATATTTGTTAACTTGCGTATGTCATGTTTACATCGTCACGCACGCATGCTTTAGGAAAACCCGGTTAAGGCAGCAATATAAATGTTAAAGTTTAAATTTAAATAAACTTTAAAACATTGATTTTACATCAGATCAAATGGGAAGAAACATACTGTTAGGAACTGCTATACTAGCAATATTTTCAGGTAAGATTTGTATATTTTTGTTAAGCCAGATTTACACATATAAAAAGATATACGATAGATGAATATATACTTGACCCAATTACTGTACAAGTGGGTGCTAAATTTTTATGTAAGCAGTTTCAATATAGTTATGTTGATATCGTACCAATATTATTGCTAATCTAAAGTCAAAACCGTATGGATTTTAGCCTGTTACCATACATTACCATCCATCAGAGGTTCGTCAAAATCACCCGGGGAACCATGGTAGACCTCTGGTATGCGAGAATGGTCCTCATAATATCAAGTCAAAACTGAAAAATAGTTGAAGAAAGCCTTGAGCATTGAGGTTGCTTTGATCAAAACTTATCAAATTTAAAGTGACTTATAAACCCAATTTGACAGGGTATTGTGAAAAGTAACTGTTATTTTTTATTATTATATATAACACAATGTCACTCTCATAACATTTTCTTTCTTACTTACTTACTTGTTCTAGTGACTTTAGCTTGGGATTGTTCCGATTATGAAGAAAGGAAACTCCATCCTTGGTGTGAACATGGTTGCTGCTTCGACAAGAACCCCGTTCGGTGTTGTACATATGTTGAGTATGTACGTTTTAAAATGTATAAACAAAGTTGTGAAGGGGATTGTAGTTTACATATTTTATTTATTAAAAGCAAAATCAGGATAATTGTAAATGTGTACCACCATAAACATGATAAAAATATTATTAATTGTTTTAAACAAACGACGGTAACTACACATCATTTAACTGTGAATGTAGCTCTACATACATAGCTACCTTATATAATTAGTCAAATCAACTGAATTTTGTGAGGATTTTTCTACATATACCTCCAATATCTTAAGATTATTTAAGTGAACGGAGGGTATGGGTTAAATCTTTTAAATATTAACATCAATTAAATTTCAGATCTGTGGGCACGGTGATTTGGACACTTGTAGGATTGGGTTCTGGATTTTTTGTACTGTCTTGTGTAGTTGGTATAGTTTGCTGCTTTCGCAAGAAGGGAGGTTATGAAGGTCAAATAATTTCAACTAATGGAGGTCAAAGGCAAGGTAAAATCATTTTGTCTTCTTTCCCACCAACATTTTCAAGTAAACTTTCAACTATAGAAAAACAAGAGTTGTTCTAGAACGTTTGCACTGATACATCTTAACCTTTAGCCTGCTGGCGGCAAGTGGTATTGTCTTTGCGACCAGTGCAGACCATGATCAGCCTGTACGGATGTACGGATGTGTACACTGTTCGCTATTCAGTCTGTAAAGTTTCAATGAACACCCAGACCAGTCCATTAGGGTAAGGGTTTATATTAAATACTCCGGTTGCCTGGATAACTTACACATTTTATCTAAAAATGCTAAGCGTAGCAAAGCGCATGCTAGCTAATCAATCATTCTGTTCATGGTTAGACTCTAACATTTCTCTCTTATTTACTAATTTGTTATATCTTCGTAAGGTTTTGGGAAGCTGCGTTTTTGAAGTGACGCATTACCTGTTGCATATTCATCCTCGTTTTTTTCACAAATGTTTTTTTTTAAATTTTAATTTGTATTTAAAAGTCACCTATTTAAATTGTATCCTCTTTTTAAATATAAACTTATTAATATATGATTTTACACAGTCACATCTTTTTGTTATTAAAAGTCATCCCGCCGAACGTGAAACCGCCAAACGTCGTTACGGCGCTCCGTCAAATGTCGCTCCGCCCAACTTCGTACTGTCAAACATCGTCTTCCGGAATGAAATAGTAGTTTTAATTAAGAAGGAGATAAATGGTATAAAGATTTTGATATTGATGGAATATTTGTAAGTCCCTCTATGTAGTGTTACCAGAAAATACTGTTCACTATTATGCCCATTACCCCTTCCTACACACCCCACCCACGACGTTAAATTACACTATTTTTTTTTCTCTTGGAATGTAGATGGAGGACAATAAGCATGCGTACGTATGTGCGTGAATGCGTGATTGCATGCGTGCGTGGTAACGTTGTTGCGTGCGTGCGTTCGTCCGACTGTTCACCCGATTGTCTCATCTTTATTCAGATTATAAAAATGTCGAACATAGGAAAACACCTTATGCTTGTCTTAGAGAAATGGATTGCCTTGTAAACAAACACCAGATCCCTATCTGAAAGGTCAAAACCACACTAGGGTAAGGTAAGGGGGTTTGGCCAGGGTCAAGGCAGAAGTTATCCGAGCGGTAATTTTAACGTTTGTAGAGAAATCTGTTTGTACTTTCGTAATGATACGGTTAATGCCATGCAAAAGACATACCTTAAAACTCAGACGGGTGACAGTTTATAGGGCAACGTTCAGCTGGGAGACATTCGGTGGGGCGGCAAAAGTACGTTTGGCTGAGTTACGTTTGGCGGGCCGGCATTCGGCTGGGCGACGTTTGGTGGAGCGATATTAGGCAGGGCGACATTCTGCGAGGCACAATTGGCGGCGTGACATTCGACGGAGCGACGTTTGTACGTGCGACGTTCGGCGGGTCGATGTTCGTCAGGGCCACGTACGGCGAGGCGATATTTGGCGGGGCGCAATAACGACGTTCGGCAGGGTGACGTTTGATGCGCGCTATAACGACGTTGGCGCTATCTCGCTGCAATAGAACGAGATAACGAAATGGCAGAAATAAGTCACCATACAAAAATAATGATAGTCGAGAATAAATGAATACAGTGATATGTGGAACAGCACTCCACTATCCTCAGATGTGAAGATTTACATTTGAATATTTTAAAACGGTGTAACGATTACGGAAAATATAAACGGTCGATGAATACTGAACATGATTCATATCGGTCAATCGGTCGGCTGGTTATGTGACTTCCAAAAATGATAACACGGACTGTCGGTTGATCAGCCATTATATGGCTTCCGAATATTAAATACTTGCTAAGTTAAAAAATAATTTAATATTAATAAATCAAATTTTCAAGATACTTAATTCGAAATGTCGCGCTAGTAAGACGAAATTTCGAGTAGGGTTTCTCAAACTCTTAAAGATAGAATTGGTTAGGTACGTAACTCGAAATTTTGAGTAACATACTCCATAAAATATATGTTTGATTTTTGTTTGCTTTTAGATTTGTCGGAAATCAGGTTACTTTAGTCTGAATTTAAAAATGGCATGCTGTATATATATATAACATTACAGATGCTCAGGGAATTTCAAATACGTGTACAAATTCAATCTAAAAAGTTTAAAAGCAAAGATGTGACATATCCAGAATAGGATATTAACCACCGGATTGGCGTAAGATAAATGAATTTAGTTGCGGCATTAATGTTACTCGTACACCATGTAACATTACTTGAATATTTTGAGGGGGACCTTCGTGGCCGAGTGGTTTAGCTCAGTGATTTTGAATCACTTGTCCCTCACTAATTCGGGTTTTAGCCTCACCTGGGGCACTGAACAGTTGAAATAATGTTCAGAGGGTCACTTAGAGTTTTCCTCCACCATCAAAGCTGAAAAGTCGCCATATATATGATCTAACATTGTGTCGGTGCGACGTTAAACTTAACCAAAAACAAAAACAATTTGAGATTTCCTTTACAGAGGTAAATACGTCCTTTATCCTGTGTACAACTCTTCATTGGGATAGACAAGAAATGCCTAAGATGACTGATGTATTTTTGTTCTTTCAGGTGCGAATTCTTCGTTAAATCTGTCAGGGCAACTAAACAGAAATTTTGGTACGCATTCTTCGTTAGATCCTTCACGACAGCATCGTTCAAACAGTTTTTTGTTTGTGCCACGGCAACATAACAGCGGAAATCGTATAAACAGAACTTCTGAAAGTCATCAGGGCCGTCAGGGGCATATCTGGACTACAGCAATTGGAACAAATACACCAAATAATAGTAATAGACATCCGCGCGTTGTGAATATAAGAAACGATACTTCTTTTCATATGCAGACAGACTTTGGAAACAACCGAAATAATTTGCATACAAGAAGTGCAACTGTTGAAACAAATTTAAACACTAATTCTGCTCAACAACAATCTTCTACACAAACCGATGCACAAAAATATGCCGACCCACCACCTTCGTATGAAAGTTTGTTTAAATTAAATAAGTGATGATAACTAGTATGAAACGCCAGGACTGTCTGATGTGATCAACTGCATTTTTATTAATATGTTAACATATAATATTTACTTGTTTAAAGCTGTGTTTCTTGTTAGTATGCTATACTGTCTTGTCTAGTTGTGTTTTGTCCATTTGCATGACTTCGAGCGACAGATAAAACAGTATAGCCAATAGACAAAACACAACCAGACAAGACAGTATAGCAAACAGACAAAATATCACAGTTTTAAACAAGTTAATACTGTATGTAAACATAATGTCATGACTTGATTGTCCGTTTGACAAGATAATATGGTCAGTGGACAAGACAGTACAGCAAACTAACACGAAAACACAGCGTTTAACAAGTTAATATTGTATGTTAACATAATAAAACTACAGTTGATCACATCAGACAGTCCCGGCGTTCCATAAACTAATATATTAAATTAATCTATCATCGAGAACTTTCAAATTTCTACAAAGATACAGACATTCTATTCATGTCAAACCATACATGATTACAGGGCTATACTTAGCTGATTTTCTGCAGTATAAATATTTTGAATTACATTTACTTGGATCGTGAAATATGATTCATTCCGTCATGAATAAATGCAAAATGGAAGCGTTTTGTATATTTTCTGACATTCCAGGAATAAAATAGGCCGATCGGTCCGAAAAAAAGAAAACATTTGTCAAAAACATTTTATTTTCCACTTTCGTGATTATTTTGCATTGAAAACGTCAAATGATATCATATCCAATAGATCATTGACAACATATACTTACTATTAACGACAAAATAGAAAAAATAGGGCCTGAAGAGTTCTTAGTGAAATATTAATGTCTGCTAGCCCAGAATGACGCATATTTGCTGTTGTCCACACAATAAACCTCTACTTTTTAGTTTCTATCTACAAAACTTAGATATGACTTCTTTGGTACAAACATGAAAAACATCACTTCCATGCAGACGTTTTATACATTATAAGCATTCTTTCTACACGAAAATGTGCAAAATGTGGAATAATTAGTAATACAAGGATCTATTTACTAATTATACCACGGAATCACATTTTGAGCGAAGTACTGTCCTTCTTCCTATACCAGAAGATTGCGTTTACTGTTTACACTATTTTATCACGGTTTCACATTTGTTACTACGTATTAAAATAGCACGATATGCCTTATTTATAGTAACAATATCAATGTGTTTTATCTGTCGCTCGAAGTCATGCAGCTGCAGCTGGTTAATCCAGAACCGGATTCCTTCTTGTCTCTTGATTTTCTCGCATAGTAGTAATCTAGTCATCTACAATAGCATCATCTGGAACAAACAAATTTTGTTTCATGTTATTTTTCTAGCTACTGTATATTACTATATTCATATATTTCAAGTTAAGATAAATGTTTAAGATAATTGTTCGGAAGAATAGAATGCAATTAGAAAAATCAGCAAATAGATAACAAACTCGGTTTGATAGAATAGAATAGAAAAATGGATATAAAACTAAAATTTTGCTGGCTCGGTTTGATTGAGCTTGTCCATGTTGTGGAAATGCGAGCTACCGTTTACGCCCTCTAGCCTCGGGTTGAGCATTCCTCAACATTTATACATTTTATAATAGACTAGCCACTGGACTGATAGTAATATATTTCTACATTTTTCTTTTTTTTGACAAATTTAATTTTTTTAGAGACAAAAGCCAGATTTTTTAGAGATTTTCACAGAGGAATGATGTTGAAATTATCATATTGGACATAGGATATAGACTGGCTCAGTTCACTACATTTAATTATAAAAATGTAAAAAAAGATATATCATAGTCTAGGAGCTAGTCTAATTTTATAAGTACCAGCTTATAATTTAAAGACACCCGCAGATGTATTCATACGGCGGTGCACATGGAACCTTCAATGGTATACAGAGTGCAATTCCATGACAAGCGGCGTATTGTCCTCATCTAAAATAATGGCTTTGCCCTAAACGAGAAAACAATGGACAGCACTAAATTAGAGTCAACAATCGGGTGTTCCCATGACATATGACTCTCGTGCTATTAATAAAAACAATTTATGCACTGATTATATATTGTTTGTTTTTTTTTTTGTAAAATACGATAAATGTCAAATACCAAGATAGTTCCTCTTTATCACGTCTACAATATTTCTGGATAAAAACTGTTAGTTTTAATTTACGGAAAAATATAACATTACGCTACAAATGATAATACCAAGCAGTAACTATGTTGTTGTGCGTTTTTCAAACGTATGGTGTCCAAACATAAGTCAGTCTGATATGAATATATGCACCGTACATAATTTTAGCTAACAACGTTGGAATGAAACAGACACTACATACTCAAAATCTCAAACAAAACGTAGATCTGTCAGTTTGATAACAGGTAGGAGAAACTGTTTTAATACTAACATAGTGATCGTTTTCAAGCATTGTTACCTGCGGCCTGGAGGCCGCAGGTATATTGGAATGCAACAAGTAGTAAAACACATGGAGACTGGGCGATTTCACGTGATATTTTACCGATCTGCGATTGGCTTATCGCATTTATGGAACGCCGTTATTGCAATAAAGCTGACACTCTGTATGATATACACAGAGAATGTCTTGTGACCTGAATTCCTTATTTATTATTTCATATAACTTATTAAAACTTTCATTGGTGATCAATATTGATACCTAGTTGTGCATAAGGGATTTTTAAGATTCCTCTTTGTTTAATTTCATGGATTATGGTCTTGAGTTTGTTTGTTTTTTGGGGGGATTTTTTGGGGGTTTTTTTTTTTTTTGCTCTATATGTCAATTAAGTCCAAGTGAAGGCATGAATCACATTTGTAATAGTTCTAGTAAAGTATTTCAATAGTCAAGGAATGTGGCCTGTTGAGCTAAAAGTTATGCCATACATGAAAGGGAAATATAGTTATTTTTGCTCAGAACAATAACTTTCAGAATTAAGAAATATATATTTCATAGGTCTACTTGTACAACATGTAGAATGGAGTTATTTTTCCTATGTAAAGCGTAATGGTATGATAAAAGAACAAGTACGATATTCACTCATAAGTAACTTTTTAGCCTGGTATAACTTCTGGCCGCAGGAAATCTTTCGACTTGTATATTTCTTTCACACCTATGAGCTATGTGGTAGTGTATTTCGAATGAAATACTCGTGTGAGATAAAGTTATCGCTTATCTCGCCCAAGTCAATAACATTTCTATTTTACTTTTTCTTTATATCTTTTTACACTTTATTTATGCCTATAATGTTAACTAACTATGTCATACCTAGTCACTGTGGCAGATAGCCGTGATATTGGGACAAAGGAAAGACGTTCCGGCCGTTTGAGCTTAAGATATTAAAACAATTAATTTTGTTATGATTTTCTGTTTTAAAGAAGTAAGAAAAATATTTAATGAGGAATCATACATATGTTTCTACCTTTTGTTGTATTATCCTGAAATTTCCAAAACAATATTTATTCCAGTTTATATCGCAAAACAATTAGCCTATCTAAAAAAACCGGTGCACGTATCTATAGGCGGAGTAGCCCAGGACAGTGCCAGGACGCCAAAGTAACACATAGCCGGTTGCCAGCGGCGAATCGGCGTACAGCACAAAAATGAAACAAATGGCCCATTAAAAAGATCAGCCGTTTTCACTTGATTGATAAAACCTATACGAAGACCCTTGTTATCATAGATATATCACATGTCTACAGCATTTGGATTAATATCTCCGATAGTAAGTAATGAGTTAAAGTAAATGGTAAAATGGTGATAAAATAAATCTACCATACAACATAAATTATAACATGTAAAGAATATCGGATAATTTTTACTCATAAAACCTAGATACATGTATAACCTCCTTTATGGACAAAATCTCGATCTCGGTCGTAAACCAAAGGACGGAGTTGATTTTTTTAGCTTATTAAAATACATGAATTACAGATTTATCTCGATAGAAAATAAAACTTGAAATTTCATTCTTTTACCACTGTCATTTCGGGATACTCATGTTACTATATGGAACTTTGCTTGTCAAATAGTTCAATGGTCAAAATATTTGTTATTTGGTAATTTACAACTTGCAAGTGTCACATCTTGTTTATATCGTTACGCACGCATGGTTAAGAAAAAAAAACCGGATAAAGCAGCGATGTAAATATCTAAATTTGAATTTCAGTCAATTTTGAAAAAGAAAGTTTTAGTTCAGGTCAAATGGAAAGAAAAGTTTTGCTAGGAACTGATATACTAGCGTTATTTTCAGGTAAGATTTAATATTTCCTCAACATATGTACAAATGTATGAAAGATACAAGCTATGCGCTATACTTGAACTAGTTATTGTACGATTAGTCACTCTTACTACTGAAATAGCTAACTATTTTGGATGGTTTATTTACCTTGTATTCATAGTATTGCTGATTTAAAGTTACTACAAAACGGTACGAATTTTAGCCTGTTACCGAAGTGTCAAATCAAACTTAAAACATTTTTGACGAAAAGTCTGGAGCATTGATTTTATTTTGTTTGACAATTCTCAAAAGTTAAGTGACTTATAGGCTAAATGTGACTTGTGTTGTGAAAAGATGTATTTTTATTGTACAGAATACAATGTCACTGTTATAAAAATCACTCACTTACTTACTCATTTACTTACTTTTTCTAGTGACATTAGCATGGAATTGTTCTGATGATGAAGAAAAGAAACTCCATCCTTGGTGTGAACATGGGTGCTGCATCGACAAGCACCCCGTTGAGTGTTGTACATGGGCTGAGTATGTACTTTTTAATGTATAAATAACACAGCGAATATGATGTTAAAAAAACCTTTATAGTTCGACCACTGTAGTTTCAATCCTTAACTTGCAGTTATTTTACCGATAGATATATTGACCGAACGGTATGCATGATATGACCAAATAATCTTCGAGATAGAAACTGTATTTCAATAAATCATGGGACCGTCTTCATTCGTTTTTTCCCATAAATTGCATGGTTCGCCGTTTGTTTAATTCAGTACCGAGCAAAATAAAAAAGTAGTCTGTATTTATTTATTATGCTAAAATGCTCGTGAAGCGCGTAATATGAAGTCAAAGCTTTAGTCATGCAGTTAATAGGAGGGATTTACTTGTTATTTATTCTGTACTCTGAAATTATTAAACATATCCAATGGCCATTTTTCACAAGATATTTTATCTTTACATATTTGCTTCAAATGTACAAAGTTCTCATGAAATGTTTTTAAAATTAGTTCTAAATATAAAACTACATTTATGATATGTCTCGCAGTAACAGTCCATTGTTAAAAAACGCCTAGTTTGTGAGAGGTACTGCATACTTAGTACTAAGTCTTATACTCTTACTGTGTTTCGCTATACATGTAAATCTATTTAGTGTGTACTGTTTTAAACCTAATGCATGGTACTGTTAATACATATAAACATGTTGATTTTATGTTTACATAAAGTTTAACTTTTGCGTAATAATTTTCGTGTTTTCAAATATGAACTTTTGGTCTAATATACATGTACCTTTAAAGCATTACTAATCATTAATTAAACAAGATACTTTCTTTATAGACTTTGCTATCTGTTTCAGAAAAAAAATATGTACCATAATTAGTCTCTTACATCAGATTTTATATTTGGAAATAAATATGAGCAAAGAATAATACTACGTGTAAACGTACACATACGTGTAAATGTGAACTGCCATTAAAAACTGACAGTTGTTTAAACAAACGACGGTAACTAGATGTCATTTAACTTTGAATTTAGCTCCATATACAAAGATACCTTGTATATTTTGTCAAATGAACTGCATTTGATGAGGAATGTCTACACACCGTTAAGGTAATTATTTTAAGTGAAAGATTTAGGTTGGGATATATCTTTAAAGACTTGGTGCATAAACATCATTTATATTTCAGATCTATGGGCTCGGTGTTTTGGACATTTGCAGGATTTGGTTCAGGAATACTTGTTCTGTCTTTGGTAGTTGGCATGATATGCCGCATTCGCAGAAAGAGAGGTTTTGAAGGCCAAATAATATCAACTAATGGAGGTCAAAGACAAGGTAATATCATTTTGTCTTCTTTCCCACCAACATTTTCAAGTAAACCTTCATCTTTAGAAAAACGAGAGTTTTTTTAGAATGTTTGCACTAATACGTTTTAATATTAAGCGTCCTGTGTTAAATCTCCAGTTGCCTCAGTAACGTACACATTTAAATAAAAATGCTAAGCGTAGCAAGGCGCATGCTAGCCTAACAATCAGCCTCTAATTTCTCTCTTATTTACTAATTTGATATATTTACATCAGGGGGCCTCCGTGGATTAGTGGTTGCTGACTTCAAATCTTTTGCTCCTCACCGATGTGGGTTCAAGCCTCACTCAAGGCGTTGAATTCTTCATGTGGGTAAGCCATCCGGCTTTCTTACGGAAGGTCGGTGGTTCTACCCAGGTACTCGCTCCTTATAATATGCTCCGAGGGGCACCTGGGGTCTTCCTCTACCATCAGAGCTGGAAACTCGCCGTATGACTTATAACGGTGCAGGTGGGAAGTTAAACCCAACAGAAAACCAACAGAAAATATTTACATAAGGTTTGGGGAGACTGCGTTAAATCTTTTTCTTTCAATTTGTATTAAAAAGTTACTGATTTAAATTGTATCCTCTTTTAGCATACCTGAGCACGAGGTGCTCAAGGTGAGCTTTTGTGATCGCCCTGTGTCCGTCGTCCGCCGTTGTGCGTCGTGAACACTTTGACTGTTAACACACTATAGGTCACAATATTTGGCTAATCTTAATAAAATTTGGTCAAAATGTTACTCTCAATAAAATCTTGGACGAATTTGATATTGGGTCATCTGGAGTCACCAGGTTACCAGGTCAAATCACAGAAAAAGCTTGTTAACACACTAGAGGCCACATCTATGATAATTTCTCTATGAAACTTGGTCAGAATTTTAATCTTAATAATCTTTAGGTCAAGTTCAAATTTGGATTAGGTGGAGTCAAAAACTAGATCACCAGGTCAAATCAAACGAAAAGTTTGTTAACACACTAGAGGCCGCCGTAAAGACTGTATTTTCATGAAACTTTGTCACAAACTTTGTTAATCTTTATGATCTTAAGGTAAAATTTGATTCTGGGTCATGTGGGGTCAATAACTAGGTCACCAGGTCAAATCAAAGGAAAAGCTAGTTAATACTCTAGAGGCCAAATTTATGACCTTATCTTAATGAAACTTGGTCAGAATGTCAGTCTTGATAATCTTTCGGTTACGTTTAAATCTGGGTTAGGTAGAGTCAAAAACTAGGTCATAGGGTCAAATCAAAGGAAAAGCTTGTTTACACTGTAGAGGCCACATTTATGACAATTTTCTATGAAATTTAGTCAGAAGGTAAATCTTGATGATTTTAAATCCAGTTTAATTCTGGATCAGGTTGAGTTGAAAACTATGTCACCAGGTCAAATCAAAGGAAAAATTTGTTAACACTCTAGAGGCCACAGTTATGATGTATCTTCACGAAACTTGGTCAGAATGTTAATCTTGATGATCTTTAGGATAAGTTCGAATCTGGGTTATGTGGGATCAAAAACTAAGTCACCAGGTCAAATCAAATGAAAAGCTATTTGACACTATAAAGGCCACATTTATGACCATATCTTAATGAAACTTTATCAGAATGTTCACCGTGATTATCTGTAGTTCAAGTTTAAATCTTGGACAGGTGGGGTCAAAAACTAGGTCACTAAGTCAAATCAAAGAAAAAGTTTCTTAACAATCTAGAGGCATATTTATGACTGTCTTGGCATGAAACTTGGCCAGAATGTTAACCTTGATGATCTTTAGGTCAAGTACGAATCTGGGTCAGGAGGAATGTGACCTACTGACCTACTTTCTTGTTTTTTTTAAGATACAGCCTTGAAATTTGGATGGCATGTACAGTTTTGCAGACTGATCTTAAGACTGAATTTCAGTGACCATGAATGTGACCTACTGACCTACTTTATTGTTTTTCAAGATACAGCATTGAAATTTGGATGACATGTACAGTTTTGCATACCGATCTTAAAACTGACTTTCAGTGACCATGAATGTTATCTACGAAACTACTTTCTTAATATTTTAGCATTAGTTTGACATTTGAAACATGTAGCTCATATTACTTAGGTGAGCGATCCAGGGTCATCATGACCCTCTTGTTAGGTATAATCTGCTTAATATATGATTTTTCGCACATATTTTTGTTATCATTTTCATTATTTATTTGTGATATGTGTAAACCTTATGTGCATAATTGTATACATGGTCTCATTTGGAACGCAGTAAGGATGGCTGTGCTGTTTAAATACTGTGAAATCATTAATATTCGTGGGGGACTAATTTTCGTGGATTTCGTGGTTGAGTCAATCCACGAAATTTAATCCCAACGAACAAGTAAAATCCCCATTCATCTTATGTTCAAAAGTTGAAATCCACGAATTCATATCCCCACGAAATTGCCGTTCTGACCAAAACCACGAAATTTCGTGCCCACGAAATTAAATGATTTCACAGTATGGCATTTTGTTTGACTTTTCTCGTGTTTTCTTTTCATTTGCTCAAATTCAAATAGCCATAGGGCTTCTAATACCACATTTTCATGGTCACCGACAAACCAAGAAATAGAAAACGTTTGGAATAAGATATTTATTAATAAGAAAATGAAAACCGATGTTTAAGAACTTAGACATACCATCAGGCATTTCTAGCCTATCCCGATGCTGACTTGGATGTCGTATGCCGGATGTTTCTCAACTACTTACCCGAAATTTGCACTTACAAAATAAAAAAAATGTGCCTTACTTCCTCGAAATGTTAACTAACTTACCAGAAGTTTTGATTTACAAACATAGAAATATACAGATTTAAAAATGAATTTTGCCCCAAAAATGTTCGCCCGTCTGAACGCCGATATCTCGCACCGCACCCACCAAACGTCGCCTCGCGTAATGTCGCCCCTACAAATGTTGCCCGCCGAACGTCAACCCGACAAAAGTCATCCCCCCAAACGTCATTATGGCGCTCCGCCGAATATGGCTTCGCCCAACGCCGTACCGTCAAACATCGTCTTACGGAACGAAATGATAATTTTAATTGAGGTAGGAGATAAATGGTACAAAGATTTTGATATTGATGGAACATTTGTAAGTCTCATATGTAGTGTAGTAAAAGAATAAAGTTGTGGCAATAATGTTACTCTTACACAATATAACATCACTGGAATATTTTGAGGGTGGGGTTCGAGCCTCATCTGGACTTTCAGAAGGTCGGTGGTTTTACCCAGGTGCCCGCCCGTGATGAAATATTGCACAAAGGCACACCTGGAGTCTTCCTCCACAATATAAGCTGAAAAGTCACCATATGACCTAACAGTATGTTGATGCGACGTTAAGCCCAACCAAAAACAAAACTATATAGAGATGTCCCCTTACAGAGGTAAATACGTCCTTTATCCGATGTAAAACTCTTCATTGAAATAGACTAGAAGTGCCTAATATTACTGATGTATATTTGTTCTTCCAGGTGCGAATTCGTCGTTAGATCCATCACGGCATCTCAACAATGGAAATCGTTTAAACACAATGTCATGTGTGCCTTCTTCGATAGATTCATCACGGCAAATTAACAGTGGAAATCATATAAATAGAAATTTTGAAAGTCATCAGAACCGTCAGGGGTATACCCGGACTACAAATATTCGAACAAATACATCGAATCACAGTAATAGAGATCCGCGCGTTGCGAATATAAGAAACAGTACTTCTTTTCATATGCAGACAAGCTCTGGAAACAGTCGAAATAATTTGCATACAAGAAGTGCAACTGTTGAAACAAGTTTAAACTCTGATTCAGCTCAACGACAATCTTCTACACGTCAAATTGATGCACAAAAATATGCCGAACCGCCGCCTTCGTATGAAAGTTTGTTTAACTCAAATACCTGAGGAATACTTCAAAATGTGTTAGATTGTATTATTCTATCATCAGGAATTTTCACATTTCTACAAAAACACACGTATAGACGTTCCATTCATGCCAACCCCTATATACTCACAGGGCTAAAGTTTGCGAATTTTCTGCAGTATAAATGTTTTAATTACATTTTACTTGGATCGTGACATATGATCCATTCCGTTATGAACAAGTGCCAAAAGGAAGCATTTTGTACATTTTCTGACATTCCAGAAAATGAAAGGAAATAGGTCCATCAATCCAAAAATATTCAAAACATTTTACTTTTAACTTTCGTGATTATTTTGCATTTAAAACGTCATATTCAACAGATCACTAACTACAAATACTTTCTATAAACGACAAAATAGAACGAAAATAGGTGGTTGAAGAGTTTTTAGTGAAATTTCAGATAGTTACTGTCTGCTACCCCCAAAAAGACGCAAATTTGCAGTAGTTATATACAAACATAAAAAGTATCACATTCCATGCAGACTATAGATACATTAGAAGCATCTTCTCTACACCATAACGCGCAAAATTTGGAATAAGTGCAAGGATAGTTTTACTAACCATACCACGGAAGCACATTTTTGGCCGAAGTACTGACCTTCTTTCTATAACAGAAGATATATTTTGTCACGGTTTTACATTTTATAGTATAAATTAAACCTTACAATGCTAAATTTTTATAATGAACATTTCTATCTTTCAATTTGGACAGAACCATTTACTGGTAAAGGAGGTGAATACCAGAAAGATACTGACTGAAAGGCGGACAGTGCAGATCATGATCTGACTGCATGGATGTGCAGGCTGATCATGATCTGCACTAGGCCCAAAGGCAGTTACAGTCGTGTCCGGCAGGATAAGGGTTAACAAGAAACATTCTAGATATACCACGAAAGTTCTATAATCAGTCCAGAGCTCTGTATTCCTTATTTAAAGTAACAAAATGAATGCGTTCCGTCGCTCGAAGCCATGCAGCTGCAGCTGGTTAATCCAGAATCTGAGAAGCATTTGTTGATATATGAATTTGCATCGGATTCTTTCTTGTCTCTTGATAGTAACGCTCCCTTCGCGCAGCAGTAATTATACATCATTTCACGCAATCTACAATAGCATCATCTGGAACAAACAAACGTATTTTATTTTGTATCATGTTATTTTTCTATTTATTTTATACTATTTTTGTATATTTAAGGTTATTATATATATATAAGATAAATGTTTAAGACGATCGTTTGGAAGAATAGAAAGCAATCAAGATAACAGACTCGATGTGAAAAAAAATAGAATATGTGGAAAACCACAGACCGCCCAACACGACATAAACTAAAGTTTTGCAGACTCGGTTTGCTTCAACCTGTTCATGGAAGGTAGTGGAAATGCAAGCTACCGTTCACGCCCTCTAGCCCCGGGTTGAGCAGACTGCAACATTAATGCATGTTATAAGTACCAGGTTATAATTTAGAGACACCCGCAGATGTATTCATACGGCGGTGCATTCAATGAGTGCCATTCCATGAAAAGCGTTGTTTTGTCTCCATCTAAAATAATGGCTTTGCCATCAACGAGAAATCAACTGGCAGTTTCCAGTGAATTTACCTATGCCAGTAAAACCCACCAGGTACTCCTATGTCATAATGACTCTCGTGCTGTTAATGACCAAGACTGATTATATATTGTTGTTGTAAAATGCGATAAAAATCAAATACTATGATAGTTCTTCTTTGTCCCGTTTACTATATTTCCCGATAAAAATTGTTACTTTAACGAAAATTCAACGTTACGCTACAAATGATAAAACAAAGCCGTGACCATGTTGTTGTGCGTCTTTGAAACGTATGGTGTCCAAACAGGGGAGCGGTGGTCTAGTGGTTAAGGTGTCGGCCGCTCAACCTGATGGTTGTGGGTTCGAGCCCCACTGGGGTCAGGACCATGACTTCTTATATGACACCAGTTCTGGTTATTCCAGGAAGCGGACTCGAGAGTGGTTCAAATAAGCTTAAAGCTTTCATCACAATCGAGCTAAAATAAATTAGTATAAACTGAACTAAACTAAACATAACAGTCAAGCTAATATGAATATATGCATGTAACATTATTTAAGCTAGCAACGTTTGAATAAAACCGACTCTCCACGAAACGATCAGTTTGATGCCAAATAGGAGACACCGTTTTAATACTATCCTTAACATAGTGATCGTTTTCAAGCATTTTTTCACATCTATGAGCTATGAGATAAAATACTCATGTAAGATAAATTTAACGCTCATCTCGCACACGTCACGAACTATTTACACTTTATTTATGCCTATAATATTGACTAAATATGCTATACCTGGTGCGAGATAGACGTGATATTGGGCCATTCGTTTCACTAAATCTGGAATACGCGAGTCACCTGCGCGGCAGGAAAAAAATCTCGCCGTTTTTTTAGACAACACACGCTCTGACGTATATGCCGGCTACAAAGCTTAAATAAATATCAAATTTGTTATGATTTTCTATTGTGTCCTGTATCAAATAAGTAAGCAAAATATTTCTTGAGGTATGTTTCTACCTTTTCTGGTATTAACCTAAAATTTCCAAATTATTGTTTATCCGAATTTACATAGCAAAAATATATTATTTGCCACTAAGCCTATCGCGTGAGACCGCCGCACGTCTGCGTACGCCGAGTAGCCCGGGGCAGTGCCGAGAAGCCGGATGCCAGCGGCGAATCGGTGTACGCCACAAAAGTGAAATGAATAGGCCCATTTAGAAAGATTAACCGTTTTCACTTGATTGATAAAATCTATACGAAGATACCATAAATATATCAAATGTATACAGCAGTTGGGTTAATATCTCCAAAAATAAGTAATAACTATATGGTCAACTGGAGATAAGATAAATCTACCATGACATGTAAAAAATATCAGATAATATTTATTCTTAAAACCTTGATATCACCTCCTTTAAGTACATAACTTCATTCTCTGTTGGAATGTCTCTATCACAAACTAAAGGACATAGTAGATTCATTTTAGTTCATTTAAATAAAAATAAAAGCATATCTGATTTATCCCAATATAATGAAACATGAAATAATATTTTTAATTTCATCCTTTTATTACTGTCATTTCGGGATATTTGTTTTACTATGAGGTAAACTTTGCTTGTAAATAGTTCAATAGTCAAGATTGTTATCACTTTCAACAATATTTGTTATTTGGTAATTTACAACTTGCGAATGTCACATACCGTTTTACTTGTTTATATCTTTACTCACGTATGCTTAAGAATAACCCCGGATAAGTCGATATAAATGCTTAAGTTTAATTTTCACTCAGTTTGGATAAAAGACATCAGGTCAAATGGGAAGAAAAATATTGATAGGAACTGATATTCTAGCGTTATTTTCAGGTAAGATTTTATATTTCGTCATATACTATTAATACAAGCTATACTTGACCTAGTTACTGTACAATTATAGTCACGCTTACTGCTTAAACAGCTGACTAAATCTAATACATTATAATGTTTATATCGTATCTATATTATTGCTAATTTACAGTTACAACAAAACGGTACGAATTTTCTGTTGTCAAACTTTCAAATCAAATCTGAAACATATTTGAAGAAAGTCTGGAGAAAGTCTGGAGTTAATTGTGTTTAAAACTTCTCAAAATTAAAGAGACTAACAGGCTGAATATGGCCGGTGTTGTTAAAAGTAATCTTATGTGTATTTTTATTGTACATAGCACAATGTTATAAAATGTACTCACTTACTTACTTCTTTTAGTGGCATTAGCATGGGACTGTTCCGATTCTGAAGAAAAGGAACTCCATCCTTGGTGTGAACATGGGTGCTGCTTCGACAAGTACCCCGTTCAGTGCTGTACATGGGCTGAGTATGTATATGTAATAACACAATAACAATAAGCTTAACCTATGGCGTATTTGTTATGCAAGCTTATCCTTAATCGCTTATGGCTAGAAATCCCACACGAGATCTGGCTGATTCTAAAATATATACGTCAAAACACAATTACTAGTATTTGTTTTTTTTAAAGAAGTCTTTGTTTCATTTTGATTACCTTTTGACCACAGTAATTATATGGAGACTTATAACCAAACCACCAAATTGTCGATCGGAAACCATTTTCAGTCTCTAAGTCAGAATGACACTGACAGTGTCAAAACGTAATTGAGCTTTGACATACTGACCCCAAATAATCTACTGACAGAAGGCAATCATCCTTTGAAGTTCGACCACTGTAGTTCCAACCCTTCACTTGAAATTTATATACCGATAGTAATGTGACTGAACGGTATGATAAAAACACTCTTCGAGATAGGAAATTACTGGGCCTTCGGATATATATCATTTCTTCCTACGTTGCATGGTCCGCAGTTTGTTAGTTCAGTACCTAAAACAATAAGAAAAAATAGTTCCGTGTTCTAGATTGTATTTGTTTCTCAAGAAGCGCGAAATACGCTAAGTGCTATATGTAGCTTTAGTCATGCAGTGAAATGAGGTGTGTGTTTGTGACTTTTAAAGTCTTTTTCAACAATTTTCAGTCATATTTATAAACGACGGTCACCGTGTCATTTTGTAGCAGGGAGCACAATGTCCAACATTATAGTGCTGCCTCACTGGAATATCACGCCGTAGTCCCCTGACATGATATACAACACAGTCACATTATACTAAGACCAGCTGACCAGTCCTAGCACTATCCTCTTAATGCTGAATGCCAAGCGAGGAAGCTACCAGTGCCATTTCTACGTCTTTGCTATGACGCGGTCAGGGATCGAACATACGACCTGTCGCACTTGAAGTGGACACCCTACCAGTAGGCTACCGAGGCAGTAAAACGAGATTTGGAATATAAGGGATTTAGTTGTTATTTACTCCGAATTCTTGAATTACATAATGTATTAAAATTATTAAATCAGTAATGTTCATTTACTTTTTTATTGTTTGATTTGTGTTTAACGCCGTTTTTCAACAGTATTTCAGTTAATACAGCGTAACCAGTGTTCCTGTTTTCTTTTCTAGTATAAATTTGTTCTACGCAAGTAACTGCCATCTTCCCCACATGAATCAGAGGTGGTAGACAAATGAGTTCAGACACAATGATTTTTTTTTATCAAATCGTCACTGAGAACATATGCCTCGCCCAAAGACCGACATCACGACACCGCAATCCATCTGCGCTCTCCCTATTTCAATAGCTAAACGGAATTCATTATTTAACATGACAATTTCTCTATAGACTTTGATTTCTGTCTCAGAAAATTATATACCATAATTAGTCACAGATTTTATATTTAAAATAAATATGAACTTTAACAATGTTTAAACAATATTTTTGTATATCAACAATTACAACCTAGACGTACGTGTAAATGTGAACTGCCACTGAAGACTGGCAGTTGTTTAAATAAACGATGATAACTAGATGTAATTTAACTGTGAATGTAGTTCCACATACAAGCTATATTTTATATTTAGTCAAATCAACTGTGATGAGGACTTCCTACACTTACCATAAATATCTAAAGATAATTTATTTAAGTAAAGATTTGTCTTGGTATATATCTTTAAATACTTTGTGGATTAAATCATTTAAATTTCAGATCAATGGGCTCAGTATTTTGGACACTTGTAGGTGTGGGTTCTGGAATGCTTGTACTGTCTTGTGTAGTTGGAATAGTTTGCTGTTTTCGCAAGAAGGAAGTTTCCGAAGGCCAAATAATTTCAACTAACGGAGGTCAAAGACAAGGTTATATAATTTTGTCCTCTTTCCCAACAACTTTTCTAAGTAAAGATGCCTCTATGGAAATACGTGAGGTGTTTTAGAACGTCTTGAACTAATATTTCTTCATATTAATGGTCTTGTGTAAATACTCCGTTTACTAACACATTTATCTGAAAAATGATATGTATAGAAAGGCGCATTACTTGTGTACTAAAGAGTCAGTGCGTTAACCTATTAGTCTCCCTTATTTACTAAAGGTAGGCTGCGTTTCTGGAAAGTGGCATTATCTGCAGGATATTCGTCCTTGTTTTTCACTATCATTTTTTTCAGTGTGTATTACAAGAATCACTCATTTAAATTGTATTCTCTTTATAAATACAGACTGCTTATTGTATGATTTAACGCACGTGTTACTATCACAACTTTCATTATTTATTTTAAATGTAGTTATGTGCATACAGTCTATGTTCATTTGTACACATTCTCTGCAAGGATGGCTGTACCTTTTAATGTGGCATTTCCTTTTTCTTCTTGATTTATTCTGTCTGTTCATATTCAATTACCCACAGGGTCTTCATTACCTTTGTGTTCATAGCTACTAACATGTGAACAAAAATAACGTAGTATAGGTGGTATTATTCTAAACAAATAAGGTTTTAAAAAACTGAAAACCGATGTTTGAGAACTCAAACCTATCAATTTGACTTACGTCTTCTGTTCTTCCAGGTGCAAATGCGTCGTTAGATTTATCACGACAACTTGGAGATAGTTTAAACAGATATCTAGGTGTATATTCTTCTTTAGATCCATCGCAGCAACTGAACAATGGAAATCGTTTAAACAGAACTTTAGGTGCTCATTCTTCGTTAGATCCAGAACGGCAACTAAGCAGTGGAAATAGTTTAAATAGGCAGTTTGAAAGTCGCACGGGTCGTCAACCGCATGTGTGGACTACACTTGTTTACTCAAATACATCGAATGAGAGTAATAGACATTCGCGTATTGCGAATATAAGAACCAATACTTCTTTTCACACGCAGACTGGCTCTGGTAATAGTAGAAATAATTTGCAATCAAGAAGTGCAACTGGTGAAACAAATCTGAACACTTATTCTGCCCTAAGACAAACTTCAACACAAGTTGCTGCACAAAAATATGCCGAACCACCTCCTTCGTATGAAAGTTTGTATAAATCAAACAGTTAAAGTCTTAGAGTACCTTACTGTATTAATTAATCACTCTGTTAGAAATTTTACATGCGTAGCCAGAAAATTATTGAATGAACTGTCTCAAACAGTTGAAGAGTACTAGTGCCATACTGTAATTTATCACTCTGTTAAAACTTTTACATACGTAGCAAGGAAAATATTAAATGAAATGGATCAAACAGTTAAAGAGTACTAGTGCCATACTGTATTAATGTATCACTCTGTTAGAACTTTTACATACGTAGCCAGGAAAGTATTTAATGAACTGGATCAAACAGTTAAAGAGTACTAGTGTCATACTGTATTAATTGATCATTCTGTTAGAATTTGTACATACGTAGCCAGAAATGTATTGAATGAACTGTCTCAAACAGTTGAAGAGTACTAGTGCCATACTGTAATTAATCACTCTGTTAAAACTTTTACATACGTAGCAAGGAAAATATTAAATGAACTGGATCAAGCAGTTGAAGAGTACTAGTGCCATACTGTATTAATTTATCACTCTGTTAGAACTTCTACATACGTAGTCAGGAAAGTATAAAATGAGCTGTCTCAAACAGTTGAAGAGTACTAGTATCATACTGTAATTTATCACTCTGTTAGAACTTTTACATACGTAGCCAGGAAAGTATTAAATGAACTGGATCAAACAGTTAAAGAGTACTAGACTAAATGCCATACTGTATTAATTTATCACTCTGTTAGAACTTTTACATACGTAGCCAGAAAAGTATTGAATGAACTGGATCAAACAGTCAAAGGGTACTAGTGCCATACTGTATTAATTTATAACTCTGTTAGTACATTTACATACGTAGCCAGGAAAGTATTGAATGAACTAGATCAAACAGTTAAAGAGTAATAGTGCCATACTGTATTTATTTACTCTGTTAGAACTTTTACATACGAAGCCAGAAAAGTATGGAATGAACTGGATTATTATTCCACAAATCAAATTTAACACTGTGTCAGTGTGTGATATAAGATACAAAATATTTGGAAGTTTATGCATCTACGTAAGAGTGTTAAATCGTTTGATAATGTTTATTGTCCAATGATATTTTATGACAGTTTATTGCATTGCATTGAGATGAATATATGACGTGTCATTCGTCATTTCGTATCGATATATTTTGGTTTTGATATTTATTTCGTTTGATATAAGTAAATTTAATATTGAAGTAACGTAATTCATTGGAAATAATATATATATATATATTTGAAAAATATAAGAGAAACAAGAGCTTTCACTATTAGTGAGAAATGCCCCCGAAGCGTGCCCAAGAATGCTACAGTTGTTTGCACAAAACATGTCAGAATAGTTTAGGTATGAATCACTATTTGACCTTGACCTTGACCAAAGAGACTCGGGTCATAAGCGCGACACGCCTTTTCAATATGGTTATCATTTGTGTCAAATTATTTTCAAATCCCTTGATAAATGGAAGAGTAATTTACCAGACAAACAGACCATGGTAACCTTTGACTTCTAAGTGTTACCTTGACCTTGGATCTAGGGATCTGGGTCCTGCGCATGACACGTCATCTCATTATAGAAAACATTTATGCCAAGTAATTTTAAAACCCCTTCACCGATGGTAGAGTTTTGGACTGGACATGAATCAGACCATGTTAACCTTTAACCTCTAAGAATGACTTTGACCTTTGAGCTAGGGATCTCGATTTTTTTCTGCGTATGACATCGTCTCATTATGTGAAACATTTATGCCAATATCATGTAATTTCAAAATCCCTTGATATATGGCAGAGTTATGAATCGGCCACGAAACAGACCCTGTTAACCTTTGACCTCTAAGTGTGGCCTTGACCTTGGAACTAGGAGCATGGGTCTTGCGCGTGACAAATTGTCACATTATGATTAACATTTATGCCAAGTTGTTTTAAAAATCCCTTCAAGTATGGCAGAATTATGGTCCTGACACGAAGCAGACCCTGATAACCTTTTACCTCTAAGTGTGACCTTGACCTTGGGTCTTGCGCATGACACGTCATCTCATTATGGTGAACATTTATGCCAAAATCCCCTAATGGATTGCAGAATTACACTGACAGTGCGATTTTAATTTGCCAGAAAACATTATCCTAAAAGAAATAAATTCTTGATCGACGTCAAAAGTTATTGCTCAATTTTTTTAAATTAAGCAGAATAAAACTCTTTAATCAATGAATTTATCATTCAAAGGCAAACAGGAGTAATGAGAAGTATATTTGCGATATTTAATTGCACTCATTTTTTGGACATATACAAGTTCAGCAGACGAGGTTTTTAATCAAATATGCATGTGACGTCTGTCTTTTAAACGTAAAATATTCTTAAAATAGACAGATGTATTATATCAGTATTTGAATATTGTTAGTATGACATAACTAACTGTTAAATTCTTTTACATTATATTACAAACGAGCGAATAATTAATATAGTCTAGCACTGACTTTAACTTGCAGCATTCCCAGAAAAATATAACACAACTGTATTATCGCGCCACTATTGGAAAATAATTACCAATGAGTAATGAAGGACCTTTTTTTCAGACAAACTTCATAGTCGTCTTTATAACATTGTATCATAGCTCGGTGATTTTTCTTAACAAATTTGGTGCAGGTAATTCGTATACACTGAGTACAGGGTGTGGTAACTAAAAGTGTGCAGGTATTTAATACCCGCACGCTAGTTACCGCACTGTTGGATAAGAAAGTATGTCAGCTTGTCTGAAACAGTAGACAGCGAAGTGTATTTTATTGATTTTCTGCTCTAGCATTGGTTTATTTTACCTGGGTTTTACACATTTGTACTCACTGAACTGCTGTATATGGCAATGTGAAACGCCTACAACTTCCATATATGGATGGCTATGATACAAAACAGAAAGAACATTAAAACTCTCGGGTAAACAATTTATACTCGGGGGCTACGCCCCCTCGTACAAATCGTTTACCCTCGAGTTTCAATGCTCTTTCTATTACATAATTACAAGCCAACAGTTCAACCTCTGTAGAGCAACACCCTTTGTGAGATACAAATATTGACTGTTATGTAGAGGTTGTTGTTCTGGAGAGGTAAATTTGATAGTATATTCCAGCTAAGGGAAATTTTGATGATGTTGTTATAGAGAGGTTTTTGCTTAAGAGAGGGCCGCTCTAGAGAATTTGTATATTTTGACATTAGTAAACTATTGGTTTTCAACCTAGCAGGGGTACAGATGTCTGAAAGGGTAGAGCATTTTGCATTATAACATCAACATTTTACGCCAATAGAAAGACAAACTTATCGCACATATGACCTGAATTTACAATCGTACTTACAAAAGTTTATTTTCAACTTCCCTGACAGAAATATGTTAATGTCTGAAAATGTTTGCCGGAAAGATGCAAGCATTGTATCTTAAAGCATCTTTATACATACAGGGACGAAGACTACATTTATGAAAGACAAATATGAATTTGGCCTTTAAGTTTGCGTGAATATTCTTTGGCTGATAAAAGACAAATGTGAAACTGAATTTAATATATTTCAGTGAGTTTTACATTACGTTACGTTACATCTAAGTGACTTTAAAATAATACACCCTACAACTCACCTTAACTGGCATCATTCTAATTAAGAAAACATTACACAGCTGAATGCATTGGTTCGCTTCTTGAAGAAAATAAGTTTTTTCAGGCAATCGTTGTAGCCATCTTGATAACAATAAACACAAATCTATATTTTGACATTTATAGAAATGGTTTCAACCTAGGCAGGCATAAAAATGTCTGGAAGTGAAGAGCGATTTGCATATGAAAGCAAAATTAAATTTTACGGCAAAAGAAACACAAACTTATAGACAAATGTGACACTAATCTACAACCAAACTGCGTAATGTTTTCGCTTGACGTCAACTTCTTCGACCAAAGTGTGTTAATGCCAAAAAGATGTTTGCACGAAAGGTACAAACATCTTTATTCCCACTTGGGAACAGACAACAGTTATAAAAGACAAAACATGACTTTGACCTTAACAGTTGTGTCATTATTCTTTAGCTGATAAAGGACAAAGGCGAAATTGAATTAAGACTCCTTAAAATATTTAATTATTTACGAAACCATTATCAGCTTGCAAATCTGCCTGCAGATAAATAATGACCATTTATTGTTATTTTACAACTAGGTTATGTCTGGAAGTATCGATTTAGGAGTCCTAGACTGCCTGACAAATTATTGCTCTTGTTGTATAAGATGCTGTAAGATGACATGTAGTTGTTGCCAGTCTTCCTTTTTCATCCTATTTCTATTGTCGTGTTTGTTGCAAACAACACCGGTAATATACTGGTATCCAGTACTTTCCAGTACTGTTTATTTGCTCTTTCTTTTCCGTTGACATTTTATTGTCTCCATTCCAACACATCTATGGCATTTATTATAGATATTAAAGCCACAATCAGAATTTACAATACCCTTAAATTATTTTGAGCATTCCTGTTTTCTGTCATATAAGTTGACATCAGTACAACATTCAACGACAAAAAACATGTTTGAATGGCTGTAATTAAAGTATGATGATGTACCACTTATATTTGGCGGAAGCAATTAGTATTATATTCATATGCGGTCTAAAATATGATCAAACCTTTGTCAAGAGTTAATTGCATTCAATTGCCGTATTGGGAAAAGCTCTCGCTCTAGTTATTATTGTTTGATGAAATGTAGACAGGTATTTGACATATCAGTCTCAGATTCATAACTGAAAATTTGTAAATATCAAAGTAACATGTTTGTGTGTACGAGCAGTACTAGGTCTCAGGTTTAGCAGTGCACGGCCAACATACGCATAGCTTATCACAGTAAAAGTGTTTACTACCACTATAAACGTTAAGTTTAACAAATGACTCGTATACACGACATTTAAAGATTCACACAGCCTAGTTACCTACCATTTCCTCCCGCATGTTAATTCTGATACTACTGGTATAATACAGCTGTATTACAAGAGGTGGACAATTTAGACTCTCCTTGAATTAATGCATTTTCACAATTTTATGTGCTAACTTATTCAGTCAATATCTTTTCAGTATAATTTTAAGAACAAAGATAAATATCTATCTTACCCTGTAAAAACAAAGTATGGGCAAAGCTCAATACATCAATTACTGTGCATACTGCTACATTCATTCAATAAAATATAGAGATATGAAATATATGTTCTTGATCTAATATATATCACTGTCATTTCTCAATTGTTGTCATGCAAATCATGTACATTGCAAGTATGGAAATACAACAAATACAGTTGTTTTGTGGCGTTTTTGAAACTGTGAATTGTAACTATAAAACACAGTTCTTTTATATATATAGTCACGTGAAATTCATTTGATGATTTTCCACATATATAAAGTTATTAACAAAATGTGAATTATTTAAGTGAAAAATGCTCATTAAATACTTTTAATTATAAGCTTATTTTCAATAATACTCAAGCAAAAAACTATATCCGGATTACTTCATGCATCTGGTTAGGATCAGTATTTTTCCTTATGGTAAGATTTTACGGTACTGGCATTTTGTTTATGAATATTTACGCTTAAGGTTATGCGTTAAAGGTCACAGGTTAAGGTTAAATGACATCTACGTTTTCTTAAAAGAATACCTCTCATCTTTAAAACTGGAAGGTAAATTGTTTTGTTAAGACCTTGTGCGCGCGCTTACTCTCAAGTATCAAAAGCGTCACTTAAACACTCCCAAAACTGCCTTTATATATCCACTTACCAAGGAATTCTGCATGACAACCTACATACCTACTTACCTTGAATAAATATACTTAAAAATAATACTACGAATTTACATCTTCCCATTTGTCAGCTTAATAAAGATATTTAATTACAAGAGATCTTCAGAAACCAGTTACTGATTCCACTACGTTTAAATAACCTAAAGAGGTTAATTACATTGTATTCCATATGAAGTTGTTAACAGAGTCAAATATCTTTACTCAGAATACATTACATGGTAGAAATCACCATATTTTGTCCTTCATCCATAACATTGACATCCTTGCACATTTGTATCACAGGTCCACACATAATGCAAGGTTAGTACCCCGTGTATAACTTTCACTCGGCGAGAACTATTTTTACCCTTCACTTATTCACACCAGTCACTTAATCTGCGTTAATTCGCATTAACATGCATTGATGTTATCGTTATTTGTTTTGTAAATCATGGCCGCCTTCAACGAAAATACATTAAATTACTCTTAGTCAATATCTTGAAACAAATAACATCATTTGACATCGAGTCGTCTATTTGGCCCGGATTATCAGTAATATTCTATACTCCGCTGAGAATGTATCCTAAGAAATTGCTACATTTATCAACAACAATAGGTTTAAAACATAGGGAAAACTAATGAAAGACGTGATTGGAACTTACAGACAACATAAAAATAGGTCAATCTTGAGCGTTTCTACATATGCACTAAAACGTACGTATTAAGGACAATGTCTTTTTAATTAATTCCTCTATGATCTGTTCTAAATTAACTTTTAATAACATGAGTAATTATAGAACCATTTTCCCACACATCTTTTGTCTCATAACTTCATGAGTATTCAAACGACACAAAAGATTTGCATATGAGCAGGTTTCTCAGAGCTGAATGCTTTAAAAAATGCACATGTGTCTTTGGCATTATAATCTGACCTAATAGGACAAGTTATATAACTTGACTTTACTTTTTATCAAAATTTTGCTCCTTTGTAACTTAGACAGTTTGGTTAGCATAGAATAAATTGGAAACTACAAAGGTCGCACTATAAGACAAATACGGGTTGCACGTACATGTAAGCAGGTTTCTCAGAAACTACAGTGCCGAATTCTTCACGCAACAGAAGTCTTTGGCATCAAGTTACATGGCTAGCTTTTATTTGGTAATATTCATGCACCCTTCAAACCCATCGAAAGTGACAATTTCGCAGAGCAGATTTCATAACCCAGGCTTGCATATTCTCAAAATGTTGCCTCTTTTAAACATAAAAATTCTGCTTGAATGCAAATGATCGATGTACAGCAAAGATTTGCCACGACATCCGTTACTTTATTAAGACTTGGAAGAGCCATTTTACGACACTGTTAATATACACGACAATGATACCAAAGAAAATACATTCTCTTAAAAAAATTTTGTACGTAAGTTTTTACAAACTGCTTATAATTCGTTAAGTTCTTTTATGAATAACACATTTACTTAAAAATAAAAAAGATTCTGTTTCTTATCTTATTAATACTTGAGTAAATAAGTATTTTCTTATACTTCAGATATTTTATATACTTTATGAATACGGCTGCTGCACTAAACATTCACGTGTGTTACTTAATATGGCACATAAATTGTTAAGACTACGTTAAGTTCCAGCAGTTTGCCAGACAGACTCAATGCTGTCTAAATTCGATATGTCAGGATAGTGATTAATAATTACATAAACAGCTATAAAACTTCAAACGTTTACAGCTGACTAATGACCGCGATAGTTGTTCCATATCATTTCTTAAGTACAGACTGAATTCTATCTTCCCTACTTCGATTTTGCAATAACCAGCCAAAAATGTAGTTAGAGTTGATGTATAGATCTTGCGATACATATTTTTACATTATAATCAGTGTAACCGACACCTACTAAAAAGATATACCTATGCAAAGGCAGACGTCGTCTTTCTCATTTGGTCATATACTAAGATAACAATCTCTGCTGTGCAGCAACTCCAGCACAAGAAAAGATAATAGTCTCCAGCAGTCTCCGCTTAAGAGAATTTGCACTGCAAAACTGTGACAGAATGAACGCCACTTTTACTCGTATTGAGTATACAGTCAAATCTTACCTAAGTACCGAGCTAGGGGAGCGCCAACATTTCAGTTTGCTCAAAGCAGGTGGCTGATTAATCCCGGAAGCTCGCTGTCTGTCTGCTTCATACAAATGACTCCTTTATACAAGTTACTGATAAGGCAAGCTTATCTGCACTTATCTTTTTATGTACATATTAAGTTTATTGTCCATAAGACTACTATCTAAAGCATGACTGTATTACGCATTTTGTGCTATAACTTCTTAGGTTGCGTATCATAAAACACCTAACTGGCAACATATGTTAATAATTTACTGTCAAACATTCGAAAACATAGCTGACTGACATCGCAGTCTTCGTGTATCTGCTGGAAAAATGTCTAGTAACAATGTATATGTCATTTTCTTTTCTAGACTGAATTTGTTATTGCATAACTAAATTCGAATCAAACTGTTAAACACTAAACAATTGGGAAAAGACACGCAATAATGTAGAAATATGTCTGAAAGGACTGTCTAAACGTAAAGAGAATTTCAATTATTTACGATAAAGTCTAGTATTAATGCAGTTTCTGTCATTGAAATATTAGAACCTGCTGTTTTAGTACAATATTAAACGATATTTACGTAGTGGTTGTTATGGTAACGCAGTCACTAGATATGTCAGATAACTTGCATACTGAGGTATTATCTTTCTCCTTTACACACATTTACATGTAATCGTGAATCTGTTAACGGGCTTCCCTTCTCTTCTTTTGTCTCACAAAAACGTTAATAAGGCTGATTTCAAATAGTATTACATTTTTTAAGAAATCCCATCACCTTTTTCTCGATTATCTCGATTCCAACATGTCTTTAACATTTTTATGAGTTACTTAAAACCAAAATCAAATATTTACAAGACTTTTAATCGAATGTTTTGTACAATTTGCAGCGAAAAAAGACATCCGTACAAAACTCTGTGGAGAGAAAACATCTTTGAATGACTCCAATTAGAATTTGATTGTATATGGATAATAGTTGGCCGAACCCAATCAGCATTCTATTCATATGCGGCCTATATCACCACGAAGCTATTGTACGCAATTGAACAATCATTCAGTTGCCGCCGTGGGGGGTGGGGGCGTTATTATTGATATATTGAACGCGATCTCACAAAGTCTAGACAACCACTACCATTTAAAAGTGTAGTCCGTAGCAAGAGCAGCAGTGTGCATTAAAGTCAATTAATTGTACTCTTAATCCGTACAATGTTTCCAAACTTAAGACATTGTAGCTGAAAGGCACACGCAAATCAATGAAATAATGAACTTATAAAATTCTGATGAAGGATCCATGATCGAATTGCACTGCTTGGTTTGAATGAACGCGTGCAATTAAAAAAAAAAAAAGACTTTTAAGATGGTTTCTTAGAGAAACTAAGAATTGATTTGTCAAGGAGTAAATAAAAGATTTTCTTTCAAAGGCATTCATTAACAAGCAGGGAATCTGTAGAAAGAGATCATTTTTTGTTATCTTTTAGGTTCTCTTGAGGTCTCGCATTAGATTTTTTGAAGAGGCGGTCGTGTAGACTGTCTTCAACGGGGAGTTTTCGGTGAATAACATTACGTTAATACACTCTCATGTATATATCCCAAGCCATGGTTTTATTGGAACTGCTTAGGCCAAGTGAGTGTAGCTGTACATTAAATGAAAAAAGGTTTAACATCATTATATAATATATGCAGGTAGCAAACGAGAAATATATGTTGATAATATATTCAAGACTACAATGGTGAAGGTCACTATTACTTGGAACAAATTTACACCTTATCTATAAAATTCTTACCGAAATCTTATATGGAGATCTAGTTTAGAATTGTATTTAGGACATCCGGGATGAAAATTTAGGTCGCTGTTTACAGTGAAAAACATTAGTAGTTCAGAGTGACTTTTGTCACAAATGTTGGTGTATTGTAAGCTTTTATGTATGTGGGGTCACTGGGGTCAAGGTCATTATAACTTAAATCAAAACAAAAAGAAAAAAATTCCTCTCAGTGATTCTCGAGTTAGAATGATATACAATTTTGAATCTTTCTAGGGGAGAGAAGCTAGGACGGGTTCTCGGGTGAAGGTGACTGTTTATAAAAATATTTGTCGATTAATAGATAAATTTTGAAATTACTTTTTTTCAGTAAAACTGTTCGTACACGTATTGCAAGCGAATTCGGAGATTCAGGATTATATTTAGGGCCACTAGAATTATGATCGCAGTTAGTATATAGGTAAACCCGGTTAAAATGAGACTTTGCGGCGCTTACATTGAGATCTTTTTTGAATCACGGATGTCAAAAAGGACTTTTTAGCGTGTGCTTCAGTGTTGTTACTGTGTTTTTCTGGTCCTTTCTAATCTTTGTGTCTATTTAATACCTCTGTAATGGAATTGCGCTTAAGCCGGTGCTAGTGGGCGTGAGGGGTGTTGCACTTTCTTTTACCGAGTTTGTTATTATAGTGCTTGGTTGCATTCTATGTTAAACTTTTCAAAGGATTTGCTTTTATTCGTTTGGTTTAAAATGAACAAACTTAACTGTCTTCCATTCAGAGTAGTCGATATGCTAGCAATTCTCTTTGTGTAACAGTTGTCGATATGCACCGATTTTAGTGGTAACAAATATCGACATATCAACACATAAATACGTTTTACTAAGACGCTGCGAGCGAGCAAATTATCTTCAAAATCAATTAACTATCTTCACTTGGAACATTAAAACGCATTGACGGTAATATGCATACTAAGCTTTAATATGTTATCGCATGCAATGTTTGTGCGCCTTTCTCAAATCTGGCCGTATTTTCTTTAAATCCCCCATTTTGATTTTATATTACTCTATTTTTGAATTTAATTTTCCCGTCAAGCTTATTGAATCAGTTTTATTTAATTATGCAGACAATATATAACCAGATCTAACTTTTCATTGCAAAGCAAATCCGTCTTTAGTTTTAGTTTTTTTAATATACTAGAATGTGATGAAAACTTCAAGCTGGAATCACGCTCGAATCCGCTTCCTGGAAAAACCATTACTGGTGTCATATGAAAAATCATGGTCGTGACCCCAGCAGGGCTCGAACCAACGACCCCTGTATTAAGCGGCCGACACCTTATCAGCTCGACAGTTTTGATTGAGGTATTGTGACTGCGAATGTCAAAACATTGAGCAGTTGTAGTAATGTTTAAAAAGCAAGTATTCATTGCTAAAAATAAGTAATAAAATAAAAGATATTTCTGCATCTAAAACTTACAAATTTAAAGATAACATTAACAAAATGCTATAAATCTGGATCAAAAGTATCAAAATAGGACATGGCCGCAAATTGGGCGTTTTATTATTTTCCATACCACAAATAAAAAACAATGAAAGCATCGCGTCATATGAGACGTAATGTGAATGTAATATTTTATTATCGCAATATAGTCCCAGAGTTGAAAGCTTATTTGCCATATTTCCAAGTAAAAGCTAGTTTTCTAAATAAATGACTTCATGTATTTAGTTTATGTTTGATGGTGTAAGGCTTCACGCAAAACCGACACATTTATAGGTGTTATTGCGACTTTCAAGATTTTGATGGGTGGTAGAAGACCCACTACTTCGTACATTCCTTCCGTTGACCAGCTCGATGACTTCCTGAAAAGAAAAATATCTAAAATATAAAAGGTATGGGTAGATTTCTCGGAAGCACAGAGCATCAGGAACACATCCCCAGAGCCACTTTAAGTTTCGAACACACATTGCGTGTGTGTGTTTGTCAAGTGATTCAATGTCCGCGACCTTAACCATTAGACTGTTTACGCCCCTTCACTGAATCTTATGTCAGAGAAACATTTCTTTAAATCGTTTCAATTACTATGTTTCACATTTTTCAGTCGAACGTTCAAACCGAAACAGACAAGTACCTAAATTTTACATTATTTTTTATGATGAAAATTACACTTTCGACAGTTTGATTTGCGACATGAGTCAGTTTTACTTTAAACTTCAATTAACCAAAAATTCAAAGGTGTATGAATGGTTAGTGCGGTAAAATATATATTAATATATATATTAAAAAAATAAGAAAAGGAATCGTGTCTTTAATTTCAATGATAATTTTATATCCTCTTCTCAATTCACTCTAACCGAAGGCAGTTTTAATTTTCCTTTGTATCTATGTCGCATCTCGGTATATTCCTAGGGGTTAAAATCAAATCAAAGTAACTATAATTATGTGTTATAACAATAAGAAGTCCAGGAATTGGCTAATGCACGTTCCGAAGGTAAACATCTTGTTGATTATCCAAGAATTTACTAAAGTTTTGACAGTTTTACAAAAGTTTTCTCAATTAAAAATAGAAAATAACTAATGCAAGCGTTCTTTATTATTATATGGAGCTGGTAAAGTTTTCAGATTTTTTAAAGCTTTATAAATCGTAGACATCACATTTGTTATTGGTGTTTTAATTTAAAAGCAAAAAAATGTGGTTTAAATGAAATATGAAGCTGCTTCAGTAGAATATAGTCAGTCATAGAACAGAAAAGAACAGAACTGAATTGGACAGAATAGAGCAAAATTTTTTTTCAAGATTTAAGCATTAAAGCTTATCATCTGTTTCCACTACATGTTAACAAATGGCAAGCAGAGAATATGACTGGCAATTACAATAATACTACATATACATAAACATATTGGTACAACATCATTTATACAGGAATATTAATTTTTATGTGCCTATCACTTAGATGAAATATCTTTAAGTTAATAATACAATTTAACAGTCAATATAATGTTAACAATACCTTATTGCTACTTTTCATCAAGTTTATAAACTGGAACATACTATAGCACGACTCGTATAAACTGATGCTAGATATAGCTTTTTCTCAACTGTCTGTTAGTATCACATTCAAACACAAAGGCATAGTAAGAAGATTTATGAATATTTATATGAGTGTTTAGAAATGGACAAACATTATCAGACTGTTCTATATATTCTATAGATATTGATGTCACGTTATAACTTAATAAAATTGACGCATCTCCAGCTGTATGTTTTTTTTGTATAAATGTATACAAAACAAGTAAATCGTTTTCAGAAAAACTTTGGGGAGTTTGCTTATTTGTTTTACTTATTGTTAGTTCCATATTATAAAATGGTAACAAATGTTAACTGAAAACCAACTGGAGGTCGTCAAAAAAGCAACAACATAAAAATACATCAACGCAAATCTTATCATTATTTCTGAGTTTTCAATACTTATACTTACATTAACATGTAACATTTAGTAGAATAAAAATGGAATTGTCGTTCGTTTCGTGTTTTTTCAGCGTTTTTTTTCTCAAGGTCACGTAATTATTGATCATTTGTCACTGTGCGCTTTAAACGACGGTAAACCTCACTGTCAAAGCGATTCCAAAAAATCCATACTTTCATTACCAGGAAGCTTTAAGCAAATAATCTCAAGTTAGATCAACTTGTCTGTTCGGGGAACAATAAAGCTAATTGACGATAATAAGCATAATTAGTTTGTTGCATTATCTCGCTTAGGTATCTATTCAAATTATCTCTTAATAACAATACACAATGGACGAATATTAAATTATGTAAAAGTCTCCAGACAGCTTGTCGTATTCCGGTATAATCATATCGATTCCTTTTATTGTAAAAAAAATCCTGATATAGAGTGATATTAGATTTTGTTATGTCCGACAGTGTATTCATTGAATAGAAGTAGGGATCATTTTTAAATACATATTTTGGCAAATCGGCTTTACTTTAAGACTTTGAACATTTGCAAAATCTTCTACAAATATGCTTTATATATTTGTAAGTTTTTTACAAATATATAAAGCATCAGCTTATACATAAAAAAGAATTGTGCACATTATCCATTGAAAAGACATTTATGCATTAAAGTATGGCTTAGAAGCAAGAAGATTTCCGTAATATTATATGTTCCCTCAGATTTTTAGCCTTTTAACATGTTTAAATTCTTGCTTCTTTCTAGAAGAGTACAAAGTACTAAATTTATGAATTTCTGTGAGGACGTCATACTTCTGTTTTACAATTGAATACTCGTCACAATGTAGTAGAAAGTCATTATTGGCCCGCTAGGAATGAGCGACCATTATTTAACTTATGTTACCCCATGTCGCAATAAAAAGGTTTACGTCGATATTTCACATGACTCAGGATTCACTTTTGCAGACAAAATGTTGTCCGTTAATACCAGTATGTCAACGGAAAGGAATCTAGTACATCTATGGCCTGTTTCAATTCCCATGTTGACCTGGTAAATGTAATAAAAAGGTCATTTTCTTTGCATCGGAAAATATGCAATGATCGTTCTTTCTTTCTCGTAAAGTCGTGCAATATTTCCGCTGCAGACTTCGCGCATATTTCCCGATACAAAACTAATAACTATAATTATCATTATGCTATGATTTTATATCGGCTATTCGAACGACACCAATAATGATTATACAACTTCAATGAAATATTTGTTTCTGTTTCTATACATAAACAATGAGCCTAATGGTGGTTATGACATCCGCGTCGGGATCATGGTTCGAGCCCTATAGTTGTATTCGCTCTGCTGTTGGCGGTTAATGAATTGTTATTACTTTTTAATTTTAAAATCTATTGTATTAACCATTGATCTGTTCTTTTATTTTTGTCAAAAGTGCGTCTAAAAAATCTGTTGTTAAAAACGCTCAAATTCGACAAGATTAAACTACGGCATGGGAGAGTCGCCAACATGATACTAGACTGGCTGCCGTTTTAATGTTCCAAGTCATTTCAAACCATCAGGCGAATGTCTAAATCTCCGACAACGTTATCTATACTCGTATTGATACTTTGTCACTTTAAATCAATCTGTTTTTATCAGTTGAAATACTGGTCCATTTCATTTATAATATTAAGATAATAATTTATCTTTTAACAGTGTAATCACTGGTAACAGGATGTTTAATTTTATGCGAAGACCGATTCTCTCTATACCAAATTAAAACCGAAAATGAGCTACAGAAACGGTATTCGTGTTTGGTGGAGCACGGAATAAATGCCACTTTAGTATTATTTTTAATCAATATACGTCTATACACTACGAAAATCTTCTTGTGTCATTATTTTCAATTGCCGCACTTGCCTCTTGGTTAGAGACACTCAGAAATCGCCAGTGCCTTGTCAGGGATTCGAATCCCGGACGTCTTGATTTACAGTCAACGTGTTACTACTAGATCAACAGGCGAAAAAAAAAACGAAAAAAAAAAAAAAAAAACACACACACACAAAAAAAGTCGGCAAAACTACTTCTGTTTCAAATGATGCTAATATTGCATTGATCGAAAGCTAATTGTACAAGACGTTAAATTAACAGATGAAATCAACATCAAAGAAAAGTAAAAACATCATGTCTTTTTGCAAGATTTAAAAAAAAAAAAGTAAGGTCAAAATTTATATATTCAACTTGTAGAATGTTAACTCTTCGGGTATAAACGTCTCTTATGGAACCATTTTATGCATCATTAGATAACAATGGCATGTTTTTGTTATAATGATATTAGAAGTACGATACTGTTATGTGTTTATTTCTTATGGCAAAGCAATCTTTTTTAAGATATTTAATGTCATATTAATGAGTTTATAATCTGACCGCAGGAAATATAACAGGCAATGTCTGTCATGATTGATTTACAAATTAAAAGATAGCAGTCAATTATATTGATCATAGATTTTATATAATATAACTCATAGAAATATGAGTAAAAACGTGCGCAAATTTATTTTGAAGTCTAGTACTTTACTGAGAAAAGTGTTTTTCTTTTCTATTAAACATGTGTTAAGTGTGTTAACTTGATCAAAACGTTTTCGCGTGGGATTTTATGAATGTTGCACATTTTGTTATCTATCACGGGCAGATTCAATCTCAGTCGTCTGCTATTATTTTGCTTGATAATGATCATCTCTCAGATTTATTTCTTTGCGTACTTTGTTTAAATACGTGCTTAACTACATTGTCACAGAACTTAATTTAACGTTGAAACGGTTTTTACTGCAACAGGTAGATAAACATATATTACATTTTACATCTCTCTGACACAATATCACCGCCTCGGTAGCTTAGTGGTAGAGCGCCCATTTCGAGTGCGGGAGGTCATGGTTTGCATCAAAGACGTGAAAGTTGGTTCTTACAGCGTCAGCATTATGAGGATAGTTATAGGACTGGTTGGTCCGGTGTCAGTATATTGCGACTGGGTAGGATACAGTGTCACGTGTCTACGACGTGATATTTCAGTGAGACAGTATAATGATTATGAAGTTGGGCATAGTGCACATCGCTGCGTCGTATATGCACATACGAACGTATGAACGTACACACACAAACAAAACATAGGCATATCTACAACAGATTCTATCCAGTATACTCACAGAACAAATAACGGCACAATTCAATCATTTCAAACTAAAAAGTTGCAAGTATAACAAATGATTGTTTGTTTTATTGCATTTTGAGAGTTGAAAAGGAAGTACTCGGTGAACGGTGGAATGATTGACGGCTCAATCGGCAGTACATTTAGACAACCGACTTATACACAACGGCGTAAATTGTAATTGTTTTGTATTCAAGTAGTTCCTTCCGCGTATAGCTATTGCGTTGATTCTTATAAGTGCAGTATGTTAATTGAAAAATACTTGTTGCATATCATTCGAAATAAGTAAACACAAACATTCTCTTGCACTTAATGACATACTCACATTTCAAGCTTACAACTCATAGCTTTTTGGCTTTTAGGCAACAATATCCAGCTATAAAGACAGGATTTTACGAACCTGCCTAAATAATATCACGAAATTCTATGCTTACTATTTACTCATGGAAGCTAAAAAAGAGCATTGAGTAAATGGGTTATATTTTTTTAACTGTAGTATGGCTCTTAAATGGAATAGATTATCTACATTTTCACTAACGTGATTTTAGAAAAAAAAATATTCTGAACAAAAAGAACAATATGAAATAACAGCGCTGCGGTTGTTATGGAAGAAGCATGTGAACGGTACATGTTTATATACGGAATTCATTAAAATGCACATTGACACTTCCGGATACAGTGACAAATTTATACACGTAAAAGAACGTAATATTTTATGATTTCCCTTTCACAATTATTTGACTGCAATTAATATTATAGTAGTGTAGTAAAACATTTATCTTTGTTAGATTACATATTTTTAGTATTTTGTCATCGTATGGTTTTGAAAATTTAAACGTTTATTCAAATGTCAAATCATCCTAAGGGGAAATGATGCAATATCTAATCACATTTGTGATACAATTTACCATCAGAATATTGTACAAAATAGATAAATGCGTATCCATGTGTTTGTGTTGATATTTCATCAGTGACTTGTAAACATGCGGGTTGTGCATCCGTTTTGATCATCACCACAGAAAATCTGTTTAAAATGGTATTAGAAAAAAATGTTAATGTCATTTTGTGATTCAAAATCCTGATCCATGATTATTCAATAAAACCTCTTGAATTTCCAGTGAGTAAAGATACTCAAACATTTGGCAGCTTTATCAAAAGCACGTTTTTCTTCGAATACAATATTGAACGAAATGGTTGACACAGTTAACATATTTCCATTGCAACCAGACCAATGACTCAGGGCCTGCGTGGCCGAATGGTTGGGGCCAAATTAAAACCCACATTCAACTCAGAAGATTTTTCTGTCTATTCCTATCTCTATCACTCTGAACGAGGCTCGAACCTACATCGGTTAAGGGCAAGTGATTTGAAGTCAGCGACCTGAAGAATAGGCAATGGAGGCCCTGCTTTACTGGTCTGGCTGCAATGGAAATATGTTAACTGAATGTTATAGTCTTTATAAATGAATCTGTCACAATAAGAAATGTGATTGATCTTATCTTATCTTATAGTCATTTAATTTGAGAACGGACTTTTAACTTTTTCAACATTAATTCGAAAGATGATTTCTATCGGGCACGCATGTTTGCAGTAAACACATTTTTGCAAAAGGTGTTGTCCAAAGTAAATACCACACACAAATGACAGATATTGATGTGTAATGTGTTTGTACAATTGACAAAAGGACCTATCTGTTTTCTGTGATCAAAGATGTCATATTTCTTTTGTTATCTTTAGGCACTTATTTAATATCTATTAGATAAAATACCAAAAATAATGTTTGGTGCTACGTTTTGTTCATGTATTATACATTAACATTATACCTAACATCTACATTCCGGCAAAACATAGCAATTCACACTTTATAAGTAATTAATACCAAGTAACATGTCTGTACTAAACATTTGATCCCAATTTACCTCTATACAACTTTTTTTATAAAAGGGAGAGATCAGTTAGCACTATGTCCTTGGAGAATAACATCTATGAATGATTCAATTTACTATCCGATTGTAATTTGCAAAGAATCAATAAAGACTATATCCAAACAAGTACCAGGTCTACCACCAACGTTATATTTACCAGTTGATAGTCGCCATGGGAGGCTTGTCCATTATAATAATTGTACGGCATCTCATGAATATACTAGACTGATGTGTTCAATAAACATAACATTATAAAAATGTCGCTTTTGCGTACATCTGTGCAAAATATAGTTTTGTCATACTACGCTGTTTGATTCCTGAGTGTATTTATGAGCAGATGACTAAAACTTTCAGTCTGCGATTACTTCCTTCTGAGAACAAACCGCCGAAATATCGAGGTTGCATTCAGAGGCTGGTATTCTGTCATTTGTGCTTACACGCAAGGGGGAGATGGCCTAGTGGATAAGCGTCGGCCGCTTGTAATGCTACTGCTGCGATAGGCGCGACTACTCTATGACACATCAAGAACTTGCTTTGTTAATACACACCAACGTATTCCATTGTGTTTGCTTACATCATACAGTATATAATTATTATTTTCAACAGAAGTTTGGGTGTAATATAATTTAAATATTAAATGTCCAATCTAACTCGAAATTCAAAAAAAAAATAACTTGCTGCGGTTTAACATTACTAAGTTTTTCTTTATTTCTTCATAGCATTCTCCAAATTCATCGTCAAAATATATTGTTCTAAGTTGATAGACCAGGAATTTCAAACAATACTAAAAGCTTCTAGGTGCGGTGGCGTACTATTTCCTGGCATTATATGAGGTCAAGGGAGCCAAGGCACTTTCAATCTACATGTACAATATTTTCTTCTTGTATTCAGTTTTGGTTAAAAGACCTTTTGTCCCATTAATACGTTGAATTGTAAATAACTGCTATAATCACTAAGAGAATTTCCCTAATAAGGCCTAAAAGTGGCAAGACATTAGCTTAATAACTAGTTTTGCTGATCACATGAACTATTATAAGAAAAATATGAATGTGATACTTTACTCACATTTTATGCAATGTTAATATCTGATGAATGCTTAAAGAAATGATCTAAATATAAACTGAGATATCAAAGGACTGTTAAACATGTTTGACAATAACATCAACAATATTGAATATTTCAGTCTGAAAAAAAAGTTATTAAATATAATTTGATGAAGCTTTCCTTGCACACCGGACTGGCGTTTCCTGTGATTTTACCCATGCCGGCAAAACCCATCTGGCACCCCCCCCCCACCCCGCCATGCCAGATGACTCTCGTGCTGTTAATGGTAACTAGTGGTTCGTGCACTGATACTATATTGTTTATGTAAAAACACGAAAACAGCAGGTACCTTGATAGTTTCTCTCCGTTCCTTATAGTATATTTCTCGATTCAAAATACGTTAGTTTACCATAAGAACACAAAGTTACGCTACAAACGATAAAACTAAAGTTGAACTTTGTTATTGTGCGTAACGCAAATCATCATGACGTCACTTCTGCTTACGGACGTTAATTTCCCGCGCTCAACTTTAAGAAAGAGTGCTACAAAGAAAGTATTTCTACCTGTTATTTTGCAAGAAAAATAATCTGCTAGAATAAAATGCTAACATGTATACGATATGCAAGAAAAAATATCAGTCATGTGTTTACGAATCGGACAGAAATATCCGTCCCTAGGCCACCTGCGCATGGGCGGTATTTCGGCTAGCCTCATTACAGCCCAATGCGCAGTGCCCTCGGGACGGATATTTCTATCCGATTCGTAAACACATGACAGATATTATTAATCTACATGTATAAGTGTAACTGTATTTGTGTGCGTGTGGCACAACTGTGTAACGCCTCTGATAAGTTTAGATGTTTCTTTTTATTGTAAATAAGCATCAAGGATAATTTCTACACCACGGAACTCATAAGTAATAAGTACATTTTGTTCAAATAAGTGACACTATGCCTTAGAGGAATTACTGAAGCTTGGAGTAGCATAAAATACATATGTAATCTTTCTAAAGAAAGTCGCATTTAATAGCTTTCGAATTTGGTGAATAAAACAAATTATTTGAAACTTATACAATTGTATGTGCATTTGAAAGTTATAATTTTCATGTGTGTAGAGTCATGACTAAATTGGAATGTTGTAAAACATTAAAAGTGCAAGCATTTACTAATCAGAAATAGTTGTTTGTGGCTTGGTAAGGAACACTGGTTTATTTGACATAGAGATTGAAAGTATATTATAATGCTATACCTATTGAAATATGACAGCCTATTTGAAATTATTCATGATATCCGCCATACCGGTACCCGCAGTGTTACAATTTGCCAAAGACTAATTACAAAATAAATGTAATCAAGGTAATATTATAGATTGGATATACCAAAGCTAGTTCTTATAACAGGTACTTTTGATTATCTTACTGTTAGATACATAACCTTTACACTCAACAAAACTTCTAAATCAACACCAATATATCGGAACAAATAGCGTATCAAAGTTTCAACGAAATCATGCAATGGTATCATATTTATCCATTTTACGACACCGACCCATTTTTAAAAAAGTTAAAGAAATATACATAAATGGAGGAAATTGTATCAGCTGATCTGAAGATACCGACTGTCCAATCAAATATTGTCAAAGTCAGACAAAAACACTTTAAAGGTATAATTTTGTTGTTTTCTTTTTATTCTAAATTTCATTATCATGCAAGTGTCTTGTTTTATTATATTTTAGAGTTTCATATTTTGTGTAACTTTTTCAAAAATGGAGTGAAGTCATAAAAATATAATTTCAAGATAAATGGGATTTTTATATGTATTCAAAAACGTGTTCGAAATATCTAAAATGTACGTACTGTCAGTAATTGTAATGGAATGACAAAATATCAACTAGTGTATTATTACGTTCATTTGAAACATGTACAATGCAACAAGAATTTGACGAAATCAGAATTGAGTAACCGCCACTGAAATCATTCAAGAAAAAACATACATTTGAATCGTTTGGAATCACATACATTTATTTAATTTATATTAGGCTACTACGCAACCGTTTCACGAACGTTTAAGACACTATTTTTTGGAAAGTGTTTAATTCTATTAAATGTATGTCTTTGTTTTCAGAAATTGTTTAGCTTTGATTAAATATTATTATTTTTGTCTTTATTGATACCTGTAAAACATGGAAAGATCCCCACGTATGCCCATTTTCTAAGACGGGAGTGGAATAATGCAATTAGAGGTACATCGCCAAGTGTTGAATTCACGATAAGATTGAATTTACATCTACATGTACTAGGAAAATAACAGAAATGATTTGACTGATTGTGTTCTCCTTTGCAAGACTAAATATACAAATCAAATATGGTCAAAATGTTTGCGCAAATTGCTGTTTGTTAGCTCTTCAGATAGATATATACGCCCCTGATTGAAACTCTTTAATATGTTCTTTAAAAAAAAATCTTTGTTCTTATTATCATGATTATTAATGTCATTTCATGTTGCAAAGCAATATATTCACAAAACTTCCTCAGTTTTCAGGACACATCATAAAGTTGTTTATCGGTTTGAAGGAAGTATGACTTTAAGAAATGTATGTTACTTTATTTATATGCTAATAGTTTAAAGCACAACAAAATGAAATCATGTCATACTGAATATTCGCAATTTTGATTGTTCATGCACATTTGAAAGGGAAGTATTTCCTGATCAGTCGGAGAACGCACGACTCAAAATGCATATCGACGTAACTTTATAAATACGATGGGAATATAAATGGAAACAGTGTTCACTCGATAGCTCCTTTGCAGTAATAACTTGTGCCTTAATTATTATTATAATTGTGGTATGTTAATTGAAAATATTACTTTCTTAACATATATGCACAAAAGTTCAAAATATGTAAACACAAAGATTGACTTGCACTGAATGATAGACCCACTCAGAACGTGCAATTTATTGCTATTGGCCTACAATAAGCAGCACTGAACCATTACAAAATTCAACAATCCTGCAAAAGCAAAAAAAAAAAATAACTGTTACAATATTATTCTTTTTTCAACATTGCAAAATCTGTGCCATTAAAGGATGAATGTGTTACATTTTATTTTTTGTTACCATTTTAGAGCTAAATATTTATGACGTAAGTCCTCAGTCAGACGACAAATGTATGGTTCCTAAACGGAAATACGCTTTTCATCTTTCATCTGCAGCCTTGAGAAATTAAAAAATATATCATTAAGACTAGCACTGACATACTAGAAAAAAAACGAGGTTGTTTTTATAGATTTTGCCTAACATAATGGCGTAATCCATTTTCCGTTTATGTACCATTTTTCGTTATTTTTGAACAAAGAATAACCTTCGTGTAGCATTTGTCGTTATTTTTGAACAAAGAATACCCTTCGTCGTTTATTTTGAACAAAGAATACCCTTCGTGTAGCATTTGTCGTTATTTTTGAACAAAGAATACCCTTCGTGTAGCATTTGTCGTTTATTTTGAACAAAGAATACCCTTCGTGTAGCATTTGTCGTTATTTTTTAACAAAGAATACCCTTCGTGTAGCATTTGTCGTTTATTTTGAACAAAGAATACCCTTCGTGTAGCATTTGTCGTTTATTTTGAACAAAGAATACGCTTATCCAGACTATGGAGGTTTAATTATATATCTTGTCATTTTAATAAAATCAGGGGATTTGTCTGCATTTTTTTCTGATCCAGTTCACATGCCAGTTTGTCCTAAGGGAAACAACTTAATCTTGTTTGCGAAAAATATTAAGGTATTTCTAATTTTAAGCTTATCAAATTAAAATATTTTACGTTTTAACAAAATCCTTACGTGTGTTTTAGATCGATTAACTATGAATTGAAATTGCTTTCTTTTAAAAGTCTTAGGCGATAACCATTAATCAGATAAGTAAGACCTATAATATTTTGCTGTTCAAGATGGAACCAACAGTACCTTAATCAACAATATCTGAACATTTAACTATTGTTGTTTTTAACAACCCTTTCTTTAATAAGGTATCTTTTAAAACATAAAAAATTGTAAATATATTTTCGTGTGGATATTAAGGATTTCATGATATATTTTGTTTTGAAGCGGCCCAAATCAAGTTGCCGACATCATTTCGATATTTGTACATGTAAATAATCACTGTGGGGAATCACATGATCAAAATAATCTCTAAACCAAAATTAATTTATGAATAATATTGACTAATATTGAAGCAACTTTTACTGTAAATCTCAAATATAGCCTATCATATGACAACATAGGTGTATCCTAAAACTACAAAGATTTCAATCACAATCACATTCTGATTATCTGGAACACTTCAAGAAAACGAGACTTCTTAATTTCCTTAGTGTTTGTAATTGCAGGATATGTATCATTATTGCCAACTACATAATAATTTAACAATTTTTGTTGTCATATGTTAGGCTATGATTAAAGTTCATATCTTATCATGGTAGGAAATTTATTCATGTTCTTTAAAACATAACTTTGGATTAGAGATTATTTTGATCATGTGATTCCCCACAGTGATAATGTCACTGAGCTGATATGCGATGTTATCATTTATTCAGTGATGTTTCTTTTTTCAAACAGAAGAATACTTACCTCGCAATTTTGAAATCCCTATGCTGCTGTTAAAATATCATTATGACTCTTTAATGGAGATATATAGTCTCCAGTCAACACAGTTCATGAAAAATGTATTATTATGTCTGCGTTACTTAATTATATGACATATTCAGTATGATAAAAAAAACAACGTGACCTGGGCAAGCCGTCGATTCCTCGTTTGGGATTTTTTCTATCATGTTACTATTGAACACTTGATACATTATATATATATTTACCATTTATAAAGGTTATATCATCATATAACATATAGATTGAGATGGCATGACATTAACGATAGTTGTAGAGCACTTTTGAATCAATGAAGTGCTTTTAATTTTACGTGAAAACAAATCAGTTAAAACATAATTTCCTGGTTAGAAAAGGACTGCATTCATTAATGAACATAAATCTAAATATTTTACAATTTATCCTGTAAATGAATGTAATCATAAACAACTGATTCGTTAAAATACTAATTTCAGTGTTAATCAAATAAATGCATGACATGTATTTGTAAATCGGGACATAGCAATTTTTTTCTTTCATTTTTCCCAGCGGCCTAGTTTTGATCTAAGATAACCCATATCAAACGTTGACCTAGATTTCATCAAGGCAATCGTTCTGACCAAATTTCATGAAAATCAATTGAAAAACCTCAGCCTCTATCACATATTCAAAGTTTTCCTTTGATTTAACCAGGTGACCTAGTTTTTTTTCCAGTTATCCATATTCAGATTTATCCTAGATTTTATCCAGATAAAATTCTCATCAAATTTCTTAAAGACAGAGTGTAAAATGCAGTTCCTATTGCATAGATAAGGTATTTCTTTAATTTGACATAGTGACCTAGTTTTTGACCCCAGATAATAAATTTTCGTGCTTGACCTAGATTTAAACAAGACAACCATTTTGACTAAATTTCAGGAAGATCAATTGAAAAATACAGCCTCAATTGCATACACAATCTAAGTATTGACAGAGAGACAGACAGACGACTGACGGCGGACATCGAGCGATCACCTGAGCAAAAAGGTTAACAGAATATACATGTACAACTATTAAAAATTTACAATTATTACCTCAAGAAAAACCTTTATAAAAAACAATACACTGAAAATTCATACATATGTATATGAAATGGAACAGTAACTTTATATTATTTCAAGTGAGGACAACCCAAAGTAAATATTAAAACGTTTAAATTATGAACACAGAGCTCTTTTCATGCAACACAGAGCTATTTCCTTAGCGACATGACTATCTCCTTCACGACAGGTCAAACTCACAATAAAAAGTGAATACTTTTACTCCCGGTCCATTTTCTGTACATATTTTATTTCCAAAAGCATTGTATATTTTACAGCTATCTCATCATGCTCATGCCTACTCGGTATGCTTCTTAATATGAGGTAAAATGTAAATATTTGACAATGAAAGTGCTTTCATGACGGAATGGCCATATTTACTGCTAAATCAGCTTGTTGGTAAAAATCATCACGACCACAAATTAAGAATGAATTAGCAAACTTAAAGCTCTCTGTAAAGTGAAATTATATCTACATCGCCTACCATTCCCCGAATTTTGATATTCGATACATTGCTTGTAAAAATTCAAAAAATATGATGACACTCACCTTTGTTGATGTTCTTTTATTGCGACGTGCACTACCTCGGAAGTTGCGACAGAGCAGATTACCGTATACCTCTTAAAGGGGTAGCTCTGTAGTTTACCAGGCGTGATAATGCTTCATTTACTGTAAACTGTTATTACCTTATTTATAGTTATTCTTCCTTACTGTTATGTCGTCCTTTTTTTCGATCGCTTGATTGATAGTGTTTTTAATCTTTGGGAGATAGATTTGCAAAGTACTGTTGAATTAAATCTTTTTTCATTGACCAGATACACCTTAACATGGAGTCATACTAATTGATATTACACCATGTGCACAAAAGTAGTATGTTTCAATTAAGCTAAATTTAGATATAGCCACTATAACTGCACGAACGTTATCCTTATGTTACTGCAATTGGTTTCTATGACAAAGCTATGATGAAGCTAATTTATTTACAGAATTCTCTTGAACACTCAACACTGTTTTATCAACTCACAAAACTACCAGCATTTGCGTTTAAGAAATATCTGGGAGATTTATTCAGCAAACAAATCAGAAAGCAAAATTATTGCACGCCTAATGCTAGTAGAGTGGGCAATTTGTTTCAGTGCATTAAAAGATTACACTAAGAACTAAAACATTTGTCATGGTTAAAATTTGAGATTCCGTTGCGCTCATTAAGGAGAAAATCAAAAGACGTAGTACAACATTTAATTTATTAATATGAGTACACTTTGCTTAAAAAATAGTTCTATTAAAATTTAATATACTATTAGATATTCTCTTCTGAAAAACATCAAATATGCTTCATATTCAACAGATTTGTTTTCAATACTTCCGGAAAGACTACATAACCAAGTTAAACACATTGCTTTCTTGCAAATACATGCATTCCAGTCTTCGCAATTTTGTGTGTCTTTTTAAAGAAATTGTGAGATTATATCGTGTTGAGTAGAAACTAACTTGTAGTGTGAAAAAGGATTTAATCTCATTTAAATCTCATTTGTCATAAAAAAAACAATTGTGCAATTTTTCATATCTCATTAAAATTTCACTTCATCTTAAGGGAAGTTTAGATTACATTGGCAATAACATTTAAATGTGAAATCGCCAGATGTCGGGTTTAGGATCCAATTTTATTTGCATTTTAGGAGAAAAACTGACAAAATAATCAAATTGTAAATTACACGAAAAGAATTCAATGTAATTTTACGTCTTTTAAGGCCATTTTATGTGAATACAGTAGCATCATTAAGATTTAATTATGTCACAAGAAATGACGCTGTACTCTTCTGGTCTTTATGCTAAAACAGAAATGTAAACAGTCAGATATCTGATATTTTATGGGAGGTAGCGCAGTGGGGAGGGACCTATAACTTTTACATTCTCTATACATTTGTCTGATACTTTTATTCATTGATTGCATAAACTCATTTCGTTAATAGACCTAAAGCGTTTGAAAATATTTACATAGCGGCTGTCAGTTATCAGACTGAACTTTATGGAAGTAAAATAAACTAAATGTTACTTTGCTAATATCAAACTGAAACCTATTTATTTATGCAAACAGTATATTAATTTATAAGTGGGAAAATTACTTTGATTTCTTACTGGAAAATAATGGTTTTAATAATGTAATTTTTTTCTAACTATTGCAGTGTCGTATGCTATTGTAATATCATAATTGCATCGTTGCATATGGAAATTCTGGCAATCTGTTAAAACTATACTGACTAACTGTTATTGAAAAAATACATATAAACCAATAAACAATACTTTTTTGTGTAAAATAACTATGTAAATAAAATACAATGATTAAACTTTATGTACTACTCCAAGAACAGTGTTTGCACATTTGTAGATTTATCTTTTTTATAAGTATTGTATATGAGTATAAAGATGATATCATTGAGATACTGGCGATAGCTGACTCTTACTGAATGTACACTACACCCCCCTTGAAGCTTATCAACAACTCGTTTAAATAACACCCTATAAAAA